>NW_027181992.1:21577132-22922966 GCF_029961685.1 Aristolochia californica
AAATATCCCACCACACGTACACTTGATAATTTAAGGAGCATATGTTATTCTCTTTAAAAGGTTTGGATCCATAAGTCATTTTAATCTTTAACATCTTTCAAGCATGCAAATCCATTTTTTAAAAATTGTTAAGAAAAATCTCTTTCTTATAAAATTCCAAGGTGCTTGAACTAATCGTATTTCCAAACTTGTATAAAAATTTTTGTCTTCATTTGTGGTGAGTGAATAAATTTTTTTTACTTAAAATAGTTATTTCTTTAAGTTTTTTCCTTCCATAAACTCAAATGTTTTTATTGTTTTGTGATCTATTTGCCTTTTATCTCTTTTTTGTGAACGAGATGTAGCGAAAGTGAAAACTCAAGTATTGATTTAAGAAAAAAGTGTATTTCTAAAATGGAAATTCACAATGCACAAATGTAAAGAGAGATAATTCTAAAAAGTGTCTGTACTTTTTACGGATTTTAAAATCTTTTTTAGTTTTTATATATTAGGCTTTGCAATTGTAGGAAAAAGGGGGAGGTGGGGGATTTTTAACTTAGTGTTGAATCCCAATCCATAAGTCATTCCTTACAAAAATATTGCCCATTATGCATGATAAATCACTTTACAATCATCTATTATCGTTAGGTCAGATTTTTGTAAATGGGCACAATATTGGCTTGTTTGACTCGGGCAAATATGCCACCGCACGTTCACTTGTGAATTTAATGAGCTTTTGTTATTCACTTTAAAAGGTATGTATCCATACGTCATTTGCATCTTTAACATGTTTAAAGCATGCATAGCCATTTTTTAAAACATGTGTAGAAAAAAATCTCTTCCTTATTAAATTCCAAGCAATTTGGGTTGAACTAGTGGAATTTCGCAAACTAGGATAACAAAATTTTGTATTCATTTGTGGTGTGTGAATAAATTTTCTTTACTTACATTTGTTATTGCTTAAAATTTTTTCCATACCTAAACTCTAAAATTTTCATTTTTTTGTGATCTATTTGCCTTTTATCTCCTTTTTGTTTACAAGAATCGAATGTGAAAACTCAAGTTTTGATATAAGAAAAAATTCTACCTCTAAAATGGAAATGCACAATATAAAAATGTAGAGAGAGATAATTCCAAAAAGGGTATGTAATTTTTAGGGATTTTAAACTCTTTTTAGTTTTTATATATTAGGTTTTGCAATCGTTAGGAAAAGGGGGAGGCGGGGGATTTTTAACTGAGTGTTGACTCCCAATCCATAAGTCATTCCTTACAAAAATATAGCTCGTTATGCATGATAAATAACTTTACAATCAACTATGATTGTTTGGTCAGCTTTATGTAAATGGGCAAAATAATGCTTTGTTTGACTCAGGTAAAAATCCCACTGCACGTTCACTTGATAATTTAATGAGCGTTTGTTATTCTCTATAAAAGGTTTGGATCCCTAGGTCATTTGCATCTTTAACAAGTTTCAAGCATGCATATCCATTTTTTAAAGCATGTGTAGAAAAAAAATCTCTTTCTTATTAAATTCCAAGCTATTTGGGTTGAACTAGTGGAATTTCCCAAACTAGGATAACAAAATTTTGTTTTCATTTCTCGTGTATGAATAAATTTCTTTACTTACATTTGTTATTGCTTAAAATTTTTTCCATACCTAAACTCTAAAATTTTAATTTTGTTGTGATCTATTTGCCTTTTATATTTTTTTTTCAAGATGAATCAAAAGTGTAAACTCAAGTTTTGATAAAAGAAAAAAGTGTATATCTAAAATGGAAATGCACAATATAAAAATGTAGAGAAAGATAATTCCAAAAAGTGTTTGTAATTTTTAAGGATTTTAAACTCTTTTAAGCTTTTATATATTTGGTTTTGCAATCGTCGGGAAAAGGGGGAGGCGCGGGATTTTTAACTGAGTGTTGACTCCCAATCCATAAGTCATTCCTTACAAAAATATAGCTCGTTAGGAATAATAAATCACTTTACAATCATCTATGATCGTAAGGTCAGCTTTTTGTAAATGGGCAAGTTAATGGCTTATTTGAGTCCAGTAAATATCCAAATGCACGTTCACTTGCGAATTTAATGAGTGTTTATTATTCTCTTTAAAAGGTTTGGATCCATAGGTCATTTTCATCTTTAACATGTTTCAAGCATGCATATCCATTTTTGAAAACATGTGTAGAAAAATCTCTTTCTTGTAAAATTTCAAGCTAATAGGCTAGAACAAGTGGAATTTCCCAAAATTGGATAAAAAAAATTGGTGTTCAGTTGTGGTGAGTGAATAAATTGTTTTTACATACCTTTTTAATTTATTTAAGTTTTTTCCATACATATACTCTAAAATTTTTATTTTCTTGTGATCTATTTGCCTTTTATCTCTTTTTTTGTGAATGAGATGAAGCGAAAGTGAAAACTCAAGTATTGATTTATGAAAAAAGTGTATATCCAAAATGGAAAATCACAATGCACAAATATAGAGAGAGATAATTCTAATAAATTAATTCTTTCATTTTTTTCCATAGATAAACTCTAAAATTTTCATTTTGTTGCGATCTATTTGCCTTTTATCTCTTTTTGTTTACGAGATGTAGGGAAACAGAAAAATCAAGTTTTTATTTTAGAAAAAGGTATACATCTAAAATTGAAACGTACAATGCACAAATGTAGAGAGAGATAATTCCAAAAAGTGTTTGTAATTTTGAGGGATTGCAAACTTTTTTTAGTTTTTATAGATTAGGTTTTGCAATCATCGGGAAAAGAATGAGGCGTGGGATTTTTAACTGAGTGATGACTCCCAATCCATAAGTCATTCCTTACAAAAATATAGCTTGTTACCCATGATAAATCACTTTACAATCATCTAGGATCGTTAGGTCAGCTTTTTGTAAATGGGCAAAATAATGGTTTGTTTGACTCGAGTAAATATCCCACCGCACATTCACTTGAGAATTTAATGAGCATTTCTTATTCTCTTTTAAAGTTTTGGATCCAGAGGTCATTTGCATCTTTAAAATGTTTCAAGCATGCATATCCATTTTTTAAAATATGTGTAGAAAAATCTGTTTCTTATAAAATTCCAAGCTATTAGAGTTGAACTAGTGGAAGTTCCAAAACTTCGATAACAAAACTTTTGTGTATATTTGTGTTGTGTGAATAAATTTTATTTACTTACATTTGTTATTGCTTTAAATTTTTCCATACATGAACTCTAAAAATTTTATTTTGTTGTGATCTATTTGCCTTTTATCTCTTTTTTGTTTAAGAGATGAAGGGAAAATGAAAATACAAGTTTTGATTTAAGAAAAAAGTATACATAGAAAATGGAAATGCACAATTCACAAATGTAGATAGATATAATTCAAAAAAGTGTCTGTAACTATTAGGGATTGTAAACTTTTTTTAGTTTTTATATATTAGGTTTTGCAATCATGGGGAAAAGAGGGAGGTGTGGGATTTTTAATTGAGTCAAATCTCTTAATCCAAAAGTTTTTCCATACAAAAATATGGCCCGTTACGCATGGTAAATCACTTTACAATCATCAATGCTTTTTAGGTCAGCTTTTTGTAGATGGGCAAAATAATGGCTTGTTTGACTCGGGTAAATATCCCACCGCACGTTCACTTGAGAATTTAATGAGCATTTTTTAGTCTCTTTAAAAGGTTTGGATCCATATGTCATTTACATCTTTAACATATTTCAAGCATTTATATCAATTTTTTAAAAGATGTGTAGAAAAATCTCTTTCTTATAAAATTCCAAGCTATTAGGGTTGAAGTAGTGGAATTTCAAAAACTAGGATTACAAAAATTTTGTGTTCATTTGTGGTGTGTGAACAAATTTTCTTTACTTACATTTGGTATTGCTTAAAATTTTTTCTATACATAAAATCTAAAATTTTCATTTTGTTGTGACCTATTTGCCTTTTAGCTCTTTTTTGTCTACGATATCAAGGGAAAGTTAAAACTCATGTTTTGATTTAAGAAAAAAGTATACAACTAAAATGGAAATTGAAAATACACAAATGTATAGAGACATAATTCAAAAGAGTGTTAGTAATTTTTAGGGATTGTAAACTTTTTTTAGTTTTTATATAATAGGTTTTGCAATCGTCGGGAAAAGAGGGAGGCAGGGGATTTTTGACTGAGTGTTGACTCCCAATCCATAAGTCATTCCTTAAAAAAATATAGCCCGTTACACATGATAAATCACTTTACAATCATCTAAGATCATTAGGTCAGTTTTTTGTAAATGGGAAAAATCATGGCTTGTTTGACTCGGGTAAAAATCCCACCACACGTTCACTTGAGAATTTAATGAGCGTTTGTTATTCTCTTTAAAAGGTTTTGATACATAGGTAATTAGCATCTTTAACATGATTCAAGCATGCATATATATTGTTTAAAACATGCGTAGAAAAATCTCTTTCTTATAAAATTCCAAGTTATTAGGGTTGAACAAGTGGAATTTCCCAAACTTTGATAACAAAACTTTTGTATTCATTTGTGGTGTGTGAATAAATTTTCTTTACTTACATTTGTTATTGCTTTAAATTTTTTCCATACCTAAACTCTAAACCTTTCTTTTTTTGTGATCTATTTGCCTTTTATCTCTTTTTTGTTTGCGAGATGAAGGGAAAGAGAAAACTCAAGTTTGGATTTAAGAAAAAACTAAAACATCTAAAATGGAAATGAAAAATGCACAAATGTAGAGAGAGGTAATTCCCAAAAGTGTCTGTAATTTTTTGGGATTGTAAAATCTTTTTAGTTTTATATATTAGGTTTTGCAATCATCCGGAAAAGGGGGAGCCAAGGGATTTTTAACTGAGTGTTGACTCCCAATCCATAAGTCACTCCTTACATAAATTTAGCCCATTACGCATGATAAATCACTTTACAATCATCTATGATGGTTAGGTAAGCTTTTTGTAAATTGGAAAAATAATGGCTTGTTTGACTCGGGTAAATATCCCACCGCATGTTCACTTGACAATTTATTGAGCGTTTGTTATTCTCTTTACAAGGTTTGGATCCATAGGTGATTTGCATCATTAACATGTTTCAAACATGCATATCCATTTTTTAAAACATATGTAGAAAAATCTCTTTCTTATAAAATTCCAAGGTATTAGGATTGAACATGTAGAATTTCCCACACGTGGATAACATTACTTTTCTATTCATTTGAGGTGTGTTAATAAATTTTCTTTACATCCATTTGTTTTTTTTCCATACATAAACTCTAAAATTTTCAAAAAGTAAAAACCCAAGTTTTGATTTAAGAAAAAAGTATACATCTAAAATAGAAATACACAAAGCACATATGTAGTGAGAGATAATTCCAAAAAGTGTATGTAATTTTTAGGGATTGTAGACTCTTTTTAGTTTATATATATTAGGTTTTGCAATCGTCTGGAAAAGGGGGAGGCGGTGGATTTTTAATTGAGTGTTGACTCCCAATCCAGAAGTCATTCCTTCCAAAAATATAGCGCATTACACATGATAAATTACTTTACAATCATCTTTGATCGTCAGGTTAGCTTTTTGTAAATGGTCAAAATAATGACTTTCTTGACTCTGGTAAATATCCCACAGCACATTCACTTGAGAATTTAATGAGCGTTTGTTATTCTCTTTAAAAGGTTTGGATCCATAGGTCATTTACATCTTTAATAAGTTCAAACATGCATATCCATTTTTAAAAAAAAATGTAGAAAAATATCTTTCTTATAAAATGCTAAGCTATTAGGGTTGAACTAGTGGAATTTACCAAACTTGGATAACAAAACTTTTGTGTCCATTTGTGGTGTGTGAATAAATTGTCTTTACTTAAATTTATTATTGCTTTAAATTTTTTTCATACATCAACTCTAAAATTTTCATTTTTTTGTGATCTATTTGCCTTTTATCTTTTTTTTTTTGTTTTCGAGATGAAGGAAAACTAAAAACTCAAGTTTTTTTTTTAAGAAAAAAGTAAAGATCTAAAATCAAAATGCACAATGCAAAAATGTCAAGAGAGATAATTCCAAATTTTTTTTGTAATTTTTAGGAATTTTTAACTCTTTTTAGTTTTTATAAATAAGGTTTTGCAATCGTCGGGAAAAGGGGGAGGCGGGGAACTTTTAACTGATTGTTGACACCAATTCCATAAGTCATTCCTTACAAAAATATAGCCCGTTATGCTTGATAAATCACTTTACAATCATCTATGATTGTTAGGTTAGCTTTTTTTTCATGGGCAAAATAATGGCATGTTTGACACGGGTAAATATCCCACCGCACGTTGACTTGAAAATTTAATGAGCATTTGTTATTCTCTTTAATAGGTTTGGATCCGTAGGTCATTTGCATCTTTAACATATTTCAGGCATGCTTATCCATTTTTTAAAACATGTGTAGAAAAATCTCTTTCTTATAAAATTCAAACCTATTAGGGTTGAACTAGTGGAATTTCCAAAACTTGGAAACCAAAACTTTTGTGTTCATTTGTGGTGCGTAAATAAATTTCTTTACTTAAATTTTTTATAGCTTAAAATTTTTTTTTCGTACATAAACTCTAAAAGTTTGATTTTGTAGTGTCTATTTGCCTTTTATCTCTTTTTTATTTACGAGATGAAGGGAAAGTGAAAACTGAAGTTTTGATTTAAGAAAAAAGTATACATCAAAAATGGAAATGCACGATGCACAAATGTAGGGAGAGATAATTCCAAATTTTTTTTGAAATTTTAAGGGATTTTAAACTCCTTTTAGTTTTTATATATTAGGTTTTGCAATTATCGGGAAAAGGGGGACGTGGTGGATTTTTAACTGAGTTTTGACTCCCAATCCATAAGTCATATTCCTTACAAAAATATAGCCCATTAGACATGATAAATCACTTTACAATCATCTATGATCATTATCTCAGCTTTCTGTAAATGGCAAAATAATGGCTTGTTTGACTCGGGTAAATATCCCATAACACGTTCACTTGATAATTTAATGAGTGTTTTTTATTCTCTTAAAAAGTTTTGGATCCATAGGTCATTTTTGTATCTTTAACTTGTATTATGCTTGCATATCCATTTTTTAAAACATGTGTAGAAAAATCTTTTTCTTATAAAATTCCAAGTTATTAGGGTTGAACTAGTGAAATTTCCCAAACTTGGATAACAAAACTTTTGTATTCATTTGTGCTCTGTGAATAAATTTTCTTTATTTACATTTGTTATTTTTCAATACATAAACTCTAAAATTTTATTTTTGTTGTGAACTATTTACCTTTTATCTCTTTTTGTTTATAAGATGAAGGGAAAGTGAAAACTCAAGTTTTGATTTAAGAAAAAAGTATACATGTAAAATGAAATACATAATGCAGAAATGTAGAGAAAGATAATTGCAAAAAGTGTCTGTAATTTATAGAGATTGTAAACTCTTTTTAGTTTTTATATATTATGTTTTCCAATCGTTAGGAAAAGGGGGAGGCGGGGGATTTTTAACTGAGTATTGACTCCCAATCCAAAAATCATTCCTTACAAAAACATAGCCCGTTACACCTGATAAATCACTTTACAATCATCAATGATCGATAAGTCAACTTTTTGTAAATAGGAAAAATAATGGGTTGTTTGACTCGGGTAAATATCCCACCACTCGTACACTTGAGAATTTAATGAGCATTTGTTATTCTCTTTAAAAGGTTTGGATCCTTAGGTAATTTGCCACTTTAACATGATTCAAGCATGCATATCCATTGTTTTTAACATGTGTAGAAAAATCTTTTGTGTTCATTTTTGGTGTATGAATAAATTTTCTTCACTTACATTTGTTATTGCTTTAAATATTTTCCATACATAAACTCTTAAATTTTCATTTTTTTTATCTATTTTCCTTTTATCTCTTTTTTGTTTACGATATGAAGGTAAAGTGAAAACTCAAGTTTAGATTTAAGAAAAAAGTATATATCTAAAATGGAAATGCACAATGCACAAATATGGAGATATATAATTCCAAAAAGTGTCTGTAATTTTTAGGGATTGTAAACTCTTTTTAGTTTTGATCTATTATGGTTTGCAATTATCGGGAAAAGGGGGAGGTGGTGGATTTTTAACTGAGTGTTGAATCCCAATCCATACGTCACGTTCCTTAAAAAAACATAGCCCGTTACGCATGATAAATCACTTTACAATCATCTATGATCGTTAGGTCAGCTTTTTGTAATTGGGCAAATAATGGCTTGTTAGACTCGTGTTAATATCCCACCGCACGTTCACTTGAGAATTTAATGAGTGTTTGTTATTCTCTTCAAACGGTTTGGATCCATAGGTTATTTACATCTTTAACTTGTTTCATGCATGCATATCCATTTTTTAAAACATGTGTAGAAAAATCTCTTTCTTATAAAATTCCAGGCTACTAAGGTTGAACAAGTGGAATTACCCACACTTAGATAACAATACTTTTCTATTCATTTGTGGTGTGTTAATAAATTTTCTTTACTTACATTTGTTATTTTTGCATACATAAACTCTAAAATTTTGTTTTTGCTTTGATCTATTTGACTTTTATCTCTTTTTTGTTTATGATATGAATGGAAAGTAAAAACCCAAGTTTTTATTTAAGAAAAAAGTATACATCTAAAATGGAAATGCACAGAGCACAAATGTAGAGAGAGATAATTCCAAAAAGTCTCGATAATTTTTAGGGATTGTAAAGTCGTTTTAGTTTTTATGTATTAAGTTTTGCAATCATCGAGAAATGGGGAGGCGGTGGATTTTTAATTGAGTGTTGACTCCCTATCCATAAGTCATTCCTTAAAAAAATATAGCCCATTACACATGATAAATCACTTTACAATCATCTATGATCGTCAGGTTAATTTTTCTTAAATGATCAAAATAATGGCTTGTTTGACTCGGGTAAATATCCCACACCATGTTCACTTGTGAATTTAATGAGCGTTTGTTATTCTCTTTAAAAGGTTTGGATCCATAGGTCATTTACATCTTTAATAAGTTTCAGGCATGCATATCCACTTTTTAAAACAAGTGTAGAAAAATCTCTTTCTTATAAAATTCCAAGCTATTAGGGTTGAACTAGTGGAATTTCCTAAAGTTGGATAAGAAAACTTTTGTGTTCATTTGTGGTATGTGAATAAATTTTCTTAATTACATTTGTTATTGCTTTAATTTTTTTCCATACATCAACTCTAAAATTTAAATTTATTGTGATCTATTTGCCTTTTATATCTTTGTTGTTTACTAGATGAAGGGAAAGTGAAAACTCAAGTTTTGTTTTAAGAAAAAAGTATACATCTAAAATCGAAATGCACAATGCACAAATGTAAAGAGGGATACTTCTAAAAAGTGTCAGTAATTTTTAGGGATTATAAACTTTTTTTATTTTTTATATATAAGGTTTTGAAATCATCGGGAAAAGGGGGAGGCAGGGGATTTTTAACTGAGTGTTGACTCCCAATCCATAAGTCATTTTTAATAAAATATAGCCTGTTACGCTTTATAAATCACTTGAAAACCATCTACAATTATTAGGTCTGCTTTTTGTTAATGGGCAAAATAATGGCTTATTTGACTCGAGTAAATATCCCACCGAACGTTCAGTTTAGAATTTAATGAGCGTTTGTTATTCTCTTCAAAAGGTTTGGATCTGTAGGTCATTTTCATCTTTAACACATTTCAAGCATGCATATCCATTTTTAAAACATGTGTAAAAAAATCTCTTTCTTATAAAATTCCAAGCTATTAGGGTTGAACTAGTGGAATTTCCAAAACATGGAAAAAAACTTTTGTGTCCATTTGTGGTGCGTGAGTAAATTTTATTTACTTATATTTGTTATAGCTTGAAACTTTTTTTATACATAAACTCCAAAATTTTCATTTTGTTGTGATCTATTTGCCTTTTATCTCTTTTGTGTTTACGAGATGAAGGGAAAGTGAAAACTCATGTTTTTATTTAAGAAAAAAGTATACATCTAAAATGGAAATGCACGATGCACAAATGTAGAGAGTGATAATTCCAAAAAGTGTCTGTAATTTTAAGGGATTGTAAACTCCTTTTAGTTTTTATATATTAGGTTTTGTAAATGTCGGGAAAAGGGGGAGGTGGAGGATTTTTAACTGAGTGTTGACTCCCAATCCATAAGTCACATTCCTTACAAAAATATAGCCCATTACGCATGATAAATCACTTTACAATCATCTATCATCCATAGGTCAGCTTTTTGTAAATGGCAAAATAATTGCTTGTTTGACTAGGCTAAATATCCCACTGCACGTTCACTTGAGAATTTAATGAGTGTTTGTTAATCTCTTCAAAAGGTTTGGATCCATAGGTCATTTGCATCTTTAACTTGTTTCATGCATTCATATCCATTTTTCAAAACATGTGTAGAAAAATCTCTTTCTTATAAAATTCCAAGCTATTAGGGTTTAACAAGTAGAATTTCCCTCACTTGGATAACAATACTTTTCTGTTCATTATTGGTGTGTTAATAAATATTCTTTACTTACATATATAAACTCTAAAAGTTTAATTTTGTTCTAATCTATTTGCCTTTTACCTCTTTTTTGTTTATGACATGAAGGGAAAGTGGAAACTCAAGTTTTGATTTAAGAAAAAACTATACATCTAAAATGGAAACGCACGATGCACAAATATTGAGAGAGATCATTCTAAAAATTTTCTGTAATTTTAAGGGATTGTAAAGCCCTTTTACTTTTTAAATATTTGGTTTTGCAATTGTCAGGAAAAGGGGGAGGTGTTGGATTTTTAACTAAGTGTTGACTCCCAATCCATAAGTCACATTCGATACAAAAATATAGCCCGTTACGCATGATAAATCACTTTACAATCATCTATGATCGTTAGGTCAGCTTTTTGTAAATGGCAAAATAATGGCTTGTTTGACTTGGGTAAATATCCCACCGCACGTTCACTTGAGAATTTAATGTGTTTGTTATTCTCTTCAAAACTTTTGGATCCATAGGTCATTTGCATCTTTAACTTGTTCCATGTATGCATATCCAGTTTTTAAAACATGTGTAAAAAAATCTCTCTGTAATAAAATTCCAAGCTATTAGGGTTGAACTAGTGGAGTTTCCCAAACATAGCTAACATAACTTTTGTGTTCATTTGTGGTATGTGAATAAATTTTCTTTACTTACATTTGTTATTTTTCCATACATAAACTCTAAAATGTTCATTTTGTTGTGATCTTTTTGTCTTTTATCTCTTTTTTGTTTATGAGATGAAGGGAAAGTGAAAACCCAAGTTTTTATTTAAGAAAAATTATACCTCTAAAATGGAAATGCACAAAGCACAAATGTAGAGAAAGATAATTCCAAAAAGTGTCTGTAATTTATAGGGATTGTAAACTCTTTTAGTTTTTTTATATTTGGTTTTGCAATCTTCGGGAAAAGGGGAGGCAGGGATGTTTAACTAAGTGTTTACTCCCAATCCATAAGTCATTCCTTACAAAAATATAGCCCGTTACGCGTGATAAATCACTTTAAAATCATCTATGATCATCAGGTTAGCATTTTGTAAATGGTCAAAATAATGTCTTGTTTGACTCGGGTAAATATCCAAAGCACGTTCACTTGAGAATTTAATGAGCGTTTCTTATTCTCTATAAAATGTTTGGATCCATAGATAATTTGCATCTCTAACATGATTCAAGCATGCATATCCATTGTTTAAAACATGTGTAGAAATATCTATTTCTTGTAAAATTCCAAGATAGTAGGGTTGAACCAGTGGAATTTCCCAAACTTGGATAACAAACTTTTGTGTTCATTTGTGGTGTGTGAATTAATTTTCTTTACGTACATTTGTTATTGCTTTAAATTTTTTCCATACATCAACTCTAAAATTTTTATTTTGTAGTGATCTATTTTCCTTTTATCTCTTTTTTCTTTTCCAGATGAAGGGAAAGTGAAAACTCAAGTTTTGTTTTAAGAAAAAAGTATACATCTAAAATAGAAATGCACAATGCACAAAAGTAAAGAGAGATAATTCCAAAAAGTGTCTGTAATGTTTAGGGATTGTAAACTCTTTTTAGTTTATATATAAAAGGTTTTGAAATCGTTAGGAAAAGGGGGGAGGCGGGGATTTATTACTGAGTGTTGACTCCCAATCCATAAGTCGTTCCTTACAAAAATATAGGCCGTTATGCTTGATAAATCACGTTACAATCATCTACGATTGTTAGGTCAACTTGTTTTTAATGGGCAAAACAATGGCTTGTTTGACTCGGGAAAATATCCCACCACATGTTCACTTGAGGAATTAATTAGCATTTGTTATTCTCTTTAAAAGGTTTGGATCCTATGTCATTTGCATCTTTAATATGTTTCTAGCATGCATATCCATTTTTTAAAACATGTGTAGAAAAGTCTCCTTCTTATAAAATTCATAGCTATTAGGGTGTAACTAGTGGAATTTCCAGAACTAGGAAAACAAAAATTTTGTGTATTTGTGATGTGAATAAATTTTCTTTTCTTATATTTGCTAAAGCTTTAAATTTTTTTCATACATAAACTCTAAAAGTTTCATTTTGTTGTAATCTATTTGCCTTTTATCTCTTTTTTGTTTACAAGATGAAGGGAAAGTGAAAACTCAAGTTTTGATTTAAGAAAAAAGTATACCTCCAAAATGGAAATGCACGATGCACAAATGTAGAGAAAGATAATTCCAAAAAAGTGTCTATAATTTTAAGGGATTGTAAACTCCTTTAAGTTTTTATATATTAGGTTTTTCAATTGTCGGGAAAAGGGGGAAGTGGTGGATTTTTAACAGAGTGTTGAATCCCAATCCAAAAGTAACATTCCTTAAAAAAATATAGCTCGTTACGCATGATATATCACTTTACAATCATCTACGATAGTTAGGTCAGCTTTCGTAAATGGCAAAATAATGGCTTGTTTCACATGGGTAAATATCCCGCCGCACGTTCTCTTGAGAATTTAATGAGTGTTTGTTATTCTCTTCAAAAGGTTTGGATCCATTGGTCATTTGCATATTTAACTTGTTTCATGCATGCATATCCATTTTTTAAAACATGTGTAGAAAAATCTCTTTCTCATAAATTGCCAAGCTATTAGGGTTAAACAAGTGGAATTTCCCACACTTGGATAACAATACTTTTCAATTCATTTGTGGTGTGTTCATAAATTTTCTCTACTTACATTTGTTATTTTTCCATATATAAACTTTAAAATTTTTATTTTGTTGTGATCAATCGCCCTTTTATCTCTTTTTTTTTTTACGAGAAGAAGGGAAAGTGAAAACCCAAGTTTTGATTTAAGAAAAAAGTATACATCTAAAATGGAAATGCACAAAGCACAAATGTAGAGAGTGATAATTCCAAAAAGTGTCTGTAATTTTTAGGGATTGTAAACTCTTTTTAGTTTTTATATATTAGGTTTTGCAATCGTCAAGAAAAGGGGCTGGTGGTGGATTTTTAATTGAGTCTTGAATTCCAATCCATAAGTCATTCCTTACAAAAATATAGCCCATTATACATGATAAATCTCTTTACAATCATCTATGATCGTCAGGCCAGCTTTTTTTAAATGGTCAAACTAATGACTTGTTTGACTTGGGTAAATATCCCACATCAGGTTCACTTGAGAATTTAATGAGCGTTTCTTATTCTCTTAAAAAGGTTTGGACCCATTGGTCATTTACATCTTTAATAAGTTTCATGCATGCATATCCATTTTTTAAAACATGTGTAGAATAATCTCTTCCTTATAAAATTCCAAGCTATTATGTCATTCGCATCTTTAACATATTTCAAGCATGCATATCAATTCTTTAAAACATGTGTAGAAAAATCTCTTTCGTTTAAAATTCCAAGCAATTAGGGTTGAACTTTTGGAATTTCCCAAACTTCGATAACAAAAATTTTGTGTTCATTTGTGGTGTGTGAATAAATTTTCCTTCCTTACATTTGTTATTGCTTTAAACTTTTTCCATACATAAACTCTAAAATTTTCATTTTGTTGTGATCAATTTGCCTTTTATCTCTTTTTTGTTTACGAGATGATGGGAAAATGAAAACTAATGTTTTTAATTAAGAAAAAGTATACTTCTAAAAAGGAAAAGCACAATGCACAAATGTAGAGAGAGATGAGAGATAATTCCAAAAAGTGTCTGAAATTTCTAGGGAATGTAAACTCTTTTTTTTTTATATATTAGGTTTTTCAATCGTCGAGAAAAGGGGGAGGCGGGGGATTTTTAACTGCATGTTGACTCCCAATCCATAAGTCATTCCATAAAAAATATACCCCATTACGCATGATAAATCACTTTACAATCGTCGATGATCGTAAGGTTAGCTTTTTGTAAATGGGCAAACTCAGGCAAATATCCCACCACACAATCACTTGAGAATTTAATGAGCGTTTGTTATTCTCTTTAAAAGGTTTGGATCCATAGGTCATTTGCATCTTTAACATGATTCAAGCATGTATATCTATTTTTTAAACATGTGTAGAAAAATTTCTTTCTGATAAAATTCCAAGCAATTAGGGTTGAACTAATGGAATTTCCAAAACTTGGATAACAAAACTATTGTTTTTTTTTGTGGTGTGTGAATAAATTTTCTTTACTTACATTTGTTATTTCTTTAAATTTTTTCCATACATAAACTCTAAAATTTTTATTTTGTTGTGATCTATTTGCCTTTTTCTTTTTTTTGTTAACGAGATGAAGGGAAAGTGAAAACTTAATTTTTTTATTGAAGAACAAAGTATACTTCTAAAATAGAAATGCACAAAGCACAAATGTAGAGAGAGATAATTCCAAAAATTTTCTTTAAATTCTTTGGATTTTAAACTCTTTTTAGTTTTGATATATATTAGTTTTTGCAATCGTCGGGAAAAGGAGGGGGGGGGGGGTATTTTAAACTGAGTGTTGACTCCCAATCCATATGTCATTGCTTACAAAATTTTTGCCCGTTATGCATTATAAATCAATTTACAATCATCTATGATCGTTAGGTCAGCCTTTTTTAAATGGGCAATATAATGGTTTGTTTGACTCGGGTAAATATCCCACCGCACATTCACTTGAGAAATTAATGAGCGTTTGTTATTCTCTTTAAAAGGTTTGAATCCATAGGTCATTTGCTTTTTTAACATGATTCAAGCGAGCATATCCATTTTTTAAAACATGTGTAGAAAAATAACTTTCTTATAAAATCCAAGGTATTAGGGGGTAACAAGTGGAATTTCCCAAACTTGGATAACAAAACTTTTCTGTTCATTTGTGGACTGTTAATAATATTTTTTTACTTACATTTTTTATTTTTCCATACATAAAATCTAAAATTTTCATTTTGTTGTGATCTTTTTGCCTTTTATCTCGTTTTCGTTTATGAGATGAAGCGAAAGTGAAAACCCTAGTTTTTATTTAAGAAAAAAGTATACATCTAAAATGAATTGCACAATGCACAAATGTAGAGATAGTTCCAAAAAGTGTCAGTAATTTTTAGGGATTGTAAACTCTTTTTAGTTTTTATATATTAGGTTTTCAATCGTCAGGAAAAGGGGGAGGCACGGGATTTTTAACTGAGTGTTGACTCCCAATCCATAAGTCATTCCTTAAAAATATATAGCCCGTTACGCATGATAAATCACTTTACAAACATTTATGACCATCTGGTCAGCTTTTTGTAAATGGGCAAAATAATGGCTTGTTTTACTCAGGTAAATATCCCACTGCACGTTCACTTAAGAATTTAATGAGCGTTTGTCAATCTCTTTAAAAGGTTTGGATCCATATGTCATTTGCATCTTTAACATATTCCAAGCATGCATATCCATTTTTCAAAACATGTGTAGAAAAATCCATTTCATTTAAAATTCCAAGCAATTAGGGTTGAACTTGTGGAATTTCACAAACTTCGATAACAAAACTTTTCTGTTCATTTTTGGTGTGCAAATAAATTTTCTTGACTTACATTTGTTATTGGTTAAACTTTTTCCAAACATAAAATCTAAATTTTCATTTTGTTGTGATCAATTTGCCTTTTATCTCTTTTTTGTTTACGAGAAGAAGGGAAAGTGAAAACTCTAGTTTTGATTTAAGAAAATAGTATACATCTCAAATGGAAATGTACAATGCACAAATGTAGAGAGAGATAATTCCAAAAAGTGTCTATAATTTCTAGGGATTGTAAACTCTTTTTATTTTTTATAAATTAGGTTTTGCAATCGTCGTAAAAAGTGGGAGGCGGGGGATTTTTAACTGAGTGTTGACTCCCAATCAATAAGTCATTCCATACAAAAATATAGCCTGTTATGGATGATAAATCACTTTACAATCATCTATGATCGTTAGGTCAGATTTTTTTAAATGGGCAAAATAATGGCTTGTTTGACTCGGGTAAATATCCCATCACACAATAACTTGAGAATTTAATGAGCGTTTGTTTTTCTCTTTAAAAGGTTTGGATCCATAGGTCATTTGCATCTTTGAAATGATTCAAGCATGCATATCCCTTTTTTTAAATATGTGTAGAAAAATTTCTTTCTAATAAAATTCCAAGCTATGAGGGTTGAACTAATATAATTTCCCAAACTTGGATAACAAAACTTTTGTGTTCATTTGTGGTGTGTGAATAAATTTTCTTTACTTACATTTGTTATTGCTTTAAATTTTTTTCATACATAAACTCTATAATTTTTATTTTGTTGTGATCTATTTGCCTTTTATCTCTTTTTTGTTTATGAGATGAAGGAAAAGTGAAAACTCAAATTTTGTTTGAAGAAGAAAGTGTACTTCTAAAATTGAAATGCACAAAGCAAAAATATAGACAGAGATAATTCTAAAAAGTTTCATTAATTTCTAGGGATTGTAAACTCTTTTTAGTTTTTATATATTAGTTTTTACAATCATCGGGAAAAGGGGGAGGCAGGGTATTTTAAATTGAGTTTTGTCTCCTAATCTATAAGTCATTCCTTAAAAAAATATAGCCCATTACGCTTGATAAATCAATTTACAATCATCTATGATCGTTAGGTCAGCCTTTTTTAAATGGGCAATATAGTGGCTTGTTTGACTCGGGCAAATATCCCACCACACGTTCACAAAAGAATTTAATTACCGTTTGTTATTCTCTTTAAAAGGTTTGGATCCGTAGGTCATTTGCATCTTTAACATGTTTCAAGCATGCATATCCATTTTTTAAAACATGTGTAGAAAAATCTTTTTCTTATAAAATTCCAAGCTATTAGGGTTGAACTCGTGGAATTTCCAAAACATGGATAACAAAAGTTTTGCGATCATTTGTGGTGTGTGAATAAATTTTCATTACTTGTACTAGTTATTGCTTTAATTTTTTCCATACATAAACTCTTAATGTTTTATTTTGTTGTGATCTATTTGCTCTTTCTCTCTTTTTTGTTTACGAGATGAAGGGAAAGTGAAAACTCATGTTTTGATTTAAGAAAAAAAGTATACAACTAAAATGGAAATTCACAATGCACAAATCTTGAAAGAGATATTTCCAAAAAGCGTCTGTATTTTTTAGGGATTGGAAACTCTTTTTAGTTTTTATATATTAGGTTTTGCAATTGTAGGGAGAAGGGGGAGGCGGGGGATTTTTGACTGAGGGTTGACTCCCTATCCATAAGTCATTCCTTACAAAAATATAGCCCGTTACTCAATGTAAATCACTTTAAAATCATCTACGATCGTTAGGTGAGCTTTTTGTAAATGGGCAAAATAACGGCTTGTTTGACCTGGGTAAATATCCCACCGCACATTCGCTTGAGAATTTAGTGAGCGTTTGTTATTCTTTTTAAAAGGTTTGGATCCATAGGTCATTTGCATCTTTAACATTTTTTAAGCATGCATATCCATTTTTTAAAACATGTGTAGAAAAATCTCTTTCTTATAAATTCCAAGCTATTCAGGTTGAACTAGTGGAATTTCCCAAACTTGGATTACAAAACATTTGTGTTCATTTGTGGTGTGTCAATAAACTTTCTTTACTTACATTTGTTATTTCTTTAAATTTTTTCCATACAACAACTCTAAAATTTTCATTTTGTTGTGATACATTTACCTTTTATCTCTTTTTTGTTTACGAGATGAAGGGAAAAGTAAAATTCTAGTTTTGATTTAAGAAAAAAGTATACATCTAAAATGGAAATGCACAAATTAAGAGAGAGAGAATTCCAAAATGTGTCAGTAATTTCTAGGGATTGTAAACTCCTTTTAGTTTTATATATTAGGATTTGCAATCGTCTCAAAAAGGGGGTGGCATGGGATTTTTAACTGAGTGTTGACTCCCAATCCATAAGTCATTCCTTACAAAAATATATCCCGTTATGCATGATAAATCACTGTACAATCATCTATGATCGTTAGGTCAGCTGTTTGTAAATGGGTAAAATAATGGCTTGTTTCTCTGGTAAATATCCCACTACACGTTCGCTTGAGAATTTAATGAGCATTTGTTATTCACTTTAAAAGGTTTGGATCCATAGGTCATTTGCATCTTTATCATGTTTCAAGCATGCATATCCATTTTTAAAAACATGTGTAGAAAAATATCTTTCTTATAATATTCCAAGCTATAAGGGTTGAAGTAGTGGAATTTTCCAAACTCGGACAGCAAACTTTTGTGTTCATTTGTGGTGTGTGAATAAATTTTCTTTACTTACATTTGTTATTGCATTAAATTTTTTCCATAGATAAACTCTAAAATTTTCATTTGGTTGGGATCTATTTGCCTTTTATCTCTTTATTGTTTACGAGACGTAGGGAAAGTGAAAATTCAAGCTTTGATTTAAGAAAAAAATATACATCTAAAATGGAAATGTACAATTCACAAATGTAGAGAGAGATAATTCCAAAAAGTGTTTATAATTTTTAGGGATTGTAAACTCTTTTTACTTTCTATATATTAGGTTTTGCAATTGTCACGAAAAGGGGGAGTCGGGGGATTTTTAACTGAGTATTGACTCCCAATCCATAAGTTATTCCTTATAAAAATATAGCCCATTACACATGATAAATCACTTTACAATCTTCTATGATCGTTAGGTCAGCGTTTTGTAAATGGGCAAAAAAACGGCTTGTTTGACTCGGGTAAATATCCCACCTGACGTTCACTTGAGAATTTAATGAGCGTTTGTTATTCTCTTTAAAAGGTTTGAATCCATAGGTCATGTGCATCTTTATCATTTTTATTTTATTGAAGAGTAAAATACTTAATTCACATCAATAACTTGTTGTAATATGAGTACAAGAACCTCTATTTATAATAGAGGAAGGTTGTAGAGTCCAATTACAATAAAACTACCCTTGTCCCAATTACACCCATACTCTAACACTTAAAGATAAGTCCTAACATTATTAAATAACTCATTATAGATAAATGTTGAATTTATGGAAAAGTGGAATACTTCATTGACTTCAATAACTCATTGTAATAAGAGTACATGAACCTCTATTTATAATAGAGGAAGGTAGTAGAATCCAATTATAATAAAACTACCCTTGTCCCAATTACACCCAAATTCTAACACTTATGGTAAGTCCTAACATAATTTGGTAACTCAATATTGATAAAAGACAAATATAACTTAAACTAAAACTCTTCTTGGTCGTGACCCTAAGATAAAGATACTTTTGTGAGTCTTTCTTGATCTTCCTACTGATGTGATAAGGATGCCAGCTATTGCTAATCATTGTGGGTCCTACTTCTTATGGGCTTGGGCCCATCTTGTGGGCCTTCCTTGACCATGTGGGTTTGATCTTAGCTTCAAATACTCCCCTCAAGCTGGGATGAGAGAACAATATGAACTCCCAGCTTGCTTCAAATGATGTATAAATTATTTTTGTATAAAATGGTACATCTTCAAATATGCCTTCCTCTTCTAACAATCCCCCTCACGCTGTTGCGCCCTTCCATGAGGCTCTGCGGCATTATAAGTGACAGTAAAAATCACTCCTAGCCAGTAAGCCATTGCTACATACTCCAATCTTAATACTGGATGTAGGGTACACTCCACTGTTATCGGTAGTGTGTCTATCGGCATTGCTCTGAAGTGTCCACCACCGTGTCCCTCCACAGGACAACGACTCTCAAGTGGTAGGAGACATAAAAGATATTACAAAGGGAGGGGGGGGGGGGGATAACATAGATGTAATCATAAGTACTTCCAACCACAAATAATTTTCATCTTTTTGACGGGGATAAAGTTCCTCTGTCGTGGACTCCCAACAACAAATAATTTTCATCTTTTTGATGGGGATGAAGTTCCTCCGTCGTGGACTCCCGACTACAAACAATTTTGATCTTTTTGATAGGGTAAATTAAATGATGACATGTGGCCACCTCTTATTCAATAATAATGTCCCCAAAGAGACATAATAGCTGTAGTTGAATATAACACGACCATCTTCCAACACATATAACATGAACCAAATAATAAATTTTGTAAAAGAACCCATGAAATAATTCGATATAAAATTTTCTTCATTGATGCACAAGCTTCATCTTTTGTGCTCCACCTTTCTTGAATATTTTGGACACATAAAATTATCCAAAACATAAGGAATAAAATACATCATTCTTGTTCTTCTTCTACTTCTCCCCCTGAAACTGGGAGGTAATGGCGGTGATCCCAGCTTGAACCAAATATCATAGAAGTAGCAATAATCCTAAATAACAGAGATTTTTAAATAAGCTCTCAAACCAGGGTGAAGTGAGATATTTTCCAGATATATCAATTCAAACAGTGACGCAAAACAATCGGCTTAAATTTGGATTTTCAATTTAACAGAATACCAACATGACATTTGATTCTTCCAATGTGAATATATCTTTAAATATAGATCAGATTGACATAAAATTTTCTTCATCTAAAAGTAGACTTAAAATACCTTTCATCCAAGTATAATATCTCTTCATAAAATATAATTATCAGAAGATAAATAATCTAATAGATTTCAGTCTCTGTCATCTGGCCGTACTACGTACTGTTTCTCCTATTTTTCCAGAATGGCCATTGACTCTTCCAAGATCAATATCTCTGTATAAAAAATCATACAGAGAAATGGTTCAATAGGTAAAAAAATAGACCTACAGATATTTATTTTGATATATAACTCTCCATATAAAGTCTCTTTCTTGGTAGCAAAAAATACCTCAGAACTTGAAGCTTTATGCTCCTTCTCGAAAAAGATTTTCAATCTAACCTTTGCTGCTTCAAATATCGATTTCTCTTTGTAGATAACTCAGATAAAAAATTGGTTGAATAGGTAAAATAATAGACATACATATATTTATTTTGATATATAATTCTCCATATAAAGTCTAGTTGATAGCAAAAAATACCTCTGAATCGGAAGATTGCTACTGCTGCTCAAACCTTTTTGCAATCTGACCTTCGCTCATTCAAATATCTATATATCTCTGTAGATAACTCCGATTGGAACAATTTTTTTTTTTTAAAGTAGACTCAAATATCTTTTCGTCAATATATATTTTGTAATATGAAAAACTTTGTATTGATGTACAAAACAACAAAGAAAACAACGGGTGTAGGGACTGGAAAAATAATAACTAAGAACCTAGACTTAAGATTTAGGGTTTAGAGAAAAGGATCACATTTCCTCCGTGAGTTGACTAAGTCAACTCAGAGAACCTGCTCTGATACCATGTTGAATTTAAGAAAAAGAGAAAGACTTCATTGACTTCAATAACTGGTTGTAAACAGAGAACATGAACCTTTACTTATTATAGAGGAAAGTAGTAGAATCTAATTACAATAAAACTACCCTTGTCCCAATTACACCCAAACTGTAACACTTAAGGTAAGTCCTAACATAATTAGGTAACTCAATATTGATAAAAGACAAATATAACTTAAACTTAAACTATTCAAGGTCATGACCCTAAGATAAAGATACTTTTCTGAGTCCTTCTTGATCTTCCAACTGATGTGATAAGGATGCCAGCACTTGGTAATCATTGTGGGTCCTACTTCTTATGGCCTTGGGTCCATCTTGTGGGCCTTCCTTGGTCGTTTGGGCTTGATCTTATCTTCCAATAATAAAAGACAAAAATAACTGAAACTAAAACTCTTCTTTGATGTGACCATAAGATAAGATACTTTTGTGAGTCCTTTTTGATCTTCCAACTTATGTGATAAGGATGTCAACTCATGGTAATCATTGTGGGTCCTACTTCTTATGGGCTTGTGCCCATCTTGTGGGCCTTCCTTGGTCGTGTGGGCTTGAACTTATATATCGACACTCCCCCTCAAGCTGGGGTGAGAGAACAACATGAACTCCCAGCTTGCTGAAAATGTTGTATAGAATATTTTTTAATAAAATGGCACATCTTTCAATATGCCTTCATCTTCCAATACTCTCCCTCACACTGTTGCGTCCTTCATTGAGGCATTGTGGAATAATATAAGTGAGAGTAAAAACCACTCCTAGCCAGTAAGCCATTGCTCCATACTCCAGTGCTAATGCAGGATGTAGGGCATACTCGATCTTCTATTGGTAGTGTGTCTATCGGCATTGCACTGAAGTGTCCACCACCGTGTCCCTCCATAGGACAACAACTCTCAAGTGGTAGGAGACATAAAAGCCATTACAGGGGGGGAGGGGGGGATGGATGTAATTATAAGTTCCTCCGTCATGGACTTCCAATGACAAATATTTTGATCTTTTTGACGGGGATGAAGTTCCTCCATCAAGGACTTCCAACCACAAATAATTTTGATCTTTTTGACGGGGATGAAGTTTCTCCGTCATGGACTCCCAACCAAAAATAATTTTGATATTTTTGATGGAGTAAAATAAATGATGACATGAGGCCACCTCTTCTTTAATAATAATGTCCCCAAAGAGACATAATAGCTGCAATTGAATATAACACGACCATCGTCCAACACATACAACATGAACCAAAATAATACTTCTTCTAGAAGGACCCATGAAATAATCATAATCCGATATAAAAAAAATTTCTTAGATGCACAAGCTTCATCTTTTGTGTTCCCCCTTTCTTGAATATTTTGGTCACATAAACTTATCCACAACATAAGGAATAAATACCTCTTCCTTGAACTACTTTTACTTCTCCCCCTCAATGTAGGAGGTCATGGTAGTGATCCTAGCTTGAACCAAATATCATACATGTAGCAATAAGCCAAAATAAAAAAGGTGTATAAATAAGCCCTCAAACCAGGGAAAATTGAGATATTTTCCTGATATATCAACTCAAACAGTGACACAAAATAAATTGGCTTAAATTCGGATTTTCAATGTAACAGATTACCTGAATGACCTTTGATTTTTCCAATTCGAATATATCTTTCAATATAGATCAGTTTGACATGAAATATTTTTCTTATGAAAGTAGACTTAAATACCTTTCATCAAATTATAAATTAAATTCATCAAATATAATTTTCAGAAGATAAATAATCTGATATATTTCGGTCTCTGTCATCTGGCCAAACTAAATACCGTTTCTCCTATTTTTCCTGAATAACCATTGACTCTTCAAAGATCAATATCTCCTTATAAAACTATCATACCGAGGATTGGTTGAATAGGTAAGAAAATAGACTTACATATATTTCTTTTGATATATATTTCTCCATATAAAGTCTCTTTCTTGATAGCATAAAATACCAAGGAATTTGAAACTTTCTATTGCCGCTCAACCTCTTTTTCAATCTTACCTTTGCTGCTTCAAATATCGATTTTTCTTTGTAGATAACTCAGATAAAAAAATGGTTGAATAGGTAAAAGAATATACTTATAGATATTTCTCTTGTTATATATTTCTCCATATAAAATCTAGTTCTTGATAGCAAAAAATACCTCAGAATCGGAAGATTGCTGCTACTGCTCTAACCTTTTGCAAACTGACCTTCCCTCATTCAAATATCGATATCTTTCTGTAGATGACTCCGATTGGAACAAAAAGGTTTTCTTTGGAAAGTAAACTAAAATATATTTTTGTAAATATATAATTTGCAACTTTAAAAACTATGTATAGAGGTATACAATCAAAGTAATCTAAGGGTCAAGGGACTAAAAAAAAAACTATGAACCTAGACCTAGGGTTTAGAGTTTAGAGAAACATATCACATTACCTCTGTGAGTTGACCAAGTCAACTCACAGAACTTGCTCTGATACCATGTTGAGTTTAAGGAAAAGTAAAATACTTCATTCACATCAATAACTTGTTGTAATATGAGTACATGAACCTCTATTTATAATAGAGGTAGGTAGTAGAGTCCAATTACAATAAAACTACCCTTGTCCCAATTACACCCAAACTCTAACACTTAAAGATAAGACATAACATTATCAAATAACTCAATATAGATAAAAGACAAACATCACTCAAAATAAAACTCTTCTTTGAAGTGACCATAAGATAATAAACTTTTGTGAGTCCTTCTCGATCTTCCAACTTATGTGATAAGGATGCCAGCTCATGGTAATCATTGTGGGTCCTACTTCTTATGGGCTTGAGCCCATCTTGTAAGCCTTCCTTGGTCATGTTGCCCATCTTTATAATACTCTTAGATATGTGGCACTTCCTTGGTCCTTTGGGCTTGAGGTTATCATTCAACAAACATGTTTCAAGCTTGTATATCCATTTTTGAAAACATGTGTAGAAAAATTTCTTTCTTATAAAATTCCAAACTATTAGGGTTGAACAAGTGGAATTTCCCTAACATGGATCACAAAACTTTTGTGTTCATTTGTGGTGTGTTAATAAATTTTCTTTACTTACATTTGTTATTTTTCCATACATAAACTCTAAAATTTTCATTTTGTTGTGATCTATTTGCCTTTTATCACTTTTTTTATTACAAGATGAAGGGAAAGTGAAAACTCAAGTTTTGATTTAAGAAAAAAATATACATGTGAAATGGAAATTTACACTGCATAAATGTAGAAGGAGATAATTCCAAAAAGTGTATGTAATTTTTAGGGACTGTAAACTCTTTTTAGTTTTTATATATTAGGTTTTACAACCGTCGGGAAAAAGGGGAAGTGGCGGATTTTTAGCTAAGTGTTGACTCCCAATCCATAAGTCATTCCTTACAAAAATATAGCCCGTTACGCATGATAATTCACTTTACAATCATCTATGATCCTTAAGTTAGCTTTTTGAAAATGGGCAAAATAATGGCTTGTTTGACTCGAGTAAATATCCCACTGCACGTTCAATTGAGAATTTAATCAATGCTTGTTATTATCTTTAAAAGGTTTGGATGCATAGGTTATTTGCATCTTTAACATGTTTCAATCTTGAATATCCATTTTTTATAACATATGCAAAAAAATCTTTTTCTTATAAAATTCCAAGCTATTAGGGTTGAAGTAGTGGAATTTCCCAAACTTGGATGACAAATTTTTTTTTTTTCATTTTTGGTTTGTGAATAAATTTCTTTTCTTATATTTGTTATTGCTTTAAATTTTTTCCATACATAAACTCTAAAATTTTCATTTTGTTGTGATATATTTTCCTTTTATCTCTTTTTTGTTTTCGAGATGAAGGGAAAGTGAATACTTAAGTTTATATTTAAGAAAAAAGTGTACATCGAAAATGGAAATGCACAATGCACAAAAGTAGAGAGAGATAATTCCAAAAATTGTCCGTAAATTTTTGGGATTATAAACTCTTTTGAGTTTTTATATATTAGGTTTTGCAATCGTCGAGAAAAGGGGCAGGCGGAGGATATTTAATTGAGTGTTGACTCCAAGTCCATATGTCATTGCATAAAAAAATATATCCCATTACGCATGATCAATTACTTTACAATCATCTATGATCGTGAGGTCAACTTTTTGTAATTGGGCAAAATAATAGCTTGTTTGACTTGAGTAAAAATCCCACCTCACGTTCACTTGAGAATTTAATGAGCGTTTGTTATTCTCTTTAAAAGGTTTGGATCCGTACGTCATTTGCATCTTTAACATGTTTCAAGCATGCATATCCATTTTTTAAAACATGTGTAGAAAAATCTCTTTCTTATAAAGTTCTAGGCTATTAGGGTTGAACTAGTGGAATTTCCCAATCTTGGATAACAAAACTTTTGTGTTCATTTTGTGGTGTGTGAATAAATTTTGTTTACTTATATTTGTTATTGCTTTAAATTTTTTCCACACAAAAAATCTAAAATTTTAATTTTTTTGTGATCTATTTACCTTTTATATCTTTTTTGTTTACGAGAAAAAGGGAGAGTGAAACTCAAGTTTTGATTTAAGAAAAAAGTATACATGCCAACTTGAAATGCACAATGCACAAATGTTGGAGGTGGTGGATTTTTAACTGACTGGAACACCTATCCATAAGCCATTCCTTAAAAAAATATAGCCCATTACACATGACAATTCACTTTACAATCATCTATGATCCTTAGGTCAGCTTTTTGTAAATGGGCAAAATAATGGCTTGTTTGACTCGGGTAAATATCTCACTCCACGTTCAATTGAGAATTTAATGAACGTTTGTGATTCTCTTTAAAAGGTTTGGATGCATAGGTCATTTGCATCTTGAACATGTTTCAAGCTTGCATCTCCATTTTTTAAAACATATACAAAAAAGAAATTTTCATATAAAATTCCAAGCTATTTAGGTTGAAGTAGTGGAAGTTCCCAAACTTGGATAACAAAAATTGTGTTTTCATTTGTGGTGTGTGAATAAATTTTCTTTACTTATATTTGTTATTGCTTAAAATTTTTTCCATACATAAACTCTAAAATTTTCATTATGTTGTGATCTATTTGCGTTTTATCTCTTTTTTGTTTTCAAGATGAAGGGAAAGTGAAAACTTAAGTTTTGATTTAAGAAAAAATTATACATCTAAATTGGAAATGCGCAATGCACAAAAGTAGAAAGAGATAATTCCAAAAAGTGTCTGTAATTTTTCGGGATTATAAACTCTTTTGAGTTTTTATATATTATATTTTGCAATCATTGCGAAAAGGGGTAGGCGGGGGATATTTAATTGAGTGTTGACTCCCAATCCATAAGTCATTCCATACAAAAATATATGCAGTTAAGGATGATCAATTACTTTACAAGCATCTATGATCATTAGGTCAGCTTTTTGTAATTGGGCAAAATAATAGCTTGTTTACCTTGAGTAAAAATCCCACCGCACATTCACTTGAGAATTTAATGAGCGTTTGTTATTCTCTTTAAAAGGTTTGCATCCGTAGGTCATTTGCATCTTTAACATGTTTCAAGCATGCATATCCATTTTTTAAAACATGTGTAGAAAAATCTCTTTCTTATAAAATTCCAAGCTATTTGGGTTGAACTAGTGAAAATTTCCAAACTTTCATAAAAAAACTTTTGTGACCATTTGTGGTGTGTGAAAATATTTCCTTTACTTACATTTGTTATTACTTTAAATTGTTTCGATACATAAACTCTAAAATTTTCATTTTGTTGTGATTTATTTGCCTCTTATATCTTTTATGTTTACGAGATGAAGGGAAAGTGAAAACTCAAGTTTTGATTTAAGAAAAAAGTATACATCCAAAATGGAAATGCACAATGAACAAATGTAGAGAGAGATAATTCCAAAAGTTTCTATAATTTTTAGGGTTGAAACTCTTTTTATTTTTTATATATTATGTTTTGCAATCATTGGGAAAAGGGGAGGCTGGGGATTTTTAACTGAGTGTTGACTCCCAATCCATAAGTCATTCCCTAAAAAAATATAGCCTGTTATGCATGATAAATCACTTCACAATCATCTTTGATTGTTAGGTCAGCTTTTTGTAATTGGACAAAATAATGGCTTGTTTAACTCGGGTAAATATCCCACCGAACGTTCATTTGAGAATTTAATGAGCGTTTAATATTCCCTTTAAAAGGTTTGGATCCATAGGTCATTTTCATCTTTCACATGTTTCAAGCATTCATATCCATTTTTTAAAACAAGTGCAGAAAAATTATTTTCTTATAAAATTCAGATCTATTAGGGTTGAACTAGTGGAATTTCCTAAACTTGGATAACAAAAATTTTGTGTTCATTTGATATGTGTGAAGAACATTTCTTTACTTAAAATTTTTTATTGCTTTAGATTTTTTCCATACATAAACTCCAAAATTTTCATTTTGTTATGATCTATTTGCCTTTTATATCTTTTTTGTTTACGAGATGAAGGGAAAGTTAAAACTCAAGTTTTGATTTATGAAAAAAGTATACCTCCAAAATGGAAATGCACAATGCACAAATGTAGAGAGAGATAATTCCAAAAAGTGTCTGTAATTTTTAGGGATTGGAAACTCTTTTTAGTTTTTATATATTAGGTTTTCCAATCGTTGGGAAAAGGGGAATTTTTAACTGAGTGTTGACTCCCAATCCATAAGTCATTCCTTACAAAAATGTAGCCCATTACGCTTGATAAATTACTTTACAATCATCTGTGATCGTTAGGTCAACTTTTTGTAAATGGGCATAAATAATGGCTTGTTTGATTGGGTAAATATCCCACTGCACGTTCTCTTGAGAATTTAATGAGCGTTTGTTATTCTCTTTCTAAGTTTTGGATCCTTAAGTCATTTGCATCTTTAACATGTTTCAAGCATGAATAACCGTTATTTAAAACATGTGTAGAAAAATCTCTTCCACATAAAATTCAAAGCTATTAGGGTTGAACTAGTGGAATTTCCCAAACTCTGATAACAAAACTTTTGTGTTCATTTGTGGTGTGTAAGAATATTTTCTATACTAACCTTTGTTATTTCTTAAAATTTTTTGGATACATAAACTCTAAAATTTTCATTTTGTTGTGATCTATTTGCCTTTTATCTCTTTTTTTGTTTACGAGATGACGGGAAAGTGAAAACTCAACTTTTGATTTAACAAAAAAGTATACTTCCAAAATGGAAATGCACAATGCACAAAAGTAGAGAGAGATAATTCCAAAAGGTGTCCGTAATTTTTAGTGATTGTAATCTCTTTTTAGTTTTTATATATTAGGTTTTTCAATCTTCGGGAAAAGCTGGAGGCAGGGAATTTTTAACTTAGTGTTGACACCCAATCCATAAGTAATTTCTTTCAAAATTATAGCCCGTACGCATGATAAATGATTTTACAATCATCTATGATTGCTATGTCAACTTTTTGTAAATGGGCAAAATAATGGGTTGTATGAATCAGGTAAATATCCCACCACACGTTCACTTGAGAATTTAATTAACGTTTGTTATTCTCTTTAAAAGGTTTGGATGCATAGGTCATTTGCATCTTTAACTAGTTTCAAGCCTGTATATACATTTTTTTAAACATGTGTAGAAAAATCCATTTCTTATAAAATGCCAAGCTATTAGGGTTGAACTAGTGGAATTTCCCAAACTATGATAACAAAACTTTTGTGTTCATTTGTGGTGTGTGAATAAACTTTCTTTACTTACATTTCTTATTGCGTTAAATTTTTTCCATAGATAAACTCTAAAATTTTCATTTTGTTATAATCTATTTGGTTTTTATCGTGAAAACTCAAGTTTTGATTTAAGAAAAAAGTATACATCTAAAATGGAATTGCACAATGCACAAATGTAGAGAGAGATAATTCCAAAAAGTGTCCATAATTTATAGGGATTGTAAACTCTTTTTAGTTTTTATATATAAGGTTTTGCAATCGTAGGGAAAAGGGGGAGACGGGGGATTTTTAACTGAGTGTTGACTCCCAATCCATTAGTCATTCCTTACAAAAATATAGTCCGTTACGCATGATAAATCACTTTACAATCATCTATGATCGTTAGATCAGCTTTTTGTAAATGGGCAACAAAATGGCTTGTTTGACCCGTGTAAATATCCCATCGCATGTTCAGTTAAGAATTTAATGAGCGTTCGATATTCTCTTTAAAAGGTTTGGATCCATAGGTCATTTGCATCTTTAACATGTTTCAAGCATGTATATCCATTTTTTAAAACATGTGTTGAAAAATCTCTTTCTTATAAAATTCCAAGCTATTAGGGTTGAGCTAGAGGAATTTCCCAAACTTGGATAACAAAATTTTGTGTTCATCTATGGTGTGTGATTAGATTTTCTTCACTTACATTTGTTATTTCTTTAAATTTTTTCCATTCATAAACTCAAAATTTTCATTTTTTGTGATCTATTTGCCTTTTATCTCTTTTTTTTATATGAGATGAAGGGAAAGTGAAAACTCAAGTTTTGATTTAAGAAAAAAGTATACATCTAAAATGGAAATGCAAATTGCACAAATTTAGAGAGAGATAACTCCAAAATGTGTCCGTAATTTTTAGGGATTGTAAACTCTTTTTAGTTTTTATATATTAGGTTTTGCAATCGTCGTGAAAAGGGGGAGGTGGGGGTTTTTTAACTGACTATTGACTCCTAATCCATAAGTCATTCCTTACAAAAATATAGCCCGTAATGCATGATATATTACTTTAGAATCAACTATGATCATTTGGTCAACTTTTTGTAAATGGGCAAAATAATGACTTGTTTGACTCTGGTAAATATGCCACTGCATGTTCACTCTAGAATTTAATGAGCATTTTTTATTCTCTTTAAAAGGTTTGGATCCATAGGTCATTTACATCTTCAACTTGTTTCAAGCATGCAATCCATTTTTTAAAACAAGTGTAGAGAAATCCCTTTTTTAAAAAATTCCAAGCTATTAGGGTTGAACTTGTGGAATTTCCAAAACATGGATAACAAAACTTTTGTGTTCATTTGTGGTGTGTGAATAAATTTTCTTTACTTACATTTGTTTTTGCTTCTTTTTTTTTTGTACATAAACTCTAAAACTATCATCTCTTTTTTGTTTACCAGATGAAGGGAAAGTGAAAACAGAAGTTTTGATTTAAGAAAAAAGTATACTTTTAAAATGGAAATTCAAAATGCACAAATGTAGAGAGAGGTATTTGCAAAAAGTGTTTGTAACTTTTAGGGATTGTAAAATCTTTTTAGTTTTTATATATTAGGTTTGTCAATCACTTTCATATAAAATTCCAAGTTATTAGGGTTGAACTAGAGGAATTTCCCGAACTTGGATAAAAAAACTTTTGTGTTCATTTGTGGTATGTGAATAAATTTTTTTTACTTACATTTGTTATTGGTTTAAATTTTTTGCATACATGAACTCTAAAATTTTCAATTTATTGTGATCTATTTTCCTTTTATCTCTTTTTTGTTTACGAGAAGAAGGGAAAGTGAATCTCAAGCTTTGATTTAAGAAAAAAGTATACATCTAAAATGGAAATGCACAACGTACAAATGTAGAGAGATAATAACAAAAAGTCTCTGTAATTTTTTGGATTGTAAACTCTTTTTAGTTTTATATATTAGGTTTTGCAATCGTCATGAAAAGGGGGAGGCGGGGGATTTTTAACTGACTGTTGACTCCCAATCCATAACTCATTACTTACAAAAATATAGCCCATTACGCAAGATAAATCACTTTATAATCATCTATGATCGTAAGGTAAGCTTTTTGTAAATGGGAAAAATAATGGCTTATTTGACACGGGTAAATATCCCTCCGCACGTTCACTTGAGAATTTATTGAGCGTTTATTATTCTCTTTGAAAGTTTTGGATCCATAGGTCATTTGCATCTATAAATTTTTCTAGCATGCATATCCATTTATTAAAACATGTGTAGAAAATCCCTCTCTTATAAAATTCCAAGCTATTATGGTTAAACTAGTGGAATTTCCCAAACAAGGATAACAAAACTTTTGTGTTCATTTTTGGACTGTGAATAAACTTTCTTTACTTACATTTGTTTTTGCTTTCATTTTTTCCATACATAAACTCTGCAATTTTCATTTTGTTGTGATCTATTTGCCTTTTATCTCTTTTTTGTTTACGAGATAAAGGGAAAGTGAAAACTCAAGTTTTTATTTAAGAAAAAAGTACACATCTAAAATGGAAATGGACAATGTACAAATGTAGAGAGAGACAATTCCAAAAAGAATTCACAATTTTAGGTATTGTAAACTCTTGGTAGTTTTTATATATTAGGTTTTGCAATCGTCCAGAAAAGGGGGAGGCGGAGGATTTTTAATTGAGTGTTGACTCCCAAACCATAAGTCATTCCTTACAAAAATATAGCCCGTTACACATGATAAATCACTTTACAATCATCTATGATAGTTAGGTCAGCTTTTTGTAAATGGGTAAAATAATGGTTTGACTCGTGTAAATATCCCTCCGCACGTTCACTTGAGAATTTAATGAGCATTTGTTATTCTCTTTAAAAGGTTTGGATCCATAGGTCATTTGCATCTTTAACATGTTTTAAACAAGCATATCCACTTTTTAAAACATGTGTAGAAAAATCCCTTTCTTATAAAATTCCAAGATATTAGGGTTGAACTAGTGGATTTTTCAAAACTTGGATAACAAAACTTTTGTGTTCATTTGTGGTGTGTGAATAAATTTTTTTTACTTACATTAATTATTTCTTTAAATTTTTTCCATACCTAAACTCTAAAATTTTTATTTTGTTGTGATCTATTTGCCTAATATCAATTTTTTGTTTACGAGATGAAGAGAATGTGAAAACTAAAATTTTGATTTAAGAAAAAAGTATACATCTAAAATGGAAATGCACAATGCACAAATGTAGAGAGATATAATTCCAAAATGTGTCCATAATTTTAAGGGATTGTGAACTCTATTTTAGTTTTTATATATTAGGTTTTGGAATCGTCAGGAAAAAGGGGGAGACGGGGGATTTTTAACTCAGTGTTGACTCCCAATCTTTCAGTCATTCCTTACAAAAATATAGCCCATTACGCATGATAAATCACTTTACAATCATCTATGATCTTTAGGTCTAGTTTTTTTAAATGGCCAAAATAATGGCTTGTTTGACTCGAGTGAATATCCCACCGCACGTTCACTTCAGAATTTAATGACTATTTGTTATTCTCTTTAAAATATTTGGATCCATAGGTTATTTGCATCTTCAACATGTTTGAAGGATGCATATCCCTTTTTTAAAACATGTGTAGAAAAATCCCTTTCTTATAAAACTCCAAGCTATTAGGGTTGAACTTGTGGAATTTCCCAAACTTGGATAACAAAACTTGAGTGTTCATTTTGGTGTGTGAATAAATTTTATTTATTCACATTTCTGATTACCTTAAATTTTTTCTGTACATAAACTCTAAAATTTTCAGTTTGTTGTGATCTATTTGCCTTTTATGTCGTTTTTGTTTACGAGATGAAGGGAAAGTGAAAACTCAAGTTTTGATTTAAGAAAAAAGTATACATCTAAAATGGAAATGCACAATGCAAAAATGTAGAGAGAGATAATTCCAAAAAGTGTCCGTAATTTTTAGGGATTGTAAAATAGTTTTAGTTCTTATATATCAGGTTTTACAATCGTCGGGAAAAGGGGGAGGCGAGGGATTTTTAACTGATAGTTGACTCCCAATCCATAAGTTATTCCTTAAAAAAAATAGCCCGTTGCACATGATAAATCACTATACAATAATCTATGATCTTTTAGTCAGATTTTTGAAAATGGGCAAAATAATGGCTTGTTTGACTTGGGAAAATATCTCACCGCACGTACACTTGAGAATTTAATGACCATTTGTTATTCTCTTTAAAAGGTTTGGATCTATGGGTCATTTGCATCTTTAATTTATTTCAAGCATGCATATCCATTTTTTAAAACATGTGTAGAAAAATCTTTTTCTCATAAAATTCCAAGCTATTAGGGTTGAACAAGTGGAATTTCCCAAACTTGGATAACAAAACTTTTGTGTTCATTTGTGGTGTGGGAATAAATTTTCTTTACTTACATTTGTTATTGCTTAAAGTTTTTATCTCATTTGCTAGGCTTAAACTTGAGATCTATTTGCCTTTTATCTCATTTTTTGTTTACGACATGAAGGGAATGTGAAAACTCAATTTTTGATGTATGAAAAAAGTATACATCTAAAATGGAAAAGCACAATGCAAAATTGTAGAGGGAGATAATTCTAAAAAGTGTCCGAAATTTTTAAGGACTGTAAAATCTTTTTAGTTTTTTAATATTTGGTTTTGAAATCGTCGGGAAAAGGGGGAGGCATGGGATTTTTAACTGAGTGTTGACTCCAGATCCATAAGTCATTCCTTAAAAAAATATAGCCCTTTATGCATGATAAATCACCTTACAATCATCTATGACCGTTAGGTCAGCTTTTTCTAAATGAACAAAATAATGGTTTTTTTGACTCGTGTAAATATCCCACCATACGTTCACTTGAGAATTTAATGAGTGGTTGTTATTTTCTTCAAAAGGTTTGAATCCATAGGTCATTTGCTTCTTTAACATGTTTCAAGCTTGCATATCCATTTTTTCAAACATCTAAAGAAAAATCCCTTTCTTCTAAAATTCCAAGCTATTAGGGTTGAACTAGTAGAATTTCCCAAACTTGGATAACAAAACTTTTGTGTTCATTTGTGGTGTGTGAATAAATTTTCTTTACTTACATTTTTTGTTGCTTTAAATTTTTTCCATAAGTTATTACTTACAAAAAAAAACAGCTCGTTATGGATGATAATTCACTTTACAATAATCTACAATCTTTAGGTCAGGTTTTTGTAAATGGGCAAAATATATGCTTGTTTGACTCGGGTAAATATCCCACCGCACGTTCGCTTTAGAATTTAATGAGCGTTTGTTATTCTCTTTAAAAGGTTTGGATCATAAGGTCATTTGCATCTTTAAAATTTTTCAAGCATGCATATCTATATTTTAAAACATGCGTAGAAAGATCTATTTCTTATAAAATTCCAAGCTATTTGGGTTGAACTAGTGGAATTTCCAAAACTAGGATAACAAAACTTTTGTGTTCATTTTTGGTGTGTGAACAAATTTTCTTTACTATTCCTTTAAACTTTTTCCATACAAAATCTAAAATTTTTATTTTTTTGTGATCTATTTGCATTTTATCTCTTTTTTGTTTACGAGATGAAGGGAAAGTGAAAACTCAAGTTTTCAAAAAAAAAAAAAAGTATACATCTAAAATGGAAATGCACAACACACAAATGTAGAGAGAGATAATTCCAAAAAGTGTCTATAATTTTTAGGGATTGTAAACTCTTTTTAGTTTTTATATATTAGGTTTTGCAATCGTCGGGAAAAGGGGGAGGCTGGGGATTTTTAACTGACCGTTGACTCCCAATCCATAGTCATTCCTCACAAAAATATAACCCGTTACGCATGAGAAATCACTTTACAATCATCTATGATTGTGAGGTCAGCTTCTTGTAAATGGGAAAAATAATAGGTTGTTTGACTTGGGTAAATTTTCCACCGCACGTTCACTTGAGAATTTAATGAGCGTTTGTTATTCTCTTTGAAAAGTTTGGATCCATAGGTCATTTGCATTTTTAACATGTTTCAAGCATGCATATCCATTTATTGAAACATGTGTAGAAAAATCCCTTTCTTTTAAAATTCCTTGCTATTAGGGTTAAACTAGTAGAATTTCCCAAACATGGATAAGAAAACTTTTGAGTTTATTTGTGGTGTGTGAATAAATTTTCTTTACTTACATTTGTTATTTATTTAATTTTTTTCCATACTAAAACTCTTCAATTTTCATTTTTTTGTGATCTATTTGCCTTTTATCTTTTTTTTGTTTACGAGATGAAGGGAAAGTGAAAACTCAAGATTTGATTTAAGAAAAAAGTATATATCTAAAATGGAAATGCACAATGCACAAATTTAGAGAGATATAATTCCAAAAAGTATCCATAATTTTTAGGGATTGTAAACTCTTTTTAGTTTTTATATTTAAGGTTTTGCAATCGTTGGGAAAAGGGGGAGGTGGGGGATTTTTAACTGACTGTTGACTCCCAATCCGTAGGTCATTCCTTAAAAAAATATAGTCCGTTACTCATGATAAATCACTTTACAATCATCTATGATCGTTTGGTCAGCTTTTTTTAAATGGGCAAAATAATGGCTTGTTTGACTCGGGTAAATATCCCACCGAACATTCACTTGAGAATTTAATGAACATTTTTTATTCTCTTCAAAATGTTTAGATCCATAGAGCATTTGCTTCTTTTACTTGTTTCAAGCTTGCATATCCATTTTTTAAAACTAGTGTAGAAAAATCCCTTTCTTATAAAATTCCAAGCTATTAGGTTGAACTTGTGGTATTTCATAAAACATGGATATCAAAACTTTTGTATTCATTTGTGGTGTGTGAATAAATTTTCTTAACTCACATATTTTTTGGTGTAATTTTTTTCCATACATAAACTCTAAAATTTTCAATTTGTTGTGATCTATTTGCCTTTTATCTCTTTTTTGTTTACGAGATGAAGGGAAAGTGAAAACTCAAGTTTTTATTTAAGAAAAAAATATACATCTAAAATGAAAATGCACAATGCACAAATGTAGAGAGAGATAATTCCAAAAAGTGTCTGTAATTTTTAGGGATTGTAAATTCGTTTTTGTTTTTATATATTAGGTTTTGCAATCGTCTGGAAAAGGGGGAGGTGGGGGATTTTTAATTGACTGTTGACTCCCAATCCATAAGTCATTGCTTACAAAAATATAGCCTGTTATGAATGACAAACTACTTTACAATCATCTATCATTGTTAGGTCAACTTTTTGTAAAAGGACAAAATAATTGCTTTTTACACTCGGGAAAATATCCCACCGCACGTTCACTTGAGAATTTAATGAGCGTTTGTTATTGTCTTTAAAAGGTTTGGATCCATAGGTCATTTGCATCTTTAACAGGATTCAAGCATGCATTTCTAGTTTTTAAAACTTGTGTAGGAAAATTCATTTCTTATAAAATTCCAAGCTATTACGTTGAACTATTGGAATTTCCTAAATTATGATAAGAAAACTTTTGTGTCCAATTGTGGTGTGTGAATAAATTTTCTTTACTTACATTTGTAATTGCTTTAAATTTTTTCCATACATAAACTCTAAAATTTTCATTTTATTGTGATCTATTTGCCTTTTATCTCTTTTTTGTTTACGAGATGAAGGGAAAGTGGAAACTCAATTTTTTTTTAAGAAAAAAGTATAGATCTAAAATGGAAATGCAAAATGCACAAATGTTGAGAGAGATAATTCCAAAAAGTGTTCATAATTTTTTGGGAATGTAAACTCTTTTTATTTTTTATGTATTAGGTTTTGCAATCATCGGGAAAAGGGGGAGGCGAGGGATTTTTAACTGAGTGTTGACTCCCAATCCATAAGTCATTCCTAAAAAATATATTGCCTGTTACACATGATAAATCTCTTTAAAATCATCTATGATCGTTAGGTCACCTTTTTTTAAATGGGAAAAATAATGGCTTATTTGACTCGGCTAAATATCCCACCACACGTTCACTTGAGAATTTAAAGAGATTTTTTAAAAGATTTGGATTCATAGGTCATTTGCATCTTTAACATGTTTCAAGCATGCATATCCATTTTTTAAATCATGCGTAGAAAAATCCCTTTCTTATTAAATTCCAAGCTATTAGGGTTGAAGTAGTGGAATTTTCCAAAATTGGATAACAAAACTTTTTTGTTCATTTGTGGTGTGTGAATAAATTTTTTTTACTTACATTTGTTGTTGCTTTATATTTTTTCCATTCATAAACTCTAAAATTTTCGTTTTGTTGTGATCTATTTTCCTTTTATCCCTTTTTTGTTTACGAGATGAAGGGAAAGTGAAACCACAAGTTTTGATTTAAGAAAAAAGTATAGATCTAAGATGGAAATGCACAATGGACAAATGTGGAGAGTGATATTTTCAAAAAATGTCTGTAATTTATTGGGATTGTATACTCTTTTTTGTGTTTATATATTAGGTTTTGCAATACCGGGAAAATTGGGGAGGCGGGGGATTTTTAACTTGTTGTTGACTCCGAATCCATAAGTCATTCCTAAGAAAAATATAGCCCGTTATGCACAATAATTCACTTTACGATCATCCATAATCGTTGGGTCATCTTTTTGTAAATGGGCAAAACTCGGGAAAATATCCCACCACACGTTCAGTTGAGAATTTAATAAGGTTTTGATCCATAGTTCATTTGCATCTTTAATATGTTTCAAGCATGCATATCCATTTTTTAGAACATGCGTTGAAAAATCTTTTTCTTATAAAATTCGTACCTATTAGGGTTGAACTAGTGGAATTTCTCAAACTTGGATAACAAAACTTTTGTCTTCCTTTGTGGTGTGTGAATAAATTTTATTTACTTATATTTGTTATTACTTAAAATTTTTTCCATACATAAAATCTAAAATTTTCATTTTTTTGTGATCTATTTGCCTTTTATATCTTTTTTGTTTACGAGATGAAGGGAAAGTGAATACTCAAGTTTTGATTTAAGAAAAAAGTTTACATCTAAAATGGAAATGCACAATGCACAAATGTGGAGAGTGATAATTCCTAAAAGTGTCCGTAATTTTTAAGGATTGTAAACTCTTTTCAGTTTTTATAGATTAGGTTTTGCAATTGTTGGGAAAAGGGGGAGGCGGGGGATTTTTTAGTAAGTGTTGAATCCCAATCCATAAGTCATTCCTTACAAAAATATAGCCCGTTACGCAAGATAAATCACTTTACAGTCATCTATGATCATTAGGTCAGCTTTTTGTAATGGGCAAAATAATGGCTTGTTTGACTCAGGTAAATATCCTACTGCACGTTCACTTGAGAAATTAATGAGCGTTTGTTATTCTCTTTAAAAGATTTGGATCCATAGGTCATTTTCATCTTTAACATGTTTCAAGCTTGCATATAAATATTTTAAAACATGTGTAGACAAATCCCGTTCTTATAAAATTTCAAGCTATTAGGGTTGAACTAGTGGAATTTCCCAAAATTGGATAAAAAAACTTTTGTGTTCATCTGTGGTGTGCGAATAAATTTTGTTTACTTACATTTGTTATTTCTTCAAAACAATTTTGATACTTAAAATCTAAAATTTTCATTTTGTTGTGATCTATATGCCTTTTATCTCTTTTTCGTTTACGAGATGAAGGGAAAGTGAAACTTAAATTTAGTTTTAATAAAAAAGTATACATCTAAAATGGAAATGCACAATGCACAAATGTAGAGAGAGATAATTCCAAAAAGTGTTCATAATTTTTAGGGATTGTAAACTCTTTTTATTTTTTATGTATTAGGTTTTGAAATCGTCGGGAAAAGGGGAGGCGGGGGATTTTTAACTGAGTGTTGACTCCCAATCCATAAGTCATTCCTTACAAAAATATAGCCCGTTACGCATGATAATTCACTTTACATTCATGTATGATCTTTAGGTCAGCTTTTTGTAAATGGGCAAATTAATGGCTTATTTGAATCGGATAAATATCCCACCGCTCGTTAACTTGAGTATTTAATGAGCGTTTGTTATTTTATTTACTTACATTTGTTATTGCTTAAAATATTTTCCATACGTAAACTCTAAATTTTTTTTTTGTTGTGATCTATTTGCTTAATATCTCTTTTTTGTTTACGAGATAAAGGGAAAGTGGAAACTCAAGTTTTGTTTTAAGAAAAAAGTTTACATCTAAAATGGAAATGCACAATGCAGAATTTTAGAGAGAGAAATTCCAAAAGGTGTTTGTTATTTTTAGGGATTGAAAAATCTTTTTAGTTTTTATGTGTAAGGTTTTCCTATCGTTGGGAAAAGGAGGAGACGAGGAATTTTTAACTGAGTGACTCCCAATCCGTAAGTCATTCCTTACAAAAATATAGCCTGTTAAAATCTTCTATGATCGTTAGGTCAGATTTTTGTCAATGGGCAAAATAATAGCTTGTTTGACTCGGGTAAATATCCCACCGCATGGTCACATGAGAAGTTAGTGAGAGTTTGTTATTCTCTTTAAAATATTTGGATCCATAGGTCATTTGCATCTTTAACATGTTTCAAGCATGCAAATGCATTTTTTAAAACAAGTGTAGAAAAATCTCTTTCTTATCAAATTCCAAGCAATTAGGGTTGAACTAGTGGAATTTCCCAAACTTGGATAAAAAAAATTTTGTGTTCATTTGTGGTGTGTGAATAAATTTTCTTTACTTAGATTTGTTATTGGTTTAAATTTTTTCCATACATAAACTCTAAAATTTTTATTTTGTTGTGATCTATTTGGCTTTTATCTCTTTTTTGTTTACAAGATGAAGGAAAAGTGAAAACACAAGTTTTGATTTAAGAAAAAAAGTTAACATCTAAAATGGAAATGCATAATGCACAAATGTAGAGAGAGATAATTCCAAAAAGTGTCTGTAATTTTGCAATCGTCTGGAAAAGGGGGAGGCCGAGGATTTTTAACTAAGTGTTGACTCGCAATCCATAAGTCATTCCTTACAAAAATATAGCCTGTTATGCATGATAAATCACTTTACAACCATCTATGATCGTTAGGTCCGCTTGTTGTAAATGGGCAAGATAATGGTTTATTTGACACAGGTAAATATTCCGCTACACGTTCACTTGAGAATTTAATGAGCGTTTGTAATTCTCTTTAAAAGGTTTGGATCCATAGATAATTTGTATCTTTAACAAGATTCAAGTATACATATCTATTTTTTAAAACATGTGTAGAAAAATCCCTTTCTTATTAAATTCAAAACTAATAAGGTCGAACTATTGCAATTTCCTAAACTTTGATAAGAAAACTTTTGGGTTCATTTGTGGTGTGTGAATAAATTTTCTTTACTTAAATTTGTTATTGCTTTAAATTGTTTCCATACATAAACTCTAAAATTTTCCTTTCGTTGTGATCTATTTTCTTTTTATCTCTTTTTTGTTTAGGAGATGAAGGGAAAGTGAAAAATTAAGTTTTGATTTACGAAAAAAGTATAAAGATGCACAATGAACAAATTTAGAGAGAGATAATTCCAAAAAGTTTCTGTAACTTTAAGGGATTGTAAACTCTTTTCAGTTTTTATATATTAGGTTTTGCAATCGTCGGAAAAGGGGGAAGCATGAGATTTTTAACTGAGGGTTGACACCCAATCCATAAGTCATACGTTACAAAAATACAGCCTGTTACGCATCATAAATCACTTTACTATCAACTATGGTCGATAGGTCAGCTTTTTGTAAATGGGCAAAATAATGGCTTATTTGACTCGGGTAAATATCCCACCGCACGTTCACTTGAGAATTTAATGAGCGTTTGTTATTCTGTTTAAAAGGTTTGGATTCAAAGGTAATTTGCTTCTTTAACATATTTCAAACATGCATATCCATTTTTTAAAACATGTGTAGAAAAATCTCTTTCTTATAAAATTCCAACGTATTAGGGTTGAACAAGTGGAATTTCCAAAACTTGGATAGAAAAACTTTTGTGTTCATTTGTGGTGTGTTAATAAATTTTCTTTACTTACATTTGTTATTTTTCCATACATAAACTCTAAAATTTTCATTTTGTTCTATTTGCCTTTTCTCTCTTTTTTTTTATAGGATGAAGGGACAATGAAAACCCAAGTTTTGATTTAAGAAAAAAGTATGCATATAAAATGTAAATGCACAATGCATAAATGTAGAGAGAAATAACTCCAAAAAGTGTCTGTAATTTTTAGGGAATGTTAACTCTTTTAGTTTTTATATATTAGGTTTTGCAATCGTCGGGTAAAGGAGGAGGCGCGGGATTTTCAACTGAGGGTTGACTCCCAATCCATAAGTCATACTTAAAAAAATATAGCCCGTTATGCATGATAAATCACTTTACAATCATCTATGATCGTTAGGTCAGTTTTTTTTTAAATGAGCAAAATAATGGCTTGTTTGACTCAGGTAAATATCCCACCGCACGTTCACTTGAGAAATTAATAAGCATTTGTTATTCTCTTTAAAAGGTTTGGATCCATAAGTCATTTGCATCATTAACATGTTTCAAGCATGCATATCTATTTTTTAAAACATGTGTAGAAAAATCTCTTTCTTATAAAATTCCAATGTATTCGGGTTGAACAAGTGGAATTTCCCAAACTTGGATAACAAAACTTTTGTGTTCATTTGTGGTGTGTTAATAAATTTTCTTTACTGACATTTTTTATTTTTTCATACATAAACTCTAAAATCCTCATTTTATTGTAATCTCTTTGCCTTTTATCTCTTTTTTGTTTATGAGAAGAAGGGATAGTGAAAACACATGTTTTGATTTAAGAAAAAACTGCACATCTAAATTGGAAATGCACAATGCACAAACGTATAGAGAGATAATTCCGAAGAGTGTCTGTAATTTTTAGGGAATGATAACTCTTTTTATTTTTTATATATTAGGTTTTGCAATCGTCGGGAAAAAGGGGAGGTGGGGAATTTTTAACTGATTGTTGACTCCCAATCCATCAGTCATTCCTTTGAAAATTATAACCGGTTATGCATGATAAATCACTTTACAATCATACATGACTGTCAGGTCAACTTTTTTTAAATGGGCAAAATAATGGCTTGTTTTACTCGGGTAAATATCCCACCGCACGTTCACTTAAGAATTTAATGAGCGTTTGTAATTCTCTTTATAAGGTTTGGATCCATAGTTCATTAGCATCTTTAACATATTTCAAGCATACATATCAATTTTTAAAAACATGTGTAGAGAAATCTCTTTCTTACAAAATTCTAAGCTATTAGGTTTGAACAAGTGGAATATCCTAAACTTGGATAACTAAACTTTTGTAGGGTGTGAATAAATTTTCTTTACTTACATTTGTTATTTCTTTAAAAAAATTTCAATATATATACTCTAAAATTTTCATTTTTTAGTGAACAATTTGCCTTTTATCTCTTTTTTGTTTACGAGATGAAGGGAAAGTGAAAACTCAAGTTTTGATTTCAGAAACAAGTATACATCTAAAATTGAAATGTACAATGCACAAATGTAGAGAGAGATAATTCCAAAAAGCGTATGTTATTTTTAGGGATTCTAAACTCTTTTTAGTTGTTATATATTAGGTTTTGCAATCGTCACCAAAAGGGCCAGGCGGGGGATTTTTAACTGAGTGTTGACTCCCAATCCATAAGTCTTTCCTTACAAAAATATATCCCATTACACATGATAAATCACTTTACAATCATCTATGATCGTTAGGTCAACTTTTTGTAAATGGTAAAATTATGGCTTGTTTGACTCGGGTAAATATCGCACCGCACATTCACTTGAGAATTTAATGAGCATTTGTTATTCTCTTTAAAAGGTTTGGATCCAAAGGTAATTTGCATCTTTAACTTGATTCAAGCATGTATTCCATTTTTTAAAACATGTGTAGAAAAATATGTTTCTTATAAAATTCCAAGGTATTAGGGTTGAACTAGTGGAATTTCCCAGACTTGGATAAGGAAAGTTTTGTGTTCATTAGTGGTTTGTGAATAAATTTTCGTGACTTACATTTGTTATTTTTCCTAACATAAACTCTAAAATTTTCATTTTGTTGCGATCTATTTGCCTTTTATCTCTTTTTTTTTACGAGATGAAGGGAAAGTGAAAACTCAAGTTTTATTTTGAGAAAAAAGTATACATCTAAAATTGAAATGCACAATGCCAAAATGTAAAGAGAGATAATTCTAAAAAGTGTCTGTAATTTTTAGGGATTTTAAAATCTTTTTAGTGTTTATATATAAGGATTTCCAAACGTCGGGAAAAGGGTGAGGCGAGAAATTTTTAATTGAGTGTTGACACCCAATCCATAAGTCATTCCTTACAAAATATAGCCCGTTACGCATGATAAATCAGTTTAAAATCATCTACGGTTGTTCGGTCATCTTTTTCTTAATGGGAAAATAATGGCTTGTTTGACTCTGGTAAATAGCCCACCACACATTCACTTGAGAATTTAATGAGAGCTTGTTATTCTCTTTAAAAAGTTTGGATCCATAGGTCATTTGCATCTATAACATGTTTCCAGCATGCATATCCATTTTTTTAAACATGTGTAGAAAAATCTCTTTCTTATTAAATTCCAAGCTTTTCGGGATGAAAAAGTGGAATTTCCAAAACATGGAAAACAAAACTTTAGTGTTCATTTATGGTGTGTGAATAAATTTTCTTAACTTAGATTTGTTATTGCTTTAAAATGTTTCCATAAAAAAACTCTAAAATTTTCATTTTGTTGTGATCTATTTTCCTTTTATCTCTTTTTTGTTTACGAGATGATGGGAAAGTGAAAACTCCAGTTTTGATTTAAGAAAAAACATATACATCTAAAATGAAATTGCACAATGCAAAAATATAGAGAGTGATAATTCCAAATAGTGTCTGTAATTTTTAGGGAATGTAAATTGTTTTTATTTTTTATATATTAGGTTTTTCAATCGTCGGCAAAATAGGAGGGCTAGGGATTTTTAACTGAGTGTTGACTCTCAAACCATAAGTCATTCCTTAAAAAAATATAGCCCGTTACGCATGATAAATCACTTTACAATCATCTATGATTGTTAGGTCAGCATTTTGTAAATGGGCAAAATAATGGCTTGTTTGACTCGGGTAAATATCCCACCGCACATTCACTTGAGATTTTAATGATTGTTTCTTATTATCTTTAAAAGGTTTGGATCCTTAGGTCATTTGCATCTTTAACATATTTCAAGCATGCATTTCCTTTTTTTAAAACATGTGTAGAAAAATCCCTTTCTTATAAATTTTCAAGCTATTAGGGTTTAACCAGTGGAATTTTCGAAACATGGATGACAAAACATTTGTGTTCATTTGTGGTGTGTGAATAAATTTTCTTGACTTGTATTTGTTAAAGTTTTAAATTTTCTCCATACTTAAACTCTAAAATTTTAATTTTGTTGTGATCCATTTGCCTTTTATCTCTTTTTTCTTACAAGATGAAGGGAAAGTGAAAACTCAAGTTTTGATTTAAGAAAAAAGTATACATCTAAAATGGAAATGCACAATGCACAAATGAAGAGAGAGATAATTCCAAAAAGTTTCCCAATTTTTAGGGATTTTAAACTCTTTTTAGTTTTTATATATTAGGTTTTGCAATCATCGGGAAAAGAGGGAGGCGGTAGTTACTATTGGCTCCCAATCCATAAGTCATTCCTTACAAATATATAGCCCGTTACACATGATAATTCACTTTACAATCATCTATGATCTTTAGGTCAGCTTTTTTTAAATGGGCAAAATAATGGCTTGTTTGACTTGGGAAAATATCCCACTGCACATACACTTATGTTGTGTGACTATATTTTCTTTACTTACATTTTTTATTGCTTTATATTTTTTCCATGCTTAAACTCTAAAATTTTATTTTTTTTTGTGATCGCTTTGCCTTTTATCTCTTTTTTGTTTACGAGATGAAGGTAAAGTGAAAAGTCAAGTTTTGATTTAAGAAAAAGTTATACACCTAAAATGGAAATGCACAATTCACAAATGTAGAGAGAGATAATTCCAAAATATGTCTGTAATTTTTAGGGATTGTAAACTCTTTTTAGTTTTTATATATTAGGTTTTTCAATCGTTGGGAAAGGGGGGGGTGGGTTTTAACTGAGTGTTGAATCTGAATCCTTAAGTCATTCCTTACAAAAATATAGCCCGTTACGCATGATGGATCACTTTACAATCATCTATGACCATTAGGTAAGCTTTTTTTTGTAAATGGGCAAAAGAATGGCTTGTTTGACTCGGGTAAATATCCCACTGCACGTTCACTTGAGAATTTATTGTGCGTTTGTTATTCTCATTAAAAGGTTTGGATCCACAGGTCATATGCATCTTTAACATATTTCAAACATGCATATCATTTTTTTAAACATGTGTAGAAAAATCCCTTTCATATAAAATTCCAAGCTATTAGGGTGGAACTAGAGGAATTTCCAAAACTTGGATAACAAAACTTTTGTGTTCATTTGTGGTGTGTGAAAAAATTTTCTTTACTTACATTTTTTATTGGTTCAAATTTTTTCAATTCATAAACTCTAATATTTTCATTTTGTTGTCATCTATTTGCCTTTTATCTCTTTTTTGTTTACGAGATGAAGAGAAAGTGAAAACTCTAGTTTTGATTTAAGAAAAAAAGTATACATCTAAAATGGAAAAGCACAGTGCACCAAATGTAGAGAGAGATAATTCCAAAAAGTGTCTGTAATATTTAGGGATTGTAAACTCTTTTTAGTTTTTATATATAAGTTTTTGCAATCATTGGGAAAAAGGGGGGGGGGGGGGGGGGGGGGGGGGGCACGGCTTTTTCAACTTAGTGTTGACTCCCAATCCATAAGTCATTCCTTAAAAAAATATAGCCCATAACCCATGATAAATCACTTTACAATCATGTATAATCGTTAGGTTACCACTTTGTAAATGGGCAAAATAATGGCTTATTTGACTCGAGTAAATATCCCACCGCACGTACACTAAAGAATTTAATGAGCGTTTATTTTACTCTTAAAAGGTTTAGATCCATGGGTCATTTGCATCATAATCAAGTTTCAAACCTGCATATCCATTTTTTAAAACATGTGTAGAAATATCTCTTTCGTATAATATTCCAAGTCATTAGGGTTGAACTAGTGGAATTTCCAAAACTAAAGTTTTGATTTAAGAAAAAAAGAAATAAGAAAAAAGGATATACACAACGCACAAATGTAGAGTGAGATAATTCCAAATTGTGTCTGTAATTTTTAGGGATTGTAAACTCTTTTTAGTTTTTATATATAAGGTTTTGCAATCGTCGGGAAAAGGGGGAGGTTGGGGTTTTTTAACTGAGAGTTGACTCCCAATCCATAAGTCATTCCTTACAAAAATATAGCTCGTTACGTAAGATAAATCACTTTACAATCATCTATGATCGTTAGGCCATCTTTTAGTAAATGGGTCAAATGAGGCTTGTTTGACTCGCATAAATATCCCACCGCATGTACACATGAGAATTTAATGAGTGTTTGTTATTCTCTGTAAAAGGTTTGGATCAAAAGGTCATTTGCATCTTTAACATGTTTCAATCATGCATATCTATTTTTGAAAACATGTGTATAAAAATCTCTTTCTTATAAAATTCCAATCATTTACGATTAGGGTTGAACTAGTAGAATTTCGAAAATTCTGATAACAAAATTTTGTGTTTATTTGTGGTGAGTGAATAAATTTTCTTTACTTACAGTTGTTATTGCTTTAAATTTTTTCCATACATCAACTCTAAAATTTTTATTTTGTTATAATCTTTTTGCCATTTATCTTTTTTTTTTGTTTACGAGATGAAGGGAAAGTGAAAACTCAAGTTTCAATTTAAGAAAAATTAAACATAAAAAATGGAAATGCACAATTCAAAAATGTAGAGAGAGATAATTCCAAAAAGTGTCTGTAATTTTTAGGGATTGTAAACTCTTTCTAGGTTTTATTTATTAGGTTTTCCAATCACCGAGAAAAGGGTTGGCCGGGTATTTTTAACTGAGTGTTGACTCCCAATCCATAAGTCATTTCTGACAAAAATATAGCAAATTACGCTTGATGAATGACTTTACAATGATCTATGATCATTAGGTCAGTTTTTTGTTAATGGGCAAAATAATGACTTGTTTGACTCGGGAAAATATCCCAGTCACGTTCACTTAAGAATTTAATGAGCGTTTGTTATTCTCTTGAAAAAGTTTGGATCCATAGGTGATTTGCATCTTGAACATGTTTCTGGCATACATATCCCTTTTTTAAAACATGTGTAGAAAAATCCCATTCTTTTAACATTCCAAGCTATTAGGGTTGAACTAGTGTAGTTTCCCGAACTTGGACAACAAATCTTTTGTGTTCATTTGTGGTATTTGAATAAATTTTATTTACTTACATTTGTGATATTTCCATAAAAAAACTCTAAAATTTTCATTTTTTGTGATCTAATTTTTTTTATTTCTTTTTTGTTGACGAGATGAAGAGAAAGTGAAAACTCAAGTTTTGTATTAAGAAAAAAGTATACATCTAAAATGAAAATGCACAATGCATTGATGTAAAGAGAGATAATTTTGAAAAGTGCTTGTATTTTTAAGGGATTGTAAACTCTTTTTAGTCTATATATATAAGGCTTTGCAATCGTCGAAAAAAATGGGAGGCGGGAGATTTTTAACTGAGTGTTGACTCCCAATCCATAAGTCATTCCTTACAAAAATATAGCTTGTTACACATGATAAATCACATTACAATCATCTAGCATCGTTAGATCAGCTTTTTGTAAATGGGAAAAATAAAGGCTTGTTTGACTCGGGTTAATATCCCATCGCACGTTCACTTGAGACTTTAATAAGCGTTTGTTACTCTTTAAAAGGTTAGGATCATAGGTCATTTGCATCTTTAACATCTTTCAAGCATGCATATCCGTTTTTTAAAACATGTGTAGGAAAATATTTTTCTTATAAAATTCCAAGCTATTAGGGTTGAACTAGTGGAATTTCCAAAACTTGCATAACAAAAGTTTGGTGTTCATTTGTGGTGTGTGAATAAATTTTATTTACTTACATTTGTTATTGCTTCAAATTTTTTCCACACCTAAACTTTAAAATTTTCATTTTGTTGTGATCTTTTTGCCTTTTATCTATTTTTTGTGTACGAGATGAAGGGAAAGTGAAAACTCAAGTTTCGATTTAAGAAAAAAGTACACATCTAAAATGGAAATGGACAATGCACAAATGTGTAGAGAGATAATTCCAAAAAGTGTCCGTAATTTTTAGGGATTGTAAACTCTTTTTAGTTTTTATATATTAGGTTTTGCAATTGTCGAGAAAAGGGGATGCGGGGGATTTTTACATTAGTGTTGACTCCCAATCCATAAGTCATTCCTTACAAAAATATAGCCCGTTAGGCATGATAAATCACTTTACAATCATCTATGATCGTTATAAATGGGAAAAATAATGGCTTGCTTGACTCAAGTAAATATCCCACCGCATGTTCACTTGAGAAGCTAATGAGCGTTTGTTATTCTCTTTAAAATGTTTGGATCCATAGGTTATTTGCATCTTTAACAAGTTTCAAGAAAGCATATCCATTTTTTAAAACATGTGTAGAAAAATCTCTTTCTTATAAAATTCCAAGCTATTAGGGGCTAACTAAAGGAATTTCTCAAACATGGATCACCATAATTTTTTTTCATTTGTGGTGTGTGAATAAATTTTCTTTACTTACATTTGTTATTGCTTTAAATTTTTTCCATGCGTAAACTTTAAAATTTTCTTTTTTTTGTGATTTGTTTTCCTTTTATCTCTTTTTTGTTTACGTGATGAAGGTAAAGTGGAAACTCAAGTTTTGATTTAAGAAAAAATTATACACCTAAAACAGAAATGCACAATGCACAAATGTAGTGAGAGATAATTCCAAAATATGTCTGTAATTTTTAGGGATTGTAAACTCTTTTTAGTTTTTATATATTAGGTTTTGCTATCATCCGAAAAAGGGGGAGGCGGGAGATTTTTAACTGATTGTTGAATCCCAATCCTTAAATCATTCCTTAAAAAAATATTGCCTGTTACACATGATAAATCACTTTACAATCATCTATGATCGTTAGGTCAGCTTTTTGTAAATGGCAAAATAATGGTCTGTTTGACTCGGTTAAATATCCCACCGCACGTTCACTTGAGAATTTCATGTGTGTTTGTTATTCTCTTTAAAAGGTTTGGATCCATTGGTCATTTGCATATTTAACATGTTTCAATCATGAATATCATTTTTTTAAACATGTGTAGAAAAATCCATTTCTTATAAAATTCCAAGCTATGAGGGTGGAACTAGAGGAACTTCCCAAACTTGGATAAAAAAACTTTTGTGTTCATTTTTGGTGTGTGAATAAATTTTCTTTACTTACATTTGTTATTGCTTTAAATTTCTTCCATACATAAACTCTATAATTTTATTTTTTTTGTCATCTTTTTGCCTTTTATCTCTTTTTTGTTTACCAGATGAATAGAAAGTGAAAACTCTAGTTTTGATTTAAGAAAAAATTATACATCTAAAATGGAAAAGCACAATGCACAAATGTAGAGAGAGATAATTGCAAAAAGTGTCCCTAATATTTAGGGATTGTAAACTCTTTTTAGCTTTTATATATAAGTTTTTGCAATCGTCGGGAAAAGGAGAGGGGGGGGGGGGGGGGGGGGGGGGGGATTTTCAACTGAGTGTTGACTCCCAATCCATAAGTCATTCCTCACAAAAATATAGCCCGTTATGCACGATAAATCACTTTACAATCATCTATGATCGTTAGGCCACCATTTTGTAAATGGGCTTGTTTGACTCGGGTAAATATCCGACAGCATGTACACTTGAGAATTTAATGAACGTTTTTTTTTCTCTTTAAAAGGTTTGGATCCATAGGTCAATTGCTTCGTTATTAAGTTTCAAGCATGCATATCCATTTTTTAAAATATGTGTAGAAAAATCTCTTTCTTATAATATTCCAAGCCATTAGGGTTGAACTAGTGGAATTTCCAAAACTAAAGTTTTGATTTAAGAAAAAATTAAATATCTAAAATGGATCTTCACAACGTACAAATGTAGAGAGAGATAATTCCAAATTGTGTCGGTAACTTTTAGATATTTTAAACTCTTTTTAGTTTTAACATTTTAGGTTTTGCAATCGTCGGAAAGAAGGGGAGATGGGGGATTTTTAACTAAGTGTTGACTCCCAATCCATAAGTCATTCCTTAAAAAAATATAGCCCATTACACATGATAAATCACTTTACCATCATTTATGATCGTTAGGCCATCTTTTTGTAAATGGGCAAAATACTGGCTTGTTTGACTCGCATAAATATCCCACCGCATGTACACATGAGAATTTAATGACCGTTAGTTATTCTCTATAAATGTTTGGATCTAAAGGTCATTTGCATCTTTAACATTTTGATGCATGCATATCCATTTGTTAAAACATTTGTATAAAATCTCTTTCTAATAAAATTCCAATCTATTAGGGTTGAACTTGTGGTATTTCCAAAACTAGCATAACAAAACTTTTGTGTTTATTTGTGGTGAGTGCATAAATTTTCGTTACTTACAGTTGTTAATGCTTTAAATTTTTACCATACATCAACTCTAAAACTTTTATTTTGTTGTGATCTTTTTGCCTTTTATCTTTTTTTTGTTTAAGAGATGAAGGCAAAGTGAAAACTCAAGTTTTGATTTAAGAAAAAATTGTACAACAAAAATGGAAAAGCACAATGCAAAAATGAAGAGATTCCAAAAAGTGTCTATAATTTTTAGGGATTGTAAACACTTTCTAGTCTTTATATATTAGGTTTTGCAATCGTAGGGAAAAGGGGAGGCGGGTGATTTTTAACTGAGTGTCAACTCCCAATCCATAAGTCATTCCTGACAAAAATATAGAAAATTATGCATGATAAATCACTTTACAATGATCGATGATCATTAGGTCAGCTTTTTGTAAATGAGCAAAATAATGCCTTGTTTGACTTGGGTAAATATCTCAGCGCATGTTCACTTGAGAATTTAATCAGCGTTTGTTATTCTCTTTAAAAGGTTTGGATCCAAAGGTGATTTGCATCTTCAACATGTTTCAAGCATGCATATCCCTTTTTTAAAACATGTGTAGAAAAATCCCATTCTTATTAAATTCAAAGCTATTAGGGTTGAACGAGTGGAATTTCCCAAACTTGGATAACAAAATTTTGTGTTCATTTGTGATGTGTGAATAAATTTTCTTTAAATACATTTGTTATTGCTTTAAATTTTTTCCATACATAAACTCTAAAATTTTCATTTTTTTGTGATCTATTTGCCTTTTATCTCTTTTATGTTTACGAGATGAAGGGAAAGTGAAAACTCAAGTTTTGATTTAAGAAAAAAGGATACATATATAATGGAAATGCACAAATGTAGAGAGAGATAATTCCAAAAAGTGTCTGTAATTTTTAGGGATTGAAAAGTCTTTTTAGTTTTTACATAAGGTTTTGCAATCGTCTGGAAAAGGGGGAGGCATGCGATTTTTAACTGAGTGATGACTCCCAATCCATAGATCATTCCTTACAAAAATATAGCCCGTTACGCATGATAAATAACTTTACGATCAACTATGATCTTTAGGCCATCTTTTTGTAAATGGGTAAAATTATTGCAGGTTTGACTCGCGTAAATAACCCTCCGCACGTACACTTCAAAATTTAATGAACGTTTTTTATTCTCTTTGAAAGGTTTGGATCCATAGCTCATTTGCATCTTTAACATGTTTGAAGCATGCATATCGATTTTTTTTAAAATGTGCAGAAAAAACTCTTTCTTATAAAATTCCAATCAATAAGGGTTGAACTAGTGGAATTTCCATAACTTGGGTAACAAAAATTTTGTGTTCATTTGTGGTGTATGATTAAATTTTCTTTACTTACATTTGTTATTGCTTAAAATTGTTTCCATACATAAACTCTAACATTTTCATTTTGTTCTGATCTATTTGCTTTTTATCTCTTTTTTTTACGAGATGAATGGAAAGTTAAAACTCAAGTTTTGATTTAAGAAAAAATTATACATCTAAAATAGAAATGGACAATTCACAAATGTAAAGAGTGATATTTGCAAAAAGTGTCTGTAATTTTAGGGATAGTAAACTCTTTCTAGTTTTTATATTAGGTTTCGAAATCGAGGGGAAAAGGGGAGGTGGGGGATTTTTAACTGAGTGTTGACTCCCAATCCATAAGTCTTTCCATAAAAAAATATAGCAAATTCAGCATGATAAATCGCTTTAAAATCATCTGTGATCATTAGGTCAACTTTTTGGAAATGGGCAAAATAATGGCTTGTTTGACTACGGTAAATATCCCACCGCACGTTCGCTTCAGAATTTAATGAGCGTTTGTTATTCCTTTTAAAAGGTTTGGATCCATAGGTGATTTGCTTCTTCAACAAGTTTCAAGCATGCATATCCCTTTTTCAAAACATGTGTAGAAAAATCCCATTCTTATAAAATTGAAAGCTATTAGGGTTTAACAAATGGAATTTCCCAAACTGGGATAAAAAAATTTTGTGTTAATTTGTGATGTGTGAATAAATTTTCTTTACATACATTTGTTATTGCTTTAAATTTTTTCCATACATAAACTCTAAAATTTTCATTTTTTTGTGATTTATTTGCCTTTTATCTCTTTTATGTTTACGAGATGAAGGGAAAGTGAAAACTCAAGTTTTGATTTAAGAAAAAAGGATACATCTATAATGGAAATGCACAATGCCCAAATGTACAGAGAGATAATTCCAAAAAGTGTTCGTAATTTTTAAGGATTGAAAAATATTTTTAGTTTTTACATGAGGTTTTGCAATCGTCTGGAAAAGGGGGAGGCATGGGATTTTTAACTGAGTGTGACTCCCAATCCAAAAATCATTCCTTACAAAAATATAGCCCGTTACGGATGATAAATCACTTTACAATCATCTATGATCGTTAGGTCATCTTTTTGTAAATGGGCAAAACAACTGCAGGTTTGACTTACGTAAATAACCCTCCGCACGCACACTTGAAAATTTAATGAACGTATGTTATTCTCTTTAAAAGGTTTGGATCCATAGCTCATTTGCATCTTTAACATGTTTGAAGCATGCATATTGATTTTTTTAAAATGTGTAGAAAAATCTCTTTCTTATCAAATTCCAATCTATAAGGGTTGACTTAGTGGAATTTTCATAACTTGGGTAACAAAAATTTTGTGTTCATTTGGGGTGTGTGATTAAATTTTCTTTACTTACATTTGTTATTGCTTATAATTGTTTCCATACATAAACTCTAACATTTTCATTTTGTTCTGATCTATTTGCCTTTTATCTCTTTTTTTTTACGAGATGAATGCAAAGTTAAAACTCAAGTTTTGATTTAAGAAAAAATTATACATCTAAAATGGAAATGGACAATTCACAAATGTAGAGAGAGATAATTCTAATAAGTGTCTGTAAGTTTTAGGGATTGTAAACTCTTTCTAGTTTTTATATATTAGGTTTCGAAATCGAGGGGAAAAGGGGAGGCGGGGGATTTTTAATTGAGTGTTGACTCCCAATCCATATGTTTTTCCATAAAAATATATAGCAAATTCAGGATGATAAATCACTTTAAAATCATCTGTGATCATTAGGTCAACTTTTTGTAAATAGGCAAAATAATGCCTTGTTTGACTACGATAAATATCCCACCGCACGTTCGCTTCAGAATTTAATGAGCGTTTGTTATTCCTTTTAAAAGGTTTGGATCCATAGGTGATTTGCATATTCAACATGTTTCAAGCATGCATATCCCTTTTTTAAAACATGTGTAGAAAAATCCCATTCTTATAAAATTCAAAGCTATTAGGGTTGAACGAGTGGAATTTCCCAAACTTGGATAACAAAATTTTGTGTTCATTTGTGATGTGTGAATAAATTTTCTTTACATACATTTGTTATTGCTTTAAATTTTTTCCATACATAAACTCTAAAATTTTCATTTTTTTGTGATCTATTTGCCTTTTATCTCTTTTATGTTTACGAGAGGAAGGGAAAGTGAAAACTCAAATTTTGATTTAAGAAAAAAGGATACATCTATAATGGAAATGCACAATGCACAAATGTCGAGAGAGATAATTCCAAAAAGTGTACGTTATTTTTAGGGATTGAAAAGTCTTTTTAGTTTTTACTTAAGGTTTTGCAATCGTCTGGAAAAGGGGGAGGCATGGGATTTTTAACTGAGTGATGACTCCCAATCCATAAATCATTCCTTACAAAAATATAGCCTGTTATGTATGATAAATCACTTTACAATCATCTATGATCGTTAGGCCATCTTTTTGTAAATGGGCAAAATAATTGCAGGTTTGACTAGCGTAAATAACCCACCGCACATACACTTCAAAATTTAATGAACGTTTGTTATTCTCTTCAAAAGGCTTGGATCCTAGCTCATTTGCATCTTTAACATGTTTGAAGCATGCATATCTATTTTTTTAAAATGTGTAGAAAAATCTCTTTCTTATAAAATTCCAATCTATAAGGGTTGAACTAGTGGAATTTCAAAAACTTGGGTAACAAAAATTTTGTTTTCATTTGTGGTGTGTGCTTAAATTTTCTTTACTTACATTTATTATTGCTTAAAATTGTTTCCATACATAAAATCTAACATTTTCATTTTGTTCTGTACTATTTGCCTTTTATCTCTTTTTTTTTACGAGATGAATGGAAAGTTAAAACTCTAGTTTTGATTTAAGAAAAAATTATACATCTAAAATGGAAATGGACAATTCAAAAATGTAGAGAGAGATAATTCCAAAAAGTGTCTGTAATTTTTAGGGATTGTAAACTTTTTCTAGTTTTTATATATTAGGTTTTGCAATCGAGGGGAAAAGGGGAGGCGGGGGATTTTTAACTGAGTGTTAACTCCCAATCCTTAAGTCATTCCTGACAAAAATATAGCTAATTACGCATGATAAATCACTTTACAATGATCGATGATCATTAGGTCAGCTTTTTGTAAATGGGCAAAATAATGGCTTGTTTGACTTGGGTAAATATCTCAGCGCACGTTCACTTGAGAATTTAATCAGCATTTGTTATTCTCTTTAAAAGGTTTGGATCCATAGGTGATTTGCATCTTCAACTTGTTTCAAGCATGCATATCCCTTTTTTAAAACATGTGTAGAAAAATCCCATTCTTCTAAAATTCAAAGCTATTAGGGTTGAACGAGTGGAATTTCCCAAACTTGGATAACAAAATTTTGTGTTCATTTGTGATGTGTGAATAAATTTTCTTTCCATACATTTGTTGTTGCTTTAAATTTTTTCCATATATAAACTCTAAAATTTTAATTTTTTGTGATCTATTTGCCTTTTATCTCTTTTATGTTTACGAGATGAAGGGAAAGTGAAAACTCATGTTTTGATTGAAGAAAAAAGGATACATCTATAATGGAAATGCACAATGCACAAATGTAGAGAGATAATTCCAAAAAGTGTCCGTAATTTTTAGGGATCGAAAAGTCTTTTTAGTTTTTACATAAGGTTTTGCAATCGTCTGGAAAAGGGGGAGGCATGGGATTTTTAACTGAGTGAGGACTCCCAATCCATAAATCATTCCCTACAAAAATATAGCCCGTTACGCATGATAAATCACTTTACAATCATCTATGATCATTAGGCCATCTTTTTGTAAATGGGCAAAATAATTGCAGGTTTGACTAGCGTAAATAACCCACCGCACGTACACTTGAAAATTTAATGAACGTTTGTTATTCTCTTTGAAAGGCTTGGATCCATAGTTCATTTGCATCTTTAACATGTTTGAAGCATGCATATCAATTTTTTAAAAATGTGTAGAAAAATCTCTTTCTTATAAAATTCCAATCTATAAGGGTTGAACTAGTGGAATTTCCAAAACTTGGGTAACAAATATTTTGTGTTCATTTGTGGTGTGTGATTAAATTTTCTTTACTTACATTTGTTATTGCTTAAAATTGTTTGCTTACATAAACTCTAACATTTTCATTTTGTTCTGATCTATTTGCCTTTTATCTCTTTTTTTTTACGAGATGAATGGAAAGTTAAAACTCTAGTTTTGATTTAAAAAAAAATTATACATCTAAAATGGAAATGGACAATTCAAAAATGTAGAGAGAGATAATTCCAAAAAGTGTCTGTAATTTTTAGGGATTGTAAACTCTTTCTAGTTTTTATATATTAGGTTTTGCAATCGAGGGGAAAAGGGGAGGCGGGGGATTTTTAACTAAGTGTTGACTCCCAATCCATAAGTCTTTCCATAAAAAAATATAGCAAATTCAGCATGATAAATCACTTTAAAATCATCTATGATCATTAGGTCAACTTTTTATAAATGGGCAAAATAATGGCTTGTTTGACTCCTGTAAATATCCCACCGCACGTTCACTTCAGAATTTAATGAGCGTTTGTTATTCTTTTTAAAAAGGTTTGGATCCATAGGTTATTTGCATCTTTAACATGTATCAAGCATGCATATCCTTTTTTAAAAATATGTGTAGAAAAATCCTTTTCATATAAAATTTCAAGCTATTAGGGTTTTACTAGTGGAATTTTCGAAACTTGGATAACAAAACATTTGTGTTCATTTGTGGCGTGTGGATAAATTTTCTTTACTTACATTTGTTATTATTTTAAATTTTCTCCATACATAAACTCTAATATATTGTTGTGATCCATTTGCCTATTATCTCTTTTTTTTTTACAAGATGAAGGGAATGTGAAAACTCAAGTTTTCATTTAAGAAAAAGTGTAGATCTAAAATGGAAATGCACAATGTACAAATGTAGAGAGAGATAATTCCAAAAAGTGTTCACAATTTTTAGGTATTGTAATCTCTTTTTAGTTTTTATATATTAGGTTTTGCAATCATCAGGAAAAGAGGGAGGCGATGGATTTCTACCTGACTGTTGGCTCCCAATCCATAAGTCATTCCTTACAAAAATATAGCCCATTACACATGATAATTTACTTTACAATCATCTATGATCTTTAGGTGAGCTTTTTGTAAATAGGCAAAATAATGGCTTGTTAGACTTGAGTAAATATCTCACTGTACGTTCACTTGAGAATTAATTGAGCGTTTGTTATTCTCTTTAAAATATTTGGATCCTAGGTCATTTTCATATTTAACATGTTTCGAGCATGCAGATCCATTTTTTAAAACATGTGTAGAAAACTCCCTTTCCAATAAAATTCCAAGCTATTAGGGTTGAACTAGTGGAACATCCCAAACTTGGATAACCAAAATTTTGTGTTCATTTGTGGTGTTTGAATAAATTTTCTTTACTTACCTTTGTTTTTTCTTTATATTTTTTCCATACATGAACTCTTAAATTTTCATTTTGTTTTTATCTATTTTCCTTTTATCTCTTTTTTTGTTTACGAGATGAAAAGAAAGTCAAAACTCAAGTTTTGATTTAAGAAAAATGTAAATGCACAATGCACAAATGTAGAGAGAGATAATTCCAAAACGTGTCCATATTTTTAAGGGATTGAAAAATCTTTTTAGTTTTTGTATATTAGGTTTCGCAATCATCTGGAAAAGGGGGAGGCGGTGGATTTTTAACTGACTGTTGACTGCTAATCCATATGTCATTCCTTTCAAAAATATAGCCCGTTACACATGATAATTAACCTTACAATCATCTATGATCTTTAGGTAAGCTTTTTTTAAATGGGCAAAATAATGGCTTGTTTGACTCGAGTAAATATCCCACTGCACGTTCACTTGAGAATTTACTGAGCGTTTTTTATTCTCTTTAAAAGGTTTGGATCCATAGTTCATTTGCATCTTTAACATGTTTCAATGATGCAAATCCATTTTTTAAAACATACGTAGAAAATTATCTTTCATATAAAATTCTAAGCTATTAGGGTTGAACTAGTGGAATTTCCCAAACATGGATAACAAAACTTTTGTGTTCATTTGTGGTGTGTGAATAAATTTTCTTTATTTACATTTGTTATTTTTAAAAAAAATTCCCATACATAAAATCTAAAATTTTCAATTTGTTGTGATCTATTTGCCTTTTATATCTTTTATGTTTACGAGATGAAGGGAAACAGAAAACTCAAGTTTTGATTTAAGAAAAATGTATACATCTAAAATGGAAATGACAACTCACAAATGTAGAGAGATAATTCCAAAACGTGTTTGTAATTTTTAGGGATTGTAAACTGTTTTTAGTTTTTATATAATAGGTTTTGCAATCGTCAGGAAAAGGGGGAGGCGGGGGATTTTTAACTGAGTGTTGACTCCCAATCCATAAGTCATTCCTTACAAAAATATAGCGCTTTACGCATGATAAATCACTTTACAACCATCTAAGATTGTTAGGTCAGCTTTTTGTAAATGGGCAAAATAATGGCTTGTTTGACTCGGGTAAATGTCCCACTGTACGTTCACTTCAGAATTTAATGAGCGTTTGTTATTATCTTTTAAATTTTTGGATCCATAGGTCTTTTTCATCTTTAACATGTGTCAAGTATGCATATCCATTTTTTAAAACCTGTGTAGAAAAATCCCTTAAAAAACTCAAAGCTATTAGGGTTGAACTTGTGGAATTTCCAAAACTTGGATAACTAAATTTTTTCTTTCATTTGTGGTGTGTGAATAAATTTTCTTTACTTACGTTTTTTATTGATTAAATTTTTTTTTTTTTTTGTGATCTGTTTGCCTTTTTTTTTGTTTACGTGATGAAGGGAAAGTGGAAACTCAAGTTTTGATTGAAGAAAAAAGTATAAATCTAAAATGGAAATGCACAATGCACTATTTTAGAGAATGATATCTCCAAAAAGTGTCCATAAGTTTTAGGGATTGTAATCTCTTTTTAGTCTTTTTATATTATGTTTTGCAATCCTCGGGAAAGGGGGAGGCAATGGATTTTTAACTGACAGTTGACTCTGAATCAATAAATCATTCCTTCCAAAAACATAGCCCGTTACGTATGATAAATCACTTTACAATCAACTATGCTCGTTAGGTCAACTTTTTTTAAATGGGCGAAATAATGGCTTGTTTGACTCGGGTAAATATCCCACCACACATTCACTTGAGATTTTATTGAGAGTTTGTTATTCTCTTTAAAAGGTTTGGATCCATAGGTCATTTGCATCTTTAACATGTTTCAAGCATGCATATCCATTTTTTAAAACATGTGCAGAAAAATCCCTTTCTTATAAAATTCCAAGCTATTAGGGTTGAACTAGTGGAATTTCCCAAACTTGGATAACAAAAATTTTGTGTTCATTTGTGGTGTATGAATAAATTTTCTTTACTTAGATTTGTTATTGCTTTAAATTTTTTCCATACATGAACTCTGAAATTTTCATTTTGTCGCGATCTATTTGCCTTTAATCTCTTTTTTGTTTACGTGATGAAGGGAAAGTGAAAGCTCAAGTTTTGATTTAAGAAAAAATTATACAGCTAAAATGGAAATGCACAATGCACAAATGTAGAGAGAGATAATTCTAAAAAGTTACTGTAATTTTTACGGATTGTAAACTCTTCTTAGTTTTTATATATTTGGTTTTGTAATCTTCAAGAAAAGGGGGAGGTGGGGGTTTTTTAACTAAGTATTAACTCCCAATCCATAAGTCATTCCTTAACAAAATAAAGCAAATTACACATGATAAATCACTTTACAATGATCTGTGATCTTTAAGTCAGGTTTTTGTAAATGGACAAAATAATGGCTTGTTTGACTCGGGTAAAAATCCCACCGCACGTTCACTTAAGAATTTAATGAGCGTTTGTTATTCTCCTTAAAAGATTTGGATCCATATGTCATTTGCAACTTTAACATGTTTCAAGCATGCATATCCATTTTTTAAAACATGTGTAGAAAAATCCCTTTCTTAAAAAATTCCAAGATATTAGGGTTGTACTAGTGGAATTTCTCAAACTTGGATAACAAAACTGTTGTATTCATTTTTGTTGTATGAATAAATTTTCTTTTCTTACATTTTTTATTGCTTTAAATTTTTTCCATACATAAACTCTAAAATTTACATTTTGTTGAGATCTCTTTGCCTTTTATCTCTTTTTTGTTTACGAGATGAAGGGAAAGAGAAAACTAAAGTTTTGATTAAAGAAAAAATTATACATCTAAAATGGAAATGCGCACTGCACAAATGTTGAGAGAGATAATTCAAAAATCTGTTCATAATTTTTAGGCATTGTAAACCTTTTTTAGTTTTTATATATTAGGTTTTGAAATCATTGGGAAAGGGGGGAGGCGGGGGATTTTTAACCGAGTGTTGACTCCCAATCCATAAGACATTCCTTACAAAAATATAGCTCCATATGCATGATAAATCACTTTAAAATAATCTATGATCGTTAGGTTAGCTTTTTGTAAATAGGTAAAATAATGCCTTGTTTGACTCAGGTAAATATCGCACTGTACGTTGACTTGAGAATTTAATGAGTATTTGTTCTTCCCTTTAAAAGGTTTGGATCCATAGGTCATTTGCATCTTTAACATATTTCAAGCATGCATAACCATTTTTTAAAACATGTGTAGAAAAATCCCTTTCTTGTAAAATTCCAAGTTGTTGGGGTTGAACTAGTGGAATTTCCCAAACTTGGATAACGAAACTTATGTGTTTATTAGTGGTTTGAGAATAAATTTTCTTTACTTACATTTGTTATTGCTTTAAATATTTTACATACATAAACTCTAAAATTTCCATTATGTTGTGATCTATTTGCTTTTTATCTCTTTTTTGTTTACGAGATGAAGGGAAAGTGAAAACTGAAGTTTTGATTTAAGAATAAAGTATACATCTAAAATGGAAATGCACAATGCACAAATTTAAAGAGAGATAATTCCAAAAAGTGTCTGTAATTTTCAGGGATTGTAAACTCTTTTTAATATTTATATATAAGGTTTTCCAATTGAGGGGAAAAGGGGGACACGGGGGATTTTTAACTGAGTGTTGACTCCCAATCCATAAGTCAATCCTTACAAAAATATAGCCCGTTACACTTGATAAATCACTTTACAATCATCTATGATCGTTAGGTCCGCTTTTTGTAAATGGGCAAAATAGTAGCTTGCTTGACTCGGGTAAATATTTTACTGCATGTTCACTTGAGAATTTCATGAGCATTTGTTATTCTCTTTAAATGGTTTGGATCCGTAGCTCATTTGCATCTTTAAAAAGTTTCAAGCATGCATATCCATTTTTTAAAACATGTGTAGAAAAATCTGTTTCTTATAAAATTCCAAGCTATTGGGGGGTAATTAGTGGAATTTCCCAAACATGGATAACAATACTTTTGTGTTCATTTTTGGTGTGTGATTAAATTTTATTTAGTTAAATTGGTTAATGCTTTAAGTATTTTCCATACATAAACTCTAAAATTTTCATTTTTTTTTTGTGATCGATTTGCCTTTTATCTCTTTTTTGTTTACTAGATGAAGGTTAAGGAAAACTCAAGTTTTGATTTAAGAAAAAATTATACATCTAAAATGGAAATTCACAATGCACAAATTTAGAGAGAGATAATTCCAAAATATGTCTGTAATTTTTAGGGATTGTAAAATCTTTTTAGTTTTTATATATTAGGTTTTGCGATCGTCGGGAAAAGGGAGAGGGGGGGGGGGGGAGGGGATTTTTAACTAAGTGGTGACTCCCAATACTTAAGTCATTCTTTACATAAATATAGCCCTTTACGCATGATAAATCACTTTACAATCATCTATGATCGTTAGGTCAGCTTTTTGTAAATGGGCAAAATAGTGGCCTATTCAACTCGAATAAAACTCCCACCACACGTTCATGTGACAATTTAATGAGCGTTTATTATTCTCTTTAAATGGTTTACGTCCATAGGTCATTCACATATTTAACATATTTCAAGCATGCATATCCATTTTTTTGAAAACATGTGTAAAAAAATCCCTTTCTTATAAAATTCCAAGCTAATAGGGTGGAACTAGTTGAATTTCCAAAACTCGGATAACAAAACTTTTGTGTTCATTTGTGGTGTGTGAAAAATTTGCTTTAATTACATTAGTTATTGCTTAACAAAACTCAAAAATTTTCATTTTGTTGTGCTCTTTTTGCCATTTAACACTTTTTTTTTCGAGATGAAGGGAAAGTGAAAACCCAATTTTTTATTTAAGAAAAAAGTATACATCTAAAATGGAAATCAACAATGCACAAATGTAGAGAGAGATAATTCCAAAAAGTGTATGCAATTTTTAGGGATTGTAAACTCTTTATAGTTTTTATATATTAGGTTTTGCAATCATTGGGAAAAGAGGGACGCAGTAGATTTTCAACTGACTTTTGGCTCCCAATCCTTAAGTCATTCATAGAAAAATATAGCCCGTTACACATGATAATTCACTTTACAATCATCTATGATCTTTAGGTCAGCTTTTTGTAAATGGGCAAAATAATGGCTTGTTTGACTCGAGTAAATATCTCACCGCACTTTCACTTGAGAATTTAATGAGCGTTTGTTATTCTCTTTAAGAGGTTTGGATCCGTATGTCATTTGCATCTTTAACATGTTTCAAGCATGCATATCCATTTTTTAAAACATGAGTAGAAAAATCTCTTTCTTACAAAATTCCAAGCTATTAGGCTTGAACTAGTGGAATTTCCCAAACTTGGATAACAAAACTTTTGCGTTAATTTTTGGTGTGTGAATAAATTTTTTTTACTTACATTTTTTATTGTTTTAAATTTTTTCCATACATAAACTCTTAAATTTTCATTTTGTTGTGATCTATTTGCCTTTTGTATTATTTTTTTTTACGAGATGAAGGGAAAGGGAAAACTCAAGTTTTAATTTAAGAAAAGTGTATACACCTAAAATGGAATTGCCTCAGGTACAAAAGTAGTGAGAGATAATTCAAAACGTGTCAGTAATTTTTAGGGATTGTAAACTCTTTTTAGTTTTTATATACTAGGTTGTGAAATCGTCGGGATAAGGGGGAGGGGGGGGGGGGATTTTTATCTGAGTGTTGAATCCTAATCCATAAGTCATTCCTTACAAAAATATACCCCGTTACACATGATAAATCACTTTACAATCATCTATGATCGTTAGGTCTGCTTTTTGTAAATGGGCAAAATAATGGCTTCTTTGACTCAGGTAAATATCCCACCGTAGTTTTACTTGAGAATTTAGTGAGCGTTTGTTATTCTCTTTAAAAGGTTTGGATCCATAGGTCATTTTCATCTTGAACATGTATCAAGCATACATATCCATTTTATAAAACAAGTGTATAAAAATCCCTTTCTTATAAAATTCCAAGCTATTGGGGTTGAACTAGTGGAATTTCCCAAACTTCGATATCAAATCATTTGTGTTCATTTGTGGTGTGTGAATAAATTTTCTTTACATACATTTTTTATTGCTTTAAATTTTTTTCATACATAAACTGTAAAATTTTACTTTTGTTGTGATCTATTTGCCTTTTATCTCTTTTTTGTTTACGAAATGAAGGGAAAGTGAAAACTCAAGTTTTGATTTACGAAAAAAGTATACATATAAAATAGAAATGCACAATGCATAAATGTAGAGAGAGTTAATTCCAAAAAGTGTCAAAAATTTATAGGGATTGTAACCTCTCTTTAGTTTTTATATATTAGGTTTTGCTATCGCTGGGAAAAGGGGGAGGCAAGGCATTTTTAACTGCTATTGACTCCCAATCCATAAGTTATTCCTTACAAAATATAGCTCGTTACACATGATAAAGCACTTTACAATCATCTATGATAGTTAGGTCAGCTTTTTGTAAATGGGCAAAATAATGGTTTGTTTGACTCCGATAAATATCCCACTGCAGGTTCACTTGAGAATTTAATTAGCATTTTTTATTCTCTTTAAAAGGTTTGGATCCATAGGTCATTTTCATCTTTAACATGTTTCAAGTATGCGTGCTCATTTTTTAATACATGTGCAGAAAAATACCTTTCTTATTAAATTCCAATCAATTAGGGTTGTACAAGTGGAATTTTCCAAACTTGGATAACAAAACTGTTGTATTCATTTGTGTTGTGTGAATAAATTTTCTTTACTTACATTTTTTATTGCTTTAAATTTTTTAGAAACATAAACCCTAAAATTTTCATTTTGTAGTGATCAATTTGCCTTTTATCTCTTGTTGTTTTACGAGAGGAAGGGAAAGTGAAAACTTAAGTTTTGAATTAAGAAAAAAGTATACATCTAAAATGGACATACACAATGCACAAATGCAGAGAAAGATAATTCGAAAAAGTGTACATAATTTTTAGGGATTGTAAACTCGTTTTGTTTTTATATATAAGGTTTTGCAATCGTCGGGAAAAGGGGGAGGCGGGGGATTTTTTACTGAGTGTTGACTTCCAATCCATAAGTCATTCCATAAAAAAATATATCCCGTTACGCACAATAAATCACTTCACAATCATCTATGATCGTTAGGCCACCATTTTGTAAATGGGCAAAAAAATGGCTTGTTTGACTCGGGTAAATATCACATCATACGTACACTTGAGAATTTAATGAGCGTTTGTTTTTCTCTTTAAAAGGTTTGGATCCATAGGTCATTTGCATCTTTATCAAGTTTCAGGCATGCATATCCATTTTTTAAAACATGTGTAGAAAAATCTCTTTCTTATAATATTCCACACCATTAGTGTTGAACTAGTGGAATTTCCCAAACTTGGATAAAAAAACTTGTGTTCATTTTTGGTGAATGAATAAATTTTTTTTACCTACAGTTCTTATTGCTTTAAAAATTTTCCATACATAAACTCTAAAATTTTCATTTTGTTGTGATCCATTTGCCTTTGATCTCTTTGTTGTTTTCGAGATGAAGGGAAAGTGAAAACTAAAGTTTTGATTTAAGAAAAAATTATATATCTAAAATAAAAATGCACAACATACAAATGTAGAGAGAGATAATTCCAAATTGTGTCTGTTATTTTTAGGGATTGTAAACTCTTTTTCTTTTTTATTTAAAAGGATTTGCAATCATTGGGAAAAGGGGGAGGTGGTGGATTTTTAACTAAGTGTTGACTCCCAATCCATAAGTCAATACTTACAAAAAATATAGCCCATTACACATGAGTAATCACTTTACAATCATCATTGATCGTTAGGTCAGCTTTTCGTAAATGGGCAAAATAATGGCTTGTTTGGCTCAGGTAAATATCCCACCGCATGTTCACTTGAGAATTTAATGTGCGTTTGTTATTCACTTTAAAAGGTTTGGATCTATAGGTCATTTGCATCTTTAACATGTTTCAAGCATGCATATCCATTTTTTAAAACATGTGTAGAAAAATCTTTCTTTTAAAATTCCAAGCTGTTAGGGTTAAACTAGGGGAATTTCCCAAACTTGGATAACAAAATTTTTGTGTTCATTTGTGGTGTGTGAAAATTTTCTATACTTACATTTGTTATTGCTTTATATTTTTTCCATACATAAACTCAAAAATTTTTATTTTGTTGTGAGCTATTTGCTTTGAATCTCTTTTTTTTATGAGATGAAGGGAAAGTGAAAACTAAATTGTTGAATTAAAAAAAAAAGTATACTTCTAAAATGGAAATGCACAATGCACAAATGTGGAGAGAGATAATTTCATATGTGTCTGTAATTTTTAGGGATTGTAAACTATTCTTAGTTTTTATATATTAGGTTTCGAAATGGTCGGGAATTGGGGGAGGCAGGGGATTTTAAACTGAGTGTTGAGTCCCAATCCATAAGTCATTCCTCACAAAATATAGCCCGTTACGCATGATAAATCACTTTACAATCATCTACGATTGTTAGGTCAGCTTTTTGAAAATGGGCAAAAAAAAGGTTTGTTTGACTCGCGTAAATATCCCACCGTACGTCACTTGAGAATTTAATGAGCATTGGTTATTCCCTTTAAAAGGTTTAGATCCATCAGTCATTTTCATGTTTAACATGTTTCAAGCACGCATATCCATTTTTTAAAAACATGTGTAGAAAAATCTCTTTCTTATAAAATTCCAAGCTATAAGGGTTGAACTAGAGGAATTTCCCAAACTTGGATAACAAAAATTTTGAGTTCATTTGTGTGTGAATAAATTTTCTTTAATTACATTAGTTATTGCTTTAAAATTTTTTTATACATAAACTCTAAAATTTTTATTTTGTTGTGATCTAATTGCATTTAATCTGTTTTTTGTTTACGAGATGAAGGGAAAGTGAAAAGTAAAGTTTTGATTTAATAAAAAATTATAGATCTATAATGGAAATGCACAATGCACAAATGTAGAGAGAGATAATTCCAAAAAGTGTCCATAATTTTTAGGGATTGCAAACTTTTTTTAGTTTTTATATATAAGGTTTTGCAATCGTCGAGAAAATGGGGTGGCGGGGGATTTTTAACTGAGTGTTGACTCCCAATCCATAAGTCATTCCTTACAAAAATATAGCCCGTTATGCATGATAAATCATTTTACAATCATCTATGATCGTTAGGCCATCTTTTTGATAAATGGGCAAAATAATGGCTTGTTTGACTCGCGTAAATATCCCACCGCACGTACACTTCAGAATTTACTGAACGTTTGTTAATCTCTTTAAAAGGTTTGGATCCATTGCTCTTTTCCATATTTAACAAGTTTCAAGCATGCATATCCATTTTTTAAAACAAATGTAGAAAAATCTCTTGCTTATAAAATTCCATTCTATTAGGGTTGAACAAGTGGAATTTCCAAAATTTGGATAACAAAACTTTTGTGTTCATTTGTCGTGTCTAAATAAATTTTCTTTACTTAGATTTGTGATTGCTTAAAATTTTTTCCATACATAAACTCTAAAATTTTCATTTAGTTTTGTTCTATTAACCTTTAATCTCTTTTTTGTTTACAAGATGAAGGAAAGGTGAAAAATCAAGTTTTGATTTAAGAAAAAATTATACATCTAAAACTGAAATTCACAATGCACAAATGTAGAGAGACATAATTCCAAAACGTGTCTATAATTATTCGGGATTTTAAACTCTTTCTAGTTTTTATATATTAGGTTTTGCAATCGAGGGGAAACGGGGAGGCGGGGGATTTTTAACTAAGTGTTGACTCCCAATCCATAAGTCTTTCCTTAAAAAGATATAGCAAATTAAGCATGATAAATCACTTTTCAATCATCTATGATCATTAGGTCATCTTTTTTTAATTGGGCAAAATAATGGCTTGTTTGACTCGGGTAAATATCCCACCGCACATTCACTTGAGAATTTAATGAGTGTTTGTTATTCTCTTTAAAATGTTTGGATCCATGGGTGATTTGCATCTTTAACATGTTTCAAGCATGTATATCCTTTTTTGAAGACATGTGTAGAAAAGTCCCTTTCTTATGAAATTCCAAGCTATTAGGGTTTAACTAGTGTAATTTTCCAAACTTTGATAACTAAACTTTTGTGTTCATTTGTGGTGTGTGAATAAATTTTCTTTACTTACATTTGTTATTGTTTTGAATTTTTTACATACATAAGCTCTAAAATTTTCATTTTGTTGTGATCTATTTGCCCTTGATCTCTTTTTTGTTTACGAGATGAAGGGAAACTGAAAACTCAAGTTTTGATTTAAGAAAATATTATACACCTAAAATGGAAATGCACAATGCACAAATGTAGTGCGAGATAATTCTAGAATAATGGCCTGTTTGACTCTGGTTAATATCCCAACGCCCGTTCACTTAAGAATTTAATGTGCATTTGTTATGCTCTTTAAAAGGTTTCGATCCATAAGTCATTGCATCTTTAACATATTTCAAGCATGCATATCAATTTTTTAAACATGTGTAGAAAAATTCCTTTCTTATAAAATTCCAAGCCATGAGGATGGAACTAGAGGAATTTCCAAAACTTGGATAACAAAACTTTTGTGTTCATTTGTGGTGCGTGAATAAATTTTCTTTACTTACATTTGTTATTGCTTTAAATTTTTTCCATCCATAAACTCTAAAATTTTCATTTTGTTGTGATCTATTTGCCCTTTATCTCTTTTTTGTTTACGAGATGAAGGTAAAATGAAAACTCAAGTTTTGATTTAAGAAAAAATTATACACCTAAAACGGAAATGCACAATGCACAAATGTAGTGAGAGATAATTCCAAAATAATGGCTTGTTTGACTCGGGTAAATATTCCACCGCAGGTTCACTTGAAAATTTAATATGCGTTTGTTATTCTCTTTAAAAGGTTTGGATTCATAGGTCATTGGCATCTTTAACATATTTCAAGCATGCATATCATTTTTTTAAACATGTGTAGAAAAATCACTTTCTTATAAAATTCCAAGCCATGAGGGTGGAACTAGAGGAATTTCCCAAACTTAGATAACAAAACTTTTGTGTTCATTTGTGGTGTGTGAATAAATTTTCATTACATACAATTGTTATTTCTTTAAATTTTTTCCATACATAAAGTCTAATATTTTCATTTTGTTGTCATCTATTTGCCTTTTATCTCTTTTTTGTTTATGAGATGAATAGAAAGTGAAAACTCTAGTTTTGATTTAAGCAAAAATTATGCATCTAAAAGGGAAAACCATAATGCACAAAGGAAGTGAGAGATAATTCCAAAAGGTGTCCGTAATTTTTAGGGATTGTAAACTCTTTTTAGTTTTTACATATAAGTTTTTGAAATTGGCGGGAAAAGGGTGGGGGGATTTTCGACTGAGTGTTGACTCCCAATCAATCAGTCATTCCTCACAAAAATATAGCTAGTTATGCACGATAAATCAATTTACAATCATCTATGATCGTTAGGCCACCATTTTTGTAAATGGGCAAAATAATGCCTTGTTTGACTCGGGTAAATATCCGACCGCATGTATACTTGAGAATTTAATGAGCGTTTGTTTTTCCTTTTAAAAGGTTTGGATCCATAGGTCATTTGCTTCTTTATCATGTTTCAAGCATGCATATCTATTTTTTAAAACATGTGTAGAAAAATCTATTTCTTATAATATTCCAAGCCATTAGGGTTGAACTAGTGGAATTTCCAAAACTAAAGTTTTGATTTAAGAAAAAATTAAATATCTAAAATGGATATGAACAATGCACAAATGTCGAGAGAGTAATTCCAAATTGTGTCTGTAATTTTTAGGGATTGTAAACTCTTTTTAGTTTTAACATTTTAGGTTTGGCAATCGTCGGGAAGAAGGGGAGGTGGGGGATTTTTAACTGAGTGTTGACTACCAATCCATAAGTCATTCCTTAAAAAAATATGATCACTTTACAATCATCTATGATCGTTTGGCCATCTTTTTGTAAATGGTCAAAATACTGTCTTGTTTGACTTGCGTAAATATCCCACCGCATGTACATGTGAGAATTTAATGAGCATTTTTTATTCTCTGTAAAAGGTTTGGATCCAAGGTCGTTTGCATCTTTAATATTTTCAAGCATGCATATCCATTTTTTAAAACATTTGTATCAAAATCTCTTTCTTATAAAATTCCAATCTATTAGGGTTGAACTTGTGAAATTTCCAAAACTTGTTAAACAAAACTTTTGTGTTTATTTGTGGAGAGTGAATAAATTTTCTTCACTTACAGTTGTTATTGCTTCAAGTTTTTACCATTCATCAACTCTAAAATTTTTATTTTGTTGTGAAATTTTTGCCTTTTATATCTTTTTTGTTTACAAGATGAAGGGGATGTGAAAAATCAAGTTTTGATTTAAGAAAAACTTATACATCTAAAAAGGAAATGCACAATGCAAAAATGTAGAGAGAGATAATTCCAAAAAGTGTCTGTAATTTTTAGGGATTGTAAACACATTCTAATTTTTATATATTAGGTTTTGAAATTGAGGGGAAAAGGGGAGACGGGGGCTTTTTAACTGACTGTTGACTCCCAATCCATAAGTCTTTCTTGACAAAAATATAGCAAATTATGCATGATAAATCACTTTACAATGATCGATGATCATTAGGTCAGCTTTTTGTAAATGGGCAAAGTAATGGCTTGTTTGATTCGGGTAAATATCCTAGTGCACGTTCACTTGAGAATTTAATGAGCGTTTGTTATTCTCTTTAAAAGGTTTGGTTCCATAGGTGATTTACATCTTCAACATGTTTCAAACTTGCATATCCTTTTTTTAAAGCATGTGTAGAAAAATCCCATTCTTATAAAATTCCAAGCTATTAGGGTTGAACTAGTGGAATTTCCCAAACTTGGATAACAAAACTTTTGTGTTCATTTGTGATGTGTGAATAAATTTTCTTTACATACATTTGTTTTTGCTTTAAATTTTTTCACTGCATAAACTCTAAAACTTTCATTTTTTTGTGATCTATTTTCCTTCTATCTCTTTTATGTTTACGAGATGAAGGGAATGTGAAAACTCAAGTTTTGATTTAAGAAAAAAGGATACATCAAAAATGGAAATGCACAATGCACAAATGTAGATAGAGATAATTCCAAAAAGTGTATGTAATTTTTAGGGATTGTAAACTTTTTTTAGTTTTTATATATAAGGTTTTGCAATCGTCTAGAAAAGTTGGAGGCGTGGGATTTTTAACTGAGTTTGACTCCCAATCATAAAGTGATTCCTTACAAAAATATAGCCCGTTACGCATGATAAATCACTTTACAATCATCTATGATCGTTAGGTCAGCTTTTTGTAAATGGTCAAAACAATGGCTTGTTTGACTTGGGTAAATATCCCACTGCACCTTCACTTGAGAATTTAAAGAGCATTTGTTATTCTCTTTAAAAGATTTGGATCCATAGTTCATTCGCATCTTTAACATGTTTCAAGCATGTATATCAATTTTTTAAAACATGTGTAGAAAAATCCGTTTCTTATAAAATTCCAAGCTGTAAGGGTTGAACTTGTGGAATTTCCCAAACTTGGATAACAAAACTTTTGTGTTCATTTGTGGTGTGTGAATAAATTTTCTTTACTTACATTTTTTATTTCTTTAAAAAATTTACAAACATAAACTCTAAAATTTTCATTTTGTTTTGATCTATTTGCCTTTTATCTCTTTTTTTGTTGACGAGATGAAGGGAAAGAGAAAACTCAAGTTTTGATTAAAGAAAAATGTATACATCTAAAATGGAAATGAACAATGCACAAATGTAGAGAGAGATAATTCCAAAAAGTGTCCCTAATTTTTAGGGATTGTAATCATCGGGAAAAGAGGGAGGCGGTGGATTTATGACTGACTATTGATTCCCAATCCATAAGTCATTCCTTAAAAAATATAGTCCGTCACACATGATAATTCACTTTACAATCATCTATAATCTTTAGGTCAGCTTTTTGTAAATGGGAAAAATAATGGGTTGTTTGATTCGAGTTAATATCCCACCGCACGTTCACTTGAGAATTTATTGGGCGTTTGTTATTCTCTTTAAAACGTTTGGATCAATAGTTCAATTGCATCTTTAACTTGTTTCAAGCATGCATATCCATATTTTTTAAAATTCATGCAAAAATCCCTTTCTTATAAAATTGCAAGCAATTAGGGTTGAACTAGTGGAATTTCTAAAACACGGATAATAAAAATTTTGTGTTCATTTGTGGTGTGTGAATAAATTTTCTTTACTTACATTTGTTATTTTTTTAAAAAAATTCCATACATAAACTCTAAAATTTTAGTTTTATTGTGATCTATTTGCCTTTTATTTCTTTTTGGTTTACGAGATGAAGGGAAAGTGAAAACTCATGTTTTGATTTAAGAAAAAATTAGACATCTAAAATGGAAATGTACAACACACAAATGTAGAGAGAGATAATTCCAAAAAGTGTCTATATTTTTTAGGGATTGTAAAATCTTTTTAGTTTTTATATAAGGTTTTGCAATCGCTTGGAAAAGGGGGAGGCAAGGGATTTTTAATTGAGTGATGACTCCCAATCCATGAATCATTCCTTACAAAAATATAGCCCGTTATGCATAATAAATCACTTTACAATCATCTATGATCGTTAGGCCGTTAGGCCATCTTTTTGTACATAGGACAAATAATTGCAGGTTTGACTCGCGTAAATAACCCACCGCACGTACACTTGAGAATTTGATGAACGTTTGTTATTCCCTTTAAAAGGTTTTGATCCATAGCTAATTTGGATCTTTAACATATTTGAAGCATGCATATCTCTTTTTTTTTACGAGATGAATGGAAAATTAAAACTCAAGTTTTGATTTAAGAAAACATTATACATCAAAAATGGAAATGGACAATTCACAAGTGTAGAGAGAGATAATTCCAAAAAGTGTCTGTAATTTTTAGGGATTGTAAACTCTTTCTAGTTTTTATATATTAGGTTTTGCAATCAAGGGGAAAAGGGGAGGCGGGGGCTTTTTAACTGACTGTTGACTCCCAATCCATAAGTCTTTCCTTAAAAAAAAATAGTTAATTAAGGATGATAAATCAATTTACAATCATATATGATCATTAGGTCAGCTTTTTGTAAACGGGCAAAATAATGGCTTGTTTGACTCGGGTAAATATCCCACCGCACGTTCAGTTGAGAATTTAATGAGCATTTGTTATTCTCTTTAAAAGGTTTGGATCCATAGGTGATTTGCATCTTTAACATGTTTCAAGCATGCAAATCCTTTTTTGAAAACATGTGTAGAAAAATGCTTTTCTTATAAAATTTCAAGCTATTTGGGTTTTACTAGTGGAATTTTCGAAACTTGGATAACAAAACTTTTGTGTTCATTTGTGGGGTGTGAATAAATTTTCTTTACTTACATTTGTTATTGTTTTAAATTTTCTCCATACATAAACTCTAAAATTTTCATTTTCTTGTGATCCATTTGCCTATTATCTCTTTTTTTTTACGGGATGAAGGGAAAGTGAAAACTCAATTTTTGATTGAAGAAAAAAGTATACATCTAAAATGGAAATGCACAAGGCACAAATGTAGAGAGAGATAATTCCCAAAAGTGTTCGTAATTTTAAGGGATTGTAAACTGTTTTTAGTTTTTATATATTAGGTTTTGCAATCATTGGGAAAAGAGGGAGGCAGTGGATTTTTACCTGACTATTGGCCCCCAATCCATAAGTCATTCCTTACAAAAATATAGCCCGTTACACATGATAATTCAATTTACAATCATCTATGATCTTTAGGTCAGCTTTTTGTAAATGGGCAAAATAATGGCTTGTTAGACTTGAGTAATATCTCACCGCACATTCACTTGAGAATTTAATGAGCGTTTGTTATTCTCTATAAAATATTTGGATCCATAGGTCATTTGCATCTTTAAAATGTTTCGAGCATGTATATCCATTTTTTAAAACATGTGTAGAAAAATCCCTTTCCAATAAAATTCCAAGCTATTGGGGTTGAACTAGTGGAACTTCCCAAACTTTGATAAAAAAAAAATTGTGTTCATTTGCAGTGTGTGAATAAATTTTCTTTACATACCTTTGTTTTTTCTTTAAATTTTTTCCATACATGAACTCAAAAATTTTCATTTTGTTTTTATCTATTTTCATTTTATTTATTTTTTTTTTTTTTTTACGAGATGGAAAGAAAGTGAAAACTCAAGTTTTTATTTAAGAAAAAAGTATACATCTAAAATGTAAATGCACAATGCACAAATCTAGAGAGAGATAATTCCAAAAGTGTCCATATTTTTAAGGGATTGAATACTCTTTTTAGATTTTATATATTATGTTTTGCAATCATCGGGAAAAGGGGGAGGCGTTGGATTTTTAACTGACTATTGACTCCCAATCCATAAGTCATTCCTTACAAAAATATAGCCCATTACACATGATAATTCACTTTACAATCATCTATGATCTTTAGGTAAGCTTTTTGTAAATGGGAAAAATAATGGATTGTTTGACTCGAGTAAATATCCCACTGCACGTTCACTTCACAATTTAATGAGCGTTTTTTATTCTCTTTAAAAGGCTTGGATCTATAGTTCATTTGCATCTTTAACTTGTTTCAATCATGCAAATCTATTTTTTAAAACATGCGTAGAAAAATATTTTTCATATAAAATTCCAAGCTATTAGGGTTGAACTAGTAGAATTTCCGAAACATGGATAACAAAACTTGTGTTCATTTGTGGTGTGTGAATAAATTTTCTTTACTTACATTTGTTATTTTTAAAATTTTTTGCCATACATAAACTCTAAACTTTTCAATTTGTTGTGATCTATTTGCCTTTTATATCTTTTATGTTTACGAGATGAAGGGATACAGAAAATGTATACATTTAAAGTGGAAATGTACAATGCACAAATGTAAAGAGATAATTCCAAAACGTGTTTGTAATTTTTAGGGATTGTAAACTGTTTTTAGTTTTTACATATTAGGTTTTGCAATCATCGAGAAAAGGGGGAGGCGGACGATTTTTAACTGAGTGTTGACTCCCAATCCATAAGTCATTCGTTACAAAAATATTGCCTGTTACGCATGTTAAATCACTTTACAACCATCTATGATTGTTAGGTCAGCTTTTTGTAAATGGGCAAAATAATGGCTTGTTTGACTCGGGTAAATATCCCATCGTACGTTCACTTGAGAATTTAATGAGCATTTGTTATTCTCTTTTAAATTTTTGGATCCATAGGTCTTTTTAATCTTTAACATGTTTCAAGTATGCATATCCATTTTTTAAAACATGTGTAGAAAAATCCCTTTCTTATAAAATTCCGAGCTATTAGGGTTGAACTTGTGGAATTTCCCAAACTTGGATAACTAAACTTTTGTTTTCTTTTGTTGTGTGTGAATAAATTTTATTTACTTACATTTTTTATTTCTTTACATTTTTTCCATACATAATCTCTAAATTTTTTATTTTGTTGTGATCTATTTGCCATTTATCTCTATTTTGTTTACGTGATGAAGGGAAAGTGGAAAATCATGTTTTGATTGAAGAAAAAAGTATAAATCTAAAATGGAAATGCACAATGCACTAATGTAGAGAGTGATATCTCCAAAAAGTGTCCGTAATTTTTAGGGATTGTAAATTCTTTTTAGTTTTTTTATATTATGTTTTGCAATCCTCGGTAAAAGGGGGAGGTGGGGGATTTTTAACTGACAGTTGACTTCGAATCAATAAGTCATTCCTTCAAAAAATATAGCTTGTTACACATGATAAATCACTTTAAAATCAACTATGCTCGTAAGATCAACTTTTTGTAAATGGGTAAAATAATGGCTTGTTTGACACGGGTAAATATCCCACCGCACGTTCACTTGAGATTTTATTGAGCATTTGTTATTCTCTTTAAAAGGTTTGGATCCATAGGTCATTTGCATCTTTAACAAAATTCAAGCATGCATATCCATTTTCTATAACATGTGTAAAAAAATCTCTTTCTTATAAAATTCCAAGCTATTAGGGTTCAACTCGTGGGATTTCCCAAACTTGGATAAAAAACTTTTGTGTTCTTTTGTGGCATGTGAATAAATTTTCTTTACTTAGATTTGTTATTGCTTTAAATTTTTTCATACATGAACTCTGAATTTTTTATTTTGTCGTGATCTATTTGCCTTTTATCTCTTTTTTGTTTACGAGATGAAGGGAAAGTGAAAACTCAAGTTTTGATTTAAAAAAAAAGTATACAACTAAAATGGAAATGCACAATGCACAAATGTAGAGAGAGATATTTCCAAAAAGTGACTATAATTTTTATGGATTGTAAACTCTTTTTAGTTTTTATATATTTGGTTTTGTAATCGTTGGGAAAAGGGGGAAGGCGGGGGAATTTTAATTAAGTGTTAACTCCCAATCCTTAAGTCATTCCTTACAAAAATAAAGAAAATTACGCATGATAAATCACTTTACAATCATTTGTGATCTTTAGGTCAGGTTTTTGTAATTGCACAAAATAATGACTTGTTTGACTCGGGTAAAAATCTCAGCGCACGTTCACTTCAGAATTTAATGAGCATTTTTTATTCTCCTTAAAATATTTGGATCCATATGTCATTTGCAGCTTTAACACGTTTCAAGCATGGATATCCATTTTTTAAAACATGTGTAGAAAAATCCCTTTCTTTTAAAATTCCAAGCAATTAGGGTTGTACTAGTGGAATTTCCCAAACTTGGATAACAAAACTATTGTATTCATTTGTGTTGTGTGAATAAATTTTCTTTTCTCACATTTTTTATTGCATTAAATTTTTTTCATACATAAACTCTAAAATTTTCATTTTGTTGAGATCTATTTGCCTTTTATCTCTTTTTTGTTTACGAAATGAAGGGAAAGTGAAAACTGAAGTTTCGATTTAAGAATAAAGTATACATCTAAAATGGAAATGCACAATGCACAAATTTAAAGAGAGATAATTCCAAAAATTGTATGTAATTTTTAGGGATTGTAAACTCTTTTTAGTTTGCAATTGAGGGGAAGAGGGGGACGGGGAGGATTTTTAACTGAGTATTGACTCCCAATCCATAAGTCATTCCTTACAAAAATATAGCCCGTTACACATGATAAATCACTTTACAATCATCTATAATCGTTAGGTCAGTTTTTTCTATATGGGCCAAATAATAGCTTGTTTGACTCGGGTAAATATCCCACTGCACGTTCACTTGAGAATTTCATGAGTGTTTCTTATTTTCTTTAAATGGTTTGGATCCATAGGTCATTTGCATCTTTAACATGTTTCAAGCATGCATACCCATTTTTTAAAACATGTGCAGAAAAATCTTTTTCTTATAAAATTCCAAGCTATTAGGGGGTAATTAGTGGGATTTCCCAAACATGGATAACAATACTTTTGTGTTCATTTGTGGTGTGTGATTAAATTTTATGTAGTTAAATTGGCTATTGCCTTAAATTTTTTCCATACATAAACTCTAAAAATTTCAGTTTTTTTTGTGATCGATTTGCCTTTTATCTCTTTTTTTTTACTAGATGAAGGTTAAGTGAAAACTCGATTTTTGATTTAATAAAAAATTATACAAATAAAATGGAAATGCACAGTGCACAAATGTAGAGAGAGATAATTCCAAAATATGTCTATATTTTTTAGGGATTGTAAAATCTTTTTAGTTTTTATGTATTAGGTTTTGTGATCGTCGAGAAAAGGTAGACGCGGGGGATTTTTAACAGAGTGTTGACTCCCAATCCTAAAGTCATTCTTTACATAAATATAGCCCTTTACGCATGATAAATCACTTTACAATCATCTATGATCGTTGGGTCAGCTTTTTGTAAATGGGCAAAATAATGGCCTATTTGACTCGGGTAAAACTCCCATCGCACGTTCACTTGAGAATTTAATGATCGTTTGTTATTCTCATTAAATGGTTTGGGGCCATAGGTCATTTGCATATTTAACATATTTCAAGCATGCATATCCATGTTTTAAAACATGTTTAGAAAAATTTCTTTCTTATAAAATTCCAAGCTACTAGGGTTGAACTAGTGGAATTTCAAAAACTTGGATAACAAAATTTTTGTGTTCATTTGTGGTGTGTGAATAAATTTTCTTTACTTACATTAGTTATTTCTTAACATAGACTCAAAATTTCCATTTTGTTGTGATCTATTTGCCTTTTAATTCTTTTTTTTTCCGAGATGAAGGGAAAGTGAAAACCCCAGTTTTGATTTAAGAAAAAAGTAAACATCTAAAATGGAAATCCATAATGCACAAATGTATAGAGAGATAATTCCAAAAAGTGTCCACAATTTTTAGGGATTTAAACTCTTTTTAGTTTTTATATATTTGGTTTTGCAATCAACGGGAAAAGAGGGAGGCAGTAGATTTTCAACTGACTTTTGGCTCCCAATCCTTAAGTCATTCCTTAGAAAAATATAGCCCGGTACACATGATAGTTCACTTTAAAATCATCTATTAATTTTACGTCAGCTTTTTGTAAATGGGCAAAATAATGGCTTGTTTGACTCGAGTAAATATCTCACCACACGTGCACTTGAGAATTTAATGAGCGTTTGTTATTCTCTTTAAGAGGTTTGGATCCATAGGTCATTTGCATCTTGACCATGTTTCAAGCATGCATATCTTTTTTTTAAAACATGCATAGAAAAATCTCTTTCTTATAAAATTCCAAACTATTAGGGTTGAACTAGAGGAATTTCCCAAACATGGATAACAAAACTTTTGCGTTAATTTTTTATGTGTGAATAAATTTTCTTTACTTACATTTGTTATTGTTTTAAATTTTTTCCATACATAAACTCTTAAATTTTCATTTTGTTGTGATCTATTTTCCTTTTATGTCTTTTTTGTTGACGAGATCAAAGGAAAATGAAAACTCAAGTTTTTATTTGAGAAAAATGTATACATCTAAAATGGAAAGGCATAACACACAAATGTAGTGAGAGATAATTCTAAACGTGTCTGTAATTTTTAGGGATTTTAAACCCTTTTTAGTTTTTATGTATTAGGTTTTGAAATCGTCGGGTAAAGGGGGAGGGGGGGGGGGGGATTTTTAACTGTCAATCCTTACAAAAAAATACCCCATTACGCATGATAAATCACTTTACAATCATCTATGATCGTTAGGTCTGGTTTTTGTAAATGGGCAAAATAATGGATTCTTTGACTCAAGTAAATATCCCACCGTACCTTCACATGAGAATTTAATGAGCGTTTGTTATTCTCTTTAAAAGGTCAGGATCCATAGGTCATTTTCATCTTGAATATGTATCAAGCATGTATATCCATTTTATAAAACATGTGTAGAAAAATCCCTTGCTTATAAAATTCCAAGCTATTAGGGTTGAACTTGTGGAATTTCCCAAACTTCGATATCAAATCTTTTGTGTTCATTTGTGGTGTGCGAATAAATTTTCTTTACTTACATTAGTTATTTCTTGACATAAACTCAAAATTTCCATTTTGTTGTGATCTATTTGCCTTTTAACTCTTTTTTTTTTCCGCGATGAAGGGAAAGTGAATACCCCAGTTTTGATTTAAGAAAAAAGTAAACATCTAAAATGGAAATCCATAATGCACAAATGTAGAGAGAGATAATTCTAAAAAGTGTCCGCAATTTTTAGGGATTGTAAACTCTTTTTAGTTTTTATATATTTGGTTTTTCAATCATCGGGAAAAGAGGGAGGCAGTAGATTTTCAACTAACTTTTGGCTCCTAATCCATAAGTCATTCCTTAGAAAAATATAGCCCATTACGCATGATAATTCACTTTACAATCATCTATGAATTTTAGGTCAACTTTTTGTAAATGGAAAAAATAATGGCTTGTTTGACTTGAGTAAATATCTCACCGCACGTTCACTTGAGAATTTAATGAGCGTTTGTTATTCTCTTTAAGAGGTTTGGATCCATAGGTCATTTGCATCTTTACCATGTTTCAAGCATGCATATTCATTTTTTAAAACAAGCATAGAAAAATCTCTTTCTTATAAAATTCCAAGCTATTAGGGTTGAACTAGAGGAATTTCCCAAACATGGATAACAAAACTTTTGCATTAATTTTTTATGTGTGAATAAATTTTCTTTACTTACATTTTTTATTTTTTTAATTTTTTCCATACATAAACTCATAAATTTTCATTTTGTTGTGATCTATTTTCATTTTATGTCTTTTTTGTTGACGAGATCAAAGGAAAGTGAAAACTCAAGTTTTGATTTAAGAAAAATGTATACATCTAAAATGGAAAGTCATAATGCACAAATGTAGTGAGAGATAATTCCAAACGTGTCTGTAATTTTTAGGGATTTTAAACACTTTTTAGTTTTTATGTATTCGGTTTTCAAATTGTCGGGTAAAGGGGGAGGGGGGGGGGGGGGGGGGGGGGGGCGGGGGAGGATTTTTAACTGTCATTCCTTACAAAAATATACCCCATTACGCACAAATGTAGAGAGAGGTAATTCCTAAAAGTGTTAGTAATTTATAGGGATTGTAACCTCTCTTTAGTTTTTATATATTAGGTTTTGCTATCGCCAGGAAAAGGGGGAGGCAGGGGATTTTTAACTGACTGTTGACTCCCAATCCATAACTCATTCTTTACAAAAATATAGATTGTTACACATGATAAATCACTTTGCAATCATCTATGATCGTTAGGTCAGCTTTTTGTAAATGGACAAAATAATGCTTTGTTTGACTCGGGTAAATATCCCACCGTAGGTTCACTTGAGAATTTAATGAGCGTTTGTTATTCTCTTTAAAAGGTTTGGATCCATAGGTGATTGGCATCTTTAACATGTTTCAAGTATGCATGTCCATTTTTTAAAACATGTGTATAAAAATCTCTTTCTTATTAAATTCCAAGCAATTAGGGTTGTACAAGTGGAATTTTCCAAACTTGGATAAAAAAACTGTGGTATTCATTTGTGTTATGCGAATAAATTTTCTTTACTTACATTTTTTATTACTTTAAATTTTTTCCAGACATAAACCCTAAAATTTTCATTTTGTTTTGATCTATTTGCCTTTTATCTCTTTTTGTTTTACGAGATGAAGGGAAAGTGAAAACTCAAGTTTTGATTTAAGAAAAAGTATACATCTAAAATGGAAATACACAATGCACAAATGTAGAGAGAGATAATTCCAAAAAGTGTCCGTAATTTTTAGGGATTGTAAACTCTTTTTGTTTTAATATACAAGGTTTTGCAATCGTCGGAAAAAGGGGGAGGCGGGGGATTTTTTACTGAGTGTTGACTCCCAATCCATAAGTCATTCCTTACAAAAATATAACCCGTTACACATGATAAATAACTTTACAGCCATCTTTGATCGTTAGGCCATATTTTTTTAAATGGGAAAAATAATGGGTTGTTTGACTCGGATAAATATCCCACCGCACTTGCTCTTGAGAATTTAATGAGCGTTTTTTATTCTCTTTAAAAGGTTTGGATCTGTAGGTCATTTGCATATTTAACATGTTTCAAGCAGGCATAACTATTTTTTAAAACATGTGTAGACAAATCTCTTTCATATAAAATTCCAAGCCATTAGGGTTGAACTAGTGGAATTTCCCAAACTTGGATCACAAAACTTTTGTGTTCATTTGTGGTGTGTGAATAAATTTTATTTATGTACTTTTTTTATTGCTTTAAATTTTTTCCATACATAAAATATAAAATTTTCATTTTGTTGTGATCTATTTGCCTTTTATCTCAATTTTGTTTGCGAGATGAAGGGAAAGTGAAAACTAAAGTTTTGATTTAAGAAACAATTATACATCTAAAATGATAATGCACAATTCTCAAGTGTTGAGAGAGATAATTCCAAAAAGTATCCGTATATTTTAGGGATTGTAAACTCTTTCTAGTTTTTATATATTAGGTTTTGAAATCGTCGGGAAAACGAGGGGCGAGGAATTTTCAACTGAGTGTTGACTCCCAATCCATAAGTCATTCCTTACAAAAATATATCCCATTACGCACGGTAAATCACTTTACAATCATCTATGATCGTTAGGCCACCATTTTGTAAATGGGCAAAAAAATTGATTGTTTAACTCGGGTAAATATCCCATCACACGTACACTTGAGAATTTAATGAGCGATTGTTTTTCTCTTTAAAAGGTTTGGATCCATAGGTCATTTGCATCTTTATCAAGTTTCAAGCATGTATATTCATTTTTTAAAACATGTGTAGAAAAATCTCTTACTTATAATATTCCACACCATTAGTGTTGAACTAGTGGAATTTCCCAAACTTGGATAAAAAAACTTTTGTGTTCATTTGTGGTGAGTGCATAAATTTTATTTACTTACAGTTGTTCTTGCTTTTAAATTTTTCCATACATAAACTCTAAAATTTTTATTCTGTTGTGATCAATTTTGTTTTGATCTCTTTTTATTTTTTGAGATGAAGGGAAAGTGAAAACTAAAGTTTTGATTTAAGAAAAAATTACTTATATAAAATGGAAATGCCAAACACACAGATGTAGAGAGAGATAATTCCAAATTGTGTCTATTATTTTTAGGGATTGTAAACTCGTTTTATTTTTTATATAAAAGGTTTTGCAATCGTCGGGAAAAGGGGGTGGTGGGGGATTTTTAACTGAGTGTTGACTCCGAATCCATAAGTCATTCATTACAAAAATATAGTCCATTACAAAAATATAGTCCATTACGCAAGAGTAATCACTTTACAATCATCTATGATTGTTAGGTCAGCATTTTGTAAATGGGCAAAATAATGGCTTGTTCGACTCGGGTAAATATCCCACCGCACATTCACTTGAGAATTTAATGTGCGTTTGTTATTCACTTTAAAAGGTTTGGATCCATAGGTCATTTGCATCTTTAACATGTTTCAAGCATGCATATCCATTTTTTAAAACATGTGTAGAAAAATATCTTTCTTATAAAATTCCAAGCTATTAGGGTTAAACTAGTGGAATTTCCCAAACATGGATAACAAAACTTTTGTGTTCATTTGTGGTGTGTGAAAATTTTCTATACTTACATTTGCTAATGCTTTATATTTTTTTCATACATAAAATCTAAAATTTTTATTTTATTGCAAGCTATTTGCCTTGAATCTCTTTTTTGTTTACGAGATGAAGGGAAAGTGAAAACTAATTTTTTGATTTAAGAAAAAGTATACTTCTAAAATGGAAATGCACAACGCACAAATGTGGAGAGAGATAATTCCGAAAAGTGTTTGTAATTTTTAGGGATTTTAAACTCTTTTTAGTTTTTATATTAAAGGCTTTGCAATCGTCGGGAAAAGGGGGAGGCGGGGGATTTTTAACTGACTGTTGACTCCCAATCCATAAGTCATTCCTTAAAAAAATATGGCCCGTTACGCATGATAAATCACGGTTTTGCAATCATCAGGAAAAGGGGGAGGCGGGGGATTTTTAATTGACTGTGGACTCCCAATCCATTAGTCATTCCTTACAAAAATATAGCCCGTTACGTATGATAAATCACTTTACAATCATCTATGATCTTTAGACCATCTTTTTGTAAATGAGCAAAATAATGGCTTGTATGACTCGCGTAAATATCCCTCTACATGTACACTTGATATTTTAATGAGCGTTTGTTATTCTTTGTAAAAGGTGTGGATCCAAAGGTCATTTGCATCTTTAACATGCTTCAGGCTTGCGTTTCTATTTTTTTCAAAATTTGTAGAAAAATCTCTTTTATATAAAATTCCGATCTATTAGGGTTGAACTAGTGGAATTTCCAAAACTTGGATACCAAAACTCTTGTGTTCATTTGTGGGGAGTGAATAAATTTTCTTTACTTAGATTTGTTATTGCTTAAAATTTTTTCCTTTCATCAACTCTTAAATTTTCATTTTGTTGTGATCTTTTTGCCTTTTATCTCTTTTTTTTTTATGAGATGAAGGGAAAGTGAAAACTCAAGTTTTGATCTAAGAAAAAATTATACATCTAAAATGGAAATGGACATTGCAAAAATGTACAGAGGGATAATTCCAAAAAGTGTCTGTAATTTTTAGGGATTGTAATCTCTTTCTAGTTTTTATATATTAGGTCTTGCAAGTTTTTATATATTAGGTCTTGCAATCGTCGGGAAAAGGGGAAGCGGGGGATTTTTAACTGAGTGTTGACTCCCAATCCATAAGTCATTCCTTACAAAAATATAGCAAATTACGGATGATAAATCACTTTACAATGATCTATGATCATTTGGTTAGCTTTTTGTAAATGGGCAAAATAATGGCATGTTTGACTCGGGTAAATATCCCACCGCACGTTCACTTGAGAATTTAGTGAGCGCTCTTTAAAAGGTTTGGATCCATAAGTGATTTGCATCTTTAAAATGTTTCAAGAATGCATATCCTTTTTTTAAAACTTGTGTAGAAAAATTCCTTTCTTTTAAAATTCCAAGCTATTAGGGTTGAACTAGCTGAATTTCCCAAACTTGAATAACAAAACTTTTGTGTTCACTTGTGATGTGTGAATAATTTTTATTTACATACATTTGTTATTGCTTTAAATTTTTTCCATACATAAGCTATAAAATTTTCATTTTGTTGTGATCTATTTGACTTCTATCTCTTTTATGTTTAAAAGATGAAGGGAAAGTGAAAGCTCAAGTTTTGATTTAAGAAAAAAGTATACATCTAAAATGGAAATGCACAATGCATAAATGCAAAGAGAGATAATTCTTGAAAGTGTCTGGAATTTTTAGGGATTGTAAGCACTTTTTAGTTTTTATATATAAGGTTTTGTAATTGTCTGGAAAAGGGGGAGGCGTGGGATTTTTAACTGAGTGTTGACTCCCAATCCACAAGTGATTCCTAACAGAAAATATTGCCCGTTACCCATGATAAATCACTTTACAATCATCTATGATCGTTAGGTTAGCTTTTTGTAAATGACAAAATAATAGCTTGTTTGACTCGGGTAAATTTCCCACCGCACCTTCACTTGAGAAGTTAATGAGCTTTTGATATTCTCTTTAAAATATTTGGATCCATAGGTCATTTGCATCTTTAACATGTTTCAAGCATGTATATCCATTTTTTAAAATACGTGTAGAAAAAACTCTTTCTTATAAAATTCCAATCTATTAGGGTTGAACTAGTGGAATTTCCCAAACTTGGATAGCAAAATTTTTGTGTTCATTGGTGGTGTGTGAATAAATTTTCTTTACTTAAATTTTTTATTTCTTTAAAAATTTTCCATACAAAAACTCTAAAATTATCATTTTCTTTTGATCTATTTGTCTTTTATCTCTTTTTTTGTTTATGAGATGAAGGGAAAGAGAAAACTGATGTTTTGATTTAAGAAAAATGTATACATCTAAAATGGAAATACACTATGCACAAATTTAGAGATTGTAAATGCTGTTTTGTTTTTATATATTAGGTTTTGCAATCATCGGGAAAAGAGGGAGGTGGTGGATTTTTCACTGACTGTTCCTTACAAAAATATAGACCATTAGACATGATAATTTACTTTACAATCATCTATTATCTTTAAGTCTGCATTTTGTACATGGGAAAAATAATGGCTTCTGGGGAAATATCCCACCGCACGACGAGGTTCGTAGTTATTTTTTTTAGTCTCAACACCCATAGATTGCTTTGCATTTTTTACCTCTATATGTATTTTTTTATATTGAAAATCATATAATGAAGGAAATATATTTGAGTCTACTTCCCAAACAAAACCTATTGTTTCCAATTAAATTTATATACAGAGAGATTGATTTTTGAATGAGCGAAGGTCAGATTGCAAAAGTGGTTCAAGCAACAGCAGAAAGCTTAAGCTTCCGAGGTATGTTTTGCTATCACTAGACTTTATATGGAGAGATATATATCAAAAGAAAGATCTGTAATTCTATTTTTTTACCTATTCACCCAATTTCTTCTTTGATTTATCTATAAAGAGAAATTGATATTTGAAGTAGCAAAGGTCAGATTTAAAAAGAGGTTCGAGCTACAGCAGAAAGCCTCAAATTTCGAGATATTTTATGCTATCAAGAAAGAGACTTTATATGGAGAATTATATATCAAAAGAAATATATGTAAGTCTATTTTATTACCTATTCAACCAAATCTTGTTTTGTTTTTTTTATAAGGAAATATTGATCTTGGAAGAGTCAATGGTCGTTCTTGAAAAACAGGAGAAACAAAACTTAGTTCGGCCATATGATAGAGACAGAAATCTATCCGATTATTTATCTTCTGATAATTATATTTTTTGAAGAGAAGTTATACTTTGATGAAATTTATTTAAGTCTAGTGTCAGAAGGAAAACATTTCATGTCAATCTGATCTATTTTGAAAGATATATTCAAATTGGAAGAATCAAAGGTCATATTGGTATCCTGTTGTATTGAAAAATCCGAATTTATGCCGATTGTTTTGCGTCACTGTTTGAGTTGATCAGGAAAATATCTCACTTCTCCATGGTTTGACGGATTATTTATAAATCTCTGTTATTTTGATTTATTACTACATCTATGATATTTGGTTCAAGCTGGGATCACTGCCATTACCTCCCAACTTTAGGGGGGAGAAGTAGAAGAAGTACAAGAAAGAGGTACTTTATTTCATATGTTGTGAGTCAGTTTATGTGACGGAAATATTCAAGAAAGGTGCATCACAAAATATGAAGATTGTGCATCAAAGAAGAAATTTTTATATCGGATTATTTCATGGGTTATTTGACAAAGTTTATTATTTGGTTTGTGTTATATGTGTTGGAAGATGGTCGTGTTATATTCAGTTGCAGCTGTTATGTTTGTTTTGGGACATTATTATTGAAGAAGAGCTAGCCTCATGTCATCATTTATTTTACCCCATCAAAAAGATCAAAATTTTTTGTGGTTGGGAGTCCACGACGGCGGAACTTCATCCCCGTAAAAAAGATGAAAATTATTTGTGGTTGTGAGTCCACGACGGAGGAACTTCATCCCCGTCAAAAAGATGAAAATTATTTGTGGTTGGAAGTCCATGACGGAGGAAGTTATGATTACATCTACGATATTCCCCCCTTTCCCCCCCCCCCCCCCCCCCCCCCCCCCCCCCCCCCCCCCCCCCTCCAATGGCTTTAATGTCTCCTACCACTTGAGAGTCGTTGTCCTGTGGAGGGACATGGTGGTGGACACTTCAGAGCAATACCGATAGCCGCACTACCGATAGCAGTGGAGTGTGCCCTACATCCAGCATTAAGACTGGAGTATGAAGCAATGGCTTACTGGTTAGGAGTGATTTTTACTCTCACTTAGAATGCCACAGGGCCTCATGGAAGACACAACAGCGTGAGGGGGAATGTTGGAAGATGAAGGCATATTGGAAGATGTGCCATTTTATACAAAAATATTTTATACAACATTTGCAGCAAGCTGGGAGTTCATGTTATTCTCTCACCCCCAACTTGAGGGGGAGTGTTGGAAGATAAGATCAAGCCCAAATGACCAAGTAAGTCCCACATATGTAAGATTATTATAAGATGGGCCACATGATCAAGGAAGGACCACAAGATTGGCCCAAGCCGATAAGAAGTAGGACCCACAATGATTACCAAGAGCTGGCATCCTTATCACATCAACTGGAAGATCTAGGACTCATAAAAGTATCTTTATCTTAGGGTCACGACAAAAAAAGATATTTATTTTAAGTTATATTTGTCTTTTATCAATATTGAGTTACCTAATTATGTTAGGACTTACCTTAGGTGTTAGAGTTTGGGTGTAATTGGGACAAGGGTAGTTTTAATGTAATTGAACTCTACTACCTTTCTCTATTATAAATAGAGGTTCATGTACTCTGATTACAATGAGTTATTGATTTCAATGAAGTATTTCACTTTTCCATAAATTCAACAACAACAAATGCTCATTAAATTCTCAAGTAAACGTGCGGTGGGATATTTACCCGAGTTAAACAAGCCATTATTTTGCCAATTTACAAAAAGTTGTCCTAATAATCATAGATGATCGTAAGGTGATTTATCGTTCAATCATCTGTAACGGGCTATATTTTATTTTTGGAAGAAATGACTTATGGATTGGGAGTCAACACTCAGTTAAAAATCCACCGCCTCCCCCTTTTCCCGATGATTGCAAAACCTAATATATAAATACTAAAAAGAGTTTCCAATCCCTAAAAATTTCAGACACTTTTTGGAATTATCTCTCACTACATTTGTACATTTTCATTTAAGATGTAAACTTTTTTCTTAAATCGAAACTTGAGTTTTAACTATCCCTTCATCTAGTAAACATTTTTTCTAAGGCAAATAGATCACAATAAAATGAAAATTTTAGAGTTCATGTATGGAAAAGATTTAAAACAATAACAAATGTAAGTAAAGAACATTTATTCACACACAAAAAATCAACACAAAAGTTTTGTTATCCAAGTTTGGATAATTCCACTAGTTAACCTCTAATAGCTTGGAATTTTATAAGCAGAAGATTTCTACACATGTTTTAAATATGCATATGCATGCTTGAAACATGTTAAAGATGCAAATGACCTATGGATCCAAACCTTTTAAAGAGAATAAAAAATGCTCATTAAATTCTCAACTGAACGTGTGGTGGGATGTTTACCTGAGTCAAACTAGCCATTATTTTGCCCATTTACAAAAAGTTGATGAAATAATCATAGATGATTTGTTAGGTGATTTATCGGCCAATCATGCATAATGGGCTATATTTTTTTTTTAAGAAATGCCTTATGGATTGGGAGTCAACACTCAGTTAGAAATCCCCCGCCTCCCCCTTTTCCCGACGATTGTAAAAGCTAATGTATAAAAATTAAAAAGAGTTTAAAATCCCTAAAAATTACAGACACGTTTTGAAATTATCTCTCTCTACTTTTGTGCATTACTATTTTAGATGTTTACTTTTTTCTCAAATAAAAACTTGAGTTTACTTTCCTACATCTTGTAAACAATTTTCATAAAATATTTAAAACAATCAAAAATGTAAGTAAAGAAAATTTATTCACACACCACAAATGAACACAAAAGTTTTTTTATCTAAGTTTGGGAAATTCCACTAGTTCAACCCTTATAGCTTGGTATTTTATGAGAAGGAGATTTCTACACATGTTTTAAATATGGATATGCATGCTTGAAACATGTTAATGATGCAAATGACCTATGGATCCAAACCTTTTAAAGAGAATAAAAAATGGTCATTAAATTCTCAAGTGAACCTGCGGTGAGATATTTACCCAAGTCCAACAAGCCATTATTGTGCATATTTACAAAAAGCTGACCAAACAATCACAGATGATTGTATGGTGATTTATCGGTCAATCATGCATTACGGGCTATATTCTTTTTGTAAGAAATGACTTATGGATTGGGAGTCAACACTCAGGTAAAAATCCCCCGCCTCCCCCTTTTCCCGATGATTGCAAAATTTAATATATAAAAATTAAAAAGACTTTACTATCCCTAAAAATTACAGACACTTTTTGGAATTATCTCTCTCTACATTTGTGCACTTCCATTTTAGATGTATACTTTTTTTCTTCAATCAAAACTTCAGTTATCACTTTCCCTTCTTCCCGTAAACAATTTTGATAAGGCAAATAGATCACAACAAAATGAAAATTTTAGAGTTTATGTATGGAGAATATTTAAAAAAATAACAAATGTAGGTAAGGAAAATTTACTGACACACCACAAATGAACCCAAAAGTTTTGTTATCCAAGTTCTGGAAATACCACTAGTTCAACCCAAATAGCTTGGAATTTTATAAAAAGGAGATTTCAACACATGTTTTAAATATGGATATGCTTGCTTGAAACATGTTAAAGATGCAAAAGACCTATAGATCCAAATCTTTTAAAGAGAATAACAAATGCTCATTAAATTCTCAAGTGAACGTGCAGTGGGATATTTACCCGAGTCAAACAAGCCATTATTTTTCCCATTTACAAAATGCTGACCTTACAATCATAGATTTATCGGCCAATCATGAGTCACAGGCTATATTTATTTTTTAAGAAATGACTTATGGATTGGGAGTCAACACTCAGTTAAAATTCCCGGCCTCCCCCTTTTCTCGACGATAGCAAAATCTAATATTTAAAAATAAAAAAAGAGTTTACAAGCCCTAAAAATTACATACACTTTTTGGAATTATCTCTCTTTACATTTGTGCTTTTCCATTTTATATGTTTTCTTTTTTCTTAAATAAAAACATTAGTTTTCACTTTCCCTTCATCCCGTAAACAATTTTGATAAGGCAAAAAGATCATAACAAAATAAAAATTTTAGAGTTTATGTATGGAAAAGATTTAAAGCAATCACAAATGTAGGGAAAGAAAATTTAATCACACACCATAGATGAACACAAAATTTTTGTTATCCAAGTTTGGGAAATTCCATTAGTTCAACCCTAATAGCTTGAAATTTTATAAGAAGAAGATTTCTACACATGTTTTCAATATGGATATGCATGCTTGAAACATGTTAAACGCTGCAAATGACCAACGGATCCAAATGTTTTAAAGAAAATAAGAAATGCTCATTAAATTCTCAAGTGAACGTGTGGTGGGATATTTACCGGAGTCAAACAAAGCATTGTTTTGTACATATACAAAATGCTGACCTAACAGTCATAGATGATTGTAAGGTGATTTATCGATGAATCATGCGTAACAGGCTATAGTTTTTGGGCTTCACAAAGATTTGCCAACATGTCTTGTACAAATCTGTGTCTTTGTCCTAAAGTGTCAAAGTTTAGGAAATTATCCATGGTTAAAGAACCAAGTTCTGGATTATTTTGCCAATATTTTGTTATGTAGTATTTTTCAGCTACATGTGTAAAAGGTTCTAGCAATTTTGCATAAAAGATAGACAGATAAGGTTTCTGATCTTCTATATTTTTTATGTAAGAAATGACTTATGGATTGGGAGTCAAAACTCAGTTGAAAATCCCCCGCCTACCCCATTTCTTGACTATTCCAAAACCAAATATATATAAACTAAAAAGAGTTTACAATCCCTAAAATTTACAGACACTTTTTGGAATTATCTCTCTCTACATTTGTGAATTTTCATTTTAGATAAATACTTTTTTCTTAAATTAAAACTTTAGTTTTCACTTTGCCTTCATTCCATAAAAATTTTGATAAGGCAAATAGATCGCAACAAAATGAAAATTTTAGATTTTATGTATGGAGAAAATAAAAAACAATAACATATACATGTAAAGAAAATTTATTCACACCCCACAAATGAACACAAAAGCTTTGTTATCCAAGTTTGGGAAATTCCACTAGTTCAACCCTAATTGCTTCGAATTTTATAAGAAGGACATTTCTACACATGTTTTAAATATGATATGCATATTTGAAACATCTTAAAGATGCAAATGACCTATGGATCCAAACCTTTTAAAGAGAATAAAAAATACTCATTAAATTCTCAAGAGAACATGCGGTGGGATATTTACCCAAGTCAAACATTACATTATATTACCCATTTACAAAAAAACTAACCTAACAATCATAGATGATTTTAAGATAATTTACCGGTCAATCCTGCGTAACGCGCTGTATTTTTTTGTAAGAAATGACTTATGGATTGGGTGTCAACACCCAGTTAAAAATCCCCCACCTCCCCCATTTCTCGACGATTGCAAAACCAAATAAATAAAAACTGAAAAGAGTTTACAATCCCTAAAAATTACAAACACTTTTTGGGGTTATCTCTCTCTACATTTGTGCATTTCCATTTTAGATGTATACTTTTTTGTTATATCAAAACTTGAGTTTTAACTTTCCCTTCATCCCGTAAACAATTTTGATAAGGCAAATAGATCACAACAAAATGAAAATTTTAGAGTTTGTGTATGGAAAAGATTTAAAGAATAAAAAATGTAAGTAAAGAAAATTTATTCACACACCACAAATGAACACAAAAGTTTAGTTATCAAAGTTTGGGAATGTTATAAGAAGGAGATTTTGACACTTGTTTTAAATATACCCGAGTAAAAAAAGCCATTATTTTGCCCATTTACAAAAAGTTGACCTAACAATCATAAATGATTGTAAGGTGAATTATTGGCCAATTATGCATAACGGGCTATAGTTTTTGTAATAAATGACTTATGGATTAGGAGTCAACATTCAGTTAAAAATCCCATGTCTCCCCTTTTCCTGACTTTTGAAAAAACCTATTATTTAAAAACTAAAAATAGTTTGCAATCCCAAAAAATTACAGACACTTTTTTGGTATTATATATCTCTACATTTGTGCATTTACATTATAGATATATACTTTTCCTTAAATCAAAACTTGAGTTTTCACTTTCCCTTCATCCCATAAACAATTTTAAGAAGGAAAATAGATAAAAAAAAAATGAAACTTTTATAGTTTATGTATGGAAAAAAATTAAAACAATAAAAAATATAAGTACAGAAAATTTTTCACACACCACAAATGAACACAAAAGTTTTGTTATTCAAGTTTGGGAAATTCCACTAGTTCAACCCTAATAGCTTGGAATTTTATAAGAAGGAGATTTCTACATATGTTTTAAATATGGATATGCATGGTTGAAACCTGTTAAAGATGCAAATGACCTATGGATTCAAACATTTTAAAGAGAATAACAAATGCTCATTAAATTCTCATCTGAACGTGCGGTGGGATATTTACCTGAGTTAAAACAGCCATTATTTTGCCCATTTACAAAGAGCTGACCTAACAACCATAGATGATAGTAAGGTGATTTATTGGTCAATCATGCGCAACAGGCTATATTTTTTTGTAAGAAATGACTTATGGATTGGGGGTCAACACTCAGATCAAAATCCCCAGCATCCCCCTTTTCCCGACTATTGCAAAACGTAATATATAAAAACTAAAAAGAGTTTACAATCCTTAAAAATTATAGACACTTTTTGGAATTATCTCTTTTTACATTTGTGCATTTCCATTTTAGTTGTATACTTTTTTCTTAAATCAAAACTTGAGTTTTCACTTTCCCTTCATCCCGCAACAACTTTTGATAAGGCAAATAGATCACAACAAAATGAAAATTTGAGAGTTTATGTATGGAAAATATTTTAAAAAATAACAAACGTAAGTAAAGAAAATTTATTCACACACCACAAATAAATACAAAAGTTTTGTTATCCAAGTTTGGGAAATTCCAGTAGTTCAACCCTAATAGCTTGGAATTTTATAAGAAGGAGATTTATACACATGTTTTAAATATGGATATGCATGCTTGAAACATGTTAAAGATGCAAATGATCTATGGGTCCAAACCTTTTAAAGTGAATAACAAATGCTCAGAAATTCTCAAGTGAACGTGCAGTGGGATATTTACCAGAGTCAAAACAACCATTATTTTGCCCATTTAAAAAAAGATGACCTAACAACCATATATGATTGTAAGGTGATTTATTGGACAATCTTGCACAATGAGCTATTTTTTTTTTTTTTTTGGTAAGAAATGACTTATGGATTTGGAGTCAACACTCAGTTCAAAATCCCTAGACTCCCCCATTGCAAAACCTAATATATAAAATGTTAAAAGAGTTGACAATCCCTAAAAGTTACAGACACTTTTTGGAATTAACTCTCTCTACATTTGTTCATTTCCATTTATGATGTATACTTTTTTCTTAAATCAAAACTTGAGCTTTTACTTTCCCTACATCCTGTAAAAAATTTTGATAAGGCAAATAGATCACAACAAAATTAAAATTTTAGAGTTTATGTATGGAAGAAACTTAAAACTATAAAAAATGTGAGTAAAAAAATTTATTCACTCACCACAAATGAACACAAAAGTTCTGTTATCCAAGTTTGGGAAATTCAACTATTTTGATACTAATAGCTTAAAATTTTATTGGAAGGAGATTTCTACACATGTTTTAAATATGGATATGCATGCTTGAAACATGTTAAAGATGCAAATGATCTATGGATCCAAACCTTTTAAAGATGATAACAAATGCTCATTAAATTCTCAAGTGAACGTGCGGTGGGATATTTACCCAAGTCAAACAAGCCATTATTTTGCCCATTTACAAAATGCTGACCTAATAATCATAGATGATTGTAAGGTGATTTATCAGTCAATCATCTGTAATGGGCTATATTTTTTTGTAAGAAATGACTTATGGATTGGGAGTCAACACTCAGTTAAAAATCCCCCCCTCCCCCTTTTCCCGACGATTGCAAAACCTAATATATAAAAACTAAAAAGAGTTTACAGTCCGTAAAAATTACAGACACTTTTTGGAATTATCTCTCTTGTTGAATTTATGGAAAAGTGAAATACTTCATTGACTTCAATAACTTGTTGTAATCAGCGTACATGAACCTCTATTTCTAATAGAGGAAGGTAATAAAGTCCAATTACAATAAAACTACCCTTGTCCCAATTACACCCAAACTCTAACTCTTAAAGATAAGTCCTAACATAATTAAATAACTCAATATTGATAAAAGACAAACATAACTCAAACTAAAAATCCTCTTGGTCGTGACCCTAAGATAAAGATAATTTTTTGAGTCCTTCTTTATCTTCCAACTGATGTGATAAGGTTTCTAGCTCATGGTAATCATTGTGGGTCCTACTTCTTATGGGCTTGGGCCCATCTTGTAGGCCTTCCTTGGTCGTGTGGGCTTGAGCTTATCTTTAAACACTCCCCCTCAAGCTGGGGGTGAGAGAACAACATGAACTCCTAGCTTGCTGCAAATGATGTATATAATATTTTTGTATAAAATGGCACATCTTCCAATATGCCTTCATCTTCCAATACTCGTTGTTGTGTCCTTCATTGAGGCCCTGCGGCATTATATAAGTGAGAGTAAGAATCACTCCTAGCAATTAAGCCATTGCTTCATACTCCAATCCTAATGCTAGATGTATCGGCATTGCTGTGAAGTGTCCACCACCGTGTCCCTCCACAGGACAACGACTCTCAAGTGGTAGGAGACATAAAAGCTATTACAGGGGGGAATAACATAGATGTAATAATAAGTTCCTCTGTCATGGACTTCCAACCACAAATAATTTTGATCTTTTTGATGGGGATGAAGTTCCTCCGTCATGGACTTCCAACCACAAATAATTTTGATCTTTTTGACGGGGATGAAGTTCCTCCATCATGGACTCCCAACCACAAATATTTTTCATCTTTTTGACAGGGTAAAATAAATGATGACATGAGGCCACCTCTTCTTCAATAATAATGTCCCCAAAGAGACATAATAGCTCCAACTGATTATAACACGACCATCTTCCAACACATATAACACGAACCAAATAATAAACTTTGTAAAAGAACCCATGAAATAATTCAAAATAAAAATTTCTTCTTAGATGCATAAGCTTCATCTTTTGTGGTCCCCCTTTCTTGAATATTTTAGTCACATAAACTCATCCACAACATATGGAATAAAATATTCCTTCTTGTACCTCTTCTACTTCTCCCCCTCAAACTGGGAGGTAATGGCAATAATCCCAGCTTGAACCAAATATCATAGATGTAGCAATAAACCCAAATAATAGAGATTTCTAAATAAGCCCTCAAACCAGGGAGAAGTGAGATATTTTCCTGATCAACTCAAAAAGTGACCCAAAACAATTGGCATAAATGCGGATTTTTTGATACAACAGAATACTAGCATGACCTTTGATTCTTCCAATTCAAATATATCTTTCAATATAGATCAGATTGACATGAAATTTTTTCCTTCTGAAAGTTGACTTAAATAAATTTCATCCAAGTATAACATCTCTTGATCAAAATATAATTATCAGAAGATAAATAATCTGATAGGTTTCGGCCTCTGTCATCTGGCCGAACTAAGTTTTGTTTCTCCAATTTTTCCAGAACGACCATTAACTCTTCCAAGTTTTGTTTCGGTCTTAAAAAAAAATCATACCAAGAATTGTTTGAATAGGTCAGAAAATATACTTAAATACCTTTCTATAATTTTCTATATAAAGTCTTTTTCTTGATAGCTTAAAATACCTCAGAAGTTGAGGCTTTCTGCTGCCACTCGAACCTCTTTTTCAATCTGAGCTTGTTGCTTCAAATATTGATTTCTCTTTGTGCATACCTCAGATAAAAAATTAGTTTAATAGGTAAAATAATAGAATTAAAAATATTTCATTTGATATATATTTCTTCACATAAATTCTAGTTATTGATAGCAAAAATTACCTCGGAATCTGAAGATTGCTACAGCTGCTCGAACCTTTTTACAATCTAACTTTCACTCATCCAAATATTGATAACTCTCTGTATATAACTCAGAATGGAACAAATCATTCTTCTTTGGAAAGTAGACTCCAATATCTTTCCGTCAATATATAATTTGGAATATTAAAAACTCCGTATGAAGGTACAAAACCGAAAGGAAACAACGGGTGTAGGGACTAAAAAAATAACTATGAACCTAGACCTAGGGTTTAGGGTTTAGAGAAAAGGATCACATTACCTCGGTGAATTTAGAGTACATTGACTTCAATAACTTGTTGTAATCAGCATACATGAACCTCTATTTATAATAGAGGAAGGTAGTAGAGTCCAATTACAATAAAACTACCCTTGTCCCAATTACACCCAAACTCTAACTCTTAAAGATAAGTCCTAACATAATTAAATAACTCAATATTGATAAAAGACAAACATAACTCAAACTAAAACTCTTCTTGGTCGTGACCCTAAGATAAAGATACTTTTGTGAGTCCTACTTTATCTTCCAACTGATGTGATAAGCATGTCAACTCATGGTAATCATTGTGGGTCCTACTTATTATGGGCTTGGGCCCATCTAGTGGGCCTTCCTTGGTCGTGTGGGCTTGAGCTTAGCTTACAACATCTCTCTACATTTGTACATTTCCATTTAAGGTGTATACTTTTTTCTTAAATCAAATCTTGAGTTTTCACTTTCCCTTCATCCCGTAAACAATTTTGAAACAACAAATAGATCACAGCAAAATGAAAATTTTAGAGTTTATGTATGAAAAAGATTTAAAACAATAAAAAATATAAGTAAAGAAATTTATTCACACACCACAAATGAACACAAAAGTTTTTTTATCCAAGTTTGGCAAATTCCACTATTTTAACCCTAATATCTTGGAATTTTATCAGAAGGAGATTTCTACACATGTTTTAAATATGGATATGAATGCTTGAAACATGTTAAAGATGCAAATGACCTATGGATCCAAACCTTTTAAAGAGAATAACAAAGGCTCATTAAATTCTCAAGTGAACCTATGGTGGGATATTTACCCGAGTCCAACAACCCATTATTGTGCCTATTTACAAAAAGCTGACCTAATAATCACAGATGATTGTTAGGTGATTTATCGGTCAATCATGCATTACGGGCTATATTATTTTTGTAAGAAATGACTTATGGATTGGGAGTCAACACTCAGTTAAAAATCTCCCACTTCCCCCTTTTTCGATGATTGCAAAACCTAATATATAAAAATTAAAAAGAGTTTACAATCCCTAAAAATTACAGACACTTTTTGTATACTTTTTTTCTTAAATCAAAATTTGAGTTTTCACTTTCCCTTCATCCCGTTAACAATTTTTAAAAGGCAAATATATCACAAGAAAATGAAAATTTTAGAGTTTAACAATGTATGGAAAAGATTTAAAACAAAAAAAATGTAGGTAAAGAAAATTTACTCACACACCACAAATGAACACAAAAGTTTTGTTATCCAAGTTCTGGAATTTCCACTAGTTCAACCCTAATAACTTGGAATTTTATAAGAAGGAGATTTCTAGACATGTGTTAAATATGGATATGCTTGCTTGAAACATGTTAAAGATGCAAATGACCTATGGATCCAAACCTTTAAAAGAGAACAACAAATGTTCATTAAATTCTCAAGTGAACGTGTGGTGCGATTTTTACCCGTGTCAAACAAACCATTATTTAGCCCATTTACAAAAAGCTGACCTAACAATCATAGATGATTGTAGGGTGATTTATCGGCCAATCATGCGTAATGGACTATATTTTTTTTGTACGAAATGACTTATGGATTGGGAGTCAACACTCAGTTAAAAACCCCCTGCCCTCGCAACGATTGCAAAACCTTATATATAAAAATTGTTGAATTTATGGAAAAGTGAAATACTTCATTGAGATCAATAACTTGTTGTAATCAGAGTACATGAACCTCTATTTGTAATAGAGGAAGGTAGTAGAGTCCAATTACAATGAAACTACCCTTATTCCAATTACACCCAAACTCTAACACTTAAAGATAAGTCCTAACATAATTAAATAACTCAATATTAATAAAAGACAAATATAACTCAAACTAAAACTCTACTTGGTCGTGAGACTAAGATAATGATACTTTGTGAGTCCTTCTTGATCTTCCAACTGATGTGATAAGGATGTCAGCTCATGGTAATCATTTTGTGTCCTACTTCTTATTGGCTTGGGCCCATCTTGTGGGCCTTCCTTGGGCATGTGGCCCATCTTATAATAATCTTATATATGTGGGCCTTCCTTGGTCGAGAGGGTTGAGCTTATCATTCAAAAAAAATAAAAAAAAAGTTTACTAGCGCTAAAAATTACAGGCACTATTTGGAATTATCTCTCTCTACATTTGTGCTTTTCCATTTTAAATGTATTCTTTTTTTTTAAATCAAAACATGAATTTTCACTTTCCCTTCATCCCGTAAACAATTTTGATAAGGCAAATTGATCACAGTAAAATAAAAATTTTAGAGTTTATGTATGGAAAAGATTTAAAACAACAAGAAATGTAGGTAAAGAAAATTTATTCACCCCACAAATGAACACAAAAGTTTTGTTATCAGAGTTTGGGAAATTCCACTAGTTCAACCCACATAGCTTGGAATTTTATTAGAAGGAGATTTTGACACATGTTTTAAATATGGATATGCATGCTTGAAACATGTTCATGATGCAAATGACCAATGGATCCAAACCTTTTAAAGAGAATAAGAAATGCTCATTAAATTCTAAAGTGAAAGTGCGGTGGGATATTTACCCGAGTCAAACAAGCCATTATTTTGAAAATATACAAAAAGTTGACATAACAATCATAGATGATTCTTAGGTGATATATCGATCAATCATGCATAAAAGCCTATATTTTTTATGTAAGAAATGACTTATGGATTGGGAATCAACACTTAGTTGAAAATCACTTGTCTCCCCCTTTTCCTGATTATTGCAAAACCAAATATATAAAAACTTAAAAGAGTTTACAATCCCTAAAATTTACAGGCACTTTTTGGAATTATCTCTTTCTACATTTGTGTATTTCCATTTTAGATGTATACTTTTTAAATCAAAACTTGAGTTTTGAATTAGCCTTCCTGCCATAAATTTTTTTGATAAGGCAAGGAGATCACAACAAAATAAAAATTTTAGAGTTTATGTATGGAAAAAATTTAAAAAAATAAAAAATGTAAGTAAAGAAAATTTATTCACACACCACAAATGAACACAAAATTTTTGTTATCAAATTTTTGGAAATTCAACTAGTTCAAAACAAATTGGTTAAAATTTTTTAGGAAGGTGATTTCTACAAATGTTTTAAATATGGATATGCATGCTTGAAACATGTTAAAGATGTAAATGACCTATGGATCCAAACCTTTTAAAGAGGATAAAACGTTGCTCATTAAATTCTAAAGTGAACGTGTGGTGGGATATTTACCTGTGTCAAACAAGCCATTATTTTGCCCATTTACAAAAAGCTGACCTAATAATCATAGATGATTGTAACATGATTTATTGATTAATCACCTATAACGGGTTTTTGTTTTTTTAAGAAATGACTTATGGATTGGGAGCCAACACTAAGTTAAAATTCCCCGCCACCCCCCTTTTCCCGACGATAGAAAGACCTAATAAATAAAAACTAAAAAGAGTTTACAATCCCTAAAAATTACAGACACTTTTTGGAATTATCTCTCCCTACATTTTTACATTTCTATTTTAGATGTATACTTTTTTTTAAATCAAAACTTTAGTTTTAACTTGCCCTTCATCCAGTAAACAATTTGTTTAAGGCAAAAAGATCACAAAAAAAGGAAAATTTTAGAGTTCATGTACGTATAATATCTTAAACAATAACAAATGTAAGTAAAGAAAATTTATTCACATACAAAAAAAGAACACAAAAGTTTTGTTATCCAAGTTTGGATAATTCCACTAGTTCAACCCTTAAAGCTTGGAATTTCATAAGAAGGAGATTTCTACACATGTTTCAAATATGGATATGCATGCTTGAAACATGTTAAAGATGCAAATGACCTAAGGATCCAAACCTTTTAAAGAGAATAACAAATGCTCATTAAATTCTCAAGTGAACGTGCGGTGGGATATTTACCCGAGTCAAACTAGCCATTATTTTGCCCATTTACAAAAAGTTGACATACTTTTTGGAATTATCTCAATCTACATTTGTGCATTGTGCATTTCCTTTTTAGATGTATACTTTTTTCTTAAATCAAAAGTTGAGTTTTCAATTTCCCTTCATCTCGTAAACAAAAAAGAGATAGAAGACAAATAGATCACAACAAAATGAAAATTTTAGAGTTTATGTATGGAAAAAATTTAAAGCAATAACAAATGTAAGTAAAAAAAAATTATTCACACACCTCAAATGAACACAAAATTATTGTTATCCAAGTTTGGGAAATTCCACTAGTTCAACCCTTATAGCTTGGAATTTTAAGATAGAGATTTTTCTACACTTGTTTTAAAAAATTGATATGCTTGCTTGAAATATGTTAAAGATGCAAACGGCCTAAGTATCAAAACCTTTTAAAGAGAATAAAAAATGCTTATTAAATTCTCAAGTAAACTTGTGGTGGGATATTTACTAGTGTCAAAGAAGCCATTATTTTGGCCTTCCTTTTACAAAAAGTTGACCTAACGATCGTAGATGATTGTAAAATGATTTATCATGCGTAACGGGCTATTTTTTTTTTAAGTAATGACTTATGGATTGGGAATCAACACTCAGTTAAAAATCCCCTACCTCCCTTTTTTCCCGACGATTGCAAAACCTAATATATAAAAACTAAAAAGAGTTTACAATCCCTAAAAATTACAGATACTTTTTGGAATTATCTCTCTCTACATTTGTGCATTGTGCATTTCCATTTTAGATGCAAACTTTTTTCTTAAATAAAAACTTGACTTTTCACTTTGCCTTCTTCTCATAAACAAAAAAAAGATATAAGGAAAATAGATCACAACAAAAAAAAAAATTTAGAGTTTATGAATGGAAAAAATTTAAACCAATAACAAATGTATGTAAATAAATTTATTCACACCCCACAAATGAACTCAAATTTTTTGTTATCCATGTTTGGGAAAGTCCACTAGTTCAACCTTGATAGCATGGAAGTGTATAAGAAAGAAATTTTTCTACACATGTTTTAAAAAATGGAAATGCAAGCTTGAAACAGTTAAAGATACAAATGATACATGGATCCAAACCTTTTAAAGAGAATAAAAAACGCTTGTTAAATTCTCAAGCGAACGTGCGATGGGATATTTACCCGAGTCCAACAAGCCATTGTTTTGCCCATTTACAAAAAGCTGACCTAAAGATCATAGATGATTGTAAAGTGTTTTATCATGCGTAAAGGGCTATATTTTTTTAAGGAATAACTTATAGATTTGGAGTCAACAATCAATTAAAAATCCCCCACCTCCCCCTTTTCCAAATGATTGAAAAACCTAATAAATAAAAACTAAAAAGAGTTTCCAATCCCTAAAAATTACAGACACTTTTTGGAATTATCTCTCTCTACATTTGTGCATTGTGCATTTCCATTTTAGATACATACTTTTTTCTTAAATTAAAACTTGATTTTTCATGTTCCCTTCATCTTGTAAACAAAAAAGAGATAAAGGGAAAATAGATCACAACAAAATGAAAATTTTAGAGTTTATTTATGGAAAAAATTTAAAACAATAAAAAATATAAGTAAAGAAAATTTATTCACACACCACAAATGAACACCAATGTTTTGTTATCTAAGTTTGGGAAATATGACCAGTTCAACCCTAATTACATGGAATTTGATAAGAAGGAGATTTTCTACATGTTTTAAAAAATTGATATGCACGCTTGACACATGTTAGAGATTCAAACGACCTATGCATCCAAAACTTTTAAAGAGAATATCAAACGCTCATGAAATTCTCAAGTGAACGTGCAGTGGGATATTTACCCGAGTCCAACAAACCATTATTTTTCCCATTTACAAAAAGCTGACCTAACGATCGTAGGTGATTGTAAAGTGATTTATCATGTGTAGCAGGTGATATTTTTGTAAGGAATGATTTATGGATTGGGAGTCAACACTCAGTTAAAAATCCCCTGCCTCCCCCTTTTTCTCGACGATTTCAAAACCTAATATATAAAAAATAAAAAGAGTTACCTATCCCTAAAAATTACAGACACTTTTGGCATTTTCTCTCTCTACATTTGTGCATTGCGCATTTCCATTTTAGATGTATTCTGTTTTCTTAAATCAAAGCTTGAGTTTTAACTTTCTCTTCATCTCGTAAACAAAAAAGAGACAAAAGGAAAATAGATCACAATGAAATGAATATTTTAGAATTTATGTATGGAAAAACTTTAAAGCTGTAACAATTGTAAGTAAAGAAAATTTATTCACACACCACAAATGACCATTAAAGTTTTGTTATCCAAATTTTGGAAATTCCACTAGTTCAACTCTAATAGCTTGGAATTTTATAGGAAAGATATTTTTCTACACATGTTTTAAAAAATGGATATGCATACTTGAAACATGTTCAAGATTCAAATGACCTATGGATCTAAACCTTTTAAAGAGAATAACAAACGCTCATTAAATTCTAAAGTGAACATGCGGTGGGATATTTTCCCATTTACAAAAAGCATACCTAACTATCATAGATGATTCTAAAGTGATTTATCATGTGTAACGGGCAATATTTTTTTAAGGAATGACTTATGGATTGGGAGTCGACACTCAGTTATAAATCCCCCGCCTCACCCTTTTCCCGATGATTGCAAAACCTAATATATAAAAACTAAAAAGAGTTTACAATCCCTAAAAATTACAGACACTTTTTGGAATTATCTCTCTCTACATTTGTGCATTGTGCATTTCTTTTTTAGATGTATACTTTTTTATTAAAATAAAAACTTGAGTTGTCACTTTCCCTTCATCTCGTAAACAAAAAATACATAAATGGCAAATAGATCGCAACAAAATGAAAGTTTTAGAGTTTATGTATTAAAAAATTTTAAAGCAATAAAAAATGTAAGTAAAGAAAATTTATTCACACAACGCAAATGAAAACAAAAAGTTTTGTTATCCATGTTTTGGAAATTCCACTAGTTCAACTCTTATAGTTTGGAATTTTATAAGATAGAGATTTTTCAACAATTGTTTTAAAAAATTGATATGCTTGCTTGAAATATGTTAAAGATGCAAACGGCCTAAGTATCAAAACCTTCTAAAGAGAATAAAAAACACTCATTAAATTCTCAAGTGAACTTGCGGTGGGATATTTACCCGCTTCAAATTAGCTGTTATTTTTGCCTTTTGCAAAAAGTTGACCTAACCATCATAGATGATTGTAAAGTGATTTATCATGCGTAACAGGCTATATTTTTTTTAAAGAATGACTTATGGAATGAGAGTCAACACTCAGTTAAAAATCCCCCGCCTGGAAAAAATTTAAAGCAATAACAAATTTAACTAAAGATAATTTACTCACACACCTCAGATGAACACAAAAGTTTTGTTATCCAAATTTGGGAAATTCCACAACATCAACTCTAATCGCTTGGAATTATATAAGAAAGAGATTTTTATATACATGTTTTAAAAAATGTATATGCATGCTTGAAACATGTTCAAGATGCAAATGTCTTATGGATCCAAATCTTTTAAAGAGAATAACAAACGCTCATTAAATTCTCAAGTGAACGTGCGGTGGGATATTTACCCGAGTCAAACAAGCCTTTATTTTGCCCTTTGACAAAAATCTGATCTAACAATCCTAGATGATTGGAAAGTGATTTATCAAGCGTAATGGGAAATATTTTTTTAAGGAATGACTTATGGATTCGGAGTCAACACATAGTTAAAAATCCCCCGCCTCCCCCTTTTCCCGACAATTGCAAAACCAAATATATAAAAACTAAAAAGAGTTTACAATCCATAAAAATTACAAACACTTTTTGGAATTATCTCTCTCTACATTTGTGCATTGTTTATTTAAATTTTAGATGTATACTTTTTTCTTAAATCAAAACTTGAGTTTTCAGTTTCCCTTCATCTTGTAGACAAGAAAGAGATAAAAGGCAAATAGATCACAACAAAAAGAAAATTTTAGTTTATGTATGGAAAAAATTTAAAGCAATAAAAAATGTAAGTAAAGAAAAATTTTTCACACACTGCAAATGAAAAAAAAAGTTTTGTTATTCACGTTTGGGAAATCCCACTACTTCAACCCTAATACATTTGAATTTTATTAGAAAGAGATTTTTCTTGACATGTTTTAAAAAATTGATATACATGCTTGAAACATGGTAAAGATGCAAATGACCTATGGATCTAAGCCTTTTAATGAGAATAAAAAACACTCATTAAATTATCATGTGAATGTGCAGTCGGATATTTACCCGAGTCAAGCAAGCCATTATTTTGCCCATTTACAAAAAGATGACCTAACGATCATAGATGATTGTAAAGGGATTTATCAAATGTAATGGGATATATATTTGAAAGGAATGACTGATGGATTAAGAGTCAACACTCAGTTAAAAATCCCATGACTCCTCCTTTTCTCGTTGATTGCAAAACCTAATAAAAAAAACTAAAAATACTTTACAATCCCTAAAAATTACAGACTTTTTGGAATTATCTCTCTATACATTTGTGCATTTCCTTTTTAGATTTATTATTTTTTCTAAAATAAAAACTTGAGTTTTCACTTTCCCTTCATCTCTTAAACAAAAAAGAGATAAAAGGCAAATAGATCACAATGTAATGAAAAGTTTAGAGTGTATCTAAGGAAAATATTTAAAGCAATAACAAATGTAAGTAAAGAAAATTTATTACCACACCACAAATGAACACAAAAGTTTAGTTATCCAAAATTTTGAAATTCCACTAGTTCAACTCTAATAGCTTGAAATTTTATAAGAAAGAGATTTTTCTACACATGTTTTAAAAAATGGATATGCATGCTTGAAACATGTTCAAGATGTAAATGACCTATGGATCCAAATCATTTAACGAGAATAACAAACGTTCATTAAATTCCGAAGTGAATGTGTGGTGGGATATTTACTCGAGTCAAACAAGCCATTATTTTTTCCATTTACAAAAAGCTGACCTAACAATCATAGATGATTGTAAAGTGATTTATCAAGAGTAACGGGCTATTTTTTTTGTAAGGAATGACTTATGGATTGGGAGTCAACACTAAATTAAAAATTGCCCGTCACACCCTTTTCCCAATGATTTCAAAAACTAATATATAAAAACTAACAAGAGTTTACAATCCCAAAAAAATGTAGACACTTTCTGGAATTATCTCTCTCTACATTTGTGCATTGTGCATTTCCATTTCAGATGCGTAATTTTTTCTTAAATAAAAACTTGAGTTTTCGCTTTCCCTTCATCGCGTAAGCAAAAAAGAGATAAAAGGCAAAAAGTTCACAACAAAATGAGAATTTTAGAGTTTATGTATGGATGAAATTTAAAGCAATAACAAAGTAAGTAAAGAAAATTTATGCACACACCACAAACGAACAAAAAAGTTTGGTTATCCAAATTTGGGAAATTCCACTAGTTCAAACCTAATAGCATGGAATTTTATAAGAAAGAGGTTTTTCTTCACATGTTTTAAAAAAGGGATATGCATGCTTGAAACATGGTAAAGATGCAAATGTCTTATGGATCTACGCCTTTTAAAGAGAATAACAAACGCTCATTAAATTCCCAAGTAAACATGTGTTTCGATATTTACACGAGTCAAACAAGCCATTATTTTGCCCATTTACAAAATGCTGACCTAACTATCATAGATGATTGTGAAGTGATTTATCATGCATAACGGGATATATTTATGTAAGAATGAGTTATGGATTGGGTGTCAACACTCAGTTAAAAATCCCAGGCCTCCCCCTTTTTCTCGACGATTGCAAAACCTAATATAAAAAAACTAAAAAGAGTTTAAAATCCCTAAAAATTATAGACACTTTTTGGAATTATCTCTCTCTACTTTTGTGCATTGTGCATTTCCATTTTAAATGTATTCTTTTTTCTTAAATCAAAACTTGAGTTTTAACTTTCCCATCATCTCGTAAACAAAAAAGAGATAAAAGGCAAATAGATCACAACGAAATGAAAATTTTAGAGTTTACGTATGGAAAAAATTTAAAGCAATAACAAATGTAAGTAAAGAAAATTTATTCACACACCACAAATTAACACAAAATTTTGGTTATCCAAATTTGGGAAATTCCACTAGTTCAACTGTAATAGCTTGGAATTTTATAAGAAACATATTCTTCTACACATGTTTAAAAAAATGGATATGCATACTTGAAACATGATCAAGATGAAAATGACCTATGGATCCAAATCATTTAAAGAGAATAACAAATGCTTATTAAATTCCCAAGTGAACGTGCGGTGGGATATTTACCCGAGTCAAACAAGCCATTAGTTTGCCCATTCAAAAAAAGCTGACCTAACGATCATAGATGATTTTAAAGTGATTTATCAAACGTAACAGGCTATAGTTTTTTACGGAGTGAGTTATGGATTGGGAGTCAACTCTCAGTTAAAAATTCCCTGCCTCACCCTTTTCCACATGATTGAAAAACCTAATATATAAAAACTAAAATGAGTTTATAATACCTAAAAAATTACAGGCACTTTTTGGAATTATCTCTCTCTATATTTTTGCATTGTGCATTTCCATTTTAGATGTATACTTTTTTCTTAAATCAAAACATGAGTTTTCACTTTCCCTTCATCTCGTAAACAAAACAAGAGATAAAAGGCAAATAGACTACAATAAAATAAAAATTTTAGAGTTTATGTTTTGAAAAAATTTAAAGCAATAAGAAATGTAAGTAAAGAAAATTTATTTACACACCGCAAATGAACACAAAAGTTTTGCTATCCATGTTTGGGAAATTCCACTAGTTCAACCCTAATAGCATGGAATTTTATAAGAATGAGATTTTTCTACACATATTTTAAAAAATGGATATACATGCTTGCAACATGTTAAAGATGCAAACGACCTATGGATCTACACCTTTTAAAGAGAATAACATAGGCTCATCAAATTCTCAAGTGAACGTGTGATAGGATATTTACATGAGTCAAAAAAGCTATTAATTTGCCTAATTAAAAAAGTTGACCTAACGATTGGGAGTCATTACTCAGTTAAAAATCCCCCCCATCCCCCTTTTCCCGACGATTGCAAAACCTAATATATAAAAACTAAAAAGAGTTTACAATCCCTCAAAATTATAGACACTTTTTTGGAATTATCTCTCTCTACATGTGTGCATTGTGCATTTCCATTTTAAATGTGTACTTTTTTCTTAAATCAAAACTTTTGTTTTAACTTTCTTTTCAGCTTGTAAACAAAAAAAGAGATAAAAGGCAAATAGATCACAACAAAATGAAAATTTTTGAGTTGATGTATGAAAAAAATTTAAAGCAATAACAAATTTAATTAAATAAAATTTATTCATACACCACAAATGAACACAAAAGTTTTGTTATCTAGGTTTGGAAAATTCCTCTAGTTCAGCCCTAATAGCTTGGAATTTTAAAAGAATGAGATTTTTTTACACATTTTTTTTTTAAAATGGATATGCATTCTTGAAACATGTTAAATATGAAAATGACCTATGGATCCAAACCATTTAAAGAGAATAAAAAACTATCATTAAATTCTCAAGTGAATGTTAGGGGAATATTTACCCGAGTCAAACTAGCCATTATTTTGCCCATTTATAAAAAGCTGACCTAATGATCATAGATGATTGTAAAGTTATTTATCATGTGTAACGGGCAATAATTTTCTAAGGAATGACTTACGGATTGGGAGTTAACACTCAGTTAAAAATCCCCTGCCACCCCCTTTTCTCGACGATTGCAAAATCTAATATATAAAAATTAAAAAGAGTTTACAATACCTAAAAATAACATACACTTTTTGGCATTATCTCTCTCTGCATTTGTGCATTGTGCATTTCAATTGTAGTAGTATATATTTTTTTCTTATATCAATACTTGAGTTTTCACTTTCCCTTCATCTCGTTAACAAAAAAGAGATAAATTGCAAAAAGATCACAAGAAAAAAATTTTAGAGTTTATGTTAGGAAAAAATTCTAAGCTATAACAAATGTAAGTAAAGAAAATTTATTCACACACCGCAAAATGAACACAAAAGTTTTGTTATCAATGTTTGGGAAATTTCACTAATTCAAACCTAATACTTGGAATTTTATAAGAAAGAGATTTTTCTACACATGATTTAAAAAATGGATATGCATCTTTGAAACATGGTAAAGATGCAAATGACCTATGGATCTATGCCTTTTAAAGAGAATAAATGATTATAAAGTTATTTATCATGAGTAATGAGATATATTTTTGTAAGGAATGAGTTATGGATTGGGAGTCAACACTCAGTTAAAAATCCTCTGCGTCCCCATTTTTCTCAAGTGATAACAGGCAAATAGATCACAACAAAAAGAAAATTTTATTGTTTATGTTTGGAAAAAAATTTAAATAAATAACAAATGTAAGAAAAGAAAATTTATTCACACACCACAAATGAACACAAAAGTTTTTTTATCCATCTGGAAATTCCTCTTGTTCAACCCTAATAGCTTGGAATTTTAAAAGAAAGAGATTTTTCTACACATGTTTTAAAAAATGGATATGCATGCTTGAAACATGTTAAAGATGAAAATGACCTATAGATCCAAACCTTTTAAAGAGAATAACAAACGCTCATTAAATTCTCAAGTGAACGTGAGGTGGTATATTTACCTGAGTCCCTAAAGCCATAATTTTTCACTTTTACAAAAAGCTGACCTAACGATCTTAGATGATTATAAAGTGATTTATCATGCGTAACATGTGATATTTTTGTATGGAATGTCTTATGGATTTGGAGTCAACACTTAGTTAAAAATCCCCCGCCTCCTCCTTTTCCAAATGATTGCAAAACCTAATATATAAAAACTCAAAAGAGTTTACAATCCCTAAAACTTATAGACAGTTTTTTGAAATATCTCTCTCTAAATTTTTGCATTGTGCATTTCCATTTTAGATGTATACTTTTTTCCTAATTCAAAACTTGAGTTTTCACTTTCCCTTCATCTCGCAAACAAAAAAGTGATAAAAGGCAAATAGATTACAACAAAATAAAAATTTTAGAGTTTATGTATAGAAAAAATTGAAAGCAATAAGAAATGAAAGTAAAGAAAATTTATTCACACACCACAAATGTTCACAAAATTTTGGTTATCCAAGTTTGGTAAATTCCATTAGTTCTACCCTAATATATTTGAATTTTATTAGAATGATATTTTTGTACACATGTTTTAAAAAATGGATATTCATGCTTGAAACATATTAAAGATGCAAATGACCTATGGATCCAAACCTTTTAAAGAGAATAACCAACACTCATTAGATTCTCAAGTGAACGTGTGGTGGGATATCTGCCTGAGTCAAACAAGCCATTATTTTGCCCATTTATATAAAGTTGACCTAACGATCATATATTATTTTAAAGTTATTTATCATACATAACAAGCTATAATTTTGTAAGCAATGACTTATGGATTGGGAGTTAACACTCAGTTAAAAATCCCCCACCTCCCCCATTTCCCGATGATTTGAAATACTAATATATAAAAAGTAAAAAGAGTTCACAATCCCTACAAATTACATACACTTTTTGGAATTATCTCTCTTTGCATTTGTGCATTGTTCATTTCAATTTTAGATGAATACTTTTTTCTTTAATCAAAACTTGAGTTTTCACTTTCCCTTCGTCTCGTAAACAAAAAAAGTGATGAAAGGAAAATAGATCCTACAAAAAAGAAAATTTTAGTGGCTATGTTTGGAAACAATTTAAAGAAATAACAAATGTAAGAAACGAAAATTTATTCACACACCACAAATGAACACAAAAGTTTTGTTATCCATGTTATGGAAATTCCACTTGTTCAACCCTAATAGCTTGGAATTTTAAAAGAAAGAGATTTTTCTGCAAATGTTTTAAAAAATGGCTATGCATGCTTGAAACATGTTAAAGATAAAATGACCTATAGATCCAAACCTTTTAAAGAGAATAACAAACGCCCATTAAATTCTCAAGTGAATGTGCGGTGGTATATTTACCTAAGTCCCTAAAGCCATAATTTTTCCCTTTTACAAAAAGTTGAGCTAACAATCTTGGATGATTATAAAGTGATTTATCATGCTTAACATACGATATTTTTGTATGGAATGTCTTATGGATTGGGAGTCAACACTTAGTTAAAAATCCCCTGCCTCCCCCTTTTCCAAACGATTGCAAAACCTAATATATAAAAACTAAAAAGAGTTTACAATCCCTAAAAATTACAGACACTTTTTGGAATTATCTCTCTCTACATTTCTGCATTGTGCATTTCCATTTTATATGAATACTTGTTTCCTAATTCAAAACTTGAGTTTTCATTTCCCCTTCATCTTGTAAATACAAAAGAGATAAAAGGCAAATAGATCACAACAAAATGAAAATTTTAGAGTTTAAGTATGGAAAATTTTTTAACCAATAACAAATGTAAGTATAGAAAATTTATTCACGCACCAAAAATTAACACAAAAGTTTTGTTATCTAAGTTTGGTAAATTCCAATAGTTCAACCCTAATAGATTCGAAATTTATTTGAAAGTGATTTTTGTACACATGTATTAAAAAATGGATATGCATGCTTGAAACATGTTCAAGAGGCAAATGACCTATGGATCCAACCTTTTAAAGAGAATAATAAACGCTCATTACATTCTCATGTGAACGTGAGGTGGGATATTTACCTGAGTCAAACAAGACATTATTTTTCCCATTTATAAAAATCTGACCTAACGATCATAAATGATTGTAAAGTTATTAATCATGCGTAATGGGCTATATTTTTATAAGGAATGACTTATGGATTGGGAGTCCACACTCATTTAAAAATCCCCTGCCTCCCCTTTTCCTGACAATTTCAAAACCTAATATACAAAAGGTTAAAAGAGTATACAATCCCTAAAGACACTTCTTGGAATTATCTCTTTCTACATTTGTGCATTGTGCATTTCCATTTTAGATGTATACTTTTTTCTTAAATCAAAACTTGAGTTTTCACTTTCCCTTCATCTCGTAAACAAAAAAGAGATAAAATCCAAATAGATCACAATCAAATGAAAATTTTAGAGTTTATGTATGGAAAATATTTAAATTAATAAAAAATTAAGTAAATAAAATTTATTCACACACCTCAAATGAACACATAAGTTTTGTTGTCCAAGTTTGGGAAATTCCACTAGTTCAATCTAATAGCTTCGAATTTTATAAGAAAGAGATTTTTCTACACTTGTTTTAAAAAATTTATATGCTAGCTTTAAACATGTTAAAGATGAAAATGACCTATGGATCCAACCCTTTTAAAGAGAATAACAAACGCTCATTAAATTCACAAGTGAACCTGCGGTGGGATATTAACCTGTGTCAAACAAGCCATTATTTTGGCCTTTTACAAAAAGTTGACCTAACAATCATTGCTGATTGTAAAGTGATTTATCATGTGTAACAGGTTGTATTTGTTAAGGAATGAATTTTGGATTAGGAGTCACCACTCAGTTAAAAATCCCCCACCTCCCCCTTTTCCCGACGATTGCAAAACCTAATATATGAAAACTAAACAGAGTTTAAAATCCCTAAAAATAACAAACACTTCTTGGAATTATATATGTCTACATTTGTGTAGTGTGCATTTCCATTTTAGATATATACTTTTTTCTTAAATCAAAACTTGATTTTTCACTTTCCCTTCTTCTCGTGAACAAAAACGAGATAAAAGACAAATAGATCACAACAAAATGAAAATTTTAGAGTTTATGTATGGAAAATATTTAAATCAAAAACAAAAGTAAGGAAAGAAAATTTATCCACATATCCCAAATAAACACATATGTTTTATTATCCAAGTTTGGGAAATTGCACTAGTTCAACCCTAATCGCTTGAAATTTTATAAGAAAGGGATTTTTCTACACTTGTTTTAAAAAATGCATATGCTAGCTTGAAACATGTTAAAGAGGCAAACGACCTATGGATCCAAGCCTTTTAAAGAGAATAACAAATGCTCATTAAATTCTCTAGTGAACCTACGGTGGGATATTTACCCGTGTCAAACTAGCCATTAATTTTGCCTTTTACAAAAAGTTGACCTCACAATCATAGACGATTGTAAAGTGATTTATCATTCGTAACGGGCTATATTTTTTTAAGGAATGACTTTTGTATTGGGAGTCAACACTCAGTTAAAAATCCCCCGCCTCCCCCTTTTCCCGACAATTGCAAAACCAATATATAAAAACTAAAAAGAGTTTACAATCCCTAAAAATTACAAACACTTATTGGAATTATATCTCTCTACATTGTGCATTTCCAGTTTAGATGTATGCTTTTTTCTTAAATCAAAACTTGAGTTTTCACTTTCCCTTCTTCTCGTAAACAAAAAAAGAGATAAAAGGCAAATAGATCACAACAAAATGAAAATTTGAGAGTTTATGTGTGGAAAATATATAAATGAATAAAAAAAGTAAGTAAAGAAAATTTATTCACATACCCCAAATAAACACATAAGTTTTGTTATCCAAGTTTGGGAAAATTCACTAGTTCAACCCCAATAGCTTTAAATTTTATAAGAAAGAGTTTTTTCTACACATGTTTTAAAAAATGTATATTCTAGCTTGAAACATGTTAATGATGCAAACGACCTATGGATCCAAACCTTTTAAAGACAATAAAAAACGCTCATTAAATTCTCAAGTGAACCTGCGGTGGGATATTTTCCCGTGTCAAACTAGCCATTATTTTGGCCTTTTACAAAAAGTTGACCTAACGATCATAGATAATTGTAAAGTGATTTATCATGCGTAACGGATTGTATTTTTTTAAAGAATGACTTTTGGATTAGGAGTCAACTCTCAATTAAAAATCCCCCGCCTCCCCTTTTTCCCGACGATTGCAAAACCTAATATATAAAAACTAAAAAGAGTTTACAATCCCTAAAAATTACACACACTTTTTGGAATTATCTCTTTGAACATTTGTGCATTGTGCATTTCCATTTTAGATGGATACTTTTTTCTTAAATAAAAACTTGATCATTTAGTTTCCCTTCATCTCGTAAACAAAAAAGAGATAAAAGGAAAATAGATCACAACAAAATAAAAAATTTAGAGTTTATGTACGGAAAAAATTTAAAGCAATAACAAATGTAAGTAAATAAAATTTCATCACACACCATAAATGAACAAAAAAGTTTTGTTATCCAAGTTTGGGAAACTCCACTAGTTCAACCCCAATAGCATGGAAGTTTATAAGAAAGAGATTTTTCTACACATGTTTTAGAAAATGGATATGCTTGCCTTAAACATCTTAAAGATGCAAATGACCTATAGATCCAAACCTTTTAAAGAGAATAACAAACGCTCATTAAATTCTCAAGTGAACGTGCGGTGGGATATTTACCAGAGTCCAATAAGCCATTATTTTGCCCATTTACAAAAAGCTGACCTAACGATCATAGATGATTATAGAGTGATTTATCATGTGTAACGGGCTATATTTTTGTAAGAAATGACTTATAGATTGGGAGTTAACACTCAGTTAAAAATCTCGAACCTCCCCCTTTTCCAAATGATTGAAAAACTTAATATATAAAAACTAAAAAGAGTTTAGAATCCATAAAATTTAAAGACATTTTTTGGAATTATCACTCTATACATTTGTGCATTATGCATTTACGTTTTAGCTGCATACTTTTTTCCTAAATCAAAACTTGTGTTTTCACATTCCCTTCATCTCGTCAACAAGAAAGAGATAAAAATAAAAAAGATCACAACTAATTGAAAATTTTACAGTTTATGAATGGAAAATTTTTGCATAATAACAAATATAAGTAAAGAATATTTATTCACACACCACAAATGAACACAAAAGTTTCGTTATCCAATTTTGGAAAATTCGACTATTTCAAACCTTATTACTTGGAATTTGATAAGAAAGAGATTTTTCTACACATGTTTTAAAAAATGGATATGCATGCTTGAAACATGTTAAAGATGCAAACGACCTATGGATCCAAACCTTTCAAAGAGAATAACAAACGCTCATTAAATTCTCAAGTGAACGTGCGGTAGGATAGTTACCAAAGTCAAACAAGCCTTTATTTTGCTCATTTACAAAAAGTTGACCTAACGATCATAGATGATTATAAAGTGATTTATCATGCGTAACGGGCTATATTTTTGTAAGGAATGACTTATGGATTGGGAGTCAACACTCAGTTAAAAATCCCCGCCTCCTCGTTTTCCCGACTATTGCAAAACCTAATATATAAAACCTAAAAAGAGTTTACAATCCTAAAAAATTAAAAACACTTTTTTGAATTATATCTCTCTACATTTGAGCATTGTGCATTTCTATTTTAGATATATACTTTTTTCTTAACTTAAAACTTGAGTTTTCAGTTTCCCTTCATCTCGTAAACAAAAAGGAGATAAAAGGCAAATAAGATCACAACAAAGTAAAAATTTTAGAGTTTATGTATGGAAAAAATTTAATGCAATAACAAATGTAAGTAAAGAAAATTTATTCACACACCACAAATGAACACAGAAGTTTTGTTATCCAAGTTTGGGAAATTCCACTAGTTCAACCCTAATAGCTTGGAATTTTATAAGAAAGAGATTTTTCTACACATGTTTTAAAAAATGGATATGCATGCTTGAAACATGTTAAAAATGCAAATGACCTATGGATCCTAACCTTTTACAGATTATTAATAAATGCTCATTAAATTCTCTAATGAACGTGATGTGCGGTATTTACCCGAGTGAAACAAGTCATAATTTTACCCATTTACAAAAACCTGACCTACCGATCATAGATGATTGTAAAGTGATTGATCATGTGTAACAGGCGATATTTTTGTAAGTAATTATTGATTGGGAGTCAACACTCAGTTAAAAATCCTCCACCTCCCCCATTTACTGACGATTGCAAAACCTAATATATAAAAACTAAAAAGAGTTTACAATCCCTAAAAATTATAGACACTTTTTGGAATTATCTCTCTCGACATTTGTGTATCGTGCATTTCCATTTTAGATGTATACTTTTTTCCTAATTCAAAACGTGAGTTTTCACTTTCCCTTCATCTCATAAACAAAAAGAGATAAAAGACAAATAGATCACAACAAAATGAAAATTTTAGATTTTATGTATGGAAAAAATTTAAATCAATAACAAATGTAAGTAAAGAAAATTAATTCACACACCGCAATTGAACACAAATTTTTGTTATCCTTGTTTGGGAAATTCAACAAGTTCAACCCTAATAGCATGGAAGTTTGTAAGAAAGAGATTTTTCAACACATGTTTTAAAAAATAGATATGCATGCCTAAAACATGTTAAAGATGCAAATGACCTATGGATCCAAACCTTTTAAAGAGAATAACAAACGCTCATTAAATTCTCAAGTGAACTTGCGGTGGGATATTTACCCAAGCCCAACAAGTCATTATTTTGCCCATTTACAAAAAGCTAACCTAACGATCATAGATGATTGTAAAGTGATTTATCATGCATAACTGGCTATATTTTAGTAAAGAATTACTTATAGATTGGGAGTCAACACTCAGTTAAAAATACCCCACCTCCCCCTTTTCTAAACGATTGAAAAACCTAACATATAAAAACTAAAAGGAGTTTGCAATCCCTTAAAATTACAGACACTTTTCTGAATTATCTCTCTCTACATTTGTGCATTGTGCATTTCCATTTTAGATGGATACTTTTTTCTTAAATCACAACTTGAGTTTTCACTTTCCTTTCAACTCGTAAACAAAAAAAGAAAAAGGAAAATAGATCACAATATAATGAAAATTTTAGAGTTTATGAATGGCAAAAATTTAAAACAATAACAAATATAAGTAAAGAAAATTTATTCACACAGCACAAATGAATACCTAAGTTTTGTTATCCAAGTTAGGGAAATTCCACTAGTTCAACCCTAATATATTTGAATTTTCTTATAAAGAAAATTTTGTAAACATGTTTGAAAAAATGGATATGCATGCTTGAAACATGTTAAAGATGCAAATGACCGATGGATCCAAACCTTTTAAAGAGAATAACAAACGCTCATTAAATTCTCAAGTGAACATGTGGTGGATATTTACCCGAATCAAACAAGCCATTTTTTTGCCCATTTATAAAAAGCTAACCTAACGATCATACATGATTGTAAAATTATATATCATGCGTAATAAGTTATAATTTTGTAAGGAATGACTCATGGATTGGGAGTCAAAAATCCCCTACCTCCCCTTTTCCCGATGATTGCAAAACCTAATATATAAAAAGTAAAAAGAGTTTACAATCCCTAAAAATTATAGACACTTTTTGGAATTATCTCTCTCTGCATTTGTGCATTGTTCATTTCAATTTTAGAAGTATACCTTTTTCTTAAATCAAAACTTGAGTTTTCACTTTCCCTTGATCTCGTTAACAAAAAAAGTGATAAAAGGTAAATAGATCACAATAAAAAGACAATTTTAGTGTTTGTGTATGAAAAACATTTAAAGCAATAACAAATGTAAGTAAAAAAAAATTATTCATACACCACAAATGAGAACAAAAGTTTTTTTATCCAAGTTTGGGAAATTCCACAAGTTCAACCCTAATAGCTTGAAATTTAATAAGAACGAGATTTTTCTACACTTGTCTTAAAAAATGGATATCCATGCTTGAAACATGTTAAAGATGCAAATGACCTATAGAACCCAACCTTTTAAAGAGAATAACAAACTCTCATTAAATTCTCAAGTGAACGTTCGCTAGGATATTTACCTGAGTCCAACAAGCCATTATTTTGCCCATTTACAAAAAGTTTACCTAATGATCATAGATGATTGTAAAGTGATTTATCATGCATAACGGGCTATATCTTTGTAAGGAATGACTTATTGATTGGGAGTCAACACTCAGTTAAAAATCCCTCACCTCCCCCTTTTCCCAACGATTGCAAAACCTAATATATAAAAACTAAAAAGGGTTTACAATCCCTAAAAATTACAGAAACTTTTTGGAATTATCTCTTTCTCTCTAGATTTGGGTATTGTGCATTTCCATTTTAGATGTATACTGTTTTTCTTAAATAAAAACTTGAGTTTTCACTTTCCCTTCATGTCGTAAACAAAAAAGAGATAAAAGGCAAATAGATCACAATAAAATGAAAATTTTAGAGTTTATGAGTGGAAAAATTTTAAGCAATAAAAAATGTAAGTAAATAAAATTTATTCACACACCCCAAATTAACAAAAAAAGTTTTGTTATCCAAGTTTGGGAAATTCCACTAGGTCAACCCTAATAGATTGGAATTTTATTAGAAAGTGATTTTTTTACTCATGTTTTAAAAAAATGATCGGCTTACTTGAAACATGTTAAAGATTCAAACGACCTATGGATGCAAACCTCATTAAATTCTCAGGTAAACATGCGGTGGGATATTTACCCGTGTCAAACAAGTCATTATTTTTTCCTTTTACAAAAAGGTTGACCTAACGATCATAGATGATTGTAAAGTGATTTATCATGCGTAACGGGCTATATTTTTTTAAGGAATGACTTACGAATTGGGATTCAACACTCACTTAAAAATCCCTCGCCTCCCCCTTTTTCCTACGATTGCAAAACCTAATCTATAAAACTAAAAAAGAGTTTAAAATCCCTAAAAATTACAGACACTTTTTGGAATTATCTCTCCCTTTATTTGTGCATTGTGCATTGTGCATTTCCATTTTAGATGTATAGTTTTTTGTTAAATCAGAACTCGAGTTTTCACTTTCCGTTCATCTCGTAAACAAAAAGAGATAAAAGGCAAATAGATCACCACAGAATGAAAATTTTAGAGTTTATGTATGCAAAAAATTTAAAGCAATAACAAATGTAAGTAAAGAAAATTGATTCACACAATGCAAATGAACACAAATATTTGGTTATCCATGTTTGCGAAATTCCACTAGTTCAACCCTAATAGCATGGAAGTTTATTAGAAAGAATTTTTTTACACGTGGTTTAAAAAATGGATATGCATGCTTGAAACATGTTAAAGATTCAAATGACCCATGGATCTAAACCTTCTAAAGAGAATAACAAACGCTCATTAAATTCTCAAGCGAACGTGCGGTGGGATATTTACCTAAACAATCCATTATTTTTACAATTTACAAAAAGCTGACCTAATGATCATAGATAATTGTAATGTGATTTATCATGCGTTACGGGCTATATTTTTGTAATGAATGATTTGTGGATTGGCAGTCAACACTCAGTTAAAAATCCATGCCTCCCCCTTTTCCTGACAATTGCAAAACCTAATATATAAAAACTAAAAAGAGTTTACAATACCTAAAAATTATAGACACTTTTTGGAATTATCTCTCTCTACATTTGTGCATTGTGCATTTCCATTTTAGATGTGTAATTTTTTCTTAACTCAAAACTTGAGTTTTCACTTTCCCTTCATCTCCTAAAAAAAAAGGGATAAAAGGCAAATTGATCACAACAAAATGAATATTTTAGCGTTTATGTATGGAAAAAATATGAAGCAATAACAAATGCAAGTAAATAAAATTTAATCACACACCCCAAATGAACACAAAATTTTTGTTATCCAAGTTTGGGAAATTCCACTAGTTACCCCCTAATAGCTTGGAATTTTATAAGAAAGAGATTTATCTACACCGATTTTAAAAAAATTGATATGCTTGCTTGAAACAAGTTAAAGATGCAAACGACCTCTGGATCCGAACATTTTAAAGAGAATAAAAAATGCTCATTAAATTCTCAAGTGAACGTGTGGTGGGATATTTACCCGTGTCAAACAAGCCATTATTTTGCCCATTTACAAAAAGCTGACCTAACGATCATAGATGATTGTAAAGTGAATGATCATGCATAACGGGCTATACTTTTGTAAGGAATGAGTTATGGATTGGGAGTCAACACTCAGTTAAAAATCCCCCACCTCCCCTATTTCCCGACGATTGCAAAACCAAACATATAAAAACTAAAAGGAGTTTGCAATCCCTTAAAATTATAGACACTTTTCTGAATTATCTCTCTCTACATTTGGGCATTGTGCATTTTCATTTTAGATGTATACCTTTTTCTTAAATCAAAACTTGATTTTTCACTTTCCCTTCATCTCGTAAACAAAAAAGAGATAAAAAGCATATTGATCACAACAAAAAGAAAATTTTAGAGTTTATGTTTGGAAAAAATTTAAAGCAATAACAAATGTAAGTAAAGAAAATTTATTCACACACCCCAAATGAACACAAAAGTTTTGTTATGCAAGTTTGGGAAATTCCACTAGTTCTACCCTAATAGCTTGGAATTTTATAAGAAAGAGATTTTTCTACACATGTTTTAAAAAATAGATATGCATGCTTGAAACATGTTATAGATGCAAATAACCTATTGATCCAAACCTTTTAAAGAGAATAACAAATGCTCATTAAACATGCAGTGGGATATTTACCAGAGTCTTACAAGCCATTATTTTGCCCATTTATAAAAAGCTGACCCAATGTTCAGAGATGATTGTAACGTGATTTATCATGTGTAACAGGCTATATTTTTGTACGGAATGACTTATGGATTGGGAGTCAACACTCTATTAAAAATCCACTGCTTCCCACTTTTCTCGACGATTGCTAAACCGAAAATATTAAAAATAAAAAGTTTGCAGTCCCTAAAAATTACAGGCCCTTTTTGGAATTATCTCTCTCTACATTTGTGTATTGTGCATTGTCTTTTTAGGTGTATAATTTTTACTTAAATTAAAACTTGAGTTTTTACTTTCCCTTCATCTCGTAAACAAAAAAAGAGATAAAAGGCAAAAAGAACATAACAAAATGAAAATTTTAGAGTTTATGTATGAAAAAATTTAAAGCAATAAAAAATTTAAGTAAATAAAATTTATCCACACACTCCAAATGAACACAAAAGTTTTGTTATCCAAGTTCGGGAAATTCCACTAGTTCAACCCTAATAGCTTGGTTCTTTATAAGAAAGAGATTTTTCTACACATGTTTTAAAAAATTGATATGCTTGCTTGAAACATGTTGAAGATGCAAATAACCTATGGATCCAAACCTTTTAAAGAGAATAACAAATGCTCATTAAATTCTCAAGTGAACGTGCGGTGGGACATTTACTCGTGTCAAACAAGCCATTGTATTGACATTTTACAAAAAGTTGACCTAACGATAATAGATGATTGTAAAATGATTTATCATGCGTAGCGGGCTATAATTTTTTAAGGAATGACTTTTAGATTTGGAGTCAACACTCAGTTAAAAATCCCCCACCTCGCCCTTTTCCAAACGATTCAAAAGCCTAATATATAAAAACTAAAAAGAGTTTACAATCTCTAAAAATTACAAACACTTTTTGGAATTATCTCTCTCTGCATTTGTCCATTGTGCATTTCCATTTTTGAAGCATAATTTTTTCCTAAATCAAAACTTGAGTTTTCACTTTCCCTTCATCTCCTAAACCAAAAAGAGATAAAAGGAAAACAAATCACAACAAAATGAAAATTTTAGAGTTTATGTATGAAAAAAATTAAAACAATAACAAATGTAAGTAAAGAAAATTTATTCACACACCACAAATGAACACAAAAGTTTTGCTATACAAGTCTGGGAAATTCGACTAGTTCAACCCTGATTGCTTGGAATTTGATAAGAAAGATATTTTTCTACACATGTTTTAAAAAATGAATATGCATGCTTGAAACATGTTAAAGATGCAAATGACCTATGGATCCAAACCTTTTTTAAGAGAATAACAAACACTCATTAAATTCTTCAGTGAACGTGCGGTGGGATATTTACCCGAGTCAAACATGCCATTATTTTGGCCATTTACAAAAAACTTACCTAACGATCATTGATGATTGTAAACTGATTTATCATACGTAACGGGCTATACTTTTTTAAGGAATGACTTGTGGATTGGGAGTCAACACTCAGTTAAAAATCCCCACCTCCTCCTTTTCCCGACGATTGCAAAACCTAATATATAAAATCTAGAAAGAGCTTACAATTCTGAAAAATTACAGACACTTTTTGGAATTATATCTCAATACATTTGAGCGTTGTGCATTTCCAGTTTAGATGTATACTTTTTTCTTAAATCAAAACTTGAGTTTTCACTTTCCCTTTATCTTCAAAACAAAAAAGAGATAAAACGAAATAAGATCACAACAAATTGAAAATTTTAGAGTTTATGTACGGAAAAAATTTAAAGCAATAAAAAATGTAAGTAAAGAAAATTTATTTACATACAACAAATGAACACAAAAGTTTTGTTATCCAAGTTTGGGAAATTCCTCTGGTTCAACCCTAATAGATTGGAATTTTATAAGAAACAGATTTTTCTACACATGTTTTAAAAAATGGATATGTATGCTTGAAACATGTTAAAGATGTAAATGGCCTATGGATCCAAACCTTTTAAAGAGAATAGCAAACACTCATTAAATTCTCAAGCGAACGTGCGGTGGAATATTTAGCTGAGTCAAACAAGGCATAATTTTGCCCATTTACAAAAAGCTTACCTAATGATCATAGATGATTATAAAGTGATTTATCATGTGTAATAAGCTTTTTTTTTTAAGGAATGACTTATGGATTGGGTGTCAACACTCAGTTAAGAATCCCCTACCTCCCCCTTTTCCCAAGGATTGTAAAACCTAATATATAAAAACTAAAAAGAGTTTACAATCCCTAAAAATTACAGACACTTTTTGGAATTTTCTCTCTCTACATTTGTATATTGTGCATTTCCATTTTAGACGTACATTTTTTTCTTAAATCAAAATTTGAGTTTTAAGTTTCCCTTCAATTCATAAAAAAAAAGAGATAAAAGGTAAATAGATCACAACAAAATGAAAATTTTAGATTTTATGTTGGAAAAAATTTAAAGTAGTAACAAAGTTAAGTAAAGAAAATGTATTCACACACGGCCACTGAACACAAAAATTTTGTTATCCATGTTAGGGAAATTCCACTAGTTCTACTCTAATAGCTTAGAATTTCATAAGAAAGAGATTTTTCTACACACGTTCTTAAAAATGGATATGCATGCTTGAAACATGTTAAAGATGCAAATGACCTATGGATCCAAACCTTTTAAAGAGAATAGAAAATGCTCATTAAATTCTCAAGTGAACGTGTGGTGCGATATTTACCTGAGTCAAACAAGCCATTATTTTGCCCATTTGCAAAAAGCTGACCTAACAATTATAGATGATTGTAAGGTGATTTATCAATCAATCGTGCGTAACAGGCTATATTTGTTTTTGTAAGAAATGCCTTATGGATTGGGAGTCAACACTCTGTTAAAAATCACCCACCTCCCCCTTTTCCCGACGATTGCAAAACCTAATATATAAAAATTAAAAAGATTTTACAATCCCTAAAAATTACAGACACTTTTTGGAATTATCTCTCTTTACATTTGTGCATTTTCATTTTAGATGTATACTTTTTTCTTAAATCAAAACTTGAGTTGTCACTTTCCCTTCATCTCGTAAACAATTTTGATAAGGCACATAGATCACAACAAAATGAAAATTTTAGAGTTTATGTATGGAAAAAATTTAAAACAATAACAAATGTAAGTAAAGAAAATTTATTCACACCACAATTGAACACAAAAGTTTTGTTATCCAAGTTTTGGAAATTCCACTAGTTCAACCCAAATAGCTTTGGAATCTTATAAGAACGAGATTTCTACACATGTTTTAAATATGGATAAGCATGCTTGAAACATGCTAAAGATGCAAATGCCCTATGGATCCAAACATTTTAAAGAGATAACAAATGCTCATTCAATTCTTAAGCGAACAAGCAGTGGAATATTTACCCAAGTCAAACAGCCATTATTTTGCCCAATTAGAAAAAGTTGACCAAACAATCATAGATGATTCGAAGGTGATTTATAGGTCAATCATGCGTAACGAGCTATATTTGTTTTTGTAAGAAATGATATATGGATTGGGAGTCAACACTCAGTTAAAAATCCCATGCGTCCCCCTTTTCCCAACAATTGCAAAACCTAATATATAAAAACTAAAAAGATTTTACAATCCCTAAAAATTACAAAAACTTTTTGGAATTATCTCTCTCTACATTTGTGCATTTCAATTTTAGACGTATACTTTTTTCTTCAATCAAAACTTGACTTTTCACTTTCCTTTCATCCTTTAAAGAATTTTGCTAGGCAAATAGAAACAAAAATTAAATTTTAGAGTTGATGTATGGAAAGAATTTTAAAAATTTATAAATTTAAGTAAAGAAAATTTATTCACATACCAGAAATGAACAAAAAAGTTTTGTAATGCAATTTTTGGAAATTCCTCTAGTTCAACCCTAATAGCTTAGAATTTTATAAGAAGGAGATTTCTACACATGTTTTAAATATGGCAATGCTTGCTTGAAACATGTTAAAAATGCAAATGACCTATGGATCCAAGTCTTTTAAAGTGAATAAAAAATGCTCATTAAATTAAAAAGTGAACGTGCGGTGGGATATTTACCCGAGTCAAACAAGCCATTTGTTTGCCAATATATAAAAAGCTCACCTGACTATCATAGATGATTGTAAGGTGATTAATCGTTCAATCATGCATAACGGGCTATATTATTTTTTTGTAAGAAATGACTTATGGATTGGGAGTCAACATTTAGTTAAAAATCCCCTGCCCTCCCCCCCCCCCCCCCCCCCCCCCCCCCCCCCCACCCCCCCTTTTCTCGACGATTTCAAAAGCTAATATATAAAAAGTAAAAAGAGTTTATAATCCCTAAAAATTACAGACACTTTTTGGAAACTTTTTGGAATTATCTCTCTCTACATTTGTGCATATCCATTTTAGATATATACTGTTTTCTTAAATCTAAACTTGAGTTTTCACTTTCCCTTTATGCCGTAAACAATTTTGATAAGGCAAATATATCACAAAAATATGAAAATTTTAGAGTTTATGTATGTAATTGTTTTTTAAAAATTACAACAGTAAGTAAAGAAAATTTATTCACACACCACAAATGAACACAAAAGTTTTGTCATCCAAGTTTGTGAAATTCCACTAGTTCAACCCTAATAGCTTAGAATTTTAGAAGAAGGAGATTTCTACTAATGTTTTAAATATGGATATGCATGCTTGAAACATGTTAAAGATGTAAATGACCCATGGATCCAAACCTTTTAAAGATAATAACATATGCTCATTAAATTCAGAAGTGAACATGCAGTGAGATATTTACCCGAGTCAAATAAGGCATTATTTTGCCCATTAACAAAAAGCTGACCTCAAAATCATAGATGATTGTAAGGTGATTTATCGGTCAATCATGCGTAACGGGGCTATGTTTTTTTTGCAAGAAATGACTTATGGATTGGGAGGCAACATTCAGTTAAAAATCCCCTGCCTCCCCCTTTTCCCGACGATAGCAAAAGCTAATATATAAAAAGTAAAAAGAGTTTACAATCCCTAAAAAATACAGACTCTTTTTGGAATTATCTCTCTCTACATTTTTGCATTTCCATTTTAGATGTATACTTTTTTCTTAAATCAAAACTTAAGTTTTCACTTTCCCTTCATCCCGTAAACAATTTTCATAAGGCAAATTGACCACAAAAAAATGAAAATTTTAGAGTTTATGTATGGAGAAAATTTAAAACAATAACAAATGTAAGTAACAAAAATTTATTTACACCTCTCAAATAAACACAAAAGTTTTGTTATCCAAGTTTGCGAAATTCCACTATTTCAACCCAAATATCCTGGAATTTTATAAGAAGGAGATTTCTACACATTTTTAAATGTGGATATGCATGCTTCAAACATGTTAAAGATGCAAATGGCCTATGGATCAAAACATTTTAAAGAGATAATAAATGCTCATTAAATTCTCAAGTGAACATGCAGTGGTATATTTACCTTAGTCAAACAAGCCACTAATTTACCCTTTCACAAAAAGCGGACCTAAAAATAAAAAATGATTGGTTGGTGAATTATAGGTCTGTCATGCGTAAAGGGCTAATTTTTTTTTTGTATGAAAAGAATCATGGATTGGGAGTCAACCCTCAATTAAAATCCCCCGCTTCCAACTTTTTTCGACGATTGCAAAACCTAATATATAAAACCTGAAAAGAGTTTAAAATCCCTAAAAATTACAAACACTTTTCGCAATTATATCTCTCTACATTTGTGCATTATCATTTTAGATGTATACATTTTTCTTAAATCAAAACTTGAGTTTTCACTTTCCCTTCATCCCGTAAACAATTTTGATAAGGCAAATAGATCACAACAAAATGAAAATTTTAGAGTTTATGAATGGAAAAAATTTTAAAATTTACAAATGTAAGTATAGAAAATTTATTCACACACAACAAATGAACACAAAAGTTTTGTTATTCAAGTTTGGGAAATTCCACTAGTTCAACCCTAATAGCTTGGAATTTTATAAAAAGCAAATTTCTACACATGTTTTAAATATGGATATGCATGCTTGAAAAATGTTAAAGATGCAAATGACCTATGGATCCAAACCTTTTAAAGAGAATAAAAAACTCTCATTAAATTCTCAAGAGAACGTGCGATTGGATATTTACCTGAGTCAAACAAGCCATTATTTTGCCCATTTACAAAAAGTTGACCTAACGATCATAGATGATTGAAAAGTGATTTATCATGCATAACATGCGATGTTTTTGAAAAGAATGACTTATGGATTGGGAGTCAACACTCAGTTAAATATCCCCCGCCTCCTCCTATTCCTGACGATCGCAAAACCTAATATATAAAAACTAAAAAGAGTTTACAATCCCAAAAAATTAAAGACATTTTTTTTAATTATCTCTCTCTACATTTGTGCATTGTGCATGACCATTTTAGATGTATACTTTTTTCCAAATTCAAAACTTGATTTTTCACTTTCCCTTCATCTCGTAAACAAAAAAGAGATAAATGGCAATTAGATCACAACTAAATCAAAATTTTAGAGTTTATGTATGGAAAAAGTTTGAAGAAATAACAAATGTAAGTTAAGAAAATTTATCACACACTTCAAATGAACACAAAAGTTTTGTTATCCAAGTTTTGGAAATTCCACTAGTTTAACCCAAATAGCTTGGAATTTTATAACAAGGTGATTTCTACACATGTTTTAAATATGGATATGCATGCTTGAAACATGTTAAAGATGCAAATGACCAACGGATCCAAACCTTTTAAAGAGAATAAAAAATTCTCATTAAATTCTCAAGTGAACGTGTGGTGGGTTATTTACCTGAGTCAAACAAGCCATTATTTTTCCCATTTACAAAAAGCTGACCTCACAATCATATATGATTATAAAGTGATTTAATTGGTCAATCATGCATAACAAGGCTATATTTTTTTTGTAGGATATGACTTATGGATTTGGAGTCAACACTCAGTTAAAAATCCCCCACCTCGCCCTTTTCTCGACGATTGCAAAAGCTAATATATAAAAACTAAAAATAATTTACAATCCCTAAAAATTACAGACACTTTTCTGAATTATCTATCTCTACATTTGTGGATTTCCATTTTAGATGTATAGTTTTTTTCTTAATCAAAACTTGAGTTTTTACTTTCCCTTCATCCCGTAAACTTTTTTGTTAAGGCAAATAGATCACAACAATATGAAAATTTTAGAGTTTATGTATGGAAAATTTTTAAAACAATAACAAATATAAGTAAAGAAAATTTATTTACACCCCACAAATGAACACAAAAGTTTTGTTATCCAAGTTTGGGAAATTCCACTAGTTCAACCCTAAAAGATTGGAATTTTATAAGAAGGAGATTTCTACACTAGTTTTAAATATGGATATGCATGCTTGAAACAGGTTAGAGATGCAAATGACCTATGGATCCAAACATTTTAATGAGATAACAAATGCTGATTAAATTCTCAAGTGAACATACGGTGGTATATTTACTTGAGTCAAACAAGCCCTTCTTTTTCCCATTTACAAAAAGCTGACCTAACAATCATAGATGATTGTAAGGTGATTTATAGGTCAATCATGCATAATGGGCTATATTTTTTTTGTAAGAAATGATTTAAGGATTGGGAGCGAACCTACGGTTAAAACCCCGCCTATTTCTTTTCCTGAAAATTACAAAACCTAATAAATAAAAACAAAAAACATTTACAATCCCTAAAAATTCCAAATACCTTTCACAATTATCTCTCTCTACATTTGTGCATTATCATTTCAGAAGTATACTTTTTTATTAAATCAAAACTCGAGTTTTCACTTTCCCTTCATCCTATAAACAATTTTGATAAGTCAAATAGATTACAACAAAATGAAAATTTTAGAGTTTATGTAGGGAAAAAATCTTAAAAATTTGTAAATGTAAGTAAATAAAATTTATTCACACACCAAAAATGAACACAAAAGTTTTGTTATGCAAGTTTGGGAAAGTCCACTAGTTCAACCCTAAAAGCTTGGAATTTTATTAGAAGGAGATTTCTAAACATGCTTTAAATATGGAAATGCATGCTTGAAACACGTTAAAGAAGCAAATTACCTATGGATCAAAAAATTTTAAAAAGAATAACAAATGATCATTAAATTCTCAAGTGAACGTGTGTTGGGATTTTTACCCGAGCCAAAGAAGCCAATTTTTTGCCCATTTACAAAAAGTTGAGCTAACAATCATAGATGATTGTAAGGAGAGAAATGACTTATGGATTCGGAGTCAACACTCAGTTAAAAATCAGTTGCCTCCCCCTTTTCCTGACGATTGCAAAACCTTATATATAAAAACTAAAAAGAGTTTACAATCCCAAAAAATTATTGACACTTTTTGGAATTATATCTCTACATTTGTGCATTTCCATTTTAGTTATATACTTTTTTCTTAAATAAAAACTTGAGTTTTCTCTTTCCCTTCGCCCCATAAACAATTTTGATAAGGCAAATAGATCACAACAAAATGAAAATTTCAGAGTTTATGTATGGAAAAAATTTTGAAAAATTACAAATGTGAGTAAAGAAAATTTATTCACACACCACAAATGAACACATAACTTTTGTTATCCAAGTTTGAGAAATTCCAATAGTTCAACCCTAATTGCTTGGAATTTTATAAGAAGGAGGTTTCTACACATGTTTTAAATATGGATATGCTTGCTTGAAACATGTTAAAGATGCAAATGACATATGGATCCAAACCATTTAAAGAGAATAACAAATGCGCATTAAATTCTCAAGTGAACGTGTGGTGGGATATTTACCTGAGTCAAACAAGCCATTATTTTGCCCTTTTTCAAAAGGTTGACCTCAGAATCATAGATGATTGTAAGATGATTTAGCTGTCAATCATGCGTAACGGGCTATATTTTTTTTGTAAGAAATGACTTATGAATTGGCAGTCAACACTCTGTTAAAAATCCCCCGCCTCCTCCTTTTCCCGATGATTGCAAAACCTAATATATAAAAATTAAAAAGAGTTTACAATCCCAAAAATTACAGACTTTTTTGAAATTATCTCTCTATACATTTGTTCATTTCCATTTTAGGTGTCTACTTTTTTTTTAACCAGAACTTGAGCTTTCACTTTCCCTTCATCCCGTAAACAATTTTGATAAGGCAAATAGATCACAAAAAATGAAAATTTTAGAGTTTATGTATGGAAAAAATTTAGAACAAAAAAAAAAGTAAGTAAAGAAAATTTATTCACACACCACAAATGAACTCAAAATTTTTCGTTATCCAAGTTCGGGAAATTCCACTAGTTCAACCCTAATAGCTTGGAATTTTATAAGAAGGAGATTTCTACACATGTTTAAATATGGATATGCATGTTTGAAACATGTTAAAGATGCAAATGACCTATGGATCCAAACCTTTTAAAGAGAATAACAAATGCTCATTAAATTGTCAAGTAAACGTGCAATGGGATATTTACCTGAGTCAAACAAGCCATTAATTTTTCCATTTAAAAAAAGAAGATCTGACAATCATAGATCATTGTAAGGTGATTTATATGTCAATCATGCATAACAACTATATCTTTTTTGTAAGAAATGACTTTTGGATTGGGTGTCAACACTCAGTCCAAAATTCCCCACCTCCCTCTTTTCCCGACGAATTCAAAATCTAATATATATATATATATATATAAATTTTACTATCACTAATAAATCCAAACACATTTTGGAATTATCTCTCTCGACATTTTTGCATTTCCATTTTAGATGTAAACTGTTTTCTTTGATCAAAACTTAAGTTTTCACTTTCCCTTCTTCCCATAAATAATTTTGATAAGGCAAAAAGATCATAGCAAAAGAAAATTTTAGAGTTTAAGTTTGGAAAAAGTTTTAAAAAATTACAAATGTAAGTGAAGAAAATTTATTCACACACCTCAAATGAACACAAAAGCTTTGTTATCCAACTTTTTGGGAAATTCCACTTGTTCAACCCTAATAGATTGGAATTTTATAAGGCAATTTCTACAAATGTTTTAAATATGGATATGCATCCTTGAAACATGTTAAAGATGCAAATAACCTATTGATCCAAACCTTTTAAAGAGAATAACAAATGCTCATTAAATTCTGAAGTGAACGTGCGATGGGATATTTACCCGAGTCAAACAAGCCAAAATTTTGCCCATTTACAAAAAGTTGACCTAACAATCATAGATAATTGTAAGGTGATTTATCAGTCAATCATGTGTAACGGGCTATATTGTTTTGTAAGAAATGGCTAATGGATTGGGAGTCAACGCTCAGTTAAAAATCCCCCACTCCTCCTTTTCCTGACCATTGCAAAACCTAATATATAAAAAGTATAAAGAGTTCACAATCCCTAAAAATTAAAGACACTTTTTGGCATTATCTCTCTCTACATTTGTGAATTTCCAATTTAGATGTATACTTTTTTCTTAAATCAAAACTTGAGTGTTCACTTTCCCTTCATCCCGTAAACAATTTTGGTAAGGCAAATAGATCACAGCAAAATGAAAATATTAGAGTTTATGTATGGAAAAAATTTAAAACAATATCAAATGTATGTAAAGAAAATTTATTCACACCCCACAAACGAACACAAAAGTTTTTTTATCCAAGTTTGGGAAATTCCACTAGTTCAACCTTAATAGCTAGGAATTTTATAAGGAGATTTCTACACATGCTTTAAACATGGATAAGCACGCTTGAAATATGTTAAAGATGCAAATGACCTATGGATCTAAATCTTTTAAAGAGAAGAACAAATGCTCATTAAATTCTAAAATGAATGTGCGGTGGGATATTTACCCGAGTCAAGGAAGCCATTATTTTTCCCATTTACAAAGCTGACCGGACAATCATAGATGATTGTAAGGTGATATATATGTCAATCATGCGTAACAAGGCTATCTTTCTTTCTAAGAAATGACTTATGGATTGGGTGTCAACAATCAGTTAAAAATCCCCCACCTCCCCCTTTTCCCGACGATTGCATAAGCTAATATATAAAAAGTAAAAAGACTTTACAATCCCTAAAAAATACAAACACTTTTTGGAATTATCTCTCTCTACATTTGTACATTTTCATTTTAGGTGTATATTTTTTTTAAATAAAAATTTGATTTTCACTTTCCCTTCATCTCGTAAACAATTTTGAGAAGGCAAATAGATCACAACAAAAAAAAAAATATTAGATTTTATGTTTGGAAAAAATTTAATACAATAACAAATGTAAGTAAAGAAAATTTATTCACACCCCACAAATTAACACAAAAGTTTTGTTATCCAAGTTTGGAAAATTCCACTAGTTCAACCCTAATAGCTTGGAATTTTATAAGAAGGAGATTTCTACACATGTTTTAACTATGGATATGCATGCTTGATACATGTTAAAGATGCAAATGACCTATGGATCCAAACAATTTAAACAGATAAAAAATGCTCATTAAATTCACAAGTGAACATGCGGTGGTATATTTACCTGAGTCAAACAAGCCATTATTTTTCCAATTTACAAAAAGCTGACCTCACAACCATAGATGATTGTAAGGTGATTTATCGGTCAATCATGCGTAACAGCTATATTTTGTTTTGTAAGAAATGACTTATGGATTGTGAGTCAACCATCAGTTAAAAATCCCCCGCCACCCCCTTTTCCCGACGATTGAAAAACCTAATATATAAAAACTAAAGTGAGTTTACAATCCCAAAAAATTACAAACACTTTTCGCAATTATCTCTCTCTACATTTGTGCATTATCATTTTAGATGTATACTTTTTTCCAAAATTCACTTTCCCTTCATCCCGTAAACAATTTGGATAACGCAAATAGATCACAACAAAAAGAAAATATAAGAGTTTATGTATGGGAAAAATTTTAAAAATTTCAAATGTATGTAAATAAAATTTATTCACACACCAAAAATGAACACAAAAGTTTTGTTATGCAAGTTTGGGAAATTCCACTAGTTCATCCCTAATAGCTTGGAATTTTATAAGAAGGAGATTTCTAAACATGTTTTAATATGGAAATGCATGCTTGAAACATGTTAAAGATGCAAATGACCTATGGATCAAAAACTTTTAAAAAGAATAACAAATGCTCATTAAATTTTCAAGTGAACGAATGTTGGGATATTTACCCGAGTCAAACAAGGCATTTTTTTGCACACGTACAAAAAGCTGAGCTAGCAATCATAGATGATTTTAAGGTGATTTATCGGGCAATCATGCGTAAAGGGCAATTTTGTTTTTTGTGAGAAATGACTGATGGATTCAAAGTCAACAGTCAATTAAAAATCACTTGCCTCCCCCTTTTCCCGTCGATTGCAAAGCCTAATATATAAGAACTAAAAAGAGTTTACAATCCCTAAAAATTATATACACTTTTTGGAATTATCTCTCTCTACATTTTTACATTTCCATTTTAGATGTATATTTTTTTCTTAAATAAAAACTTGAGTTTTGACTTTCCCTTCACCCTGTAAACAATTTTGACAAAGCAAATAGATCACAACAAAATGAAATTTTATAGTATATGAATGGAAAAAAATATAAAAAATTACAAATGTTAGTAAATAAAATTTATTCACATACTACAAATGACCACAAAAGTTTTGTTATCCAAGTTTGAGAAATTCCACTAGTTCAACCCTAATAGCTTGGAATTTTATAAGAAGGAGATTTCTGCACATGTTTTACATATGGATATGCATGCTTGAAACATGTTAAAGATGCAAATGACCAATGGATCCAAACCTTTTAAAGAGAATAAAAAATGCTCATTAAATTCTCAATTGAACGTGTGGTGGGATATTTACCTGAGTCAAACAAGCCATTATTTTTCTGATTTACAAAAAGCTGACCTCACAATCATAGATGAATGTAAGGTGATTTATTGGTCAATCATGCATAAAAGGCTATATTTTTTTTTGTAAGAAATGACTTATGGATTGGGAGTCAACACTCAGTTAAAAATCCCCCGTCTCCCCCTTTTCCCGACAATTGCAAAACCGAATATATAAAAACAAAAAAGAGTTTACAATCCCTAAAAATTATAGACATGTTTTGGAATTATCTCTCTCTACTTTGTGCATTTCCATTTTAGATGTATACTTTTTTTCTATAACCAAAACTTGAGTTTTCATTCTCCCTCCATCCCGTAAACAATTTTGATAAGGCAAATAAATCACTACAAAATGACAATTTTAGAGTTTATGTATGGAAGAAATTTTAAAAAAATCAAATGTAAGAAAAGAAAATTTATTCACACACCACAAATGAACACAAAAATTTTTGTTACCCAAGTTATGGAAATTCCACTAGTTCAACCCTAATAGTTTGGAATTTTATAAGATGAAGATTTCTACACATGTTTAAATATGGATATGCATGCTTGAAACATGTTAAAGATGCAAATGACCTATGGATCCAAACCTTTTAAAGAGAATAACAAATGCTCAATAAATTCTCAAGTGAACATGCAATGGGATATTTACCAGAGTCAAACAAGTCATTAATTTGCCCATTTAAAAAATATTGACCTTACAATCATAGATGAATGTAAAGTGATTTATATGTCAATCATACGTATCAACTATATTTATTTTGCAAGAAATGACATATGGATTGGGAGTCAACACTCAATTAAAAATCCCCCTCCTCCTCCTTTTCCCGACGATTACAAAACCAAATATATAAAAACTAAAAAGAGTTTACTATCCCTAAAAATTGCAGACACTTTTTGGAATTATCTCTCTACATTTGTGAATTTCCATTTTAGATGTATACTTTTTCTTAAATCAAAACTTCAGTTTTCACTTTCCCTTCATCCCGTAAACAATTTTGATAAGGCAAATAGATCACAACAAAATAAAAATTTTAGAGCTAAGGTTTGGAAAAAATTTTTAAAAATTACAAATGTAAGTAAATAAAATTTATTCACACACAACTAATGAACACAAAAGTTTTGTTATCCAAGTTTGGAAAATTCCAGTAGTTCAACCCTAATAGATTGAAATTTTATAAGAAGGAGATTTCTACACATGTTTTAAATATGGATATGCATCCTTGAAACATGTTAAAGATACAAATGGCCTATGGATCCAAACCTTTTAAAGAGAATAACAAATGCTCATGAAATTCTAAAGTGAACATGCGGTGGGATATTTACCCGAGTCAAACAAGCCATTATTTTGCCCATTTACAAAAAGTTGACCTAACAATCACAGATAATTGCAAGGTGATTTATCGGTCAATAAAGTGTAATGGGCTAAAATGTTTTTGTAAGAAATGACTTAGGGATCTGGAGTCAACAATCAGTTAAAAATCCCTCGCCTCCTCTTTTTCCCGACAATTGTAAAACCTAATATATAAAAAGTAAAAAGAGTTTAAAATCCTTAAAAATTACAAACACTTTTTGGAATTATCTCTCTCTACATTTGTGCATTTCCAATTTAGATGTATAGTTTTTTCTTAAATAAAAACTTGAGTTTTTACTTTCCCTTCATCGCAACAAAAATAGATCACAACAAAAAAAAAAAATTAAAGTTTAGGTATGGAAAAAAATTAAAACAATAACAAATTTAAGTAAAGAAAATTTATTCACACCCCAAAAAGGAACACAAAATTTTTTTATCCAAGTTTGGGAAATTCCACTTGTTCAACCCTAATAGCTTGGAATTTTATAAGAAGGAGATTTCTACACATGTTTTAAACATGGATATGCATGCTTGAAATATGTTAAAGATACAAATGACCTATTGTTTCAAACCTTTTAAAGTGAATAAAAAATGCTCATTAAATTCTCAAATGAACGTGCAGTGGGATATTTACCTGAGTCAAGCAATCCATTATTTTGCCCATTTACAAAAATTTTACCTAACAATGATAGATTATTGTACGGTGATTTATCTGTTTATCATGGGATATTTACCCGAGTCAACTTGATTTTTTTTGTAAGAAATGACTTATGGATTGGGAGTCAACACTCAGTTTAAAATCCCTTGCCTACCCCTTTTCCCGACGATTGCAAAACCTATTATATAAAAAGTAAATAGATTTTATAATCCCTAAAAATTACAAACACTTTTTGGAATTATCTCTCTCTACATTTGTGCATTTCCATTTTAGATTTGTACTATTTTCTTAAATCAAAACTTGAGTTTTCACTTTCCCTTCATCCCGTAAACAATTTTGATAAGGCAAATAGATCGCAACAAATTGAACATTTTAGTTTATGTATGGAAAAAATTTAAAACAGTAACAAATCTAAGTAAAGAAAATTTATTCACACACGACAAATGAACATAAAAGTTTTACTATCCAAGTTTTTGAAATTCTACTAGTACAAACCTAATAGCTTGGAATTTTATATGAAGGAGATTTCTACACATGTTTTAAATATGGATATGCATCCTTGAAACTTCTTAAAGATGCAAATGATGTATGAATCCAAACATTTTAAAGAGAATTGTTACAATGTGGGACCCACAAAGATCTCAAGGGCCGGCACTCTTATCAAGGTGCACTGGGAGATCATGTGGGGCCTAGAAGGATAAGGCTACGAGCTGGCTTATCCGTTCCCTTCATCTGAATATTAGAGGATTCCTAGTTCTACTCAAGTTGGTGTTCTAGTTGTTTAGTATAAATAGACTTACTTATATTGAAGACTTAGAGTTGGAATGTAATTAGGATTGAATGATAAGTTGTATAAGGACTCTACCTCCTCCTCTACTATAAATAGAGGTCTTGTAAGTCAAAATTAATCAAGTCACACATTCAATTCAGAGTTGGTTCTCTCTCTCCCTCTCCTTGGCGCAGTTCACACTTCTCCTTTTATTTTTTTTCTCTTCACTACCAAGAGCTTTCCTCTCCTTTTCTCGGTTTTCTTTCTTCTTTCTCTTGTTCGTGATCATGGAAAAGGGATATTAAATTCCACATGGTATTAGAGATCCATATTTAGGACAAACAGGTCTACCCAGCTTTTGAGATTGAGGACAAGCTCTTTCTCTTGGGGGAGGCAGATGTTGTGGACTCAATAGCACACCGAGTCACACAACGAAGGAGGCAATAACTCTCTGAGTTCATTAGTTATAATTATATTGCTTTAAGTAGGATTTATTTCGAATTTTTTAAGGAGTATTGTCATAGGGTCAATTTTGTTATTCTTTTAGCCCTAAAACACTTATGATGTCAACCCTATTTAAGGGGTAAAGAAATAGAGAAAAGGCAAGCATTGAGAATTAGGTTAAACAGGCATGGGACTCACCTTGACGAGTTCTAGGGTTGGAGATCTCCCTTGAGGATCTTGAGGTATAGGTTTCCTCAAAAAGTGATCATCACTCTTCATCCATCCTCCATTGATCCATACCGAGCAAGGAAGGGAGACTTTCTGTCCCTTTTCTGAACCCAAAGAGAGGGTTCTTCCTCCTTCTCATCAACAGCAGCTAGAGGCATCAAACCATCCTTACCGAGCAGAAAAAGTGAGGATTTTCATTCTCATCTCACGAGTAGTCCTAGTGCAACTTGGGAGGGGATCATAGAAGCAAGAAGAAGGTAATATTCTTACATAGTTGTGCTCAAAGTTAATTAAGATAGAAGCTCGGCACTCCTATCAGAGCAGAAATCAAGAGGGCCACAAACAGTCTTTGTCGTTATCAAGAAAAGAGAAGATCTTTCTCTAGCGAGTTCAACATAGTTGTTGGGGTCTCCTACCCTTCACAACAACTCGTTAGCATTATCAAAGAGGGAACGTTCCTCTTGGCCGAGCACTGCTCAAGTGAAAAGTTCACCTATAACCCTTGACGAGAGTAGTACTTCAATCATAAGTACTAGAGTCTCAAATCCCACGCCGTGTTACTCGATCCATGACCCGGGACCGTAACAACATGGTATCAGGGCAGGGTAACATGGGGGATACATTCAGCAATGAAGACCTTCAAACCAGGATGCAAAAGATAGAGGATAGCATGGAGGCAACACATCCATTTCTGGGAAAAGTTTGTGGTTTTGAAGTAGAGATGAAGCAATTTTGAGATGAGACGAGGCAAGTCCTTAGCATGTTTGCTGAGATGAGGGCAGAAAGGTAGCAGAGCCCAGAGACGAGGGAGGTGACTCAACCGCATAACAGGAGAGGGGAGCAGTGACCTGTGCACACAACTTTCCAAGGACCACAAAATGGAGGCACAATACCAAGGCACACAAAGTTAGACTTTCCTACTTATAATGGTTCAGTGGATCCCTTAATTTGGTTGCATAGATGTGAGAATTTGTTTTTGAATCAAGGTAAAGCTGAATGGGATATGGTGCAACTAGCCTCTTTCCATATGTTAGATGAAACCCAGTTATGGGTTCACCAGGTGGAAAAAGAAAGAGCAGGGCTGGATTTGGGTGAATTTAAAAATTGATGCACAATCAAATTTGGCCCTCCTGCCCACTGCAACCCCCTCGGTGATTGAGTCCTATTGAGACAAACTGGCTCGGTTGAACTGTATCAAAAATAGTTTCAAGAAAATTTGGCTCGTGTTGGTGGGGTGGTACGGGTTGACCAGCAGGTCTCATTATTCACTGCGGGTCTCACTGATTCTCTGAGGTGAGAGGTTGAACTCCTTTTTCCTCAGTATTTGGCTCAGGCAAGGAATTTGGCCCGGGCAATGGAACAACAACAACGGTTACAGCAACGTAAGCCGGGTTGGCCAGGTGAAAGGAACACATCCTCCACTTGGCAAGGGCGCCGCCATAATTCGTCTCCGGGGACAACCCCTACAATATCTTCCTCCATACACAATCTGAATATGGCTCCTGTAGATGATACACGCCCTAGTAATTCCCCACTGCAATTTATAAAAAAATTAACAAGTGCGGAGATTGCCAAACAGAGGTCCAAGATTCTATGCTACAACTGTGATGAACAGTACCGGGTGGGGCACCAATGTAAAAGGTTATTTTGGCTCGAGGTGGAGGAATCAAATGATCCAGAGGAGATGCATGAGATCATTGATGAAGAACCACTGGATATATCCTTGCATGCTATTACTAGGCAGAGGTCAGCCAAAATGATGCAAGTCGGAGCTCAAGTCCTTGACCAGGAATTGGTGGGACTAGTGGATTCTGGCAGTACACACAATTTTTTTTAGTTTAACAGCCATGCAACACATACAATTACTGATCCTCCCTCATCCGACAGCCACCGTGTCAGTGGCCAAAAGGGAGAAAGTCCCTAACAATGGGATTAGTAAGGCAGTAACGTTTTCCGTTAGCTTTACTGTATTTAATGCTGAATTTTTGGTCATTCCCTTTGCTGGATTTGATATGGTGTTAGCCATTAAATGGTTGCAAACATTGGGGCCCATTCTGTGTGTTGGAAGATGGGCTCAAGCCCATGAGCTCAAGACAAGAAGCCCATGAGCTCAAAGGAGTGGCATATGTGTAAAATATGGTACTTTCCATAAAGATGGCATACAAGTGTAAATATGTGTTCCTTTTATGTCTTTTGTTTTATCAAGTTGTAGCCCTAAGGGTATTGTTAAACTATAAATAAAGGCATTGGTTAAGAGGTAGGGCATTGAAGCACTCTCCTCTCTTTCCACAAATTCATCCAGCCCTCATTTTTCTTTTTGACGCAACCCTCTTCTCCCTTAATCCAAACTCTCTTCTTTCACGTTCTTCTTCTTCTCTTCTCCTTCTCTCTTCTTCTTCTTCTTATTTCTTGTTGATCTAAAGTTCCTTTCATGAGATCCTAAATTCTACATGGTATCAGAGCAAGGAGTTTAGGATATCTTCATGGAGTTATTATGAAATTTGTTCAAGAAGTTGTAAAAGGAGTTCAGTCATAAAGAGATAAGTTCATCATCTTCTTATTTACGTTTTTTTTTGTTTCCTTTTCTTATTTACATACTCCTTTTTACTGTTTTTCTTTACTTCTTGAATTTGAGTCACATCAAGTCAAGATAAATCTTTATATGTTGTAAAGATTTATTTCTATGACTAAATTGATGTTATAATCTTGACTCCTTGTAAATCAATTACAAGAGTGATCAAGATCATTTGCTGTTCGCATCTTATTAAGATTGATGGGAGAAATTCAATTACCTTTATATAATTTGGATCCATCTCATTTGAGGTAGAATTCCAGCACATGTTGTTGTATCTTCTCCTACTTTAGGTTGCTCATGGGTTTGTGTTGTGTTGTTGGATGCCCATTACATGTTTGATGAAATGCCAACAGCCATTTACCCTTTGTAGTTCCGTTTTTTTTTTTTAACTTCAACAATTGAATTTTTTTCTTACGTTGAAGTCTCCCATGAGCTGAAGATAAATCTCTTCCAAGTGTCTTGGTTGTCGTTAAATCTTCTCTAATTTTTTGTCTATTGCTCATTTGTGTTGGATTTTGGATTGAGGCCTAATCGGTTACATCTACTTTCTTCTCTTTGTTCTTATGAATACAAGAGAAGTTGAGTGATGGCTGGATGTTATTATCACTTTCTAAAGGCACAAATTTGTTGATAATTTGGTGCTTGCCTTTGTGAAAGAAATTGGTTCTTGTTCTCTTTTGTTGGTGATTGATTTGGTCTACGGGTTCTTCAAATTACATAGAGTAATTGTTCTTTGAAGAAGGCCTTTTCCCTTGACCTCCATATTTTACTTGCCTCATCGTGGAGATTGGATACAGTAGTAATAAGAGTGATATACTCCGTATTACTATAATTCCACTTAGAGGTCTCTCCAATTACATGAGCTGGTCACAATCAGTTCAGAGGGTTCTTATTACTTGTGACCTCTTGAGCCACGTTGTAAACTTTCCTCCTCCGATTGATGATGAAGATGCGTCCTACCACAAGTGGGTTAAGGATGATAACATGGTGATAAGTTGGCTCATTAATAGCATGGAAGAGCAGGTGGCCAACAATGTGGTCCACTTGGAAACCGCCAAGAACATATGGGACACTTGTGCCAAGCTTTACTCAAGCACTGCTTCATTACAAAAAATATATGATGTCTTACAAAACATGCTGCATACGAAACATGGAGATAATATTCACGAATTTTTGGCACGGTTTCGCTGTCTTCTTCAAGAATGGAAACTAGCTCAGCCATATTCCACTGATATTGTCATTCAAGAATGACAAAGAGAAGCTTTGGCAGCAGCCATTTTCTTATCGAATATTAAACCATACCTTGAGGTGGCCAAAACTCAACTTCTAAGTTCTTCTGCTCTTCCATCCTTCGATGATATTTTAGTGCTACATTACTTAGGATACCGGATCCATCCCCTCCTTCTCCTATTGATGCTCCATCGGTGATGTTCTCTGGCAATTAGGGAACATCTTCCTCGTCCCGAGGATAGGGAAGAAATATGAGAGGGGGTCGAACTATGAGAGGGGCTGAAAATAGAGGTGGTAGAATGGGTCAGAATTCTTTTCGTATTGAGCCTCAACTTTGCACTTATTGTGGCTGTCAGAACCACCTTGTGGCATCATGCTGGAAACTTTATGGCAAGCCTGATTGGGCCACAGATAACCCAATCTCAGTTAACGTTGAGAAAAATGAAGATAAGGCTGAATCATCATCCGGAAATGTGACTCTTACGGCTGAGGACTATGCTGCATTTCAGAAAATGAAGTCCTTCATGGAATCATCTATTCCCTCATCATCTACTGCTGCCACAACTATTGCCTGAGGTATACTTTCTTCCTCTTCTTCCTCTTCCTCTTGGATCATCGACTCTGGGGCCTCCGAACATCTATCAGGTAACAAACACTTGTTGCAGTCCTTATCTCCTTGTTATCCTCATAAATTAGTTACTATTGCTGATGGTACCCAAACCAAGGTCCTTGGCAAAGGTTCCTCCTCTCTTACTTCATCTATTCCCCTTCAAGATGTTTTGTTTGTTCCTCAATTTCCTTTAAATTTTCTCTCAATTAGCGAATTGACCAAACAATTAAATTGCTCTGTCACCTTCTCACTGTCTTCTTGTGTCTTTCAGGATCTTACTACGAAGCGGGTGATTGGTGGCGGCCATGAAAAGGGGGGTTTGTACTACTTCACTCTTCCACCATTAGCTGCATTATCGTCCACTACATCTGAGGCCCAACTTTGGCACAACCGACTTGGTCATCCATCTACCCCTTCACTTCGTTCTTTGGTTCCATCTTTAAAAGGACTTTCTAATATCAATTGTGAGGTTATCAATTAAGTAAACATGTCAGGAGTACATATTCTCCTCGTCTTACAACTACAAGTACTGCTCCGTTTGAGCTAATACATTCTGATGTATGGGGCCCTTTATGTGTCTCAAATATTTCCCAAGTTAAATATTTTGTCATTTTTATTGATGATTTTACTCGAGTGACTTGGTTATTTCTATTTAAAGAGCATTCCGAAATTCTTCCTTTGTTTAAAAATTTTCATGCTATGGTCTTGACACAATTTGGGAAGAAAATTCAAACCCTTAGATCTGATAATGCTAAGGAATACATGTCTCATGACTTCAAATCATTTTGTGAGAGTAATGGGCTTATTCATCAAACATCATGTGCCTATACTCAAAAAAATGGTGTTGCTGAAAGGAAGAATCGTCATCTTCTTGAAGTTGATCGGGGCCTCCTCTACTCCATGAAGGTACCCTATTTCTATTGGCCTCATGCTATACTTACAACATGCTTTCTCATTAATAGGTTACCATCATCAGTCATTCATCATAAAACTCCTTACTCTGTGTTATTTAATGGTGAAGATCTTTTTTCTCTTCCTTTGAAAGTGTTTGGATGTACGTGTTTTGTTCATGTTACATCTCCACATAAAAATAAACTTGATCCTCGGTCTATGAAGTGCATTTTTTTGGGATACTCTCGCACCCAAAAAGGTTATGTCTGTTATAATCCTACCTTTCAGAGGATGTTTATCTCTAGGGATGTGACTATATTTGAGGACACTCCCTTCTACTCCTCCCATGGTGCTCCTCCAGGATGGACTTGTCCTTCTACTACTCCTTGTCCGCTTGTGCAGTTCAATCTTGAAGTGGATCCATCCCCTGATACACCGGTCGTACCTTCACCTGTGGAGTTGTCAGATCCACCTGAGGTAAGTCCTTCTCCTCCTATGTATGGGCCTGAATTTGATACTCGGCCTATTGCTTTAAGAAAAGAACGTCGCTCATGTACTACTTCGCATCGTATCTCAAATTTTATGTCTCACCATCGCTTGTCTTCCGAGTGTTTTCCGTTTCTTGTGTCCCTTTCTTCTACTTCCATTCCACAGTCGTATCAGGAGGCCCTGAGACATCCAGGATGGAAGGCGGCTATGGATGAAGAAATGCACGATTTATATGAAAACCAAACCTGGTACTTAACATCACTCCCGAAAGGTAAAAGACCGGTTGGTTGTCGATGGGTTTTTTTGGTGAAACATAATCTGGATGGATCAGTTGCTGGTCTTAAAGCTCGACTGGTTGCTAAAGGCTATACGCAGTGCTATGGGATAGATTATCAGGAGACCTTCTCTCCTGTTGCAAAATTGAATTCGGTACGCATCATCTTATCTATTGCAGGTAACTCCTCATGGCCCGTCTATCAGTTGGATGTTAAAAATGCTTTTTTAAATGGTGATATCAGTGAGAAAATTTATATGGTTCAACCACCTGGTTATGTGGTTGAGGGGGAGTCAGTATGCATGTTAAAAAAGTCTTTATATGGGCTTAAGCAGTCCCCTCGGGCTTGGTTTGATAAATTTAGTCAAACACTCCTACGGTTTGGTTTTCATCGGTGCTCAATTGATCATTCCGTATATTATAAAGATACAGTCAAAGGGAAAATATTATTGGTCGTATATGTGGATGATATTATCTTAACCGGTGATGATGCTTGGAGCATACAAGAGGTGAAACAGATGATATGTCAGGAATTCAAGACTAAAGACCTTGGTATGCTTAAATATTTTTTGGGTATAGAAGTTCTTCAATCCAAACATGGGATAATATTGTCTCAAAGGAAATATATCTTGGATCTCTTTGAAGAAACAGGAATGAAGGGTTGTAGACCAGTTGACACACCTATGGATACAAATGTAAAATTATGTGCCACAAATGAAGAAGATATTGATATTGGCAAATATCAAAGACTCATGGGAAAACTGATTTATCTCACGGTAACTAGGCCAGACATATCATATGCTATAAGTGTGGTGAGTCAATTCATGCATAAACCACAAATTACCCACTGGCAGGCTTTAGAGAGAATATGACGTTATCTAAAAGGAGCCCCAGGAAGAGGATTGCTGTATAAAAAACACGGGCACTTCAATATAGAAGGCTTCTCAGATGCAGATTGGGCTGGATCTCCTGATGATAGAAAATCTACATCAAAATATTGTACTCTGGTTGGGGGAAACTTGGTTACATGGAAAAGTAAGCAGAAAAATGTGGTTGCAAGATCTAGCGCCGAAGCAAAATACAGAGCTATGGCCCATACCGTTAGTGACCTTTTATGGATTAGGACCCATCTTACCGAACTAGGTTTTGATAAAAAGGGGTCCATGAATCTGCATTGTGATAATCAAGCAGCTATTCATATCACTTCAAATCCAGTTTTTCATGAAAGAACTAAACATATTGAGGTGGATTGTCATTTTATACGGGAGAAGTTTCAAGCAGGAATAATCTCTCTCAAACATGTGTCATCTCAAGAGCAAGTAGCTGATATTCTCACTAAACCCGTTACATCTAAAATCCTATCGTTTATATGTGGCAAGCTGGGTATTTATGATGTCTTTTCTCCTCCAGCTTGAGGGGGAGTGTTGGAAGATGGGCTCAAGCCCACGAGCTCAAGACAAGAAGCCCACACGTCAAAGGAGTGGCATATGTGTAAAATATGGTACTTTCCATAAAGATGGCATAGAAGTGTAAATATGTGTTCCTTTTATGTCTTTTGTTTTATCAAGTTGTAGCCCTAAGGGTATTGTAAAACTATAAATAAAGGCATTGGCTAAGAGGTAGGGCATTGAAGCACTCTCCTCTCTTTCCACAAATTCGTCCAGCCCTCATTTTTCTTTTTGACGCAACCCTCTTCTCCCTTAATCCAAACTCTCTTCTTCCACGTTCTTCTTCTTCTCTTCTCCTCTCTTCTTCTTCTTCTTCTTTCTTGTTGATCTAAAGTTCCTTTCATGAGATTCTAAATTCTACACTGTGGAACTTTTCGGCTTTAACTATGAGCTTTGTTTTGGTCGGTAGTCAAGTGTTGTTGCAGGGCTGCCAGTAGGATAGGGCCCACCGTATCCACACCATCCTCACACAGGAACCACCTGACATCACTATTGATGGTCTGGTAGAGGACTTCTCAGACCTCTTCCATCAGCCTTCGGGATTGCCTCCCTTGAAGTACTGTGACCACAAGATCTGTTTAAAACCAGGTTCTGAGGTGGTAGTAGTGCATCCGTATCGATACCCACACACCTTCAGAAGGATGAGATCGAGTGACAATGCCAGGAGATGTTACAATAGGGCCTTATTCGTCCCAGTCGATCCCCGTTCTCTTCACCCATCTTACTTGTGAAGAAACATGATGGGACATGGAAGTTTTGTATTGATTATCAGGAGTTGAACGCTCAAACAATGAAGTATAAGTATCCGATTCCGGTAGTGGATGAGTTCTTGGGTGAATTGCATGGGTCATGGCTATTTACTAAACTGGACCTACGTTCTAGATATCATCAGGTCCGGATGCACCCCTCCGATATTGAGAAGACAACGTTCCCCACACATCATGGCCACTTTGAGTTCGTTGTCATGCCGTTTGGGTTATCGAATGCACCCCCCACTTTTCAAGCTCTGATAAATGAGGTATTTAGCCCCTATCTTTGGAAATTTGAGCTTGTGTTTTTTTATGATATTCTCATATATAGCAAGTCCGGAGAGGAGCATTTAGAGCATTTAAGGATTGTGTTTGAATTGTTATGACCACATTAGCTCTATTTAAAACAATCTAAATGTTCTTTTGCAGCTTCACATGTGGCTTATCTTGGTCACATTATCTCCCAGGAGGTGGTCACGGTTGATCCCGAGAAGATTCAGGTTATTCATGATTGGCCATAGCCACAGTCTTGCTCAGCTTTTGGGGTTTTTGGGTCTTGCGGGATACTACCGCAAGGCAACACCCTTGACCTGTCTCCTCAAGAAGAATTCTCTTCTCTGGACTGAGGAGGCCACACAATCGTTTCAGGCCTCAAATCAGCTCTCGTCTCCACCCCTGTATTACAACTTCCTAATTTTGATGAATTATTTGTGATTGAGTGTGATGCTTCTAGCGGGGGCATTGGGGCTGTCTTAGAGCAGCTAGCACATCCTATTGCATATTTTAGCAGACAACTGGCAGTCCGTCATCACAAACTGGAAGCATATGAACGGGAATTGATTGGGTTGGCCAAGACCGTGCAACACTGGTGGCATTATTTATGGGGTTGGGCATTTCTCATCCGCACTGATCACTATAGCCTTAAATTCCTACTGGAACAACGTTTGCCGATGTCGCCACAACAGCACTAGATCAGTAAGTTGTTGGGTTTTAACTTTTCGATGGGATATCATGCGGGGAGATTGAACTAGTCGGCAGATGCCTTGTCGCGATGTTTTGAAAATAAGAAGTTGGTCTATTAGCTCAGTCAGCCGAGATTCCTCATCCTTGACTTGGTGAGAGAAGCACATGCCACTCTTCCTAATTTCCAGGAGCTACACTGGAAAATTTCAGCAGGGACAATGGAATCGAAGTGGTCCATTCAAGATTCACTTATTTATTACAAACAACGGCTTTTTCTACCCCTACTTCCGAGTTGATTCCGGCTATTGTCTCTGCCTTCCATGACAACTCACATGAAGGTATCCAAAAGACGTTGCACAGAATTCTGGCTGACTTTTATTGACTAGCCATGAAGACCTCCATTGCAACTTATGTAGCAGCCTGTTAGGTCTACCAATGCAAAAAAGTCGAGCACTTGAGTCCAGCTGGTCTTCTACAGCTTCTCGCCCTTCCTACCCAGGTTTGGGCCAATATTTCGATGGATTTTGTTGAAGGTCTTCCACTGTCCTTAGGCAAATCAGTACTCTTTGTGGTGGTAGATCGGTTCTCCAAATATGGACACTTTATTCCACTGGCTCATCCTTATACATCTACACGGTTTGCAAAGACTTTCCTGGAGCTGATTGTCCGCTTACATGGCATTCCATAATCGATTGTGAGTGATCGAGATGCGGTCTTCACGAGCACCTTTTGGCTGGAACTCTTTCGTTTGAGTGGTACTAAATTGAAATTCTCCTCCGCATATCATCCGCAGAAAGATAGTTAGACTGACGTGGTTAACCGGACCATCAAGATGTATCTATGGTGCTAGGTGGGCGATCATTTGAGACAATGGGTACAACGGCTACCATGGGCCGAGTACTGTTACAACACTTCATTCCACTTCGCATTGCAATCCACTCCTTTCAGGGTTCTATATGGCCGGGATCCCCTTCGCCTTCTCTCGTATACTCTTGTGTCCAACCGTGTGGACACTATTGATCAGGCACTCAGGGACCGCGATATGCTATTATAGCATATTATAGAATGCCTACGGAGAGCTCAAGTTCACATGAAAGATGTCTATGACAAAGGCCACCGTGAGGTCTCCAACGAGGTAGGGGATTATGTGTGGTTACGCCTCCAACCATACCGCCAGTAGTTCCTTGCGGGACCACCAATCCATAAGCTCTTACCCTAGTTTTTTGGGCCTTTTCCAGTCCTTCGGCTCGTGGGGCCAGTCGCCTATCAACTCCAACTACCAGCCATGGCGAAGCTTCATGATGTGTTTCATGTCTCCCTCTTGAAACCACATACAGGGTCTTCGCCTACATCTACTCTATTCCTCCCACTGGTTGACAATGGAGATGTTTTTCTTACTCCAGCCGCAGTGTTACGCGCACGGTTAATCAATGACCAATGGGGGATTCTCATTCAGTGGATGGATACTGAACCAAAGGCGGCGACATGGGAGCACGTGGACATCTTCAAACAGGTCTACCCAACTTTTGAGCTTGAGGACAATCTCTTTCTCCAGGGGGAGGCAGATGTTGTGGACTCAATGGCACACTGAGTCAGACAACGAAGGAGGCAATAACTCACTGAGTTCATTAGTTATAATTATATTGCTTGAAGTAGGATTTATTTCGAATTTTGTAAGGAGTATGGTTGTAGGGGCAATATTGTTATTGTTTTAGTCCTAAGACACTTATGACGTCAACCCTATTTAAGGGGTAATGAAATAGAGAAAAGACAAGCATTGAGAATTAGGTTAAATAGGTTTGGGACTCACCTTGACGAGTTCTAGGTTTAGAGATCTCCCTTGAGGATCTCGAGGTATAGGTTTCCTCAAAAACCTGCATATTCATCCTCCATTGATCCATACCGAGCAATTGGGGGAGACTTTCAGTCCCTTTTCCAAACCCAAAGAGAGGGTTCTTCCTCCTTCTCATCAACAACTGCTTGAGAGGAATCAAACCTCCCTTACAAAGTAGAAAAAGTGAGGATTTTCATCCTCATCTCACGAGCAGTCCTGGTGCAACTGGGGAGTTGATCACAACAACAAGAAGAAGGTAGTATTCTTACATACTTGTGCTCAAAGTTAATTAAGATAGAAAATTGGCACTCCAATCACGAGCAGCAATCAAGAGGGCCACAAACCCTCTTTTTCGTGATCAAGAAAAGATAAAATCTTTCTCTAGCGAGTTCAGCATAGCTATTGGGGTCTCCTACCCTTCACAGCAACTCGTTAGCATTATCAAAGAGGGAACTTTCCTCATGGCCGAGCACTGCTCAAGAGAAAAGTTCACCTATAATACTTGACGAGGGCAGTACTTCAATATGAAGTGCTGAAGTCTCAAATCCCACGCCGTGTTACTCGATCCATGACCTGGGACCATAACAACATTGTATCATAGCAGAGTAACATGGAGATACATTCAGCAATGAAGAACTTCAAACCAGGATGCAAAAGATAGAGGAAAGCATGGAGACAGCACAACCATTGCTAGGAAAGGTTTGTGGTTTGGATGTAGAGATGAAGAAATTCAAAGACGAGATGAGGCAATTCCTTAGCATGTTAGCTGAGAAGAGGGCAGAAAGGCAGCAGAGCCCAGAAACGAGGGAGGTGACTCAACCGTATAACAGGAGAGTGGAGCAATGGCCTGTGCGCATTGCTGTCCAAGGACCAAAGAATGGAGGCACAATACCAAGGTACACAAAGGTAGACTTTCCTACTTATAATGGTTCAGTGGATCCCTTAATTTGGTTGCATAATTGTGAGAAAAGTTTTTTGAATCAAAGGACTATTGAATGGGATAAGGTGCAACTAGCCTCTTTCCATATGTTAGATGAAGCCCAGGTATGGGTTCTCCGAGTGGAAAAAGAGAGATAAAGGGCTGGATTGGGGTGTATTTTAAAATTTATGCACAATCAGATTTCTTCCTCCCGCCGACTGCAACCCCTTGGGTGATTTCTTCATATTGAGACCAATTGGCTCGGTTGAACTGTATCAAAAAAAATTTCATGAAAAGTTGGCTCATGCTGGTGGGGTGGTATGGGTTGACCAACAGGTCTCATTATTCACAACAGGTCTCACTGAATCTCTGAGGTTAGAGGTTGAACTCCTTTTTCCTCAGGATTTGGCTCGGGCAATGAATTTGGCCCAGGCAAAGGAACAATGACAACAGTTGCAGCAACGTAAGCCGGGTTGGCCAGGTGAAAGGAACGCATCCTCCACTTGGCAAGGGTGCCACCATAATTTATCTCCAGGGACAACCCCTGCATTATCTTTTTCTAGACACAATCCGAATATGGCTCCTGTAGCTGATACACACCCAAGTAATTCTCCACCGCAATTTATAAAAAAATTAACAAGTGTGAAGATGACCGAACGGAGGTCCAAGAATCTATGCTACAACTGTGATGAACAGTACCGGGTGGGACACCAATGTAAAAGGTTATTTTGGCTCGAGGTGGAGGAATCAGATGATCCAGAGGAGATGGATGGGATTATTGAGGAGGAACCAGCGGAGATATCCTTGCACGCTATTGCTAGGCAGAAATCTGACAAAACGACGCAAGTAAGAGCTCAAGTCCTCAACCAGGAATTGGTGGGACTTGTGGATTCGGGCAGTACACACAATGTTTTTCAGTTTAACAGCCGCGCAACACCTTCAGTTACAGATCCTCCCTCATCTGACAGCCACTGTGTCAGTGGCCAATGGGGAGAACGTCCCTAGATATGGGATCAGTAAGGCTGTAACTTTTTCCATTGGCTCTACTTTATTTAATGCTGATTTTTTTGTCATTCCCTTGGCTGGCTTTGATATGGTGTTAGGCATTGAATGGTTGCAAACATTGAGACCCATTATGTGTCACTATGAGCTTTGTTTTGGTCGGTAGTCTAGTGCTCTTGTAGGGCTGTCAGGTGGATAGGGCCCACCGCATTCACACCATCTTCACACAGGAACCGCCTGACAACACTATTGATGGTCTGGTAGAGGAGTTCTCTGACCTCTTCCGTGAGGCTTCGGGATTTCCTCCCTTGAGGTACTGTGACCACAACATTTGTTTAAAACCAGGTTTTGAGGTTGTGGTAGTGCGTCCGTATCGATACCCACACATGCAGAAGGATGAGATCAAGAGACAATGCCAGGAGATGTTACAACAAGACCTTATTCGTCCGACTCAATCCCTATTCTCTTCACCAGTCTTAATTGTGAAGAAACATAATGGGACATGGATGTTTTGTATTGATTACCGGAAGTTGAACGTTCAAACAGTGAAGGATAAGTTTATGATTCCGGTAGTGGATGAGCGCCTGGATGAATAGCATAGGTCGTGGCTATTTACTAAACTAGACCTACGATCTGGATATCATCAGGTCCGGATGCACCCCTCTGATATTGAGAAGACAATGTTCTCCACACATCATGGCCACTTTGAGTTCGTCATCATGCTGTTCGGGTTATCGAATGCACCCTCCACTTTCCAAGCTCTGATGAATGGGGTATTTAGCCCCTATCTTCGGAAATTTGTTCTTGTGTTTGTTGATGATATTCTCATATATAGGAGCATTTAGAGAATTTAAGGGTTGGTTTTTTAATTGTTACGAGCACATCTGCTCTATTTAAAACAATCCAAATGTTCTTTTGTGGCTTCGCATATGGCTTATCTTGGTCACATTATCTCCCATGAGGGAGTCACGGTGGATCCCGAGAAGATTCATGTTATTCATGATTGGCCACAGCCACAGTCTTGCTCAGTTTTACAGGTTTTTTTGGGTCTTGCGGGATACTACCACAAGGAAGCACCCTTGACCAGTCTCCTCAAGAAGAATTCTTTTCTTTGGACTGAGGAGGCCACACAATCGTTTGAGGCCCTCAAGTCTGCTCTCACCTCCACCCCTGTATTACAACTTCCTAATTTTGATGAATTATTTGTGGTTGAGTGCGACACTTCTGGTGGGGGCATTGGGGCCGTCTTACAAGAGCAGGCACATCCTATTGCGTATTTTAGCAAACAACTGGTAGTTCATCATCACAAATTGGCAGCATATGAACGGGAATTGATTGGGTTGGCCAAGGCGGTCCAACACTGGCGGCCTTATTTATGGGGTCAGGCATTTCTCATCTGCACTGATCACTATAGCCTTAAATTTCTTCTGGAATAACGTCTGACGACGTCGCCACAACAACATTGGATCAGTAAGTTGTTGGGTTTTGACTTTTCTATGGAATACCGTGCGGGGAGATTGAACAAGTCTACAGATGCCTTGTCGTGGCGTTTTGAAAATCAGCAGTTTGTCTATTCTCTCAGTCAGTCGAGATTCCTCATCCTTGACTTGGTGAGAGCACCACATGCCACTCTTCCAGATTGTTGAATTTATGGAAAAGTGAAACACTTCATTGACATCAATAACCTGTTGTAATCAGAGTACATGAACCTCCTTTTATAATAGAGGAAGGTAGTAGAGTCTAATTAAAATAAAACTACCCTTCTCGCAAATACACCCAAACTCTAACACTTAAGTAAGTCTTAACATAATTAGGTAACTGAATATTGATAAAAGAGAAATATAACTTAAACTAAAACTCTTCTTGGTCATGACCCTTAGATAAAGATACTTTTGTGAGTGCTTCTTGATCTTCCAACTGATGTGATAAGGATGTCAGCTCATGGTAATCATGAGAAAAGTTCACCTATAACCCTTGACGAGGGCAGTGCTTCATTCTTAAGTGCTGGAGTCTCAAATCCCATGCCGTGTTACTCGATCCATGGCCCGGGACCGTAACAATATTGTATCAAAGTTGGGTAACATGGGGGATACATTTAGCAATGAAGAACTTCAAACCAGGATGCAAAAGATAGATGAAAGCATGGAGGCAGCACAACGATTGCTGGGAAAAGTTTGTGGTTTGGATGTAGAGATGAAGCAATTCAAAGACGAGAAGAGGCAAGTCCTTAGAATGTTAGTTGAGATGAGGGCAGAAAGACAATAGAGCCCAGAGACGAGGGATGTGACTCAACCGTAGAATAGAAGAGTGGAACAATGGCATGTGCGCACTGATGTCCAAGGATCACAGAATGGAGGTACAATACCTAGGTACACAAAGTTAAACTTTCCTACTTATAATGGTTCAGTGGATCCCTTAATTTGGTTGCATAGATGCGAGAATTTTTTTTGAATCAAGGGACTGTTGAATGGGATAAGGCGCAACTAGCCTCTTTCCATATGCTAGATGAAGCCCAGTTATGGGTTCACTGAGTGGAAAAAGATTGACCAGGGCTGGATTGGGGTGCATTTAAAAATTTATGCACAATCAGATTTCGCCCTCCCACCCATGGCAAGCCCGTGGGTGATTTAGTCCTATTGAGACAAACTGACTCGGTTGAACTGTATCAAAAACAATTTCATGAAAAGTTGGCTCCTGCTGGTGGGGTGGTATGGGTTGACCAGCAGGTCTCATTATTCACAGTGAGTCTCACTGAATCTCTGAGGTTAGAAGTTGAACTCCTTTTTCATCAGGATTTGGCACGATCAATGAATTTAGCCCAGGCAATGGAACAACAACAACGATTGCAGCAATGTAATCCGGGTGGGCCAGATGAAAGGAACACATCCACCACTTGGCAAGCGTGTCATCATAATTCATCTACGGGGAAAACCCCTGCATTATCTTCCTCCAGACACAATCCAAATACGGCTCCTATAGTTGATACACGCCTTAGTAATTCCCCACCTCAATTTATAAAATAATTAACAAGTGCGGAGATGGCCGAATGGAGGTCCAAGAATCTATGCTACAACTGTGATGAACAGTATCGGGTGGGGGCACCAATGTAAAAGGTTATTTTGGGTCGAAGTGGAGGAATCAGATGATCCAGAGGAGATGGATGAGATTATTAAGGAGGAACCACCAGAGATATCCTTGCACACTATTACTAGGCAGAAATCTGCCAAAACGATGCAAGTCAGAGCTCAAGTCCTAGACCAGGAATTGGTGGGACTAGTGAATTCGAGCAGTACACACAATTTTTTTGAATTTAATAGCCGTGTTGCACCTTCAGTTACAGATCCTCCCTCATCCAACAGCCACCGTGTCAGTGGCCAATGGGGAGAAAGTTCCTAGAAATGGGATCATTAAAGCGGTAACTTTTTCCATTGCCTCTACTTTATTTAATGCTAAATGTTTTGTCATTCCCTTGGCTGGCTTTGATATGGTGTTAGGCATTAAATGGTTGCAAACATTGGGGCCCATTCTGTGGGACTTTTTGGCTTTAACTTTGAGCTTTGTTTTGGCCAGTAGTCAAGTGCTCTTGTAGGGCTGTCAGGTGGACAAGGCCCACCGCATCCACACCGTCCTCACACAGGAACCATCTGACATCACTATTGATGGTCTAGTAGAGGAGTTCTTTGACCTCTTCCATGAGCCTTCGGGATTGCCTCCCTTGAGGTAAAGTGACCACATGATCTGTTTAAAACCAGGTTTTGAGTTGGTGGTAGTGCATCTGTATCGATACCCACACCTTCTGAAGGATGAGATCAAGAGACAATGCCAGGAGATGTTACAACAGGACCTTATTCATCCCAGTCAATCCCCGTACTCTTCACCTGTCTTAATTGTAAAAAACATGATGGGACATGGATTTTTTGTATTGATTACCGGGTGTTGAACGCTCAAACAGTGAAGGATAAGTTTTCGATTCCGGTAGTGGATGAGCTCCTGGATGAATTGCATGGGTGTCTATTTACTAAACTGGAACTACGGTCTGGATATCATCAGGTCTGGATGCACCCCTCCGATATTGAGAAGACAACGTTCCCCACACATCATGGCCATTTTGAGTTCGTCGTCATGACGTTTGGGTTATCGAATGCACCCTCCACTTTTCATGCTCTAATGAATGAGGTATTTAGCCAGTATCTTTGGAAATTTTTTCTTATGTTTTTTTATGATATTCTCATATATATCAAGTCCGGAGTGGAGCATTTAGAGCATTTAAGGATTGTTTTGAATTATTATGAGCACATCAGCTCTATTTAAAACAATCCAAATGTTCATTGGCGACTTCGCATGTGACTTATCTTGGTCACATTATCTCCCATGAGGGGGTCATGGTTGATCCCGAGAAGATTCAAATTATTCATGATTGGCCACAGCCATAGTCTTGCTCAGATTTATGGGATTTTTGTGTCTTGCGGGATACTACCGCAAGGCACCACCCTTAACAAGTCTCCTCAAGAAGAATTCTTTTCTCAAGACTAAGGAGGCCACACAAGCATTTGAGGCCCTCAAATCTACTCTCACCTCCACCCCTGTATTAAAAATTCCTAATTTTGATGAATTATTTGTGGTTGAGTGTGACATTTCTGGTGGGGGCATTGGGTCTGCCTTACATTAGCAGGCACATCCTATTGTGTATTTTATCAGACAATTGGCAGTCCGTCATCACAAACTGGTAGCATATGAACTGGAATTGATTGGGTTGGCCAAGGCGGTCCAACACTGGCAGCCTTATTTATGGGGTCGGGCATTTCTTATCCGCACTGATCACTATAGCCTTAAATTCCTACTGGAATAACATCTGACGACATCGCCACATCTGCACTGGATCAGTAAGTTGTTGAGTTTTGACTTTTTGGTGGTATACCGTGTGAGGAGATTGAACAAGTCGCAGATGCCTTGTCGTGGCGTTTTGAAAATCAGAAGTTGGTCTATTCTCTCAGTTAGCCGAGATTTCACATCCTTGACTTGGTGAGAGAAGTGCATGCCACTCTTCCTGATCTCCAAGAGCCACATTAGAAAATTTCAGCAGGCACAATTGAATCGAAGTGGTCCATCCAGGATTCACTTATTTATTACAAACAACGGCATTTTCTACCCCCTACTTCCGAGTTGGTTCCAGCTATTCTCTCTACCTACCATGACAGCACACATGAGGGTATCCAAAAGACGTTGCACAGAATTCTGGCTGACTTGTATTGGCAAGCCTTGAAGACCTCCATTACGACTTATGTAGCAGCCTGTCAGGTCTGCCAACGCGACCAAGCCGAGCACTTGAGTCCAGCCGGTCTTCTACAGCCTCTCACCCTTCCTACCCAGGTTTGGGCTGATATTTTGATGGGTTTTGTAGAAGGTCTTCCACAGTCCTCTGACAAATCAGTACTTTTTGTTGTAGTAGATAGGTTCTCCAAGTACGGACATTTTATTCCACTAGCTCATCCTTATACAGCTACACGGGTCTCACAGACTTTCCTGTTGCAGATTGTCCTCTTACATGGCATTCCATAATCGATTGTGAGTGATCGAGATGCGGTCTTCACGAGCACCTTTTGGTGGGAACTCTTTTGTTTGAGTGGTACTAAATTGAAATTATCCTCCGCATATCATCCTCAGACAGATGGTCAAACCGAGGTGGTTAATCGTACTATTGAGATGTATCTACGGTGCTTGGTGGGCGATCGTCCAAGAAAATGGGTTCAATGGCTACCATGGGCCGGCTACTGTTACAACACATTGTTCCACTCCGCATTGCAATCCACTCCTTTTAGGGTTCTATATGGCCAGGATCCCCCTCACCTTCTCTCGTATACTCCCACCCGAGTGGACGCTATTGATCAGGCACTCTATTGTGGACTCAAAAGCACACCGAGTCACACAATGAAGGAGACAACAACAACTCACTCAATAGGATTTATTTCTTATATTTCTTTGAGTAGGATTTATTTCTTATATTGTTTTAAGTAGGAGTTGTTTCTAAGTACTTTATATGTAAGGGCATTATGGGGAAGTATTGTAACCCTAACCCTAAAAATCCTTGACGTGATCTATTTAAGGGAAATGTATGAATGAAATAGGTAAGCTTTGAGATTTTAGAATAACCTAGTCTAAACAGGTTGAGATAACCTCTTGATCTCGAGTTTAGGGTTTACTCCAAAAATCCAACCTATCCTTCACCCTCCTTTGCCATCCATCTTCACCCAAATTCATCCCTCATCATCTATACTAAGAAGAGGAGCTTCCTGCCCCTTTTCCTAGCTCAAAGAGAGGTTCTTACCTCATCATCAACGTCAACAACAAGCTTGGTTCAATTCCCGCTTGACGAGCAGCAAAGAAAGGAGAATTCTGGTTCTTTCACGTGAAGGATTAGAACCACTCTTCTTTCTAGAAAAACATCATGGAAATAGAGCAAGGGAAGCCGTCAACATGAGCCAAGGCTGTCCCCCTAAGCTGGGCCTTCAAGTCCTAGAACGAGATGTATCAAATCAGGGTTGAAACCCTGATTTACGTGAGCAAGAACATGTATTCCTCCCTTATCTCTCCACCTGAATTAATTCCATTCTGGCTATAACTTTAGCACTAGAATGAGTTCATAAAAAGGGAGACTGATCACTGGTGGAAGATTACCCAAAGAAGGGATCTTTAACCCTCCTTACCGAGTCCATCAACTCAGTACCAGTGCTGGATTCACAATTGCCACGCCGTGTTACCGGATCCATGACTCGGGACCATAACACACTCACGGACTGCGATCTGCTATTACAGCATACTACAGAACGCCTACGGACAGCTCAAGTTCACATGAAAGATGTCTATGACAAAGGCCACCGTGAGGTTTCCTACAAGGTAGGGGATTATGTGTGGTTACGGCTCCAACCATACAGCCAGCAGTTCCTTGCGGGACCACCACGACATAAGCTATCACCCAAAATTTTTGGGCATTTTCCCGTCCTCCGCCTCCTGGGGATAGCCGCCTATCAACTCCAACTGCCAGCCACGGCCAAGCTTCATGATGTGTTTCATGTCTCCATCTTGAAACCACATACAGGGTCTCCGCCTACATCTACTCTATTCCTCCCACCGGTTGACAATGGAGACGTTATTCTTACACCAACAGCAGTATTATGTGCATGGTTAATCAATGACCAATGGGAGATTCTTGTTCAGTGGATGGATACTGAACCAGAGGCAGCGACATGGGAGCACGTTGACACCTTCAAACAGGTCTACCAAGCTTTTGAACTTGAGGACAAGCTCTTTCTCCTGGGGGAGGCAGATGTTGTGGACTCAATAGCACACCGAGTCACACAACGAAGGAGGCAATAACTTTCAGAGTTCATTAGTTATAATTATATTGCTTTATGTAGGATTTATTTCGAATTTTGTAAGGAGTATGGTCGTAGGGTCAATTTTGTTATTCTTTTAGCCCTAAAACACTTATGACGTCAACCCTATTTAAGGGGTAAAGAAATAGAGAAAAGGCAAGCATTGAGAATTAGGTTAAACAGGCTTGGGACTCACCTTGACGAGTTCTAGGGTTGGAGATCTCCCTTGAGGATCTCGAGGTATAGGTTTCCTCAAAAACCTGCATATTCATCCTCCATTGATCATCACTCTTCATCCATCCTCCATTGATCCATACCGGGCAATGGAGGGAGACTTTCTATCCCTTTTCCAAACCCCAAACAGAGAGTTCTCGTCAACAGTAGCTAGAGAGGCATCAAACCCTCCTTACCGAGTAGAAAAAGTGAGGATTTTTATGCTCATCTCACGAGCAGTCCTGGTGCATCTTGGGAGGTGATCACAGTAGCAAGTATTCTTACATACTTGTGATCAAAGTTAATTAAGATAGAAGCTTCGCACTCCTATCACGAGGAGATCTCAAGAGGACCGCAAACCCTCTTTTCCGTGATCAAGAAAAGTGAAGATCTTTCTCTAGTGAGTTAAGCATAGTTGTTGGGGTCTCCTACCCTGTACAGCAACTCGTTAGAATTATCAAAGAGGGAACTTTCCTCTTGGCCGAGCACTGCTCAAGAGAAAAGTTCACCTATAAACCTTGATGAGGGCAGTGCTTCAATCTTAAGTGCTGGAGTCTCAAATCCCATGCCGTGTTACTCGATCCATGACCCGGGACCGTAACAAGGTTACAAACACTTTTTAGAATTATCTCTCTCTACATTTGTGCATTTCCATTTTAGATGTATATTTTTTTCTTAAATAAAAACTTGAATTTTCACTTTCCCCTCATCCCGTAAACAATTTTTATAAGGAAAATAGATCACAACAAATTGAAACTTTTAGAGTTTATGTATGGAAAAAATTTAAAACAATAACAAATTTAAGTAAATAAAATTTATTCACACACCACAAATGAACACAAAAGTTTTGTTATCCAAGTTTGGGAAATTCATCTAGTTCAACCTTAGTAGCTTGGAATTTTATTAGAAGGAGATTTCTACACATGTTTTAAATATGGATATGCTTGCTTGAGACATGTTAAATATGCTAAGGACCTATGGATTCAAACCTTTTAAAGAGAATAACAAATGCTCATTAAATTCTCAAGTGAACGTGCGGTGGGATATTTACCCGAGTCAAACACGCCTATATTTATCCCATTTACAAACAACTGACCTAACAATCATAGATGATTGTAAGTAGATTTATCGGCCAATCATGCTTAACGGGCTATCTTTTTTGTAAGAAATGACTTATGGATTGTGAGTCAACATTCAGGTAAAAATCCCCCGCCACCTCCTTTTCCCACTGATTGCAAAACCGAATATTTAAAAAAAAAAGTTTAAAATCCCTAAAAGTTACAGACACTTTTGTAATTATCTTTGTGCATTTCAATTTTAGATGTATACTTTTTTCTTAGATCAAAACTTGAGTTTTCACATTCCCTTCGTCCTGTAAACAATTTTTATAAGGCAAATAGATCACAACAAAATGAAAATTTTAGAGTTTATGTATGGAAAAAATTTAAAACAATAACAAATGTAAATAAAGAAAATTTATTCACACACCACAAATGAACACAAAAGTTTTGTTATCCAAGTTTTGGAAATTCCACTAGTTCAACTCCAATAGCTTGGAAATTTATAACACATGTTTTAAATATAGATATGCATGCTTGAAACATGTTAAAGATGCAAATGATCTATGGATCCAAACCTTTTAAAGAGAATAACAAATGCTCATTAAATTCTCAAGTGAACGTGCGGTGGAATAATTACCCGAGTAAAAAAAGCCATTATTTTACCCATTTACAAAAAGTTGACCTAACATCATAGATTATTGTAAGGAGATTTATCAGCCAATCATGCGTAACGACTATTTTGTTTTGGAAAGAAATGACTTATGGATTCAGAGTAACCACTCAGTTTAAAATCCCCTGTCTCCCCTTTTTTCCCGACGATTGCAAAACCTAATATATAAAAAGTAAAAGAGTTCACAGACCATAAAAGTTAGAAATACTATTTGGAATTATCTCCCTCTACATTTGTGCATTTCCATTTTAGAGGTATTACTTTTTGTTAAATCAAAACTTGAATTTTTACTTTCCCTTCTTCCTGTAAACAATTTTGATAATGCAAATATATCACAAAAAAATGAAAATTTTAGATTTTATGTATGGAAAAAATTTAAAACAATAACAAATGTAAGTAAAGAAAATTTATTCACACACCACAAATGAACTCAAAAGTTTTGTTATCCAAGTTTGGAAAATTCCACTAGTTTAACCCTAACAGTATGGAATTTTATAAGAAGAAGATTTCTACACATGTTTTAAACAAGGATATGCATACTTGAAACATGTTAAAGATTCAAATGATCTATAGATCCAATCCTTTTAAAGAGAATAACAAATGCTCATTAAATTCTCAAGTGAACAAGCGGTGGGATATTTACCCGAGTCAAACAAGCGATTATTTTGCCCATTTACAAAAAGTTGACCTAACAATCATAGTTGGTTGTAAGGTGATTTATCGGTCAATCATGTGTAACGGGCTATATTTGTTTTTGTAAGAAATGACTTATAAATTGGGAGTCAACACTCTGTTAAAAATCCCCCGCCTCCCCCTTTTCCTGACGATTAAAAAACCTAATATATAAAAACTAAGAAGAGTTTACAATCCCTTAACCGACACTTTTTGGAATTATCTCTCTCTACATTTTTGCCTTTCACTTTTAGTTGCATACTTTTATCTTAAATCAAAACTTGAGTTTTCACTTTCTTTCATCCCGTATACAATTTTGATAAGGCAAATAGATCACAATAAAATGAAAATTTTAGAGTTTATGTATGGAAAAAATTTAAAACAATAACAAATGTAAGTAAAAAAAATATATTCACACACGGTAACTGACCACAAAAGCTTTGTCATCAAAGTTTGGGAAATTCCACTAGTTCAACCCTAATAGCTTGGAATTTTATAAGAAGGAGATTTCTACACATGTTTTAAATATGGATATGCATGCTTGAACCTGTTCAAGATGCAAATGAGCTTTGGATCCAAACCTTTTAAAGAGAATAATAAATGCTCATTAAATTTTCAACTGAACGTGCGGTGGGATATTTACCTGAGTCAAACAAGCCATTATTTTGTCCATTTTCAAAAAGCTGATCTAACAATCATAAATGATTGTAAGGTGATTTATCGGTCAATCTTGCGTAACGGGCTATATTTTTTTTGTAATAAATGACTTATGGATCGGGAGTGAACACTCAATAAAAATTCCCCCGCCTCCCCCTTTTCTCGAAGATTGCAAAAAAAAATATATGGAAACTAAAAAGAGTTTACAATCCCAAAAAGTTACTGACACTTTTTTGAATTATCTCTCTCTACATTTGTGCATTTCCATTTTAGATGTATACTTTTTTCATAAATCAAATCTTGAGTTTTCACTTTCCATTAATTCCGTAAACAATTTTGATAAGACAAATAGATCACAACAAAATAAAATTGTTAGAGTTTATGAATGGAAAAAAATTTTAAAAATAACAAATGTAAGTAAAGAAAGTTTATTCACACACCAAAAATGAACACAAAAGTGTTATTATCCATGTTTGGGAAATTCCACTAGTTCAACCCTAATAGCTTGGAATTTTATAAGAAGGAGATTTCTACACATGTTTTAAATATGGATATGCATGCTTGAAAGATGTTAAAGATGCAAATGACCTATGGATCAGAACCATTTAAAGAGAATAACATATGCTCATTAAATTCTCAAGTGAACCTGTGGTGGGATATTTACACGAGTCAAACAAGCCATTATTTTTTCCTTTGACAGAAAGCTGACCTAACAATCATATATGATTGTAAGGTGATTTATCGGTCAATAATGCTTAACGGTAAATATATTTTTTGTAAGAAATGACTTATGGATTGGGATTCAACACTCAGTTAAAAATCCCCGCCTCCCCCATTCCTCAACAATTTAAAAACCTAATATATAAAAACTAAAAAGATTTTACAATCTCTAAAAATTACAGACACTTTTTGGAATTATCTATCTCTACATTTGTACATTTCCATTTTAGATGTATACTTTTTTCTTAAATCTAAACTTGAGTTTTCTCTTTCCCTACATCCCATAAACAATTTTCATGAGGCAAAAAGATCACAACAAAATGAAAATTTTGAGTTTATATATAGAAGAAATTTAAAACAATAACAAAATTAAGTAAAGAAAATTTATTCACACACCACAAATGAACTCAAAAGTTTTTTTATCCAAGCTTGGGAAATTCCCCTACTTCAACCCTTATATCTTGGCATGTTATAAAAAGGAGATTTCTACACATGTTTTAAATGTGGATATGCATGTTTGAAACATATTAAATACGCAAATGACCTATGGATCCAAACCTTTTGAAGAGAATAACAAATTCTCATTAAATTCTCAAGTGAACGTGCAGCGGGATACTTACCCGAGTCAAACAAGCAATTATTTTGCCTTTTTACAAAAAGCTGAACAAGCAATCATAGATGATTGTAAGGTGTAAGGTGATTTATCGGTCAATCATGCGTAACATGCTATATTTGGTTTTTAAGAAATGACTTATAGATTGGGAGTCACACTCAATTAAAAATCTCCCGCCTCCCCCTTTTCCTGACAATTGTAAAACCTAATATATAAAAACTAAAATGAGTTTACAATCCCTAAAAGTTATAAATACTTTTTGGAATTATCTCTCTCTACATTTGTACATTTCCATTATAGAGGTACTTTTTTTTCTTAAATCAAAACTTGAATTTTCACTTTCCCTTATCCCGTAAACAATTTTGATAAGGCAAATAGATCACAACAAAATGAAAATTTTAGAGTTTATATATGGAAATTTTTTTTAAAAATAACAAATGTAAGAAAAAAAATTTATTCATACACCACAAATGAACACAAAATTTTCGTTATCCAGGTTTGGGAAATTCCACTAGTTCAACCCTAATAGCTTGGAATTTTATAAGAAGGAGATTTCTACACATATTTTAAATATGGATGTGCATGCTAGAAACATATTAAAGATGCAAATGACCTATGGATCCAAACCTTTTAAAGAGAATCTAAAATGCTCTTTAAATTCTCAAGTTAACGTGCGGTGGGATATTTACCCGAGTCAAACAAGCCATTATTTTGCCCATTTACAAAGAGCTGACCTAACAATCATAGCTGATTGTAAGTGATTTATCCGTCAATCATGCGTAATGGGTTATATTATTTTTGTAAGAAATGACTATGGATTGGGAGACAACACTCAGTTAAAAATCCCCTGCCTCCCCCTTTTCTCGATGATTGCAAAACCAAATATATAAAAACTACAAAGATTGTACAATCCCTAAAAGTTACAGACCCTTTTATGAATTATCTCTCTCTAAATTTGAGATTTCAATTTTAGATGTATGCTGTTTTCTTAAATCAAAACTTGAGTTTTCAGTTTTCCTTCATCCCGTAAACAATTTTGATAAGGCAAATAGATCTTAACAAAATTAAAATTATAGAGTTTAAGTATGGAAAAAATTTAAAACAATAAAAAATGTAAGTGAAGAAAATTTATTCACACACCACAAATGAACACAAAAATTTTGTTATCTAAGTTTTGGAAATTCCCCTAGTTCAACCCTAATAGCCTGGAATTTTATAAGAAGGAGATTTCTACACATGTTTTAAAATATGGATAAGCATGCTTGAAACATGTTAAAGATACAAATGACCTATGGATTGAAACCTTTTAAAGAGAATAACAAATGCTCATTAAATCCTCAAGTGAACGTGCAATGGGATATTTGCCCGAGTCAAACAAACCATTATTTTGCCCATTTACAAAAAGCTGACCTAACAATCATAGATGATTGTAAGGTGATTTATCAGTCAATCTTGCATAACAGGCTATATTTTTTTTGTATGAAATGACTTATATAGATGGAGTCAACACTCAGTTAAAAATCCCCCGCCTCTCCCTTGTCTTGATTATTGCAAAACCTCATATATAAAAACTTAAATGAGTTTGCAATCCCAATAAGTTATAGACACTTTTTGGAATTATCTCTCTCTAAATTTGTGCATTTCCATTTTAGATGTATATTTTTTTCTTAAATAAAAACATGAGTTTTAACTTTCCTTTCATCCCGTGAACAATTCTGACAAGGCAAATACATCACAACAAATTAAAACTTTTAGAGTTTATGTGATAAATAATTTTAAAACAATAAAAAATATAGGTAAAGCAAATTTATTCACACGCTACAAATGAACACAAAATTTTTGTTATCCAAGTTTGTGAAATTCCACTTGTTCAACCATAATAGCTTGGAATTTTATAAAAAGGAGATTTCTACCCATGTTTCATATATGGATATGCATGGTTGAGACAAGTGAAAGATGAAAATGAGCTATGGATCCAAACCTTTTAAAGAGAATAACAAAAGCTTATTAAATTCTCAAGTGAACGTCCTGTGGGATATTTAGCCGAGACAAATAAGCCATTACTTTGCACATTTACAAAAAGCTAACCTAACAATCCTAGATGATTGTAATATGATTTATCGGTCAATCAGGGATATTTACCCGAGACAAATAAGCCATTATTTTTCACATTTACAAAAAGCTAACATAACAATCATAGATGATTGTAATATGATTTATTGGTCAATCATGCGTAATGGGCTATAAATGTTTTTGTAAGAAATGACTTATGGATTGGTAGTCAACACTCAGTTAAAAATCCCCCGTCTCCCCCTTTTCCGGAAGATTGCAAAACCATGTATATAAAAACTAAAAAGAGTTGACAATCCCTAAAAGTTAAAAACACTTTTTGGAATTATATCTAACTACATTTGTGCATTTCCATTTTAGATGTATACTTTTTTCTAAATCAAAACTTGAGTTTTCACTTTTCTTTCATGATGTAAACAATTTTGACATGACAAAAAGATCACAACACAATCAAAATTTTAAAGTTTATGTATGGAAAAAAATTAATATAATAACAAAAGTAAGTTAAGAAAATTTATTCACACACCACAAATGAACACAAAAGTTTTGTTATCCAAGTTTTGGAAATTCCACTAGTTCAACCCAAATATCTTGGAATTTTATAAGAACGAGATTTTTAGACATTTTTTAAATAGGGATATGCATTCTTAGGACATGTTAAAGATGCAAATGACCTATGGACTCAAACCTTTTAAAGAAAATAACAAATGCTCATTAAATTCTCAAGTGAACGTAGGGTAGGATATTTACCCGAGTCAAACAAGCCATTATTTTGCCTATTTACAAAAAGCTGACCTACCAATCAATCGTAAGGTGATTTATCTGTCAATCATGCGTAACGAGCTATATTTTTTTTGTAAGAAATGACTTATGGATTGGGAGTGAACACTCAGTTAAAATCCCCTGCCTCCCCCTTTTCCCGACGATTGCAAAACCTAATATATAAAAACTAAAAAGAGTTCACAATCCCTAAAAGTTACAGAGACTTTTTGGAATTATCTCTCTCTACATTTGTGCATTTCCATTTTAGATGTATACTTTTTTCTTAAATCAATACTTGAGTTTTCACTTAACCTTCATCCCATAAACAATTTTGATAAGGAAAATAGATCACAACAAAATGAAAATTTTAGAGTTTATGTATGGAAAAAAATTAAACCAATAACAAATGTAAGTAAAGAAAATTTATCAACACACCGCATATGAACACAAAAGTTTTGTTATCCAAGTTTGGGAAATTGTACAAGTTCAACCCAAATAGCTTTACTTTTGATAAGAAGGAGATTTCTACACATGTTTTAAATATGGATTTGCATGTTTGAAACATGTTAAAGATGCAAATGACCTATGGATCCAAACCTTTTGAAGAGAATAACAAATGCTAATTAAATTTTCAAGTGAACGTGCGGCAGGATACTTACCCAAGTCAAACAAGACATTATTTTGCCCATTTACAAAAAGCTGACCAAGCAATCTTAGATGATTGTAAGGTGATTTATCGGTCAATCATGCGTAACAGGCTATATTTTTTTTTAAGAAATGACTTATGGATTGGGAGTCATCACTCACTTAAAAATCCCACGATTTCAAAACCTAATATATAAAAACGAAAAAGAGTTTACAATCCCTAAAAGTTATAGATACTTTTTGGAATTATCTCTCTCTACATTTGTGCATTTCCATTATAGATGTATATTTTTTTCTTAAATCAAAACTTGAGTTTTCACTTTCCCTTCATCCTATAAACAATTTAGATAAGGCAACTAGATCACAAAAAAATGAAAATTTTAGAGTTTAATTATAGAAAAAAATTTTAAAAATAAAAAGTTTAAGTAAAGAAAATTTATTCACACACCACAAATGAACACAAATTTTTTTTTCCAAGTTTGGGAAATTCCACTAGTTCATCCCTAATAGCTTGGAATTTTATAAGAAGGAGATTTCTACACATATTTTAAATATGGATGTAGACACTAGAAATATATTAAAGATGAAAATGACCGATGGATCCAAACCATTTAAAGAGAATCTCAAATTCTCTTTAAATTCTCAAGTTAAGGTGCGGTGGGATATTTACCTAAGTCAAGCAAGCCAGTATTTTGCCCAATTACAAAAAGTTGATCTAACTATCATAGCTGATTGTGAGGTGCTTTATCTGTCAATCATGCGTAACGGGCTATATTTATTTTTGTAAGAAATGACTCAAGGATTGGAAGACAACACTCAGTTTAAAATCCCCCAATTCCCCCTTTTCCATATGATAGCAAAACCTAATATTCAAAAACTAAAAGGAGTTTACAATCCCTAAAAGTTACAAACACTTTTTGCAATTATCTAACTCTATATTTTTGCATTTCCATTTTAGAAGTATACTTTTTTCTTAAATCAAAACTTGTGTTTTCACTTTTCCTTCATCCCATAAACAATTTTGATAAGTCAAATAGATCACAAAAAAAAAAATTTATAGTTTATGTATTGAAAAAATTTAAAACAATAACAAATATAAGTAAAGAAAATTTATTCACACTCCACAAACAAACACAAAAGTTTTGTTATCCAAGTTTGGGAAATTCCACTAGTTTAACCCTAATAGCTTGGAATTTTATAAGAAGGAGATTTATACACATGTTTTAAATATGGATATGCATGCTTGAAACATGTTAAAGATGCAAATGACCTATGGATCCAAACCATTTAAAGAGAATAACAAATGCACATTAAATTCACAAGTGAATGTGCGGTGGATATTGACCCGAGTCATACAAGTAATTATTTTGCCCATTTATAAAAAACTGACCTAACAATCATAGATGATTGTAAGGTGATTTATCGGTCAATCATGCTTAAAGGACTATATTTTTTTTTGTAAGAAATGACTTATGGATTGGGAGTCAACATTCAGTTAAAAATCCCCCACCTCCCCTTGTTCCCGAAAATTTCAAAACCTAATAAATAAAAACTAAAAAGAGTTTACAATCCCTAAAATTTATAGACTCTTTTTGGAATGATCTCTCTCTACATTTTGCTTTTCAATTTTAGATCTATACATTTTTCTTAAATCAAAACTTGAGTTTTGACTTTCCCTTCATCCCGTAATCAATTTTGATAACGCAAATAGATCACAAGAAAATGAAAATTTTGTGTTTAAGTATAGAAAAATTTTAAAACAATAAGAAATGTAAGTAAAAAAAATTATTTACACACCACAAATGAACATAAAAGTTTTGTTATCCAAGTTTATAAAATTCCACTAGTTCAACCCTATTAGCTTAGAATTTTATAAGAAGGAGTTTTCAACACATGTTTTAAATACGGATATGCGTGCTTGAAACATGTTAAAGATGAAAATGACCTATGGATCCAAATCTTTTAAAAAGAATAACAAATGATCATTAAATTCTCAAGTGAACGTGCAGGGGGATATTTACCTGAGTCAAACATGCCATTATTTTGTCCATTTAAAAAAAGTTGACCTAACTGTAAGGTGATTTATCAGTCAATCATGCGTAGCTCGCTATATTTTTTTTGTAAGAAATGACTTATGGATTGGGATTCAACACTCAGTTAAAAATCCCCTGTCTCCCCCTTTTCCTGACAATTACAAAACTTAATATATAAAAACTAAAAGAGTTTGCAATTCCTACAAATTACAGACACTTTTTGGAATTATCTCTCTTTATATTTATGCATTTCCATTTTAGATGTATAATTTTTTCTTAAATCATAACTTGAGATTTCACTTTCCCTTCATCCCGTAAATAAATTTTATAAGGCAAATAGATCACAACAACATTTTAAAAAAATAAAAATGTAAGTAAAGAAAATTTATTCACACACCACAAATGAACACAAAATTTCTTTTATCCAAGTTTGGGAAATTCCACTTGTTAAACCCTAATAGCTTGGAATTTTATTAGAAGAATATTTCTACACATGTTTTAAATATGGATATGCTTGCTTGAAACATGTTAAATATCCAAATGACCAATGGATCCAATCCTTTTAAAGAGAATAACAAATGCTCTTTAAATTCTCAAGTGAATGTACGGTGGGATATTTACCCGAGTTAAACACGCCAATATTTATCCCATTTACAAACAACTGACCTAACAATCATAGATGATTGTATGTAGATTTATCAGCCAATCATGCTTAACGAGTTATTTTGTTTTTGTAAGAAATGACTTATGGATTGGGAGTCAATACTCAATTAAAAATCACCCCCCCCCCCTTCCCCTTTTCCCGTCGAATGGAAAACCTAATATATAAAAAGTAAAAAGAGTTTACAATCCTTTAAAGTTATAGACACTTTTTGGAATTATCTCTCTCTACATTTGTGCATTTCCATTTTAGATGTATACTTTTTTCTTAAATCAAAACTTGGGTTTTCACATTCCCTACATCTGTAAACAATTTTTATAAGGCATAATGATCACAAAAAATGAAAATTTTAGAGTTTATGTATAAAAAATATTTAAAACAATAACACATGTAAGTAAAGAAAATATATTCACACACCACAAATGAACACAAAAGTTTTGTTATCCAAGTTTGGTAAAATTTCACTTGTGCAACCCTAATAGCTTGGAATTTTTTAAGAAACAGATTTATACACATGTTTTAAATATGGATACGCTTGCATGAAACAAGTTAAAGATACAAATGACCTATGGATCCAAACCTTTTAAAGAGAATAACAAATGCTCTTTAAATTCTCAAGTGAATGTGCGGTGGGATATTTACCCGAGTAAAAAAAGCCATTATTTTTCCTATTTACAAAAAGTTGACATAACATCATAGATGATTTTAAGGAGATTTATCGGCCAATCATGCGTAATGGCTATTTTTTTTTGGTAAGAAATGACTTATGAATTGAAAGTAACCACTCAGTTTAAAATCCCTTGTCTCCCCCTTTTTTCGACGATTGCAAAACCTAATATATAAACATGAAAAGAGTTTACAATCCCTAAAAGTTACATAATATTTTTGGAATTATATCTCTCTACATTTGTGCATTTCCATTTTAGAGGTATACTTTTTTCTTAAATCAAAACTTGTGTTTTTAATTTCCCTTCATCCTGTAAACAATTTTGATAAGGCAAATAGATCACAACAAAATGAAAATTTTAGAGTTTATGTATGGAAAATTTTTAAAACAATAACAAATGTAAGTAAAGAAAATTTATTCACACACCACAAATGAACTCAAAAGTTTTGTTATCCAAGTTTGGGAAATTCTACTTGTTCAACCCTAATAGCATGGTATTTTATAAGAAGGAGATTTTATACATGTTTTAAATATTGATATGCATGCTTGAAACATGTTAAAGATGCAAATGACCTATGGATCCAAACCTTTTAAAGACAATAACAAATGCTCATTAAATTCTCAAGTGAATGTGTGGTGGGATATTTAGCCGAGTCAAACAAGCCATTAATTTGCCCATTTACAAAAAGCTGAGCAAACAATCATAGATGATTATAAGGTGATTTATCAGTCAATCATGCGTAACGGGCTATATTGTTTTTTAAGAAATGACTTATGGATTGCGAGTCAATACTCAGTTAAAAATCCCCCGCCTCCCCTTTTTCCCGACGATTGCGGAAGCTAATATATAAACACTCAAAAGAGTTTACAATCCCTAAAATTAAAGACACCTTTTGGAATTTTCTCTCTCTACAGTTTTGCATTTCCATTTTAGATGTATATTTTTTTCTTAAACCAAAACATTAGTTTTCACTTTCCCTTTATCTCGTAAAAAAATTTGATATGGCAAATAGATCACAAAAAAATGAAAAGTTTAGAGTTTATGTATGGAAAATATTTAAAACAATAACAAATGTAAGAAATTTTTTTCACATACCACAAATGAACACAAATTTTTTGTTATCCAAGTTTGGGATAGTCATCTAGTTCAACCCTAATAGCTTGAAATTTTATTAGAAGGTGATTCCTAAACATGTTTTAAATATTGATATGCATCCTTGAAACATGTTAGAGATGCAAATGACCAATGGATCCAATCCTTTTAAAGAGAAGAACAAATACTCATTAAATTCTCAAGTAAACGTGCGGTGGAATATTTACCCCAGTCAAACAATCCATTATTTTGCCCATTTACAAAACACTGACCTAACAATCACATATGATTGTATGGTGATTTATCGGTTAATCATGCGTAATGGGCTATATGTTTTATGTAGAAATAACTTATGGATTGGGAGTCAACACTCAATTAAAAATCCCCCGCCTCAACCTTTTCACAATGATTGAAAAACCCTATATATAAAAACTAAAAAGAGTTTTCAATCCTTAAATGTTACAGACACTTTTTGGAATTATCTCTCTCTGCATTTGTGCATTTCAATTTTAGAAGTATAGTCTTTTTTTAAATCAAAACTTGAGTTTTCACTTTTCCTTCATCCCATAAACAATTTTGATAAGGCAAATAGGTCACAACATAAAGAAAATTTTAGAGTTAATGTATGGAAAAATTTAAAACAATAACAAATGTAAGTAAAGAAAATATATTCACACACCACAAATGAACACAAAAGTTTTGTTATCCGAGTTTGAGAAATTCGTCTAGTTATACCCAAATAGCATGGAATTTTATTAGAAGGATATTTCTACAAATGTTTTAAATATGGATATGCTTGCTTGAAACATGTTAAATATGCAAATGACATGTGGATCCAAACCTTTTAAAGAGAATAACAAATGCTCTTTAAATTCTGAAGTGAACGTGCGGTGGGATATTTACCCAAATCAAACACGCCAATATTTATCCCATTTACATACAAATATATTAGATTTTGCAAACATCAGAAAAAGGGGTGTGCGGGGGATTTAACTGAGTATTGAATCTTAATCCACATGTCATTTCTTACAAAAATATAGCTTGTTACTCATGACAAATCACCTTACAATGATCTATGATTGTTAGATCAATTTGTTTATAAATATGCAGAAAACGGCTTGTTTGGTTTTGGTAAATATCCCATTGCATGTTGACTTGAGAATTTAATAAGCATTTGTTGCTCTCCTTAAAAGTCTTGGATCCTTTGGTCATTTACATCTTCAACATGTTTTGTGTATGCGTATCCATAATTAAAACATGTTAGGATCAATTAGAAATCTCTTTCTATAAAATTCCAAACTACTACGGGTTGTACTAGTGGAATTTCCCAAACATGGATAACATAACTTTGGTGGTTGTTTGTGGTGTGTGGAAAAAAAATTTGTACTTACATTTATTATTGTTTTAATATCCTTGCATACATTACCTCTAAAATTTTCATTTTGTTGTGATCTATTTGCATTATCTTTTTTAGTTTATGAGAGAAAAAGGGAGAGTGAAAAACTCAAGATTGGATTTGAAAACAAAACTTGACATCTAAAAAGGAAATGCAAAAATGCAGAGAGAGATAATTCCAAAATATCTCTGTAATTTTTAGGGATTGTAAAACTCTTTTAGTTTTTATATATTAGGTTTTGCAAACATCGGAAAAATGGGGAAGCTGGGGATTTAACTACGTGTTGACTCCAAATCCACAAGTCATTTCTTTCAAAAATATAGTTCGTTACTCAATATCAATCAGTTTACAATGATCTATGATTGTTAGATCAACTTTTATTGTAAAAGGGCAAAAAATGGACGGTTTGGATCGGGTAAAAATCCCACTACACGTTCACTTGAGAATTAAATGAGAATTTCTTGTTCTCCTTAAAATTCTAGGATCCTTAGGTAATTTGCATCTTCAACATTATTCGTGCATGCATATCCATATTTTAAATATGTTAGGTACAATTAGAAATCTCTTTCTTATATAATTGAAAGCTACTAGGGGTTGAACTAAATGAATTTCCCCAACATGGATAACAAAACTTTGGTGTTCGTTTGTGGTGTGTGGACAAATTTTCCTTGCATACTTTTGTTTTTTTTTTTTAAAATTCACGCATTAACTCTTAAATGTGCATTTTGTTGCGATATATTTGCCTTATCTTTTCTTGTTTACGAGAGAAGAAAGGGAGAGAGAAAAACTCAAGTTTGGATTTTAAAACAAAACTTGACTTCTAAGATAGAAATGCACAAATGCAAAGAATGATAATTCTGAAAAGTCTCTGTAAGTTTTTAGGGATTGTAAAACTCTTTTAGTTTTAATATATTAGGTTTTGCAAACATCAGAAAAAGGGGGGAGCAGGGGATTTATCAGAGTGTTGTCTGCTAATCCACATGTCATTTCTTAAGAAAATTTAGCTCGTTAGTCGTGATCAATCACTTAACTATGATATATTATTGTTAGATCAACTTTTTTTGTAAATGGGCAAAAAATGGCATGTTTGGGTTGGGTAAATATCCCACCGCACATTCACTTGACCATTTAATGAGCATTTGTTTTTCTCCTTAAAAGTCTTGGATCCTTGGGCCATTTGCTTCTTCAAAATGTTTCATGCATACATATCCATATTTGAAACATGTTACGATCAATTAGAAATCTCTTTCTAATAAAATTCCAAGCTATTAGGGATTGTACTAGTGGAATTTCCCAAACATGGATAACAAAACTTTGGTGTTCGTTTGTGGTGTGTGTATAAATTTTTTATACATACATTTATTATTGTTTCTAATTTTTTTTCATACATAAACTCTAAAATTTTTATTTTCTTGTGATCTATTTGTCAAACTTTTTTTGTTTATGAGAGAAAAAAGGGAGAGTGAAAAACCCAAGTTTGATTTTCAAACAAAACATGACATAAAAAATAGAAATGCACAAAAGGGGAGAGAGATAATTCCAAAAAGTCTCTATAATTTTTAGGGATTGTAAAACTCTTTTATTATTTATATATTAGGTTTTGAAAACATCCGTAAAAAGGGGGAAGTAGGGGGATTGAACTGAGTGTTGACTCCTAATCCACAAGTCATTTCTTACAAAAATATAGCTTGTTACTCATGATCAATCACATTATAATGATCTATGATTGTTAGATCAATTTTTTTTCAAATTATGCAAAACATGGCATGTTAGGATTCGGAAAATATCCCACCACACGATCATTGGAGAATTTAGTGAGCATTAGTTGTTCACCTTAGAAGTCTTCGATCCTTGGGTCATTTACATCTTCAACATGTTTCGTGCATTTGTATCCATATTTAAAACATGTTAGGATCAATTAGAAATCTCTTTCGTATAAAATTTCAAACTACTAGGGGTTGTACTAGTGGAATGTCCCAATCATGGATAACAAAACTTTGGTGTTCGTTTGTGGTGTGTGGATAAATTTTATTTCTTACATTTGTTATTGTTTTAAATTTTTTGCATAAAAAAAATCTCTAAAATTTTCAATTTCTTGCGATCTCTTTACCTTATCTTTTTTTGTTTCCAAGAGAAAAAAGGGAGAGTGAAAAACTCAAGTTTGAATTTTAAAACAAAACTTCACATCTAAAATGGAAATACACAATTTCAGAGAGAGATAATTCCTAAAAGTCGCTTTAATTTTTACTGATCGTCAAACTCTTTTAGTTTTTTATATATTAAGTTTGACAAACAACGGAAATAGGGGGGAGTGGGGGATTTAATTGAGTGTTGACTCCTAATCCACAAATCATTTCTTACAAAAAAATAGCCCGTTACTCATGATCAATCACATTACAATGATCTATGATTTTTAGATCAACTTTTTGTAAGTAGGCAATAAATGGCTTGTTTGGATCGTGTAAATATCCCACCGTACGTTCACTTGAGAATTTAATGAGCATTTGTTGTTCTCCTTAAAATTCTTGGATCCTTGGGTCATTTGCATCTTCAACATGTTTCTTACATGCATATCTATATTTAAAACATGATACCATCAATTAGAAATATTTTTCTTATAAAATTCCAAGCTTCTAGGGTTGTACTAGTGGTATTTCCCAAACATTGATAACAAAACTTTGGTGTTCCTTTGTGGTGTGTGGATATATTTTCTATTCTTACATTTATTATTGGTTTAAATATTTTTCATACATAAACTCTAAAATTTTCATTTTGTTACGATCTATTTGCCTTATCTTTTTTTCTTTATGAGAGAAAAAAGGGAGAGTGAAAAACTCAAGTTGAGATTTTAAAACAAAACTTGACATCTAAAATGGAAATGTACAAATGTAGAGAGAGATCATTCTGAAAAGTCTCTGTAATTTTGAAGGATTTTAAAACACTTTTAGTTTTAATATATTAGGTTTTACAAACATCGAAAAAGGGGGGAGTAGGGGATTTAACTGAGTGTAGTCTCCTAATGCACAAAACCATTTCTGAAAAAAATGTAGCTCGTTACTCATGATCAAACACTTTACAGTGATCTTTGATTGTTAGATCAATGTTTTTTGTAAATGGGCAAAAAATGGCTTGTTTGGATCGGGTAAAAATCCCACCGCAAGTTCACTTGAGAATTTAATGAGCATTTGTTTTTCTCCTTAAAATTTATGGATCCTTGGGTCATTTTCATCTTCAACATGTTTCATGCATACATATCCATATTTAAAAAGAGTTAGGATCAATTAGAAATATCATTCTTATAAAATTACAAGCTATTAATGGTTGTGCTAGTGGAATTTCCCAAACATGGATAACATAACTTTGGTACTCGTTTTTGGTATGTGTATAAATTTTCTATACTTACATTTATTATTTTTTAAAATTTTTTTCATACATAAACTCTAAAATTCTGTTTTTTTTTTGGCAATCTATCTGCCTTTTCTTTTTCTGTTTATGAGAGAAAAAAGGAAGAGTGAAAAACCCATGTTTTGATTTTAAAACAAAACATGACATAAAAAATGGAAATGCACAAATGGAGAGAGATAATTCCAGAAAGTCTCTATAATTTTATGGATTGTAAAACTCTTTTTTTATTTATTTATTAGGTTTTGAAAACATCGAAAAAAGGGGGGAGCATGGGATTTAACTGAGTGTTGACTCCTAATCCACAAGTCATTTCATACAAAAATATAGATCATTACTCATGATCAATTTCATTACAGTGATCTATGATTGTTCAATTAATTTTTTTGTAAATATTCAAAACTATGGCTATTTTGGATCGGGTAAATATCACACCACACATTCTCTTGAGAATTTAATGAGCATTTGTTGTGCTCCTTCAAATTCTTAGATCCTTGGGTCATTTGCATCTTCAACATGTTTTGTGTATGCGTATAGATATTTAAAACATGTGAGGATCAATTAAGAATCTTCTTCTAATAAAATTCCAAGCTACTAGGGGTTGTGCTAGTGGAATTTCCCAAACATGCATAACAAAACTTTGATGTTCGTTTGTGGTGTGTGGATAAATTTTTTGTACTTAAATTTATTATTGTTTTAATATCCTTGCATACATTACCTCTAAAATTTACGAGAGAAAAAGGGAGAGTGAAAAACTCAAGATTGAATTTTAAAAAAAAACTTGACATCTAAAAAGGAAATCCACAAATGCAGAGAGAGATGATTCCGAAAAGCCTCTGCAATTTTTAAGGATTGTAAAACTCATTTAGTTTTTAAATATTAGGTTTTTCAAACATCGAAAAAATGGGGAAGCGGGAGATTTAACTGAGTGTTGACTCCTAATCCACAAGTCATTTCTTACATAAATATATTTCGTTACTCATGATCAATCAGTTTACAATGATCTATGATTGTTTGATCAACTTTTATAGTAACTGGGCAAAAAATGAACGGTTTGGATCAGGTAAATATCCACTACAGATTCAATTGAGAATTAAAAGAGCATTTGTTGTTCTCCTTAAAAGTCTTGGATCCTTAGGTAATTTGCATCTTCAACATGTTTCGTGCATGCATATCCATATTTCAAAAATGTTAGGTACAATTAAAAATCTCTTTCCTATATAATTGAAAGCAACTAGGGGTTGAACTAAATGAATTTCCAAACATGGATAACGAAACTTTGGTGTTTGTTTGTGGTGTGTGGATAAGTTTTCTTTGCTTAAATTCATTATTTTTTTAATTTTTTTTCAAGCATAAACTCTGAAAATTACATTTTGTTGTGATCTATTTTCGTTATATTTTTTTGTTTACAAGAGAAAAAAGGGAGAGATAAAACTCAAGTATGAATTTTAAAACCAAACTTCACATCTAAAATGGAAATGCACGATTACAGAGAGAGATAGTTCCTCAAAGTCTCTGTAATTTTCATGGATTGTAAAACTATTTTAGTTTTTAAATATTAGGTTTTGCAAATATCGAAAAAAGGGGGGAGTGGGGATTTAACTGAGTGTTGGCTCCTAATCCACAAGTATTTTCTTACAAAAATATAGCTCGTTACTCATGATCAATCACCTTACAATGATCTATGATTGTCAGATCAACATTTTTTAAATGGCCAACAAATGGCTTGTTTGGGTCGGGTAAATATCCCATTGCATGTTGACTTGAGAAATTAATGAGCATTTCGTTTTCTCCTTAACAGTCATGGATCTCTGGGTCATTTGCATCTTCAACATGTTTCCTACATGCACATCCATACTTAAAACATGTTAGGATCAATTAGAAATCTCTTTCTTATAAAATTCCAAGCTATTAGCGGTTGTACAAGTGGAATTTCCCATACATGGATAACAAAACTTTGGTGTCTGTTTGTGATGTGTGGATAAATTTTCTTTACATTTATTTATTATTGTTTTAATTTTTTTGCATACATAAACTCTAAATTTTTTTTTTAGCCATCTATTTGCCTTATCGTTTTTTTGTTTACGAGAGAAAAATGGGAGAGTGAAAACTCAAGTTTGGATTTGAAAACAAAACTTTACATCTAAAATGGAAATGCAGAAATGCAAAGGGAGATAATTCGTAAATGTGCCTTTAATTTTTACATTTTTTTAAAAACTCTTTTAGTTTTTATATATTATGTTTTGCAAATATCAGAAACAGGTGGGAGGGGGGATTTAACTGAGTGTTGACTTCTAATCCACAAGTCATTTCTTAAAAAAATATACCTCGTTACTCATGATCAATCACATTACAATGATCTATGATTGTTAGATCAGCTTTTTGTAAGTGGGCAACAAATGGGTTGTTTGGATCGGGTAAATATCCCATTGCACGTTAACTTGAGAATTTAATGAGCATTTGTTGTTCTCCTTAAAAGTCTTGGATCCTTGGGTCATTTGCATCTTCAACATGTTTCACGCATGCATATCTATATTTAAAACATGTTAGCATCAATTATAAATCCCTTTCTTATAAAATTCCAAGCTACTAGGGGTTGTACTAGTGGTATTTTCCAAACATGGATAACGAAACTTTGGTGTTTGTTTGTGGCGTGAGGATATATTTTCTATTCTTACATGTATTATTGTGTTAAATATTTTTTCATACTGAAACTCTAAAATTTTCATTTTGTGGCAATCTATTTTCCTTACTCTTTTTTTTCTTTATGAGAGAAAAAGGGAGAGTGAAAAACTCAAGTTTGGATTTTAAAAAAAAACTTAACATCTAAAATGGAAATGCACAAATGTAGAGAGAGATAATTCTGAAAAGTTTTCGTAATTTTTTGGGATTGTAAAACTCTTTTATTATTTATATATTAGGTTTTACAAACATCAGCAAAATGAGGGAGCGAGGGATTTAACTGAGTGTTGACTCCTAATTCACAAGTCATTTCTTACAAAAATATGGCTCGTTACTCATGATCAATCACATTACAATGATATATGATTGTTAGATCAACTTTTTTTGTAAATAGTAAAAAAAGGGCATGTTTGGATCGGGAAAATATTCCACCGCACGTTCACTGGAAAATTTAATGAGCATTTGTTGTTCTCCTTAAAATTCTTGGATCCTTGGGTCATTTGCATCTTCACCATTTTTTGTGTATGCATATACATATTTAAAACAAGTGAGGATCAATTCAGAATCTTCATCTTATAAAATTCCAAGCTACTAGGGGTTGTACTAGTGGGATTTCCCAAACATGGATAACAAAACTTTGGTGTCCGTTTGTGGTGTGTGGATAAATTTTCTTTACTTAAATTTATTATTGTTTTAATTTCCTTGCACACATAACCTCTAAAATTTTCATTTTGTTGCAATCAATTTTAATTATATTTTTTATTTTATGAGGAAAGTGAAAAACTCAAGATTGAATTTAAAAAAAAAAACTTGACATATAAAAAGGAAATGCACAATTGCAAAGAGAAATAATTCCGAACAGGCACTGTAATTTTTAGGGATTGTAAAACTCTTTTAGTTTTTATATATTAGGTTTTCCAAACATCAGAAAAATGAGGAAACGAAGGATTTAACTAAGTGTTGACTCCAAATACACAAGTCATTTCTTTTAAAAATATAGTTTGTTACTAAAGATCAATCAATTTTGAATGATCTATGATTATTAGATCAACTTTTAATGTAAAAGGGTAATAAAATGGACGGTTTGGATTGGGTACAGATCCCACTGCATGTTCACTTGAGAATTAAATGAGCATTTGTTGTTCTCCTAAAAGTCTTGAATCCTTAGGTAATTTGCATCTTCAACATGTTTCGTGCATGCATATCCATATTTCAAACTTTTTAGGTACAATTAGAAATCTTTTTCTTATATAATTGAAAGCTACTAGAGGTTGAACTAAATGAATTTCCCAAACTTGCATAACAACACTTTGGTGTTCGTTTGTAGTGTGTGGGTAAATTTTATTTACTTAAATTTATTATTGTATTAATTTCCTTGCATACATAACCTCTAATAAATTTTTTTGTTGCGATCAATTTGCCTTATCTTTTTTAGTTTATGAGAGAAAAAAGGAGAGTGAAAAACTCCAAGATGAATTTAGAAAAAAAAACATGACATCTAAAATGGAAAAGCACAAATGCAGAGAGTGATAGTTCCAAAAAGTCTATATAATTGTTAGGGATTGTAGAACTCTTTTAGTTTTAATATATTAGGTTTTGCAAACATCAGAAAAAAGGGAAGAGTGGGGAATTTAAATGAGTGTTGTCTCCTAATCTACATGTCATTTCTTACAAAAATATAGCTCATTACCCATGATCAATCACTTTATAATGATATATGATTGTTAGATCAACTTGTTTTATAAATGGGCCAAACATGGCTTGTTTGGGTCGGGTAAATATCCCACCATACATTCACTTAAGAATTTAATGAGCATTTGTTGTTCTCCTTAAAAGTCTTGGATGCTTGGGTCATTTGCATGTTCAACATGTTTTGTGCATACATATCCATATTTAAAACATGTTAGGATCAATTAGAAATCTCTTTCTAATAAAATTTCAAGCTATTAGGGGTTGTACTAGGGGAATTTCCCAAACATGGACAACAAAACTTTGGTGTTCGTCTGTGGTGTGTATAAATTTTCTATACATACATTTATTTTCGTTTCGAATGTTTTTTACATACATAAACTCTAAAATTTTCATTTTGTTGCGATCTATTTGCCTTATCTGTTTTTTGCTTACGAGAGAAAAAAGGGAGAGTGAAAAACCCAAGTTTTGATTTTAAAACAAAACATGACATAAAAAAAGGAAATGCACAAAAGGAGAGAGAGATAATTTCAAAAAGTCTCTATAATTTTTAGGGATTGGAAATTTTTTTTATTATTTATATATTAGGTTTTGCAAATATCGGGAAAAAGGGGGAAGTGGGGGATTTAACTAAGTGTTGACTCCTAATCCACAAGTCATTTCTTACAAAAATATAACTCGTTACTCATGATCAATCACTTTATAATGATCTATGATTGTTAGATCAACATTTTTTCAAATTATGCCAAAAATGGCTTGTTTGGATTCGAAAAATATCCCACCGCACGTTCATTTAAGAATTTAGTGAGCATTTGTTGTTCTGATTAAAAGTCTTCGATCCTTGGCTCATCATTTAAATCTTCAACATGTTTCGTGCATTCGTATCCATATTTAAAACATATTTGGATCAATTAGAAATCTCTTTCGTATAAAATTTCAAACTACTAGAGGTTGTACTAGTGGAATTTCCCAATCATGGATAAGAAAACTATGGTGTTCGTTTGTGGTGTGTGGAAAAATTTTATTATTTTAATTTTTATGCAAACAAAAACTCTAAAATTTTCATTTTGTTGAGATCTCTTTTTGTTTATGAGAGAAAAAAGGGAGAGTGAAAAACTCAAATTTAAATTTAAAAAAAAAAATCACATCTAAAATGGAAATGCACAATTGCAGAGAGAAAAAATTCTTAAAGGTCTCTGTAATTTTTACGGATTGTAACCTCTTTTAGTTTTTATATATTAGGTTTTGCAAACAATGGAAAAAGAGGGGAGAGGGGATTTAACTGAGTGTTCACTCCTAATCCACAAATCATTTCTTACAAAAAAAATAGCTCGTTATTCATGATCTATCACCTTACAATGATGTTTGATTGTTAGATCAACATTTTGTAAGTGGGCAAAAAATTGTGTGTTTAGATCGGGTAAATATCCCACTGCACAGTCACTTGAGAAATTATTGAGCATTTGTTGTTCTCCTTAAAAGTCTTGGATCCTTGGGTCATTTACATCTTCAACAAGTTTCGTGCATGCACATGCATACTCAAAACATGTTAGGTTCAATTAGCAATCTCTTTCTTATAAAATTCGAAGTTATTAGGGATTATACTAGTGGAATTTCTCAAACATGGATAACAAAACTTTCTTGTTCGTTTGAGATGTGTGGATAAATTTTATTCACATATATTTATTATTGTTTTATTTGTTTTTCGCATCCATAAACTCTAAAATTTTCATTTTTTGTGATCTATTTGCCTTATCGTTTTTTGCTTACGAGAGAAAAAAGGGAGAGTGAAAAATCAAGTTTGATTTTAAAACAAAAATTAACATCTAAAATTGAAATGCAGAAATGCAAAGAGAGATAATTCATAAATGTGACTTTATTTTTTACAAATTTGTAAAACTCTTTTAGTTTTTTTATATTATGTTTTGGAAATATCGGAAACAGGGGGGGGGGGGGGGGGGATTTAACTGAGTGTTGACTCCTAATCTACAAGCCATTTCTTAAAAAAATATAGATCATTACTCATGATTATTTAAAATGGTCTATGATTGTTAGATCAACTTTTTTTAAGTGGGCAACAAATGGGTTGTTTGGATCGGGTAAATATCCCACCGCACGTTCACTTGACAATTTCCCATACATGGATAACAAAACTTTGGTGTTCGTTTGTGGCGAGTGGATAATTATTTTTACAAAAATTTATTATTTTTAAAATTTTTTCTCATACATAGACTCTAAAATTTTTATTTTGTTGAGATATATTTTCTTTATCTTTTATTGTTTACGAGTGAAAAAAGGGAGACTGAAAAACTCAAGTTTGGATTATAAAACAGAACTTGATATCTAAAGTGAAAATGCACAAATGCAGAGAGAGATAATTGCACAAAGTCTCTGTAAGTTTTAGGGATTTTAAAAATTTTTTAGTTTTTATATATTAGGTTTTGCAAACATCGAAAAAAGGGGGAGCAAGGGATTTAACTGAGTGTTGACTTCTAATCCACAAGTCATTTATTAAAAAAATATTTCTCTCATCATCAATCATTTTACAGTGATCTATGATTTTTAGATCATTTTTTTGTAAATAGGCAAAAAATGGCTTGTTTGGATCGGGTAAATATCAAAATGCACGTTCACTTGAGAATTTAATGAACTTTTGTTGTTCTCCTTAAAAGTATTGGATCCTTGGGTCATTTGCATCTTCAACATGTTTCGTGCATGCATATACATATCTAAAACATGTTAAGATCAATTAGAAATCTCTTTCTTATAAAATTCTACGCAATTATGGGTTGTACTAGTGGTATTTCTCAAATGTGGATAAGAAAACTTTGGAGTTTGTTTTTGGTGTGTGGATAAATTTTCTTTACTTACATTTGTTATTGTTTCAAAATTTTTGCATACATAAACTCTAAAATTTTTATTTTGTTGCGATCTATTTGCCTTATCATTTTTTGTTTACAAGAGAAAAAAGGGAGAGTGAAAAACCCAAGTTTGGATTTAAAAAAAAAATTGACATCTATAATGGCAATGCACAAATGTAGAGGGAGATAATTCCAAAAAAACTCTTTCAATTTTAGGGAATAGAAAACTCTTTTAGTTTTTATGTTTAAATTTTTTGCATACATAAATTCAAAAATTTCATTTTGTTGTGATCTATTTGGCTTATCTTTTTTTGTTTATGAGAGAAAAAGAGAGTGAAAAACCCAAGTTTTGATTTTAAAACAAAACATGACATAAAAAATGGAAATGTATAAATGAAGAGAGAGATAATTCCAAAAATTCTCTATAATTTTTAGGGATTGTAAAACTCTTTTATTATTTATATATTAGGTTTTTTAAACACAAGAAAAAGGGGGGAACGGGGGATTTAACTGAGAGTTGTCTCCTAATCCAAGAGTCATTTCTTACAAAAATATAGCTCGTTACTCATGATCAATTACTTTAAAATTATCTATGATTGTAAGATCAACTTTTTGTAAGTGGCCAACAAATGGCTTGTTTGGATTGGGTAAATATCCCACAGCACGTTCACTTGAAAATTTAAAAAGCATTTGTTATTCGCTTTAAAAGTCTTGGATCCTTGGGTCTTCAACATGTTTCATGCATGCATATCTATATTTAAAACATGTTAGGATAAAAAAATATATTATGATCTATAAAAAAAACATGTTATGATCTTTGATTGTTAGATCAACTTTTTTAGTACATAGGCAAAAAATAGCTTGTTTGGATTGGGTAAATATCCCACTACACGTTCACGTGAGAATTTATTAAGCATTTGTTGTTCTCCTTAAAATTCTTGGATCCTTGGGTCAGTTGCATCTTCAACATGTTTTGTGTATGCATATACATATTTAAAACATATTAGGATAAATTAGGAATCTTCTTCTTATAAAATTCCAAGCTACTAGGGGTTGATCTAGAGGAATTTTTCAAACATGGATAACAAAACTTTGGTGTTGGTTTGTGGTGAGTGGAAATTTTCTTAATTAAATTTATTATTGTTTTAATTTCCTCACATACATAACCTCTAAAATTGTCTTTTTGTTTACAAGAGAAAAATGGGAGTGTGAAAAACTCAACTTTGGATTTAAAAACTAAACTTGACATCTAAAATGGAAATGCAAAAATAAAGAGAGAGATAATTCCAAAAAGTCTCTATAATTTTTAGGAATTGTGAAACTCTTTTAGTTTTTATGTATTTGGTTTTTAAAACATCAGAAAAAGAAGGGAGCGGGGGATTTAACTAAATGTTGACTCCTAATCCACAAGTCATTTTAAAAAAAAATATAGCTCGATACTCATGATCAATCACTTTACAATGTTCTATGACTGTTAGATAAATTTTTTGTGAGTGGTCAACAAATGGCTTGTTTGGATCTAGTGAATATCCCACCGCACGTTCACTTGAGAATTTAATAAGCATTTGTTGTTTGCCTAAAAAGTCTTGGATCCTTGGGTCATATGCATCTTCAACATGTTTCATGCATGCAAATCTATATTTAAAACATGTTAGGATCAATTAGAAATCTCTTTCTTTTAAAATTCCAAGCCATTTAGGGGTAGTACTAGCGGAATTTCCCAAACCTGAATAACAAAACTTTGGTGTTTTTTTGTGGTGTGTGGATCAATTTCTATACTTAAATTTATTATTGTTTTAAATTTTTGGCATACATAAATTCTAAAATTTTCATTTTGTTGCGATCTATTTGCCTTATCTTTTTTTATTTATGAGAGAAAAAAGAGAGAGTGAAAAACTCAAGTTTGGATTTTAAAACAAAACTTGACTTCTAAAATGGAAACGCACAAATGCAGAGAGAGATAAATCCAAAAAATCTTAGTAATTTTCAGTGATTGTAAAAATCTTTTGTTTTTATATATATGATTTTATAAGCATCAGAAAAATGGGGGAGCGAGGGATTTAAACTGAGTATTTTCTCCTAATCCACAAGTCATTTCTTACAAAAATGTAGCTTGTTACTAATGATAAATCACTCTATGATTGTTAGATCCACTTTTTTTTTGTAAATGGGCAAAACATTGGCGCGGGTAACAATCCCACTGCACGTTTACTTTAGAATTTAATGAGAATATATTGTTCTCCTTAAAAGTCTTGGATCCTTGTGTCATTTGCATCTTCAACATGTTTCGTCCATGCATATCCATATTTAAAACATGTTAGGATCAATTAGAAATCTCCTTCTTATAAAATTCCTAGCTATTAGGGGTTGTACTAGTGGAATTTCCCAAACATGGATAACAATACTTTGTTATTTGTTTTTGGTGTGTGGATAAATTTTATTTACTTACAATTATTATTGTTTTAATTTTTTTGCATACATAAACCCTAAAATTTTCATTTTGTTGCGATCTATTTGCTTTATCATTTTTTGTTTATGAGAGAAAAAAGTGAGAGTGAAAAAATCAAGTTTGGATTTTAAAACAAAACTTGACTTCAAAAATGGAAATGCACAAATGCAGAGAGAGATAATTCCGAAAAGTCACTGTAATTTTTAGGGATTGTAAAACTCTTTTAGTTTTTATATATATGATTTTGCAAACATCAAAAAAAGGGGGGAATGGGGGATTTAACTGAGTGTTGCCTCCTAATCCACAAGTAACTTCTAAAAAAAAGTGTAGCTCGTTACTCATGATCCATCAATTTATGATTGTTAGATCAACCTTTTTTTTGTAAATGGGCAAAAAATTGGCTTGTTTGGATCGGGTAAATATCCCACCGCACGTTCACTTGAGTATTTAATGAGTATTCTTTATTCTCCTTAAAAGTCTTGGATCCTTGGGTCATTTGCATCTTGAACATGTTTCGTGCATGCATATCCATATTTAAAACATGTTAGGATCAATTAGAAATCTCTTTCTTATTAAATTCCAAGATTTAAGGGAGGTTGTACTAGTAGAAATTTCCAAACATGGATAACAAAACTTTGGTATTTGTTTTTGGTGTGTAGATAAATTTTGTTTACTTACATTTATTATTGGTTTAAACTTTTTGCATTCATAAACTCTAAAATTTTCATTTAGTTGCGATCTATTTGTCTTTTTTTTTTTGTTTACGAGGAAAAAATGGGAGAATGAAAAACTCAAGTTTGGATTTTAAAAAAAAACTTGACATAAAAAATTGAAATGCACAAATGCAGAGAGAGATAATACCAAAAAATCTTTATAATTTTTAGGGATTGTAAAAATCTTTTAGTTTTTATGTATTAGGTTTTGTAAACATCAGAAAAAGGAGGGAAGCGGGGGATTTAACTGAGTGTTGACTCCTAATCCACAAGTCATTTCTTAAAAAAATATAGCTCATTACTCATCACCTATCACTTTAAAATGGTCTACGATTGTTAGATCAATTTTTTTGTTAATCCTTAAAAAATGGCTTGTTTGGATCTGGTAAATATCCCACCGCACGTTCACATGAGAATTTAATGTGCATTTGTTGTTTTCCTAAAAAGTCTTCGATTCTGAGGTCATTTACACCTTCAACTTGTTTCGTGTATACATATCGTTACATAAAATATATTAGGATCAATTAGAAATTTCCATCTTATAAAATTCCAACCTATTAGGGGTTGTACAATTGGAAATTCCCAAACATGGCTAACAAACCATTGGTGTTCTTTAGCGGTGTGTGGATAAATTTTCTTTACCTACATTGTTATTGTTTTAAATTTTTTGCATACATAAACTCTAAAATTTTCATTTTTTTGTAATCTATTTTTCTTATCTTTTTTTGCTTACAAGAGAAAAAATGAAGAGTGAAAAACTCAAGATTGGATTTTAAAACAAAACTTGACATCTAAAATGGAAATGCACAAAAGCAGAGAAGCAAAGAGAGATAATTCCAAAAAATTTCAGTAATTTTTAGGGAGTATAAAATCTTTTATTTTTTTTATATTAGGTTTTTTAAATGTTGGAAGATGGGCTTAAGCCCACGAGCTCAAGACAAGAAGCCCACACGTCAAAGGAGTGGCATATGTGTAAAATATGGTACTTTTCATAAAGATGGCATAGAAGTGTAAATATGTGTTCCTTTTATGTCTTTTGTTTCATTAAGTTGTAGCACTAAGGGCATTGTAAAACTATAAATAAAGGCATTGGCTAAGAGGTAGGGCATTGAAGCACTCTCCTCTCTTTCCACAAATTCGTCCAGCCCTCATTTTTATTTTTCACGCAACCCTCTTCTCCCTCAATCCAAACTCTCTCCTTCCTCTTTCTTCTTCTTCTCTTCTCCTTCTCTCTTCTTCTTCTTCTTATTTCTCATTGATCTAAAGTTCCTTTCATGAGATCCTAAATTCTACATGGTATCAGAACAAGGAGTTTAGGATCTCTCTTCATGGAGTTATTATGAAATCTGTTCAGGAAGATGTAAAAGGAGTTCAGTCATGAAGAGATAAGTTCATGCTCTTCTTATTTACGTTTTTTTTTTGTTTCTTTTTCTTATTTACATACTCCTTTTTACTATTTTTCTTTACTTCTTTAATTTTGAGTACCATCAAGTCAAGATAAATTTTTATATGTTGTAAATATTTATTTCTATGATTAAATTGATGTTATAATCTTGGCTCCTTGTAAATCAATTACAAGAGTGATCAAGATCATTTGTTGTTTGCATCTTATTAAGATTGATGGGTGAAATTCAATTACCTTTATGTAATTTGGATCCATCTCATTTGAGGTAGAATTCCAGCACATGTTTTTGTATCTTCTCCTACTTAAGGTTGCTCATGGGTTTGTGTTATGTTGTTGGATGCCCATTATATGTTTGATGAAATTCTAGCAGTCATTTACCCTTTGTAGTTCCATTATTTTTTAACTTCAACAATTGAATTTTTTTATGTTGAAGTCTCCCATGAGCTGAAGATAAATCGCTTCCAAGTGTCTTGGTTTGCTGTTAAATCTTCTCTAAATTTTTGTCTATTGCTTGTTTGTGTTGGAGTTTGGATTAAGGCCTAATTGGTTGCATCTACTTTCTTCTCTTTGTTCTTATGAATACAAGAGAAGTTGAGTGATGGCTGGATGTTATTATCACTTTCTAAAGGCCCAAATTTGTTGATAATTTAGTACTTTCCCTCATGAAAGAAATTGGTTCTTGTTCTCTGTTGTTGGTGACTGATTTGGTCTACGGGTTCTTCAAATTACATTGAGTAATTGTTCTTTGAAGAAGGCATTTTCCCTTGACCTCCATATTTTACTTGCCTCATCATGGAGATGGGATACAATAATAATAAGAGTGATGTACTCCGTATTACTACAATTCCACTTAGAGGTCTCTCCAATTACATGAGCTGGTCACAATCAGTTCGGAGGGTTCTTATTACTCGTGACCTCTTGAGCCATATTGTTAACTTTCCTCCTCCGATTGATGAAGAAAATGCGTCCTACCACAAGTGGGTTAAGGACGATAACATGGTGATAAGTTGGCTTGTTAATAGCATGGAAGAACAGGTGGCCAACAATGTGGTCCACTTGGAAACCGCCAAGAACTTATGGGACACTTGTGCCAGGGTTTACTCAAACACTGCTTCATTACAAAAAATATATGATGTCTTACAAAACATGCTGCATACAAAACACGGAGCTTATACTCACGAATTTTTGGCACGGTTTTGAGGTCTTCTTCAAGAATGGAAAGTAGCTCAGCCATATTCCACTGATATTGCCATTCAAGAATGACAAAGAGAAGCTTTGGCAGCAGCCATTTTCTTATCAAATATTAAACCATAGCTTGAGGTGGCCAAAACTCGGCTTCTAAGTTCTTCTGCTCTTCCATCCTTCGATGTATTAGTGCTACATTACTTCAGATACCGATTCCATCCCCTCCTTTTTCCTATTGATGCTCCATCAGCGATGTTCTCTGGCAATCAGGGAACATCTTCCTCATCCCGAGGACGGGGCAGAAATATGAGAGGGGGTCGAACTATGAGAGGGGCCGAAAATAGAGGTAATAGAATGGGTCAGAATTCTTTCTGTATTGAGCCTCAACTTTGCACTTATTGTGGCCATCAGAACCACCTTGTGGCATCATGCTGGAAACTTCATGGCAAGCCTGATTGGGCCACAGCTAACCCAGTCTCGGTTAAAGTTGAGAAAAATGAAGATAAGGCTGAATCATCATCCGGAAATGCGACTCTTACAACTGAGGACTATGCTGCATTTCAGAAAATAAATTCCTTCATGGAAGCATCTATTCCCTCATCATCTACTGCTGCCACTACTATTGCCTCAGGTATGCTTTCTTCCTCTTCTTCCTCTTCCTCTTGGATCATCGACTCCGGGGCCTCTGAACATCTATCAGGTAACAAACACTTATTGCAGTCCTTATCTCCTTGTTAGCCTCATAAATTCGTTACTATTGCTGATGGTACCCAAACCAAGGTCCTTGGCAAAGGTTCCTCCTTTCTTACTTCATCTATTCCCCTTTAAGATGTTTTGTTTTTTCCTCAATTTCCTTTAAATTTTCTCTCAGTGAGTAAATTGACCAAACAATTAAATTCCTCTATCACCTTCTCACCGTCTTCTTGTGTCTTTTAGGATCTCACTACGAAGCGGGTGATTGGTGGCGGCCATGAAAAGAGGGGTTTTTACTACTTCACTCTTCCACCATTAGCTGCATTATCGTCCACTACATCTGAGGCCCAACTTTGGCACAACCGACTTAGTCATCTGTCTACCCCTTCACTTCGTTCTTTGGTTCCATCTTTAAAAGGACTTTCTAATTTCAGTTGTGAGGTTTGTCAATTAAGTAAACATGTCAGGAGTACATATTCTCCTCATCTTATAATTACAAGTATGGGGCTCAAGCCCACGAGCTCAAGACAAGAAGCACACACGTCAAAGGAGTGGCATATGTGTAAAATATGGTACTTTCCATAAAGATGGCATAGAAGTGTAAATATGTGTTCCTTTTATGTCTTTTGTTTTATCAAGTTGTAGCCCTAAGGGCATTGTAAAACTATAAATAAAGCCATTGGCTAAGAGGTAGGGCATTGAAGCACTCTCCTCTCTTTCCACAAATTCGTCCAGCCCTCATTTTTCTTTTTGACGAAACCCTCTTCTCCCTTAATCCAAACTCTCTCCTTCCTCGTTCTTCTTATTCTCTTCTCCTTCTCTCTTCTTCTTATTCTTCTTTCTCATTGATCTCAAGTTCCTTTCATGAGAACCTAAATTCTACAGTAAACATCGGAAAAATGGGGGGGGGATCTAGGGATTTAACTGAGTGTTGACTCCTAATCCACAATTTATTTCTTACAAAAATATTGCTTGTTACTCATGATAAATTACTTTACAATGATCTATGAAAATTAGATCAAATTTTTCTCATTAATAGGCAAAAAAATAGCTTGTTTAGATCATGTATATATCCGACTGCACGTTCACCTTATAATTTAATAAGCATTTGTTGTTCTCCTTAAAAGTCTTGGATCATTGGGGTCATGTTCATCTTCAACATGTGTTCTGCATGCATATCTATATTTAAAACATGTTAGGTTCTTCAACATGTCTCGTGCATGCATATTCATATTTAAAACATGCTAGGATCAATTAGAAATCTCTTATAAAATTCCAAGCAATCTGGGGTTGTACTATTGGAATTTCCGAAACATGGATAACAAAACTTTTGTGTTCATTTGTGGTGTGTGGATAAATTTTTTTTGCTTACATTTATTATTGTTTTGAATTCTTTGTATACATAAACTTTATAATTTTCATTTTGTTGAGATCTATTTGCCTTATCTTTTTTTGTTTACAAAAGAACAAAGGGAGAGTGAAAAACTGAAGTTTGGATTTTAAAAGTAAACTAGACATAAAAAAAAATACACAAATTCAGAGCGAGAGCTAATTCCAAAAAGTCTCTGTAATGTTTAGGGATTGTAAAACTCTTTTAGTTTTTATATATTAGGTTTTGTAAACATCGAAAAAAGGGGGAGCGGGGTATTTAACTGAGTGTTGACTCCTTATCCACAAGTGATTTCTTACAAAAATGTAGCTCCTTACTCATGATCAATCACTTTACAATGATCTATGATTGTTAGATCAACGTTTTTTGTAAATGGGTTAAAAATGGCTTGTTTGGATAGGGTAAATATCCCACCGCACGTTCACTTGTGAATTTAATGAGCCTTAGTTGTTCTCATTAAAAAGTCTTGGATCCTTAGGTCAATTGCATCTTCAACATGTTTCGGGCAGCATATTCATATTCAAAACATGTTTGGATGAATTAGAAATATCTTTTTTAGAAAATTCCAATATATTAGGGGTTGTACTTGTGGAATTTCCCAATCAAAGATAACCAAACTTTGCAGTTCGTTTGTGGTGTGTGGAAAAATTTTCTCTAGTTACATTAAATATATTTTTTAATTTTTTCCATACCTAAACTCTGAAATTTTCATTTTGGTGTGATCTATTTGCCTAATCTTTTTTTCTTTACAAGAGAAAAAAGAGAGAGCGAAAAAACTCCAGTTTGGAATTTAAAACAAAACTTGACATCTAAAATTGAAATGGACAAATGCAGAGAGATATAATTCAGAAAAGTATTTGTAATTTTTAGGGATTTTAAAACTCTTTTATTTTTTATAAATAAGGTTTTGCAAACATCGAAAAAGGAGAGAGTGAGGGATTTAACCGAGTGTTGGCTCCTAATCCACAAGTCATTTCTTAAAAAAATATATCTTGTTACTCATGATCAATCACTTTACAGAGATCTATGATTGTTAGATCTACTTTTTTTAAATGGGCAAAAAATGGCTAGTTTTGATCGAGTAAATATCCCACCGCACGTTAACTTGAGAATATAATGAGCATTTGTTGTTCTCCTTAAAAGTCATGGATCCTTGGGTCAATTGCATCTTCAATATGTTTCGAGCATGCATATCCATATTAAAAAATTGTTAAGATTAATTAGAAATCTCTTACAAAATTCCAAGCAATTAAGGGTTGTACTTGTGGAATTTCCGAATCATGGATGAAAAAACTTTGGTGTTCATTTGTGGTGAGTAGATAAATTTTCTTTACTTACATTTGTTATTGTTTCAAAATTTTTGCATTTTTTTTGCTATCTTTATCTTTTTTTTTTTTTGCAAGAGAAAAAAAGGAGAGTGAAAAACTAAAGTTTGGATTTTAAAACAAAATTTGACATTTAAAATGGAAATGCTCAAATGCAGAGAGAGATAATTCCAAAAATATTATTTAATTTTTAGGGAATGTAAAACTCTTCTAGTTTTTATATATTATGTTTTGCAAACATCGAAAAAAGGGAGATGCAGGAGATTTAACTGAATGTTGACTCCTAATCCACAAGTCCTTTCTTACTTAAATGTAGCTCGTTACTCATGATCAACCACTTTACAATGATCTATGATTGTTACATAAACTTTCTGAAAATGGGCAAAATATGGCTTGTTTGGATCGGGCAAATATCCCTCCACACTTTCGCTTGGGAATTTAATTAAAATTTGTTGTTCTCCTTAAAATTCTTTGATCCTTGAGTCAGTTGCATCTTCAACCTATTTCATGCATGTATATCCATATTTAAAACATGTTAGGATCAATTAGAAATCTCTTTCTTAAAAAATTCAAAGTTATAAGGGGTTGTACAAGTGGGATTTTCCAAACATGGATAACAAAAATTTTGTGTTCATTTTTAGGGAGTGGATAAATTTTATTTACTTACATTTATTATTATTTTAAATATTTTTCATACATAAACTCTAAAATTTTCATTTTGTTAAGATATATTTACCTTATCTTTATTTTTGTTTACGAGAGAAAAAAGCGAGAGTGAAAAACTCAAGTGTGGATTTTAAAACAAAATTTGACATCTAAAAAGGAAATGCACAAATGTAGAGAGAGATAATTCCAAAAAGTCTCTGTAATTTTTAAGGATTGTAAAACTCTTTTTTTTTATATATTAGATTTTGCAAACATCGAAAAAAGGGGGAGCGGGGAATTTAATTTAGCGTTGACTCCTAATCCACAAGTCATTTCTTTAAAAAATGTAGCTCATTACTCATGATCAATCACTTTATATGATCTATGATTGTTAGATCAACTTTTTTTGAAAAATGGGCAAAAAATGGCATGATTGGATCGGGAAAATATCCCATCGCACATTCAGTTTAGAATTTAATGAGCATTTGTTGTTCTCCTTAAAAGTCTTGGATCCTTGGCGCATTTGTACCTTTGACGTGTTTCCTGCAAACATATCCATACTTAAAACATGTTTGGATCAATTACAAATCTCTTTCTTATAAAACTTCAAGCAATTAGGGGTTGTACTAGTGGGCTTTCCCAAACATGGATAACCAAACTTTGGTGTTCATTTTTGTTGTGTGGATAAATTTTCTCTTCTTACGCTTATTATTGTTTTAATTTTTTTGCATAGATAAACTCTGAAATTTTCATTTTGGTGCGATCTATTTTCCTTAGCTTTTTTTGTTATTAGAGAAAAAAAGGTCAGTGAAAAAATGCAAGTTTGGATTTTAAAACAAAACTCGACATCTAAAATCGAAATTCACAAATGCAGAGAGAGATAATTCAAAAAGGTTACTTGTAATTTTTAGGGATTATTAAAATATTTTATTTTTTATAAATTAGGTTTTTCAAACATCGAAAATTGGAGGGAGTTGTAGATTTAACCGAGTGTTGACTCCTAATCTGCAAGTCATTACTTAAAAAAATTGCTCATTACCCATGGTCTATCACTTTATAGAGATCTATGATTGTTAGATCAACTTTTTTTAAATGGGCAAAAATTGGCTTGTTTGGATCGGGTAAATATCCCATCGCATGTTCAGTTGAGAATTTAATGAGCATTTGTTGTTCTCCTTAAAAGTCTTGGATCCTTGGGTCATTTGCATCTTCAACCTTTTTCTTACATGCATATCTATAATTAAAAACATGTTAGGATGAATAAGAAATCTCTTTCTTATAAAAATCGCAAGCTATTACAGGTTGTACTTGTGGAATTTCCAAAACATGGATAACGAAACTTTGGTGTTCGTGTGTGGTATATGGATAAATTTTCTTTACTTACATTTATTATTGTTTTGAATTTTTTGCATACATAAACTCTTAAATTTTCATTTTATTGTGATCTATTTGCCTTATTTTTTTATTTACGATAGAAAAGAGAGAGAGAGTGAAAAACTCAACTTTGGATTATAGAAAACACTTGACATCTAAAACGCAAATGCACAAATGCAGAGAGAGATAATTCAAAAAAATCTCTGTAATTTTTAGGGATTGTAAAACTCTTTTAGTATTTATATATTAGGTTTTGCAAACACGGGAAAAGGGGGAGCGGGGGATTTAACCGAGTCTTGACACCTAATTGAAAAGTCATTTTTACAAAAATTTACCTCGTTATTCATGATCAATCACTTTACAATGATATATAATTGTTAGATCAACTTTTTTTGAAAATGGGGAAAAAATGGCTTGTTTGGATCGGGTAAATATCCCACCGCATGTTCACTTGAGAATTTAATGAGCATTATTTATTTTCCTTAAAAGTTCGGATCCTTGGGTCATTTGCATCTTCAACATGTTCCATGCTTGCATATCTGTATTTAAAATATGTTTGGAGCAATTAGAAATCTCTTTCTTATAAAATTCAAAGCTATTAGAGGTTGTACTAGTGGAATTTCCCAAACAGAGATAGCAAAACTTTGGTGTTCATTTGTGGTGTGTGGATAAATTTTCTTTTCTTACATGGATAATCTTCTTTTTGTTGCGATATATTTCCCTTATCTTTTTTAGTTTACGAGAGAAAAAAGGGAGAGTGAAAAACTCAAGTATGGATTTTAAAATAAAACTTGACATCTAAAATGGAAATGCACAAATGCAGAGAGAGATAATTCCAAAAATTCTTTGTAATGTTTAGGGATAGTAAAACTCTTTCAGTCTTTATATATTAGGTTTTTAAAACATCAAAAAATGGGGGAGTGGAGCATTTAACTGAGTGATGACTCCTAATCCAGAAGTCATTTCTTACAAAAATGTAGCTCCTTACTCATGATCAATCACTATAAAATGATCTATGATTGTTAGAACAAATTTTTTCATAAATGAGTTAAAATGGCTTGTTTAGATCAGGTAAATATCCCACTACACAATCAATTGAGATTTTCAGGAGCATTTGTTGTTCTCCTTAAAAATCTGGGTACTTAGGTCATTTGAATGTTCAACATGTTTCGTGCATGCATATCCATATTTAAAACATGTTAAGTTTAATTAGAAATCTCTTATAAAATTCCAAGAAATTAGGCATGGTACTTGTGGAATTTCCCAAACATGGATAACAAAACTTTGGTGTTCGTTTGTGGTGTGTGGATAAATTTTAATTACTTACATTTGTTATTGTTTCAAAATTTTTACTTACATCAACTCTAAAAATTTCATTTTTTTGCGATAATTATTTTTTTTTGTTTACGAGAGAAAAAAGGGAGAGTGAAAAACTCAAGTTAGGATTTTAAGACAAAATTTGACATCTTAAATGGAAATGAACAAATGCTGAGAGAGATAATCCCAAAAAGTCTCGTTAATTTTTATGGAATGTAAAACTCTTTCAATTTGTATATATTATATTTTTCAAACATCGAAAAAAGGGGGGAGTCGGGAATTTAACTGAATGTTGACTCCTAATCCACAAGTCAATTCTTACATAAATGTAGCTAGTTACTCATGATCAATCACTTTAAGATGATCTATGATTGTTAGATCAACTTTTTGAAAATGGGCAAAAAATCGCTTGTTCGGATCAGATAAATATCGCACCGCACGTTCACTTGAGAATTTAATTAGCATTTGTTGCTCTCCTTAAAAGTCTTGGATCCTTGGGTTATTTACATCTTCAACATGTTTCATGCATGCATATCCATATTTAAAACATGTTAGGATCAATTAGAAATCTCTTTCTTAAAAAATTCCAAGCTATTAGGGGTTGTACAAGTGGAATTTTCCAAACATGGATAACAAAAATTTTGTGTTCGTTTGTGGTGAGTGGATAAATTTTCTTTACTTACTTTTATTATTGTTTTAAATTTTTTTCATACATAAACTCTAAAATTTTTATTTTTTTGCGATATATTTTTCTTATCTTTTTTTTTTTTTGTTTACGAGAGAAAAAAGAGATTGTGAAAAACTCAAGTGTGGATTTTAAAACAAAACTTGACATCTAAAATGGAAATTCACAAATACAGAGAGAGATAAATCAAAAAAGTCTCTTTTATTTTTAGGGATTGCAAAACTCTTTTGTTTTTATATATTAGGTTTTTCTTACATCGAAAAAAGGGGGAATGAGAGATTTAACTCACTGTTGACTCCTAATCCGCAAGTCATTTCTCACAAAAATCTAGTTCGCTACTCATGATCAATCACTTTACAATAATCTATGATTGTTAGATTAATTTTTTTTGTAAATGGGCAAAAAAATGGCTTATTTGGATCGGTTAAATATCCCACCGCACGTTCACTTGAGAATTTAATGAGCATTTGTTGTTCTCCTTAAAATTCTTGGATCCTTGAGTCATTTGCATCTTCAACACGTTTCCTGCATGCACGTCCATTTTTAAAACATGTTTGGGTCAATTAGAAATATCTTTCATGTAAAATTCCAAGCTATGAGGGGTCGTACTAAAGGAATTTCCCAAACATGGATAACCAAACTTAGGAATTCGTTTGTCGTGAGTGGGTAAATTTTTACTACTTTCAATTATTATTGTTTTAATTTTTTTGCATACATAAACTCTGAAATTTTTATTTTTTTCCTATCAATTTGCCTTATCTGTTTTTGTTGATGAGAGAAAAAAATGAGAGTGAAAAAATGCAAGTTTCGATTTTAAATCAAAACTCGACATCTAAAATAGAAATGCACAAATGCAAAAAGTAATATTTCCAAAAAGTATCTGTAATTTTTAGGGATTTCAAAACTCTTTTATTTTTTATAAATTAATTTTTGACAACATCAAAAAAGGGGGCCAACAAGGGATTTAACCGAGTGTTGACTCCTAATCCACAAGTTTTTCTTAAAAAAATATAGCTCATTTCTCTTGATCAATCAGTTTATAGAGATCTATGGTTTTTAGATCAATTTTTTTAAATGGGCAAAAAATGCTTTGTTTGGATTGGGTAAATATCCCATGACACGTTCAGTTTAGAATTTAATGGGAATTTGTTGTTCTCCTTAAAATTCTTGGATCCTTGGGTCATTTGCATCTTCAAATTTTTTTTGACATGCATATCCTTATTTAAAACATGTTAGGATCAGTAAGAAATCTCTTTCTTATTAAAATTGCAAGCTATTAGAGGTTGTACTTATGGAATTTCCCAAACATGGATAACAAAACTTTCGTGTTTGTGTGTGGTATGTCGATAAATTTGCTTGACTTACATTTATGATTGTTTTAATTTTTTTGCATACATAAACTCTAAAATTTTTATTTTGTTGCGATTTATTTGCCTTATCTTTTTTGTTGACAACAGAAAAAAGGAGAGTGAAAAACTCAAGTTTGGATTTTAAAACAAAATTTTACATATAAAAAGGAAATGCAAAAATGCAGAGAGAGATAATTCAAAAAGGTCTCTGTAATTTTTATGGATTGTAAAACTCTTTTAGTTTTTATATACAAGGTTTTGCAAACATCGGAAAAAGGGAGAGCATGGGATTTAACTTAGTGTTGACTCAAAATCCACTAGTCTTTTCTTACAAAAATATAGGTCGTTACACATAATCAATAAATTTACAATGATCTATGATTGTTAGATCATTTTTTTGTAAATGGGCAAAAATTGGCTTGTTCGGATCGGGTAAATATCCCACCGCAAGTTCACTTAAGAATTTAATGAGCATTTGTTAATCTCTTTGAAAGTCTTGGATCCTTGGGTCATTTGCATCTTCAACATGTTTTACGCATGCATATCCATACTTAAAACATGTGAGGATAAATTAGAAGTCTCTTTCTAATAAAATTTCAAGCGATTAGGGGTTGTACTAGTGGAATTTTCAAAACATGGATAACAAAACTTTGGTGTTAGTTTGTGGTGAGTGGATAAATTTTCTTTACTTACATTGATAATTGTTTTATATTTTTTTCATACATAAACTCTAAAATTTTCTTTTTGTTGCGTTATATTTCCCAAATCTTTTTTGTTTACGAGAGAAAAAAAGGAGAGTGAAAAACTCAAGTTTGGATTTTAAAATAAAACTTGACATCTAAAATGGAAATACACAAACGCAGAGAGAGATAATTCAAAAAAATCTCAGTAATTTTTAGGGATTTTAAAACTCTTTTAGTTTTTATATATTAGGTTTTGCATAGATCGAAAAAAGGGGGAATGGGGATTTAACTAAGAGTTGACTCGTAATACGGAAGTCATTTCTTAAAAAAATGTAGCTCCTAACTCATGATCAATCACTTTACAATGATCTATGATTATTAGATCAAGTTTTTTCATAAATGGGTAAAAAAATGGCTTGTTTGTATCTGGTAAATATCCCACCACCGTTCACTTGAAAATTTAATGAGCATTTAATGTTCTCCTTAAAAGTCTTGGATCCTTGGATCATTTGCATCTTCAACATGTTTCGGGCATGCATATTCATATTTAAAATATGTTTGGTTCAATTAGAAATCCCTTTTCCTATAAAATTCCAAGCTATTCGGGGATGTACAAGTGGAATTCCCTAAACATTGTTAAGAAAATTTTGGTGTTCGTTTGTGGTTTGAGGATAAATTTTCTCTACCCACATTTATTATTGATATAAATTTTTTTGTATACATAAACTCTAAAATTTTCATTTTGGTGTGATCTATTTGCCTAATCTTTTTTTGTTTACGTGAGAAAAAGGGGGAGTGAAAAAACTCAAGTTTGGATTTGAAAACAAAACTTGTCATCTAAAATCAAAATGCACAAATGCAGAGAGAGATAATTCCAAAAAGTATCAGTAATTTTTAGGCATTGTGAAACTCTTTTATTTTTTATAAATTAGGTTTTGCAAACATCGAAAAAAAGGGGGGAGTGGGGGATTTAACTGAGTGTTGACTCCTAATCCACAAATCCTTTCTTACAAAAATATAGTTTGTTACTCATGATCCATCACTTTACAGAAATCTATGATTGTTAGATCAACTTTTTGTAAATGGGCAAAAAATGGCTTGTTTGGATCCGGTAAATATCCCTCCGCTCGTTCACTTGAAAATTTAATGAGCATTTTTTGTTCTCCTTAGAAGTCGAGGATGCTTGGGTCAATTGCAACTTCAACATGTTTCGTGCATGCATATCCATATTTAAAACATGTTAGGATCAATTAGAAATCTCTTTCTTATAAAATTCCCAGCTATTAGGGGTTGTACTAGTGGAATTTTCCAAACATGGATAAAAAAAATTTGGTGTTCATTTTGGGTGAGTGGATAAATTTTCTTTTGTTACATTAATTATTTTTTTAATTTTTTTCAGACATAAACTCTTAAACTTTCATTCTGTTGCGATATATTTGCCTTATCTTTTTTTGTTTACGTTAGAAAAAAGGGAGAGTGAGAAACTCAAGCGTGGGGGATTTAACCGAGTGTTGACTCCTAATCCAAGTGTTTTTGTTACATAAATATAGCTCGTTACTCATGATCAATCACTTTACGGAGATCTATGACTGTTAGATCAACATTTTGAAGATGGGCAAAAAATGTTGTGTTTGGATCAGGTAAAAATCCCACCGCACGTTCAGTTGAGAATTTAACGAGCATTTGTTGTTCTCCTTAAAAGCCTTGGATCCATGGGTCATTTTCATCTTCAAAATTTTTGGTACATGTATATCCATATTTAAAACATGTTAGGATTAATTAGAAATCTCTTTCTTACTAATATTGCAAGCTATTAGGGGTTGTACTTGTGGAATTTCCCAAACATGGATAAAAAAACTATTGTGTTCGTGTGTGGTATGTGGATAAATTTGTTTTACTTACATTTATTATTGTTTTAAATTTTTTGCATACATAAACTCTAAAATTTCATTTTGTTGCGATCTATTTGCCTTATCTTTTTTTGTTTACGAGAGAAAAAAGGGAGAGTGAAAAACTCAAGTTTGGATTTTAAAACAAAACTTGACATCTAAAATGGAAATGCACAAATTCAGAGAGAGATAACTCAAAAGGTCTTTATAATTTTTTTGGATTGTAAAACTATTTTAGTTTTTATATAAAAGGTTTTGCAAACATCGAAAAAAGGGAGAGTATGGGATTTAACTGAGTGTTGAGTCCTAATCCACAAGTCGTTTCTTACAAAAATATAGCTCGTTACACATGATCAATAAATTTACAATGATCTATGATTGTTAGATCAAATTTTTATAAATGGGCAAAAAATGGCTTGTTTGGTTCAGGTAAATATCCCACCGCAAGTTCACTTAAGAATTGAAGGAGCATTTTTTATTCTCCTTGAAAGTTTTGGATCCTTGGGTCATTCACTTCTTCAACATGTTTCATGCATGTATATCCATATTTAAAACATGTTAGGAAGAATTAGATTTCTCTTTCTAATAAAATTTCAAGCTATTAGGGGTTGTACTAGGGGTTGTACTAGTGGAATTTTCCTAACATGGATAACAAAACTTTGGTATTAGTTTGTGGTGAGTGGATAAATTTTCTTTACTTACGTTGATAATTATTTTTTTATTTTTTTCATACATAAACTCTAAAATTTTCATTTTTTTGTGATATATTTCCCTAATCTTTTTTGTTTATGAGAGAAAACAAGAAGAGTGAAAAACTCAAGTTTGGATTTTAAAATAAAACTTGACATCTAAAATGGAAATGTACAAATGCAGAAAGAGATAATTCAAAAAAGTCTCTGTAATTTTTAGGGATTGTAAAACTCTTTTAGTTTTTATATATTAGGTTTTGCCTACATTGGAAAAAGTTGGAGCAGGAGATTTAACTGAGTGTTGACTCCTAATCCCTAAGTCATTTCTTACAAAAATGTAGCACGTTATTCATGATCAATCACTTTACAATGATCTATTATTGTTAGATAGCCTTTTTTTGTAAATGGGCAAAAAATGGCTTGTTTGGATTGGGTAAATCTCCCACTGCACGTTCACTTGAGAATTTAATGAGCATTTGTTGTTCTCCTTAAAAGTCTTGGATCCTTGGGTCATTTGCATCTTCAACATGTTTTTGGCATGCATATTCATATTTAAAACATGTTTGGATCAATTAGAAATCTCGTTCTTATAAAATTCCAAGCTATTAGGGATTTTCCAAACATAGATAAGATAACTTTAGTGTTCGTTTGTGGTGTAAGGATAAATTTTCTAGTTACATTAATTATTGTTTGAAATTTTTTTGCATACATAAACTCTGAAATTTTCATTTTTATGTGATCTATTTGCCTAATCTTTTTTTGTTTACAAGAGAAAAAAGAGAGAGTGAAAAAACTCCCGTTTGGATTTTAAAACAAAACTTGACATCTAAAATCAAAATGCTCTAATGCAGAGAGAGAAAATTCCAAAAAGTATCTGTCATTTTTAGGGATTTTAAAAATATTTTATTTTTTATAAATTAGGTTTTGAAAACATCAGAAAAAGGGTGGAGCAGGGAATTTAACCGAGCGTTGACTCCTAATCAACAAGTCATTTCTTACAAAAATATAGTTCATTACTCATGATCAACCACTTTACAGAGATCTATGATTGTTAGATCAACTTTTTGTAAATGGGCAAAAAATGGCTAGTTTTGATTGAGTAAATATCCCACCACACATTCACTTAAGAATGTAATTAGCATTTGTTGTTCTCTTTAAAAGTTTGGGATCCTTGGGTCCATTACATGTTCAACATGTTTTGTGCATGCATATCCATATTTAAAATTTGTTAAGATTAATTAGAAATTTCTTACAAAATTCCAAGCAATTAAGGGTTGTACTTGTGGAATTTCCCAAACATGGATAACAAAACTTTGGTGTTCGTTTGTGGTGTGTTGATAAATTTTCTTTACTTGCATTTTTTATTGTTTCAAAATTTTTGCATACATAAACTCTAAAATTTTCATTTTTTTGCAATCTTTATTTTTTTTTTTACTAGAGAAAAAAGGAGAGAGAAAAACTCAATTTCTAATTTTATAACAAAATTTGACATCTAAAATGGAAATGTTCAAATGCTGAGAGAGATAATTCCAAAAAGACTCTTTAATTTTTAGGGAATGAAAAACTCTTCTAGTTTTTATATATTATGTTTTGCAAACGTCGAAAAAGGGGGAGCGGGGGATTTAACTTAATGTTGACTCCTAATACACAAGTCATTTCTTACATAAATGTAGATCGTTACTCATGATCAATCACTTTACAATGATCAATGATTATTAGATTAAAATTTTGAAAATGGGTAAAAAATAGCTTGTTTGGTTCGGGTAAATATTCCACCGCACGTTCACCTGAGAATATAATTAGCATTTGTTTCTCTCCTAAAAAGTATTGGATACTTGAGTCATTTGCATCTTCAACATGTCTCGTGCATGGATATCCATATTTAAAACATGTTAGAATCAATTAGAAATCTCTTTCTTAACAATTTCAAAGTTATAAGGGGTTGTACAAGTTGAATTTTCCAAACATGGATAACAAAAATTTGGTGTTCATTTGTAGTGAGTGAATAAACTTTTTTTACTTACATTTATTATTGTTTTAAATGTTTTCATACATAAACTCTAAAATTTTTATTTTGTTGCGATATATTTGCCTTATCTTTTTTTTATGAGATAAAAAAGGGAGAGTGAAAAATTCAAATGTGGATTTAAAAAAAAAAACTTGACATCTAAAATGGAATTTCACAAATGAAGAGAGAGATACTTCCAAAAAGTCTCTGTAATTTTTAGGGATTGTAAAATTGTTTTTGTTTTTTTATATATTAGATTTTGCAAACATCTGAAAAAGGGAGAGCGGGGGATTTAATTGAGTGTTGACTCTTCATCCACAAGTCATTTCTTAAAAAATTGTAGTTCATTACTCATGATAAATCACTTTACAATGATCTATGATTGTTAGATCAACTATTTTTTAAATAGGCAAAAAATGGATTGTTTGTTTCAGGTAAATATCCCACCACACGTTCACTTGAGAATTTAATGAGCTTTTGTTGTTCTCCTTAAAAATATCTGATCCTTGGGTCATTTGCATCTTCAACATGTTTCGTGCATGCATATCCATATTTAAAACATGTTTGGATCAATTAGAAATCTATTTCTTATAAAATTCCAAGCTATTTGGGATTATACTAGTGGAATTTCCCAAACACGGATAACCAAACTTTGGTGTTTATTTGTGGTGTGTGGATTAATTTTCTCTTCTTACATTTATTATAAGTTTTTTCATACATAAACTCAAAAATTTTCTTTTTGTTGAAATATATTTCCCTTACCTTCTTTAGTTTACGAGAGAAAAAAGGGAGAGGGAAAAACTCAAGTATGGATTTTAAAATAAAACTAGACAACTAAAATGGAAATGCAAAAAATCAGAGAGAGATAATTCTAAAATGTCTGTGTAATGTTTAGGGATTGTAAAACTCTTTTGGTTTATTTAAATTAGATTTTTCAAACATCGAAAAAAAGGGGGAGAGAAGGATTTCACTAAGTGTTAACTGCTAATCCACAAGTCATTTCTTACAAAAATATAGCTCCTTACACATGATCAATCACTTTACAATGATCTATGATTGTTAGATCAACTTTATTTGTAAGTGGATTAAAAATGACTTGTTTGGATTGGGTAAATATCCCACTGCACGTTCACTTGAGAATTTACTGAGCATTAGTTGTTCTCCTTAAAAGTCTTCGATCCTTGGGTCAATTGCATCTTCAACATGTTTCAGGCATGCATATTCATATTTAAAACATGTTTGGATCAATTACAAATTTCTTTCGAAAAAAATACCATGATATTTGGGGTTGTACTAGTGGAATTTTCCAAACATAGATAACAAAACTTTGGTGTTCATTTGTGGTGTGTGGATAAATTTTCTCTAGTTACATTGAGTATTGTTTCAAATTATTTTGCATACATAGACTCTGAAATTTTCGTTTTGGTAGGATCTATTTGCCAAAAAAAATTTTGTTTACGAGATGAAAAAGAGAGAGTGAAAAAACTCCAGTTTGAATTTTAAAATAAAACTTGACGTCTAAAATTGAAATGCACAAATTCAGTGAGAGATAATTCCAATAAGTATCTATAATTTTAAGGGATTTTAAAATTCTTTTTTTTATAAATTAGGTTTTACAAACATCGGAAAAAGGGGAGAGCGGGGGATTTAACCGAGTGTTGACTCTGAATCCACAAGTCATTTCTTACAAAAATATTGCTCATTACTCATGATCAATCTCTTTGCAGAGATCTATTATTGTTAGATCAAATTTTTGTAAATGGGCAAAAAATGGCTTGTTTTGATCGAGTAAATATCCCACCGCACGTTCACTTGAGAATGTAATGAGCATTTGTTGTTCTCCTTAAAAGTCTGGGATCCTTGGGTCAATTGCATCATCAACATGTTTCATGCATGCACATCCATTTTTAAAATTTTTTTAGATTAATTAGAAATCTCTTATAAAATTCCAAGCAATTAAGGGTTGTACTTGTGGAATTTCCCAAACTTTGATAACAAAACATTGGAGTTCGTTTGTGGTGTGTGGATACATTTTCTTTACTTACATTTGTTATTGTTTCAAAATATTTGCATAGATAAACTCTAAAATTTTCATTTTTTTGTGATCTTTATCTTTTTTTTTAACGAGAGGAAAAAAGGAGAGTGAAAAACTCAAGTTTGGATTTTAAAACAAATTTTGACATTTAAATTGGAAATACTCAAATGCAGAGAGAGATAATTTCAAAAAGATTCTTTAATTTTTAGGGAATGTAAAACTCTTCTAGTTTTTATGTGTTATTTTTGCAAACATCAAAAAAAGGGGAAGTGGGGCATTTAACTGAATGTTGACTCCTAATCCACAAGTCATTTCTTACATAAATGTAGCTCGTTACACTTGATCAATCACTTTACAATGATCAATGATTGTTAGATCAACTTTTTGATAATGGGCAAAAAATGGCTTGTGTGGATCGGGTAAATATCCCACCGCATGTTCACTTGAGAATTTAATTAGCATTTGTTGCTCTCCTTAAAAGTCTTGGATCCTTCAGTCATTTGCATCTTTAACATGTTTCGTGCATGCATATCCATATTTAAAACATGCTAGGATCAATTAGAAATCTCTTTCTTAAAAATATTAAAAGTTATTAGGGGTTGTACAAGTGGAATTTTCCAAACATGGATAACAAAATTTGGTGTTCATTTGAAGTGAGTGGATAAATTTTCTTTACTTATATTTATTATTTTATTAAACTATTTTCATACATAAACTCTAAAATTTTCATTTTTTAGCGATATATTTGCCTTGTCTTTTTTTTTTTTACAAGAGAAAAAAGGGTGAGTGAAAAACTCAAGTGTGGATTTTAAAACAAAACTAGACATCTAAAATGGAAATGCACAACTGTAGAGAGTGATAATTCCAAAAAGTCTCTATATTTTTAGGGATTGTAAAACAATTTTTGTTTTATATATTATATTTTGCAAACATTGGAAAACGGGGGTGCGAGGGATTTAATTTAGTGTTGACTCCTAATCCACATGTGATTTCTTAAAAAAATGTAACTCGTTACTAATGTTCAATCACTTTACATGATCTATGATTGTTAGATCAACTTTTTTTGTAAATGGGCAAAAAATGGCTTGTTTGGATCAGGTAAATATCCCACCGCATGTTCACTTGAGAATTTAATGAGCATTTGTTGTTCTCCTTAAAATTATTGGATCCTTGGGTCGTTTGCATCTTCGACATGTTTCCTGCAACTATATCCATATTTAAAACTTGTTTGGATCAATTATAAATCTCTTTCTTATAAAATTCCATGCTATTAGGGGTTGTACCAGTGGAATCTCCCAAACATGGATAACCAAATTTTGGTGTTCGTTTGTGTTGTGTGGATGAATTTTCTTTTCTTACATTTATTATTGTTTGAATTTTTTTTCATACATAAACTCTAAAATTTTCATTTTGTTACGATCTATTTGCCTTAGTTTCTTTTTTTATTAGAGAAAAAAGGAAGAGTGAAAAAATGCAAGTTTGGAATTAAAAAAAAAACTCGACATCTAAAATAGAAATTCACAAATGCAGAGAGAGATAATTCAAAAAAGTATATGTAATTTTTATGGATTGTAAAACTCTTTTATTTTTATATATAAGGTTTTTCAAACATCGAAAATTGGGGGGAGCAGCAAATTTTACCGAGTGTTGACTCCTAATCCACAAGTCATTTATTACAAAATTATAGCTCGTTCCTCATGATCAATCCATTTACAGTGATCTATGATTTTTAGATCAATTTTTTGTAAATGAACAAAAAATGGCTTGTTTGGATTGGGTTAATATCCCACCGCACGTTCAGTTGAGAATTTAATGGGCCTTTTTTGTTCTCCTTAAAAGTCTTGGATCTTTGGGTCATTTGTATCTTCAAAATTTTTCGTGCATGCATATCCATAATTAAAACATGTTAGGATCAATTAGAAATCTCTTTCTTATAAAAATTATAAGCTATTAGGGGTTGTACTTGTGTAATTTCCAAAACATGGATAACAAAACTTTGGTGTCCGTGTGTGGTATGTGGATAAATTTCTTTACTTACCTTTACTATTATTTTAAAATTTTTGCATACATAAACTCTTAAATTTTCATTTAGTTGCGATCTATTTTCCTTATCTTTTTTTGTTTACGAGAGAAAAAAGCGAGAGTGAAAAACTCAAGTTTGGATTATAAAATAAAACTTGACATCTAAAATTGAAATGCAAAAATGCAGAAAGAGATAATTCAAAAATGTCTTTGTAATTTTTAGGGATTGTTAAACTCTTTTAATATTTATATATTAGGTTTTGCAAACAGAGAAAAAGGGGGAGTGGGGGATTTACTTGAGTGTTGACTCCTAATCCACAAGTCATTTCTTACAAAAATGTAGCTCGTTACTTTTGATCAATCACTTACAATGATCTATGATAGTTAAATCAACTTTTTTCATAAATGGGAAAAAAAGGCTTGTTTGTATCGGGTAAATATCCCACTGCACGTTCACTTGAGATTTAATGAGCATTTTTTGTTCTCCTTAAAAGTCTTGGATCCTTGGGTCATTTGCATCTTTAACATGTTTCGTGCATGCATATCCATATTTAAAACATGTTAAGATTAATTAGAAATCTCTAATAAATTTTCAAGCAATTAGGGGTTGTACTTGTGGAATTTTCAAAAACATGGATAACAAAACTTAGGTGTTCGTTCGTGGCATGTAGATAATTTTTTTTTACTCACATTTGTTTTTGTTTCAAAAAATTTCCATACATTAACTCTAAAATTTTCATTTTTTTGTGATCTTTATCTTTTTTTTGTTTCCGAGAGAAAAAAGGTAGAGTGAAAAACTCACGTTTGGATTTTAAAACAAAATTTGACATCTTAAATGGAAAAGCACAAATGCAGAGAGAGATAATTCCAAAACGACTCTTTAACTTTTAGGGAATGTAAAACTCTTTTAGTTTTTATATATTATGTTTTGCAAACATAAAAAAAGGGGGGAACAAGGGATTTAACTGAATGGTCACCTCTAATCCACAAGTCAATTGTTACAGAAATGTAGCTAGTTACTCATGATCAATCACTTTACAATGATCTATGATTGTTAGAACAACTTTTTGAAAATGGGCAAAAATGACTTGTTTGGATCGGACAAATATTCCATCACACGTTCACTTGAGAATTTAATTAGCATTTGTTGCTCTCCTTCAATGTCTTGGATACTTTGGTCATTTGCATCTTCATCATTTTTCGTGCATGCATATCCATACATAAAACATGTTAGGATCAATTTGAAGTCTTTCTTAAAAAATTCCAAGCTATTAGGGGTTGTACTAGTGGAATTTTTCAAACATGGAAAATAAATATTTGGTTTTCATTTGTGGTGAGTAGATAAATTTTCTTTACTTACATTTATTATTGTTTTAATTTTTTTTCATACATAAACTCTAAATTTTTTATTTTTTGCGATATATTTGCCTTTTTTTTTGTTTATGAGAGAAAAAAGGTATAGTGAAAAACTCAAGTGTGGATTTTAAAACAAAACTTGACTTCTAAAATGGAAATGCACAAATGCAGAGAGAGATAATTCAAAAAAGTCTCTGTAATTTTTAGGGATTGTTAAACTCTTTTAGTTTTTATATATTAGGTTTTGCATACATCGGAAAAAGGGGGAGCGGGGGATTTTACTGAGTGTTGACTCCTAATCCGCAAGTCATTTCTTTCAAAAATGTAGCTCGTTACTCATGATCATACGCTTTACAATGATCTATGATAGTTAGATCAACTTTTTTCGTAAATGGGTAAAAAAATGGCTTGTTTGGATCGGGTTAATATTCCACCGCACGTTGACTTGAGAATTTGATGAGCATTTGCTGTTCTCCTTAAAAGTCTTGGATCCTAGGGTCATTTGCATCTTCAAAATGTTTCCTGCATGCATATCCATATTTAAAACATGTTTGGAACAATTATAAATCTCTTTCTTATAAAATTCCAAGCTATTAGGCGTTGCACTAGTGGAATTTCCCAAACATGGATAACCAAACTTTGGTTTTCGTTTTCGGTGTGTGGATAAATTTTCTCTATTTACAATTATTATTATTTTAATTTTTTTCCATACGTGAACTCTAAAATTTTCATTTTGGTGCGATCTATTTGCCTTATCTTTTTTTGTTGATAAGAGAAAAAAGGGAGAGTGAAAAAATGCAAGTTTGGATTTTAAAACAAAACTCGGTATCTAAAATCGAAATGGACAAATGTAGAGAAAGATAATTCCGAAAAGTATCAGTAATTTTTAGGGATTTTAAAAATCTTTTATTTTTTATAAATTAAGTTTTGCAAACATCAAAAAAGGGGGGGGGGGGGGGTGGGAAGGGGGGGGGGGGGGGGGGGGGGGGGGGGGGGGTGTGGTAGGGGATTTAACTAAGTGTTGACTCCTAATCCGCAAGTTTTTCATACAAAAATACAGCTCGTTACTCATGATCAATCACTTTACAGAGATCTATGATTGTTAGATCAACTTTTTTTAAATGGGCAAAAATGCTTTGTTTCGATCGGGTAAATATCCCACCGCATGTTCAGTTGAGAATTTAATGAGCATTTGTTGTTCTCCTTATAAGTCTTGGATCCTTGGGTCATTTGAATCTTCAACATTTTTTGAACATGCATATCCATATTTAAAACATGTTAGGATCAATTAGAAATCTCTTTCTTATTAAAATTGCAAGCTATTAGGGGTTGTACTTGTAGAATTTCCCAAACTTGGATAACAAAACTTTGGTGTTCGTGTGTGGTATGTGGATAAATTTTATTTACTTACATTTATTGTTGTTTTAAATTTTTTGCATACATAAACTCTAAAATTTTCATTTTGTTGCGATCTATTTGGCTTATCTTTTTTTTTTTACGAGAGAAAAATGGGGAAGTGAAAAACTCTAAGTTTGGATTTTAAAAAAAAATTGACATCTAAAATGGAAATGCACAAATGCAGAGAGAGATAATTCAAATAGGTCACTGTAATTTTTATGGATATTAAAACTATTTTATTTTTTATATATTAGGTTTTTCAAACATCGAAAAAAGGGAGAGCATTGGATTTAACTCAGTGTTGACTCCTAATCCACAAGTCGTTTCTTTAAAAAATATAGCTCATTACACATGATCAATAAATTTACAATGATATATGATTGTTAGATCATATTTTTGTATATGGGCAAAAATGGTTTGTTTGGATTGGGTAAATATCCCATTGGAAGTTCATTTAAGAATTTAATGAGCGTTTGTTATTCTCCTTGAAAGTCTTGGATCCATGGGTCATTTGCATCTTCAACATGTTTCATGCATGCATATGCATATTTTAAACATGTTAGGATGAATTAGAAATCTCCTTGAGGGCTTATTTATACATCTTTGTTATTTGGGCTTATTGCTACATCTATGATATATGGTTCAAGCTGGGATCACTGCCATTACCACCCAACTTGAGGGGGAGAACTACAAGAAGTACAAGAAAGAGGTATTTTATTTCATATGTTGTGAATAAGTTTACGTGACCAACATATTCAAGAAAGGGGAGCACAAAAGATGAAGCTTGTGCATCAATGAAGAAATTTTTATATCGGATTATTTCATGGGTTCTTTTACAATTTTGTTCCACACGAGATTTTTGGTGTCGTTGAACTTATTTGGTTCGTGTTATATGTGTTGGAAGATGGTCGTGTTACAATGGCTGTTATTATGTCTCTTTGGGGGCATTATTATTGAAGAAGAGGTGCCCTCATATCATCATTTATTTTACCCCATAAAAAAATATCATGGTTGGGAAACCATAACGAAGGATACCCTATCTAGGCCCTGTAAAAAAAAATATATATATCACTGCTATCATGTCTCTTTGGGGACATTATTACTGAAGAAGAGGTGCCCTCATATCATCATTTATTTTAACCCGTCAAAAAATATCACGGTTGGCAAACCATGACAAAGGATACCTTATCTAGGCCCTGTCAAAAAATATCACGGTTGGAAAACCATGACAAAGGATACCTTATCTAGGCCCTGTCAAAAAATATCACGGTTGGGAAACCATGACGGAGGAACTTATTATTACATATATGTTATCCCCATAACCCCCCCCCCCCCCCCCCCCATATAATGGTTTTTATGACTCCTACCACTTGAGGGTCATTGTCCTGTGGAGGGACACAGTCGTGGACACTTCAAAGAGAGATAATTTTAAAAAGTATCAGTAATTTTTAGGGATTGTGAAACTCTTTTATTTTTTATAATTTAGGTTTTGCAAATATTAGAAAAAAGGGGGAGCGGAGGATTTAACAGAGTGTTGACTCCTAATCCACAAGTCATTTCTTACAAAAATATAGTTTGTTACTCATGATCAATCACTTTACATAAATCTAAGATTGTTAGATCAAATTTTTGTAAATGGGCAAAAAATTGCTAGTACGGATCGGGTAAATATCCCAGCGCACGTTCACTTGAAAATTTAATGAGCATATGTTGCACTCCTTTGAAGTCGGGGATCCTTGGGTCAATTGCATCTTCAACATGTTTCGTGCATGCATATCCATATTTAAAACATATTAGGATCAATTAGAAATCTCTTTCTTATAAAATTCCCATCGATTAGGGGTTGTACTAGTGGAATTTTCCAAACATGGATAACAAAACTTTGGTGTTTTTTTGTGATGAGTCGATAAATTTTCTTTACTTACATTTATTATTATTTTAATTTTTTCTTCCTACAAGAACTCTGAAACTTTCATTTTGTTGCGATATATATGCCTTATCTTTTTTTGTTTTCGTGAGAAAAAAGGGAGAGTGAAACACTCAAGTGTGGATTTTAAAACAAAACTTGACATCTAAAAAGGAAATGCGCATATGCAGAGAGAGATAATTCAAAAAAGTCCTCGTAATATTTAGGGATTGTAAAATTCTTTTAGTTTTTATAGATTAGGTTTTGTAAACATTAGAAAAGGGGGAGCGCGGGTTTTAACTGAGTGTTGACTCCTAATCCACAAGTCATTTCTTACAAAAATGTAGCTCGTTACTAATGATCAATCACTTTACAATGATCTATGATTGTTAGGTCAACATTTTTTTGTAAATGGCCAAACAATGGCTTGTTCAAATCGGGTAAATATCCCACCGCAAGTTCACTTGAGAATTTAATGGGCATCTGTTGTTCTCCTTAAAAGTCTTGGATCCTTGGGTCATTTGCATCTTCAACATGTTTCGTGCAAGCATATCCATAATTAAAACATGTTTGGATCAATCAGAAATCTCTTTCTTATAAAATTCCTAGATATTAGGTGTTGTACTAGTGGATTTCCCAAACATGGATAACAAAACTTTGGTGTTCATTTGTGGGGTGTAGATAAATTTTCTCTAGTTAAATTTTTTATTGTTTTAAATTTTTTTTGAATACATAAACTATGAAATTTTCATTTTTGGTGCGATTAATTTGTCTTATCTTTTTTTGTTTATGAGAGAAAAAAGGGAGAGCGAAAAACCTAAAGTTTGGATTTTAAAAATAACTTGACATCTAAAATCGAAATGCACAAATGTAGAGAGAGATCATTCAAAAAAGTTTATGAAATTTTAAGGGATTGTAAAACTGTTTATTTTTTTTATAAATTAGGTTTTGTAAACATCAGAAAAAGGAGAGAGCAGGGGATTTAACCGAGTGTTGAATCCTAATCCACAAGTCATTTCTTACAAAAATTTAGCTCATTACTCATGATCAATCACTTTATAGAGATCTATGATTGTTAGATCAACCTTTTGTAAATGGGAGAAAAATTGATTGATTGGATCGGGTAAATATCCCAACGAACGTTCACTTGAGAATTTAATGAGCATTTGTTATTCTCCTAAAAAGTCTTGGATCCTTGGGTCATTTGCATTTTCAACATGTTTTGTGCATGCATATCCATATTTAAAACATGTTTGGATCAATTAGAAATCTATTTCTTATAAAATTCCTAGCTATTAGGCGTTGTACTAGTGGAATTTCCCAAACATGGATAACAAAACTTTGGTGTTTTTTTGTGGTGAGTTGATAAATTTTTTTTACTTAAATTTGTTATTATTTTAAATTTTTTTCATACAAGAACTCTGAAACTTTCATTTTGTTGCGATATATATGCCTTATCTTTTTTTGTTTTCATGAGAAAAAGGGAGAGTGAAAAACTCAAGTGTGGATTTTAAAACAAAACTTGACATCTAAAAAGGAAATGCACATATGCAGAGAGAGATAATTCCAAAAAGTCTCTGTAATTTTTACAGATTGTAAAAATCTATTTTTTATATATTTGATTTTGCAAACAACGTAAAAAGGAGGAGCGGGAGATTTAATTGAGTGTTGACTCCTAATCCACAAGTCATTTCTTAAAAAAAAGTAGCTCGTTACTCATGATCAATTACTTTACAATGATCTATGATTCTTAGAACATGTTTTTTTTAAAAAAATAGGCAAAAAATGGCTTGTTTGGATCGGGTAAATATCCCACCACATGTTTGCTTGAGAATTTAATGAGAATTTTTATTTCTCGTTAAAGTCTTGGATCTTTGGGTCATTATCATCTTCAACATGTGTCATACATGCATATCAATATTTAAAACATGTTTGGATCAATTAAAAATATCTTTCTTGTAAAATTCCAAGCTATTAGGGGTTGTACTAGTGGAATTTCCCAAACATGGATTACCAAACTTTGGTGTTCGTTTGTAGTGAGTGGATAAATTTTCTCCAGTTACAATTTTTTATTTTTTTATTTTTTGGCATACATAATCTCTGAAATTTTCATTTTGGTGTGATCTATTTGGGTTATCTTTTTTTTATGAGAGAAAAAAAGGGAGTGAAAAATGCAAGTTTGGATTTAAAAAAAAAACTCAACATCTAAAATCAACATGCAGAAATGCAGAGAGTGATAATTCAAAAAAGTATCTATAATTTTTAGTTATTGTAAAACTCTTTTTTTTTTATAAAATAGGTTTTGCAAACATCGAAAAGAGGGGGGAGTAGGGGATTTAACCGAGTGTTGACTCCTAATCCACAAGTTATTTCTTACAAAAATATAGCTCGTTACTCAGGATCAATCACTTTATAGAGATCTATGATTGTTAGATCCACTTTTTGTAAATGGCAAAAAAATGGAGTGTGTGGATCGGGTAAATATCCCACTGTACATTCAGTAGAGAATTTACTGAGTATTTGTTGTTCTTCTTAAAAGTCTTGGATCCTTGGGTAATTTGCATCTTCAAAAATTTTCGTGCATGCATATCCATATTTAAAACATGTTAGTATCAATTAGAAATTTCTTTCTTATTAATATTTCTAGCTATTAGGGGTTGTATTTGTGGAACTTTCCAAACATGGATAACATAACTTTGGTGGTCATTTGTGGTGTGTGGATAAATTTTCTTTACTTACCTTTATTATTGTTTTAAATTTTTTGCATTCATAAACTCTACATTTTAATTTTGTTGCGATCTATTTGCCTTTTTTTTTTTGTTTACGAGAGAAAAAAGGGAGAGTGAAAACCCAAGTTTGGATTTTAAAACAAAACTTGACATAAAAAATGGAAGCATAGAGAGATAATTACAAAACATCTCTGTAATTTTAAGCAATTGTAAAACTCTTTTAGTTTTTGTATATTAGGTTTTGCAAACATCAGAAAAAGGGGGGAGCGAAGGATTTAACTGAGTGTTGACTCCTATGCCACAAGTCATTTCTTACAAAAATCTATCTCATTACTCATGATCAATAAATTTACATTGATCTACGATTGTTAAATCAAATTTTTGTAAATGGGCAAAAAATGGCTTGTTTGGATTGGGTAAATATGCCACCCCAAGTTCACTTGAAAATTTAATGAGCATTTGTTGTTCTCCTTAAAAGTCTAGGATCCTTGGGTCATTTGCATCTTCAAAATGTTTCATGCATGGATATCCATATTTAAAACATGTTAGGATCAATTAGAAATTTCTTTCTTATAAGATTCCAAGCTATTAGTGGTTGTACTAGTGGACTTTCCCAAACTTGGATATTAAAACTTTTGTGTTCATTTGTGGTGAGTGCATAAATTTTATTTACTTATATTATTATTTTTTTAAAATTTTTTCAGACATAAACTCTAAAATCTTCATTTTGTAGCATATATTTGCCTTGTCTTTTATGGTTTATGAGAGAAAAAAGGACACAGAAAAACTCAAGTTTGGATTTTAAAAATAAACTTGACATCTATAATGAAAATCCACATATGTAAAGAGAGATAATTCAAAAAAGTCCTTGTAATATTTAGGGATTGTAAATCTCTTTTAGTTTTTATATATTAGGTTTTGTAAACATCAGAAAAGGGGGAGCGGGGGTTTTAACTGTGTTGACTCCTAATCCACAAGTCATTTCTTACAAAAATTTAGCTCGTTACTAATGATCAATCACTTTACAATGATCTATGATTGTTAGATCAACATTTTTTAGTAAATGGGCAAACAATGGCTTGTTCGGATCGGGTAAATATCCCATCGCATGTTCACTTGAGAATTTAATAGGCATCTGTTGTTCTCCTTAAAAGTCTTGGATCCTTGGGTCATTTGCATCTTCAAAATATTTCGTGCAGGCATATCCATATTTAAAACATGTTTGGATCAATCAGAAATCTCTTTCTTCTAAAATTCCTAGATATTAGGTGTTGTGCTAGTGGATTTCCCAAACATGGATAACAAAACTTTGGTGTTCATTTGTGGGGTGTTGATAAATTTTCTCTACTTAAATTTTTTATTGTTTTAAATTTTTTTGAATACATAAACTATGAAATTTTCATTTTGGTGCGATTAATTTGTCTTATCTTTTTTTGTTTATGAGAGAAAAAAGGGAGAGCGAAGAACCTAAAGTTTTGATTTTAAAACAAAACTTGAAATCGAAAATCGAAATGCACAAATGCAGAGAGAGATCATTCGAAAAAGTTTAGGTAATTTTAAGGGATTGTAAAACTGTTTATTTTTTTTATAAATTCAGTTTTGTAAACATCAGAAAAAGGAGAGAGCAGGGGATTTAACCGAGTGTTGACTCCCAATCCACAAGTCATTTCTTACAAAAATTTAGCTCATTACTCATGATTAATCACTTTATAGAGAGATCTATGATTATTAGATCAACCTTTTGAAAATGGGAGAAAAATTGATTGTTTGGATCGGGTAAATATCCCAACGCACGTTTACTTGAGAATTTAATGAGCATTTGTTGTTCTCCATAAAAGTATTGGATCCTTGGGTCATTTGCATTTTCAACGTGTTTTGTGCATGCATATCCATATTTAAAACCTGTTTGGATCAATTAGAAATCTATTTCTTATAAAATTTCTAGCTATTAGGCGTTGTACTAGTGGAATTTCCCAAACATGGATAACAAAACTTTGGTGTTCGTTTTTTGTGTGTGGATAAATTTTCTCTACTTATATTTGTTTTCATACTTAAACTCTGAAATTTTCATTTTGGTGCGATCAATTTGCCTTATCTTTTTTTTTACGAAAGAAAAAAGGGAGAGCGAAAAACCTCAAGTTTGGTTTTCAAAACAAAACTTGATAAAATTTAAATGCACAAATGCAGAGAGAGATCATTCCAAAAAGTTTCTATAATTTTTAGGGATTGTAAAACTCTTTTATTTTTTATAAATTAGGTTTTGCAAACATCGAAAAAATGGGGGAGTGGGGAATTTAACCGAGGGTTGACTCCAAATCCTCAAATCATTTCTTACAAAATAAAGCTCATTACTCATGATTAATCACTTTACAGAGATCAATAATTGTTAGATCAACTTTTCGTAACTGGGCAAAAAATTGCGCTCTTGGAGCGGGTAAATATCCCACCGCTCGTTCACTTGAGAATTTAATGAGAATTTGTTATTCTCCTTAAAAGTTCTAGATTTTTGGGTCATTTGTATCTGAAACTTTTTTCGTGCATGCATTTCCATATTTAAAACATGTTAGGATATATTAGAAATCTCTTTCTTATTAAAAGTGCAAGCTATTAGGGGTTGTACTAATGGAATTTCCTAAACATGGATAACAAAATTTTGGAGTTCGTTTGTGGTGTGTGGATAAATTTTCTTTACTTATTCTTATTATGGTTTTAAATTATTTACATACATATACTCTAAAATTTTTATTTTCTTGCGATATATTTGTCTTATCTTTTTTTGTTTACAAATGAAACAAGGGAGAGTGAAAAACTCACGTGTAGGTTTTAAAAAAAAAGTTGACATCTAAAATGGAAAAGCACATATGCATAGAGAGATACTCTCAAAAAGTTTCTGTAACTTTTAGGGAATGTAAAACTTTTTTTTTTATATATTAGATTTTCCAAACATCGAAAAAAGGGGGAGTGGGGGATTTAATTGAGTGTTGACTCCTAATCCACAAGTCGTTTCTTAAACAAATGTAGCTTGTTAATCATGATCAATCACTTTACAATGATCTATGATTGCTAGATAAATGTTTTTTTTTGAAAATGGGCAAAAAATGGCTTGTTTGGATCGGGTAAATATCCCATCGCACATTCACTTGAGAATTTAATGAGCATTTGTCGCTCCCCTTAAAAGTCTTGGATCCTTGGGTCATTTGCATCTTCAACATGTTTCGTGCATACATATCCATAATTAAAACATGTTTGGATCAATTAGAAATCTCTTTCTTTTAAAATTCCAAGCTATTAGGGTTGTACTAATGGAATTTCCCACACATGGATAACCAAACTTTTGTCTTCTTTAGTGGTCTGTGGATAAATTTTCTCTACTTATATTTATTAATTTATTAATTTTTTTTCCATACTTAAACTCTGAAATTTTCATTTTGGTGTGATCTATTTGCCTTATCTTTTTTTTTTTATGAGAGAAAAAAGGGAGAGTGAAAAAAAGCACGTTTGGATTTTGAAACCAAACTCGACATCTAGAATCGAATTGCACAAATGCAGAGAGAGATAACTTCAAAAAGTATCTTTAATTTTTAGGGATTGTAAAACTCTTTTATTGTTTATAAATTAGGTTTTGCAAAGCTCGAAAAAAGGGGGGAGAGGGGATTTAACTGAGTGGTGACTCCTAATCCTCAACTCATTTCTTATAAAAATATAGCTCGTTACTCATGTTCAATCACTTTACAAAGATCTATGATTGTTAGATCAACTTTTTGAAAATGGGTAAAAAATGGATTGTTTGGATCGGGTAAATATCTCACCGCACGTCCAGTTGAGAATTTAATGGGCATTTGTTGTTCTCCTTAAAAGTTTTGGATCCTTGGGTAATTTGCATCTTCAACATTTTTCGTGCATGCATATCCATATTTAAAACATTTTAGGATCAATTAGAAATCTCTTTCTTATTCAAATTTCAAGCTATTAGGGTTGTACTTGTGGAATTTCCAAAACATGGATAATAAAACTTTGGTGTTCGTTTGTGGTGTGAGGATAAATTTTCTTTACTTACATTTATTTTTGTTTTAAATTTTTTTTCATACATAAACTCTAAATTTTTCAATTTGTTACGATCTATTTGCCTTATCTTTTTATGTTTACGAGAGAAAAAAGGGAGAGTGAAAACTCAAGTTTGGATTTTAAAACAAAACTTGACATCTAAAATGGAAATGCACAAATGCGTAGAGAGATAATTACAAAATGTCTCTGTAATTTTTAGGGATTGTAAAAATCTTTTAGTTTTTATATATTAGGTTTTGCAAACATAAAAAAAAGGGAAGAGTGGGGGATTTAACTGAGTGTTGACTCCTAATCCACAAGTCATTTCTCACAAAAATATAGTTCGTTACACATGATAAATAAATTTACAATGATCTACGATTGTTCGATCAAATTTTTGTAAATGGGCAAAAAACGGCTTGTTTGGATCGGGTAAATATCCCACCACAAGTTCACATGAGAATTTAATGAGCATTTGTTGTTCTCCTTATAAGTCTTGGATCCTTGGGTCATTTGCATCTCCAACATGTTTCATGCATGGATATCCATATTTAAAACATGTTAGGATAAATTAGAAATTTCTTTCTTATGAAATTCCAAGCTATTATTGTTTTATATTTTTTTTAGACATAACCACTAAAATTTTAATTTTTTTGTGAGATATTTACCTTAACATTTTTTATTTACGAGAGAAAAAAGGGAGAATGAAAAACTCAAGTTTTGATTTTAAAACAAAACTTGACATCTATAATGGAAATCCACAAATGCAGAGAGAGATAATTCAAAAAATTCTCTATAAAGTTTAGGCATTGTAAAATATTTTAATTTTTATATATTAGGTTCTGGAAACATTAGAAAAAGGGGGAGCGGGGGATTTAACTGAGTGTTGGCTCCTAATCCACAAGTCATTTATTACAAAAATGTACCTCGTTACTCATGATCAATCACTTTACAATAGTCTATGATTGTTAGATCTACTTTTTTTGAAAATGGGCAAAAAATGGCTTCTTTGGATTGGGTAAGTATCCCATCACATTCACTTGAGAATTTAATGAGCATTTGTTGTTCTCCTTAAAAGTCTTGGATCCGTGGGTCATTTGCATCTTCAACATGTTTCCTACATGCATATCCATGTTTAAAACATATTTGGATCAATAAGAAATCTCTTTCTTACAAAATTCCAACCTATTAGGGGTTGTACTAGTGGAATTTCCCATACATAGATAACAAAACTTTGGTGTTCATTTGTGGTGTGTGGATAAATTTTCTCTACTTACATTTATTATTGTTTGAAAATTTTTTGCATACATAAATTCTGGTATTTTCATTTTGGTGTGATCTATTTGCCTTATCTTTTTTGGTTTCTGAGAGAAAGAAGGGGGAGTGAAAAACCTTAAGTTTGGATTTTGAAAGAAAACTTGACATCTAAAATCGAAATGCACAAATGCATATAGAGATAATTCCAAAAAGTCTCTATAATTTTTACGAATTGTAAAACTCTTTTATTTTTTATACATTAGGTTTTGCAAACATCGAAAAAAGGGGCAGCAGGGGTTTTAACCAAGTGTAGACTCCTAATCCACAAGTAATTTCTTTCAAAAATATAGCTCGTTACTCATGATCAATCACTTTATAGAGATCTATGATTGTTAGATCAAATTTTTTTTGTAAATGGGCAAAAAATGGCTTATTTGCATTGGGTAAATATCCCACTGCACCTTAATTTCAAATTTTAATGAGCATTTGTTGTTCTCCTTAAAAGTCTAGGATCCTTGAGTCATTTGCATCTTCAACATGTTTCGCACATGCATATCAATATTTAAAACATGTTAGGATCAATTTGAAATCTCTTTCTTTTAAAATTCCAAGCTATTAGGGGTTGTACTAGTGGAATTTTATGAACATGTATAACAAGAAATTGGTGTTTGTTTGTGGTGAGTGGATAAATTATCTTTATTTAAAATTATTATTGTATTAAATTTTTTTCATACATAAACTCAAAAAATTTCATTTTGTCTTAATATATTTGCCTTATCTTTTTTTGTTTACGAGAGAAAAAAGGGAAAGTGAAAAACTCAAGTGAGGATTTAAAAAAAAAAACTTGACATCTAAAATAGAAATGCACAAATGCAAAGAGAGATAATTCCAAAAAGTCTATGTAATGTTTAGGGATTGTAAAACTCTTTTAGTTTTTATATATTAGGTTTTGTAAACATCCGAAAAATTGGAGGACGAGGGATTTAACTAAGTGTTAACTCCTAATCCACATGCCATTTCTTAAACAAATGTTGCTTGTTACTCATGATCAATCACTGTACAATGATTTATGATTGTTAGATTAACTATTTTTGTAAAAGAGCAAAAAATGGATTGTTTGGATTTGGTAAATATCCCACCACTGTTCACTTGAGAATTTAATGAGCATTTTTTGTTCTCCTTAAAATTCTTGGATTCTTGGATCATTTGCCTCTTCAAAATGATTCCTGCATGCATATCCATATTTAAAACATGTTAGGATCAATTAGAAATCTCTTTCTTATTAAAATTGCAAGCTATTAGAAGTTGTACTCGTCGAATTTCCCAAACATGGATAACAAAACTTTGGTGTTCATGTGAGGTATGTGGATACATTTTTTTTTATTTAAATTTATTATTGTTTTAATTTTTTTGCAAACATTAACTCTAATATTTTCATTTTGTTGCGATCTATTTGCCCTATGTTTTTTTGTTTATGTGAGAAAAAAAGGAGAGTGAAAACTAGAGTTTGGATTTTAATAAAAAACTTGACATCTAAAATGGAAATGGACAAATGCAGAGAGAGATAATTCCAAAACATCTCAGTAATTTTAAGGGATTGTAAAATTCCTTTAGTTTTTATATATTAGGTTTTGCAAACATCGAAAAAGGGAGGAGCAGGGGATTTAACTGAGTGTTGACTCCAGTTCTACAAGTCATTTCTTACAAAAACATAGCTCATTACTCAAAATCAATAAATTTACAATGAATAATGATTGTTAGATCAAATTTTTGTAAGTGGGCAAAAAATGGCTTGTTTGGATCGGGTAGATATCCCACCGCAAGTTCACTTGAGAATTTAATGAGCATTTTATGTTCTCCTAAAAAGTCTTTGATCCTTGGGTTATTTGCATCTTCAATATGTTTCATGCATGCTTATCTATATTTAAAACATGTTAGGATCAATTAGAAATCTTTTTCTTATAAAATTCCAAGCTATTAGTGGTTGTACTAGTGGAACTTCCCAAACATGGATAACAAAACTTTGGTGTTCATTTGTGGTGTGTGGATAATTTTTCTTTTCTTTCATTTATTGTTGTTTTAAATTTTTTGCTTACAAAAACTCTACAATTTTCATTTTGGTGCGATCTATTTGCCTTATCTTCTTTTGTTGATGAGAGAAAAAAGGGAGACTGAAAACCTCAAGTTTGGATTTTAAAAAAAAAAACTTGACATCTAAAATGGCAATGCACATTTACAGTGAGAGATAATTCCAAAAAGTCTCTATAATTTTTACGGATTTTAAAACTCTTTTAATTTTTATATAATAGGTTTTGCAAACATCGAAAAAAGGGGGAGCATGAGATTTAACTGAGAGTTGACTCCTAATCCACATGTCATTTCTTACAAAAATGTTGCTCGTTACTCATGATCAATCACTTTAAAATGATCTATTATTGTTAGATCAACTTTTTTTTTTGTAAATGGGCAAAAAATGGCTTGTTTGGATTGGGTAAATATCCCACCGCAGTTCACTTGAGAATTTAATGAGCATTTGTTGTTCTCCTTAAAAGTCTTGGATCCTTTGGTCATTTGCATCTTCAACATGATTCGTGCATGCATATTTATATTTAAAACATTAGGATCAATTAGAAATCTCTTTCTTATAAAATTCGAAGCTATTAGGGGTTGTACTAGTGGAATTTCCCAAACATGGATAACAAAATTTTCGTGTTCGTTTGTGGTGTATCGATAAATTTTCTTTACTTAAATTTATTATTGTTTTAAATTTTTTGCATACATAAACTGTAAAATTTTCATTTTGTTTCGATCTATTTGCCTTTTCTTTTTTTTTTTTTACAAGAGAAAAAAGGGAGAGTGAAAAATCCAAGTTTGTATTTTAAAACAAAACTTGACATAAAAAATGGAAATGTACAAATGGAGAGAGAGATAATTTAAAAAAGTCTCTGTAATTTTTTAGGATTGTAAAAATCTTTTAGTTTTTATATATTAGCTTTTGCAAACATCAGAAAAATGGGGGAGTGGGGGATTGACTCCTAATCTACAAGTCATTTCTTTAAAAAATATAGCTCGTTACTCATGATCAATCAACTTTACAATGGTCTATGACTACTAGATCAAATATTTTTGTAAATGGGCACAAAATGGCTTGTTTGGTTCGGGAAAATATCCCATCACACGTTCACTTGAGAATTAAATGAGCATTTGTTGTTCTTCTTAAAAGTCTTGGATCCTTCGGTCATTTGCATCTTCAACATGTTTTATGTATGCATATCCATATTTAAAACATGTTAGAATTATTTAGAAATCTCTTTCTTATAAAATTTATTACAATATGGGACCCACCGTGGTAATCGAGCTGGTGTGACCCACAATGAGGACATGGGAAACTAAGAAGAGTCCTCACCCAAGCAAGCATGAGTTAAAGAATTAAGAAGCACAAGTTGAATTGAGTTAGAAGACTTGAAGATCAAGTGGGACCCACAAATATCTCACGATCTGTCAACCTTATCAAGATGAGCTAGAAGATAATGAGGGACCCACAAGGATAAGGCCTTGAGCTGACCTTCTCCCTTATATTCAAGTGAATGAAGAAAGAGTCTAGTTCAACTCATATTAGTCTTCTAGTAGATTGGTTTGGATAGACTTATCTTAGAGAGTTAGAGTTGGAATGTAATTAGGATAGAAAAGCTAATTGTATAAGGACTCTACCTCCTCCTCTACTATAAATACAGGAGTTTTAATTTAGAATTAAACAATTTACACATCTCATTCTCGAGTTACTTTCTCCATCTCTCTCTTTGCTTGGCGCAACCTCTCTTTGCTCTTTTATTTTTTCTTATCTCTACCCGAGAGCTCTTCTTCCCTTTAATTTTTTTTCTTTCTTTCTCTGGGTCGAAATTATGGAAAAGGGATCTTGAATTCAATATGGTATCAGAGCATTATATTTATGATCTCTCATCAAAGGAATGCTCTAGAGAAGTGATGATCCACACCACTCAAAGAACGCTCCTTTATGAAGGAAGAAGACAACCTGAGAGATAAGTGTTCAAAATTATTATTTTCTTTTCATGTTACTGGTTTCAGAATTTAGAAGATGATTCAAGGATGAATATGTTAAAGCTTTCATCTTATTATATTATGGATATGCATGCCTCTTTATCTAGAAGGAGCTATCAAAATTGTTTTGTCGGTTTGGAAATTTTGTTTATCGAGACCAGTCCATGATCAGATTATTGGAATTTTTTTCGTGGGATAAGAGTTCCCTAATATAGAAGATTGTTATTTAGTCTCTTATGATTGGTATTAGAGGGAAAAAATCAGAATAATAATTTAGCATCAATGCTAAAATTCCACATACATCGAGTTGATTGAAGAAGTACTACTTGGTGTTATTATTAGAATATTTTTTGAAGAAGGGCCTATCATGGCTGAAGAAAATATGAATATCAAAGGTCATATACTGAGAATCACCACCATACCCTTACGTGGGGTATCAAATTTTATGAGTTGGTCCACATCGGTTCAGAGGTTCCTTATAACAAAAAACCTACTTGGTCACCTCACCACCTGAGGACCACCTATTGATGAAGATGATATTTTTTATATGAAATGGCTGAAAATGATACTTTGGTAATTAGTTGGCTAATCAATAGCATGGAAGAAAATGTCTCCAATAATATTATTCATCTTGACACTGCTAAACAAATTTGGGAGACATATGCTAAACAATACTCATGCCCGGATACTCTACATAGACCCTATGATATTCTCCAAAGAATGTTGAATACTAAACAAGGAGAAAATATCTATGAGTACTTGGCCCGCTTTAGAGGGTTTCTTCAAGAGTGGAAGTTAGCTCAACCTTCAACCACTGATATTTTTGTCCAAGACAAACAGAGGGAAGCCTTAATTACTGCTATTTGTCTTGCAAATGTTAAACCTCGTCTTGAGATTGCCAAGAGTGAATTTTTGAGTGCTTTTGCTTTCCCAAAGTTTGATGATGTGTGCGCAACACTACTTTGTATTCCAGAAACTTCTTCTTCCACTACTGACATATCATCCACTAGGTATTCCGATCATAGAGGATCATCATTTGACCACGACCGAGGCCGAGGTAGAGGTTTTAGAGGAGGTAGAGGAAGAGGTGGAAGGACTAGTGCTGGCAGAACAAATGGGAAAGAATGTACTCATTGTAAATTTTTTTGGCACACTATAGATCAGTGCCGTTACAGGGCATGCACTTACTATGGACAATATGGCCATTACAAAGAAATATGCTATAAAGCCAATGGACAGTCAGAATTGACAAGGGCTATTCAAGCCTTTCTAAGTGATACAAAAGAAGAACATCCCACAAAATCAGCAGCACAAAAAAATATTACTGATGAAGAGTATAAGCTATTTTAGAAAATGAAGACAGTGCTAGGTTCTTCTCTTAGTTCCTCTGCAACTACTGCTGCCACTACCACTTTAGGTATGCTATCTGCCTCATCTTCATCTGGAATAATTGATTCAGGAGCCTCTGAGCATCTTACAAGTAACAAAAATTTATTACATTCTCTATCTCCGAGTCTTTCACACAAGTTTGTTACCATAGCTGACGGTTCTCAAACCAAAGTCCAAGGGAAAGGCTCCACTTCTGTCATGCCATCACTTCTGATCACTGATATTCTTTTCGTTCCTACTTTCCCTTTGAATATATTATTTGTTAGTCAGCTAACAAAATATTTTAATTCCTCGATTACCTTCTCACCCACTTCATGTGTCGTTTAGGATCTTATAACGAAGTAGGTGGAGGTCATGAACAAGGGGGGTTTTACTACTTGGACGTGCCAAAAATAAATATGGTTTCTACTGGTAAAAATGAGACACGGTTATGGCACAATTGGTTGGGACATCCATCTACACAGTCTCTTCATTATATGTTTCCATCTGTTAAAGTAAGGTCAGAATTTCATTGTGAGGTTTGTCAATTGAGTAAACATCAAGGAGTACATACTCTCCTCATCCAGAAGTCAAAAGTGTCACTCCATTTTGGTTAATTCATACTGATGTTTGGGGGCCCTTGAGTGTTTCTAATATTTCTCAAGAAAAATATTTAATTACATTTATTGATGATTTCACATGCACAACTTGATTGTTTATCTTAAAGGTGCGTTCTAAGATACCATTCATTTTTAAGTCATTTCATGCTATGGCACTCAAACAATTTGGTCAGAAAATAAAAATTCTTTGGTCTAATAATTCCAAAGAATATGTTTCTAAAAGACCTTGACTCTTTTTCTCAAGAAAATGGCATTATCCATCAAACATCATGCACCTATACTCCTAAAAAAATGGTGTAGTTGACCAAAAAAATCATCATATTCTTGAGGTAGCTCGAGGTTTATTATATGTCGTAAAAGTTCCATACTTTTATTGGCCTCATGCCATCCTTACGGTTCCTTTCTTATATATCATCTTCAATCTACAGTTCTTGGTAATAAATCTCCTTACTCTAGATTATTACTGAATGGTGATCCATTTTCATTACCTTTGAAAGTCTTCGGATGTCAATATTTTGTTCATAATTCATTACCTAGACACAACAAACTGGATCCTAAATCTATCAAGCGTATCTTTTTGGGATACTCTCGCACACAAAAGGGTTATGTTTGTTATAGTCTTACTCTTCAACATTTATTTGTGTCCAAGGATGTAAGATTTTTTGAAGAGTCCTCATTTTATTTTGATAGTACTCCTCTTGGTCTGTCCTCAGTACCATGTTCCCCTCGACATGTTGTGCCTCATGATACAAATATTATTTAACCCCCAGGGCAAGTGGCCGACACCACACCTGCCGAGTTAACAGATCCACCAAATGCAAGTCCTTCATCACTAGTTATTTTTGGTCCTCCATATGATACTCATCCTATTGCTATAAGGAAAGAACCTTGATCATGCACTAGACCTTCTACTTCTCATCCCATTTCAAATTTTGCGTCTCATCATCGCCTCTCACCTTTATGTTTTCTATTTTTTTCTTCTCTTTCTTTACTTACAATGATTATTGTTTTATATTTTTTGCATACATAAACTCTAAAAATTTTATTTTGTTACGATCTATTTGCCTTATTTTTTTTTCACAAGAGAAAAAATGGAGAGTCAAAAACTCAAGTTTGGATTTTACAACAAAACTTGACATCTAAAATGGAAATGTACAAATGCAGAGAGAGATAATTCCAAAAAGTCTCTATAATTTTTAGGGATTGTAAAACTCTTTTAGTGTTTATAAATTAGGTTTTGCAAACATCAGAAAAAGGGGGGAGCGGGGTATTTATCTGAGTCTTGACTCCTAATCCACAAGTATTTTCTTACAAAAATATAGCTCGTTACTCATGATCAATCACTTTACAATGATCTATGATCGTTATATCAACCTTTTTAGTAAATGGGCAAAATATGGCCTATTTGGATCGGGTAAATATCCCAGCGCACGTTGACTTGAGAATTTAATGAGCATTTGTTGTTCTCATTAAAAGTCTTGGATCCTTTGGTAATTTGCATCTTCGACATGTTTCGTGCATGCATCTCCATATTTAAAACATGTTATAATCAATTAGAAATCTCTTTCAAATAAAATTCCAAGCTATTAGGGGTTGTACAAGTGAAATTTTCAAAAAAGGATAACAAATGTTTGGTGTTTGTATGTGGTGTGTGGATAAATGCTCTTTACTTACATTTATTATTGTTTTAAATTTTTTGTATACATAAAATCTAAAATTTTCATTTTTTAAGATCTATTTACCTTATCTTTTTTTGTTTATGATAGAAAAAAGGGAGAGTGAAAAACTCGAGTTTGGATTTTAAAAAAAAAACTTGACATCTAAAATGGAAATGCACAAATTCAGAGAGGAATAATTCCAAAAAGTATCTGTAAGTTTTAGCGATTGTAAAACTCTTTTAGTTTTTATATATTAGGTTTTGCAAACATTGAAAAAAAAGGGAGAGTGAGGGATTTAACTGGGTGTTGACTCTTAAACCACATGTCATTTCTTACAAAAATATAGCTCATTACTCATGCTCAATAACTTTATAGAGATCTATGATTGTTAGATCAACTTTTTGTAAATGGGCATGGATCGAGTTAATATTCCACCACACGTTCACTTGAGAATTTAACAAGCAATTGTTTTTCTCCTTAAAAGTCTGGGATCCTTGGGTCATTTCCATCTTCAACATGTTACATGCATGTATATCCATATTTAAAACATGTTAGGATCAATTAGAAATCTCTTTCTTATAAAATTCCAAGCTATTAAAGGTTGTACTAGTGTAATTTCCTAAACATGGATAACAAAACTTTGGTGTTCTTTTATGGTGTGTGGATAAATTTTCTTTCATTAAATTTATTATTATTTAATGTTTTTTGCATACATACACTCTAAAATTTTAAAGATGATGCGATCTATTTGCCTTATCTTTTTTTTTTTTGTTTACGATAGAAAAAAGGAAGAGTGAAAAACTCAAGTTTGAATTTTAAAACAAAACTTGACATCTAAAATGGAAATGCCCAAATGTAGAGAGAGATAATGCCAAAAAGTCGCTTTAATTTTTAGGGAATGTACAACTCTTTTAGTTTCTATATATTAGATTTTGTAAACATCGAAATAAGGGGGAAGTGCGGTATTTAACTAAGTGTTGCCTCCTAATCCACAAGTCATTTCTTACAACATATCGGTCATTACTCATGATCAATCCCTTTACAGTGATATATGATTGTTAGATCAACTTTTGTAAATGGGCAAAAAATGGCTTGTTTAGACCGGGTAAATTTCCACTGCATGTTCACATGAAAATTTAATGAGCATTTGTTGTTCTCCTTAAAAATGTTGGATCCTTGGGTCATTTGCATCTTCAACATGTTTCGTGCATGCATACCCATATTTAAAACATGTTAGGATCAATAAGAAATCTTTTTCTTATAAAATTCCAAGCTATTAGGGTTGTACTAGTGGAATTTCCCAAACATGGATACTAAAACTTTGGCCTTCTTTTGTAGTGTGTGGATAAATTTTATTTACTTACATTTACTATTTTAAATTTTTTTTGCATAGATAAACTCTTATTTTTTTATTTTGTTTCGATCTATTTGCCTTATCTTTTTTTGTTTACGAGAGAAAAAAGGGAGCGTGAAAAAATGAAGTTGTATTTTTAAACAAAACTTGACTTCTAAAATGGAAAAGCACAATTGGAGAGAGAGATAATTCCAAAAAGTCTCTTTAATTTTCAGGGATTGTAAAACTCTTTTAGTTTTTATATATTAGTGCGGGGAATTAACTGAGTGTTGATTCCTAATCTACAAGTCATTTCTTATAAAAATATAGCTCGTTACACGTGATCAATCACTTTATAGTGATCTATGATTGTAAGGTCATTTTTTTGTAAATGGGCAAAAAATGGCTTGTTTGGATCGGGTAAATATCCCACCCCACGTTCACTTGAGAATTTAATGAACATTTGTTGTTCTCCTTAAAGGTCTTGGATACTTGGGTTATTTGCATTTTCAACATTCTTCGTGCAAGCATATCGATATTTAAAAAATGTTAGGATCAATTAGAAATCTCATTCTTATAAAATTCCAATCTATTAGGGGTTGTACTAGTGGAATTTCCCTAACATGGATAACAAAACTTTGGTGTTCTTTTGTGGTGTGTGGATAAATTTTCTTTACTTATATTTATTATTGTTTTATTTTAAGCATAAAACTAAAAAATTTATTTTGTTATGATCAATTTGCCTTATTATTATTTTTTTGTTACGAGAGAAAAAAGGGACAGTGAAAAGCTCAAGTTTGTATTTTAAAACAAAACTTGACATCAAAAATGGAAAAGCACAAATGCAGAGAGAGATAATTCTAAAAAGTCTCTATAATTTTTAGTGATTATAAAACTCATTAAATTTTTATATATTAGGTTTTGAAAACATGGGAAAAAGGGAGGAGCAGGGGATTTAACTGAGTGTTGAATCCTAATCCACAAGTCATTTTTACAAAAAATATAGTTGGTTACTCATGATCAATCACTTTACAGTGATCTATGATTGTAAGATCAACGTTTTTCCAATCAGCAAAAACTGGCTTGTTTGGATTGGGTAAATATCCCACCGATCGTTCACTTGAGAATTTAATGAGAATTTGTTGTTCTCCTTGAAATTCTTGGATCCTTGGGTCATTTGCATCTTCAACATGTTTCGTGCATGCATATCCATATTTTAAACATGTTAGGATCAATTAGAAATCTCTTTCTTAAAAACTTTCAAGCTATTTTGGGTTGTACTGGCGGAATTGCCCAAGGATGGATAAAAAAATTCGTTTGTGGTGTGTGGATAAATTTTCTTTACTTACATTTATTATCATTTTAAATTTTTTGCATACATTAACTCCTAAATTTTCATTTTGTAGCGATCTATTTTCCTTATCCTTTTTTGTTAACGAGAGAAAAATGGGAGAGTGAAAAAACTTGACTCTAGATTTTAAAACAAAACTTGACATCTAAAATGGAAATGAACAAATGCAGTGAGATATAATTCCAAAACGTATCTGTAATTTTTAGAGATTGTAAAACTCTTTTTGTTTTTTTATTTTAGGTTTTGCATACCAAAAAATGGGGGGAGTAGGGGATTAAACTGAGTGTTGACTCCTAATTCACAAGTCATTTCTTCCAAAAATATAGCTTGTTATTCATGATCAATCACGTTATAATGATCTATGATTGTGAGATCAACTTTTAAGGAATGGGCAAAAAATGGATTGTTCGGATCAGGTAAATATCCCTCCGCACGTTCACATGAAATTTTAATGAGCATTTGTTGTTCTCCTTAAAAGACTTTGATCCTTTTAAAACATGTAAGGATCAATTAGAAATCTCATTTTTTTATAAAATTCCAAGCTATTAGGGATTGTTCTAGTGGATTTTCCAAAACATGGATAACAAAACTTTGGTGTTCGTTTGTAGTGTGTGGATAAATTTTCTTTACTTACATTTATTATTTTTTTATTTTTTTTGCATATGTAAACTCTAAAATTTTCATTTTGTTGCGATCTATTTGCCTTATCTTTTTTGGTTTACAAGAGAAAAAAGGGAGAGTCAAAAACTCAAGTTTGGATTTTTAAACAAAACATGACATCTAAAATGGAAAGGCCCAAATGCAGAGAGAAATAATTCCAAAAAGTCTCTAAAATTTTTATGGATTGTAGAACTCTTTTAGTTTTTATATATTAGGTTTTGCAAGCATAGGAAAATTGGGAGAGTGAGGGATTAAACTGATTGTTGACTCCTAATCCACAAGTCATTTCTTACAAAAATATTGCTCGTTGCTCATAATCTATAACTTTACAGTGATCTATGATTGTTAGAACAAATTTTTGTAAATGGGCAAAAAATAGCTTGTTTGGATGGGGTAAATATCCCACCGCACATTCACTTTAGAATTTAATGAACATTGGTTGTTCACCTTAAAAGTCTTTGATCCTTGGGTCATTTGCAACTTCAACATGTTTCATGCAGGCATATCCATGTTTTAAACATGTTTGGATCAATTAGCAATTTCTTTCATATAAAATTCCAAGCTATTAGAGGTTATACTAGTGTAGTTTGCCAAACATGGATAACCAAACTTTGGTGTTCATTTATTGTGTGTGGATAAATTTTCTTTACATACATTTATTATTGTTTTAAAATTTTTGCATCCATAAACTCTAAAATTTTCATTTTGTTGCGATCTATTTGCCTTATCTTTTTTTTTTACGAGAGAAAAACTCAAGTTTGGATTTTAAAAATAAACTTGACATAAAAAATGAAAATGCACAAATTGAGTGAGAGATAATTTAAAAAAGACTATAATATTTAGGGATTGTACAACTCATTTAGCTTTTATATATTAGGTTTTGCAAACATCGGAAAAAGGGGGGAGTAGGGGATTTAACTTTGTGTTGACTCCTAATCTACAAGTATTTTCTTGCAAAAATAAAGCTCGTTACTCATGGTGAATCACTTTATAGTGATATGAGATTTTTAGATCAACTTTTTTGTAAATGGGCAAAAAATGGCATATTTGGATCGGGTAAATATCCCACCGCACGTTCACTTGAGAATTTAATGAGCATTTGTTGTTCTCCTTAAACTTCTTGGATCCTTGGGTCATTTGCATCTTCAAAATATTTCGTGCATGCATATCCATATTTAAAACATGTTAGGGTCAATTAGAAATCTCATTCTTTTAAAATTCCAAGCTATTAGGGGTTGTACTAGTGGAATTTCCCAAACATGGATAAAAAACTTTGGAATTCATTGGAGGTGTGTGGAAAAATTTTCTTTACTTCCACTTATTATTATTTTAAATTTTTTGCATACATAAACTATAAAATTTTCATTTTTTTGTGATCTAATTTGCTTATCTTTTTTTGTCTACGAGAGAAAAAAGGGAGAGTGAAAAACTTAAGTTTGGATTTTAAAACAAACCTTGATATCTAAAATGGAAATGCATAAATGCAAAGAGAGATAATTCCACAAAGTCTCTGTATTTTTAGGGATTGTAAAACTCTTTTATTTTTTATATATTAGGTTTTGCAAACATCGGAAAAAGGGATGGGGGGGGGGGGTGTGAGGGGGATTTAATCGAGTGTTGACTCCAAATCCACAAGTCATTTCTTACAAAAATATACCTTGTTGCTGATGATCAATCACTTTACAGTGATCTATGATTGTTAGATCAACTTTTTGTAAATGGGCAAAAAATGGCTTGTTTGGATCAAGTAAATATCCCACCGTACGTTCTCTTGATAATTTAATGAGCATTGGTTGTTCTCCTTAAAATTCTTGGATCCTTGGGTCATTAGCATTTTCAACATGTTTCATGCATGCATATCCATAATTAAAACACGTTAGGATCAATTAGAAATCTCTTTTATATAAAATTCCAAGCTATTAGGGTTTGTGCTAGTGGAATTTCCCAAACCTGGATAACCAAACTTTGGTTTTCGTTTGTGGTGTGTGGATAAATTTTCTTTACTTACACTTTTTATTGTTTTAAATTTTTTTCATTCATAAACTCTAAAATTTTAATTTTGTTGTGATCTATTTACCTTATCTTTATTTGTTTACAAGAGAAAAAAGAGAGAGTGAAAAACTAATGTTTGGATTATAAAAAAAACAAGACATCTAAAAAAGAATTGCAAAAATGCAGAGAGAGATAATTCCAAAAAGTCTCTATAATTTGTAGGGATTGTAAAACTGTTTTAGTTTTTATATATTAGGTTTAACAAACCTCAGAAAAAGGGTGAAGCCGGGGATTTAACTGAGTGTTGACTCCTAATCCACAAGTATTTTCTTACAAAATATAGTTCGTTACTCATGATCTATGATTGTTAGACTAACTTTATGTTGTAAATGCGCAAAAAATGGCTTGTTGGGATCGGGTAACTATCCCACTGCATGTTCACTCGAGAATTTAATGAGCATTTGTTGTTCTCCTTAAAATTTTTAGATCCTTGGGTATTTGCATCTTCAACATATGTCATGCATACATATCAATATTTAAAACTAGTTAGAATCAATTAGAAATCTCTTTCTTACAAAATCAAAGTTATTAGGGGTTGTACTAGTGGAATTTGCTGAACACGGGTAACCAAACATTGGTGTTCGATTGTGGTGTGTGAATAAATTTTCTTCACTTACACTTATTATTGTTTTAATTTTTTTTTTTTTGCATACATAAACTCTGAAATTTTCATTTTGTTTTGATCTATTTTCCTTATCTTATTTTTTTACAAGAGAAACAATGGAAGAGTGAAAAACTCATTTTCTGATTTTAAAACAAAACACCACATCTAAAATAGAAATGCATAAATCCAGAGAGAGATATAATTCCAAAATGTCTCTATAATTTTTAGGGATTTTAAAACTCTTTTAATTGTTATATATTAGGTTCAACAAAAATAAAAATAAAAAGGGGCGGGTATTTAACTGTGTGTTGAATCCTAATCGACAAGTCATTTCTAACAAAAATAAAGCTTGTTTCTCTAGGATTGTTAGATCAACTTTTTTTAAATGAGCAAAAAATGGCTTGTTTGGATCGGATAAATATCCCCCCGCACGTTCACTAGAGAATTTAATGAGCATTTGTTGTTCTCCTTAAAATTCTTTGATCCTTGGGTCATTTGCATTTTCAACATGTTTCAAGCATGCATATCCATATTTAAAACATGTTAGGATCAATCAGAAATCTCTTTCTTATAAAATTTCAAGCTATTAGGGGTTGTGCCAGTTGAATTTGCCAAAAATGGATAACAAAACTTTGGTTTTCGTTTGAAGTGTTTGAATAAATTTTTTTACTTACATTTATTATTATTTTAATTTTTTTTCATAAATAAATTCTAAAATTTTGATTATGTTGATTTTTTTTCCTTATGGTTTTTTGTTTACGAGAGAAAAAAGGGAGAGTGAAAAACTCAAGTTTGGATTTAAAAAAAAACTTGACATCTAAAATGGAAATGCACAAATGCAGAGAGAGATAATTCCAAAAGTCTCTGTAATTGGTAAGGATTGTAAAACTCTTTAAGTTTTTATATATTAGGTTTTGCAAACATAAAAAAAAGGAGGGGGAAGGAGATTTAACTGAGTGTTGACTCCTAATCCACAAGTATTTTCTTACAAAAATATAGCTCGTTACTCATGATATATCACTTTACAGTCTATGATTGTTAGATAAACTTTTTTGAAAATGGGCAAAAAATGGCTTGTTTGGATCGGGTAAATATCCCACCACACGTTCACTTGAGAATTTAATGAGAATTTGTTCTTCTCTTTAAAAGTCATGGATCCTTGGGTCATTTGCATCTTCAACATGTTTCATGGATGCATATTCATATTTAAAACATGTTAGTATTACTTATAAATCTATATCTTACAAAATTCCAAGCTATTAGGGATTGTACTAGTGGAATTTTCCAAACATGGTTAGCAAAACTTTGGTGTTTGTTTGTAGTGTGTGGACAAATTTTCTTTACTTAAATTTATTATTTTTTTAGATTTTTGCATACGTAAAACCTCAAATTTTTAACTTGTTGCTATCTATTTGCCTTATCTTTTTTTGTTTACAAGGGAAAAAAGGGAGAGTAAAAAACTCAAGTTTAGATTATAAAAAAAAAATTCACGTCTAAAAAGGAAAAGCACACATGCTGTGAGAGATAATCCAAAAAACTCTCTATAAATTTTAGGGATTGTAAATGTCTTTTAGTTTTTATATAACAGGTTTTGCAAACATCAGAAAATGGGGGAGTAGGGGATTTCACTGAGCGTTGACTCTTAATCCACAACTCATTTCTTACAAAAATATAGCTCGTTACTCCTGATCAATCACTTTACAGTGATCTATGAGTGTTAGATCAACTTCTTTGTAAATGTGCAAAAAATGGCTTATTTGGATCGAGTAAATATCCCACCGCACGTTCGCTTGAGAATTTTATGAGCATTTTTTGTTCTCCATAAAAGTCTAGGATCCTAGGGTTATTTTCATCTTCAAAATGTTTCGTGCATGCATAACAATATTTAAAACATGTTATGATCAATTATAAATCTCTTTCTTATAAAATTCCAATCTATTAGGGGTTGTACTAGCGGAATTTCCCAAACATGGATTGCAAAACTTTTGTGTTCATTTGTGGTGTGTTGATAAATTTTCTTTACTTATATTTATTATTGTGGCAAATTTTTTGCATACATAAAATCTAAAATTTTCTTTTATTGCGATCTATTTACCATATCTTTTTTTTTTGTTTACGAGACAAAAAAGGGAGAATGAAAAACTCAAGTTTGGATTTTAAAACAAAACTTGACATTTAAAATGGAAATGCACAAATGCAAGGAGAAATAATTCCAAAAAGTCTCTGTAATTTTTAGGGATTGTAAAATTCTTTTAGTTTTTACTTATTAGGTTTTGCATACATTAGAAAAAGGGGCAGCAAGGGATTTAACTGAGTGTTAACTCCTAATCCACAAGTCATTTCTTTAAAAAATATAGCTCATGACTCATGATCAATCACTTTACAGTTATCTATGATTGTAAGATCAAGTCTTTGTAAATTGGCAAAAAATAGCTTGTTTGGGTCGGGTAAATATCCTACCGCACATTCACTTGAGAATTTAAAGACCATTAGTTGTTCTCCTTAAAATTCTTGGACCCTTGGGTCATTTGCATCTTCAACATGTTCCGTGCATGCATATCCTTATTTAAAACATGTTAGTATCAATTAGAAATCTATTTCTTATAAAATTCCAAGCTATTACGGATTGTACTAGTGGAATTTCTATAAGATGGATAACAAAACTTTGGTGTTCGTTTGTGGTGAGTGGATAAATTATCTTTACTTAAATTTATTAGTTTTAAAATATTTTTGCTTACATAAACTCTTAAATTTTCATTTTGTTGCGATCTTTTTGCCTTATCTTTTTTTGTTTACGAGAGAAAATAGGGAGAGTGAAATACTCAACTTTGGATTTTAAAACAAAAAATGACATCTAAAATGGAAAAACTCAATATGCTGAGAGAGATAATTCCAAAAAGTCTCTGTAATTTTTAGGGATTTTAAAACTCTTTTAGTGTTTATATATTAGGTTTAGCAAAAATTAGAAAAATGGGGAGCAGGGGATTTAACTGAATGTTGACTCCAAATCCACAACTCATTTCTTACATCAATATCGCTCATGACTCATGATCAATGACTTTACAGTGATCTATGATTGTTAGATCAACCTTTTGTAAATAGGCAAAAAATGGCTTGCTTGGATTGGGTAAATATCCCACCGCACGTTCACTTGAAAATTTAATGACCATTTTTTTTTCACCTTAAACATCTCTAATCTTTGGGTCATTTGCATCTTCAACATGTTTCATGCATGCATATCTATACTTAAAACATGTTAGTATCATTGAGAAATGTATTTCTTATAAAATTCTAAGCTATTAAGATTGTACTAGTAGAATTTCCCAAACATGGATAACAAAATTTTGGTGTTCGTTTGTGGTGTCTGGATAAATTTTCTTTACTTACATTTATTATATTTTTAAATTATTTGCATACATAAACTCTTAAATTTTCATTTTGTTGCGATCTATTTGCCTTATCTTTTTTTTTACGAGAGAAAAAAGGGAGAGTGAAAAACTCAAGATTGGATTTTAAAACAAAACAAGACATCTAAAATGGAAAAGGTCAAAGGCAGAGACAGATAATTCCAAAAAGTCTCTGTAATTTTTAGGGATTGTAAAACTATTTTATTTTTTATATATTAGGTTTTGCAAACATCAGAAAAAGTGGGGAGCGAGGGATTTAACTTAGTGTTGATTCCTAATCCACAAGTCATTTCTTAAAAAATATAGCTCATGACTCATGATCAATCACGTCACAGTGACCTATGATTTTTAGATCGTGTTTTTGTAAATGGGCAAAAAATGGTTTGTTTGGATCAAGTAAATATCCAACCGCATGTTCGCTTGAGAATTTAATGACCATTATTTTGTTCTCCTTAAAAGTCTTTGATCCTTTAGGAATTTGCATCTTCAACATATTTCATGGATGCATATTCATATTTAAAACATGTCAGGATCAATTAGAAATCTTTTTCTTACAAAATTCCAAGCTATTAGGGGTTGTACTACTTGAATTTGCCAAACATGGATAACAAACTTTGGTGTTCGTTTGTGGTGTGTGGAGAAATTTTCTTTACTTACATTTAAAATTTTTTAAAATATTTTGCATACATAAACTCTAAAATTTTCATTTTGTTGCTATCTATTTGCCTTATCTTTTTTTGTTTACAAGAGAAAAAAGGCAGAGTGAAAAACTCAAGTTTGGATTTTAAAACAACAATTGACATCTAAAATTGAAATGCTCAAAATTTTTAGGGATTGTAATACTCTTTTAGTTTTTATATATTAGGTTGTGCATACAACGTAAAAAGGGGGAACCGGGGGATTTAATTGAGTGTTGACTCCTAATCCACATGTAATTTCTAACAAAAATATGGCTCATTACTCATGATTAGTCACTTTACCGTCATCTATGACTGTTACATCAACTTTTTGTAAATGGGCAAAAAATGGCTTGTTTGGATGGAGTAAATATCCCACCTCACGTTCGCTGGAAAATTTAATGAGCATTTTTTGTTCTCCTTATAATTCTTGGATCGTTTGGTCATTTGCATCTTCAACATATTTCGTGCATGTATATCCACATTTTACAACATGTTAGGAACAATTAAAAATCTCTTTCTTAACTGAGTGTTTTGCATACATAAACTCTAAAATTTTTATTTTGTTGCAATCTATTTGTCTTATCTTTTTTTGTTTATGAGAAAAATAAGGGAGAGTGAAAAACTCAAGTTTGGATTTTAAAACAAGACTTAACATCTAAAATGGAAATTCGTTATTCCAGAGAGAGATAATTCCAAAAAGTCTCTATAATTTTTAAGGATTGTAAAACTCTTTTGGTTTTTATAGATTAGGTTTTGTAAACATCAAAAAAAGGGGGTGTGGGGGATTTAATTGAGTGTTGAGTCTTAATCCACAAGTAATTTCTAAAAAAAATATAGCTCGTTACTCATGATTAATCACTTTAAAGTGACCTATGATTGTTAGATCAACTTTTTATTAAATTGGAAAAAATGGCTTGTTTGGATCGAGTAAATATCCCACCGCACGTTCTCTTAAGAATTTAATGAGCATTTGTTTTTCTTCTTAAAAGTCTTGGATCCTTGGGTCATTTACATCATCAACATGTTTTGTGCATGTATATCCATATTTAAAACATGCTAGGATCAATTACAAATCTCTTTCTTATAAAATTCAAAGCCATTAGCGGTTGTACAAGTAGAATTTCCCAAACATGGATAACATATCTTTGGCGTTCGTTTGTGATGTGTGGATAAATTTTCTTAACTTACATTTATTTTTCAATTTTTTTGCATACATAAACTATACAATTTTCATTTTGTTATAATCTATTTGCCTTATCTTTTCTTGTTTACAAGAAGAAAGGGAGAGTAAAACAAAAACTTGACATCTAAAATGGAAGTGCAGAAATGCAGAGATAGATAATTTTAAAAAGTCTCCATATTTTTTACGGATTGTAAAACTGTTTTAGTTTCTACATATTAAGTTTTGTAAACATCAGAAAAGGGGGAAGCGGGGCATTTAACTGAGTGTTGACTCCTAATCCACATGTAATTTCTAACAAAAATATGGCTTGTTACTCATAATTAATCACTTTACTGTCATCTATGATAGTTAGATCAATTTTTTTTGTAAATGGGCAAAAAATGGCTTGTTTAGATCGAGTAAATATCCCACCACACGTTCGCTGGAAAATTTAATGAGCATTTGCATCTTCAACATGTTTCGTGCATGTATATCCACATTTTAAAACATGTTAGGAACAATTAAAAATCTCTTTCTTATAAAATTCCAAGCTATTAAGGGTTGTACAAGTGGAATTTCCAAAACATGGTTAACAAAAATTTGGTGTTTGTTTGTAGTTTGTGGATAAATTTTCTTTACTTACATTTATAATTGTTTCAAATTTTTTTCATACATAAAATCTAAAATTTTCATTTTGTTGCAATCTATTTGCCTAATCTTTTTTTGTTTACGAGAGAAAAAAGGGAGAGTGAAAAACTCAAGTTTGGATTTTAAAAGAAAATTTGACATCTAAAATGGAAATGCACAAATGTAGAGAGGGATATTTCCAAAAAGACTCTATAATTTTTAGGGATTGTAAAACTGTTATAGTTTTTATATATTAGGTTTTGCAAACATAAGGAAAAAGTGGGAAGCGGGGGATTTAACAGAGTGTTTGTTGGAAGTTAGGCCAAAGCCCAAATGACCAAGGAAGGCCCACAAATCTAAGAGTATTATAAGATGAACCTCACGACCAAGGAACACCCACAAGATGGGCCCATGCACAAAAGAAGTTGAACCCACCATGATTACGACAAGTTGACATCCTTATCACATAAGTTGGAACATCAGGAAGGACTCACAAAGGCATCTATATCTTATTGTCATGTCCTTGAAGAGTTCTACTTTGAGTCATGTTTTTCTTTTATCTATATTGATTTATTTAATTATGTGAGGACTAATCTTTAAGTGTTATAGTTTGGGTGTAATTGGGACAAAGGTAGTTTTATTGTAATTGGACTCTACTACCTTCCTCTATTATAAATAGAGGTTCATGTACTCTGATTATAATAAGTTAATGAAGCCAATGAAGTATTTCTCTTTTTCATAAATTCAACATGGTATCAGAGCGGGTTCAATGAGTTGACTTTGTCAACCCACAGAGATAATGAGATCCTTTTCTCTAAACCCTAAACCCTAAGTCTAAATTTTGGTAGTTTTTTTTTCAGTCCCTACACCTGTAGTTTGCTTAGTGTTTTTCCTCTACACAGAGATTTTCATATTGAAAATTATATATTTTAGCAAATATATTTGAGTATACTTTCCATGAAAAAATTATTTTTTCCAATCGGAGTTATCTACAAAGAGATATCGATATTTGAATGAGCGAAGGTCAAATTGCAAAAAGGTTCGAGCAGCAACAGTAAGCTTCAGATTCTGAGGTACTTTATTCTATCAAGAACTCGAATTTATATAGAGAAATATATGAAACGAAATATCTGTAAGTTTATTCTTTTACCTATTACTCCAATTTTTTATCTGAGTTATCTAAAAAAAAGAAATCGATATTGGAAGCAGCCAAGATCAGATTGAAAAACAGGTTCTAGTAGCAGCAGAAAGCTTCAATTTTTGAGGTATTTGTTTATATCAAGAAAGAGATTTTATATAGAGAATTATACAACAAAAGAAATATATGTAAGTCTATTTTCTTACCTATTCAACCAATTATCGATATGAGTTTTTTATAAGGAGATATTGATCTTGGAATAGTCAATGGTCATTCTGGAAAAAAAAGGAGAAACAATACTTAGTTCGGTCAGATGACAAAGCCCGAAATCTATCAGATTATTTATCTTCTGATAATTATATTTTATGAAGTGAAGTTATACTTAGATGAAAGGTATTTAAGTATAATTTCTGAAGAAGAAAATTTCATGTCAATCTAATCTATATTAAATGATATATTCACAGTGGAAGAATCAAAGGTCATGCTGGTATTCTATTACATTGAAAATCCGAATTTAAGCCCATTGTTTTGCATCACTTTTTCAGTTAAAAAATCTGGAAAATATCTCAATTATCCCTGGTTTGAGGGCTTATTTACTACATCTATGTTATTTGGGCTTATTGCAACATCTATGATATTTGGTTCAAGCTGGGATCACTGCCATTACCTCCCAGCTTGAGGGGGAGAAGTACAAGAAGTACAAGAAAGAGGTATTTTATTCCATATGTTGTGGATAAGTTTATGTGACCAAAATATTCAAGAAATGGGGATCACAAAAGATAAAGATTATGCATCTAAGAAAAAATATTTGTATCAGATTATGATTATTTCATGGGTCCTTCTACAAGGTTTATTATTTTGGTTCGTGTTATATGTATTGGAAGATGGTCATGTTACATTACAGTTGTTGCTATTATGTCTCTTTGGATGAGACAATATCATTGAAGAAGAGGTAGCCTCAGTACCTTTTCTCATACCAAAATTTATTTGACTCTCAAAAATATCACGGTTGGGACACCATGAGAGTCGGTGCCCGGATTGGGACACCGTGATAAATTTAACTCTAAAAAATATCACTGTTGGGATACCATGAGAATCGGTGTCCGGATTGGGACACCATTATAAAAAAACACAACCCCCCCCCCCCCCCCCCCCCCCCCCCCCCCCCCCCCCCTGTAATGGCTTTTATTGCTCCTACCACTTGAGAGTCGCTATCCTGTGGTGGGACACGGAGGTGGACACTTCAGAGCAATGCCAATGACACACTACCTACAGAAAACGGAGTGTGGCCTACATCCATCATTTGGACTGGAGTATGGATCAATGTCTTACCGGCTAGGAGTGATTTTTGTTCTCACTTATATTATGCCACCAGGGCCTCATGTTCGGATGCAATAACGTGAAGGGGAGTATTGGAAGATGAATCCATATTGGAAGATGTGCCATTTTATACAAAAAGATTATATTCATCATTTTCAGTAAGCTGGTAGTTCATGTTGTTCTCTCACTCCTAGCTTGAGGGGGAGTGTTGGAAGATAGGCCCAAACCCACATGACCAAGGAAGGCCCACATCTCTAGGAGTCATAAGATGGGCCCAAACACGTAAGAAGTTGAACACATCATGATTACCACGAACTGGCATCCTTATCACATAATTTGGAAGATCAAGAAGGACTCACAAATGCATCTTTATCTTATGGTCACATCCTAGAAGAGTTCTAGTTTGAGTTATGTTTGTCTTTAATCTATATTGAGTTATTTAATTATGCTAGGAGTTATTTTTAAGCGTTAGAGTTTGGGTGTAATCTAGACAAAGGTAGTTTTATTGTAATTGGACTCTACTATCTTCCTTTATTATAAATAGAGGTTCATATACTCTGATAATAATAAGTTAATGAAGTCAATGAAGTATTTCTCTTTTCCATAATTTTTAAATTTTTTTTGCATACATAAACTCTTAAATTTTCATTTTGTGTGATCTATTTGCCTTATATTTTTTTGTTTACGAGAGAAAAAAGGGAGAGTGAAAAACTCATGTTTTGATTTTAAAAAAAAACTTGACTTCTAAAATGGAAATGCACAAATGAACAGAGAGATATTTCCAAAAAGTCTCAATAATTTAAAGTGATTTTAAAACTCTTTTAGTTTTTATATCTTAGGTTTTACAAACATCGGAAAAATGAGGGAGTTGGGGGTTTAACTGAGTGTTGACTCCTAATCCACAAGTTATTTCTTAAAAAAATATAGCTCATTACTCATGAACAATCAATTTACAGTGATCAATGATTGTTAGATCAACTTTTTGTAAATAGGCAAAAACATGGCTTGTTTGGATCGGGTAAATATCCCACCGCACGTTCACTTCAGAATTTAATGAGCATTTGTTGTTTTCCTTAAAAGTCTTGGATCATTTTCATCTTCAACATGTTTCGTGAATGGATGTCCAGATTTAAAACATGTTAGGATCAATTAGAAATATCTTTCATATAAAATTCCAAGCTTCCATGGTTGTTCTAGTAGAATTTTCCAAACATGGATAACAAAACTTTAGTGTTCGTTTGTGGTGTGTGGATAAATTTTTTTACTTACATTTATTATTTTTATAATTGTTTTTCATATATAAACTCTAAAATTTTCATTTTGTTGCAATTTATTTGCCTTATATTTTTTTGTTTACGAGAGAAAAAAGGGAGAGTGAAAAACTCTAAGTTTGGATTTTAAAACAAAACATGACATCTAAAATGGAAATCCGCAAATGTAGAGATAGATAATTCCAAAAAGTCTCTGTAATTTTTAGGGATTGTAAAACTCTTTTAGTTTTTATATATTAGGTTTTGCAAACAGCGGAAAAAGGGTGGAGTGGAAGATTTAACTGAGTGTTGACTCTTCATCCACAAGTAATTTCTAATAAAATATTACTCATTACTCATGATCAATCACTTTACAGTGATCTATGATTGTAAGATCAACTTTTTTGTAAATAGGAAAAAAATGACTTGTTTGGATCGAGTAAATATCCCACCGCATGTTCGCTTGAAAATATAATGAGCATTTGTTGTTCTCCTTAAAAGTCTTAGATCCCTGGATCATTTTCATCTTCACCATGTTTCATGCATTTATATAGATATTTAAAACATTTTGGATCAATAAGAAATCTCTCTTATAAAATTCCAAGTTATTAGAGGTTGCACTAGTGGATTTTGCTAAACCTAGATAATAAGACTTTGGTGTTCATTTGTGGTGTATGGATAAATTTTCTTTGCTTACTTTTATTATTGTTTCAAATTTTTTGCATACATAAACTCTAAAGTTTTTATTTTGTTGCAATCTATTTCCCTTATCTTTTTTTGTTTAATAGAGAAAAAGGGAGATTGAAAAACTCAAGTTTCGATTTTAAAATAATACTTGACATCTAAAATGGAAATGCACAAATGCAAAGAGAGATAATTTCAAAAAGTCTCTGTAATTTTTAGGGATTGTAAAACTGTTATAGTTTTTATATATTTGGTTTTGCAAACAGCAGAAAAAGGGGGAAGCGGGGGATTTAACTGAGTGTTGACTACTAATCCACAAGTCATTTCTTAAAAATATATAGCTCATTACTCATGATCAATCAGTTTACAATGATCTATGATTGTTAGATCAACTTTTTGTAAATGGGCAAAAAATGGCTTGTCTGAATTAGGTAAATATCACACCACATGTTCATTTTTGAATTCAATGAGCATTTGTTGTTCTCCTTAAAAGTCTTGGATCCTTGGATGATTTGCATCTTCAACATGTTTCGTGCATGCATATACATATTTAAAACAAAATTCAAAGCTATTAGGGGTTGTACTAGAGGAATTTACCAAACATGGATAACCAAACTTTGGTGTTCTTTTGTGGTGTGTGGGTAAATTTTGTTTGCTTACACTTATTATAGTTTTAAATTTTTTGTATACATAAAATCTAAAATTTTCATTTTGTTGTGATATATTTGTCTTATCTTTTTTTGTTTACGATAGAAATAAGGGAGATTGAAACACTCAAGTTTGGATTTTAAAACAAAACTTAACTTGTAAAATAAAAATCCATAATTCCAGAGAGAGATAATTCCAAAAAGTCTCTATAATTTTTAAGGATTGTAAAAATATTTTAGTTTTTATATATTAGGTTTTGCAAACATTGGAAAAAGGGGGAGCGGGGGATTTAATTGAGTGTTCCGTTGTAATCCACAAGAAATTTCTAACAAAAATATAGCTCGTTACTCATGATAATCACTTTACAGTGATCTATGATTGTTAGATCAACTTTTTCGTAAATTGTCAAAAAATGGCTTGTTTGGATCGAGTAAATATCCCTCCGCACGTTTGCTTGAGAATTTAATGAGCATTTATTTTTCTCCTTAAAATTCTTGGATCCTTGGGTCATTTACATCATCAACATGTTTCTTGCATGTATATCCATATTTAAAACATGTTAGGATCAATTAAATATCTCTTTCTTATAAAATTTAAAGCCATTAGCAGTTGTACTAGTAGAATTTCCCAAACATGGATAACATATCTTTGTTGTTCGTTTGTGATGTGTGGATAAATTTTCTTAACTTACATTTATTATTGTTTCAATTTTTTGCATACATAAACTCTAAAATTTTTCATTTGTTATAATCTATTTGCCTTATCTTTTTTTGTTTACAAGAAAAAAAGGGAGAGTAAAACAAAAACTTGACATCTAAAATGGAAATGCACAAATGCAGAGAGAGATAATTCCAAAAAGTCTCCATATTTTTTACAGATTGTAAAACTGTTTTAGTTTCTACATATTAAGTTTTGCAAACATCAGAAAGGGGGAAGCAGGGGATTTAACTGAGATTTGACTCCTAATCCACATGTAATTTCTTACAAAAATATAGCTCGTTATTGATGATCAATCACTTTACAGTGATTTATGATTGTTAGATCAAATTTTTGTAAATGGGAAAAATGGTTTTTCTATAGTAGGTAAATATCCCACCACACGTTCATTTTTTAATTTAATGAGCATTTTTTGTTCTCCTTAAAAGTCTTGGATCCTTGGGTCATTTTCATCTTTAACATGTTTCGTGCAAGCATAACCATATTTAAAACAAGTTAGGATCAATTAGAAATCTCTTTCTTATAAAATTCCATGCTACTAGGGGTTGTACTAGTGGAATTTGCCAAACACGGATAGCAAAAACTTGTTACTCATGATCGATCACTTTACAGTGATCTATGATTGTTAGATCAACTTTTTGTAAATGGGCAAAAAATGTCTGTTTTGGATCGAGTGACACCCCGCATATTCGCTGGAGAATTTAATGAGCATTTGTTGTTCTCCATAAAAGTCATGGATCCTTGGGTCTTTTGAATCTTCAATATTTTTCGTGCATGCATATCCGTATTTAAAACATGTTTGGTTCAATTCAAAATCACTTTCTAAGAAAATTCCAAGCTATTAGAGGTTGTACTTGTGGAATTTCCCAAACATGGATAACAAAACTTTGGTGTTCGTTTGTGGTGTGTGGATAAATTTTCTTTACTTACATTTAAAATTTTTTAAAATTTTGTGCATACATAAACTCTAAAATTTTCATTTTGTTGTGATCTATTTGTGTTATCCTTTTGTTTTCACCAGAGAAAAAAGGGAGTGTCAAAAACTCATGTTTGGATTTTAAAACAAATATTTTTGTAAAAGGGCAAAAAATGGCTTGTTTGGATCGGGTAAATATCGTACCACACGTTCATTTTTTTATTTAATGAGCATTTTATGTTCTCCATAAAAGTCATGATCCATGGGTCACTTGCATCTTCAACTTGTTTCGTGCATGCATATCCATATTTAAAACAAGTTAAGATCAATTAAAAATCACTTTCTTATAAAATTCCAAGCTATTAGAGGTTACACTTATGGAATTTCCTAAACATGGATAATAAAACATTGGTGTTCGTTTGTGCTGTGTGGCTAAATTTTCTTTACTTACATTTATAACTTTTTAAAATTTTTTGCATACTAAAACTCTAAAATTTTTATTTTTTTGCGATCTATTTGACTTTTCATTTTTTATTTACGAGAGAAAAAAGGGAGAGTGAAAAAGTCATGTTTGGATTTTAAAACAAAACTTGACATCTAAAATGGAAATGCACAATTGCATAGAGAGATAATTCAAAAAAGTCTCTATAATTTTTAGCGATTGTAAAGCTCTTTTATATATTTGTTTTTGCAAACAACGAAAAAAGGGGGGAGCTAGGGATTTAACTAACTGTTGAATCCTAATCCACAAGTAATTTCAAACAAAAATATTGCTCGTTACTCATGATCAATCACTTTATAGTGATCAATGATTGTTAGATCATTTTTTTGTAAATGGGCATTAAATGGCTTGTTTGGATTGAGAAAATATCCTAGGGCACATTCGCTTGAGAATTTAATGAGAATTTGTGGTTCTCCTTAAAAGTCTTGGATCCTTGGGTCATCTGAATCTTCAACATGCTTCGTGCATGTATATCCATATTTAAAACATGTTATGATCAAGTAGAAATCTTTTTCCTATAAAATTCGAAGCTATTAGGGATTGTACTAGTGGAATTTCCCAAATATGGATAAATAAACTTTGGTGTTCTTTTGTGGTGTGTAGATAAATTTTCTTTACTTACATTTATTATTGGTTCAATTTTTTTGCATCCATACACTCTAAAATTTTCATTTTGTTGCAATCTATTTGCCTTATCTTTTTTTTGTTTACGAGAGAAAAAAGGGAGAATGAAAAACTCAGGTTTGGATTTTAAAAAAAAAACTTGACATCTAAACTGGAAATGCACAAATACAGAGATAGATAATTTCAAAAAGTCTCTGTAAATTTTAGGGATTGTAAAACTTTTTTAGTGTTTTATATATTAGGTTTAGCAAACATTTGACAAAATGGAGGGGGGGGGGGGGGGGGGGGGGGGGGGGGGGGGGGCGATTGAATTGAGTGTTGACTGCTAATCCACATGTAATTTTTTACAAAAATATAGCTCGTTATTGATGATCAATCACTGTACAGTGATTTATGATTCTTAGACCAACTTTTTTTAAATGGCCAAAAAATGGCTTGTTTATATCGGGTAAATGGATCCACACGTTCATTTTTTAATTTAATGAGCATTTGTTGTTCTCCTTAAAAGTCTTGGATCCTTGGGACATATGCATCTGTAACATGTTTCATGCATGCATAACCATATATAAAACAAGTTAGGATCAATTAGAAATATCTTTCTTATAAAATTCCAAGCAACTAGGGGTTGTGCTTGTGGAATTTGCCAAACATGGATAACAAAACTTTGGTGTTTATTTGTGATGTGTGGATAAATTTTGTTTACTTACTTTTATTTTTGTTTCAAATTTTTTGCGTACATAAACTCTAAAGTTTTCATTTTGTTGCAATCTATTTGCCTTATCTTTTTTGTTTACGAGAGAAAACAGGGAGAGTGAAAAACTCAAGTTTTGAATTTAAAATAAAACATGACATCTAAAATGGAAATGCACGAATGCATAAAGAGATAATTCCAAAAGTCTCTGTAATTTTTAGGGATTGTAAAACTGCTTTAGTTTTTATATATTCGGTTTTGCAAACAACAGAAAATGGGGAGAGCGGTGGATTTAACTGAGTGTGGACTCCTAATCTACAAGTCATTTCTTACAAAAATATAGTTCATTACTCATGATCAATGACTTTACAGTGATCTATGATTGTTAGATTAATTTTTTGAAAATGGCCAAAAAATAGTTTGTTTGGATTGGTTAAATATCACACCGCACGTTCACTTGAGAATTTAATGAGCATTTGTTGTTCTCCTTAAAAGTCTTGGATCATTGGGTAATTTGTATATAAAACATGTTTTGTGCATGGATATCCATATTTAAAACATGTTAGGATCAATTAGAAGTCTATTTCGTATAAAATTCCAAGCAATTAGGGGTTGTACTAGTGGAATTTGCCAAACGTGGATAACAAAACTTTTGTGTTCGTTTGTGGTGTGTGGATGAATTTTTTTACTTTCATTTACTTTTTTTTATTTTTTTTGCATACATAAACTCTAAAATTTTTATTTTGTTGCAATTTATTTGCCTTATTTATTTTTGTTTACGAAAGAAAAAAGGGAGAGTGAAAACCTCAAGTTTGGATTTTATACCAAAACTTGACATCTAAAATGGAAATCCGCATATGCAAAGAGAAGTAATTTCAAAAAGTCACTATAATTTTTAGGGATTTTAAAAATCTTTTAGTTTTTATATATTAGGTTTTGCAAACATCGGAAAATAGGGGAGTGGGGGATTTCAACTGAGTGTTGACTCCTAATCTACAAGTAATTTCTAACAAAAATATAGCTTTGTTGGAAGATAAGCTCAAGCCCAAACGACCAAGGAAGGCCCACATATGTAATATTATTATAATATGGGTCACACGACCAAGGAAGGCCCACAAGATGGGCCCCAACCCATAAGAAGTAGGACCCAAAATGATTACCATGAGCTGGCATCCTTATCACATCAGTTGGAAGATCAAGAAGGACTCACAAAAGTATCTTTATCTTAGGGTCACGACCAAGAAGAGTTTTAGTTTGAGTTATATTTGTCTTCTATCAATATTGAGTTATTTAATTATATTAGGACTTATCTTTAAGTGTTAGAGTTTGGGTGTAATTAGTACAAAGGTAGTTTTATTGTAATTGGACTCTACTACCCTTCTCTATTATAAATAGAGGTTCATGTACTCTGATTACAACAAGTTATTGATGTCAACGAAGTATTTCACTTTTCCATAATTTCAACATGGTATCAGATCAGGTTCTGTGAATTGACTTGGTCAACTCACGGAGGTAATGTGATCCTTTTCTCTAAACCCTAAACCCTAACTTTAGGTTCGTAGTTATTTTTTTTCCTGTCCCTACATTCCATAGATTTTTTTGCTTTGTTTACCTCTATAAGTAGTTTTTTATATTGAAAATAATATATTTTCGGAAATATATTTGAATCTATTTTCCAAATAAAATATATTTGTTCCAATCGGAGTTATCTACAGAGATATATCGGTATTTGAATGAGCAAAGGTCAGATTGAAAAAAGGTTCAAGCAGCAGTTAAAATCTTCCGATTCCGAGGTATTTTTTGCTATAAAGAACTAGAATTTATATGGATAAATATACATCAAAATAAATATCTATAAGTCTATTCTTTTACCTATTCAACCAATTTTTTATCTGAATTATCTACAAAGAGATATCGATATTTGAAGCAGCAAAGGTCAGATTTAAAAAGAGGTTTGAGCAGCAGCAGAAAGCCTCAACTTCTGAGGTATATTATGCTATCAAGAAAGAGTCTTTATATGGAGAATTATATATCAAAAGAAAGATCTGTAAGTTTATTTTCCTATCTATTCAACCAATTCTAGGTATAATTTTTATATAAGGAGATATTGATCTTGGAAAAGTCAATGGTCATTCTGGAAAAATAGGAGAAACAGTACTTAGTTCGGCCAGATGACAGAGACCGAAACCTATCAGATTATTTATCTTCTGATAATTATATTATGAAGAGATGTTATACTTGGATGAAATTTATTTACGTCTACTTTCAGAAGGAAAAAATTTATTGTCAATCTGATCTATATAGAAAGATATATTTGCATTGGAAGAACCAAAGGTCAGGATGTTATTCTATTACATTGAAAATCTGAATTTATGCCGTTTGTTTTGCGTCACTTTTTGAGTTTATATGTCAGGAAATTATCTCACTTCTTCCTGGTTTGAAGGCTTATTTATACATCTTTTTTATTTTGGCTTATGGCTACATATATGATATTTGCTTCAAGTTGGGATCATTGCCATTACCTCCCAGCTTGAGGGGGAGAAGTAGAAGAAGAACAAGAAAGAGGTATTTTATTCCTTATGTTGTGGATAAGTTTATGTGACCAAAATATTCAAGAATGGTGGAGCACCAAAGATGAAGCTTGTGCATCAATGAAGAAAATATTATATCGGATTATTCCATGGGTTCTTTTACAAAGTTTATTATTTAGTTTGTGTTATATGTATTGGAAGATGGTCGTGTTATATTCACCTGCAGCTATTATCTCTTTAGGGACATTATTATTGAATAAGAGGTGGCCTCATGTCATCATTTATTTTACCCTGTCAAAAATATCAAAATTTTTTGTGGTTGGGAGTCCACAACGGAGGAACTTCATCCCCGTAAAAAAGATGAAAATTATTTGTGGTTGGAATTCCATGACGGAGGAACTTCATCCTCATCAAAAAGATCAAAATTATTTGTGGTTGGAATTCCATGACGGAGGAACTTATTATAACATCTATGTTATACCCCCCTTGAAATGGCTTTTATGTCTCCTACCACTTGAGAGTCGTTGTCCTATGGAGGGACACGGGGGTGGACACTTCAAAGCAATGCCAAGTGACACACTACCGATAGCAGTGGAGTGTGCCCTACATCCAACATTAAACTGGAGTATGAAACAATGACTTACCAGCTAGGAGTGATTTTTACTCTCACTTATAATGTCGCAGGGCCTCAGGGAAGGATGCAACAACGTGAGGGGGAATATTAGAAGATGAAGGCATATTGGAAGATGTGCCATTTTATACAAAAATATTTTATACATCATTTGTAGTAACCTAGGAGTTCATGTTGTTCTCTCACCCCTAGCTTGAGGGGGAGTGTTGGAAGATAAGCTCAAGCCCAAACGACCAAAGAAGGCCCACATATGTAAGATTATTATAAGATGGGCCACATGACCAAGGAAGGCCCACAAGATGGGCCCAAACCCATAAGAAGTAGGACCCACAATGATTACCATGAGCTGGCATCCTTATCACATCAGCTGGAAGATCAAGAAGGACTCACAAAAGATCAAGAAGAGTTTTAGTTTGAGTTATATTTGTCTTCTATCAATATTAAATTATTTAATTATATTAGGACTTATCTTTAAGTCTTAGAGTTTGGGAGTAATTGGGACAGGGGTAGTTTTATTGTAATTGGACTCTACTATCTTCCTCTATTATAAATAGAGGTTCATGTACTCTGATTACAACAAGTTATTGATGTCAATGAAATATTTCACTTTTTCATAAATTCAACAAGCTTGTTACTCATGATCAATCACTTTACATTTATCTATAATTGTTAGATCAACTTTTTGTAAATGGGAAAAAAATGGCTTGTTTGGATCGGGTAAATATCCCACCACACGTTCACTTGAGAATTTAATGACCATTTGTTGTTCTCCTTAAAGTCTCTGATCGTCGAGTCATTTGCATCTTCCACATGTTTCATGCATGCATATCCATATTTAAAATATACCAGTATATATTAGAAATCTATTTCTCATAAAATTCAGAGCTATTAGGGATTGTACTAGTAGAATTTCCCAAACATGGATACCAAAACTTTGGTGTTCATTTGTGGTGTGTGGATAAATTTTTTTTACTTAAATTTATAATTTTTTTTAATTTTTTTGCATACATAAACTCTATACTTTTTTATTTTATTGCGATCAATTAGAAATCTCTATCATATAAAATTCCAAGCAACCAAGGATGTACTAGTGGAATTTTCTCAACATGGGTAACAAAACTTTGGTATTCATTTGTGGTGTGTGGATAAATTATTTTACTTGCATTTATTATTGTTTTAAATTTTTTTCATACATAAACTTTAAAAATTTTCATTTTGTTGCTATTTATTTGCCTTATCTTTTTTTGTTTACGAGAGAGAAAAGGGAGAGCAAAAAAATCATGTTTGGATTTTAAAACAAAACTTGACATCTAAAATGGAAATCCGCATATTTAGAGAGAGATAATTCCAAAAAGTCTTTGTAACTTTTACGGATTGTAAAATTCTTTTAGCTTTTTGACATTAGGTTTTGCAAACATACGTAAACGGGGGGAACTGGGGATTTAACTAAGTATTGACTCCTAATCCACAAGTAATTTCTAACAAAAATATAACTTATTACTCCTTATCAATCACTTTACAGTGATCTATGACTGTTAGATCACCATTTTGTAAATGGGCAAAAAATAGCTTGTTTGGATTGAATAAATATCCCACCACACGTTCGCTGGAGAATTTAATGACCATTTGTTGTTCGCCACAAAAGTCTACAATCCTTGGGTCATTTGCATCTGCAATATTTGTTCGTGCTTGCATATCCATATTTAAAACATGTTAGGATCAATTCAAAATCTCTTTCCTACAAAATCCAAGCTATTAGAGGTTGTACTTGTGGAATTTCCCAAACAAGGATAACAAAGCTTTGGTGTTCGTTTGTAGTGTGTGGATACATTTTCTTTACTTACATTTATAATTTTTTAAAAAAAATTTCATACATAAATTCTAAAATTTTCATTTTGTTGCGATCTATTTTTCCTTATATTTTTTTGTTTACGAGAGAAAAAAGGGAGAGTGAAAAACTGAAGTTTGGATTTTTTAAAAAAAACTTGACATCTAAAATGGAAATTCGTAAATATAGAGATAGATAATTCCAAAAGTCTCTGTAATTTTTAGGGAATGCAAAATTGTTTTAGTTTTTATATATTATGTTTTGCAAACATCAAAAAAAGGAGGGAGTGGGGGATTTAACTAAGTGTTGACTCCTAATCTACAAGTAATTTCTAACAAAAATATAGCTCGTTACTCATGATCAATCACTTTACATTGATCTACGAACGTTAGATCAATTTTTTTTAAAATGGGCAAAAAATTGATTGTTTGTTTCAAGTAAATATCCCATCACACCTTCACTTGAAAATTTAATGAACATTTGTTCTTCTCCTTAAAATTCTTTCATCCTAAGGTCATTTGCATCTTCAATATCTTTCGTGCATTTATATCCATATTTAAAAATTTTTTGTTGAATTAGAAATCTCTTTCTCATAAAATTCCAAACTATTAGGGGTTGTTCTACTGGAATTTTCCAAACACAGATAACCGAAATTTTGGTGTTCTTTTGTGGTGTGTGGATAAATTTTCTTTACTTAATTTTATTATTGTTTCAAATTTTTTGTGTACATAAACTCTAAAGTTTTCGTTTTGTTGCAATCTATTTACCTTATCTTTTTTTTGTTTATGAGAGAAAAAAGGGAGAGTGAAAAACTCAAGTTTCGATTTTAAAACAATACTCTACATCTAAAATGGAAACGCACAAATGCAAAGAGAGATAATTCCAAAAGTCTCTATAATTTTTGGGGATTGTAAAACTGTTTTAGTTTTTATATATTCGATTTTGAGAATAGCAGAACAAGGGGGGAGCAGGGGGATTTAACTGAGTGTTGACTGCTAATCCACAAGTCATTTCTTAAAAATATATACCTCGTTACTCATGGTCAATCACTTTATAGTGATCTGTGATTTTTAGATCAACTTTTTTTAAATGGGCAAAAAATGGCTTGTTTGAATCTGGTAAATATCGTACCACACGTTCATTTTTGAATTTGATGAGCATTTTTTGTTCTCCTTAAAAGTCGTGGATCCTTGGGCCATTTGCATCTTCAACATGTTTCGTTTATGCATAATGCATATTTAAAACAAGTTAGGATAATTAGTGTTGGAAGATAGGGCCCATGCCCACACGACCAAAGAAAAAACACAAGATGGGCCCAAGCACATAAGAAGTAGGACCTACAATGATTACCATGAGCTCGCATCCTTATCACATCAGTTGGAAGATCAAGGACTCACAAAAGTATCTTTATCTTAGGGTCACGACCAAGAAGAGTTTTAGTTTGAGTTATGTTTGTCTTTTATCTACATTGAGTTATTAAATTAAGCTAGGACTTATCTTTAAGTGTTAGAGTTTGGGTATAATTAGGACAAAAGTAGTTTTATTGTAATTGGACCCTACTATCTTCCTCTATTTTAAATAGAGGTTCATGTACTTAGATTATAAAAAGTCAATGAAGTATTTTAGTTTTCCATAAATTCAACAATTAGAAATCTCTTTCTTATAAAATCAAAAGCTAATAGGGGTTGTACTAGTGGAATTTTACAAAGATGGATAAACAAAGTTTGGTGTTCGTTTGTGGTGTGTGGATAAGTTTTCTTTACTTACACTCATTATTTTTTTAAACTTTTAGCATACATAAACTCTAAAATTTTGATTTTATTGTGATCTATTTACCTTATCCTTTTTTGTTTACGAGAGAAATAAGGGAGAGTGAAAAACTCAAGTTTTTATTTTAAAAAAATGGACACATAAAATGGAAATGCACAAATGTAGAGAGAGATAATTCCAAAAAGTCTCTGTAATTTGTAGGGAGTGTCAAAATCTTTTAATTTTTATATATTAGATTTTGGAAACATCAAAAAAAGAGGGAGCATGGGATTTAACAGAATATTGACTCCTAATCCACAAGTAATATTTAAAACAAATATAGCTCGTTAGTCATGACATATTACAATGATCTATGATTGTTAGATCAACTTTTTGTAAATGGGCCAAAATGGCTCGTTTGGATTGGGTAAATATCCCACCGCACATTCCCTTGGGAATTTAATGAGAATTTTTTGTTCTCCTTAAAAGTCTTGGATCCTTGGGTCATTTGCATCATCAACATTTTTTCGTGCATTCATATCCTTATTTAAAACATGTTAGGATAAATTACAAATCTGTTTCTTATAAAATTCAAAGATATTAGGTTATGTACTAAAGGAATTTCCCAAATATAGATAACAAAACTTTGGTGTTCGTTTGTGGTGTGTGGAGAAATTTCTTTACTCACATTAATAATTAATTTTTTTTTCTTACATAAACTCTTAAATTTTCATTTCGTTGTAATTTATTTGCTTTATCTTTTTTGGTTTAAGAGAGAAAAAAGGAAGAGTGAAAAACAGAAGTTTGGATTTTAAAACAAAAGTTGACATTTAAAATGGAAAAGCACAAATGCAGAGAGAGATAATTCAAAAAAGTCTCTGTAAATTTTAGGAATTGTAAAACTCTTTTAGTTTCTATATATTAGGTTTTTCAAACATCAGAAAAAGTGGGGAACGCGGGATTTAACATAGTGTTGACTCCTAATCCACAAGTCATTTCTAATAAAAATATTGCTCATTACTCATGACCAATCACATTACAGTGATATATGATTGTTAGATCAACTTTTTGTAAATGGATTAAAATCGAAACATTTCGATTGGGTGAATATCCCACCCCACGTTCACTTGGGAATTTAATGAGCATTTGTTGTTCTCATTGAAAGTCTTGGATCCTTGGGTCATTTGCATCTTCAACATGTTTCGTGCATGCGTATTCATATTTAAAACAAGTTATGATCAATTAGAAATCTCTTTCTTATAAAATTCCAAGCTATTAGAGGTTGTACTAGTGGAATTTTCCAAACAGGGATAACTAAACTATGGTGTTCGTTTGTGGTGTATGGATAAATTTTCTTTGATTACGCTTATTATTGTTTTAAATTTTTTGCATACATAAACTCTAAAATTTTAATTTCATTGTGATCTATTTACCTTATCTTTTTTGGTTTACGAGAGAAAAAAGGGAGAGTGAAAAACTCAAGTTTGGATTTTAAAACCAAACTTGACTTTTAAAATGGAAAACCACAAATGCAGACAGAGATAATTCCAAAAAGTCTCTGTAATTTTTAGGGATTGTAAAAGCCTTTTAGTTTTTATATAATATTTTTTGCTAACATCAAAAAATGGGGGAGCGGGGGATTTCACTAAGTGTTGACTCCTAATCTACAAGTCATTTCTTAAAAAAATATAGCTCAAGACTCATGATCAATCACTTTATAGTGATCTATGACTGTAAGATCAACTTTTTGTAAATTGGCAAAAAATAGTTTGTTTGGATCGGGTAAATATCCCACAGTTCATTAACTTGAGAATTTAATGAGCATTTTTTGTTCTCCTTAAAAGTCTTGGTTCCATGGATTATTTGCATTTTCAACATGTTTCATGAATGCATATCCATATTTAAAACATGTTAGGTTCAATTAGAAATCTCATTCTTATAAAATTCCAAGCTATTAGGGTTTGTGCTAGTGGAATTTCCCAGACATGGATAACTAAACTTTGGTTTTTGTTTGTGGTGAGTGGATAAATTTTCTTTACTTACACTTTTTATTGTTTAAATTTTTTTCATTCATAGATTCTAAAATTTTCATTTTTTTTGTGATCTGTTTACCTTATCTTTTTTTTTGTTTACAAGAGAAAAAAGGGAGAGTGAAAAACTCATGTTTGGATTTTAAAACAAAACTTGACATCTAAAATGGAAATCCGCATATGCAGAGAGAGATAATTCCAAAAAGTCTTTGTAACTTTTAGGGATTGTAAAATTCTTTTAGCTTCTTGATATTAGGTTTTGCAAACATCTGTAAACGGGGGGAACGAGGGATTTAACTAAGTATTGACTCCTAATCCACAAGTAATTTCTAACAAAAATATAACTTATTACTCCTTATCAATCACTTTACTATGATCTATGACTGTCAGATCCCCTTTTTTGTAAATGGACAAAAAATAGCTTGTTTGGATTGAATAAATATCCCACTGCACGTTTGTTGGAGAATTTAATGACCATTTGTTGTTCTCCACAAAAATCTACGATCCTTGGGTCATTTGCATCAGTAATATTTGTTCATGCTTGCATATCCATATTTAAAACATGTTAGGATCAATTCAAAATCTCTTTCCTATAAAATTCCAAGCTATTAGAGGTTGTACTTGTGAAATTTCCCAAACAAGGATAACAAAACTTTAGTGTTCGTTTGTGGTGTGTGGATACATTTTCTTTACGTACATTTATAATTTTTTTAAAATTTTTGCAAACACTAAAATTTTCATTTTGTTGCGATCTATTTGCCTTATATTTTTTTGTTTATGAGAGAAAAAAGGGAGAGTGAAAAAACGAATTTTGGATTTTAAAAAAAAACTTGACATCTAAAATGGAAATTCGTAAATGTAGAGATAGATAATTCCAAAAAGTTTCTGTAATTTTTAGGGATTGCAAAACTGTTTTAGTTTTTATATATTATGTTTTGCAAACATAAAAAAAAGGAGGGAGTGGGGGATTTAACTGAGTGTTGACTCCTAATTCACAAGTAATTTCTAACAAAAATATAGCTTGTTACTCGTGATCAATCACTTTACATTGATCTACGAATGTTAGATCAATTTTTTTTTTAAATGGGCAAAAAATTGCTTGTTTGTTTCAAGTAAATACCCACCACACCTTCACTTGAAATTTAATGAAAATTTGTTGTTCTCCTTAAAGTTCTTGCATCCTAGGGTCATTTGCATCTTCAATATCTTTCGTGCATTTATATCCATATTTAAAACTTTTTGGATGAATTAGAAATCTCTTTCTCATAAAATTCCAAGCTATTAGGGATTGTTCTAGTAGAATTTTCCAAACACAGATAACCAAAACTTTGGTGTTCGTTTGTGGTGTGTGGATAAATTTTCTTTACTTTTATTATTGTTTCAAATTTTTAGTGTACATAAACTCTAAAGTTTTTATTTTGTTGCAATCTATTTACCTTATCTTTTTTTTTATGAGAGGAAAAAGGGAGAGTGAAAAACTCAAGTTTCGATTTTAAAACAATACTCTACATGTAAAAGGGGAACGCACAAATGTAGAGAGAAATAATTCCAAAAGACTCTATAATTTTTGGGGATTGTAAAACTGTTTTAGTTTTTATATATTCAGTTTTGAGAATAGCAGAGAAAGGGGGGAGCGGGGGGATTTAACTGAGTGTTGACTGTTAATCCACAAGTCATTTCTTAAAAATATATAGCTCGTTACTCATGGTCAATCACTTTACAGTGATCTGTGATTGTTAGATCAACTTTTTTTAAATGGGCAAAAAATGGCTTGTTTGAATCAGGTAAATATCGCACCACACGTTCATTTTTGAATTTGATGAGCATTTTTTGTTCTCCTTAAAAGTCGTGGATCCTTGGGTCATTTGCATCTTCAACATGTTTCGTCCATGCATAATGCATATTTAAAACAAGTTAGGATAATTAGTGTTGGAAGATAGGGCCCATGCCCACACGACCAAAGAAGGCCCACATGTCTAAGAGTATTATAAGATGGGTCACACGACCAAAGAAGGCCTACAAGATGGGCCCAAGCACATAAGAAGTAGGACCTACAATGATTACCATGAGCTCGCATCCTTATCACATCAGTTGGAAGATCAAGGACTCACAAAAGTATCTTTATCTTAGGGTCACGACCAAGAAGAGTTTTAGTTTGAGTTATGTTTGTCTTTTATCTACATTGAGTTATTTAATTAAGCTAGGACATATCTTTAAGTGTTAGAGTTTGGGTGTAATTGGGACAAAGGTAGTTTTATTGTAATTGGACCCTACTACCTTCCTCTATTTTAAATAGAGGTTCATGTACTCAGATTATAACAAGTCAATGAAGTATTTTCCTTTTCCATAAATTCAACAATTAGAAATCTCTTTCTTATAAAATTAAAAGCTACTAGGTTTTGTACTAGTGGAATTTTTCAAAGATGGATAAACAAAGTTTGGTGTTCGTTTGTGGTGTGTGGATAAGTTTTCTTTACTTACACATTATTTTTTTAAACTTTTAGCATACATAAACTCTAAAATTTTGATTTTATTGTGATCTATTTACCTTATCCTTTTTTGTTTACGAGAGAAATAAGGGAGAGTGAAAAACTCATGTTTGTATTTAAGAAAAATGGACATATAAAATGGAAATGCACAAATGTAGAGAGAGATAATTCCAAAAAGTCTCTGTAATTTGTAGGGAATGTAAAAATCTTTTAATTTTTATATATTAGATTTTGCAAACATGACAAAAAGGGGCAGCATGGGATTTAACAGAATATTGACTCCTAATCCACAAGTAATATTTAAAACAAATATAGCTCGTTAGTAATGATCAATCATATTACAATGATCTATGATTGTTAGATCAACTTTTTGTAAATGGGCCAAAATGGCTCGTTTGGATCGGGTAAATATCCCACCGCATGTCCCCTTGGGAATTTAGTGAGAATTTGTTGTTCTCCTTAAAAGTCTTGGGTCCTTGGGTCATTTGCATCTTCAACATTTTTTCGTGCATTCAATCCATATTTAAAACATGTTAGGATAAATTACAAATCTGTTTCTTATAAAATTCAAAGATATTAGGTTATGTACTAGAGGAATTTTCCAAACATAGATAACAAAACTTTGGTGTTCGTTTGTGGTGTGTAGAGAAATTTCTTTACTAACATTAATATTTTAAATTTTTTTTCTTACATAAACTCTTAAATTTTTATTTTGTTGTTATTTATTTGCTTTATCTTTTTTGGTTTAAGAGAGAAAAAAGGAAGAGTGAAAAACAGAAGTTTGGATTTTAAAACAAAAGTTGACATTTAAAATGGAAAAGCACAAATACAGAGAGAGATAATTCAAAAAAAGTCTCTGTAAATTTTAGGGATTGTAAAACTCTTTTCCTTTCTATATATTAGGTTTTTCAAACATTAGAAAAAGTGGGGAACGGGGGATTTAACATAGTGTTGACTCCTAATCCATAAGTCATTTCTAACAAAAATATAGCTCGTTACTCATGACCAATCACTTTACAGTGATATATGATTGTTAGATCAACTTTTTGTAAATGTATTAAAATCACTTGTTTCGATTGGGTGAATATCCCACCGCACGTTCACTTGAGAATTTAATGAGCATTTCTTGTTCTCATTAAAAGTCTTGGATCCTTGGGTCATTTGCTTCTTCAACATGTTTCGTGCATGCGTATTCATATTTAAAACAAGTTATGATCAATTAGAAATCTCTTTCTTATAAAATTCCAAGCTATTAGAGGTTGTACTAGTTGAATTTGCCAAACACGGATAACCAAACTCTGGTGTTCATTTGTGGTGTATGGATAAATTTTCTTTAATGACGCTCATTATTGTTTTAAATTTTTTGCATACATAAACTCTAAAATTTTAATTTCATTGTGATCTATTTACCTTATCTTTTTTTATTTAAGAGAGAAAAAAGGGAGAGTGAAAAACTCAAGTTTGGATTTTAAAACCAAACTTGACTTTTAAAATGGAAAACCACAAATGCAGATAGAGATAATTCCAAAAAGTCTCTGTAATTTTTAGGGATTGTAAAAGCCTTTTAGTTTTTATATAATATTTTTTGCTAACATCAAAAAATGGGGGAGCGGGGGATTTCACTAAGTGTTGACTCCTAATATACAAGTCATTTCTTAAAAAATATAGCTCGAGACTCATGATCAATCACTTTACAGTGATCTATGACTGTAAGATCAACTTTTTTTAAATTGGCAAAAAATGGTTTGTTTGGATCGGGTAAATATCCCATAGTTCATTCACTTGAGAATTTAATGAGCATTTGTTGTTCTCCTTAAAAGTCTTGGATCCATGAATTATTTGCATTTTCAACATGTTACACGAATTCATATCCATATTTAAAACATGTTAGGTTCAATTAGAAATCTCATTCTTATAAAATTCCATGCTATTAGGGTTTGTGCTAGTGGAATTTCCCAAACATGGATAACCAAACTTTGGTTTTTGTTTGTGGTGAGTGGATAAATTTTCTTTACTTACACTTTTTATTGTTTAAATTTTTTTCATTCATAGATTCTAAAATTTTCATTTTTTTTGTGATCTATTTACCTTATCTTTTTTTTTTGTTTACAACAGAAAAAATGGAGAGTGAAAAACTCATGTTTGGATTTTAAAACAAAACTTGACATCTAAAATGGAAATCCGCATATGCAGAGAGAGATAATTCCAAAAAGTCTCTATAATTTTTCGGGAATGTAAAACTGTTTTATTTTTTACATATTAGGCTTAACAAACATCAGAAAAAATGGGAATCGAGGGATTTAACTGAGTGTTGACTCCTAATCCAGAATTATTTTCTTAAAAAAATATAGCTCGTTATTCATAATCAAACACTTTACATGATCTATGATTATTAGATCAATTTTTTTTTAAATGGGCAAAAAATGGCTTGTTTGGATGAGGTAAATATCCCACCGCACGTTCACTTGAGAATTTAATGAGCATTTTTTGTTCTCCTTAAATGTTTTGGGTCCTTGGGTAATTTGCATTTTCAACATATGTTGTGCATGCATATCAATATTTAAAACAAGTTAGAATCACTAATAAATCTCTTTCTTATAAAATCCAAACTATTAGGGGTTGTACTAGTGGTATTTGGCAAACATGGATAACCAAACATTGGTGTTCGTTTGTGGTGTGTGGATAAATTTTCTTTACTTACACTTAATATTTTTTAAAATATTTTGCATATATAAACTCTAAAATTTTTGCCTTATCTTTTTTTTCACTAGAGAAAAAAAGGGAGAGTGAAAAAATCATTTTTGGATTTTAAAACAAAACGCCACATATAAAATAGAAATTCAAAAAATGCAGAGAGTTATAATTCCAAAATGTCTCTATAATTTTTAGGTATTTTAAAAATCTTTTAGTTTTTATACATAAGTTTTAGCAAACATTGAAGAAAGGGGGGAACAGGGGATTTAACTGTGTGTTGATTCCTAATCCACAAGTCATTTCTTAAAAAAAGGGGCAATCACTCTACAATAATCTATGACTGTTTGATCAACTTTTTGTAAATGAGCAAAAAATGGCTTGTTGGGATCGGGTAAATATCCCACCGCACATTTACTAGAGAATTTAATGAGAATTTGTTGTTTTCTTTAAAATTGTTGGATCCTTGGGTCTTTTGCATTTTTCAACATGTTTTGAGCATGCATATCCATATTTAAAACATGTTAGGATCAATTACAAATCTCTTTCTTATAAAATTTCAAGCAATTAGGGGTTGTACTAGTGGAATTTGCCAAAAAAGGATAACAAAACTTTGGTGTTCGTTTGTGGTGTGTGGATAAATTTTTTTACTTACATTTATTATTGTTTTAAATTTTTTGCATAAAGAAACTCTAAAATTTTCATTTTGTTGCGATTTTTTTTCCTTATATTTTTTTGTTTACAAGAGAAAAAAGGGAGAGTGAAAAACTCAAGTTTGGATTTTAAAATAAAACTTGACATCTAAAATGGAAATGCACAAATACAGAGAGAGATAATACCAAAAGTCTCTGTAATTTGTAGGAATTGTAAAACTCTTTAAGTTTTTATATATTAGGTTTTGAAAACATCAGAAAAAAGAGGGTGCAGGGGATTTAACTGAGTGTTGACTCCAAATCCACAAGTATTTTCTTACAAAAATATAGCTCGTTACTCATGATATATCACTTTACAGTCTATGATTGTTAGATCAACTTTTTTTGTAAATGGGCGAAAAATGGTTTGTTTGGATCGTGTAAATATCCCACCACACGTTCACTTGAAAATTTAATGAGGATTTGTTGTTCCCTTTAAAAGTCGTGGATCCTTGGGTCATTTGCATTTTGAACATGTTTCGTGTATGCATATTCATATTTAAAACATGTTAGTATCAATTTGAAATCTATATCTTATAAAATTCCAAACTATTAGGGATTGTACAAGTGGTATTTCGAAAACATGGATAACAAAACTTTGGTGTTCGTTTGTGGTGTGTGGATAAATTTTAGTTACTTAAATTTATTTATTTTAAAATTTTTGCATACATAAATTTTCAAAATTTATTTTGTTGCTATCTATTTGCCTTATCTTTTTTTGTTTACGAGAGAAAAAAGGGAGAGTGAAATACTCAAGTTTGGATTTAAAAAAAAAAATTCACTTCTAAAATGGAAAAGCACAAATGCAGAGAGAGATAATTCCAAAAAGTCTCTGTAATTTTTAGTGATTGTAAAACTCTTTTAGTTTTTATATAATTGGTTTTGCAAACATTAGAAAATGGGGGAGCAGGGGATTTCGCTGAGTGTTGACTCTTAATCCACAACTCATTTATTACAAAAATATAGCTCTTTACTCCTAATCAATCACTTTAGAGTGATCTATGATTGTTAGATCAAATTCTTTGTCAATGTGCAAAAATGGCTTGTTTGGATCAAGTAAATATACCACCGCACGTTCCCTTGAGAACTTAATGAGCATTTTTTTCTCTTTAAAAGTCTAGGATCCAAGGGTTATTTGCATCTTCAAAATGTTTCATGCATGCATATCAATATTTAAAACATGTTAGGATCAATTAGAAATCTCTTTCTTATAAAATTCCAAGCAATTAGGGGTTGTAATAGCGTAATTTCCCAAACATGGATAACAAAACTTTTGTGTTCATTTGTGCTGTGTGGATAAATTTTCTTTACTTACATTTATTATTGTTGAAAAGTTTTTGCATACATAAACTCTAAAATTTTCATTTTGTTGCGATCTATTTACCTTTTCTTTTGTTTTTGTTTACGAGAGAAAAAAGGGAGTGTGAAAAACTGAAGTTTGGATTTTAAAACAAAAATTGACATCTAAAATGGAAATGTACAAATGTAGGGAGAGATAATTCTAAAATGTCTCTGTAATTTTTAGGGATTCTTAAACTCTTTTAGTTTTTATATATTAGGTTTTGCAAACAGTAGAAAAAGGGGCAGCAGGGGATTTAACTGAGTGTTGATTCCTAATCTACAAGTCATTTCTTAAAAAAATATAGCTCATGACTCATGATCAATCACTTTACAGTGATCTATGATTTTAAGATCAACTATTTGTAAATGGGCAAAAAATGGCTTGTTTGGATCGGGTAAATATACCACCGCATATTCACTTGAGAATTTAATCACCATTTGTTGTTCTCCTTAAAAGTCTTGGATCCTTGGGTCATTTGCATCTTCAAGATGTTTTGTGCATGCATATCCATATTTTAAACATGTTAGTATCAATTAGAAATCTATTTCTTATAAAATTTCAAGCTCTTAGGGATCGTACTTGTGGAATTTCCCAAACATGGATAACAAACTTTGGTGTTCGTTTGTGGTGTGTTGATAAATTTTCTTTACTTACATTTATTATTTTTTTAAATTGTTTGCATACATAAACTCTTAAATTTTCATTTTTTTGCTATTTTTTGCCTTATCTTTATTTGTTTACGAGAGAAAAAAGGGAGTAAAAAACTCAAGTTTGGATTTTAAAACAAAAAATGTCATAAAAAATGGAGAAGCTCAAATACTGAGAGAGATAATTCCAAAAAGTCTCTATAATTTTTAGGGATTGTAAAACTCTTTTAGTTTTTATATAAAAGGTTTTGAAAAAATGGGAAAAAGGGGGGAGACGGGGATTTTACTGAGTGTTTACTCTTAATCCACAACTCATTTCTTACAAAAATATAGCTCGTTACTCCTGATCAATCACTTTATAGTGATCTTTGATTGTTAGATCAACATTTTTGTAAATGTGCAAAAAATGGCTTGTTTGGATCGAGTAAATATCCCACCGCACGTTCGCTTAAGAATTTAATGAGCATTTTTATTCTCCTTAAAAGTTTTGGATCCTTGGGTCATTTGCATCTTCAAAATGTTTCGTGCAAGCATACAATTATTTAAAACATGTTAGGATCAATTAGAAATCTCTTTCTTATTAAAATTCCAAGCTATTAGGGGTTGTACTAGTGGAATTTTCTATACATGGATAGAAAAACTTTTGTGTTTGTTTTGAGTGTGTGGATAAATTTTATTTACGTACATTTATTATTGTTTCAAATTTTTTGCGTGCATAAACTCTACAATTTTCATTTTTTTGCGATCTATTTGCCTTATCCCTTTTTTATGTTTACGAGAGAAAAAAGGGAGACTGAAAAACTCAAGTTTGGATTTTAAAACAAAAGTTGACATAAAAAATGGAAATGTACAAATGCAGGGAGAGATAATTCTAAAAACTCCCTGTAATTTTTAGGAATTTTTAAACTCTTTTAGTTTTTATATTTTATGTTTTGCAAACATAGGAAAAAGGGGGAGTGAGGGGATTTAATTGGGTGTTGACTCCTAATCCACAAGTCATTTCTTAAAAAACTATAGCTATGACTCACGACCAATCACTTTACTGTGATCTATGATTGTTAGATCAACTTTTTTGTAAATGGGCACAAAATGGCTTATTTAGATCAGGTAATATCCCACCGCATGTTTACTTGAGAATTTAATGACCATTTTTTGTTCTCCTTAAAAGTCTACGATCGTCGGGTCATTTGCATCTTCAACATGTTTCATGCATGCATATCCATATTTAAAACATGTCAGTATATATTAGAAATCTATTTCTTATAAAATTCCAAGCTATTAGGGATTGTACTAGTGGAATTTCCCAAACATGGATAACAAAACTTTGGGGTTCGTTTGTGGTGTGTGGATAAATTTTCTTTACTTACATTTATTATTTTTTAAAGTTGTTTGCTTACATAAACTCTAAAATTTTCATTTTGTTGCGATCTTTTTGCCTTATCTTTTTTTGTTTATGAGAGAAAAAAGAAAGAGTGAAAAACTCAAGTTTGGATTTTAAAACAAAACATAACATCTAAAATGGAAAATCTCAAAAGCTAGGAGAGATAATTCCAAAAAGTCTCTGTAATTTTTAAGGATTTTAAAACTCTTTAAGTTTGTATATAATAGGTTTTGTAAAATCAGAAAAAGGAGGGAGTGGGGGATTTAACTGAGTGTTGACTCCAAATCCACAAATCATTTCTTAAAAAAATATAGCTCATTACTCATGATCAATCGCTTTAGAGTGATCAGTGATTGTTAGATCAACTTTTTGTAGATAGGCAAAAAATGGCTTGTTTGGATCGCGTAAAATATCCCACCGCACATTCCCTTTAAAATTTAATGAGCATCTGTTGTTCCCCTTAAAAGTCTTAGATCATTGGGTCATTTTCATCTTCAAAATGTTTCGTGCATGCATTTCAATATTTAAAACATGTTAGGATCAATTAGAAATCTCTTTCATACAAAATTTTGATTCTATTTGGGGTTGTACTACTGGAATTTCCCATACATGGATAGCAAAACTTTTTTGTTCATTTGTGGTGTGTGGATAAATTTTCTTTACTTACACTTTTTATTGTTTTAAATTTTTTGCATACATAATCTCTAAGATTTTCGTTTTGTTGCGATCTATTTACTTTATCTTTTTTTTTTTGTTTACGAGAGAAAAAAGGGAGAGTGAAAAACTCATGTTTGGATTTTAAAACAAAACTTGACATGTAAAATAGAAATGCGCAAATGTAAAGAGAGATAATTCCAAAAAGTCTCTGTAATTTTTAGGGATTGTAAAACTCATTTAGTTTTTAAATATTAGGTTTAAAAAACATCAGAAAAAGGGGGAAGCGGAGGATTTAACTGAGTGTTGACTCCTAATCCACAAGTATTTTCTTACAAAAATATAGCTCATTACTCATAATCAATCACTTTACAGTGATCTATGATTATTAGATCAACTTTTTTTTTTAAATGGGCAAAAAATGGCTTGTTTGGATCTGGTAAATATCCCACTGCACGATCACTTGAGAATTTAATGAGCATTTTTTGTTCTCCGTAAAAGTTTTGGATCCTTGGGTCATTTGCATCTTCAATATATGTCGTACATGGATAGCCATATTTAAAACAAGTAAGGATCAATTAGAAATCTCTTTCGTATAAAATTCAAAGCTATATGGGGTTCTACTAGTGGAATTTTCCAAACGTGGTTAACCAAACTTTGGTGTACGTGTGTGGTGTTGATAAATTTTCTTTACTTACACTAATTACTGTTTTATATTTTTTGCATACATTAACACTGAAATTTTCATTTCGTTGCAATCTATTTGCCTTATTGTTTTTGTTTACATGAGAAGAAAGGGAGAGTGAAAAACTCATTTTTGGATTTTAAAACAAAACTTGACATCTAAAAAAGAAATTCACAAATGCAGAGAGAGATAATTCCAAAAAATCTCTGTAATTTTTAGGGATTTAATAACTCTTTTAGTTTTATATATTAGGTTTAATTAACATCGGAAAAAGGATGGAGCGGGGGATTTAACTGAGTGTTGACTCCTAATCTACAAGTCATTTCTTACAAAAATACAGCTCGTTACTCATGATCAATCTCTTTACAATGATCTATCTTTACAATGATCTATGATTGTTAGATCAACTTTTTGTAAGTGGAAAAAAAAATGGCTTGTTTGGATCGGGTAAATATCCCACCACACGTTCACTAGAGAATTTAATGAGCATTTGTTGTTCTCCTTAAAAGTCTTGGATCCTCTGAGCATTTGCATCTTCAACATGTTTCGTGCAAGTATATCCATATTTAAAACATGTTAGGATCAATTAGAAATCTCTTTCTTATAACATTCCAAGCTATTAGGGGTTGTTCTACTAGAATTTGCCATACATGGATTACAAAACTTTGGTGTTCGTTTGTGGTGTGTGGAAAAATTTTCTTTACTTACATTTTTATTTTTTAAATTTTTTTTGCATACATAAACTCTAAAATTTTTCTTTTGTTGCGATCTATTTGCTTATCTTTTTTTTTTTACGAGAGAAAAAAGGGAGAAAGAAAAACTCAAGTTTGGATTTTAAAACAAAACTTGACATCTAAAATGGAGACCATGGGATTTAACTGTGTGTTGACTTCTAATTCACAAGTGATTTCTTACAAAAATATAGCTCGTGCCTCATGATCAATCACCTTACAGTTATCAATGATTGTTGGATCAACTTTTTGTAAATGACCAAAAAATGGCTTGTTTGAATTGGGTAAATATCCCACCGCACGTTCACTTGATTATTTAATGACAATTTGTTGTGCTCCATAAAAGTCTTGGATTTGAAAACATCAGAGGGGGAGCGGGGGATTTAACTTAGTGTTGACACCTAATCCACAAGTAATTTCTAACAAAAATATTGCTCGTTACTCATTATCAATCACTTTACAGTGATCTATGATTGTTAGATCAACTTTTTTCTAAATTGTCAAAAAATTGCTTGTTTGGATCGAGTAAATATCCCACCGCATGTTCGCTTGAGAATTTAATGAGCATTTAATGAGCATTTGTTGTTCTCCTTAAAAGTCTAGGATCCTTGGGTCATTTGCATCTTCAACATGTTTCGCGCATGCATATCCATATTTAAAACATGTTAGGATCAATTAGAAATCTCTTTCTTATAAAATTCCAAGCTATAAGGGGTTGTACTAGTGGAATGTCCCAAACATGGATAACAAAGCTTTGGTGTTCGCTTGTGGTGTGTGGATAATTTTCTTACCTTTCATTGATTATTGTTTCAAATTTTTTGCATACATAAACTCTAAAATTTTCATTTTGTTGCAATCTATTTTCCTTATCTTTTATAGTTTACGAGAGAAAAAGGGGAGAGTAAAAAACTCAAGTTTGGATTTTAAAACAAAACTTGACATCCAAAATAGAAATTCACAAATGTAGAGAGAGATAATTCCAAAAAGTCTATGTAATTTTTAGGGATTGTATAATTGTTTTAGTTCTTATATATAAGGTTTTGCAAACATCAGAAAAAGGGGGCAACCAGGATTTAATTGAGTGTTTACTCCTAATCTACATGTCATTTCTTACAAAAATATAGCTTGTTATTGATGATCAATCACTTTACAGTGATCTTGGATTGTTAGATCAAATTTTTGTAAATGGGCAAAAAATGGCTTCTTTATATAGGGTAAATATCCCACCACACGTTCATTTTTTACTTTAATGAGCATTTGTTGTTATCCTTAAAAGTCTTGGATCCTTGGGTCATTTGCATCTTTAACATGTTTCATGCATGCATAACCATATTTAAAACAAGTTAGGATCAAGTAGAAATCTCTTTCATATAAAATTTCAAGCTATTAGGGTTGGACTAGTGGAATTTGCCAAACATGGATAACCAAACTTTGGTGTTCGTTTGTGGTGTGTAAATAAATTTTCTTTACTTACACTTATTATTTTTTCAAAATTTTCATTTTGTTGTTATCTATTTGCCTTATCTTTTTTTGTTTACGAGAGAAAAAAGGGAGAGTGAAAACTCATATTTGGATTTTAAAACAAAACTTGACATCTTAAATGGAAATGTTCATATCATAGAGAGATAATTCAAAAAAGTCTCTATAATTTTTAGGGATTGTAAAACTCTTTTAGTATATATATATATATATATTAGGTTTTGCAAACATAAAAAAATGGGAGGTTCGGGGATTTAACTGTGTGTTGACTCCTAATCCCCAAGTAATTTCTAACAAAAATATAGCTTGTTACTCATGATTAATATCTTTACAGTGATCTATGATTGTTAGATCAAGTTTTTGTAAATGGGCAAAAAAGGGCTTGTTTGCATCGAGTACCTATCCCACCACACGTGCGTTGGAGAATTCAATGAGCATTTGTTGTTCTGCATTAAAGTGTTGGATCCTTGGGTCATTTGATCTTCAAAATTTTTCGTGCATGCATATCCTTATTTAAAACATGTTAGGATCAATTTGAAATCTCTTTCTTATAAAATTCCAAGCTATTAGAGGTTGTACTAGTGGAATTTCCTAAACATGGATAACAAAACTTTGGTGTTCATTTGTTGTGTGTGGATACATTTACATTACTTCCATTTATAATTTAAAATTATTTTTGCATACTTAAACTCTAAAATTTGTATTTTGTTGCGATTTATTTTCCTTATATTTTTTTTGTTTATGAGATAATAACGATAGAGTGAACAACTCGTTTAGATTTTAAAACAAAACTTGACATCTAAAATGGAAATGCACAAATGCAGAGAGAGATATTTCCACAAAGTCTCTCTAACATTAAGGGATTGTAAAACTCTTTTAGTTCTTATATATTAGGTTTTTCAAACATCAAAAAAAGGGGTGAGTGGGGGATTTAACTGAGTGTTTACTCCTAATCCACAACTAATTTCTTACAAAATATAGCTCGTTACTGATGATCAATCACTTTACAGTGATCTATGATTGTTTGATCAACTTTTTGTAAATGGGCAAAAAATGGCTTCTTTAAATTGGGAAAATATCGCACCACAGGTTCATTTTTGAATTTAATGAGCATTTATTATTCTCCATAAAAGTCTTGGATCCTTGGGTCATTTGCATCTTCAACAGGTTTCGTGCATGCATATCCATACTTAAAACAAGTTAGGATCAATTCGACATCTCTTTCTTATAAAATTCCAAGCTATTAGAGGTTGTCCTTGTGGATTTTCCCAAACATGGATAGTAAAACTTTGGTGCTTGTATGTAGTGTGTGGATAATTTTCTTTACTTACATTTATAATTTTTTAAAATTTTTTGCAAACATAAACTCTAAAATTTTAATTTTGTTGCGATCTATTTGCCTCATCTTTTTTCCTTTACGAGAGAAAAAGGGAGAGTGAAAGACTCATTTTTGGATTTTAAAACAAAACTTGACATCTAAAATGGAAATGCACAAATTCAAAGTGAGATATTTCCAAAAAGTCTCTTTAATTTTTAAGGATTGTAAAACTCTTTTAGTTTTTATATCTTAGATTTTACAAACATCGAAAAAAGGAGGGAGCGAGGGATTTAACTGAGTGTTGACTCCTAATCCACAAATCATTTCTTAAAAAAATATAGTTCATTACTCATGATCAATCACTTTACAATGATCTATGATTGTTAGATCATCTTTTTGTAAATGGGCAAAAATGGTTTGTTTGGATCAGGTAAATGTTCCACCGTACGTTCACTTCAAAATTTAATGAGCATTTGTTCTTCTTCTTAAAAGTCTTGGATCATTAGGTCATTTGCATCTTCAACATGTTTCATGCATGCATATCCATATTTAAACCATGTTAGGATCAATTAGAAATCTCTTTCACATAAAATTCCAAAAAGTCTCTGAAATTTTTAGGGCGTGTAAAACTCTTTTAGTATCTATATATTAGGTTTCGTAAACATAAAAAAAAAGGGGGAGCAAGGGATTGTTGACTCCTAATCCACAAGTCATTTCGTACAAAAATATAGCTCGTTACTGATGATCAATCACTTTACAGTGATCGATGATTGTTAGATAAATTTTTTTTTTAAATGGGCAAAAAATGGCTTGTTAGGATTGGGTAAATATCCCACCACACGTTCACTAGAGAATTTAATCAGCATTTGTTGTTCTCCTTCAAAGTCATGGATCTTTAGGTCATTTTCATCTTCAACATTTTTCGTGCATGCATATCCATATTTAAAACATGTTAGGATCAATTAGAAATCTTTTTCTTATAAAATTCCTGCCAATTAGGGTTGTACAAGTGGAAATTTCCCAAACATAGATAACAAAACTTTGGTGCTCGTTTGTGGTGTGTGAAGAAATTTTCTTTACATAAATTTATTATTTTTTAATTTTTTTTGCATACATAAAGGTAAAAATTTTCATTTTGTTGCGATCAATTTGCCTTATCTTTTTTTGTTTACGAGAGAAAAAAGGGAGAGTGAAAAACTCATGTTTGGATTTTAAAACAAAACTTAATGTTGGAAGATAAGCCCAAGCCCACACGACCAAGGAAAGCCTACATATCTAATGTTATTATAAGATGGGCCACACAACCAAGGAAGGCCCACAAGATGGGCCCAAGCCAATAAGAAGTAGGACCCACAATGATTACCATGAGTTGGCATCTTTATCACATCAGTTGGAAGACCAAGAAGGACTTACAAAAGTATCTTTATCTAATGGTCACGTCCTAGAAGAGTTTTAGTTTGAGTTAGGTTTGTCTTTTATCTATATTGAGTTATTGAATTATGCTAGGACTTATCTTTAAGTGTAAGAGTTTGGGTGTAAATTGGACAATGGTAGTTTTATTGTAATTGGACTCTATTACCTTCCTCTATTATAAATAGAGGTTCATATACTCTGATTACAAAAAGTTATTGATGTCAATGAAGTATTTTTCTTTTTCATAAATTCAACATGGTATCAGACCAGGTTATGTGAGTTGACTTGGTCAACTCACAGAGGTAATGTGATCCTTTTCTCTAAACCCTAAACCCTAGGTCTAGGTTCATAATTATTTTTTCAGTCCCTACACCCATAGGTTTCTTTGCGTCTTTCACCTTTATATTTAATTTTTAATATTTCAAATATATATTGACGAAAAGATATTTGAGTTTAATTTCCAAAGAAAAATGATTTTTTTCAATCTGAGTTATCTACAGAGAGATATTGATATTTGAATGAGAGAAAGTCAAATTACAAAAAAGGTTCGAGCAGCAGCAGCAATCTTCAGATTTAGTGGTATTTTTTGCTATCAATAACTAGACTTTATATGGAGAAATATATATCAAAAGAAATATCTGTAAGTATATTCTGTTACCTATTCAACCAATTTTTTATCTGATTTATCTACAAAGATAATTCGATATTTGAAGCAGCAAAGGTTAGATTGAAAAAGAGGTTCGAGCGGCAGCAGAAAGCTTCAAATTCCATGGTCTTTTATGATATCAAGAAAGAAAATTTATATGGATAATTATATATGAGAAGAAATATACATAAGTCTAATTTCTTACCTACTCAACCAATTCTCTGTATGATTTTATTATAAGGTGATATTGATCTTTGAAGAGTCAATGGTCATTCTACAAAAAAGGAGAAACAGTATTTAGTTCGGCAAGATGACAGAGACCGAAACCTATCAGATTATTTATCTTCTCATAATTATATTTTATGAAGAGATATTATAGTTGGATGAAATTTATTTAATTCTAGTTTCAGACGAAGAAAATTTCATCTCAATCTGATCTATATTTAAAGATATATTCTCATTGGAAGAATCAAAGGTCATGCTGGTATTCTTTTACATTGAAAATCCAAATTTAAGCCAATTGTTTTCTGTCATTTTTTTAGTTGATATATCAGTAAAATATCTCACTTCTCCCTGGTTTGAGGGCTTATTTATACATCTTTGTTATTTTGGCCTATTACGATATTTGGTTCAAGCTGGGATCATTGCCATTACTTCCCAGCTTGAGAGGGAGAAGTACAAGAAGTAGAAGAAAGAGGTATTTATTCCTTATGTTGTGAATAAGTTTATATGACCAAAATATTCAAGAAAAGGGGAGCACAAAAGATGAAGCTTGTGCATCTAAGAAGAAATTTTTATATCGGATTATTTCATGGGTTCTTTTACAAAGTTTATTATTTGTTTCGTGTTATATGTGTTGGAAGATGACCTTGTTACATTCAGCTGCAACTATTATGTCTCTTTGGGGACATTATTATTGAAGAAGAGGTGGTCTCATGTCATCTTTTATTTTACCCCGACAAAAAGATCAAAATTGTTTGTGGTTGGGAGTCCATGACGGAGGAACTTCATCCTCGTCAAAAAGATCAAAATTATTTGTGGTTGGAAGTCCATTACAGAGGAACTTCATCCCCGTCAAAAAGACCAAAATTATTTGTGGTTGGAAGTCCATGTCAGAGGAACTTATTATTACATCTATGTAATCCACCCCCCCCCCCCCCCCCCCCCCTATAATGGGTTTTATGTCTCCTACCACTTGAGATTCATTGTCCAGTGGAGGGACATGGTGGTGGACACTTCAGAGCAATGCCGATAGACACACTATCGATAGAAGACAGAGTGTGCCCTACATCCAGCATTAGGATTGAAGTATGAAGCAATGGCTTACCGACTAGGAGTGATTTTTACTCTCACTTATATAATGGCACAAGGCCTCAATGAAGGACGCAACAGCGTGATGGGGAGTATAGGAAGATGTGCCATTTTATAAAAAAATATTCTCTACATCATTTGCAGCAAGCTGGGAGTTCATGTTGTTCTCTCATCCCCAGCTTGAGGGGGAGTGTTGGAAGATAAGCTGAAGCCCATACGACCAAGGAAGACCAAAATATCTAAGATTATTATAAGATGGGCCACACGACCAAGGAAGGCCCACAAGATGGACCCAAGCCTATAAGAAGTAGGACCCACAATGATTACCATGAGTTGGCATCCTTATCACATCAGTTGGAAGATCAAGAAGGACTCACAACAGTATCTTTATCTTAGGGTCATGACCAAGAAGAGTTTTTGTTTGAGTTATGTTTGTCTTTTCTTTGTATTGAGTTATTTAATTATGCTAGGATTTATCTTTAAGTGTTAGAGTTTGGGTGTAATTGGGACAAGGGTAGTTTTATTGTAATTGGACTTTACTATCTTTCTCTATTATAAATAGAGGTTCATGTACTCTGATTACAACAAGTTATTGATGTCAATGAAGTATTTTTCATTTCCATAAATTCAACACTTGACATCTAAAATGGAAATCCGAAAATGCAGAGAGAGATAATTCAAAAAAGTCTCTATAGTTTTAAGGGATTGTAAAACTCTTTTAGTTTTTATATATTAGGTTTTTCAAACATTGGAAAAAGTGGGGAGCGAGAGATTTAACTGAGTGTTGAATCCTAATCCACAAGTAATTTCTTACAAAAATATAGCTTGTTACTCATAATCAATCACTTTATAGTGATCTATGAATTTTAAATCAACTTTTTCTAAATGGGCAAAATATAGCTTGTTTGGATCGAGTAAATATCCCGCCGCACATTCTCTGGATAATTTAATGAACATTTGTTGTTCTCCTTAAAAGTCTTGGATCCTTAGGTCATTTGCATCTTCAACATTTTTCGTACATGCATATCCATATTTAAAACATGTTAGGATCAATTGAAATCTCTTTCTTATAAAATTCGTATATTTTAGGGGTTGTACTATTGCAATTTCCCAAACATAGGTAACAAAACTTTGGTGCTCGTTTGTAGTGTGTGGATTAATTTTTTTTGCATACTTTTATAATTGTTTCAAATTTTTTGCATACATAAACTCAAAAATTTTCATTTAGTTGTGATCTATTTGCCTTATCGTTTTTTGTATATGAGAGAAAAAACAGAGAGTGAAAAACTCAAGTTTGGATTTTAAAACAAAACTTGACATCTAAAATGGAAATGCACAAATGCAGAGAGAGATATTTCTATAAAATTTCTGTAATTTTAAGGGATTGTAAAACTCTTTTAGTTTTTAAATATTAGGTTTTGTCAACATTGGAAAAAGGGAGGAGCGGGTGATTTCACTGAGTATTGAAGCTTAATGTACAAGTAATTTCTAACAAAAATATAGCTAGTTACTCATGATCAATCACTTTACAGTGCTTTATGATCGTTAGATCAACTTTTTGTACGTGGGCAAAAAATTGATTGTTTGGATCAAGTAAATATCCCACTGCACGTTCGATTGAGAATTTAATGAGCATTTGTTGTTCTCCTTAAAAGTCTTGGATCCTTGGGTCATTTGAATCTTCAACATGTTTCATGCATGCATATCCATATTTAAAACATGTTAGGATCAATTAGAAATCTCTTTCTTATAAAATTCCAAGCTATTAGGTGTTCTACTAGAGTAATTTCCCAAACATGGATAACAAAACTTTGGTGTTCGTTTTGGTGTGAGGATAAATTTTCTTTTCGTATATTTAGTATTGTTTCAAATTTTTTGCATACATTAACTCTAAAATTTTCATTTTTTTTGCGATCTATTTTCCTTATCCTTTTTTGTTTACGAGAGAAAAAAGGGAGAGTGAAAAACTCAAGTTTAGATTTTAAAAAAAAAAACTTGACATCTAAAATGGAAATGCCCAAATACAGAGAGAGATAATTCCAAAAATTCTCTGTAATTTTTAGGGATTGTAAAACTCTTTTAGGATCTTTGTATTAGGATTTGTAAACATCAGAAAAAGGGGGAACCTGAGGATTTAACTAAGTGTTGACTCCTAATCCACAAGTCATTTCTAAAAAAAATATAGCTTGTTACAGATGATCAATCACTGTACAGTGAAATAAGATTTTTAGATTAAATTTTTTTGTAAAATGGCAAAAAATGGCTTGTTTGGATGGGGTAAAGATCCCATCGGACGTTCACTTGAGAATTTAATGACCATTTGTTGTTCTCCTTAAAAGTATTGGATCATTAGGTCATTTGCATCATCAACATTTTTTGTGCATGCATATCCATATTTAAAACATGTTAAGATTAATTAGAAATCTCATTCTTATAAAATTCCAACCTATTAAGGGTTGTACTAGTGGAATTACCCAAAGATAGATAACAAAACTTTGGTGTTCGTTTGAGGTGTGTGGAGAAATTTTCTTTACTTACATTTATTCTTTTTAAAAACTTTTTGCATACTTAAAGGCTAAAATTTTCATTTTATTCCGATCTATTAGCATTATCTTTTTTTGTTTATTAGAGAAAACAAGGAGAGTGAAAATGTCAGGTTTGGATTTTAAAACAAAACATGACATCTAAAATGGTAATGTGCAAATGCAGAGAGAGATAATTCCAAAAAATCTCTTTAATTTTTAGGGATTATAAAACTCTATTAGTTGTTATATATTAGGTTTTGTAAACCTTAAAAAAATGGGGGAGGGGAGGTTTTCACTATGTGTTGACTCTTAATCCACAAGTCATTTCTAATAAAAATATAGCTCGTTACTCGTGATCAATCACTTTACAATGATTTATGATCGTTAGATCAACTTTTTGTAAATGGGCAAAAAAAGGGATTGTTTGGATCGAGTAACTACCCCACAACACGTTCGCTTGAGAATTTAATGAATATTTGTTGTTCTCCTTAAAAATCTTGGATCCTAGGGTCATTTGCATCTTCAACATATTTCGTGCATGCATATCCATAATTAAAACATGTTAGGATCAATTAGAAATCACTTTATTATAAAATTCCAAGCTATTAGGGGTTGTACTAGTGGAATTTCCCAAACATGGATAACAAAACTTTGGTGTTCGTTAGTGGTGTGTGGAGAAATTATCATTACTAACATTTATTATTTTTTAAAAAAATTTATTGCATACAAAAATACTAAAATTTTCATTTATTTGTGATCTATTTACCTTATCTTTTTTAGTTTACGAGAGAAAAAAGGGAGAGTGATAAACTCAAGTTTGGATTTTAAAACAGAACTTGACATGTAAAATTGAAATGCACAAATGCATAGAGAGATCATTCCAAAAAGTCTTTGTAATTTTTAGGGATTATAAAACTCTTTTAGTTTTTATATATTAGATTTTGCAAACATAAAAAAAAAGGGGGAGCGGGGGATTCAATTGAGTGTTGACTCCTAATCCACGAGTCATTTCCTACAAAAATATAGCTCGTTACTGATGATCAATCACTTTACAGTGATCTATGGTTGTTAGATCAACTTTTTTGTAAATGGACAAAAAATGGCTTGTTTGGATCGAGTACATATCCTACCGCACGTTCTCTTGAGAATTTAATGAGATTTTGTTGTTCTCCTTAAAAGTTTTGGATCCTTGGGTCATTTGCATTTTTAACATGTTTCATGCATGCATATCCATATTTAAAACATGTTAGGATCAATTGGAAATATTTTTCTTATAAAACTCCAAGCTTTTAGGGGATGTACTAGTGGAATTTCCCTAACTTGGATTACAAAACGTATGTGTTCGTTTGTGGTTTGTGGATAAATTTTTTTATTTGCATTTACTATTGATTCAATTTTTTTGCAAACATAAACTCTAAAATTTTCATTTTGCTGCGATCTATTTGCCTTATCTTTTTTTTTTTGTTTACGAGAGAAAAAAGGGTGAGTGAAAAACTCAAGTTTGGATTTTGAAACAAAACTTAACATCTAAAATTGAAATGCAAAAATGTTGAGATAGATAATTCCAAAAAGTCTCTATAACTTTTAGGGATTGTAAAACTCTTTTAGGATCTATATATTATGTTTTACAAACATCGAAAAAAGGGGGGTACGAGGGATTTAACTGAGTGTTGAAACCTAATCCAAAAGTCATTTCTAACAAAAATATAGTTCGTTACTGAAGTTCAATCACTTTACAGTGATCTATGGTTGTTAGATTAACTTTTTTGTAAATGGGCAAAAAATGGCTTGTTTGGATCGTGTAAATATCCCTCCTCACGTTCACTTGCAAATTTAATGAGCATTTGTTGTTCTCCTTAAAATTCTAGGATCCTTGGGTAATTTGCATCTTAAACATTTTTTGTTCATGCAAATCCATATTTAAAACATGTTAGGATCAGATAGAAATCTCTTTCTTATAAATTTCCAACCTTGTAGAGGTTGTACTAGTGGAATTTCCCAAAGATATATAATTAAACTTTTGTGTTCGTTTGTGGTGTGTGGAGAAATTTTCTTTACTTACATTTATCATTTTTTAAATTTTTTTGCATACATAAAGGTTAAATTTTTCATTTTGTTGCAATCTATTTGCCTTATATTTTTTGTTTACAAGAGAAAAAACAGAGAGTGAAAAAGTCAAGTTGGGATTTTAAAACAAAACTTGACATAAAAAATGGAAATGCGCAAATGTAGAGACAGATAATTCCAAAAAGTCTCTTTAATTTTTAGCGAGTGTAAAAACTCTTTTAGTTTTATATATTAACTTTTTCAAACATAAAAAAAATGGGGAGCGGGGATTCAACCGAGTGTTGACTCCTAATCCACGAGTCATTTCCTACAAAAATATAGCTCGTTACAGATGATTAATCACTTTACAATGATCTATGGTTCTTAGATAAACTTTTTTGTAAATGGGCAAAAAATGGCTTGTTTGGATCGAGTAAATATCCCACCGCACGTTCACTTGAGAATTTAATGAGATTTTTTTGTGCTCCTTAAACGTTTTGGATCCTGGGATCATTTGCATTTTCAACATGTTTCATGCATGCATATCCATATTTAAAACATGTTAGGATCAATTAGAAATCTTTTTCTTATAAAACTCCAAGCTTTTAGGGGAGGTACTAGTGGAATTTCCCTAACTTGGATTACAAAACGTATGTGTTCGTTTGTGGTTTGTGGATAAATATTTTTACATGCATTTATGATTGATTCATTTTTTTTGCAAACATAAAATCTAAAATTTTCATTTTGTTGCGATCTATTTGCCTTATCTTTTTTTGTTTACGAGATAAAAAAGGGAGAGTGAAAAACGCAAGTTTGGATTTTAAAACAAAACTTGACATTTAAAATGGAAATGCACAAATGAAAAGAGAGATAATTCCAAAAAGTCTCTGTAATTTTTAGGGATTGTAAAACCCTTTTAGTTCTTATATATTAGGTTTTACAAACATTAGAAAAAGGGGGGAGCCGGGGATTTCAATGAGTATTGACTCTTAATTTACAAGTTATTTCTAACAAAAATTTAGCTCGTTACTCATGATGAATCACTTTACGGTGATTTATGATCGTTAGATCAACTTTCTGTAAATGGGCAAAAAATGGATTGTTTGGATCGAGTAAATATCCCACCGCACGTTCGCTTGAGAATTTAATGAGCATTTTTTATTCTCCTTAAAATTCTTGGATCATTTGCATCTTCGTGCATTCATATCTTGCATGCATATCCATATTTAAAACAAGTTAGGAAAATTTAGAAATCTCTTTCTTATAAAATTCAAAGATATTAGGGGTTGTACTAAAGGAATTTTCCAAACAAGAATAACAAAATTTTGGTGTTTGTTTGTGGTGTGTGGATAAATTTTCATTACTTATATTTATTATTGTTTCAAATTTTTTGCATACATAAACTCTAAAATTTTCATTTTGTTGTGATTTGTTTTCCTTATCCTTTTTTTATTAAGAGAGAAAGGAGGGAGTACGAAAAACTCAAGTTTGGATTTTGAAACAAAACTTGACATCTAAAATGGAAATGCACAAATGCAGAGAGAGATAATTCCAAAAAGTCTCTCTAATTTTTTGGGATTGTAAGACTCTTTTTGGATCTATATATTAGGTTTTGCAAACATCAGAAAAAGGGGGGAGCAGGGGATTTAACTGAGTGTTGACTCCTAATCCACAAGTCATTTCTAAAAAAACTATAGCTCGTTACTGATGATCAATCACTTTATAATGATCTATGATTGTCAGATTAACTTTTTTGTAAATGGGCAAAAAATGGCTTGTTTGGATCGGGTAAATATCCCACTGCACGTTCACTTGAGAATTTAATGAGCATTTGTTGTTCTCCTTAAATGTCCGGGATCCTTGGGTCATTTTCATCTTCATCATATTTCGTGCATGCATATCCATATTTCAAACATGTTAGGATCAAATAGAAATATCTTTCTTATAAAATTCCAAACTATTAGGGGTTGTACTAGTGGAATTTCCCAAACATGGATAAGAAAACTTTGGTGTTCGTTTGTGGGGTGTGGATAAATTTTCTTTACTTACATTTACTATTTTAAATTTTTTTTTGCATACATAATGGCTGAAATTTTCATTTTGTTGCGATCTATTTGCCTTATCTTTGTTTTGTTTACGAGAGAAAAAAGGGAGACTAAATAACTCAAGTTTGGATTTTAAAACAAAACATGACATCTAAAATGGAAATGCACAAATGCAGAGATCGATAATTCTAAAAAGCCACTGTTAGTTTTAGGGATTGTAAAACTCTTTAGTTTTTAAATATTAGGTTTCCCAAACATTAGAAAAAGGGGGAAGCGGGGGGTTTAACTGAGTGTTGACTCTTAATCCACATGTCATTTCTTACAAAAATATGGCTTGTTACTCATGATCAATCACTTTATAGTGATCTATGATTGTTATATCAATTTTTTTGTAAATGGGCAAAAAATGGCTTGTTTGGATCGAGTAAATATCCAAGTGCACATCACTTTATAATTTAATGAGCATTTTTTGTTCTCCTTAAAAATTAGATCTTTGGGTCATTTGCACCTTCAACACGTTTTGTGCATGCATATCCATATTTAAAACATTTTAGGATCAATTAGAAATCTCTTTCTTATTAAATTCCATGCTATTAGGGGTTATACTAGTGGAAATTCTCAAACATGGATAATAAAACTTTGGTGTTCGTTTGTGTTGTGTGGATAAATATTCAATACTTACATTTATTATTTTTTAAATTTTATGTTCAAACTAAACTCTAAAATTTTCATTTTGTCGCGATCTATTTGCGTTATCTTTTTTTTGTTTACGAGAGAAAAAAGGGAGAGTGAAAACTCAAATTAGGATTTTAAAATAGAACTTGACATCTAAAAAAGAAATGCACAAATGCAATGAGAGATAATTCAAAAAAGTCTCTGTAATTTTTAGAGATTGTAAAACACTTTTAGTTTTTATATATTAGCTTTTGGAAACATCGGAAAAAGGGGGGAGCAAGGGATTTCACTAAGTATTGACTCTTAATGCACAAGTCATTTCAAACAAAAATATAACTCGCTGCCCATGTTCAATCACTTTACAGTGATTTAATGAGCATTTGTTTTTCTCCTTTAAAGTCTTGGATCCTTGGGTCATTTGCATCTTCAACATGTTTTGTGGATGCATATCCATATTTAAAACATATTAGGATCAATTAGAAATCTATTTCTTATAAAATTCCAAGCTATTAGGGGTTGTACTAGAGGAATTTCTCAAACATGCATAACAAAACTTTGATGTTCGTTTGTGGTGTGTGGATAAATTTTCTTTACTTATATTTGTGATTGTTTCAAAAATTTAGCATACATAAACTCTAAAAAATTTATTTTATTGCGATCTATTTTCCTTATCCTTTTTTGTTTACGAGAGATATAAGGGAGAGTGAAAATTTGTAGTATGGATTTTAAAACAAAACTTACAATCTAAAATTGAAATGCACAAATGCAGATATAGATAATTCCAAGAAGCAAGAAGTCTCTGTAAGTTTTAGGGATGGTAAAACTCTTTTAGGATCTATATATTAGATTTTTCAAACATCAGAAAAAGGAGGGAATGAGGGATTTAACTGAGTGTTGACTCCTAATCCAGTAGTCATTTCTAAAAAATATAGCTCGTTACTAATGATCAATCAATTTACAGTGATCTATAATTGCTAGATTAACTTTTTTGTAAATGGGCAAAAAATGGCTTGTTTGGATCGGGTAAATATCCCACCACATGTTCACTTAAGAATTTAATGAGCATTTGTTGTTCTCCTTAAAAGTCTTGGATCCTTGGGTCATTTGCATCTTCAACATATTTTGCGCATGCATCTCCATATTTAAAATATGTTAGGATCAAATAGAAATCTCTTTCTCATAAAATTCCAACCTATTAGGGGTTGTACAAGTGGAATTTCCCAAAGATAGATAAAAAAAACTTTGGTGTTTGTTTGTGGTGTGTGGAGAAATTTTATTTACTTATATTTATTATTTTTAAATTTTTTTTCCATATATAATGGCAAAATTTTTTATTTTGTTGCGATCTATTTGCCTTACTTTTTTGTTTACGAGAGAAAAAAGGGAGAGTGAAAAATTCAAATTTGGATTTAAAAAAAAACATGACTTCTAAAATGGAAATACGCAAATGCAGAGTGAGATAATTCCAAAATTTCTCTGTAATTTTTTGGGATTGTAAAACTGTTTTAGTTTTTATTTATTAGGTTTTGCAAACGTCAAAAAAAAGGGGGAGTGAGGGATTTGACTGAGTGTTGAGTGTTAATCCACAAGTCGTTTCTAAAAAAAATATAGCTTATTACTCATGATCAATCACTTTAAAGTGATTTATGAATATTAGATCAACTTTCTGTAAATGGGCAAAAAATAGATTGTTTAGATCGGGTAAATATCCCACCGTACGTTCGCTTTAGAATTTAATGAGCTTTTGTTATTCTCCTAAAAAGTCTTGGATCCTTGGGTCATTTGCATCTTCAACATGTTTCATGCATGCATATCCATATTTAAAACATGTTAAGATCAATTAGAAATCTCTTTCTAATAAAATTCCAAGCAATTGGGGGTTGTACTAGTGGAATTTACCAAACATGGATAACAAAACTTTGGTGCTCGTTTGTGGTGTGTGGATAAATTTTCTATACTTACATTTATTATTGTTTCAAGTTTTATGTATACATAAACTCTAAAATTTTATTTTTTTGCGATCCATTTTCCTTATCATATTTTTGTTTACGAGAGATATAAAGAGAGAGTGAAAAACTAAATTTTAGGATTTTATAACAAAACTTGACATCTAAAATGGAAATGCACAAATGAAGAGAGAGATAATTCAAAAAAGTCTTTGTACCTTTTAGGGATTGTAAAACTCTTTTAGTTTTTAAATATTAGGTTTTGCAAACATTAGAAAAAGGGTGAAGCGGGGGGTCTAACTGAGTGTTGACTCATAATCCACAAGTCATTTATTAAAAAATATAGCTCATTACACATGATCAATCACTTTACAGTGATCTATGATTTTAGATCAATTTATTTTTAAATGGGCAAAAAATGGCTTGTTTGGATCGTGTAAATATCAAATCGCATATTCACTTGAGAATTTAATGAGCATTTGTTGTTCTCCTTAAAAGTCTTGGATCTTTGGGTCATTTGCATCTTCAACATGTTTCGTGCAAGCATATCCATATTTAAAACATGTTAGGATCAATTAGAAATCACTTTCTAATAAAATTTCAAGGTATTGGGGATTGTACTAGTGGAATTTACCAAACATGGATAACAAAACTTTGGTGTTCGTTTGTGGTGTGGGGATAAATTTTCTATACTTACATATATTATTGTTTCAAGTTTTATGCATACATAAACTCTAGAAATTTTATTTTGTTGCGATCCATTTTCCTTTTCTTTTTTTGTTTACGAGAGAAAAAAGGGAGAGTAAAAAACTCAAGTTTGGATTTTAAAACCAAACTTGACGTTGAAAATGGTAATGCACAAATGCAAAGAGAGATAATTCCAAAAATTCTCTGTAATTTTTAGAGATTGTAAAATTCTTTTAGGATCTTTATAGTAGGATTTGTAAACATCAGAAAAAGGGTGAAGCAGGGGCTCTTACTGAGTGTTGACTCCTAATCCACAAGTCATTTATTAAAAAAATATAGCTCATTACTCATGATATATCACTTTACAGTGATCTAATATTTTTAGATTAATTTATTTGTAAATGGGCAAAAAATGGCTTGTTTGGATCGTGTAAATATCCAAGCACACATTCACTCGTGAATTTAATGAGCATTTGTTGTTCTCCTTAAAAGTCTTGGATCTTTGGGTCATTTGCATCTTCAACATGTTTCGTGCATAAATATCCATATTTAAAACATGTTAGGATGAATTAGAAATCACTTTCTAATAAAATTCCAAGCTATTGGGGGTTGTACTAGTGGAATTTACCAAACATAGATAACAAAACTTTGGTCTTCGTTTGTGGTGTGTGGATAAATTTTCTATACTTACATATATTATTGTTTCAAGTTTTATGCATACATAAACTCTAAAAAAATTATTTTGTTGCGATCCATTTTCCTTTTCTTTTTTTGTTTACGAGAGAAAAAAGGGAGAGTGAAAAATTCAAGTTTGGATTTTATAACAAAACTTGATATCTAAAATAGAAATACACAAATGCAAAGAGAGATAATTCCAAAAAGTCTTGTAATTTTTAGGGATCCTTGGGTCATTTGCTTCTTCAACATTTTTCGTGCATGCATATCAATATTTAAAACATGTTAAGATCAAAATGAAATTTCTTTCTTATCAAATTCCAACTTATTAGGGGTTGTACAAGTGGAATTTTCGAAAGATAGATAACAAAACTTTGGTGTTCATTTGTGGTGTGTGGAGAAATTTTCTTTACTAACTTATATTATTTTTTATAACTTTTTGCATACTTAAAGGGTAAAATTTCCATTGTGTTGCGGTCTAGTTGCCTTATCTTTTTTTGTTTATGAGAGAAAAATGGGAGGGTTAAAAAGTCAAGTTTGGATTTAAAAAAAAAACATGACATCTAAAATGGAAATGCGAAAATTCAGAGAGAGATAATTCCAAAAAGTTTCTTTAAATTATAGGGATTGTAAAACTAATTTAATTTTTATATATTAGGCTTTCCGAACATCGGAAAAAGGGGGGAGCAGGGCATTTCATTAAGCGTTAACTCTTTATCCACAAGTCATTTCTAAAAAAAATATAGCTCATTACTCATGATCAAGATCGTTATATCAACTTTTTTTAAAAGGGAAAAAAATGGATTGTTTGGATAGAGTGAATACCTCACCACACGTTCGCTTGAGAATTTAATGAGCATTTGTTGTTCTCCTTAAAAGTCTTGGATCCTTGGGTCATTTGCATCTTCAACATGTTTCGTGCATGCAAATCCATATTTAAAACATGTTATGATCAATTAGAAATCTCTTTCTTATAAAATTCCAAGCTATTAGGACTTGTACTAGTCGAATTTCCCAAACATGGATAACAAAAGTTTGGATGTTCATTTGTTGTGTGGGGATAAAATTTTTTAGTTACAATCATTATTATTTCAATTTTTTTGCATACATAAACTCTAAAATTTTCATTTTGTTGCGATCTATTTGCCTTATCAAATTTTTTGTTTACGAGAGAAAAAAAGAGAGAGTGAAAAACTCAAGTTTTGGATTTTAAAACAAAACTTGACATCTAAAATGGAAATGCACAAATGAAGGGAAAGATAATTCTAAAAGGTCTTTGTAACTTTTAGGGAGCGGGGGGTCTAACTAAGTGTTGACTCCTAATCCAAAAGTCATTTATTAAAAATATAGCTTGTTACTCATGATCAATCACTTTAGAGTGATCTATGATATTTAGATCATTTTTTTGTAAATGGAAAAAAATGGCTTGTTTGGATCGCGTAAATATCCAAGCGCACATTTACATGAGAATTTAATGAGCATTTGTTGTTCTCCTTAAAATTCTTGGATATTTGGGTGGTCATTTGCCTCTTCAACATGTTTTGTGCATGCATATCCATATTTAAAACATGTTTGGATCAATTAGAAATTTCTTACTTATTAAATTCCAAGCTATTAGGAGTTGTACTAGTGGAATTTCCATAACATGGATAACAAAACTTTGGTATTCGTTTGTGGTGTGTGGATAAATTTTCTTTACTAAAATTTATTATTTTTAAAATTTTTTTGCAAAACATAAACTCTAAAATATTCATTTTGTTGTGATCTATTTGCCATATCTTTTTTTATTTAAGAGCAAAAAAAGGGAGAGTGAAAAACTCAAGTTTGGATTTTAAAACAAAACTTGACATCTAAAATTGAAATGCACAAATGAAAAGAGAGATAATTCCAAAAAGTCTCTATAATTTTTAGGGATTGTAAAACTCTTTAAGTTTTTATATATTAAGTTTTACCAACATCGAAAAAAGGGGGGAGCCGGGGAATTAACTGAGTGTTCACTCCTACTATTCAAGTTATTTCTTCCAAAAATATAGGTCGTTACTAATGAACAATCACTTTACACTGATCCATCATTGTTAGATCAACGTTTTGTTAATGGGCAAAATATGGCTTGTTTGGATCGGGTAAATATCCCACCGCACGTTCACTTGAGAAATTACTGAGCATTTGTTGTTTTCATGAAAAGTCTAGGATCCTTGGGTCATTATCATCTTTAACATATTTCATGCATGCATATCCATATTTAAAACATGTTTGGATAAAATCGAAATCTCTTTCTTATAAAATTCCAACCTATTAGTGGTAGTAAAAGTGGAATTTCCCAAAGATAGATAATAATACTTTGGTGTTCATTTTTGGTGTGTGGAGAATTTTCTTAACTTACATTTTTTATTTTTAAAATTTTTTGCATACATACGGCTAAATTTTCATTTTGTTGCAATCTATTTGCCTTATCTTTTTTGTTAACGAGAGAAAAAAGGGAGAGTGAAATGTCAAGTTTAGATTTAAAAAAAAAAACATGACATCTAAAATGGAAATGCGCAAATGCAGAGAGAGATAATTCCAAAAAGCCTCTTTAATTTTTAGAGATTGTAAAACTCTTTTCATTTTTATATATTAGGTTTTGCAAACATCGAAAAATGGGGGGATCAGGCGAATTCACTGAGTGTTGACTCATAATCCACAAGTCATTTCTAACAATAATAAAACTCGTTACTGATGATCAATTATTTTATAGTGATCCATGATTATTAGATCAACATTTTGTAAATGGGCAAAATATGGCTTGTTTGGATCGGGTAAATATCCCACCGCACGTTCACTTTAGAATTTAAAGAGCATTGGTTGTTCTCCTAAAATGTCTTGGATCCTTGGGTCTTGCATCTTCAACATGTTTTGTGCATGTATATCCATATTTAAAACATGTTAGGATCAATTGCAAATCTCTTTCTTATTAAATTCCAAGCTATTAGGGGTTGTACTAGTGGAATTTCCCAATCAAGGACAACTAAACTTTGGTGTTCATTTGTGGTGTGTGGATAAATTTTTTCTACATGTATTTATTATTTTTTAAATTTTTTTGCAAACATATAATCTAAAATTTTCATTTTGTGGTGATCTATTTGTGTTATCTTTTTTTTTATGAGAGAAAAAAGCGAGACTGAAAAACTCAAGTTTTATTTTAAAATAAAACATGACATCTAAAATGGAAATGCACAAATGCAAAAAGAGATAATTCAAAAAAGTCTCTTTAATTTTTAGGGATTTTAAGACACTTTTAGTTTAATATATTGGTTTTTCAAACATCCGAAAAGGGGGGAGCGGGGGATTTCACTAAGTATTGACTCTTAATCCACAAGTAATTTGTAAAAAAAATATAGCTAATTGGTCATGATTAATCAATTTACAGTGATTTACGATCGTTAGATAAATTTTAAGTAAATTGGCAAAAAAAGGATTGTTGTGATCGAGTAAATATCCCACTGCACGTTTGCTTGAGAATTTAATGAGCATTTGTTGTTCTCCTGAAAATTCTTGGATCCTTTTGTCATTTGCATCTTCAACAAGTTTTGTGCATGCATATCCAAATTTAAAACATGATAGGATCAATTTGAAATCTCTTTCTTATAAAATTCCAAGTTATTAGGGGTTGTACTAGAGGAATTTCCCAAACATAAGAAAACTTTGGTGTTCGTTTGTGGTGTGTGGATAAATTTTCTTCACTTATATTTATTACTGTTTCAAAAATTTGGAAGCATGAAATGTAAAATTTTCATTTTGTTGCGATCTATTTTCTTTATTCTTTTTTATTGACGAGAGAAAAAAGGGAGAGTGAAAAACTCAAGTTTGGATTTTAAATCAAAACTTGACATCTAAAAGGGAAATGCACAAATGCAGAGAGAGATAATTGAAAAAAGTCTTTGTAATTTTTAGGAATTGTGAAACTCTTTTAGGATTTGTATATTAGGTTTTGCAAACATCGAGAAAAGCGGGGAGCGGGGGATTTGACTGAGTGTTGACTCCTAATCCATAAGTCATTTCTAACAAAAATATAACTCATTACTGATGATCAATTACTTTATAGTGATATATGATTGTTAGATTAATTTTTTTGTAAATGGGCAAAAATGGCTTGTTTGGATCAGGTAAATATCCCACCGCACGTTCACTTGAGAATTGAATGAGCATTTGTTGTTCTCCTTAAAAGTCTTGAATCCTTGGGTCATTTGCATCTTCAACATATTTCGTTCATGTATATCCATATTTAAAACATGTTAGGATCAAATAGAAATCTCTTTCTTATAAAATTCCAACCTATTAGGGGTTGTACTAGTGGAATTTCCCAAAGAAAGATAACAAAACTTTGGTGTTTGTTTGTGGTGTACGGAGAAATTTTCTTTACTTACATTTATTATTTTTTAAATTTTTTTCCTACATAAAGACAAAAATTTTGATTTTGTTGTGATCTATTTGCCTTCTTCTTTTTGTTTACGAGAGAAAAAGGGAGAGTCAAAAAGTCAAGTTTGGATTTTAAAAAAAAATATGACTTCTAAAATGGAAATGCGCAAATGCAGAGAGAGTTAATTCCAAAAAGTCTCTTTAATTTTTAGGGATTATAAAACTCTTTTAGTTTTTATCTATTAGGTTTTGCCAACATCGAAAAAAGGGGGAGCGGCGGATTTCACTGAGTGTTGACTCTTAATCCACAAGTAATTTCTAACCAAAATATTGCTCGTTACTCATGATCAATCACTTTAAAATGATTTATGATCGTTAGATCAACTTTTTTGTAAATGGGAAAAAAATGGTTTGTATGGATCGGGTAAATATCCAAGCGCACGTTAACATGTGAATTTAATGAGCATTTTTTCTTCGCCTTAAAAGTCTTGGATCTTTAGGAAATTTGCATATTCATCATGTTATGTGCATGCATATCCATAATTAAAATATGTTAGGATCAATTAGAAATCTCTTTCTTATAATATTCCTAGGTATTAGGGGTTGTACTAGTAGAATTTCCCTAACATGGATAACAAAACTTTGGTGTTCATTTGACATGAATGGATAAATTTTCTTTACTTATATTTATTATTTTTAATTTTTTTTTGCATACATAACCTCTAAAATTTTAATTTTGTTGCAATCTATTTGCCTTATCTTTTTCTGTTTACGAGAGAAAAAAAAGGAGAGCAAAAAAATCAAGTTTGGATTTTTTTAAAAAAATTTGACTTAAAAAATGGAAATGCACAAATGCCAAGAGAGATAGTTCCAAAAAGTCTATGTATTTTTTAGGGTTTTTAAAACTCTTTTCGATTTTATATATTAGGACTTGCAAACATCAGAATTAGGGGGGTGTGGGGGATTTCACTGAGTCTTGACTGATAATCCACAAGTCATTTTTTAAAAAAATATAGCTCGTTACTCATGTTCAATCACTTTAGAGTGATTTATGATTGTTAGATCAACTTTTAGTAAATGGGCAAAAAATGGATTGTTTAGTAAATATCCCACCGCACTTTCGCTTGAGAATTTAATGAGCATTTGTTGTTCTCCTTAAAAGTCTTGGATCCTTGGGTCATTTGCCTCTTCAACATGTTTCATCCATGCATATCCATATTTTAAACATGTTATGATCGATAAGAAATCTCTTTCTAATAAAATTCTAGGCCATTGGGGGTTGTACTAGTGAAATTTCCCAAACATGGAAAAAAAAACTTTGATGTTCATTTGTGGTGTACTTACATTTATTATTGAGAATTTAATGAGCATTTGTTGTTCTCTTTAAAAATCTTGGATCCTTGGGTCATTTGCATCTTCAACATCTTTTGTGCTTGAATATCCATATTTAAAACATTTTTGGATTAAATAGAAATCTTTTTCTTATAAAATTCCTTCCAACTAGGGGTTGTACAAGTGGAATTTCCCAAAGATAGATAACAAAACTTTGGTGTTCGTTTGTGGTGTGTAGAAAAATTTTATTTACTTAAATTTATTATTTTTAATTTTTTTCATTACATAAAGGCCAAAATTTTTATTTTTTTGCGATCTATTTGCCTTATCTTTTTTTGTTTACTAGAGAAAAAATGGAGAGTGAAAAGTCAAGTTGGATTTTAAAACAAAACATGACATCTAAAATGGAAATGCGTAAATGCAGAGAGAGATTATTCAAAAAAGTCTCTTTAATTTATAAGGATTGTAAAATTAATTTAGTTTTTACATATTAGGTTTTGCAAACATGGAAAAAAGGGGGGAACAAGCAATTTCACTGAGTGTTTACTCTTAATCACAAGTCATTTCTAACAATGATAAAACTCGTTACTGATGATCAATCACTTTACATTGATCTATGATTGTTAGATCAATGTTTTGTAAATGGGAAAAATATGTCTTGTTTGGCTCGGGTAAATATCCCACCGCACGTTCACTTGAGAATTTAATGAGCATTTTTTATTCTCCTTAAAAGTCTTGGATCCTTGGGTCATTTGTATTTTCAACATGTTTTGTGCATGCATATAAATATTTAAAACATGATAGGATCAATTAGAAATCTCTTTCTTATTAAATTCCAAGCTATTAGGGGTTGTACTAGTGGAATTTCCCAAACATAAATAACAATTTTTGGTTTTCGTTTGTGGTGTGTGGATCAATATTCTTTAATTTCACTTATTATTATTTTTTAAAATTTTTTGCAAACATAAAATCAAATTTTCATTTTGTTGCGATCTATTTGTCTTATCTTTTTTTGTTTATGAGAGAAAAAAGGGAGAGCAAAAAATTCAAGTTTGGATTTTAAAGCAAAACTTGACTTCTAAAATGGAAATGCACAAATGCAAAGAGAGATAATTCCAAAAGTCTCTGTAATTTTTAGGGATTGTAAAAATCTTTTTGTTTTAATATATTGGTTTTGAAAATATTGGGAAAAGGAGGGACTGGGGGGTTTGACTAAGTATTGATTCTTAGTCCACAAGTAATTTCTAAAAAATATATAGCTTGTTGCTCATGATCAATCACTTTATAGTGATTTATGACCGTTAGATCAACTTTATATAAATGGGCAAAAACTGGATTGTTTGGATCGAGTAAATATCCCATCACATGTTCTCTTGAAAATTTAATGAGCATTTGTTGTTATTCTTAAAAGTCTTTGATCTTTGGATCATCTGCATCTTCAACAAGTTTCGTGCATGCATATCCATATTTCAAACATGTTAGGATCAATTTGAGATCTCTTTCTTTTAAAATTCCAAGCTATTAGGGGTTGTGCTAGAGGAATTTCCTAAACATGGAGAACAAAACTTTGGTGTTCTTTTGTGGAGTGTTGATAAATTTTCTTTACGTATATTTAGTATTGTTTCAAAAATTTTGCATACATAAACTCTAAAATTTTCATTTTGTTCTGAGAGAGAAAAGGGAGAGTGAAAAACTCAAGTTTGGATTTTAAAACAAAACTTGATCTCTAAAATAGAAATGCACAAATGCGGAGAGAGATAATTCCAAAAAGTCTTTGTAATTTTTAGGGATTGTAAAACTCTTTTAGGATCTATATATAAGGTTTTGTAAACATCAGAAAAAGGGGGAAGCGGGGCATTTAACTGAGTGTTGACTCCTATTCCAAAAGTCATTTCTAACAAAAATATAACTCGTTAATGATGATCAATTACTTTACAATGATCTATGATTGTTAGATTAACTTTTATGTAATTGGGCAAAAAAGGCTTGTTTGGATCAAATAAATATCCCACAACACGTTCACTTGAGAATTTAATGAGCATTTGTTGTTCTCCTTAAAAGTCTTGGATCCATGGGTCATTTACATCTTCAACATATTTCGTGCATACATATCCATATTTAAAACGTTATAGGATCAAACAGAAATCGCTTTCTTATAAAATTCCAACCTATTAAGGGTTGAACTAGTGGAATTTCTCGAAGATAGATAACAAAACTTTGGTGTTTATTTGTGGTGTGTTGAGAAATTTTATTTGCTTAAATTTATTATTTGTAATTTATTTTTGCATACATAAAGGCAAAAATTTTCATTTTTTTGCGATCTATTTGCCTTATCTTTTTTGTTTACAAGAGAAAAAAGGGAGAGTGAAAATGTCAAGTTTGGATTTTAAAACAAAACATGACATCTAAAATGGAAATGCACAAATGCAGAGAGACATAATTCCAAAAAGTCTCTTAAATTTTTAGGGATTGTAAAACTTTTTTATTTTTTATATATTAGGTTTTCCAAACATCAAAAAAAGGGGGGAGCGGTGGATTTCACTGAGTGTTGACTCTTAATCCACAAGTCATTTCTAACAAAAATATAGCTCATTACTCATGATCAATCACTTTACAGTGATTAATGATCGTTAGATCAACTTTTTTTTAAATGGGCAAAAAATGTCTTGTATTGATTGGGTAAATATCGAAGTGCACGTTCACTTTAGAATTTAATGAACATTTGTTCTTTGCCTTAAAAGTCTTGGATCTTTGGACCATTTGTGTCTTCAACATGTTATGCGCATGCATATCCATATTTAAATCATCTTAGGATCAATTAGAAATCTTTTTCTTATAATATTCCTAGCTATTAGGGGTTGTACCAGTGGAATTTCCCTAACATGGATAACAACACTTTGGTGTTCATTTGTCATGAGTGGATAAAGTTTTTTTACTTACATTTATTATTTTTAAATTATTTTTGCATATATAAACTCTAAAATTTTAATTTTGTTGCGATCTATTTGCCTTATCTTTTTTTTGTTTACGAGAGAAAAAAAGGGAGAGTAAAAAACTCATGTTTGGATTTAAAAAAAAACTTCACATCAAAACTGGAAATTCTCAAATGCAAAGAGAGATAGTTCGAAAAAGGCCCTGTATTTTGAGGGATTGTAAAACTCTTTTAGTTTTAATATACTAGGGTTTGCAAGCATCGGAAGAAGGCGGTAGTGGGGGATTTCACTAAGTGTTGACTGTTAATCCACAAGTCATTTTTGACAAAAATATAGCTCATTACTCATGATCAATCACTTTACAATGATTTATGATTGTTTGATAAAAGTTGTGTACATGCCCAAAAATGGATTGTTTAGATCTAGTAAATATCCCAACACACTTTCGCTTGAGAATTTAAAGAGCATTTGTTCTTCTTCTTAAAAGTCTTGGATCCTTGGGTCATTTGTATCTTCAACATGTTTCGTGTATGCATATCCATATTTTAAACATTTTAGGATCAATTAGAAAACCCTTTCTAATAAAATTCCAAGCTATTGGGGGTTGTACTAGTGGAATTTCCAAAACATGAATAAGAAAACTTTGGTGGTCGTTTGTGGTGTGTGGATAAATTTTCTATACTTACATTTATTATTTTTTCAAATTTTATGTATACACAAACTCTAAAATTTTTATTTAGTTACGATCCGTTTTCCTTATCTTTTTTTTTTTGTTTAAAAGAGAAAAAAGGGTGAGTGAAAAAATCAAGATTGGATTTTAAAACGAAACTTGACATCTAAAATGGAAATGCACAAATGCAATGAGAGATAAATAAAAAAAGTCTCTATAAGTTTTAGAGATCGTAAAAATATTTTAGTTTTTATAAATTAGGTTTTTCAAACATCGAAAAAATGGGGGAACGAGGGATTTAACTGAGTGTTGACACCTAATCCACAAGTTATTTCTTACAAAAATATTGCTCGTTACTCATGATTAATCACTTTACAGTGATCTATGATTGTTAGATTAACGTTTTGTAAATAGGCAAAAAATTGCTTGTTTGGATAGGGTAAATATCCCATCGCACATTCACTTGAGAATTTAATGAGCATTTGTTGTTCTTTTTAAAAGTCTTCGATCCTTGGGTCATTTGCATCTTCAACATCTTTCGTGCATGCATATCCATATTTAAAACATGTTAGAATCAATTAGAAGTCTCTTTCTTATAAAATTCCAACCTATAGGGTTTGTACAAGTGGAATTTCCGTAAGATAGATAAAAAAACTTTGGTGTTCATTTGTGGTGTGTGAAGAAATTTTTCTATCCTCAATCAGTGGTAAAGAGGGAGTAGAAGGTGGATCTGGTCCTTTGAATGGCTTGAGAAGAGAGACATGAAAAACATTGTGAAGCTTGGACTCTAGAGGAAGTTGTAGCTTATATGCTACTTGCCCCATGAGTTGGAGAGAGAAAGCTTGTGCCGACTGTCGGCCAGAGAGTTTTGACGGTAAGGTTGTAGATGGAACCATACTATATCACCTGTATTGTACTGCACATCCCTGTGGCCCTAATCGTAATAGCCCTTCATGCTTGCTTGAGCTTTCCGAAGCCGTTGTAGCATAGATTCCAATAATTGATCTCGATCCATAGGGGCTTGGTCAACGGACTCCACTTAGGTTGAACCATGAGCATAAGAAAGCAATCGAGGGGGATCCTGGCCATATAATATCCGGAATGGGGTCTCCTGTAAGGTTGTGTGGAAGGATGTATTGTAGCAGTACTCCGCCCACGAAATGCATTCCACCCACCGTTTAGGGTGGTCTCCCACCAAACACCTTAAATACATTTCAATGGTGCGGTTCACCACTTCGGTCTGGCCATCCAATTGCGGGTTATAAGCAGAGGAATGATTTAGTTTGGTGCCACATAGCCTAAAAAGGTCTCTCCAGAATTGGCTTGTAAAGACGACTTCCCGATCACTTACAATTGATTCTGGAATACCGTGGACGCCACTATATAAGGGTGCTCCAATGGAATGAAGTGACCATATTTTTAAAATTTGTCCATGACCACAAAAAGAATAGATTTCCCCGAAGCCTTAGGGAGGCCCTCAATAAAATCCATAGAGATATCCAACAAAACCTGGGTGGGAAGAGCGAGTTGTTGCAGCACACCCGCATGGCTTAAATGATCTGCCTTGTTCCTTTGACGCACCTGACAAGCAGCCACATATGTTGCAATTGAGGATTTCATCCCTTCTCAAAAAAGATACCCATGAATCCAATGTAATATTTTCTGAGTGCCTTCATGAGAACTGTCATGATAAGAGAGGATAACACCACTGGCACCAATGGAGAAGAGTGAGATAAATAAATGTGCTAGTGATATAAAATAAGGTTGTCCTGAAATGACCATTTTTTTGGCAGTGTCCCTACTGCAATTTGGTGAGACAACTCCTGTAGTTCTGGTGTGTGCCGGTTTTCCTCCTTTATGGACTCCAAAAGGAGGGGTGTTGGTTGCCTAATTGCACACATCTGCGCTGGTTCTTTAGACCTGCGAGAGAGTGCATCCACAACTTTGTTCAATGTTCCTGCTTTATGTTCCACCGTAAAATCAAACCCCATTAATTTGCTAATCCAGTGCTATTGGGGAGAAGTTGATATACGCTGATCCAACAAAAATTTCAAACTGTAGTGGTCAGTGCGGATGATAAAATATCTGCCCCACAAGTATGGTCTCCAATGGCAGACCGCCTTAGCTAAGCCAATGAGTTCTCATTTGTAGGCTGGTAATTTGTGATGGTCGAGTGCGAGTTGACGGCTGAAATAGGCAATTGGGTGCGGATATTGTTGAAGCACCGCCCCAATACCTCCTCCCGATGCATCACATTCGCCACAAATACAGCCTCAAAATCTGGTAACTGTAATATAGGTGCAGAGGCTAATGCGTGCTTGAGTGTCTAGAATGATTGGTCGGTGTCTTCATTCCACTGAAAGGCATTGCGTTGGAGAAGGTTGGATAATGAAGCTGCAAGTGGTGCATAATTAGGAGTGAAATTTTTACAGTATCCTGCTAAGCCCAAAAATCCTCTTAATTTTGTAATGTTTCTCGGTGGAGGCCAATGTGTGATAGCTGCAATTTTTTTCGGGTCCACTGTTCCAGATAGGCCACCTGTGTTCTACCAAAGGAGCACTTGGACAGTTTTAAGTAAAGATGATGTGCTCAAATAAGTTGAAAAACTAGATGTAAGTCATCTAAATGTTGATGCCATGACTTGCTGAAGATTAAAATATCATCAAAGAATACTAAAATAAACTTTTTGAGATAGGCACTAAATACCTCATTCATTAGGGCCTGGAAAGTGGAAGGAGCATTGGACAGACCGAAGGGCATGACGATCAATTCAAAGTGGCCATGGTGAGTACAGAATGTTGTCTTCTCAATATCCGGAGGAAACATTCTGACTTGATGATACCCCGAGTGCAAGTCCAACTTAGTGCAAAATTTAGCCCTATGCAATTCATCCAATAACTCATCCACTACTAGGATAGGGAACTTGTCTTTGATGGTCTTGGCATTTAATTCTCGATAGTCCACACAAAAACTCCAAGTATTGTCATGATTCACCAAGAAGACTGGAGAGGAGAAAGGAGATTTACTCGATCGGATGAGGCCTTGTTCGAGCATGACTTTGAATTGACGTTCTATTTCAACCTTTTAGAGGTTTGGGTACCTATATGGTCGTACAACTACCATTTTGGTCCCGGCCTTCAAACAAATTTGGTGGTCACAATGTCTCAATGGAGGTAGACCCTGCAGTTCCTGAAAGAGGTTGGTAAACTCATCCAACAAATTTTCTAACATGGTAGTCAAATTTTGCAGTTTCTAGAGTCCACGTAAATGTGTTGTAACCTCTACCTTACGACCCTGTAAGGTAGTTGTGTGACCATCAAATTCAAAGGTCATGATCAATGCTGCGAAATCCCACAAGATTGGCCCCAACGTTTGAAGCCATTTGATGCCCAAAACCATATCAAATCCTGCTAGTGGAATGATAATTTTTTTTTTTGCAGAAAACGGGTTACCATCTGTTACAATGTGGGACTCACCATGGTGCTTGAGCTGGTGGGACCCACCTTGATGCTCAAGCTGGTGTGACTCACCATGAGGACGTGGGACACCAAGAAGAATCCTAGAGGACGTGGGACACCAAGAAGAGTCCTCACCCAAGCAAGCACGAGTTAAGGAATCAAGAAGCACAAGCAGAATTGAGTTAGAAGACTTGAAGATCAAGTGGGACCCACAAATATCTCACGAGCTGTCAACCTTATCAAGATGAGCTGGAGGATCATGAGGGACCCAAAAGGATAAGGCTATGAGCTGGCCTTCTCCCCTATACTCAAGTGAAGAAAGCAAGAGTTCTAGTTCAACTCCTATTATGCTTCTAGTAGTTTGGTTTAAATAGACTTATCTTAGAGAGTTAGAGTTGGAATGTAATTAGGATTGAAATGATAATTGTATAAGGGCTCTAACTCCTCCTCTACTATAAATAGAGGTTTTTTAATTCTGAATTAATCAAGTTACACATCTCATTCTCGAGTTACTCTGTCTCTCTCTTCTTTTGCTTGGCGCAACCTCTCTTTGCTCGTTTGTTTTTTCTTCTCTCTACCCGAGAGCTCTTCTTCCCTTTTTTATTTTTTATTTCTTCTTTCTCTTGCTCAGAATTATGAAAAATTGATCCTAAATCCAACATGGTATCAGATCATTATATTTAGGATCCCTCGTCAAATGAATGCTCTAGAGAAGTGATGATCAACACTACTCAAAGAAGGCTCTTTTCTGAAGGAAGAACACAAGCCAAGAGATAAGTGTTCAAATTTTTTTTTTTATGATACTGGTTTTCGAATTTAGAAGATGATTCAAGGATGAATATGTGAATGCTTTCATCTTATTATATTATGGATATGCACACCTCTCTATCTAGATGGAGCTATCAAAACAATTTTATTGGTTTGGAAATTCTGTTTACCGAGACCAGTCCATAATCAGATTATTGGAAAAACAAATTTCATGGGATAAGAGTTCCATGATATAGAAAAATTTTATTGAGCCTCTTATAAGTGTTTTTTTTTAAAATAAGAATAATAATTTAGCATTGATGCTAAATTTTCCCATACATCGAGTTGATTGAAGTGCTACTTGGCGTTATTATTAGAAATTTTTTTGAAGAAAGGCCTATCATGGCTGACGAAAATATGAATATCAAAGGTGATATACTGAGAATCACCACCATGCCCTTATGTGGGGTATCAAATTTTTATGAGTTGGTCCACATCGGTTTGGAGGTTTCTTATAACAAAAGACCTACTTCACCTCACTACCCAAGGACCACCTGTTGATAAAGATGATATTTTTTATATGAAATGGCTGAAGAATGATACTTTGGTAATTGGTTGTCTAATAAATAGCATGGAAGAACATGTCTCTAGTAATTTTATTCATCTTGATACTATTAAACAAATTTTGGAGACATGTGCTAAACTATACTCATGCCTGGATACACAACATAGATCCTATGCTATTCTCCAAAGAATGTTGAATACTAAACAAGGAGAAAATATTCATGAGTACTTGGCCCGCTTTAGAGGCTTTCTTCAAGAACGGAACTTAGCTCAGCCCTCGACCACTGATATTTCTATCCAAGACAAATAGAAGGAAGCCTTAATTACAACTATTTATCTTGTAAATTATCGAAGGATTCTTAGATGCAGACTAGGTTCGATCCCCGGATGACAAGAAATCTACTTCAGGATTTTGTAAGATGGTTAGAGGGAATTTGGTTACATGGAAAAACAAGAAGCAAAATGTAGTAACATGGTCTAGTACAAAAGCATAATACAGAGCCATGGCACATACTATTATTCAACTCCTATGGATAAGACCTCTTCTCATTGAATTGGGATTCTACAAAGAAGCTTCGATGGATCTAATCAAAGAACAATACGCATTACATCAAATCCAGTCTTCCATGAAAGAACAAAGCATATTGAAGTGGATTGCCATTTTATATGAGAAAAGTTCCAAGCAGGCCTTTTATCTCTAAGGCATATATCATCACAAAGTCAAGTTGTAGATATTCTCACCAAGCCGGTCACTCACAAGATTATGTCTAGCACCTGCAGTAAGTTGGGCATCTACGATATTTTCTCACCCCCCAACTCTTCGGGGGAGTGTTACAATGTGGGATCCACCATGATGCACGAGCTTGTGGGACCCACCATGAGGATGTGGGATGCCAAGAAGAGTCATCACCCAAGTTAGGATGAGTTAAAAAGATAAGAAGCACAAGCTGAAATGAGTTAGAAGACTTTAAGATCAAGTGAGACCCACAAAGATACCACGAGCCTGTAATCTTATCAATATGAGCTGGAAGATAATGGGGGACCACAAGGGTAAGGCCACAAGCTAGCCTCCTTCCATATGTCCACGTTATTGAAGAAGAGTTCTAGTTTAACTTATGTTAGACCTCTAGTAGATTGTGTTATCTTTTCATGATAGACTTAGAGAGTTAGAGTTGGCACGTAATTAGGAGATTTAAAGGTTAATTGTATAAGGACTCTATCACTTCCTCTACTATAAATAGAGGTGTTGTAATTCGGAATTAATCAAGTTACACATCTCCTTCTTGAGTAAATCTCTCTCTCTTGCTTGGAGCACACCTCTCTTTTTCCTCTTCTCTTCTCTCCACCCAAGAGCTTTTCTCTCCTTTCCTTTCTTTTCTTGCTCTCTTCTCTTGGTCGGAATATTGGAAAAGGGATCCTAAATTCATCAAACAATATTGACTATTTTTATTTTTCCACTTGGTGACAAAGCACCAATGGATATAAAAAAACGGATGACTTTGTTTAGCTATAATAAACTCTAGAAATGCAATGGGCAATATATATTGGTTTATTCTTGCACTTGGAACAAAATTACTCAAAAGAAGAAAAAAAGCAACAATATTTATTGGTTTATTTTTTGCGCTTGGAACAAAAGTACCAAGAAGAAGGGAAAAAATAAAATAAAGTATGAAAATATTTATTGGTTTTAGTTTTTCACATGGAACAAAAGTACCACGGAGAAGCAAAAAAAAGTAAGAAATTTTTTATTATTTTTAATTTTTCACTTGGAGAGACAGAACCAACAAAAGCAAAAAAAAAGTATGACTTTGTTTTGCCTTATTAACCTCTCTCAATGCATGGGATAATATTTATTGTTTTTATTTTTGCACGAGGAACGAAAGTACCAAGAAGAAGTAGAAAAAAAAGTACAATATTTGTTGGAAGATAAGGCCCAAGCCCACAAGACCAAGGAAGACCCACATATCTAAGAGTATTATAAGATGGGCCATATGACCAATGAAGGCCCACAAGATGGGGCCAAAAACATAAGAAGTAGGACCCACAATGATTACCATGAGCTACCATCCTTATCACATTAGTTGGAAGATCAAGAATGACTCACAAAAGTATCTTTATCTTATGGTCACGTCCAACAAGAGTTTTAGTTTGAGTTATGTTTGTCTTTTATCTATATTGAGTTATTTAATTATGTTAGGACTTATCTTTAAGTGTTAGAGTTTGGGTGTAATTGAGACAAAGGTAGTTTTATTGTAATTGGACTCTACTACCTTCCTCTATTATAAATAGAGGTTCATGTACACTGATTACAACAAGTCAACAAAGTATTTTTCTTTTCCATAAATTCAACAATATTATTTATTGTTATTATTTTTGCACTTGAAGAGAAAGTAACAAGAAAAGAAAAAAAAAGTAAGACATTGTTTCGCTTTATTAAGTTCTCGCAATGCAAGGGGCAATATTTATTATTTTTCTTTTTGAACTTGGAAAAAAAGTACTAAGAAGATGCAAAAAAAAAGTACAACAATATTTATTGGTTTTTTTTTGCACTTGGAATGAAAGTGCCTAGAAGAAGCAAAAAACAGTACGACAATATTTATTGTTTCTTTTTTCACATGGAGAGAAAGTACCAACATAACCAAAAAAATATGTATTGCTTTTTCTGTTTGCACTTGCCACGAAAGTACCAAAAATAAGCAAAAAAAATGTACAATAATATTTAATGTTTTTATTTTTCAATTGGAGAGAAAGTACCAAAAGAAGAAAAAAAATTTACATCTTTTTATTGCTTTATTATGCTCATGCAAAGTAAGGGCCAATATTTAGTGTTTTCCTTTTTTTACTAAGAACGAAAGTACCGAGAAGAAGAAAAAAAATGTACGACAGTAGTTATTTTTTTCTTTTTGCACTTGGAACAAAAGTACCAAGAAGAAGATAAAAAAAGGACAAAAATATTTATTTTTTTTCTTTTTTCACTAGGAGAGAATGTAACATTGTAACAATAGTAGCAAAAAAAGTATGACTTTGTTTTACTTTATTAAGCTATCAGAATGCAACATGCAATATTTATTGCTTTTTTGTTTCCATTTGGAATGAAAGAACCTAGAAGAAGCAAAAAAATAAAAAAACTACTACTACGTTTTGCTTTATTATGCACTCGCAATACAAGGGGGAATATTTATTGTTTTTCTATATGCACCAGGAAAGAAAGTACAGATAATAAGCAATAAAAAAGTAAAACAATATTTATTGGTTTTCTTTCTGCACTTGGAATGAAAGTACCAAGAAGAAGATAAAAAAAGTATGAATTTCTTTTGCTTTATTAAGCCCTCGCACTATAAGGGAAAATATTTATTGTTTTTCTTTTTGCACTCGGAATGAAAATTCCAAGAAGAAGCAAAAAAAGTATGATAATATTTATTATTTTGTTTGCACTTTGAACGAAAGTAACATAAAAAAGAAAAAAAATAATAAGTACCACTATATTTATTGTTTAAAAAAAGTACGACTTGGTTTTGCTTTATCAAGCTATCACAAATCAAAGGGCATTATTTATTGCTTTTTGATTTTCACTTGGAATGAAAGTACCAAGAAGAAGAAAAAATAAAACAAAGTAAAACAATAATTATAGTTTTTATTTTTTCACTTGAAGAGAAAGTAATAAAAGAAACATATAAAAAAAGTACAACTTCATTTTGCTTTATTAAACTCTCACATTGCCAGAAGCAATATTTATTGTTTTCCTTTTTGCACTTGGAACGAAAGAACCAATAAGAAGTAAAAAAAAGTACGACTATATTTATTGTTTTAATTTTTGTACAATGATAGAAAGAACAATTAAATGCACACAAAAAAGTACAATTTTTTTTTGCATTATTAAGCTCTCGTAATGCAAGCGGCAATATTTATAGTTTTACTTTTTGCACTTGGAACAAAAGTACCAAGAAGAAGAAAAAAAATGACAAATTAATTGGTTTTAGTTTTGCACTTTGAACGAAAGTACCAAGAAAAAGGAAAAAAAATATGACAATTTTTAATTTTTCAGTTTGCACTTGGAATGAAAGTACTAGGTAGAAGAAAAAGGAAAAAAAGTACAACATTTTTTTGCTTTATTAAGTTCGACATTATTTATTATTTTTTAGTTTGCATTTCAAAAGAAAGTACCTAGAAGAAACAAAAAGTATTTACACTTTTTTTTGCTTTATTAAGCTCTCACAATGCAAGGGGCAATAATTTTTCCTATTCACACTTGGAAAGAAAAAGAAGAATATGCAAAAAAAAAAGAATAAGACATTGTTTTTCTTTATTAAACTCTCACAATGCAATGGGAAATATTTTTTGTTTTTCTTTTTTTACTTTGAACGAAAGTACCAAGAAGAGGCCAAGAAACGTACGACAAAATTATTGGTTTTCTTTTTACACTTGGAATGAAAGTACCAAAAAGAAGCAAAAAAAAAAAAAATACGAGAATAGTTTTACTTTTATTTTTGCACTTGGAAAGAAAGTACCAAGAAGAAGTAAAAAAAAGGACGATAATATTTATTGTTTTTATTTTTGCACTAGGAGAGAAAATAACAATAGAAGAAAAAATGTACGATTTATTTGCTTTACTAAGCTATCACAATGTAAGGGACAAAATTTATTGCTTTTTTGTTTGCACTTGGAATGAAAGTACCAAGAAGAAGATAAAAAATGTATGACTAGGTTTTACTTTATTAAGTATTCGCAATACAAGGGGTAGTATTTATTGTTTTTCTATTTGAACTTGGAACGAAAGTACCAAGAAGACACAAAAAAAAGTAAGACAATATTTATTGGTTTTCTTTTTGCACTTGGAATCAAAGTACCAAAAATATGATAAAAAAAGTACAAATTTGTTTTGTTTTATTAAGCTTTTGTACAGCAAGATGCAATATTTATTGTTTGTCATTTTGCACTTAGAACGAAAGGACCAAGAAGAAGCAAAAAAAAGGAACGACAATAGTTTTTTTTTTTTTTTGCACTTGGAACGAAAGTACCAAGTAGAAGCAAACAAAATAGGATGACAATATTGATTGTTTTTATTTTTGCATTAGAGAACGTAGGAGTATAAGAAAAAAAAGTACAACTTTGTTTTACTTTATTAAGCTATCACAATGCAAGGGGCAATATTTATTGCTTTTTTGTTTGTACTTGGAACAAAAGTACCAAGAAAAAGCATAAAAGGAAAAAAGTATGACAATATTTATTGTTTTTCTATTTGAATTTGGAACGAAAGTACTAAGAAGAAGCAAAAAAGAGAGTACAACTACATTTTGTTTTATTAAGCACTCACAATGCCCTTGGGCAATATTTTTTTTTCCTACTTTGCACCTAGAACTAAAGTACGAAGACGACGCAAAAAAAAGAATTCAATATTTATTGGTTTTCTTTTTGCACTTGGAACGAAAGTACCAAGAAGAAGATAAAAAAATGTACGACTTTGTTTTACTTTATTAAGCTTTCGTACTGCAAGGGGTAATATATATTTTTTTATTTTTGAATTTAGAATGAAAGTACCAAGAAGAAAAAAAAAAGTGATAATATTTATTATTTTTTTGCTTGCACTTGGAATGAGTGTACCAAGAAGAAGCAAAAAAAAAGGGCGACAATATTTATTTTTTTCTTTTTGCAGTGGAGAGAAAGAACCAAGAGAAGCAAAAACAAAAAAAATAGTACTAATATATTTATTATTTAAAAAAAGTACGACTTGATTTTATTTTATCAAACTCTTGCAATGCAAGGGGTAATATTTAACGATTTTCTGTTTGCACTTGGAATGAAAGTACCAAGAAGAAGCACAAAAAAAAAAAAAAAAAAAAAAAAATTGTACAATATTTTTTATTATTTTTCTTTTGCACTTTGGGAGAAAGTATCAAAAGAAGCAAAAACAAAGTACGACTTCATTTTCCTTTATTAAGCCTAGCAATGCAAGGGAAAATATTCATTGTTTTTCCTTTTGTACTTTGAACAAAAGTACGAAGAAGAAGTAAAAAAAGTATGAAAATATTTATTGTTTTACTTTTTGTACTTGGAGAGAAAGTACCAACAAATTCGAAAAGAAAAAGTAAGACTTTGTTTTGCATTATTAAGCTCTTGTTGCAAGCTACAATATTTATTATTTTGCATTTGAAACGAAAGTACCAAGAAAATAAAAAAATGATAAATGTATTGGTTTTAGTTTTGCAGTTCAAACGAAAGTATCAAGAAGAAGAAAAAAAGTACGATATTTTTTTATTTTTTATGTTTTGCACTTGGAATGAATGGACCAAGTAGAAGTAAAAAAAAGTACAGTAATATTTTTTATTTATGATTTGTATTTGGATCTAAAGTACGAAGAAGAAACAAAAAAAAAGTACTACTATGTTTTGCTATATTAAGCTCTTTCAATGCAAGGGGCAATATTTATTTATTTTATTCACACTTGGAACAAAAGTACAAAGAAGAAGCCAAAATAATTTTGACAATATGTATTTTTTTTCTTTTTGCACTAGGAGAGAAATAACCAATAATAGCAAAAAAACAAGTACAAAATTGTTTTGCCTTATTAAGCTCTTGCAATGTAGGGAACAATATTTATTGTTTTTATTTTTGCACAAGGAATAAAAATATCAAGAAGATGCCAAAAAAAAGAATGACAAATTTTATTGGCCTTATTTTAGCACTTGGAACAAAGGTACCAAGAAGAATAAAAAAAAAAAGTACGACAATATTTATTGTTTTTCTGTTTGCACTTGAAACGAAAGTACCAAGAAGAAGCAAAAAAAAAAGTATGACAAATTTTATTGTTTTCTTTTTGCTCTTGGAGTGAAAGTGCCAACAGATATGAAAAAAATAGTACTATAATATTTATTGTATAAAAAAAGTAAGACTTTGTTTTACTTTATTTAGTTGTCGCAATACATGGGGAAATATTTATTGCTTTTCTGTATGCACTTGGCATGAAAGTACAAAGAAGAAGCAAAAAAAAAGTATGACTTTGTTTTTCTTTATTAAGCTCTCACAATGCAAGGGGCAATATTTTTTTTTATTTTTTTTTACATTTGGAGTGAAAGTACCAAAAAGAAGTAAAAAAAGTACCATAACATTTAATGTTTTCTTTTTTCATTTGGAGGAAAAGTACCAATGGATGTAAAATTATGACTTTGTTTTGCTTTATTACGCTCTAGCAATGGAAGGGGTAATATTTATTGTTTTTCTTTTTACACTTGGAAAGAAAGTACCAAGAAGAAGTAAAAAAAAGTACAAGAATATTTATTATTTTTTCTTTTTTTACATGGAGAGAAAGTACCAACATATGCAAAAAAAAGTATGACATTGTTATTCTTTATTATGCTCTTGTAATGCATGGGGAAATATTTATTGTTTTCCTTTTTTTCACTTGGAACAAAAGTACCAAGAAGAAGAAAAAAAACGACAACATTTATATGCTTTAGCTTTTCACTTGGAATGAAAGTACCAAGAATAAGCAAAAAAAAAGTACGACAATATGTATTGATTTTATTTTTTCATTTCAAATGAAGAACCAAGAAGAAGAAAAATAAAAGTATGACAATATTTATTTTTCCTTTTTTACTTGGAAAGAAATACCAACAAAAGTAAAAAAAATATTGTGATTTTGTTTTGCATTTGTAAGCCCTTGCAATGCAAGGGGCAATATTTATTATTTATTTTATTTTTCACTTGGAACGAAAGTACCAAGATGTAGGAAACCAATTATCACAATACTTATTGGTTTTCTCTATCCACTTCAAAAAAAATTACGAAGAAGATTTTAAAAAAGTACGATAATATATTTTTTTTGTTTGCACTTGGAACGAAAGTGCCAAGATGAAGCAAAAACAAATTATGACAGTATTTATTTTTAGTTTTTTCACTTGGAGAGAAAGTACCAAAAGAAGAAAAAAAATAGTATGATAATATTTATTGTTTAAAAAAAGTACAACTTTGTTTTGCTTTATTACGCTCTCGCAATGCAATGGGAAATATTTATTATTTTATGTTTGCACTGTGAATGAAAGTAAGAAGAAGAAGAAAAAAAATGTATAAAAAAATTTATAGTTTTCCTTTTTTCACTTAGAGAGAAGGTACCAATAGAATAAAAAAAATAGAGTACGACTTTGTTTTTATCAAGCACTCACAATGCAAGAGGCAATATTCCTTGTTTTTTATTTTGTACTTGGTACGAAAGTACCAAGATGTTTTAAAAAAAAAGTATGACAATGTTTTTATTTCTTTTTGCACTTGGAGAGAAATTACCAACATATAGAAAAAAAGTACAAATTTGTTTTGCTTTATTAAGATCTTCCAATGCAAGGGGCAATATTTATTGTTTTTCTTTTTAAAAGTATGAAAATAATCATTGGTTTTCTTTTAGCACTAGGAATGAAGTACCAAGAAGAAGCAAAAGAAAAATGTATGAAAATATTTATTGTTTTTATTTTTTCACTTGGAGAGAAGTACCAGCAAAAGGAAAAAAAAAATATGACTTTGTTTGCTTTATTATGCTCTCGCAATGCAAGGGACAATGTTTATTGTTTTTTTTTCACTTGGAACGAAATTATCAAGAAAAAAATATGAAAATTTTTATAGGTTTTCTTTTCTCACTTGGAACGAAAGTACCAATAAGAAGGAAAAAAAGTACGCCTATATTTAGTATTTTTCTTTCTTCACTTGGAGAGCAAGTACCAACAAAAGCAAAAAAATAAAACATAAATAGTATGACAATATTTATTGTTTAAAAAAATTAAGAGTTTGTTTTATCAAGCTCTTGCAATGCAATGGGAAATATTTATTGTTTTTTTGTTTTCAATGCAATAGGATACCAACATGACCTTTGATTCTTCCATTGCGAATATATCCTTAAATATAGATCAAACTGATATTAAACTTTCTCCTTCTAAAAATGTACTTAAATACCTTTCGTCCAAGTATAACTTCTCTTCATAAAATATACTTCTATTAAGATATATAATCTGATAGATTTTGGTCACTGTAATCTAGCCGAACTAAGTATTATTTCTCCTTTTGCCATCATTACCATTGACTCTTCCAAGATCAATATCTCTGTATAGGTAAAAATATATACTTAAATATCTTTCTTTTGATATATAATTCTCCATATAAAGTCTCGTTCTTGATAGCATTAAATAGCTCTGAAGTTGAAGCTTTCAGCTGTTGCTTGAACCACTTTTGCAATATGAGCTTTGCTGCTTCAAATATCGATTTCTCTTTGTAGATAACTCCGATAGCAACAAATTAATTTTCCTTGGAAATTAGACTAAAATTTCTTTTCATCAATATATAATATGAAATATGAAAAGCTCCTCATAAAGGTGAAAATGCAAAGCAAACAACAGGTAAAGGGACTGAAAAGAACAGAAAAAAAGATAAATACGAACCTAAACTGCTAGAGATAATAGATCAAAAAAGGATCACGTAACCTCTATGGGTTGACCAAGTCAACTCACAAAACCTGCTCTCATACCATGTTGATTTTTAGGACTCCATGGATTTAGCTCATGGAGAAATAGAGAATGGTTGAGAGAAAACAAGAGGAAGAAGAGGTTATGGACTTATTATCCTAACCCTTCCCCTAATCTCAATTTATAGATTAATCAACCTACAATATTATAATTATAACCCTAGAACTTTAACCTAATTACATCAATGCCATCTCTATGACATGACTCTTTATTTACCATCCTGCCATCATCGTATGGGCCTATGGGACTTCTCCTTGATCTATGGCCTTGAGCCCATCTTCCATATCTCTTGGATGTGTGGACCTTCCTTGGTCTTATGGGCTTGGCTCCATCTTTCAACACACTTGGATATGTGGGCATTCCTTGGTCGTGTGGGCATGGGCCTATCTTCCAACATTTTTTTCATTTTGAAAGAAAGTACCAAGAAGAAGTAAAAAAAAGTATGGCAATATTTATTGTTTTTCTATTTGCACTTGGAGAGAAAGTAACAACAGATGCAAAAAAAGTACGACTTTGTTTTACTTTATTAAGCTCTCAAAATTCAAGGGGCAATACTTATTTTTTTTCTTCTTTCACTTGGAACAAAGTACCAAGAAGACAAAAACAAATTCGACAATATTTTTTGGTTTTAATTTTGCACTTGGAATGAAAGTACCAAGATGAACCAAAATAAAAAGAGTTATTAGCCTTAATAATAGTGTTGGAAGAATCTTCAAATGGCATTAAGGTAAATACCTTACCCACGTCAAGGAGGTGGCACAAAATGTAATTAAATAATCTTCTCATAATGATGGCACATTGGTGTAATTCAAGAAGTTGATGTATGTCTACTTAAGTCTTTTTCTTTTGAGAGCTTGTAGCCCTAAGGGCATTGTAGTTATTGCAACCTTCCTTCATAAATTATAAACAGAGGCTGATGGCAAGGGTGAGATCATTGAGTCTCCCCTCTTCTCTCTCAATTTCGTCCTTAAGACTTTTCTCTCAAAGTCTTTCCCTTTCTCCTCGCCTTTGCCATCCCTCTCTCTTTCTCTTCTTCTCTCTTTCTTCTTCCTCTCCTTTTCTTCTCTTCTTCTTGCTCCTCTCTACTTTACCACCCTCTACTAAAGGACCTTATCATAGGATTCTAAATTCAACATAGTATCAAATCATTGGGCTTAGGATCCCAACATCAAAATCATGATTACCTAAGGTTTTATCAATTTTCATATGTTGTTGTTGGTGAAACTAAGGCTCAACAAACAAGATAAGTGTTTTTTTAATCTTCATGAGATGATTTTTGATAACGTCTTGATCTTGGAAATAGGTTTACTGGTTGTTTCTCATCTGGATAAAAGATAAGTGTTCCATCTAATGCATGATAATGTCTTATGCTCGGTTTATTTTTCATGCAAGATGATACTCAGTTTAAGTTTATGTTGGATTATCATATGTTCGATTTTCTATCCTAGAAAAATGTATGTTGGATGAAGATTTTCTTGTACTATTTCTTTATATGTGGATTTTCATGATCAAAGCATGATTAAATTCGTTCAAGACTTGGTTATGTTGTTGTATGTATGTTTTATTCTTTAAGGAGCTTGGTGAAGGCTGTTTTTCTTGGTTACCGATAGGAGGATTTTTTTTGCGAAAACGGTGCTGATATTTTTGCATGATTATTTATCCTCCATTGGTTCTGTTATCCCCTGGATTATCTTATCTAAAAAAATTGAGGAGAAAATGTAAGATCAAGCTTTGATTTAAGTGCAGTTTGCATTTGTTACAATGTGGGACCCACCATGACGTGCAACCATGGTCGGACCCACCATGAGGACGTCAGCCAAGAGGAATCACCACATGAGCTGGAATGAGTTGGAATACATTGAAAGATTTGAAGATCAAGTGGGACCGGCATAATATACCATAAGTTGGTATCTTTCCCAACATGAGTTGGATAGATTTGCATATCTTCCTTGATTTATATGATTGATTATCTTCCTTAGATTGATGTATTATAAGGGAAAGTAGGAATCCTAATTGATTAAGGAGTTTCCCTAATTGTGTAATTAAAATAGTATAAATAGGGGACATTGGTGGACATCTAAGACATCAAGTTCTCTTCTTCTTTCATTCACCAGAAAGAATCTCCCTCTCTTCTCTTTAGTTTTTCTCCTTCTCCTCTCTCTACCCGAGAGCCCTCTTTTCCTTTTCTCTTTCTCATTTATCTCTCCCCTTGATCAAAATATTATTCATGGGATCCTAAATTCAACATAGTATCAAAGCATTACATTTAGGATCCCCATGTCTAAAGGAATGCTCTAAGAAGATATGATCAACACGGCTCCTTGTGAAGGAAGATAAAAAAAAAGCATGAGATAAGTTCCTTCATTATTTTTTTTATTACTTCATGTTACTGTTTTCCAAACTTAGAAGATGATTTAAAGAAGAGTATGTGAATGCTTTTCATCTTATGAGATTGTGGATATGAATGTCTCTCAATCTAGAAAAAGCTCTCAAAGAAGTTCTGTTGGTTTGGAATTTTTGTTAACTAAGACAAGTCCATGATAAGATTGTTGAAGAAAAAAAAATATACCTTGGGAACAAGATTCCCCTGATATAGAAGATTGAGTATATTATGAGTGGTTATTTATTCAGAAAAAAATCAGAATAATGATTGTTTAGCATCAATGCTAAATTTTTCCATTCACCAAGTAGTTTGAAGAAAACTACTTGGATTTTTTATTAGAATTTATTGGAGATTTGTTTTCTTTGTAGTGCCTATTATGGCTGAAGAATATATGAGTAGCAAAGGTGGTAAACTCAGAATTACCACTATACCCTTGCAAAGGGTATCAAATTTTATTAGTTGGTCCACATCGGTTCAGAGGTTTCTTATAACAAAGGACCTCCTTGGTCATCTGATCAACCGTGGACCACCTATTGATGAAGAAGACATTTTTTATAAAAAATGGTTAAAAAATGATACCATTGCAATTAGTTGGCTAGTCAAGAGCATGGAAAATTGTGGAAAGAATGCACTCATTGTGGGAGATATGGCCACACTATCAATACAAGCTATTACAAGGAAGGTAATTACTATGAAAAAATGGTCACTATGGAGAAATATGTTATAATGCCACTGACAACTCAGACTTGACAAAAGATAGTCAAGCCTTAGTAGGTGATACAAATGAGGATCAACCCACAGAATCATCTGAAAAGGAAAATTTTACTGATGAAGAATATGAGTTGTTTCAAAAAATGATGGGTTCTTCTCCAAGTTCCTCATTAAATACCGCTGCCACCACTGCTTCAGGTATGCTATATGCCTCATCTTCATCCTGGATAATTGACTTAGGAGCCTCCAAGCATCGTAAAGTTAATAGACATTTATTACATTATGTATCTCTGCATTTTTCACATAAGTGTTTTACCATAGCTGATGGTTCTCAAACCAAAGTTCAAGGAAAAATATCCACTTCCGCTCATTGATATTATATTTGTTCCTACCTTCCATTCGAATCTGTTATATGTTAGTTAACTGACAAAATATTTTAATTTCTTTATCACCTTCTCACCCACTTCGCGTGTATTTCAGGATCTTATAACGAAGCAGGCGATTGGTGGAGGTCGTGAACAAGGTGGGCTCTATTACCTGGATGAGACAAAAATAAATACTATTTCCACCAGTGAACATGAAACAAGGCTATGGCACAACCGATTGGGACATCCATCTGCACAAGCTCTTCATTATATGTTTCCTACTCTTGAAGTCAGATCAGAGTTTAATTGTGAAGTTTTTGAAATGAGTAAACATCAAAGGGGTACATACCCACCTCATCTAGAAGTCAAAATTATTACTGCATTTTCATTAATTCATACTGATGTCAGGGAACCCTTGAGCATCTCAAATATTTCTCAAGTCAGGTATTTTATTACATTTATTGATGACTTCACTCGTACTACTTGGTTGTTTCTATTTAAAGAGTTTTCTGAGATACCATTGATTTTTAAATATTTTTAACCTATGGTTCTCACTCAGTTTGGTCAAAAAATAAAAAAACTTTAGTTTGATAATGCCAAAGAATACATTTCCAAAGAGCTTGACTCTTTTTGTTGAAAAAATGGCATTATCCATCAAACATCATGTGCCTACACTCCTGAACAAAATAGTGTAGTCGAGCGAAAAAACCATCATATTCTTGAGGTAGCTCGAGGTTTATTATATTCCATGAAAGTTTCATACTTTTATTGGCCTCATGCAGTCCTTACCGCATGCTTTCTTATAAATCGTCTACCATCTTCCGTTCTTGGTAATAAATCTCCTTACTCTATATTGTTACCAAATGATGATCCATTTTCACTGCCCTTGAAAGTCTTCGGGTGTCAATGTTTTGTTCATATTTGCTCCCCCAAAACATAGTAAACTTGATCCTTAATCTATCAAGTATATATTTTTAGGATACTCTCGTACAAAAGGGTTATGTTTGCTATAATCCTACTCTTAAGTTTTTACTTGTGTCTAGGGATGTCACATTTTTTAAAGACTCCGTACTATTCTGATAATGTTCCTCCTGGTTTATCTTCAGTACCAGGTTCTCCTTGACTGGTTGTGCCCCGTGCTATGGAAACTACTCAGCCACCATAAACATTGGTTGACACCACACTTGTTGAGTTTACGGATCCCACCGAGGAAAGTCAATCTTCTCCAGTTGTTTTTGGCCCACAATATTATACTAATCCTATTACACAAAGAAAAAAAACCCAGATCATGTACCATACCTTCTACGTCTCATCCCATATCAAAGTTTGTGTCTCTTCATCGTCTTTCGCTTGCATGTTATCAATTTCTTTCTACTATTTCCTCCATATCTATACCACAATCCTATCAAGAGGTTCTCAAACATTCAGGGTAGAAGGCAGCAATGGATGAAGAAATGCAGACGCTTAATGAAAATTAGACATGGGCTCTAGTCCCTCTTCCATCAGATAAGAATCTCGTTGGTTACAAAATGGTGGTTACTGTGAAACACAATTTGGAAGGGTTCATGGCTTGGCTGATGGCTCAACTTGTGGGTAAAGGATATACAAAAGTTATGGCATTGATTATGAGGAAACTTTTAGGATTTCACAGATGCTCTAGAGATCACTCAGTATTTATTAAAGACACATCGAAGAGCAAGGTAATTCTAGCAGTATATGTTGATGATATCATAATAACCGGTAGTGATCCCGAGGGCATCCAGCAAACAAATGAAAGGATATGTGCTGGATTCAAGACAAAGGATCTCGTACTGCTCAAATATTTTCTACGTATTGAAGTACAACAATCCAGACATGGCATTATATTATCTCAAAGGAAGTATGTCCTTGACCTATTGGAGGAGACAAGAATGATGGGATGCAAACCAGCAGAAACTCCTATGGACCAAAATACAAAATTATGTGCAGGCACTGGAGAAGAAGTAGACATCAGAAGACTTATTTACCCTTACGTAATGAGGCCAAATATTTCATAAGTAGTCAATGTGGTAAGTCAATATATGGACAACCCACAACTCAGTCATTGGTAAGCACTAGAAAGGACATTACGATATCTGAAGGAGCACCAGGAAGAGGACTTCTCTATAAAAATCATGGTCACTTCGACATCAAAGTATTCTCATATGCGGATTGGGCCAAATCCTTGGATGATAGAAAATCTACTTCGGGATATTGTACGATGGTTGGAGGGAACTTGGTTATATGGAGAAGCAAGAAACAAAATGTAGTTGCACGGTCTAGTGCAGAAGTAGAATACATAGCCATGACACACACGGTCAGTGAACTCCTATGGATCAGATCCCTTCTTATTGAACTGGGATTCAACAAAAAAGCTCCAACCGACTTATATTGTGATAATCAGACGGCAATACACATCACTCCAAATCCAATCTTCCATGAAAGAAAAAAGCATATTGAAGTAGATTGTCACTTCATACGGGAAAAATTCATTGCAGGCATCTTATCTCTCAAGCATATATCTTCGGAGAACCAGGTTGCAGACATTCTCCCCAAACCAGTCACTCATAAAATTTTGTCCACCATCTGCAACAAGCTGGTCATCTATGATGTTTTCTCACCCCCAGCTTGAGGGGGACTGTTACAATGTGGGACCCACCATGACATTCAACCATGGTGGGATCCACCATGAGGACGTCAGCCAAGAGGAGCCACCACATAGGCTGGAATGAGCTAGAGTACATTGAAAGATTTGAGGATCAAGTGGGACCCACATAATATACCATGAGCTGGTATCTTTCCCAACATGAGTTGGGAAGATTTTCATATCTTCCTTGATTTATATGATTGATTATCTTCCTTGGATTGATGTATTATAAGGGAAAGTAGGAATCCTAATTGATTAAGGAGTTTCCCTAATTATGTAATTGAAATAGTATAAATAGGGGACCTTGGTTGACGTCTAAGACATCAAGCTCACCTCTTCTCTCATTCATGTGAAATAATCTCCCTCTCTTCTCTTTAGTTTTTCTCCTTCTCCTCTCTCTACCTGACAACCCTCTTTTCCTTTTCTCTTTTTTCTTTCTCTCTCCCCTTGCTTGAGATATTATTCATGGGTTCCTAAATTCAACAACATAGAAGGAAAATTCCTTCTAGAGCTTGAAGAAAAGGAAGGTGGGAGAAAAGAAAGTGTTGTGATTTATCTATTTAAAGGCTTCTTATATGAGATTATTCTCTGGAATTTTTTTCCTAAATCATTTAGGAAAGAAGAAGTCAAAGATTGAGATCTTATTTTTCATAGTTGGCACAAGTGACATAGAAGAAAAGTTGCCTTTTTTAAGAAGATCTTCTAAGTTGTACAAGATCCCTTGAGATTTCACTTGCCTTTATAATTCTTTCTTAAATGAGAAAGATTTGGAATCAATTTTATCTGATTTGGATTAGAACGTGGAGTCATAATCTCCTTGATTATTTGCATGATTAAGGTCTTGGTTTGGTTTGGCTTAGTGTGAATTGATAATTGACTCACTGTGGCTCTGTTTGATTTGATTGGTTTCCTCTCCTCTATTATTGGTTTGTTGATATAGTGCATTGAATATTCATTAGTGATGGGTGAACATTATGTGAATATGAGTGGTAAAAGTGACTTACTTAATATTACCACAATACCCTTAAGAGGTTTATCGAATTACTTAATTTGGGCTCAGTCAGTTAAGAGATTCCTTATCACTAGAGATCTCTTAGGAAATTTGGATAAACTAGCTCAACCCATAGATTAAGATGATAGTTCCTATATTAAATGGCTCAAGAATGACAAACTTGTCATTAATTGGCTCATTAACAACATGGAGGAAGTTGTGGCAAATAATGTTGCCCACTGTGAGACTAGAAAAAATATGGGAGAATTTACAGAAATTATATGATGTGTTTCAGAACATGTTTACTACAAAACAAGGGGAGAACCTGCATGATTTCTTTGCTAGATTTAGAAGGCTAATTCAGGAGTGGAAACTTGCTTATCCCTATTCAACTGATATATCGGTTCAAGAAAAGCAATGTGAAGCCTTAGCTGTTGTTATTTTCTTGTCAAATATTAAGTCATATATTGAAGTGGCCAAAATCCAAGTCCTTAGTTCTTCTGAACTTCCATTATTTAATGAAATCAATGCAACATTACTTCGAATACTAGATCTTTCCTTCACCTCTCATACTAAATTATCATCTACTATGCACTCAAGAAATAGGGGTACATCTCTTCTACCACCCGAGGGCACAATAGAAATTATAGAGGAGACCAAACAAGAGGTGGTGGAAGTGGCTCAGATCCTTCAAGGTCAAATAACTGGGTCTACACTCACTATGGTAGACTGAACAATCTAGTGGATACCTGTTGGAAGCTTCATGGAAAATTGGACTAATTGGGTCATTGGCAATCAAGCCTCAATTCAAAATGAGAAGATTGTTGCCCAATATGAGTCACAATAAGGAAAGCAGACTATCACCGATGATGATTTTGATCTCTTACAAAGGATGAAAACTTTGATGGTATCTCCTCCATTTTCTTTAGCATCTTCAACTACTGCTATTGCCACCACTGCTTTAGGTATGATTTTCACCACTTCCTCCTCTTCATCCAGGATCATCGACTTAGGACGTTCAAGCATCTTACAGGTAATAAAAGATTGTTACATTCACTATAGAAAACAAGTGTTTTTACCATTGCCAAATGTTCCCAAACCAAAGTTCTTGGGAAGGGATCCTCCCATATTATACCATCTCTTCTAATTATGGATGTCCTATTTGTCCCTCAATTATCAGTTAGCCATTTAATAAAACGTTTTACTTGTTCAATAACCTTCTCAACTTCTTCTTGTGTCTATAAGGATCTCACAATGAAGTAGGTGATTGGTGGTGACCAAGAATAGGGGGCCTTTATTATTTGAACTTGCCTCCAGTCAATGTAATTGCCACTTCTCAGACAAAGGCACGGTTATGGCACAACCGGTTTGGTCATCCATCCACAACATCACTTCAACACTTATTTCCATCCTTAAAAACTTTACCAAATTTCAATTGTGAAGTCTATCATTTGAGCAAGCACAAGTGGGTATCAAATTCTCCACAAGATGAACTTAAAGGTGTTGCTCCTTGTTCATTAATTCATTCAGATGTATGGGGACTCTTAAGTATCTCGAACATATCTCAAGTTAAGTATTTTGTAACTTTTGTTGATGACTTATTCGATTCACATGGCTATTTCTATTTAAAGAACGGTCTAAAAGTTTTTCCATGTTTAAATCCTTTCATGTTATGGTATCCACTCGGTTTGGAAAACAAATAGAAGTGGTTCGATCAGATAATTCCAAATAGTACCTATCTAGTGAATTTAAATCTTTTGGTCTTGATAATGGCTTTATTCATCAAACATCTTGTGCCTGTACCCCTCAACTAGATGGTGTAGTTGAATGAAAAAACCGACATCTCCTTGAGATAGTCCATGGCGTACACTACTCTATGAAGGTGTGCTACATTTACTGGCATCATGCCATTCTTGAAGCATACCTTATTAATAGACTACCTTCTTTAGTCCTTAGCCATAAATCCCCATACTCATTATTATTTTTGGATGAAGACTCCTCCCTTCCTTTGAAAGTTTTTGGTTGCACATGTTTTTTATCATATAACATTCTCTCCAAAGAGTAAACTTGAGCCTAAATCACTTAACTGTATCTTTTTGGGTAACTCTCATACACAAAAAGGCTATATTTGTTATAATCCCTCTCTTCAAAAGTTAAGTGTCTTTGGGGATGTTTCCTTTTTTTAGGGCATATCCTTTTATTCCTATAAACATGCACCTCTGGGTGTTTCATCCAGTCAGCCAACTGCAGTTCTACATCAGCCCTCTGAAGACTCGGCCTACACCACACCCATGGAGTTTATGGATCCCTCGGAGGTAAGTCTGTCTTCCCATGTTATATTTGGCCCACAATTTCATACTCAGCCCATAGATCTATGGAAGGAGCCTCTGACATGCACTAGGCCTTCCACTTCTCATCTTTATCAAACTTTGTTTCTCACTATTTATTGTCTTCTTCATGCTGTCAGTTTCTTTCATCTATTTCTTCCATCTCTATTCCACAATCCTATCAAGAGGCTCTAAGATATCCAGGATGGAAGGTTGCCATGGAAGAAGAAATGCAGGCCTTATATGAGAATCAGACCTAGCCTTGTTGCTCTTCCTCACTGTAAGAAACCAGTGGGCTGTAAATGGGTTTTTACTACCAAACACAATCCAGATGGTTTTGTTGCTTGCCTCAAAACCCAAATAGTTGTGAAGGGATACACTCAGTGTTATGGAATCTATTATGAAGAATCATTTTCCCCAGTGGCTAAATTAAACTTGATACGCATCTTATTATCTCTACCTGCTAATTCCTCTTGGCTGGTATTTCAATTGGATGTCAAAAATTGTTTTTTGAATAGGGATATAAAATAACCTATATATTATATTTATATATATATATATATATATATATATATATATATTCATCAACCACCTAGTTTTTTGGTTGAGGGGGAGTCTGTATGCAAATCAAGAAAGTCCCTATATGGGCTTAAACAATCTCCTTGAGCTTGGTTTGATTAATTTAGCCAAGTAATGTTACAGTTTGAATGCAGCCAGTGCTTAGTAGATCATTCTATCTTCACCAAGAATACCCTAAAGGGAAAATTTTTACTATAAATTTATGTGGATGATAATTTCTTAACGGTAGTGATGTGGACAACATAAAAGAAGTCAACAAAATGAAATACCAACAGTTTGAAACAAAGGATCTTGGACTTCTAAAATATTTTATGGGAAATGAGGTATTCCATTCAATGCATGGGATTATATTATCTTAGAGAAAGTATATATTGGATCTACTACAGGACACATGGATGATAGGGAGTCGACCTAAAAATATTCCTATGGATACTAATGTAAAGCTATGTGCAAGCTTTGGAGAAGATATTGATATAGTAAATATCAGAGGCTTGTGGGAAAACTTATTAATCTAATTGTAACCAGACTAGATATATCATATACAGTAAGTGTGGTGAGTTAGTAAATGCACAAAGCATAACTTACCCATTGGCAAGGATACAAAGATTTTTTAAAGGAGCTATGGGAAAATGGCTTCTCTATAAGAATCATGACCACTACAACATAGAAGGTTTCTCATATGTAGATTGGGCTGGATTACTTGATGAGAGGAAATCCACTTTAGGGTATTGTACCTCAGTTAGAGGTAAAAAAATAGAATATTGTTGCAAGGTGTAGCGCAAAAGCAGAGTATAGATCTATGGCCTACATAGTCAGAGATTCTACGAATCAAATCCCTTTTTACCAAATTGAGATTCTATAAAGGAGTTTCTATGGAATTATATTGCGACAACCAGGTAGCCATTCATATCACTTCAAATGATGTTTTTCATGAGAGGACAAAACACATTGAAGTAGACTGCCACTTTATACGGGAGAAATTTCAGGCTGGTCTCTTATCTCTCAATCATGTTTCATCACAAGGGTAGGTGGCAAACATTCTTATGCATTTGATCACATTCAAGATCTTAACCAGTATATGCCGCAAGCTGGGTATCTACGTTATTTTCTCTCCACCAGTTTGAGGGGGAGTGTTGGAAGACACCTCAGGTGGCATTAGGGTAAATACCTTACCCATATCAAAGAGATGGCACAAAGTTTAATTAAATTATATTCTCATAAGGATGACACAAGTGTTTAATTAAAGTAGATGAAGTATATCTACTTATGTCTTTTCCTTTTGAGAGCTTGATGCCCTAAGGGCAGTGTAGTTATCGTAACCTTACTTCACAAACTATAAATAGAGGCTCTAGGCAAGGGGGAGATCATTACGTTTCCCCTCTTAACTCTCAAATTCGTCCTTAGACTTTTCTCTCAAAGTCTCTCCCTTTCTCCTCTCCTTAGTCGTCCCTCTTTCTCTTCTTCTATCTTCCTTCTTCCTCCCATTTTCTTCTCCTCTTCTTATTGCTCTCATTTACCTCACCCTCTACTCAAGGACCTTATCACGGGATTCTAAATCCAACACATAGGTCATTTGGATAGTTCTTATTCAATCTAACTAATATTCTACTACTTTTGAATTGATACACTTCTGCCAATTTTGCTTACTCAAATTTCCAGGTTAGTTTCCAAAACTTTGATATCATGAAAATTATCTTTATGGGGATCATTAGACTAACAAATCTTGTGTCCATTAACTCCAAGATGACCATCACGCCATTGGTCAAAAATTTTAAGCTTAACAAATTTGAAAATTTTGGATTAAGATTGGGCATGGAGATAGTACTCAAAATGGAGTATCAAGTGTTAGAAGGGCCCCAATATATGTGTTTGGTCCCAAAAACTTTCCTCATGATTCTTCAATATGAAAATCAAATAGTTCATTGCTTTGGACAGTGTGTTGCACAGGGAAACATACTAAATGGAAGAAAACCCACCAAATTTTCTTCAAGAGGATTTCGTTGATTTCAAAGGAGAAATTCTCACTCCCCCAATGATAATTCAAGTATATGTGGATATGGTCTAATCCACTTAAGACCGATCAATGTCTCCAAGTTTTCTTGTCAATAACCTTTATTTTTGAAAATCAAACACCTCAAACTAACAAGGAATTCTAGATTACTTTCTCAGAACTTGGGTTGGGGGCATATTCTCCAATCATGGATATTACGTGATCTTGTGTATCCAAATTTTTGTGTTCCACAACCCTCATATTTGAAGTCAAATTTAGGTTTCCAAACTTGCTTCACATCCTTTTTCTCAATTTTTCTTACTAACCATTCAAAAACACAGCAATTGAAGTATCCGCAATAGATGCACCCATCACTATGCAAGGACATCTTTGTGGCTGTTGGAAGATATGCCCAAGACCACACGACCAAGGAAGGCCCACAAGATGGGCCCAAACACATAAGAAGTAGGACCCACAATGATTACCATGAGCTGGCATCCTTATTACATCAGTTGGAAGATCAATAAGGACTCACAAAAGCATATTTATCTTATGGTCACGTCCAAGAAGAGTTTTAGTTTGAGTTATGTTTGTCTTTAATCTATATAGAGTTATTTAATTATGCTAGGACTTGTCTTTTAGTGTTAGAGTTTGGGTGTAATTGGGACAATGGTAGTTTTATTGTAATTGGACTCTACTACCTTCCTCTATTATAAATAGAGGTTCATGTACACTAATTACAACAAGTCAATGAAGTTTTTATTTTTTCCATAAATTCAATAGTGGCTATTCCAACCACTATTCTATGAGCACCCCTAAACATTTACTCTATTTCTGATTTTTCTTGGAGGATCAACTTCCTTAAAGCAATTTTTCTAAGGCATTGAGCGGACCTAAAACTTTTGCTTCAGCTAGCCATTTTTGGGACTTCAATAACACATTCTTAGAGCTCTAATGTCCTTATAAAAATGTTGTCATACTCATTTCTCAATTGTACATAGGTTATAGAATAAACGTCAAGCTCTTCTCATTTGGAAGTAAGCATGCATTTTAATTTTTAGCTCATTCAATCTTGAGAAACTATCATATATCATGGATTCAATTTTCTTTTCTAACTAAATGAGTTGCACCCTAAGTTCCTTGTTTTCTTTTATTTTTTATCTAATAGGGATAAAAATTCTCCAAATCTAGTTTCTCATCACTCTAAAATCTTAAATTCATCATCTTCATCTGAGATGATATCACCTATCAAGCACAAGTGTCTAAATGATCACTTAGAGTGATATGAACTATAGTAAGTGTCCCTAGAATAGTCAAATTCTAGTTTGTCCTATATATCCTTAGTGGATTTGGAAGATGAAATTGAATCAACTATTTCATTGCTCAAGAGACTGGCATGAGTCTCATGGCATAACAATGCTATTCACTTGGGAAATATCCACATCATCGTAATCACATACAAATTTGTGGATCAACTTTCCATTTAATTTGTGAGATGGGAGATAGGGTCTACCACTAATGGAATCCCACATATCTAAACTTTTTATTAAACGAATACTTTCATTTATACGCCCAAAGCTGGTATTGAGTCCCATCAAACAAAAGAGGGGCAAAGGAAGAATGACACTCAGAAAATAAAAACGATGCTATCATGAGTTGTCATTTACAAAAACATCTAGGGGGATAGAAGGTCATATGCTATTTGGCCATTCTAACAAGATATCTTTGGTACTCAAGCCAAACACCAAGCTATTGGAATATACTTACTTTCATACCACTTATGAGGTCCCTTAAGCAACTGTTGGATGTAGAATCCCATGATAAGGTCCTCAAGAAGAGGGTGACAGAGAGGAGAGGATAGGAAGAAGTAGAGGAGAAGAAAAGAGAGGAAGAAGGAAGACAAGAGGGGAGAAGAGAGAAGGGTAAGGAGAGATGGAGCTTGAGAGAGCTTGGGAGAAGAGAGAAAGGCTAGGGAAATTTTGAGAGAAGAGGGGAAGGCTTGATTCTATATCCCTTACCTTGAGCCTCTATTTATAGTTTATGAGAGGGTGTTACAATGTTTATAATGCCCTAGGGCTACAAGCTTTCAAAAGGAAAAGACATAAGCAGACATACATCATCTTATATAATTACACCTTTGTGACATCCTTATGAGAAGATTATTCACCCTATTATGCCACCTCCTTGACGTGGGCATGCATATTACCATGATACCATTTGAGGTGTCTTCCAACACTCCCTCTCAAGCTGGGGGGAGAAAACATCGTAGAAGTCCAGCTTGCTGCATATAGTGGTTAAGATCTTGAATGTGACTGGTTTTTTTTAAGAATGTATGCCACTTGTCCTAGTGATGAAACATGACTAAGAGATAAGATACTAGCCTAAAATTTCTCCCATATAAAATGACAGTCTACTTCAATGTGTTTTGTCCTCTCATGGAAGATAGGATTTGTGGTTATATGAATGGCTATCTGGTTGTCATAATATAATTCCATAGAAGCTCCTTTATAGAACCCCAATTTCGTAAGAAGGGATTTGTACTCTACCTGTGCACTAGACCTTGCCACCACATTCTGCTTTTTACTTCTCTATGTAACTAGGTTACCTCTAACTAAGGTACAATACCCCAAAGTGGACTTCCTGTCATCATGTGATCTAGCCCAATCTGCATATGAAAAGCGTTCAATTTTTTAGTGACCATGATTCTTGTAGAGAGGCCCTTTCCCCAAAGTTTCTTTTAAATATCTTAGTATCTGTTGACTTTAGGATTCCATACTGTTCTTCAACGACAGTGTAGGAGACAAGAGAGAAGAAGGAAAAGAGAAGAGGTGAGGTGAATTGAAGGAAGAGAGAGGTAAGGTCGGCTAAGAGAGAAAGTGAATACGTAGAGGACAAAAGATGAAAGGATAAGGGTTGTGAAAGCTACCTCAACCTTCCTCCTTAACCTTTATTTATAGATGAAAAACATACAAATTAAAAGCATGCTCTTCACCCTAAGAATATTACAATAATGCCAATCAAGCTTGTTTATGTCTGTCAAAACTCCCCGTCAAGCCGATGGTGAGAAAACATCATATAATCCTAGTTTGGTACATGCACTGGAGAGAATTCTAGAATTGACTGACTTTACAAACAAATCAACAAGTTGTCCATGAGTACATGTTTGAGGCTTATTATTTCTGTTTGTAGCTTTTCTCTCACAAACTGACAGTCCACCTCGATATGCTTAGTTCTCTCATGAAACACTCGGTTGGAGGCAATGTGGATTGTTGCTTGATTACCTCAATAGAGTTTCATAGGGCCTTGTTTGTGGAATCCGACTCCGATTACAAGGGATTTAATCCATAGAAGCTCACTTACCGCATGTCTCATGGATTTGTATTTTGTTTCATGCACTAGGCGTTGAAACTACATTTTTATTTTTACTACTCCATGTAACAAGTTTGCCTCCAACTAGAGTACACTATCCTGAAGTAGATTTTCTATCAACTGGAAATCCAGCCCAATCTGCATCGAAAAAGCTTTCAATTTTGAAATGGCCATGATACTTATATAAGAGCCCTTGTCCTGGTGCCTTTTTTATGTACCTGAGAATCATTTCCAATGCCTGCCAATGAGACATCTGAGGTTTATGCATATGTTGACGGACCATATTGACAACAAAAGAAATATTTGGTCTAGTCATAGTGAGATAGATAAGTTTGACAACTAGCCTCTGGTACTTTCCAACATCAACTTTTTCTCCCGAGCCAGCACATAGTTTTGTATTTTTCTCCATGGGGGTGTCAGTGGGAAGACATCCCATCATTCCCGTTTCTTCAAGCATGTCAGGGACATATTTTTTATGGGATAATATAATACCATGCTTGGACTAAAGAACCTCAATACCAAGAAAATATTTGAGAAGTCCCAAATCTTTCATCTTGAACTCATTGCATATCCTATTTTTTACTTGACAGAAGCTATCGAAATCACTACCTATTAGAATAATATCATCCACATATATAGCTAGTAGTACAATTCCTTTGTTAGTATGTTTGAAAAATACATAATGGTCCACATAGCACCTTGTGAACACAAAATGAATCATTGCTTGACTAAACTTGTCAAAACAGGCTCGTGAAGATTGTTTTAGACCATATAATGATTGTGAAAGACGGTACACCAACTCCCCCTCAACCACATATCCAGGTGGTTGCTGCATATAAATTTCTTATTTAATATCACCATGAAGGAAGACATTTTTTATATCTAGCTGAAAGACAAACCTTTGAGAATTAGCAGCTACAGATAATAAGAGACACAACGAGTTGAGCTTCGCAACATGAGAAATAGTTTTCTCATAATAAATCCCATGACACTGGGTATATTCTTTTGCCACCACTAGGGCTTTAACATGGGTCACCGTGCATGGAGTATCTGAGACCATACCTTGTATAGTAGTAGCAGCAATAGGAGAATTCTTGTTGGCGGTGGCCAATTTTTTTATCGAATGCTTTATCATTAGAAATAGCTCAAATTCTTTTGCAGAAATAAGCTTCATTGTAATGCAAGGTAAAATATCTCAGGGTACCAATCAAGCCTGAGTCAAGAAGCCGAGTGAGGGAGTCACGAGACCGAGTGACAGAGTTGAATTGCGAGTTCAAGTTGATCGGGCTCGAGGCAGACCTTTGAGTTCTGCTAAGTGAACTCAGCCTGAGTTATGCCTTGTTGGTGCAACTCGGATAACGATATACTCAGATATCAAAGAGATACTCGGCCAGCAGCAAAGGAAGAAATTTCCAATTCTGTATCTTGATACAAATCAAGCATATAGCTTAGCAATTCTTCCAGAAAACTATGCCAATGAGAATCATGTAGCTCAGCAACTTCCAAAAAATGAATCCTTTAGTAGAGTCATCTTGCTGTATTGAGAGCGAAATAAGCCCGACAAGATAGATGCCAGTGGCATGACAAGCTAGAGAAGGAATCCCAGCTAAACTTTCCAAGCTAAATGTTGGGTAATAGATACCAACCCAACTGCTTTCCAAGATGTTTTAAGTTAATCTTCAAGAAATAAATCACGTAGAAATAAATCAGAGGTTGGGTTTTGTTGTCAACACTAATCTCGTGGATAACCCAATGTCAACAATTCCGTACCGTGATTTTGTATCAATCCAAAATAAGATCCTTGAGCAGACAGCCGGTTCAATCTTTCAACAATTTATGCCAACAAGATTGGATAAATAGCAGCGAGCCAGAGAATGAAATCGTTCATAGTTTGTATCCACATATCCCACATCTGAAGGATCACTCTATTGTCTTCTAAACATGATGCCATAGTCTGTCGTACCCCTCAAGTATTTGAAAATCCACTTGATTGTATCCCAATGTTGTCGACCCAAATTTCAAAGAAACTTTCTAACCACACAAACAGCTTGTGCCAAATCTGGTCTTATACAAACCATAACATACATTAAACACCCCACTGCACTGGCATATGCGACCTTTGACATGTCATGAACTTCATCATCTATCTTCAAGCACTGAGCAGTAGACAATCTGAAATGATTAGCCAAAGGTGTACTTACTAGTTTTGCATTACCCATGTTGAACCTGTCCAACACCTTCTCAATGTAGCTATGTTTAGATAGCCATAATCTCCTGGAAGCTTTGTCCATGCGAATCTCCATCCCAAGAATCTTCTTGGCCGCACCAAATCAAATCCTACCAAAGGAATAACCAGTAAGTCCGCCTTAAATGAATGTCCATCAATTGTAAAAGGGGTGTTTGCACATAACCCCACACTGGAAATTTTAGCCCCATTGGCCACTGAAACCGAGAGACCCTTTTGCTGTTGAATTTCTAATCCCAATTGTTTCGTTGTGGGCTCACTGATAAAATTATGTGTGCTGCCAGAATCAACTAAATCAAGTAACAGGAGATGGTGTAACTTGGCCTTTACCTGCATGGTATTAGAACTACACAGGCCATTTATGGCATGGATGGAGAGCTCTGGGTCTTGTTGTTCCTCTTCAACCAAATCATTTTCAGGAAGCTCTTCTGGACCTTCTTCCCAAAGTTCAATACTGAATAATCGTTTACAGGTATGTCCTCGAAGAAATTGTTCATCACAATTAAAATAGATGCCATTGGTCTTTCTTGCCTCCATTTCCAGTCTAGTTAAGAATTTACGTGGAAGATTGTAGGGGCACACTAGTAGACTGGTCTGCACGATTAGGGGCAGAGGAGCCAAAACGTGGTCTAGGTGCAGTACCCGGTAGTCTGTTGGTCCAAAATGGTTTTCGGCCTAATGATTCCCTCAGAACTCTTTGTTTTTGTTCCATAGCCCTGACATAATTCATGGCTGAGTCCAAATCTGTCGGATCAAGTAATTCTACTTCCAAACGAATCGCCTCAGTCAAGCCCGCATTAAAAATCTGAACATGTAGGTGAGGAGGAACAAATTCACTTGCTTGGGCCAACCTTTCTCGAAATGTTTTCTGGTACAATGCTAAGGTGCCAGTACCTCATCTGGCAAACATGTTTAAAATGTAGCCAATCCTGAGTGGAATGGACATTTCGGTAGTGATGGAACCACATGAGAGCTTCATCGAGCAGGTGGTAGGCGGCCAGTGTGACCTTGTCCACATCCACCGTTTGTTGATGTTAGAAAAATTGCTCACATTTTGTGAACCAAAGTAAAGGATCTTTAGATCCATCATATGTAGGAAAGTTGAGTTTAAAGTACCTGGGAACCATAGTTGGTCCCTGTGCGTGAGCAGCCATGGGGACAAGTTGTTGACGCAGTGGTGGGCGGGGGGGGTGGCGTGAAGTGTGGGTGATGTGCTGCGGTGGTTGCAAGTTGGTTGCTGGTGGTGGCGTTGGCGATTGAAGTGCAACAAGTTGGCGGATGACGGTTTGGAGAGACGATTCCAGCGTGTGCAATGTATTATGAATGTTAGTAATTTCAGCACCTGGAAGAGTGGACCTTTGTTGAAGATTTGAAGCACTTGACATATGTCCTCTGGAGAAGAGGAGTCGCCGAGGGTGGACCTGTCTGATACCACATTGTTAGGATCCTCACGAGCCATGGATCTTGTCACCCTCCTCTCTTCTCTTCCTTCCATTTCTTGCTTGACGTTGAGGTAGATTGATGGAGTGATGAGGAAGTAATTCGGAAAGGGGAATTGGGGAAAAATGGGGGAGAGATTGAAGGAGCTCTCGACCTGTTAACTAAATTACTCTAGGATAAATTATAACTTAGTTGCTATCTTTCAATAACCTAGCCGTCCCCTTAAATAGGGTTGAGGACGTCAAAAAAAATTCAGACCTTTGGGTCACTGGTTCAAGCCAAATAAATTCTAAACCAAACCAAACCAAAATCAATTACATGAAAATTGAAAACCACATTAATTTATTCCTATGTCTGCTGGTAACTCGTGATGCTATTGAGTCCATAACACACTCTTTCCTATTTCTGATAGCCTAGAAATATACACTGGCTAGACTTCGCATCAAGCTTTGACCTCTCCTCACTAGAAACATCTACATAGGCTGGACAACCAAACACTCTCAAGCCAGAGTAGTCTACCTCCCTACCTATCCACACCTCCTCTGATACTTTCCCATCTAGTGTTTCTCTTGGTGATATTTTAATCAAGAAACATGACATATTTACTGCTTTTGCACTGAAGTTCTTTGCAAGCCTTGCATTCAACTAGAGACATCGAGTTTTCTCCGCTATAGTAATGTTCATCTTTTCCGCCACACCGTTCTGTTGTGGTGTCTTGTGTACTATGAAGTGTCTCTTAATTCCGTATTGCTCACACAAATTCTTGAACTTTGAGTTTGTGTACTCAGTACCATTGTCTGATCGGAGGCAATTAATCTTCCTCCCTGTCTAGTTCTCTACTTCAGCTTTCCACAACTTAAACTTGGCAAACATTTCTAACTTTTGCTGCATGAAGTACACCCAAAATTTATTGAGTAGTCATCAATAAAGGTAAAAAAATATAAGTGTCCTCCTCAGGACTCTTACTGACCCACAAACATCTGATTGAACATAGTCTAGAATCCCCTCCGTCTTGTGTGTGGCTGTCTTGAACTGCACCTTATTCTTTTTCCCAAGGACACAAAACTTGTAGAAATCAAGCTTGCAAGTTTTGATACCCTTCAATAGATTTCTCTTATGAAGCTCCATCATCCCACGCATTCCCATTTGACCTAACCACATATGCCACAAGACTGTACAGTCTAACTCAGACTCTACAGTTGTAACTCCACCTACAACTGTGGTACCTTGCAGTGTATAGATATTACCAGAATTTTTTTGTCCCTTCATCACTGTTAAGACACTTTACTAACTTTCATTATTCCACTTGCAGACTTGTAACTATATCCATTACAGTCTAAAGTGCCTAATGAAATTAGATTCTTTCTTAAATCAAGTATGTATCTAACATCACACCATCAAACATTTTAATTTGTATACTCCCTATTCCAACAATTTTGCATGAAGCATCATTACCATCAGAACAGAACCAGAGTTTACTAACCTATAGGTGTGAAACCAATCTTTATTTGGCGTCATGTGATAAGAGCATGCCGAATCCAGAATCCAAGAATCTCTGAGATGATCTGAACTGGATGAGATAGAAAGCATATCCTCATCACCACTCTCTGAGTCTTCTTCTTCCACTACATTTGCAGGCTTTGATGGACCCTCTCTATTCTCTGTGTTCCCTTTATTTTTCACTAGACAATCCCATTTTATGTGCCCCTTTTCCCACACTTAAAACACATGATGTATTTCCTCTTCCTGGATTTAGATCGAGATTTGTTGTTACTCGATCTATTCCGAGACTTGTTTCTTCCACGTTCCTGGTTACCCTTCACCACAAGTCCTTCACCTTGTGAAGTCTCACCATTGGTTTTCTTCCTCTGCTAGAAGCTTGATAGAGCACTTGTGATATCCTCCAATTCGAGAGTTTCTTTTCCCCACATCAGAGTCGTAACCAAATTTTCATACGTAGGAGAATTCGGTAGGGAATTCAGAAACATTAACATCTTGTCTTCATCTTCGAACTTAACTTCAACCCGCCTCAAATCACTAATGAGCTGATTGAAAACGTTGATATGCTGGCTCAGATACGAGCCTTCTGTCATCTTAAGACCAAACAATTTCTGCTTAAGATAGAGCTTTAGTCAATGACTTGGACATATACTGACTTTCCAATTTCTACCAAACTGTTGTCGGTGATTCCTCATCCATGACATGATACATCACGTCATCAACTAGACAAAGCTTAATAGTCACCACAACAATCACTTCCATTTCTTTCCAATCCATGTCATCCATTCCGACCGGTTGTTTTCCGTATAGTGCCTTCAACATGCCCTACTGCACGAACAGGTCTTTCACCCTCCTCTGCCATAATCTGAAAATTCCTTGTTTCGTTGAGTTTTGTCATATATAATATGGCAAAAGAAACTCCAGTCATCATAGCCTAACTTGCATTCTCGACGATTCATCACGATGAGGCGAATCCAATGCCTCCAAAATCACTTTAATTGGTCGTCAAACAAGTTGTCACCGACCACAAAACTAGACCAATTGACCCACACCGGGTTGAACGAAAACCCAAACCTGGTTGAAGGAAAAACATGGGCCCGTCTTCTTCCCCACGTATCTATTTAAACAGCGTGGGATGAAGACCAACCTTCTGCAGCAACGGCGACGGTGGCTGGGGGTGGCCCGGAATGGATGCCGACAATGGCAGCTTGGGCGGAGCGCAGTGGCGTGGAACCGGTAACGAAAATGAAGTAAAGTCAGAAGACTAATAGAGTCATTGTCGTCAACCTTCTGCGGCGATGGCGATGGAAGCTAGGGGGCGGCGCAAGGTGGCGCTGAACTGCCGATGGCAACGAAAATCTTCGGGCGCCCGGTGGTAGCTGGGGCGGCGCAAGGTGGCGCTGAACTGCCGATGGCAACGAAAATCTTCGGGCGCCCGGTGGTAGCTGGGGCGACGACAAAGTGAAACTTTCTCCTCTTCTCCGAGAAATTTTTTTTCAGCTTCGTTCCATGCAACGGTCACCTTCTAACATCCTCTAGTGACGAACTCACATCGTCTCCATCATCGTCCCCGACAGCAGTGACGTAGGATTGTCCGTCATCCTCTGTCTACGACTGGATCGTCGTCTAACGTACCTACATCATCGCAGAATGCTGGAAAGCTTCTCTATTTCTTGAAATAGAGCCTCCTTCAACTCTTGGCAGCTGACACTGTTGACAGAGAGGGATTTGATTTCCTTCTCTGTTTTTGGAGTTTAGAACAAAAAATAAATAAAACACTCCTTCCGAAAATCCTCTTCCTGAAACACTTGAAGCTCAACACTATGATATTTGGTTCAAGTAGGGATCACTCCCATTACCTCCCAGCTTGAGGGGGGGAAGTTGAAGAAGTACAAGAAAGAGGTATTTTATTCCATATGTTGTGGATAAGTTTATGTCACAAAAATATTCAAGAAATGGGGAGCACAAAAGATGAAGCTTATGCATCTAAGAAAAAATATTTATATTAGATTATAATTATTTCATGGGTCCCTCTACAAGGTTTATTATTTTGGTTTGTGTTAGTGGGGGGGTTATTCCACGAAGAACTTGAATTGAAGTGAATAATTGAATTGAACTTAAATGAATTGATTCAACTTCAACTCATCTTTGGGTGTTAATGTAGACGAGTTCAAGTGCACTTGAAAACAGATTCCAGTGTTAGTGCCCCCAAATGAAAAGTATGATAAAAAATAAATAAATATATCAATTTATCAATAACATCATATATATTTTACACATTATTAATCAATAATATATTTTAAAAAAATGAAAAACTAATTGTTTAATTAATTGGATAATTAAACCAATTATGACGAAGGTTTAATTTTTCCTAACTTAGGAAAAATTAAACATCGTCTTCCTTAGCGCATGTCGTCTTCCTCAGTGGCGGGCCAGCGGGCAATGGTGATGCTCCGACGGTACACCGAGAGAGAAGAGAAGTCGGGAGGCCGAGAGGCTCGGCCTCCTGTGCTCTGCGAAGGAGGTCGAGAGGGAGAGGAGAGGAGAGGGAGGAAGGCCGACGGAGGGGTGGGGGGGGTGGGGTGGGGAGAGAAGGGAAGAGAAGGAGGCCGAGAGGCTCTACGACAGAGGCTTGGCTTCCTGTGCTTTGCAACGGAGGTCAAGAGGGAGAGGAGAGGGAGGAAGGCCGACAGGGGTGGGGGACGAGGGAGGAGAAAAAAACTTTGCTGAAGGATCGCAGGGGGAGAGGGGAAGGAGCAACGCGCGTCGTGCGCTTCAATCGGTTGATTCACAAAATAGGTATGAATCAGCTTTCCCCGATTTTTTCCTGAGCGAATGAAGTGGTGTAATCTCACTTCAATGTAATTCATTCTACACTAATGCCATTATTTAATGAACTAAGTAATGCAGGGGGAATTCATTCCACTTCATTGTGGACTAACCCCCCCTAGATGTGTTGGAAGATGGCCGTCTTACATTACAGCTGCTGCTATTATGTCTCTTTGGATGAGACGTTATTATTGAAGAAGAAGTAGTCTCAATACCTTTTCTCATACCATAATTTATTTGACTCTCAAAAATATCACGGTTGGGACACCATGAAAAAATTAATTCTAAAAAATATCATTGTTGGGATACCATGAGAGTCGATATTCGGATTGGGACACCATTATAAATAAACCCACTACCCCCCACACCCCACCCCTCCTGTAATGGCTTTTATTACTCCTACCACTCGTGAGTCGTTGTCCTATGGAGGGACACGGTGGTGGACACATCAGAGTAATGCCGATAGACACACTACCTACAGAAGATGGAGTGTGCCCTATATCCAACATTAGGACTGGGGTATGGAGCAATGTCTTATCGGCTAGGAGTGATTTTTACTCTCACTTATATTATGTCAGTGGGGCCTCATGGAAGTATGTAACAGTGTGAGTGGGAATGTTGGAAGATGAAGGCATATTCGAAGGTGTGGCGTTTTATACAAACAGATTCTATACATCATTTGTAGCAAGTTGAGAGTTCATGTTGTTCTCTTACCCCCAGCTTAAGGGGGAGTGTTGGAAGATAGGCCCAAGCAAATAAGACCAAGGAAGACCTACATATGCCACAAGACTGTATAGTCTGACTAGGACTCTATTGCTACAACTCCACCTACAACTGTGGTACCTTGCAGTGTATAGATATTTCTAGATAGTTTCTGCCCCTTTATCACTGTTAAAACACCTTTACTCACTTTCATTATTCCACTTGCAGACTTATAACTATATCCATTACAATCTAAAGTGCCCAATGAAATCAGATTCTTCCTTAGATCCGGTATATATCTAACATCACATAATGTTCAAACCACACCATCAAACGTTATAATTTTTGTTGGAAGATAGGCCGAAGTCCACACGACCAAGGAAGACCCACATATCTAAGAGTATTATAAGATGGGCCACACAACCAAGGAAGACTCGCAAGATGGGCCACACAACCAAGGAAGGCTCGCAAGATGGGCCCAACCACATAAGAAGTAGGACCCACCATAATTAGCACAAGCTAGCATCCTTATCACATAAGTTGGAAGATCAAGCAGAGCTCACAAATGCATCTTTATCTTATGGTCACGTCCTAGAAGAGTTATAGTTTGAGTTATGTTTGTCTTTTATCTATATTGAGTTATTTAATTATGCTAAGACTTTTCCTTAAGTGTTAGAGTTTGGGTGTAATTGGGACAAAGGTAGTTTTATTGTAATTGGACTCTACTACTTTTCTCTATTATAAATAGAGGTTCATGTACTATGACTATAATAATTTATGAAGTCAATGAAGTATTTTTTTTCCATAAATTCAACAATTTTTATGCTCCCTATTCCAACAACTTTGCATGAAGCATCATTACCCATCAGAACATAACCAAAGTTTACTAACCTGTATGTGTGAAACCAACCTTTATTGGGTGTCATGTGATAAGAGCATGTTGAATAAAAAATCCAAGAATCTCTAAGATGATCTGAAATAGATAAAACAGAAAGCATATCCCCATCACCACTCTCTGAGTCTTCTTCTTCTACTACATTCGCAAACTTTAATGGACCCTCTTGGTTCTCTGGATTCCTTTTCTTTTTCTCTGGACAATCCCGTTTTAGGTGCCCCTTTTCTGGCACTTAAAACATGTGATATCCTTCCTCTTTTTGAATTTAGACCGAGAATTGTTGTTATTCGATCCACTCCGAGACTTGTTTCTTCCACGTTCTTGGTCACCTTTCACCACAAGTCCTTCACCTTGTGAAGTCTCATCATTGGCTTTCTTCCTCTGATGGAAGCCTCATAGAGCACTTGTGATATCCTCCAATTCGAGAGTTTATTTTCCCTACATCAGAGTTGTAACCAAATTTTTCATATGTAGGAGAATTCGGTAGGGAATTCAGTAACATTAACGCCTTGTCTTCGTCTTCAAACTTCACTTCAACCCGCCTCAAATTACTAATAAACTGATTGAAAATGTTGATATGCTGGCTTAGATCCGAGCCCTCTGACATCTTAAGACTGTATAGTTTCTGCTTAAGATAGAGCTTGTTCGTCAATGACTTGGACATACCAACTTTCCAGTTTCAACCAAACTTCCGTCAATGATTCCTCATCCATGACATGATACATTACGTCAACAGCCAAACAAAGCCTGATAGTCACCACATCCTTCACTTCCATTTCTTTCCAATCCATGTCATCCATTCCCACTGGTTGTTTTCGTATAGCGCCTTCAACAAGCCTTTTTGCACTAACTGGTCCTTCACCCTCCTCTGTCATAATCCGAAATTCCCAGGCCTGTCGAATTTTGTCATGTCAAATTTGGTAGAAGAAACCCCAGTCACCAGTAGGTGGTCAACGTTTGAGGTCGGAGACGGCGGTGAAAACTCAGACAAACCTTCGGTGTGGAAGACACAGCAGCGTCAGTGTGTCGGTGTTCCGTGAATCAAAATGGAGCTCCGGTCTCGTCGTCAGGAATTTCAACGTGCAACCTCCTCTGTTTCCTGAAACAAAGACTCCTTCAACACTCTGCAGTGGACACCGTCAATGGGGAGGGTTACACATGTCCAAACCGAAGGAAACCTCGATGGAATAGTTGTCGGAGCCGAAGGCGGTAATGGAATAGATGATAGGATTTTTTCAAAATCGACAAGTAAGCTTTGATACCATTTGATGTGAAACGAATGGCTATTTCCTGATCAATTCACAAAGAAGACAACAAAGAACGAAGACGACAATGGGTTTTATGGTGGTTCGACAATACACCTACATCCACTGGAGCAACGACTTGAAAAATTTCACTCTTTTTTCATTAGGGTTTCATCATGGTAATTTATACTAACCCTAAATGTATTTTTATATAAAATACACAAATACCTCTGTACAAAAATACCCCCCCAACCTAAGCATATACGCCATATGCTCCAACATCAATCGATCTACAGCAGAAAGATTTTGCTCAAGAATCCCTTTCCTCCGATCACAATGATGGACATGAAGCGAAAGCTATAGGGAGCTCATTAGATGACAGCAGTAGAGTAAGGATCAACAGATGCTTACCTCAACGTGAATCAGAAGTCTCATTAGCTTATTGACTGTGCTATGAACCAACAACATTCACCAATCCGAATATACCATAGATAGTGCTAGGAGTAATACCAATCTTCACTTTCATTTCCTGTATAAATTTTTCTTTCTTGGATGGAAATAGACGAATTAACTTCTCAGAGGTATTGCAGAGAAGTCAGTTCCATCTAGCAACTCAAGAGAAAAAACGAATTCTCCATGCATTGTTTTCTAGTAGTATACCAACGAGTATATCGAGCATAACATTCAAATAGATTAGCAGTAACAAATCATCATTAAAAGACATAGATTAGTAGCAATAAATAGTACTGAAGGAAAGCATGAAGCATCAACTGCTTTAGATCCAAGGATAAGAGAACCTTATCTTTGTCATGCAGCTCTTCCATGCTGAATAATTCCTTCATGAATTATTATCCAAGTACCAATTTATTTATTTTATTTTTTTTGGAATCCTGAAATTATTGCTCGGAGTTCAGGATTCCATATTGTTAAGATCTTTAATGAGAGTGTAGGAGAGAAGGGAGAAGAAGGAAAATAGAAGAGGTGAGGTGAAATTAATGAAGGAAGATAGAGGTAAGTTCAGATGAGAGAGAAAGAGAGATGAATACGTAGAGGAGAAAAGAGGGAAGAATAAGGTTTTGTAGAAGTTACCTCAACCCTCCCCCTTGTTAGGGTCCGGAGTCATGGATCGCGTAACACGGAAAGGGACGGATGGATCCAGTGTTGTGAGGGAGTGGGCCCATAGATCTGGGATCATCACGACAGCAGCAGCTGTGAGGGAGTGGTCCACAAATCTGGTCTGGTCTGGATAGCAGCAGCAATTTGTGAGGGAATGGGCCCACAGATCTGGATAGCAGCAGCAACTATGAGGGAGTGGGCCCACAGATATGGGCAGATTTGAACTGCAGCTTACTGCTGGATGATTTAATTGACAGTCCCCGTGTATGCTTGTCTCTGTTAGCAGCCGTGGGTTTCTGGAAGTTGGCCAGAACGGAATCGTGCCCCTCTGCTGCTCTTGGTGGACTGGGTATCAACCCTTGTCGTGCTCGGAGGGCAGAACAACAGCGAACTGCCGGCTGGTCGAGGTCTGAGCAGCAGTTGCGGCTGTTCGTGGTGGAATTTCGGCAGCACCTACCTGCTGTTCTCCGATCAATCCCAGCACAACACCCCGAAGTACTGTTCTATCTGCAATGACTCTCGGCTCTGCTGTAAAACACCACGAACAGCAGCATCTGATACCAGAGAAGGCTACTGTTCCCGGATCAAATCTGTAAAACGGGAAGAGATAAGAGGTGAAGAGGGAGAGATTTGGAGGGGATAACTAGAGCTCAAGAGGAACTCAAACCCTGATTTCGGAAAGGAAAACTCGAATCCTGTTTTGGGCCAAATTCAACTTGACGATTCATTTCCATTGCTGCCTTACAAATAGTTCACGACAATATGAGTTTAAGGCAAAAATTACAAAAATGCCCAGAGGCATATTTAAACAGAAATAGCATAAAAACCAAAATGTAATTAAAATATGCAGAACTCACCCATGGTGCCGCTGAGTTACCCGGCTCGCTATCAAGTTCATAACACCCCTTAACCTTTATTTATAGATAAAAATGATGCATAAATTACAAATATACCCTTCACCATAAGAATATTACAATAATGCTACTCAAACTTGTTTACGTCTTTCAACACTATCCTCTCTAAGGCTTGCAAGTGGGTAAGTTGTGGTTTGTGCATATACTAACTTACCACACTTATTGCATATGATATATCTGGTCTGGTCGCCATGATGTAGATAAATTTTTCCACAAGCCTCTGATATTTACCTATATCAATATCTTCTCCAGATTTTGCACATAGTTTTACAATAGCATCCACAGGAGTATCTGTAGGTCGATTCCCCATCATCCTTGTGTCTTCAAATATATCCAAAACATACTTTCTCTGAGATAATACAATTTCATTCTTAGATTGGAATACCTCAACTCCCATAAAGTATTTTAGAAGTCCAAGATCTTTTGTTTTAAATTTTTGGCATATCTTTTCTTTGATTTTTTTTATGCTCTTTGCATCACTACTCGTTAAGACGATATCATCAACATAAAGTGCTAATATTACTTTCCCTTTTAAGGTATTCTTGATGAAGACAAAATGATCTACTGAGCATTAGCTGAATCCAAACTGTAATAGTGTTTTGCTAAATTTGTCAAACCAAGCCCAAGGAGACTATTTATGTCCATATAAACACTTTCTCAATTTACATATAGACTCCCCCTCAACCACAAAACTAGGTGGTTGATGCATATATATCTCCTCCTTGACGTCCCCATTCCAAAAAATATTTTTAACATCCAATTGAAACACCGAGCAAGAGGAATTCACAACTACAAATAATAAAATGCATACTAAGTTTAATTTAGCCACTTGGGAAAAAGTCTCCTCACAGTCCACTCCATAACAATGAGTGTATTCCTTGGCAATGAGTCAGGCTTTGAGGGGAGCAACAGAACCATCAGGATTATGTTTGCTAGTAATTACCCATTTACAACCCATAGGTTTTTTTTTTTGGGAGGAAGAGGAACAAGGGCCGAAGTCTAATTCTCATATAAGGCATGAATTTCTTCTTCCATCCTAGATGAATCAAAGCCTCCTGATAGGACTATGGAACATACAGGGAAGAAATAGATGCATGAAACTGACAACATGAAGAAGACAAATGATGGTGAGAAATAAAGTTTGAAATGGGATGAGAAGTAGTGGGCCTAGTGCAAGTCCTAGACTCCTTTCTTAGAGCTATGGGCTGAGTGTCAAATTGTGAACAATAACGAAAGATAGACTTACCTTGGATGGATTCGTAAACTCCATAGGTGTGGTGTTGACCGAGTCTTCAGGGGGCTTTGGAGATGGTAGCACAGAAGAAAAACATGGGGTGCATCTTTTGAGGAATAAAGGGTTGTTTCCTAAAAAAATGTGACATCTCTCGAGACAATTATCCTCTGAAGATAGGGATTATAACAAACATAGCCTTTTTGGGTATGGGAGTGACCTAAAACAATACATTTAAGTGATTTTGGCTCAAGTTTACTCTTTTGTGGAGATGTGATATGAACAAAGGATGTGCAACCAAAAATTTTCAAAGGGAGGAGTATTCCTTCAAAAATAATAATGAGTATGGGGATTTATGTTAGGCTCTCTAGCCATGGATCGAGTCACCCGGCGATCTCCTCTAGCTTCCAGATTGAATGATGAGGAAGGGAAGGATTTGGGGTTCTTGGAACGCCCAATGGTGAAGGACGTGAGCCTTGAAAGGTGCTCTCACGTTAGGCCTCTTTTGAGAGAGAACCTGATCTCATTTAGACTAATACTCAATGCTTGTCTTCATTACTTCACTTGACGCCCTAAATAGGTCAAGGAAAACATCAAAGGTTCTATAATTACAATTAGACCCTTATGGAACTTCAAATTACAATTAAACCCCTAAGATATTGAAATACAAGTTTACTCCATCTATTCTCTTCTCCGGTTAGCCACTCTTGATGCTATGGAGTCCATAACATCACCCCCCTCCTGAAGAAAGAGCTTGTCCTCAAGCTCGAAAGTGGGAAATAGAGTCTGGAAGGACTGGAGGGTCTCCCAAGAGGCTTCTATCAATTCCTTGTCAGTCCACCGAACCAACACTTCCCAAGCGTTGTTAACTCGCCTGGCTTGAAGGATCTGAGCAGGCGTGGGCATGGACCTGCCATCTTTGAGAGGAGGCAAAGGGGTATGCAGCAGTGGTGAGTCTCCCTTGAACGGCTTGAGAAGGGAGACGTGGAAGACGTCATGGAGCTTGGCGTCTGGTGGTAGTTTCAAACGATACGCCACAGTGCCAATACGTTGCGTGATCTGGAATGGCCCATAAAATTTTGGAGAGAGCTTATGGCGTTTGATGGTTGCTAGAGAAAGTTGGCGATATGGCTGAAGTTTGAGCCAAACAAATTCTCCAGGTGCAAAGGTAAGGGGACGGTGTCCTTTGTCATAAGTATGCTTCATAGTTGCTTGTGCACGTTGTAACTGAAGGCGGACTTGAGCAAGCATTGCATCTCTGTCGGCCAAGGCCTGGTCCAATGCTTCTACCCGAGAAGACCCCGTTTCATAAGAAAGTAGTCGCGGAGGTTCGCGTCCATAAACAACTTGAAAAGGGGTAGTACCCAAGGCGGTGTGGTATGAGGTATTATAACAATACTCCGCCCATGCTAACCAACAAACCCACAGTCGGGGCGTGTCCCCCACAAAGCACCGCAAATACATACCCAAGGTGCGGTTAACCACCTCTGTCTGGCCGTCTGTTTGAGGGTGGTATGCTGAAGAAAAAGCTAACTTAGAACCATGGAGCTTAAAGAGTTCCCCCCAGAATTTACTGGTGAAGATAGCATCACGGTCGCTGGTGATGGTCTCCGGAAGGCCATGGAGACGGACAATATTATCCATGAAGAGCTGAGCGACCTGTGTGGCTGTATACGGATGGCTGAGGGCCATAAAGTGGGCATATTTGGAGAACCGGTCTACCACAACAAAAATAACAGATTTCCCTGCAGAAGGAGGAAGACCATCGATAAAATCCATTGATAGATCTGCCCATACCTGTGAAGGAAGTGGAAGTGGCTGGAGCAAGCCGGCTGGTTGTAAGGATTCTGACTTATTCCTCTGACAGATCTGGCACGCTGCAACATACTCCACAATGACCCGCTTCATACCGCTCCAATAAAATTCCCGACTGAGGCGGAAGTATGTTTTCTGCTGGCCCTCATGTGTACTATCATGAAAGGAGGCAATAATGGCAGGAATGAGTACCGACGAAGGATGAAGATATATGCGTCCTTTATACAGAATGAGACCGTCCTGTAGTGTCCAGTTCTTGTCCTTGGAATGGTTTGCGATTTGAGCTTGTAACTCAAGGAGATCTGGATGATGGCTAGTATCCTGACGGATTGTGTCCAGCAAGGGCGACTTGGGGTGGCTCAATGCGTGCAAGTGTGACTCCTCTAGTTCTTAAATGGTGTTTCCTCTAGTTCTTAAACGATTGAGAAATAAATGGTGTGCTCGGAGAATGGTGAAAACCTGTCTCAATTGATGCAAGTGTGCTGCCCAAGTTTTGCTATAGACCAGTATATCGTCAAAAAAAACTAAGACATGCTTCCGTAAGAAAGGGCAAAATACCTGGTTCATAAGCGCTTGAAAGGTGGACGGGGCATTGGATAGCCCAAATGGCATCACCAAGAACTCGTAGTGACCATGGTGGGTGCGGAAGGCAGTTTTTTCGATATCCTCTGAATAAACCCGAATCTGATGGTAGCCTGATTTTAAGTCCAACTTTGTAAATAATTGAGAGCCGTGTAACTCATCCAATAATTCATCGACCACTGGAATTGGAAATTTGTCTTTGATGGTGCGAGCATTGAGGTCACGGTAATCCACACAAAAGCGCCAAGATTTATCTGATTTCTTTACCAGCAATACCGGGGATGAAAAAGGAGAACGACTAGGCTGAATAATACCTTGTTGTAGCATTTGTTGACATTGACGTTCTATCTCATCTTTTTGCACATAGGGATAGCGGTAGGGACGCACTACCACTGGTTCTGTGCCCATCTTCAAACGAATTCTGTGATCACACACTCTGATAGGAGGAACGTCGGCAGGTGCCTGAAATAAATCAGCATATTCGGCCAACAATGAAGCTAAGTTATCCCCTTTTGAAGTATCCACCGAAAGTGTGTGGAGGCTGCATGGCCTCTGGGCGCTATTGCCATGGAGGGTGATCGGATGGGTGTCCTGGTTAAAACTCATGGTCAGGGATTGGAAATCCCATAAGATCGGACCCAATCGCTGTAGCCATTTAATGCCCAAGACAAGGTCAAACCCAGCCAACGGTATGACCAAAAAATCTGCTACAAAGGAGTGACCTTCAATAGTAAAGGGCACTGCTGAACCGAACCCCACGGTGGTGACCTTGTCACCATTAGCCACTGAGACTGATATGCCTGATTTTTGCTGTAGTGATAAACCCAACTGTTGTGCTGCCTGGCTGCTTATAAAATTATGTGTGCTGCCTGAGTCCACGAGTGCTAGCAGAATATGATGTTTCAAGGTGGCATGGACCTGCATGGTATTTGTGCTATGCAGGCCGGTCATGGCATGGAGGGAGATTTCTGGTGTTTCCTCCTCGGTTTGGTCCATATCCTCCTGAAAGTCATCCTCTGAGGGGTCTTCTATTTCTACCCAAAATAGTCTTTTGCATAGATGGCCCTTGACGAATTTCTCATCACAATTGAAACATAGGCCCTGAGCCCTCCTCTGATCAATTTCGGCTTTTGTCAGACGTTTGATAAAACCAGGTGGGGGTGTAAAGGCTGGTGGTGGTGGTGATGGTTGGGTGGGAGGAGGCCTGGGGTGAGTGGGATAAGGGCCATGGGGCTGTGGGCGAGGTTGCCAAGGAGGACGTTTGTTTAAGGACTCACGAAAGAGGCGTTGTTTGGTGTCCAATGCTCTTGCCAAATTCATTGCGTGGGCTAGGGAGGTGGGGGCTTCCAATTCCACTTCTAGGCGAAGGGGTTCTACCAGGCCAGCCGTGAACAAATTGACATAAAGTTCAGGTCGGACCAAATGACTTGCACGAGCAAGTTTTTCTTGGAACAATTTCTGATATTGTTCTATAGTTCCACTCTGTTTTAGATTGACCAAATCCCCAACTGGGTTGCTGCGAAGCGGAGGACCAAACCGTAGCATACAATTTTCTTTGAAAAATTCCCAATCATAGACCATGAATTCGTTTTTGAATTGATGAAACCACATAAGCGCTTCATCGAGCATGTGGAAGGCGGCCAATTGAACCTTGCCTTCGGGCAGAGTTCCTTGATTGGAAAAGAAATGATCACACCTGTGCAACCACATTAAAGGGTCGGAGGACCCATCATACGTTGGAAAATCAAGCTTTGTGTACCTTGGCACGGTAGGAGGGGCTGGATTGAGGCCCCCACGAGGTTGAGGTGTTTGGCGCAGGGGAGGAGGTGGAGGTGTTGGAAGAGGGTTGAGGGGATCTGCTGGACGTGAGGAGGATGCCATCTGGACTGAGAGCTGGGTGAAGCCTTCCTCCATGCGTGACAGCAACATCTGGAATTTTCCCTCCAAGCCATTGATTTGAGATTGTAGACCAGCATGGTTTTCTTCCACAAAATTTCGAATTTCTGCAGGTGAAGAGGAATCACCAAGGGTGGTCCTGTCTGATACCACGTTGTTAGGCTCTCTAGCCATGGATCGAGTCACCCGACGATCTCCTCTAGCTTCCAGATTGAATGATGAGGAAGGGAAGGATTTGGGGTTCTTGGAACGCCCAATGGTGAAGGACGTGAGCCTTGAAAGGTGCTCTCACGTTAGGCCTCTTTTGAGAGAGAACCTGATCTCATTTAGACTAATACTCAATGCTTGTCTTCATTACTTCACTTGACGCCCTAAATAGGTCAAGGAAAACATCAAAGGTTCTATAATTACAATTAGACCCTTATGGAACTTCAAATTACAATTAAACCCCTAAGATATTGAAATACAAGTTTACTCCATCTATTCTCTTCTCCGGTTAGCCACTCTTGATGCTATGGAGTCCATAACAATTTATGGATAAGGATTGATGAAGGTAGCCTATTAATAAGGTAGCAGGCTGTAAAAATGGCATGAGGCCAATAAAAGTAGGGTATCTTCAAAGAGTAGATTAAGCTTCAAACTACTTCAAGGAGATGTCGGTTTTTTTCTTTGAACTACCCCTTTTTGTTGAGGGGTGTAAGCACAAGATTTTTGATGAATAATGTCATTATCATAATAAAAGGATTGAAAATCACTAAAAAGGTTTTCTTTTGCCATTATCTGATCGAAGCACTTCTATTTTTTTCTAAATTGTGTAGAGACCATAGCATGAAAAGATTTAAAGAGGGAGAAAATTTCAGATCGTTCTTTCAAAATAAAAAGCCACGTAACTCGAGTAAAGTCATCAACAAAGGTGAAAAATATATTTAACTCAATATATATTTGAGATGCTTAAAGGTCCCCATACATTTGAATGTATTAATGAAAAGGGAGAAACATCTTTAATTTCAGTTCGAGGAGAATAGGATGTCCTTTGGTGTTTGCTCAATTGATAAACATCACAATTGAAAGTTGGTAAAGTTTTGAAGGATGGAAGTAAGAGCTAAAGTGATGTTGTGGATGGATGACCAAGCCAGTTGTGCCATAACCTTACCTCTGTCAGAGAATTAGCAATCGTGGTGACTGGAAGCAAGTTCAAGTAATAGAGGTTCCCCTATTCACGGCCCACCGCCAATCACCTGCTTTGTTGTGAGATCCTGGAAGACACAAGAAGAAGGTGAGAAGGTAATGGAGCAATTCAAACGCTTGGTTAACTGGATAACAGATAATAAGTTTAAAGGAAATTGAGGGACAAATAAAGACATCGGTAAGTAGAAGAAATGGTGTAACAAGGGAGGATCCCTTCCCAAGAACTTTGGTTTGGGATTTGTCGGTGATGGTAACAAACTTACTTGGTAGACATGGAGATATAGAATGTAACAAAATCTTATTACCTGTAAGATGCTCAGAGGCCACTTAGTTGATAATCCCAAATGAAGAGGAGGGAGTGGTAGAAAGAATACTTGTAGTAGTAGTGGAAACAAAAATAGTGGAAGGTGCTGGAGAAGATGGAGGAGATACCATAAGAGTTTTCATCCTCTATAAGAGGTCATAATCATCGTCAATTGGAGTCTGCTTCTCATTCTAAACCGAGACTTGGTTAGCAGTGACCCAGTATGGTTTGCCATGAAGCTTCCAATAGGTCTCCACCATATGGTTAAGTCCACCATAGTGAGTGCATAACCGGTTGTTTGATCTTGAATGACCATAACCATTCCTACATCCTCTTGTTTGGCCTCTATAATTTCTACAATGCCCTTGAGTGGTAGAAGATGTACCCCTATTTCCTTAGTACATAGCAGATGATACCTTAGCATGAGAGCTGGAGGAAGAATTTGGTAACAAATATATCAATTGATAGGGGCTGAGCAAGTTTTCATTCCTTAATCAACCCTATGAATCTAGGCAAGAACTCATGAAAGTTCTCTCCTAGTTTTGTAGTAAACATATTATTGTTAAATTGGGTCCAATGCATATACCAAAATGACTAGCCAACTTTGGAAACTTCTTTTCCAACTAATAAACTCAAGATCTTTGTACTCAGCAATCCATTTGGGATTCCTTACACCCCCCCTCCCCCCCTCATGTGGATAATTTGGGTGGAGGCTCACATACGAGTACTTGCTTTGATACCATGTTAAATTGGGTCCATGCCTATCCCAAAATGACTAGCCCACTTAGGAAACCTCTTTTCCAACTAATAAACTCAAAATCTTTGTCCTCACTAATACATGTGGAACGAGTCCTTAACAATTATTAAATACATCATATAACTTTTGTAAAATCTTGGCGTTTGAATACAACTTAAAGCAAGTGTTTCATATCTGCCTTGTGGTCTCAAGGTGCACAACATTGTTATCCAAATGTTCTTTGATGCTGTTAATGGGCCAACTAATGACAAGTGTGTTATTCTTAAGCCATTTGATATGTGAACTATCATCTTCATCTATGGGTGGAGATGGTTTAGACAAATGTCCTAAGAGATCTCTACTGATAAGGAATCTCTAAACTAGGAAATAACTAGGATGATCAATAATTTGATAATCGACTCAAAGGTATTGTGGTAATCTTTTACAAATAACTTTTGCCACTCATATTCACATAATTTTCACCCATCACTAGGAAATATTCAAACACTTGGTTTATCAATTTGAACCAAGCCAATTGATCGAATCGAGAAGAGAAGAAGAACCATGCCAAAAAACCGAGCCAACCACTGATTCCAAACCAAACCAAGCACTTAATTTCTGATTTTTTAACTCCTCATGCTCATCCAAATATTGTAAAATTGATTCACAGTCGTTCTTAATTGAGAAGGAATTATACCAGAAATAGAAATATCAAGAGATGTTTGACAACTTAGAAGATCTTCTTAAAGAAGGAAATTTCCCTTCTATGGCACATGTGCCAAGTAGAGAGTGGATATCACAATCTTTGGCTTGACTTTTGTTTTCCTAACTGGATTAGGAAGAAATTACAGAGAAAAAATCAATAGAGGAAGCCTTAAAATAGATCAATCATAGCAAGATATGATCACAATCTTCAAAGACACCAGCTTTAAAGAGTAAGGAAAAATTTTTTTAAGCACCTAGCCAATACTACCCAAAAGATCGGCCTTTTAGGAGTGGAAGACATAGGTACTTAACCCAGGACCATAATAGTACACCCCACCTTCGCGAGCTGACATCCGCGATGGCTTAACACTCAACAACGGGTGCCGGGTCAAGATCCCATAATCCCTTAAGGTGACCACGTCCGGGGCTCGCGACATCTCCAACGGAAGAAATCAAGGAGAAAAAAATCGTGCAAAAATATTTCAGCACCTTTAAAAAAAAGCTTCTCTCAATAACCAGAAAATCAACCTCTATCCAGCTCTTTAGAGAGTAAAACATGCAAACAAAAATATAAAGTCATCTTGAACGAATTTAGTCATACTTTGATCATTTTAGTCCTCATATACATCAAGATGACAACAAAAATTTCATCCAACATTGGTTTCTCTAAGAGAGAAAATTGAACTTATGAAAATCCAACATAAGCTCAAACTGAGCATTCTTTTTGCAAGCAAAATAAACCAAGCACAAGACATTTTCATGCATGAGATGAATCACGAAAATTTTATCCAATGAGTAACAATAAGTAAACATCTTAATAAGATCAAGGCATTATCAATAACATCTCATGAAAGAGAGAAAAATTACTTATCTTCTTGTTGAGCCTTTGCCTTACCAACTCAAATAGATGAAGCTTGATAAAAACCTTTTAATCACCACCTTAATGTTGAGATCCTAAACCCAATGCCCTGATACGATGTTGGATTTAGGATCCCATGATAAGGTCCATGAGAAGAGGGTGAGAGAGAGGGGAGAGGAAGGAGAAGAGGAGAAGAAATGAGAGGACAAAGGAAGAGAAGAGAGAAGAAGAGAGATTCTAATGCAATTTGATTTTTAAATAAGTTCAAGCCAAACAATCATAATCACACATCAATACTGAGATTTATAGTGGTTCAAAACAAAAACTCAAGTTCCTATGTACAATCCCAAGGTGTGTACACCTTAGAGTTGAATCAACTATGTAGAAGGGCCAAACAACATTTAGATCAAACAACTACAAGGGGCCATTGTTTTACTACATGCATAAGGAGTTATGCCATACCAGCCAATTTCCAATGTGAACATTCACAAGCACTTACAAAACCCTAGGTTAACCAACCCAGATCCCTATGTTGAGGACTCAATAGCTAACCGAGTCACCCAAAAGAGGCACCACTGACTCACTGAGTTAATTGCTTTTACTTTCATATTTTATATTGCTTTTAAGTATATTTTTCATTATGTATTTAAGGCTACATGTCGTAGGGGCAAAATTGTAATTATGAAACCCTAAACTCTATTTGCGTCAAACCCTATTTAGAGGGTAAAGGAATGAAGAGAAGGCATGTATTGATTTTTAGGTTAAACAGGGTTTAAGAGTTCTCCTTGACAAGCTCTAGGTCTAGGTTCCCTCTTGAATCTGATTTCTCTTCTACTACCCCTTTTTTACCTCTATTTTTCTCTACAACATTACAGAAAGAGAGAAGGCTCCAATTCTGATTTTCCGTGAACAACAAGAGGTAAAAAATCCTCTCTTTCTGTAAAGAACAAGAGCTCAACCTCTCATCCAAGACCAGCAAGGGGGCTCTGAAATATTCCTTTTTCGAGTTCCATAAGAGGTCCCTATACCTCTTACCGAGAGCAGCAGCACCTACCATTGCTGAAGTCATTTTTCTCACTCTAGATTCACCACTCCCACGCTGAGTTACTAGATCCATGGCTGACCATAACAACGTGGTATCAGAGCAGGGTAACACAGGGGAGCCCAATAATGTCGAGTTAAAAGAATTGTTGATCAGAGGGTAGCAGGCGCAGGCAGAAATATAGGTAGAAAATGAAATAAAGTTTGCTCTAATCATGGAGAAGTTGGAACAACTTTCAAATATGAATATCCAGATCGATAGACTTTATGGGATGATGGAAAGTATTACGGCTGTAAGGAACTAAACCCTAGAACTGTAGAATTTAGGATCTCATGAAAGGAACTTTAGATCAACAAGAAAGAAGAAGAAGAAGAAGAGAGAAGGAGAAGAGAAGAAGAACATGGAAAGAGAGAGTTTGGATTAAGGGAGAAGAGGGTTGCGTCAAAAAGAAAAATGAGGGCTGGACGAATTTTTGGAAAGAGAGGAGAGTGCTTCAATGCCCTACCTCTTAGCCAATGCCTTTATTTATAGTTTTACATTGCCCTTAGGGCTACAACTTGATAAAACAAAAGACATAAAAGGAACACATATTTTCACTTCTATGCCATCTTTATGGAAAGTACCATATTTTATACATATGCCACTCCTTTAACGTGTGGGCTTCTTGTCTTGAGCTCGTGGGCATGAGCCCATCTTCCAACACTCCCCTTCAAGGTGGAGGAGAAAAGACATCATACATACCTAACTTGCCACATATAAACGATAGGATTTTAGATGTAACGGGTTTAGTGTGAATATCAACTACTGGCTCTTGAGCTGACACATGTTTGAGAGAGATTATTCTTGTTTGAAACTCTCCCGTATAAAATGATAATCCACCTCAATATGTTTAGTACTTTCATGAAAAATTGGATTTGAAGTGGTATGAATAGCTGCTTGATTATCACAATGCAGATTCATGGACCCCTTTTTATAAAAACCTAGTTTGGTAAGAAGGGTCCTGACCCATAAAAGTTCACTAACGGTATGGGCCATAGCTCTGTATTCTGCTTCGGCGCTAGATCTTGCAACCATATTTTGCTTCTTACTTTTCCATGTAACCAAGTTGCCCCCAACCAGAGTACAATATCCTGATGTAGATTTTCTATCATCAGAAGATCCAGCCCAATCTGCATCTAAGAAACTTTCTATGTTGAAGTGCCCATGTTTTTTATACAGTAATCCTCTTTCTGGAGCTCCTTTTATATAACGTAATATTCTCTTTAAAGCCTGCCAGTGGGTGATTTGTGGTTTGTGTATGAATTGACTCACCACACTTACAACATATGATATGTCTGGCCAAGTTACCGTGAGATAAATCAGTTTTCCCACAAGTCTTTGATATTTGCCAATATCAATATCTTCTTCATTTGTGGCACATAATTTTATATTTGTATCCATAGGTGTGTCAATTGTTCTACAACCCTTCATTCCTATATCTTCAAGGAGATCCAAGACATATTTCCTTTGAGACAATATTATCCCATGTTTGGATTGAAGAACTTCTATACCCAAAAAATATTTAAGCATACAAAGGTCTTTAGTCTTGAATTCTTGACATATCATCTGCTTCACCTCTTGTATGCTCAAAGCATCATCACCGGTTAAGATAATATCATCCACATATACGGCCAATAATATTTTCCCTTTGACCGTATCTTTATAATATACAGAATGATCAACTGAGCACTGATGAAAACCAAACTGTAGGAGTGTTTGACTAAATTTATCAAACCATGCCCGAGGGGACTGCTTAAGCCCATATAAAGACTTTTTTAACCAGCATACTGACTCCCCCTCAACCACATAACCAGGTGGTTGAACCATATAAATTTCCTCACTGATATCACCATTTTAAGAAGCATTTTAACATCCAATTGATAGACGGTCCATGAGGAGTTAACAACAATAGATAAGATGATGCGTACCAAATTCAATTTTGCAATAGGAGAAAAGGTCTCCTCATAATCTATCCCATAGCACCATGTATAGCCCTTAGCAACCAGTCGAGCTTTAAGACGAGCAACCGATCTATCCGGATTATGTTTCACAGAAAAAACCCATCGACAACCAACCGGTCTTTTACCTTTTGGGAGTGATGTTAAGTACCAGGTTTGGTTTCTGTATAAGGCGTGCATTTCTTCATCCATAGCCGCTTTCCATCGTGGATGTCGTAGGGCCTCTTGATACGACTACAGAATGGAACTAGAAGAAAGGGATGCAAGAAGCTGAAAACTCTCAGAAGACAAGTGATGGTGAGACATAAAATTTGAGATAGGATGCGAAGTAGTACAGAAGCGACTTTCTTTTCTTAAAGAAATAGGCCGAGTATCAAATTCAGGCCCATACATAGGAGGAGAAGGACTTACCTCGGGTGGATCCAGCAACTCCACATGTGAAGGTACGGCCAGTGCATCAGGGGATGCATCCACTTCAAGATTGAACGGCACAAGTGGACAAGGAGTAGTAAAAGGACAAGTCCATCATGGAGGAGCGCCATGGGAGGAGTAGAAGGGGGTGTCCTCAAAGAAAATCACATCCCTAGAGATAAACATCCTCCGAAGGGTAAGATTGTAACAGACATAACCTTTCTGGGTGCGAGAGTACCCCAAAAAAATGCACCTCATAGACCAAGGATCAAGTTTATTTTTATGTGGGGATGTAACATGAACAAAGCACGTACATCCAAACACTTTCAAAGGAAGAGAAAAAGGATATTCGCCAATAAATAATACAGAGTAAGGAGTTTTATGATGAAGGACTAATGAAGGTAACCTATTAATGAGAAAACATGTTGTAAGTATAGCATGAGGCCAATAGTAATAGGGTACCTTCATGGAGTAGAGGAGGCCCCAAGAAACTTCAAGAAGATGACGATTCTTCCTTTCAACAACACCATTTTGTTGAGGAGTATATGCACATGATGTTTGATGAATAAGCCATTACTCTCACAAAATGATTTGAAGTCATGAGACATGTATTCCTTAGCATTATCAGATCTAAGGGTTTCAATTTTCTTCCCAAATTGTGTCAAGACCATAGCATGAAATTTTTTAAACAAAGGAAGAATTTTGGAACGCTCTTTAAATAGATATAACCAAGTCACTTGAGTAAAATTTTCAACAAAAATGACAAAATATTTAACTTTGGAAATATTTGAGACACATAAAGGACCCCATACATCAGAATGTATTAGGTCAAATGGAGCAGTACTTGTAGTTGTAAGATGAGGAGAATATGTACTCCTGACATGTTTACTTAATTGGCAAACCTCACAACTGAAATTAGAAAGTCCTTTTAAAGATGGAACCAAAGAACGAAGTGACGGGGTAGACGGATGACCAAGTTGGTTGTGCCAAAGTTGGGCCTCAGATGTAGTGGATGATAATGCAACTAATGGTGGAAGAGTGAAGTAGTACAAACCCCCTTTTTCATGGCCGCCACCAATCACCCGCTTCATAGTGACATCCTAAAAGACACAAGAAGACGGTGAGAAGGTGATAGAGCAATTTAATTTTTTGGTCAATTGACTAACCGAGAGAAAATTTAAAGGAAATTGAGGAACCACCTTGGTTTGGGTACCATCAATAATAGTAAAGAATTTATGAGGATAACAAGGAGATAAGAACTGCAACAAGTATTTGTTACCTAATAGATGTTCGGAGGCATCAAAATCAATGATCCAAGAGGAAAAGGAAGAAGTGGAAGAAAGCATACCTGAGGCAATAGTAGTGGCAACAGTAGATGATTCAATGAAGGACTTAATTTTCTGAAATGCAACAGAGTCCTTAGCCGTAAGAGTCACATTTCCGGATGAGGATTCAACCTTATCTTAATTTTTCTCAACGTTAACCGAGACTGGTTTAGCTGTAGCCCAATCAGGTTTGCCATGAAGTTTCCAGCATGATGCCACAAGGTGGTTCTGATGACCACAATAAGTGCAAAGTTGAGGCTCAATATGGAAAGAATTCTGACCTATTCTACCACCTCTATTTCAGCCCCTCTCATAGTTCGACCCCCTCTCATATTTCTGCCCCGACCTTTGGATGAGGAAGATGTTCCCCCATTTGCCAGAGAACATCACCAATGGAGCATCAATAGGAGAAGGAGGGGATAGATTCGGTATCCAAAGTAATGTAGCACGCATATGATCGAAGGATGGAATAGCAGAAGAACTTAGAAGCTGAGTTTTGGCCACCTCAAGGTATGGTTTAATATTCGATAAGCAAATGGCTGCTGCCAAAGCTTCTCTTTGTCATTCTTGAATGGTAATATCAGTGGAATATGGCTGAACATGTTTCCATTCTTGAAGAAAACCTTGAAACCGTGCCAAAAATTCATGAATATTATCTCCATGTTTCGTATGCAGCATGTTTTGTAAGACATCATATATTTGTTGTAATGAAGCAGTGCTTGAGTAAAGCTTGGCACAAGTGTCTCATATGTTCTTGGCGGTTTCCAAGTGGACCACATTGTTGGCCACCTACTCTTCCATTTTATTAATGAGCCAACTTATCACCAGGTTATCATCCTTAACCCACTTGTGGTAGGACGCAACTTCTGCATCAATCGGAGGAGGAAAGTTAACAACGTGGCTCAAGAGGTCACGAGTAATAAGAACCCTCTGAACCGATTGTGACCAGCTCATGTAATTGGAGAGACCTCTAATTGGAATAGTAGTTGGAGAGACCTCTAAGTGGCATAGTAGTAATACAGAGTATATCACTCTTATTACTATTGTATCCAATCTCCATGATGAGGCAAGTAAAATATGGAGGTCAAGGGAAAAGGCCTTCTTCAAAGAACAATTACTCAATGTAATTTGAAGAACCCATCGACCAAATCAGTCACCAACAAAAGAGAACAAGAACCAATTTCTTTCATGAGGGCAAACACCAAATTATCAAAAAAATTGTGCCTTTAGAAAGTGATAATAACATCTAGCCATCACTCAACTTCTCTTGTATTCATAATAACAAAGAGAAGAAAGTAGATGGAACCGATTATGCCTTAATCCAAACTCCAACACAAATGAGCAAGAGAAAAAAATTTAGAGAAGATTTAATGGCAAACCAAGACCTTGGAAGAGATTTATCTTTAGCTCATGGGTGATTTCAACATAAAAAAAAATTCAATTGTTGAAGTTAAAAAAAAAATGGAACTACAAAGGGTAAATGACCGCTGGAATTTCATCAAACATATAATGGGCATCCAACAACATAACGCAAACCCATGAGCAACCTTAAGTAGGAGAAGATACAGCAACATGTGCTGGAATTCTACCTCAAATGAGATGGATCCAAATTACATAAAGGTAATTGAATTTCACCCATTAATCTTAATAAGATGCAAACATCAAATGATCTTGTTCACTCTTGTAATTGATTTACAAGGAGTCAAGATTATAACATCAATTTAGTCATAGAAATAAATCTTTACAACATATAAAGATTTATCTTGACTTGAAGTGACTCAAAATTCAAGAAGTAAAGAATTACAGTAAAAAGGAGTATGTAAATAAGAAAAAGAAACAAAAAAAATGTAAATAAGAAGAGCATAAACTTATCTCTTCATGACTGAACTCCTTTTACAACTTCTTGAACAGATTTCATAATAACTCCATGAAGAGAGATCCTAAACTCTTTGCTCTGATACCATGTAGAATTTAGGATCTCATGAAAGGAACTTTAGATCAACATGAAAGAAGAAGAAGAAGAAGAGAGAAGGAGAAGAGAAGAAGAAGAACGTGAAAATATAGAGTTTGGATTAAAGGAGAAGAGGGTTGCATCAAAAATAAAATGAGGGCTGGACGAATTTTTGGAAAGAGAGGAGAGTGATTCAATGCCCTACTTCTTAGCCAATGCCTTTATTTATAGTTTTACAATGCCCTTAGGGCTACAACTTGATAAAAAAAAAGACATAAAAAGAACACTTATTTACACTTATATGCCATCTTGATGGAAAGTACCATATTTTACACATATGCCACTCCTTTGACGTGTGGGCTTCTTGTCTTGAGCTCATGGGCTTGACCCCATCTTCCAACAAGAACAAAGATGAGAGGACAACTCGCACAACAGAGGGGGAGACCAGTTTGCAGGCGCACTACCTTTCCTACCCTGACTAGAAATTTCAACCAGGAAGGTGGCACCGTATCCAGGTATACAAAATTGGATTTTCCTACTTTTAATGGGTCAGACAACCTCTTGATTTGGCTACATAGGTGTAGAAATTTTTTTATCCATCAAAGAACATTAGAAATTGATATGGTGGGACTGGCAGCCTTTCCACATGCTCAATGAAGCAAAAATTTGGTTTCATCAAGTAGAGTTGGATAGATTAGTGCTTGATTGGGAAGATTTTAAAGAATTATGCACTGTACAGTTCGGTCCTCTAGCCCACAGCAACCCCTTGGGTGATTTGGTGTTGTTATGACAAACTGGGCTAGTGGAACTATATCAAAAATAGTTCCAAGAGGTCAATTCATTTACACCAGGCCTTAATGAGTCTTTAAGGTTAGAGGTGGAGCTCCTCAGGACTACTAACTTAGCTTGAACAATGAATTTAGCTCGTGCATTGGAAACTCAACAAAAAGTTCAAAATAGGAGGACAACTTGGCAAGGGGATTGGAACACTTCCAATGCTTGGCTAGGGAGGTGCAACAGTACCCTTATATAACTTTCCCAATAGAGCAAAAGGCTAGAAATAATCCCATTACTACTCTTACAGTAGATACACGGCCCAGTAACCCAAGCACCAAGTATATTCAAAAATTAACTAGTTTGGAGATAGCTGACCACAGGACAAAGAACTTATGTTAAGACTGTGATGAACCGTATAGGACAGGCCATCAGTGTAAATGGTTGTTTTGGTTAGAAGTCGATGAAGTAGCATAACCAGAACAAAGTGATGATCATATTAAGGAAGATGCACCAGAAATCTCTCTACATGCCATTGCCGACTAGAAATCCCCCAAAACTATGCAAGTTAGGACTCGGGTGATGGACCAGGACCTTGTCAACCTTGTGGATTCGGGAAGTATACATAATTTTCTTAGTTTAACGAGCTGCTCGACACCTTCAACTACAGATCCTTCCACACCCAATAGCCATGGTTTTGGTTGCCAATGGAGAGAAAATTCCTAGTTATGGAATCAGCAAAGCAGTAAACTTCTCAATCGGTATGACTTTCTTTCATTTATAATTTTTTTGTCATACCTTTAGCTGGGTTCGAAGGAGGCAACAACAACTCACTCAATAGGATTTATTTCTTATATTACTTTCAGTAGGATTTATTTAGTAGGAGTTATTTCTAATTACTTTATATGTAAGGGCATTATGGGGAATTATTGTAACCCTAACCATAAAACTCCATGACATGACCTATTTAAGGGAAAGGAATGAATGAAATACGTAAGCTTTGAGATTTTAGAATAACCTAGTCTAAACAGGTTGAGATCACCCCTTGATCTCGAGTTTAGGGTTTACTCCAAAAATCCAACCTATCCTTCACCCTCCATTGCCATCCATCTTCACCCAAATTCATCCCACATCATCCATACTAAGAAGAGGAGCTTCCTGCCCCTTTTCCAAGCCCAAAGAGAGGGTCTTCGCTCATCATCAGCGTCAACAACAAGTAGGGTTCAATTCCCTCTTGACGGGGAGCAAAAAAGGAAGATTTCTGGTTCTTTCACATGAAGGATTAGAACAACTCTTCTTGCTCGGAATTCATCACAGATACAGAGTAAGGACAGCCATCAACGTGAGCCAAGGCTGCCCCCTAAGCTAGGCCTTGAAGTCCAAGAACGAGCTGCATAAAATCAGGGTTGAAACCCTGATTTATGTGAGCAAGAACAGGTATTCCTCCATTATCTCTCCACCTGAATTAATTCCATTCTATCTATAAATTTAGCACTAGAATGAGTTCATAAAAAGGGAGACTGATCACTGGTGGAAGATTACCCAAAGAAGGGATCTTTAACCCTCCTTATCGAGTCCAGCAACTCAGTACCAGTGCTGGATTCACAAATCTCAATCCATGACCTGGGACCATAACAACTTGGTATCAAATCAGGGTAACATGGGGGATAATATCAGTAATGAAGAAATCAAAATCAAGATACAAAAGATAGAAGATAGCCTTGAAACAGCACAACCAGTGTTGGGGAAGGTTTGTGGTTTGGAAGAAGAGATGAGCCGAATCATTAGCATGCTACAGGAGTTGAGGACAGAGAGACATCAAAGTCCAGAGGTGAGAGAGGTTGTTCAACCAAATCACAGAAGAGGAGACCAGTGTCCGTGGCTCATTGTTGTCCAAGGATCTCAGCATGGTGGCACAGTTCCAAGGTACACCAAGTTAGAGTTTCCCTCTTTCAATGGTTCTATTGATACCTTAATTTGGTTGCATAGATGTGAAATTTTTTTTTTGAACCAAGGGACTACTGAATGGGATAAGGTGCAACTAGCCTCTTTCCATATGACAGATGAAGCCATGTTATGGGTTACTCAAGTAGAGAAAGAGAGACTGGGAATGACTTGGGGAGAATTTAAAAATCTATGCACAATTAGATTTGGGCCTCCCGCCAACAGCAACACCCTGGGAGAGTTAGTCCTATTGAGACAAACTGGTTCGGTGGAACAATATCAAAAAATTTTCTTGGAAAAGTTGCCTCGTGCTAGTGAGAGAGTTTTGGTTGACCAATAGGTCTCCTTATTCACAGCAGGTCTCAATGAGTATTTATGGCTAGAGGTAGAACTCCTTATGCCCACGGATTTAGCTCATGCCATGAATATGGCCCGAGCAATGGAACAACGACAACAGTTGCAGCAACGTAAGCCGGGTTGGTCAGGTGGGACGAACACTTCCTCCACGTGGCAAGGGTGCGGCTATAATTCATCTCAGGGAGCATCTCCAGTAGCACCATCCAGACACACTCCGACTATGACTCCGGTAGCCGATCCCCGCCCTGGTAATTCCCTACCGAGCTTTATAAAAATATTGACGAGTGCGGAGAAGGAAGAAAGGTGGTCCAAAAATTTATGTTATAACTGCGATGAGCAGTATCGGGTAGGACACCAATGTAAATGATTGTTTTGGCTCGAGGTGGAGGATTCAGAGGAGCTAGAGGATATTATCGAGGAGGAACCACTAGAGATATCCTTGCATGTTATTACTGGGAAGAAATCGCCTACTACAATGCAAGTCCGAGCTCAAGTCATTGACCGAGAACTGGTGGGACTAGTCGACTCGGGGAGTACACACAATTTTCTGAGTTTGACAGCCGTACAAGATCTACAACCCCAGATACACACTCATCCGACAGCCACCGTCTCAGTGGCCAATGACGAGAAGGTCCCTAGCTATGAGATAGTAAGGCAGTAACTTTTTCCATTGGCTTTACTTCGTTTAATGCTGAATTTTTTGTTATTCCCTTGGCGGGATTTGATATGGTATTAGGCATTAAAGGGTTACAAACTGTTGGAAGATAGGCTCAAGCCCACGAGATCAAGACAAGAATCCCACAAGTCAAAGAAGTGGCATATGTGTAAAATATGGTACTTTCCATAAAGATGGCATAGAAGTGTAAATATGTGTTCCTTTTATGTCTTTTGTTTTATCAAGTTGTAGCCATAAGGGTATTGTAAAACTATAAATAAAGGCATTGGCTAAGAGGTAGGGCATTGAAGCACTCTCCTCTCTTTCCACAAATTCGTCCAGCCCTCATTTTTCTTTTTGACGCAACCCTCTTCTCCCTTAATCCAAACTCTCTTCTTCCACGTTCTTCTTCTTCTCTTCTCCTTCTCTCTTCTTCTTCTTCTTCTTCTTTCTTGTTGATCTAAAGTTCCTTTCATGATATCCTAAATTCTACATGGTATCAGAGCAAGGAGTTTAGGATCTCTTCATGGAGTTATTATGAAATATGTTCAAAAAGTTGTAAAAGGAGTTCAATCATAAAGAGATAAGTACATCATCTTCTTATTTACGTTTTTTTTTGTTTCCTTTTCTTATTTACATACTCCTTTTTACTGTTTTTCTTTACTTCTAGAATTTTGAGTCACATCAAGTCAAAATAAATCTTTATATGTTGTAAAGATTTATTTCTATGACTAAATTGATGTTATAATCTTGACTCCTTGTAAATCAATTACAAGAGTGATCAAAATCATTTGCTGTTTGCATCTTATTAAGATTGATGGGTGAAATTCAATTACCTTTATGTAATTTGGATCCATCTCATTCGAGGTAGAATTCCAGCACATGTTGTTGTATCTTCTCCTACTTAAGGTTGCTCATGGGTTTGGATTATGTTGTTGGATGCCCATTATATGTTTGATGAAATGCCAGCAGTCATTTACCCTTTGTAGTTCCGTTTTTTTTAACTTCAACAATTGAATTTTTTCTTACGTTGAAGTCTCTCATGAGATGAAGATAAATCTCTTCCAAGTGTCTTGGTTTGTCGTTAAATCTTCTCTAAATTTTTGTCTATTGCTCATTTGTGTTGGAGTTTGGATTATGGCCTAATCGGTTGCATCTACTTTCTTCTCTTTGTTCTTATGAATACAAGAGAAGATGAGTGATGGCTGGATGTTATTATCACTTTCTAAAGGCACAAATTTGTTGATAATTTGGTGCCTGCCCTTTTGAAAGAAATTGGTTCTTGTTCTCTTTTGTTGGTGATTGATTTGGTATACGAGTTCTTCAAATTTCATAGAGTAATTGTTCTTTGAAGAAGACCTTTTCCCTTGACCTTCATATTTTACTTGCCTCATCATGGAGATTGGATACAATAGTAATAAGAGTGATATACTCCGTATTACTACAATTCCACTTAGAGGTCTCTCCAATTACATGAGCTGGTCACAATCGGTTTGGAGGGTTCTTATTACTTGTGACCTCTTGAGCCACGTTGTTAACTTTCCTCCTCCGATTGATGAAGAAGATGCGTCCTACCACAAGTGGGTTAAGGATGATAACATGGTGATAAGTTGCCTCATTAATAGCATGGAAGACCAGGTGGCCAACAATGTGGTCCACTTGGAAACCACCAAGAACATATGGGATACTTGTGCCAAACTTTACTCAAGCATTGCTTCATTATAAAAAATATATGATGTCTTACAAAACATGTTGCATACGAAACATGGACATAATATTCACGAATTTTTAGCACAGTTTCGTGGTCTTCTTCAAGAATTGAAACTAGCTCAGCCATATTCCATTGATATTGCCGTTCAAGAACGACAAAGAGAAGCTTTGGCAATAGCCATTTGCTTATCGAATATTAAACCATACCTTGAGGTGGCAAAAACTCAACTTCTAAGTTCTTCTGCTCTTCCATCCTTCGATGATATTAGTGCTACATTACTTAGGATACCGGATCCATCCCCTCCTTGTCCTATTGATGCTCCATCGATGATGTTCTCTAGCAATCGGGGAACATCTTCCTCATCCCGAGGATGGGGCAGAAATATGAGAGGGGGTCGAACTATGAGAGGGTCTGAAAATAGAGGTGGTAGAACGGGTCAGAATTCTTTCTGTATAGAGCCTCAACTTTGCACTTATTGTGGCCGTCAGAACCACCTTGTGGCATCATGATGGAAACTTCATGGCATGCTTGATTGGGCCACAGCTAACACAGTCTCAGTTAACGTTGAGAAAAATGAAGATAAGGCTGAATCATCATCCAAAAATGTGACTCTTACGGCTGAGGATTATGCTGCATTTCAAAAAATGAAGTCCTTCATAGAATCATTTATTCCCTCATCATCTATGGCTGCCACTACTAATGCCTCAGGTATGCTTTCTTCCTCTTCTTCCTCTTCCTCTTGGATCATCGACTTCGAGGCCTCCGAACATCTATCAGGTAACAAAAACTTGTTGCAGTCCTTATCTCCTTGTTATCCTCATAAATTCGTTACTATTGTTGATGGTACCCAAACCAAGGTTCTTGGAAAAGGTTCCTCCTCTCTTACTTTATCTATTCCCCTTCAAGATGTTTTGTTTGTTCCTCAATTTCCTTTAAATTTGCTCTCGGTTAGCCAATTGACCAAACAATTAAATTGCTCTATCACCTTCTCACCGTCTTCTTGTGTCTTTCAGGATCTCACTATGAAGCGGGTGATTAGTGTCGGCCATGAAAAGGGGGGTTTGTACTACTTCACTCTTCCACCATTAGCTGCATTATCGTCCACTACATATGAAGCCCAACTTTGGCACAACCGACTTGGTCATCCGTCTACCCCTTCACTTCGTTCTTTGTTTCCATCTTTAAAAGGACTTTCTAATATCAGTTGTGAGCTTTTTCAATTAAGTAAACATGTCAGGAGTACATATTCTCCTCGTCTTACAACTACAAGTACTACTCTGTTTGAGCTAATACATTCTGATGTATGGGGCCCTTTATGTGTCTCAAATATTTCCCAAGTTAAATATTTTGTCATTTTTGTTGATGATTTTACTCGAGTGACTTGGTTATATCTATTTAAAGAGCGTTCCGAAATTCTTCCTTTGTTTAAAAATTTTCATGCGATGGTCTTGGCACAATTTGGGAAGAAAATTCAAACCATTAGATCTGATAATGCTAAGGAATACATGTCTCATGACTTCAAATCATTTTGTGAGAGTAATGTGCTTATTCATCAAACATCATGTGCCTATACTCCTCAACAAAATGGTGTTGCTGAAAGGAAGAATCGTCATCTTCTTGAAGTTGTTCGGGGCCTCTGTTATGGACTCATTAGGGGTTTATTTGTAATTTCTATTCATTAGGGGTTTATTTGCAATTTCTATTCATTAGGGGTTTAATTGTAATTTGTTGAACATTAGGGGTTTATTTGTAATTTGTAGAACTTATGGCCTTTGGCATGTTTTCCCTAATTCCCTATATAAGGGCGTAAGAAGAATGAGAAGGTAAGCATTGAATTAATTAGTTGTAATCAGGTCAGATTCTCCCCTCTGAGGTCTAGGTCGGATTCTCCCTTTGAGGTCCAAGGTCGAGCCTCCTTCAAGGCTCAATCCCTTCCTCCCCACGTTGGAAGAATTCGTCCGGTGGTTGATCCGAAATGGGCTACAACAGCTTGGTATCAGAGCCGGCCACCGTTGGGGATTCCTCCTCCTCAGAGGATTTGCGTAAACTGATTGAGGAAAATCGTCAAAGGATAGAAGCTCAAAATCAATCCATTAACGAGGTTCGTCAGACCACTTCTGACCTGCGTTCGGCCATGGCAGCCATGGATGCATCAATCCAGCTCCTCCTCCGGCGACAGGAGGACAATGGACTTCGAGCGCCGCCAACTGGAAGCTACAATCCTCCGGCCGAACACCACCATCACCACCCACCACCACCACCAGCGCACAACCTCAGAGAGTACTCTGTCTCTCCCGCGATGGAGAAATCCGAAATTGGAGACTTACCAAGTCCAAAATCGGAAGGATACCCCGCAAACCCTTCGTCGACACATTTGGAAAAGGGTTTGCAGGCCACCCCTCCCTCTTTGGCCGCTCTAAGTCTTCCCCCTCCGACGCCGCCGAATATCCGAGAGCTCCCAGTCTCGGAAAACCTCCCCAAACTTCCAAAATCCTACGGCGAGGCGACTTCCAAACTGAAGCCCTCCTCTGCCGTCGCAGCGCAACGACACATGTTCGTCGAGACGCAGAAATGCTATCGATTTCGGCCACTCCTCCATGTTGTTCACCGTTCACAACGTCTCCAGCTTGACGGACTAGAAGCTGGCTCGGGGTATAAAAATTCCAGACAACCACCATTGACGCACTGTGATTGCTGTCCTTCTACAAACCGACAACAACCCAAACCTCGCAATTTCGATTTCGAAGTTGAAATCGTGGCTCTGGCGGCAGCAGTAAGGTTTCGCCCAGGGGATTTCAAACAGAAAGTGCCCATCTCCTTCTCGACAATCCAGTGGGGATTCTCATCCTCAGCCTCACCCTTGCCCTCAGAATCCCAGCGGGGAACCATATCCAACCAAATTTGGGGTAAGATTTTGAAGCGCCATCTATTTTATGTTAAAATCTGTGGTTCCCTGCGGTTGAAGGGCCTCCAAGGTGATGAGCAGCAGCAACGCTGCTCGGAAACTGGGAACGAAAGCTCTCTGTTTCGAGAAGCCACGAACCAGAGCACAAATGTGGGAATTTCGGCTTGGGTCTATGCCAGTCGAGATCAAATTTTTGGGAGGATGATAGAATCTGTAAAACTAATTTTCTGGGAACGTCAGAATTTTTTTTTTTGGTGGGTTTGTTTTTCTGTGGATGCGTACAGTAGCTGTGCGAAGGTGAATTGTCAAATTGCAGAGGGGTGGTTTCCTTGTCTGGATTCCAGGGAGATCAAATTCGTTTGGGTAGTCAATTTGAAGCTCAAACTTGGATGGAAGGTCTTTGTTTCCAAGACTAAGGCTTCTGGTGTTCCACCTAACTATGAATTGCATAAAACTATTGTTGGAATTTCGGCTTGGCTTGGTTGTTCTGCTGCTGCACACAGCACCAGTGAGTCTATTCGTTGTCCACTTGAGAATGTGAAGCTCTTTAATTTTTCAATTGAGGAGACCAGTGTGCAGGTTCCGTATTTCTTTGTGCTTTATGTGATGTTAAAATTTTTTTGGGGAAGGGTATATTTAGTTGTTGATGAGCACAGTGGCATGGGTAAAGTTTCAACACATGATATTCTCTATGCTCAGCTAATCATCGATGGACAGGAGCATGGAGTGAATGGTTTTCTTGTGCAATCCTCCCTTCCAGGTAGTACTATTTGTGATATGGGAATGCAATTTGGATATGGAGCTTCCAATACCTTGGACAATGGTATCCTACGGGTTGATCATATGCGAATACCAAGGGAGCAGATGTTGATGTGTGTTTTGCAAGCCACACAAGCAGGGCAGTGTATTCAATCACATGTTCTAAAGCAGCTTATTTATGGGAACCACAGTGGTGATATTCAATTTTCTGTCCAGCATGAGCAGCAACTGGAGTGTGGTGGTGGCTACCTGCAGTTGTTAAGCAGTATTATGGATCAAATACCTGACAACAGTGGCTATCTCACTAAGGTTCATGTGATATTAACCCGTGATGGGATGCACCACTTGCAGCATCAGGTTTTCAATTGCTCTCCAGATGATCTATTAACCAAATCCCTTTCAAAGACCAATATCAATGTGCCAGAAAGTCCCAATTTTCCATTTCAATTAGCGCTAGAATCTCTCCTCCCCTTTTATAGTTGTCCAGAAGGTGGTTTGGCAGGACCAATCTGCTGGGAGTGTCTATTGGGAGTGGAGATAATGCCACTTTTCTTCCTGTGGATGCATGCAGATGATGCTAAAACTGTCATCCTGGTTCTTGAACGAGTTTCCATTATAGAGCTAACATGGATCATGCAGACTCAATATGTTAAACGTTTGGGGGACGAATCTTTACCAGTTTGCAAGTGGCTTGAAGGAGTGCAGTTCCAGGGGGCTGGTTTTAGCCATGGTGCAGCAAGTGAGCTTGGAAGCATTCCTGCACAGGCAAGGACGAGGAAAATTGTGAAACTTATGGGTTTGTCAACAGGTCAGATCCAGACAAGAGCCCCATGCCGGTCTGAGCGCCTTGCCAAAGATAACCAGCACCGTCCCAAGGTTCTGTGGGCTGTTATTTAATCCAGTGCTGGCCTGAATAATGAAATTGCAGAGGTAGTCGACTCTGTTTACCACCAGTTATCAAACCTAGTTGTGGAACCTCTGCATTGCATGATACTGACATAAGCGAGAATTCCAGTGAGGAGGTTACCAAAAAAAAAAAAAAAGTTTTGCTCCTCTACTAGGTTGCTCTATTTTTGTACGAACAGGCAATTCTACATTGAGCTTGAGGACAAGCTCGTTCTCCAGGAGGGGAGTAATGTTATGGACTCATTAGGGGTTTATTTGTAATTTCTATTCATTAGGGGTTTATTTGCAATTTCTATTCATTAGGGGTTTAATTGTAATTTGTTGAACATTAGGGGTTTATTTGTAATTTGTAGAACTTATGGCCTTTGGCATGTTTTCCCTAATTCCCTATATAAGGGCGTAAGAAGAATGAGAAGGTAAGCATTGAATTAATTAGTTGTAATCAGGTCAGATTCTCCCCTCTGAGGTCTAGGTCGGATTCTCCCTTTGAGGTCCAAGGTCGAGCCTCCTTCAAGGCTCAATCCCTTCCTCCCCACGTTGGAAGAATTCGTCCGGTGGTTGATCCGAAATGGGCTACAACAGCCTCTTCTACTCCATGAAGGTACCCTATTTCTATTGGACTCATGCTATACTTACAGCATGCTTTCTCATTATAGGTTACCTTCATCAGTCCTTCATTATAAAACTCCTTACTCTGTGTTATTTAATGGTGAAGATCCTTTTTCTCTTCCTTTGAAAGTGTTTGGATGTACGTGTTTTGTTCATTTTACACTTCCACAAAAAAATAAACTTGATCCTCGGTCTATGAAGTGCATTTTTTTGGGATACTCTCGCACCCAGAAAGGTTATGTCTGTTACAATCCTACCCTTCGGAGGATGTTTATCTCTAGGGATGTGACTTTCTTTGTGGAGACTCCCTTCTACTCCTCCCATGATGCTCCTCCAGGATGGACTTGTCCTTCTACTTCTCCTTGTCCGCTTGTGCCGTTCAATCTTTAAGTGGATCCATCCTCTGATGCACAGGTCGTACCTTCACCTGTGGAGTTGTCGAATCCACCTGAGGTAAGTCCTTTTCCTCCTATGTATGGGCCTGAATTTGATACTCGGCCTATTGCTTTAAGAAAAGAACGTCGCTCATGTACTACTTCGCATCCTATCTCAAATTTTATGTCTCACCATTGCTTGTCTTCCGAGTGTTTTCAGTTTCTTGCATCCCTTTCTTCTACTTTCATTCCGCAATCGTATCAGGAGGCCCTGCGACATCCAGGATGGAAGGCGGCTATGGATGAAGAAATGCACGCCTTGTACAAAAACCAAACCTGATACTTAACATCACTCCCGAAAGGTAAAAGATCGGTTGGTTGTCAATGGGTTTTTTCAGTGAAACATAATCCGGATGGATCAGTTGCTCGTCTTAAAGCTCGACTGGTTGTTAAGGGCTATATGCAGTGCTCTGGGATAGATTATGAGGAGACCTTCTCTCCTATTGCAAAATTGAATTCGGTACGCATCATCTTATCTATTGCTGCTAACTTCTCATGGCCCGTCTATCAGTTGGATGTTAAAAATGCTTTTTTAAATGGTGATATCAGTGAGAAAATTTATATAGTTCAACCACCTACTTATGTAGTTGAGGGGGAGTCAGTATGCCAGTTAAAAAAGTCTTTATATGAGCTTAAGCAGTCCCCTCAGGCTTGGTTTGATAAATTAGTCAAACACTCCTATGGTTTTGATTTCATTCCGTATATTATAAAGATACGGTCAAAGGGAAAATATTATTGGCCGTATACATGGATGATATTATCTTAACCAGTGATGATGCTTTAGCATACAAGAGGTGAAGAAGATGATATGTCAAGAATTCAAGACTAAAGACCTTGGTATGCTTAAATATTTTTTGGGTATAGAAGTTCTTCAATCCAAACATGGGCTAATATTGTCTTAAAGGAAATATGTCTCGGATCTCCTTGAAGAAACAGGAATGAAGGGTTGTAGACCAGTTGACACACCTATGGATACAAATATAAAATTATGTGCCATAAATGAAGAAGATATTGATATTGGCAGATATCAAAGACTCGTGGGAAAACTGATTTATCTCATGGTAACTAGGCCAGATATATCATATGCCATCAGTGTGGTGAGTCAATTCATGCACAAACCACAAATTACCCACTGGCAGACTTTAGAGAGTATTACATTATCTAAAAGGAGCTCCAGGAAGAGGATCGTTGTATAAAAAAACATGGGCACTTCAACATAGAAGGCTTCTCAGATGCAGATTGGGTTGGATCTCCTGATGATAGAAAATCTACATCAGGATATTGTACTTTGGTTGGGGGAAACTTGGTTACATAGAAATGTAAGAAGCAAAATGTGGTTACAAGATCTAGTGCCGAAGCAGAATACAGAGCGATGGCCCATACCGTTAGTGAACTTTTATGGATCAGGACCCTTCTTACCGAACTAGGTTTTTATTAAAAAGGGTCCATGAATCTGCGTTGTGATAATCAAGTAGCCATTCATATCACTTCAAATCCAGTTTTTCATGAAAGAACTACACATATTGAGGTGGATTGTCATTTTGTACAGGAGAAGTTTCAAGCAGGAATAATCTCTCTCAAACATGTGTCATCTCAAGAGCAAGTAGCTGATATTCTCACTAAACCCGTTACATCTAAAATCCTATCATTTATATGTGGCAAGCTGGGTATTTATGATTTCTTTTCTCCTCCAGCTTGAGGGGGAGTGTTGGAAGATGGGCTCAAGCCCACAAGCTCAAGACAAGAAGCCCACACGTCAAAGGAGTGGCATATGTGTAAAATATGGTACTTTCCATAAAGATGGCATAGAAGTGTAAATATGTGTTCCTTTTATGTCTTTTGTTTTATCAAGTGGTAGCCCTAAGGGTATTGTAAAATTATAAATAAAGGGATTGGCTAAGAGGTAGGGCATTGAAGGACTCTCCTCTCTTTCCACAAATTTTTCTAGCCTTCATTTTTCTTTTGACGCAACCCTCTTCTCCCTTAATCCAAACTCTCTTCTTCCATGTTCTTCTTCTTCTCTTCTCCTTCTCTCTTCTTCTTCTTCTTCTTTCTTGTTGATCTAAAGTTCCTTTAATGAGATCCTAAATTCTACACAAACGTTTGGGCCCATCCTATGGGACTTTTTGGCTTTAACCATGAGCTTTCCTTTTGTCGGAAATTGGGTGCTCTTACAGGGCTGTCAGATGGGCAGGGCCCACCGCATGCACACTTTACAGACACAGGATCAGCCTGACAGTACTAGTGATGGTTTGGTTGAGGAGTTCTCTGATCTCTTCCAGGAGCCTTCGGGGTTGCCTCCCCTGAGGCACTGTGACACCAGGATCTGTCTAAAACCAGGATTTGAGGTAGTGGTCGTGCAACCATATCGTGACCCACACCTTTAGAAGGACAAGATAGAGCGTCAGTGCCATGAGATGTTGAAACAGGGTCTTATTCGTCCCAGCCGCTCCCTGTTCTCTTCACCCGTCTTACTTGTGAAGAAACATGATGGGACATGGAGGTTCTATATGGATTATCGGGAGTACGTCCAGACAGTGAAAGGCAAGTTTTCGATTCCGGTAGTGGATGAGCTTCTGGATGAGTTACATGGGTCACGGTAATTCACTAAACTCGACCTCCATTTTGGATACCATCAGGTCCGGATGCACCCCTCTGATATCGAGAAGATGGTGTTTCGCACACACCATGGCCACTTTGAGTTCTTCGTCATCCCGCTCAAGTTATCCAATGCACCCTCCACTTTTCAAGCTTTGATGAACAAGGTATTTAGCCCCTATCTTCAAAAATTTGTTCTTATATTTTTCAATGATATTTTGATATATAGCAAGTTGGTTGAGGAGCACTTGGCACACTTGAGGATTGTTTTCGACTTGTTACGAGCAAATCAGCTCTATTTGAAACATTCCAAGTGTTCTTTTGTGGCTTCACATGTGGGGTATCTGGGACACATTATCTCACATGAGGGGTTACGGTGGATCTCGAGAAGATCCAAGCTATTCACGAGTGGCCGCAGCCACAGTCATGTTCTGTATTAAGGGATTTTTCGGGTCTTGCAGGCTACTACCGCACATTTATTTAGAACTATGGGCCAGTGGCAGCACCATTGACTAGTGTACTCAAGAAAAATTCCTTTAAGATAAGGTCAAAATTCAGTTGTGAGGTGTGTCAGTTAAGTAAACATCAAAAGAGTACATACTCTCCTCATCAGAAGTCAAAAGTAACATTCCTTTTTCATTGATTCATATTGATGTTTGGGGGGCCTTTGAGTGTCTCTAATATTTCTCAAGCTAAATATTTTATCACTTTTATTGATGATTTCATTCGCACAACTTGGTTTATTTTTAAAGAGCGTTCTGAGATACCATCTATTTTTAAATCTTTTTATGCGATGGTAGTCACACAATTTGGTCAGAAGATAAAAATCCTCCGGTCTGATAATGCCAAAGAGTATATTTCAAAAGACCTTGAATCCTTTTGTCAAGAGAATGACATTATCCATCAGACATCATGTGCCTACACTCCTCCAAACGGTGTAGCCAAACAGAAAAATTGTCATATTCTTGAGGTATCTCGAGGTCTATTATATGCCATGAAAGTTCCATATTTTTATTGGCCCCATGTTGTCCTTTCACCGTGTTTTCTTATAAATCATCTACCGTCTACTGCTCTTGGGAATAAATCTCCCTACTCTAAACTATTACCACATGATGATCCATTTTCATTACCATTGAAAGTCTTCGGTTGTCAATGTTTTGTTCATAATACTTTACCTAGACACAACAAACTTGACCCTAATCCTATAAAGTGTATCTTTTTGGGATACTCTCTCACACAAAAGGGTTATGTTTGTTATAGTCCCTCTTTGCAACATTTATTTGCGTCCAAGGATGTAACATTCTTTGAAGAATCCTCATATTATTCTGATAGAGCTCCACCTGGTATGTCATCAGTACCAAGTTCTCCTCGACCGGTTGTGCCTCGTGATACAAAGATTGTTCAGACCCCAGAGACAATGGCCGATACCACACCTTCTTAGTTGTTGGATCCACCAGAGGTAAGTCCTTCATCACCAGTCATTTTTGGTCCTTAATTTGATACTCGTCCTATTGATATAAGAAAAGAACCTCGTTCATGCACTCAACCTTCTACTTCTCATCCTATCTCAAATTTTGTGTCTCATCATCGCATCTCACCTTTATGTTGTCAATTTGTTTCTTCTATTTCCTCCATATCTATTCCATAGTCATATCAGGCGGCTCTCCAACATCTAGGGTGGAAGGCAGCAATGGATGAAGAAATGAAGGCACTCAATGATAAACATACATGGTCACTGGTTACTCGACCTACAGATAAAAAACCCATTGGTTGCAAGTGGGTTTATACAGTAAAACATAATCCAGATGGGACTATTGCACGTCTGAAGGCTCGACAGGTTGCTAAAGAATACACTCAATGCTATGGAATTGATTATGATGAGACATTCTCTTCAGTGGCAAAAATGACCTCGGTACGTATATTATTATCCTTGGAAGCTAATTCATCATGGCCAATATATCAACTGGATGTAAAAAATGCTTTTTCTCAATGGTGATATCAAAGAAGATATTTATATGCAACAACCACCTGGATATGTGGTTGAGGGGGATTCTGTATGTCATCTTAAAAAATCTCTATATGGACTGAAGCAATTGCCACAGGCATAGTTTGAGAAATTTAGTCAAGCCATCATACGGGCAGGTTTTTACAGATGCTCTGCAGACCACTCAGTATTTATTGAAAACACAACAAGAGGTAAGGTGACTCTAGCTGTTTATGTTGATGATATTATTTTAACTGGGAGTGATTCTGAGGGCATTTAGAAAATAAAAGAGAGAATATGTGCTGAATTGAAGATAACGGATCTTGGATTACTGAAATACTTTTTGGGTATTGAGGTCTTAAAATCCAGACATGGGATTATTCTATCCCAAAGAATATATGCCCTTGATCTACTAGAAGAAACAGGTATGATGGGATGCAAACCGGTAGACACTCCTATGGATGCAAATACAAAATTATGTGGAGGCACTGGAGAAGATGTCGATATTGGAAAATATCAAAGGTTAGTGGGACAACTTATTTACCAATGTGTAACGAGGCCAGACATTTTATATGCAGTAAGTGTGGTTAGTCAATATATGCACAAGCCACAACTTAGTCATTGACAAGCACTTGAGGGATACTACGTTATCTAAAAGGTGCTCATGGAAGGGGGTTCCTCTATAAAAAACATGGTCACTTCAACATTGAGGGATTCACTGATGCAGATTGGGCTGGATCTCCAGATGATAGAAAATCTACTTCTAGTTTTTGCACGATGGTTGGAGGAAATCTAGTTACATGGAAAAGCAAAAAACAAAATGTAGTAGCACGGTCAAGTGCAAAAGATGAATACGGAGCCATGGCACACACTGTAAGTGAACTCTTATGGATAAGGTCTCTTCTCACTGAATTGGGATTTTATAAAGAAGCTCCAATGGATCTATACAATGATAATCAAGCAGCAATACATATTGCATCTAATCCAGTCTTCCATGAGAGGGCAAAGCATATTGAGGTAGATTGCCACGTTATACGAGAAAAATTCCAAGTTGGTCTCTTATCCTTGAAGCACATCTCATCACAAAATCAAGTTACAGACATCCTCACCAAACCAGTCACTCACAAGATTATGTCTACTATATGCAGCAAGTTGGGCGTTTATGATGTCTTCTCACCCCCAACTAGAGGGGGACTATTACAATGTGGGACCCACCATGGTGTTCGAGTTGATGGGACTAACCATATGGACGTAGGTCATCAGGAAGAGTCCTAGAGGGTGTGGGACACCAAGAAGAGTCCACTCCCAAAGCAAGTCACACATTCAATCCTGAGTTGGTTCTCTCTCTCCCTCTCCTTACTTGGCGCAACCCACTCTTCTCCTTTTATTTTTTCTCTTCTCTAGAGAGAGCTTTCCTCCCCTTTTTTAGATTCACCAAATTGGACTTACACTCTGGATATCATCAACTTCAAATGCATCCAGCCGACATCGAGAAAACTGCCTTTTACACTCATCATGGCCATTTTGAATTTGTGGTGATGTTTGGGTTATCCAACGCCCCATCCACATTCCAGGAATTAATGAATGGGGTATTTTGCAACTATCTATGCAAATTTGTATTTTTTTTATCTGACATACTCATTTACAGCCAGTCTGGAACTCTACATTTAGAGCATTTAAGAGTGGTATTTCAATTGTAATGTGCACATCAGCTATAGTTAAGAGAATCTAAATGCTCTGTTGCAAAGTCACATGTGGCCTATCTTGGTCATATTATTTCCCATGATAGGGTCATGGTTGATGCCAAGAAAATTCAAGCCATTTCCAATTGGCCGCAACCTATGAATACCTCTACTTTGGGAGGGTTTTTGGGATTTGCAGGATATTACAGAAAATTTATCAAGAATTATGGGCTGTTAGCAACACCATTGACAAGCCTCCTCAAGAAAAATTCCTTTATTTGGAATGACCGAGCCACACAATCCTTCATAGATCTAAAATTAGCTCTTGCATCAACGCCAGTTCTGTAACTTCCAAATTTTGAAGATTTATTTGAGGTCGAGTGTGACGCATTCGAAAGGGGCATTGGGGCCTTTCTACTGTAGAACTTTCACTTTATTACATATTTCTATAGACAATTGGCAAAATGGCATCACAAATTGGAAGCATATGAACGCGAGTTAATCAGGTTAGCCAAAACTATCCAACATTGGCAACCTTACTTATGGGGCCATGCATTTCTCATTCTCACTAATCATTACAATCTTAAATATTTGCTGGAGCAGTGCCTCAAGACTTCTCCTCAACAACACTGGATTAGTAAATTGATGGGGTTCAACTTTATAGTGGAATACCGCACTGGGCGGTTAAATAAGGCGGCCAATGCCTTGTCATGACGTTTGGAGAATCCGCCGCTTCTCTATGCTAGCCAGCCTCGTTTTATTTTCTTAGACTTGGTTAAGGAGGAAAATACTAGCAATCTAGTCGTCCAAAATCTGCACACAAAAATTATAGAGGGGGGCACTTGACTCTAGATGGTCCATTCAGGATTCTCTAATTTACTACAAATTGCGCTTATATGTACCACAAACTTCAGAGTTGTTTTCAGCCATCCTTTTTGCATACCATGACAACACTCATGAAGGCATACATAAAACCTTGTATCACATTCGAGCAGATATCTATTGGCAGGCATATGTCACATCTTGTCCAGTTTGTCAACATAACAAGTCTGACCACTTAAGTCTAGCGGGTCTTCTGTAGCCTCTTGCACTTCCTACACAAGTGTGGGCCGATATATCTATGGATTTCGTCGAAGGTCTTCCACAATCTTCAAAAAATTCGGTATGCTCACTTTATTCCCATGGCACACCCATATATTGCATCCAGTGTGGCACAGATATTTCTAGAGCATATTGTTTGTCTACATGGCATTCCAGAATCGATTGTCAGTGATCGTGATGCAGTCTTTACCATCACTTTTTGGCGGAAACTTTTTTGTTTGCAGCAAGCTGAAATTTTCATCATCCTATCATCCTCAAATAGATGGCCAAACAAAGGTGGTTAACTGGACCATGGAAATGTATCTGTGATGCCTTGTGGGTGATCGTCCTAAAAACTAGTTTAATTGGTTATTGTGGGCTGAATATTGTTACAACACTTCCTTCCACACAACCTAGCAGTCTACTTCCTTCCACACAACCTAGTAATCTACTTCCTTCAGCATTCTATATGGAAGAGATCCTCCTCGGCTTCTCTCTTTTACTCCGGGCTTCACTGGAGTGGACTCTATTGATCATGCCCTAATTGAACGGGACCAGGTGCTACAAAATATTTCAGCTCGCCTCCTCAAAGCACAAATTATCTCATACAAGGAAGGGGACTACGTTTTGTTATGCCTCCAACCGCACTGACAATATTCAATTGCTGGCAAACAGCGTAATAAACCTTCCCCAAAGTACTTTGGCCCTTTCTCTATTATTCGGCACGTGGGGACGGTTGCCTATCAACTGCAACTTCCAACTACGACCAATCTTCATGATGTGTTTCATGTCTCCCTACTTAAACCCTTTCAGGGCTCACCCCTTCATTCCACCCCGTCCCTTCCTCAGGTGGACATTGGACTGGTTATTCTTACTCCAGCCATGGTATTGCGTGCCTACCTTATTCATGACCAATGGGAGATTCTAGTACAATGGAAGGACACCGAACAAACAGTTGCTACATGGGAACCGTGGGACAACTTCTTGCAAGTCTACCCAACTTACAAGCTTGAGGACTCAATAGCTAACCGAGTCACCCAAATGAGGCGCCATTGATTCATTGAGTTAAATAATTTTACTTTCATATTTTATATTGCTTTAAAGTATATTTTTCATTATTATGGTTACATGCTGCAGAGGTAGAAATGTAATTATGAAACCCTAAACTCTATTTGCGTCAAACCCTATATAGAGGGTAAAGGAATAAAGAGAAGGCAAGTATTGATTTTTAGGTTAAATAGGGTTTGAGAGTTCTCCTTGATAAGCTCTAGGGTTTTGAGTTCTCCTTGATGAGCTCTAGGGTTTTGAGTTCTCCTTGATGAGCTCTAGGTCTAGGTTCCCTCTTGAGCCTGATTTCTCTTCTACCCTTTTTGATCTATTGTTGTCTACAACATTCAGAGAGAGAGAGAGAGAGAAGGCCCTATTCTGATTTTCCCTGTACCACAAGAGGATAAAAATACTCTCTTCCACTGAAGAACAAGAGGGTTCTCAACCTCTCAGCCGAGACCAGAAAGAGGGGGGGGGGGGGGGGGGGGGGGGGGGGGTATTGCTTGAAATCTCCTTTTTCCGAGTTCCATGAGAGGTCCCTATACCTCTTACCAAGAGCAGCAACATCTACCAGTGTTGAACTCATTTTTCTCACTCTAGATTCACCACTCCCACGCCGAGTTACTTGATCCATGGCTAGGGAAGATAATAGGCCGCCTTCCACATGCTCGATGAAGCACAACTTTGGTTTCATCAAGTCGAACAGGATAGGCTGATGCTAGATTGGGAGGAGTTTAAAGAATTATGCACTATACAGTTCGGTCCTCTAGAACACAATAACCCGTTGGGAGATTTGGTGTTGTTAAGGTAGATTGGCTCAGTGGAGCTATATCAAAAATAGTTTCAACAAAAATTTGCCCAAGCCAGCCAGATAGTTCACGTAGATAGTTCAAGCCAGCCAGCCAGATAGTTCAATTTATTTATAGCCAGCCTGAATGAGCCCTTAAGGTTAGAAGTGAAGCTCCATGCACTTGGTGATTTGGCTCGAGCAATGAATCTATCTTGAGCACTTGAAACCAGACAAAAAGTTCAAAATCGAAGGACAGTTTGGCAAGGGGAATGGAACAATTCCACTCGTTGGCAAGGGAGGCAAAACACTTCACCTCATGTGACCTTTCCTGTAGTGCAATTGCCAAAAAGTAATCCAATTACTACTTTGGCAGCAAATACATGCCTTAGCAACTCACCAGCCTAGTATATCAGAAAATTAACAAGTTTGGAGATGGCTGGCCGTAGGGCAAAGAACACGTGTTACAACTGTGATGAACCGTACAGGGCAGGCCACCAATGTAAATGGTTGTTTTGGCTAGAATTTGATGAAGAATCAGAACCATAAACGAGTGATGGTCGTACAGAGGAGGACACACTGAAAATCTCTCTGAATACCATTACAAGGCAGAAATCTGCCAAAACTATGCAAGTTAGGGCATGGGTGATGGACCAGGAACTTGTGCGACTCGTGGATTCAGGAAGTATACACAATTTTCTTAGCTTAAAAACTGCTCAACACCTTCAACTGCAGATCCTTCCACACCCAATAGTTACAATTTTGATTGCCAATGGAGAGAAAGTCCCTAGCAATGGGATCAACAAAGTGGTAAAGTTTTCAATTGGCACGACTCCCTTTCATTCAAATTTTGATGGCATACCTTTAGCCGGGTTCGATATGGTACTGGGTATTAAATGGTTGCAAACCTTGGGCCCCATTTTGTGGGACTTCTCTACTTTAACTATGAGATTTGCAACAGGTGGACGCCAAGTGCTGTTACAGGGTAGTAAAGTTGACAAGCCACATCACATTCATACCCTCCACACACAGGACCAATCGGACATCACTTTAGACAAAATCCTAGACGATTTCTCATACCTGTTCTGGGAGCCTTCAGGGCTGCCTCTCTTGAGGCACTGTGATCATCGAATTTGTTTAAAACGTGGCTCAGATGTGGTGGTGGTTAGACCATACAAGTATCCACACCTCCAGAAAGATGAAATAGAAAGGCAATGCCACACAATGTTGCAATAGGGCCTTATTCACAACAGTCATTCCCCATTCTCTTCACCAGTCCTCCTTGTTAAGAAACATGATGGTACACGGACATTTTGTTTCAATTATAGGGAATTGAATGCCCAAACCATAAAGGATAAGTTCCCTATACCTGTGGTGGAGGAGCTCCTAGATGAATTACATGGTTCATGGGTATTCACCAAATTGGACTTGCATTCAGGGTATCATCAGCTTCGTATGAATCCTTCTGACATTCAGAAAACTGTCTTCGGCACATATCACAACCATTTTGAATTTTTTGTGATGTCGTTTGGGTTATCAAACGCCCCATCCACTTTTCAGGCATCAATGAACTAGGTATTCTTAAACTATCTCCAAAAGTTTGTGCTTGTATTTTTTTTATGATATACTCATTAACAAAAAGTCTAAGGATCAACATTTAGAGGATTTACGTTTGGTGTTTCAATCGTTAAGAACCCACCAAATTTATTTAAATAAATCTAAATGCTCTTTTTCCAAGTCCCATGTGGCCTATCTCGGCCATATTATTTCACATGAAGGGGTCACTGTTGATTCTGAGAAGATTCAATAAATTACCGATTGGCCACAACCTCTGAATAACACCGCTTTGATAGGATTTTTAGGGTTAGCTGGATACTACAGAAAGTTCATAAAAAATTATGGGTTGTTGACCGCACCATTGACCAGCCTCCTCAAGAAAAAATCCTTTATTTGGAATGAAAAGGCCACATAGTTCTTCCAAGATCTCAAACTTGCTCTCGCCTCCGCACCAGTTCTACAACTACCAAATTTTGAGGAATTATTTGTGGTCAAGTGTGCCGCATCTGGAAGGGGCATTGGAGCCATTCTACAGTAGCAATCCCGCCCCATTGCATATTTCAGCTGATAATTGGCAGCATATGAACGGGAATTAATCGGATTGGTCAAGGTTGTCCAACACTGCCAACCTTACTTGCGGGCTTGCATTTCTCAAAATTTGGGGCCGCACTGATCATTATAGTCTTAAATTTTTGCTTGAGCAGCGCCTCACTACTTCTCCTCAACAACACTGGATTTGTAAATTGATGGGGTTTGACTTTTCAGTGGAGTACCGCTTTGGAAGGTTAAACAAGGATATGGATGCCTTGTCACGATATTTGGAGAATCAACAGCTCATCTATGCCATCACCCAGCCTCGTTTTCTCCTCTTAGACTTGGTTAAGGAGGGAAATACCAATAATCCTGTCCTACAAGAGCTGCACAAAAAAATTACATAGGGGGCAATGGACTCTAAGTGGTCATTCTAGGATTCTCTTATTTGCTACAACAAGCGCCTCTATATACCACACACTTCCTTCCACACAACCTTCCAGTCTACTCCATTCTGAGTTCTATATGGCAGAGATCCTCCTCGGCTTCTATCTTATACTCTGGGCTCCATACGACTAGAAGCGATGGATCAGGCACTCATTGACCGAGACCAGGTGCTACAGAATATTACTCATTGCCTCTAGAGGGCACAACAGGTCTACCTAGCATATGAGCTTGAGGGCAAGCTCTTTCTCCAAGGGGTGTGCGATGTTATGATTTTGGGTTAAGTGTTTGACTTTTCGTTACCTACCAGGCCGGTCTTTTGGGTAGTATTGGCTAGGTGCTTAACAATCTTCTAGACTTCAAAATGATATTTCTGAAGTAGTACTAAAACTTTCACTTAGAAGGGAAAGAGGAATGGGGGTTTGTGTGAGTGTTATTTTTCTATTGGAATTATGTTGTTGGTTTATAAGATTCTAGGGTAAATATTTTCAGAATATAGAATCCTAGAGTTGGTTTAACTGCTGGAGTTATGGAGTTAAAATAATTAATTGAATGTATAAAATAATTATCATGAATATTATGTAAATAAAATAAGTAACAAAATAATATTTTCATTAAATTTTTTGTATTATATTTTGAATAAAAATCACCATTTTAAAAATTATCAGAAAATTATTATTTTCAAAATTTCATTTATGTATAATTATTAATTTTTTAAGTAAAATGAAATAATTTTGATTCGATTAAACTAACTAAATAAAAATTTTAATTTCAATTATCTTTTTGATATAATTTAGTTATCCTACCTCTTGGAAGAGGGTGTTTTCACCTTGGTGGTAGGCACGGGTCTGGTGTCCGGAAACCCGAACATAAAAAAAACTATAAAAACAATGAATGTCAAACCCAAATCTGACCCGTTCACTTTCCCCACAACCCCATCCTCACCTCATCCCCATAAACTCAACTTAAACCCAACCCATCTCTGCCCCATCCCTAAAAAAAATCCAACCCATTCCGACAAGTTTTATATCCATGTCTTGTCCTTGCAGGTCAGGTTTGGGAAAACTCGTATCTAACCCAAAACCCAATGGATTTTTTCTATCCCAATTTTTACCCTTGGGGTGAAACCAAAAACATGAACACAAGGTTTTTAGGTCACATTGGCATCCTCTTCCTTGCCCAATACGATGTGTTGCTCCATGTTTTGTCATGAGGGTCATCTGCCTCCTTTGAGAAGGAAATATATGGAAAGGGCAAGGTGTCCTTCCCCTCGTCCATTTTCCTTTCAATCAATGATAAAAAATGGGGGAGGGTGGGGGGGGGGAGGTGTGATGAACCTTGGGTTAAGTACTTGGCTTTCTACTACCTAACAGGCCTGTCTCTTGGATAGTATTGGCTAGGTGCTTAACATTTGGTATCAGAGTTATACCGTCATTGCAAGTTTGAATCCTGGCATGACCAAACCTAGAGGAGGGGGTGACCTAGCGGTGTCTCTAGAGTGGGCCGCCGTGGACATCGGCTCAGAACGATGGGAGTATTGTTATAATCCTGGGGTTAAGTACTTGTCGTTCTACCACCTACCAGGTAGTCTCTGGGGTAGTATTTTCTAGGTGATTAACATTTGGTATCATATTTATACCGTCGTCGTTAGTTCGAATCCCAATGTGAGAAAATCTAGCAGAGGGGGCGACATAGCGGTGTCGCTAGAGTAGGTCGTCGCTAGAATGAGCCATCGTGGACGTTGGCTCATAATGGTGCGAGTATTGTTATGATCCTGGGGTTAAGTACTTGGCTTTCCGCTACCTACCAGGCCGATCACTTGGGTAGTTTTTGTCAGGTGCTTAGCAAGAGGAGGGTCAAGCCCCCTTACCCCTTTTCATTTTTGCCCTAAGGAGGAGGGTTGCATCCCTACGCCAAATGAGGAAAGAGGAGATTGATACCCTCCTTGTGCTGCCAATAGAGTGAAGGCAATGGGGATCCTCCTCTAGATTGAGGACAAGGAAGGAGAATTGCCTTCCTTTTTTAAAATGTTTAATTTTTTCCTTTTTTATTTTCTATTAAAAATTCATTTAAGTTCTTGGAGAATGAAATTGAATTCGAAAATTACTAAAAATGAGGCTCCAAGAAAATATTTTCATAACTCCAAACACAATATAGAATATATCACAATTAATCTGCCACTAAAGCCCAAATCTAAAGCAATTTCAGACACGATAATCCCCCTTTAGATAGAAAGAAACCTAAAAGATGATTTCTAGGTATTTTTGGTTGAGGATAATTCTTGATTGATGTCGAAGCAAAGACCATGGTAATACAAAGAAGGGAGACATCAAAGTGAAATAAAATTATTCCTTTTATATAATCCATGGACTTTGATAGTTTTACCTCTAGGCTCTAAATCAATCATACAAAAAGAAACATGATCAAGATGAATTCCTAGAAACTACAAACTTATGTGTCAAAATAATGGAACGAATTACTTTTATACTTGCTCTCCACTTATTAGGATAACTATAAGTTGAATGCTAACCACATATGAACTTGAAATCAATCATATAGATGTTAAAATACCTTCTGGAAAGACTACTAAGAGTAATTTATATAGAACAAAAAGGTTGTCTTGATCATGGACAGGATCAAAAGGCGTGGAAATTGATTAACAAATAATATGGACTAAAAAAAGTTCATAAAAAATTGAACAAAAATTAATAATATAACGATTAAAAGAGACCCACGTATGTAGGGTGGAATGGGTAGTAAATGAGGAGAAATTTTACATAAAATTGTATTTATGCAAGCTGGTGTATGTCCTCTTATGTCTTTCTCCTTTTGAATCATGTAGCCGTAATAGCATTGTAATCATTGTAAACACTTTCCCACAACTATAAATACAGTCTCAAGGCAAGTGGTAGACAATAGAAGCCTCTTCTTCTTGGCTCAAATTTGTCCTTACACCTCTCTATCTTTTCCCCTTTTTTCTCTCCCTTGGTTTCTTCTCTCCTCTCTTCCAAGAACAAGAGTTCCTCTCTTTTCTCCTTCCCCTGAGATCTCTTGTGTTTTTGTGTTGGCCCTAGAAATCAACATGGTATCAGAGAAGGTAAATATCTAAAGTGGACAAGGATAAGAAGATGGAGAAGAAACGGAGGAGGAAGAAGAAGAATAAGAAAAAAAGGAGTTTCTAATGTTTGTCTTTAATCTTCTTTCTCAATTCCTACTTTTCTATGTTTTTTTCACTCTCATACCATGTGTTTTATATAGAAAATTATGTACCATTGGAAATATATTTTATTCTAGTTTCTAACTCAAAAAGAATTGTGGAAATCTATTTTTTCCTAGAAAGAGAATTCGACATTTGAAGTAGCAAAGATCAAGCCAATGAAAAGTTTCAAGTAGCACTAGAAAGCGTCAACTTTTTGAACTGTTTGTACCAAAATAGCTGAAATTTTATATTGAGAAATATATCTCAAAATAAATATATGTGACTCTACTTTCTATCCCAATAAATCATTTCTAAATCTAATCTTTCTAAAAAGAGATATTATCATTGGAAGAGCCGAAGGTAATGCTAGTAGCTAGGGGTGGCATCGATCCAAGTGATATCTTAGTTTTAGAGTAAAGTGATAAGAAAAGTATCGTCCTCAAGGATTGGTAACTTTTGACAAATATTGTTCATCATTTTACATAAGAGTATGCAAATTAATAAAGCAAGAAAGTATTAAGACCAATGATTTTAATACTACATAGGTTCATACAAGTCTTTCGATCTCTATATTTACCTATGCCAAAACATCCAAGATCTATCCTATAATTCCCGCTTTCGATAGAAAATCACAAGATCAAAATCATCTAATTAATGTATAGTCAATTAGGAGCAATAATACCAGAATAAATCAGACAAACATAGAAGAGAATTAAAATTAGCATAGAAAAGCAACCATAATTCAAAACTAGATTATAGCATTTTCATAGAATAAAAAAAATTTAGTTCATGCTAAAACTTAAATTCAACATCAACAACTTCACCATATTTGTTTTATGAGGGGAATAGAATAAATGAATCTGAATAGAAGAAAATGAATCCGTGTATAATTTTCCTCTTCATCTGCTTCGCTGCCGCAGCATCTTCAAAACTACTCAGAATAATTTTTCTCTTCAGTAGGTTAACGACGGATTGAAGATTAGAGATGGAAGACAATTCGATGGACAAGGTGATCGAGCTTGGTCACACAACCAGACTGCTCCACCAACCAGTAATGCAAACTTCTTCTCACTGTAAGTTCTTGTCTCTCTGCCCAAAATAATTTTCACCTTCCGCAATGTTTTCCCTCTCTACTCAGAATAATTTTTCTCTCCTTCTTATGTCCACCTTTCCTCTCTATTGTAGTGGTTTCTTGTTCTCTCTGAATAATTTTCTTCCTCCCTTTTCTTTCATAGCGTCGCTCAGAAATAATCTATCGAAGTAGAGGTTTCAAATAATAATTTTCCGATGTATTCTTCTCCTATACAGAGGCTTTTTATTACACAATTACAACCTAATTTAGGTCCAAATTAGATCCTAGAATTAGGAACAAATCAAGGAAACAAATTGTTTCTTACAATTACGGTAACAAATTACAACCTATAATTTACAGCTCATTTCAACACTCCCCCTCAAATTGGTGCATAGATGTCGATTGTTGAATTTATGGAAAAGAGAAATACTTCTCTTATGGTCCCGGATCTGACACAAAGATTCATTCTTGACGTTCCGATTCGGCCATGGGGAATTGTAGAACAACATGGGAGAATTGTAGGGAGACATGGAGAGGAAGATGAAAATCAATCGAAAACCCTAGAGCTCGTTGAGGAGAGCTCCAAGCTTGTTTAACTTAAATTTAACCTAAAATAAATGTTTGTCTTTCTCATTAATCGTACCCCTTAAATAGGGTTCACCCTTTAGGGTTTAAGATAAAATATTACAAAAATACCCCTATAATTAAAATATTCCAAAAATACCCCTGTGCCCTAAACAGAAACAAAATAATGTAAATTAAATAAAAAATTAAATATTAATGTTATTTCGTGCATAAAATTACTCCCCTTCAGAAGAATGAGCTTGTCCTCAAGCTCGTAAGTAGGGTCTGTATGCCGACGTCTCATCTTGGGCCCAAGTAGCATCCGCGATCGCTATGTTCGCCCTCTGGACGCCCAAAACTGGAGCACTCCCTCTAGCAATTTTTTTTATGCTCGACTGTAAGGATGAGTGTTGAATGTCGCTACATCTCCCCAAGCAGCATCTCTGCCCTCCCTCAATCCTGGACTGGTGTGAAAAAGCCGCTCACGGTGGCCCCCCGTTGGCTAGGTTGCACTGTCTACACTTTGCCAGCCTGGCAGCAACAACATCAAGACCAGTCCCCCTGGGATGGAGAATAATGAGCAGCATGAACCCCCACCATTTGCTGCACCTTGAAACACTCAGAGGCCGGAAACCATCACTAATAACAGGTTCAGTAGAAGCAGTAGATTCAGCATCACCTGTATGATACAACCCGTGTCCAACACTCTGGGTTAGTGCCTTGATTGCATGCCAATAACCCTCTGCATCCACAAGAAGCACCTCGGTTGGGCTGGCTAGCAGCAGTGTATGCTGGACAGTTACAGCAGCCTTGTTGGCTTGGCTGGCTGTTAGCAGAGTAAGCTGGACTGCCCCAGAACTCCACTAGGTTAAGAGAGCCTTTGCTGGGTGTAAAGAACTCCATGGAGTGGAACTTCTTCTCTGCCCATAAACACTGCCATACCGCTCGGAATTCTCCCAGATCAAACCCCAGCAGACAAAGGGCGTTATTAGCGATTAGTTGGAAGATTAATCTACTTATCACACACAAGGCCCGATGTAGCATATGCAGTGAGCGTTGTGAGTCAGTTCATGCATTCACCAAGTGAAGAACATATGGAAGACATCTATCGGATCTTGAGATATTTAAAGAGTGATCCAGGAAAAGGGTTGTTATTCTCAAAAAATGATATGTCTACTATTGAAGGATACACAGATTATGATTGGGCAGGTGATCAGACAACCAAAAGATCCACGTTGGGTTACTTTTCTTTTGTGGAAGGGAATCTTGTCACTTGGAAAAGCAAAAAACAGAAGGTAGTATCAAGATCATGTGCTGAAGCTGAATTTCGAGGTATGGCTCATCGTGTATGCGAGTTGTTATGGATATGGAATATTGAGGGACTTAGGGATTGAATACGACAAACCTATGAATCTTCACTGTGATAACAAGGCAGCTATCGCAATTGCACAAAATCCAGTTCAACATGATCACACTAAACATGTTGAAATTGATCGTCATTTCATCAAAGAGAACCTCGATGCACAGATTATACAATTTCCCTTTATTCAATCCGTGAGTCAGATGGCTGATATGCTCACGAAGGCAGTATCAGGGAAAACATTTCATCGTATAATTGACAAGTTGGGCTTGTCTGATATCTATGCACCAACTTGAGGGGGAGTGTTAAACTGTATAGCTGTATAGCGTGATTGTTTCCTCTGATCCTGTGATTTTATTCTTTATTTTATACCTTGATTTTAGGATCTAAATTGATCCTAAAATAGACTTGTAATGTATTATAAATAGCCTCCTAGACGGAGAAGAATAAATCATCTGAAAATCATTCTTTGAAGGTTATGTTTAACACATAATGAGGATTGGTTGAATAGGTAAGAAAATAGACTTACATATCTTTCTGTTGATATATAATTGTCCATATAAAGTCTCTTTTTTATAGCATAAAATACCTCAGAATTTGAAGCTTTCTGCTGCAGCTCGAACCTCTTCTACAATCTGACCTTTGCTACTTCAATTATCGAATTCTCTTTGTAGATAACTCAGATAAAAATTTGGTTGAATAGGTAAAAGAATATACTTACACATATTTCATTTTATATATATTTATCCATATAAATTTTAGTTCTTGATAACAAAAAATTCCTTAGAATCTGAAGATTGTTGCTGCTAGTCGAACCTTTTCGCAATCTGACCTTTGCTCATTCAAATATCAATATCTCTCTGTATATAGTTCCGATTGGAAAAAAAAATCATTCTTCCTTGGAAAGTAGACTCAAATATATTTCCTTCAATATATATATTTTAATATGAAAAACTACTTATAGAGGTTAAAATTACAAAGAACTCAACGGGTGTAGGGACTGAAAAAAATAACTACGAACCTAGACTTAGGGTTTAGGGTTTAGAGAAAAGGATCACATTACCACCGTGAGTTGACCAAGTCAACTCACAGAACCTACTCTGATACCATGTTGAATTTATGGAAAAATGAAATACTTCATTGACATCAATAACTTGTTGTAATTAGAGTACATGAACCTCTATTTATAATAGAGGAAGGTAGTAAAGTCCAATTACAGTAAAACTATCCTTGTTCCAATTATACCCAAACTCTAACACTTAAGGTAAGTCCTAACATAATTAGGTAACTCAATATTGATAAAAGACAAATATAACTTAAACTAAAACTCTTCTTGGTCGTGACCCTAAAATAAAGATACTTTTGTGAGTCCTTCTTGATCTTCCAATTGATGTGATAAGGATGTCAGCTCTTGGTAATCATTGTGGGTCCTACTTCTTATGGGCTTGGGCCCATATTGTGGGCCTTCGTTGGTCATGTGACCCATCTTATAATAATCTTACATATGTGGGCCTTCCTTTGTCGTTTGGGCTTGATCTTATATTCCAACATTCACTAATAAGGCCTTAAAGTTGTTGAAAGTAATTCGTATCAACGAAAAAAGCCTTACCACAAAATTTTCCTGGTAAGAATTTAAAGCTAGAAATGTATTTTCTAGAAACATGAGGCATTAATGGTTGCAGAAGATGTATTTTTACTAGAAATACTCTTCCAACATTTCCTGAAATAAAGCACTAATAAGGACATATAATTGTAAAAAAAAATATTTTGTTTCAACAAAAATTAGCTTGCCACAAAATTTTCCTTATAAGAATTTTTACATAGAAAAGTGTTTCTCGTAAACATGAGGCACTGATGGTCCCTGGAGTTGTATTTTTACTAGAAATAATTTTCCTACATTTCCTAAAAAAATGTGTTGAATATATGGAAAAGAGAAATACTTCATTGACTTATTATAATCAGAGTACATTAACCTCTATTTATAATAGAGGAAGGTAGTAGCGTCCAATTACAATAAAACTACCTTTGTCCCAATTACACCCAAACTCTAACACTTAAAGATAAGGCCAAGCATAATTAAATAACTCAATATAGATAAAAGACAAACATAACTCAAACTAGAACTCTTCTAGGACATGACCATGAGATAAAGATGCCTTTGTGAGTCCTTCTTGATCTTCCAACCAGCTTGTGGTTATCTTTGTGAGTCCCTTTTTATCTTCGAACTTATGTGAAAAGGATGCCAGTTCGTAGTAATCATGGTGGGTTCTACTTCTTATGGGCTTGGGCCCATCTTCTAACACCCTTAGATATGTGGGTCTTCCTTGGTTGTGTGGGCTGGACCCATATTCCAACAAAATGCTCTAACAAGGCCCTAAAGTTGTGGAATGCAATTTGTTTTAGCTAAGAATTGCCTCACCAAAAAACTTTTTGGGTAAGAATTTTTTGTCAGAAATTTGTTTCCAAGAAATAAGAGATAGTAATGGGCCTGAAGAGGTATTTTTATTAGAAATACTTTTCCAAAGTTTGTTGAAAAAATGCACTAACAAATCCTTATAATTTGTTTCAGTAAAAATTACCTTACAAAAAAATTTTCCTAGTAAGAATTTTCACCTAGAAAAGTGTTTCTAGGAAATATGAAGCACTAATGTCCCTGGAGATGTATTTTTACTAAAAAGATTTTTCCAATGTTTCTTGAAAAAAAGGTACCAGCATGACCTTATTTTTGTAAAAAGTAATTTGTGTCAACAAAAATTACCTTACCACAAATGTTTTTGGTTAAAATTTTCCAATAGGAAAGTGTTTCTTAGAAACTTGAGGCACTAATGGTCTCTGGAAAAGTATTTTAAAAAAATATTTTTCAATGTTTCCTAAAAAGACACTAACATGGCATTATAGTTATAGAAAGTAATTTTTTCATAAAAAATTGCCTCACCACAAGATTTTCCTCGAAAGAATTTTCTGCTAGAAAAGTGTTTCCATAAAACATGAGGCACTAATAGTCCCTAGAGACATATTTCTACTAGAAATACTTTGCCAATATTTGCTAAAATAATGCACTAACAAGGCCTTATAGGTAGAAATTAATTTGTTTTTGCAAAATTTGCCATACCAAAAACTTTTCTTCTACAAATGTATCCATAGGAAACATGAAGTTGTAAAGGTCCTTGGAGACGTATTTTTACTAGAAATACTTTGCCAAAGTTTCCTAAAAAATGCACTAAAAAGGAGTTTTAGAAAGTAATTTGTTTCAACAAAAATTGACATACCACAATTTTTTCCTAGTAAGAAATTTCAATTAAAAAAGTGTTTCCATAAATCATCATAAATCATGAGGCACCAATGGTCCCTGGAAACATATTTTTACATGAAATGTTTTTCCATCATTTCCTAAAAACACTAACAACGGCCTTTAGTTGTAAAAAGTAATTTATTTAGCTAGAAAAGTGTTTCTTGGAAAACTGAGGCACTACTGGTCCCTGGAGGCGCATTTTTAAAAGAAATATTTTTCCAACATTTTCTAAAAAAGGCACAAACAGGGGCTTATAGTTTGTTGATTTTCAAGATTCCATATTTAATGAGATTAAGCAAAGGAGAGAAGGAAGAAGGGAGAAGAAGAAAGACAATAGAGTATGATACATGACCAACAGAGAAAAAGAGAAGAATACGTAATGGAAAAAGGAGGTAGAAATTAGGGTCTTGTACTTAGTCCAAACCCTCTCCCATAAGGTATATTTCTAGGTATCAAAACTACCAATATTACAAGTTTACCCTTCACCCTAATAAGTGTAGAATTCAGGATCTCATGAAAGGAAATTTAGATCAACAAGAAAGAAGAAGAAGAAGAAGAGAGAAGGAGAAGAGAAGAAGAAGAACATGGAAGGAGAGAGTTTGGATTAAGGGAGAAGAGGGTTGCGTCAAAAAGAAAAATGAGGGCTGGACGAATTTGTGGAAAGAGAGGAGAGTGCTCCAATGCCCTACCTCTTAGCCAATGCCTTTATTTATAATTTTACTATGCCCTTAGGGCTACAGCTTGATAAAACAAAAGACATACGAGGAACACATATTTACACTTCTATGCCATCTTTATGGAAAGTACCATATTTTACACATATGCCACTCCTTTTGTCTTGAGCTCGTGGGCTTGAGCCCATCGTCCAACACTCCCCCTCAAGCTGGAGGAGAAAAGACATCATAAATTCCTAGCTTGCCACATATAAACGATAGGATTTTAGATGTAACAGGTTTAGTGAGAATATCAGCTACTCGCTCTTGAGATGACACATGTTTGAGAGAGATTATTCCTGCTTGAAACTTCTCCCGTATAAAATGACAATCCACCTCAATATGTTTAGTTCTTTCATGAAAAAATTGGATTTGAAGTGATATGAATGGCTGCTTGATTATCACAACGCAGATTCATGGACCCCTTTTTATAAAAACCTAGTTCGGTAAGAAGGATCCTGACCCATAGAAGTTCACTAACGGTATGGGCCATAGCTCTGTATTTTGCTTTGGCGCTAGATCTTGCAACCACAATTTGCTTCTTACTTTTCCATGTAACCAAGTTTCCCCCAACCAGAGTACAATATCCTGATGTAGATTTTCTATCATCAGGAGATCCACCCCAATCTACATCTGAGAAGCCTTCTATGTTGAAGTGACCATGTTTTCTATACCGCAATCCTCTTCTTGGAGCTCCTTTTAGATAATGTAATATTCTCTCTAAAGCCTGCCAGTGGGTAATTTGTGGTTTGTGCATGAATTGACTCACCACACTTACAACATATGATATGTCTGGCCTAGTTACAGTGAGATAAATCAGTTTTCCCACGAGTCTTTGATATTTGCCTATATCAATATCTTCTTCATTTGTGGCACATAATTTTACATTTGTATCCATAGGTGTGCCAACTTGTCTACATCCCTTCATTCTTGTTTCTTCATGGAGATCCAAGACATATTTCCTTTGAGACAATATTATCCCATGTTTGGATTGAAGAACTTCTATAGCCAAAAAAATATTTAAGCATACCAAGGACTTTAGTCTTGAATTCTTGATATATCATCTGCTTCACCTCTTCTATGCTCAAAGCATCATCACCGGTTAAGATAATATCATCCACGTATATGGCCAATAATATTTTCCCTTTGACCATATCTTTATAATATATAGAATGATCAATTGAGCACCGATGAAAACCAAACCGTAGGAGTGTTTGACTAAATTTATCAAACCAAACCCGAGGGGACTGCTTAAGCACATATCAATACTTTTTTAACCGGCATACTGACTCCCCCTCAACCACATAACCAGGTGGTTGAACCATATAAATTTCCTCACTGATATCACCATTTAAAAAAGTATTTTTAACATTCAACTGATAGACGGGCCATGAGGAGTTAGCAGCAATAGATAAGATGATGCGTACCGAATTCAATTTTGCAACAGGAGAGAAGGTCTCCTCATAATCTATCCCATAGCACTACGTATAGCCCTTAGCAACAAGTCGAGCTTTAAGACGAGCAACCGATCCATCCGTATTATGTTTCACCAAAAAAACCCATTGACAACCAACCGGTCTTTTACCTTTCAGGAGTGATATTAAGTACCAGGTTTGGTTTTTATATAAGGCGTGCATTTCTTCATCCATAGCCGCCTTCCATCTTGGATGTCTCAGGGCCTCCTGATACGATGGCGGAACAGATGTAGAAGAAAGGAACGTAAGAAACTGAAAACGCTCAGAAGACAAGCGATGATGAGACATAAAATTTGAGATAGGATGTGAAGTAGTATAGGACCGACATTCTTTTCTTAAAGAAATAGGCTGAGTATCAAATTCAGGCCCATACATAGGAGGAGAAGGACTTACCTCAAGTGGATCCGACAACTCCACAGGTGAAGCTACGGCCGATGCATCAGGGGATGGTTCCACTTCAATATTGAACGGCACAAGCGGACAAGGAGTAGTAGAAGGACAAGTCCATCCTGGAGGAGCATCATGGGAGGAGTAGAAGGGGGTGTCCTCAAAGAAAGTCACATCCCTAGAGATAAACATCCTTCGAAGGGTAGGATTGTAACAGACATAACCTTTCTGGGTGCGAAAGTACCCCCAAAAAATGCACCTCATAGACCGAGGATCAAGTTTATTTTTAAGCGGGAATGTAACATGAACAAAACACGAACATCCAAACACTTTCAAAGGAAGAGAAAAAAGATCTTCACCATTAAATAACACAGAGTAAGGAGTTTTATGATGAAGGACTGATGAAGGTAACCTATTAATTAGAAAGCATGTTGTAAGTATAGCCTGAGGCCAATAGAAATAGGGTACCTTCATGGAGTAGAGGATGCCCCGAGCAACTTCAAGAAGATGACAATTCTTTCTTTCAGCAACACCATTTTGTTGAGGAGTATAGGCACATGATGTTTGATGAATAAGCCCATTACTCTCACAAAATGATTTGAAGTCATGAGACATGCATTCCTTAGCATCATCAGATCTAAGGGTTTGAATTTTCTTCCCAAATCGTGTCAAGACCATAGCATGAAAATTTTTAATTAAAGAAAGAATTTCAGAATGCTCTTTAAATAGATATAACCAAGTCACTCGAGTCAAATCATCAACAAAAATGACAAAATATTTAACTTGGGAAATATTTGAGACACATAAAGGACCCCATACATCAGAATGTATTAGCTCAAATGGAGTAGTACTTGTAGTTGTAAGATGAGGAAAATATGTACTCCTAACATGTTTACTTAATTGATAAACCTCACAACTGAAATTAGAAAGCCCTTTTAAAGATGGAACCAAAGAACGAAGTGAAGGGGTAGACGGATGACCAAGTCGGTTGTGCCAAAGTTGGGCCTCAGATGCGATGGACGATAATGTAGCTAATGGTGGAAGAGTGAAGTAGTACAAACCCCCCTTTTCATGGCCGCCACCAATCACCCGCTTCGTAGTGAGATCCTGAAAGACACAAGAAGACGGTGAGAAGGTGATAGAGCAATTTAATTGTTTGGTCAATTGACTAACCGAGAGCAAATTTAAAGGAAATTGAGGAACAAATAAAACATCTTGAAGGGGAATAGATGAAGTAAGAGAGGAGGAACATTTGCCAAGGACCTTGGTTTGGGTACCATCAGCAATAGTAGCGAATTTATGAGGATAACAAGGAGATAAGGACTGCAACAAGTGTTTGTTACCTGATAGATGTTCGGAGGCCCCGGAGTCGATGATCCAAGAGGAAGAAAGGATACTTGAGGCAATAGTAGTGGCAGCAGTAGATGATGAGGGAATAGATGATTCAATGAAGGACTTCATTTTCTGAAATGCAGCATAGTCCTCAGCCGTAAGAGTCACATCTTTGAATGATGATTCAGCCTTATCTTCATTTTTCTCAACGTTAACCGAGACTGGGTTAGTTGTGGCCAAATCAGGCTTGCCATGAAGTTTCCAATATGATGCCACAAGGTGGTTCTGATGGCCACAATAAGTGCAAAGTTGAGGCTCAGTACGAAAAGAATTTTGACCCGTTATACCACCTCTATTTTCAGCTCCTCTCATAGTTCGACCCCTCTCATATTTCTGCCCAGTCCTTGGGATGAGGAAGATGTTCCCCGATTGCCAGAGAACATCGCCAATGGAGCATCAAGAGGAGAAGGAGGGGATGGATCCGGTTTCTGAAGTAATGTAGCACTAATATCATTGAAGGATGGAAGAGCAGAAGAACTTAGAAGCTGAGTTTTGGCCACCTCAAGGTATGGTTTAATATTCGATAAGCAAATGGCTGCTGCCAAAGCTTCTCTTTGTCGTTCTTGAATGACAATATCGGTGGAATATGGCTGAGCTAGTTTCACTTCTTGAAGAAGACCTCGAAACCGTGCCAAAAATTAGTGAATATTTTCTCCATGTTTCGTATGCAGCATGTTTTGTAAGTCATCATATACTTTTTTTAATGAAGCAGTGCTTGAGTAAAGCTTGGCACAAGTGTCCCATATGTTCTTGGCAGTTTCCAAGTGGACCACATTGTTGGTCACCTGCTCTTCCATGCTATTAATGAGCCAACTTATCACCATGTTATCATCCTTAACCCACTTATGGTAGGACGTATCTTCTTCATCAATCGAAGGAGGAAAGTTAACCATGTGGCTCAAAAGGTCACGAGTAATAAGAACCCTCCGAACCGATTGTGACCAGTTCATGTAATTGGAGAGACCTCTAATTGGAATTGTAGTAATACGGAGTATATCACTCTTATTACTATTGTATCCAATCTCCATGATGAGGCAAGTAAAATATGGAGGTCAAGGAAAAGGCCTTCTTCAAAGAACAATTACTCAATGTAATTTGAAGAACCCGTAGACCAAATCAATCTCCAACAAAAGAGAACAAGAACCAATTTCTTTCACGAGGGCAAGCACCAAATTATCAACAAAATTGTACCTTTAGAAAGTGATAATAACATCCAGCCATCACTCAACTTCTCTTGTATTCATAAGAACAAAGAGAACAAAGTATATGCAACCGATTAGGCCTTAATCCAAACTCTCACACAAACGAGCAATAAACAAAAATTTAGAGAAGATTAACCAAGACACTTGGAAGAGATTTATCTTCAGCTCATGGGAGACTTCAACGTAAACAAAAATTCAATTGTTGAAGTTAAAAAAAATGGAACTACAAAGGGTAAATGACTGCTGGAATTTCATCAAACATATAATGGGCATCTAACAACATAACACAAACCCATGAGCAACCTTAAGTAGGAGAAGATATAGCAACGTGTGTTGGAATTCTACCTCAAATGAGATGGATCCAAATTACATAAAGGTAATTGAATTTCATTCATCAATCTTAATAAGATGCAAACAGCAAATGATCTTGATCACTCTTGTAATTGATTTACATGGAGTCAAGATTATAACATCAATTTAGTCATAGAAATAAATCTTTACAACATATAAAGATTTATCTGGACTTGATGTGACTCAAAATTCAAGAAGTAAAGAAAAACAATAAAAATGAGTATGTAAATAAGAAAAGGAAATAAAAAAATGTAAATAAGAAGAGCATGAACTTATCTCTTCATGACTGAACTCCTTTTACAACTTCTTGAACATATTTCATAATAACTCCATGAAGAGAGATCCTAAACTCCTTGCTCTGATACCATGTAGAATTTAGGATCTCATGAAAGGAAGTTTAGATCAACAAGAAAGAAGAAGAAGAAGAAGAATGTGGTAGGAGAGAGTTTGGATTAAGGGAGAAGAGGGTTGCGTCAAAAAGAAAAATGAGGGCTAGACAAATTTGTGGAAAGAGAGGAGAGTGCTTCAATGCCCTACCTCTTAGCCAATGCCTTTATTTATAGTTTTACAATGCCCTTAGGGCTACAACTTGATAAAACAAAAAACATAAAAGGAACACATATTTACACTTCTATGCCATCTTTATGGAAAGTACCATATTTTACACATATGCCACTCCTTTGACGTCTGGGCTTCTTATCTTGAGCTCGTGGGCTTGAGCCCATCTTCCAACAATAAGAGTAAAGAAGAGACAAGAAATTTAAACTAATTACATTAGTGCCACCTTAATTACATCATATCCTTCAACACTCCTCCTCAAGCTGGGAGGTAATGGCAATGATCCCAGTTTGAACCAAATAACATAGATGTAGTAATAAACGCCTCCATCACGGTGTCCCAACCTAGGCACCGACTCTAAAAAGGTAAAAATGGGTGATAAAAGTGGGTAATGCATGTCATTCACAAGATGGCAATAAAAGACCCATTGGTACATATAAAAAGTCTCAATGGACTTAAAAATACCCATATATATATATATGTATGCATGTATGTATATATATAAAGGTAAACCAATTGAAGCAACACACAAGAGGTTGGACCAAAGGAGTAAGTGAGAGTCAAATAAAGGATGGTAGGAGAAAAGCCGTCAAATAACCAATGGGTAATGGGTAAAGTAGAAGATAAGATGTTGAGGCCACCATGTGCTTTACTTTTCTCAGAAATTCAAATTTAGCATCATACTAACCAATGCCGACAACAGTCAACAAATAATGAACCCAAGGCAAACAATTGAGGAGTTCTTCATCATAAATAATGTCCTAATCAAAGAGACACAATAGTAGCAGCAGAAATGGGCCAATGCCCAAATAATGCACCATATGTGCAGTTGTATAGTGGTGGATAATCGTTAAATAATAGCGGTCCTTAAGAGTAATAAGGACACATGAAATAGTCCATAGCGAGTCCATCAGTAAATAAAGAAGTTGCACCAAATAGTATGTTGGAATCGAGTAATAATCTAAGATAATAATCCAGTTGGAGATAGAGAACTGAGTCGAACTGAGTCGTCAAAGATATAGGTATAGAACTTGGGATCCAAACAAGTATAACTGAGGTAGAAAATAAGAGAGGTGATTCAGGTTGACCCGGCCCAATTGACTCGGTCATGAACAAAACTGGTAAGTAGCCTTGGGTTGCTGGGTTAACTCATCCCGGTCTGGGTTGTTCGGCAGGCGCTCGACCCGCCATTCCATTAAATCAACTTTCTTAACATAGGAAACTTGATATTCAGCAATAGTGACGTCTTCCCCGCACAGCAGAGACGCTGGTTTGCCATCTAGAAAATGGCAACACTGCAGGATCAATCAGCCAGCACCTTCGTCCTCCCAAAGTACCAACCAAGATCAATTCTGAATTGACATAAGATTACGAGAGTTTCCAAAGATAGCAGAATTACGCAGTAGCAACAAAGACAACAACGAAAACAGAAACTTCATTGAAGTAGAGAACCGACGGCTCGAGAGAATATCTATCACTGAGGGATTTTCTGATTGAGTTTCCTTGGCAGATCGGAACCTCTACATAACGGCAAGGCAGCACCTAAGTTGGAAATTTAATTCTGAAAAATCATCGTCTTCTTCCCCGACACCGAACAGAGTAGGACAACAGCTTAACCATGATAGAGATAGGTTTGTGACTTCCAAAAAAAATAATAGAAACTATAGAAATAAGATCTTATCCCGCAGGTCCAGCAGAGTAATCAGCAAGAAAATCACCCGAGGAGACCATAGGAGTTTCTAGAAATCAATCGGCAACAGCAGTGGAGAAAAAAATCTCACGACACTTGTAATACAACAAACCAGGCTTAAAATCAGCAACACAATGACGAAACGAAATCCCGTCAATTCAGCAACTAGCCGAGATAGTTTCGGCTTGCCAATGGAGAAGTAATTCAAGCCAGTAACATTTGACTTAGATATGTGTTGTAGAGGTAAGCATGATAGAGTCTACCATGGAGTCCGCCATGTTGGCCAAAATAATAAGGAAGATACCATAGTTCAACTGCTGGTAATATTCTCAAAACAGAGACGAGAGCAAGATACGGAACCAAGAGTCTTGTTTCTTTTCTTAGCATCAAACTGAAAGGTCTACTAAATCAACCAGCAAGACTTTCCAAAATAATATCTAGAATAATAGCAATGTGTTTTCTGGATTTACAACAACGTGAAATATATCTAGCTCTGCTTGATCATCCATGACTGAAACAAAAACTTTCCAAATAGAAAAGAAGTCACCTATCAATACAGCAATAGCTTGACGATAAATCTTCTCAATTAATGGAAGTCTTTATCTCTATATATTAGCTATTTTTATGTGCAAGACTTCATCAAGCCATGAGTTTCGAACAGAGACGTAAGATAACAATGGTATACTAGTTTGCAGCAATTTTTTCAAATAGAAAGGCTCATCAAGAGATGACAAAGAAATAGGTGGAGGTGATAAGAGGATTCATAATCAAGTTTCACATAGAAGTACCAAAGCAGAAGTCGTGGAAGCCACCAGCAAACCCATTCTCTTCATCGAAAAAAAAACCCAGATAGAGTCAAAATTGCCCCTATAACAACAAACTAATGGAAGTTGTTCCTGGCTACTGTTACTTCAAATTCTGAACCTCTGCTGTTCAAGAACAATGGCTAGAATGTAGTAGTAGTAGTTTTTAATAGAAAACCATTGTTTTACGACAATTACCACCTCTAGTACTACTTCATTTTTTAGCAGCAACAATCCTCCAGTCTGAATTCTAGAACAAGGGAACAAAAGTTCTGGAATGAAGAGAAGAAAAAAAGCTTACCATCCAAATAGAATGATGATGGCTGAGTTCAGTGATCTTCTTCCCTCCATGGAGAGTTCCTTTGATTTCTTGGACCAAAAAAACTTTGTGAGCAGAGTAATGAGGCATGTAACAGAAAGCCTTATACTGATATGGGTTCTCCTCTTAAAACAAAGAAAAGAGCATCAGCCAATCAATCGATGACCAATCACCATCTAAAATTCTTTCAGAGAGAATAACTCTTTCACCGAGCAACATCTAACAAAAACTGGGTAGAGAAAAACCAACAAGAATCCTGAAAAACTTAGTCATCGCTCTGATACCATGTTGATTTTTAGGATTCCATAGGTAATGAGATTAAACAATGGAGAGAAGGACGAAGGGAGAAGAAGAAGAGAGGATAGAGTATGATAAACGTCCAATTGAGAAAAGAGAGAAGAATATGTAAGGGAAAAAGGAGGCAGAAATTAGGGTCTTGGACTTAATCCAAACCCTCCCCCATAAGGTGTATTTATAGGTATCAAAATTACCAATATTACAAGTATACCCTCACCCTAATAAGAGTGATGAAGAGACAATAAATTTAAACTAATTACATTAGTGCCACCCTAATTACATCATATCTTCCAACATACATTTAGAAAGAAATTTGTTTTAGCAAAAATTTCCTTACCACAAAATTTTCCAGGTAAGAATTTTTCACTAGAGAAGTGTTTCTTGGAAACATGAGACACTAATGGTTCCTAGAGATGTTTTTTTTTTTCTAGAAACACTATGCCAAGATTTCATGAAAAAGAATGCACTAACATTATTACCATATGTTGGAATGTATATAAGATAGGTTTTATGTTAATATTCGTTATATAAATTATGACACGTACATAGGTCAATTAGAAAGGGATTAGTTGGGCAGGGTTACATTCTATTTAGCCCATGGGCTGCATTGTTATTTACCTAACCCTAAGTTTAAATATAAAAGAGCGGCGAAGCACTCTCATTTTTCCAGCCTTCTTTGTGTCATCTTGTTCACGGTGAACTCAGAGCTTGAAGCGCTTCTCCTTGGCTGTTCTGACAGCCTCTTGTGGTGGTGTCTCTGTCCACCGAACCCAGAGCTTGGAGCTCTTGCTCTTGTCTGTGCCATCAGCCTCATTTTATGGTGGTTCTGTCCACACAAACTCAGAGCTTGGAGCTCTTGTTCTTGGCTGTTCTGTCAGCCATCAGTGGTGGACATTGGTTGTTCTCATCAGGCTTTACTCGTCTAGAAATCTTTGTCATGGTATCAGAGCTTGGAGCTGCTCACAAAATATTTTCTTGGCGTGGTGGTTCAGCTTCCTTGTGCTGAACATGAGCTTGAAGTTCAAAGTTTCTATCGGAGGAGTCAAGGGTTTTGTTCAGAACTTTTTTCTCGGTGTAGTAGTTCAACTTCTCTGTGCTGAACTTGAGCTTGAAGCTCAAATTTTTTGTTTGTTGGAAGATAAGATCAAGCCCAAATGACCAAGGAAGGCCCACATATGTAAGATTATTATAAGATAGGCCACATGACCAAGGAAGGCCCACAAAGATGGGTCCAAGCCCATAAGAAGTAGGACCCACAATGATTACCAAGAGCTGGCATCCTTATCACATAGTTGGAAGATCAAGAAGGACTCACAAAAGTATCTTTATCTTAGGGTCACAACCAAGAAGAGTTTTAGTTTAAGTTATATTTGTCTTTTATCAATATTGAGTTACCTAATTATGTTAGGACTTACCGTAAGTGTTAGAGTTGGATTGTAATTGGGACAAGGGTAGTTTTATTGTAATTGGGCTCTACTACCTTCCTCTATTATAGATAGAGGTTCATGTACTCTGATTACAACAAGTTATTGATGTCAATGAAGTATTTCACTTTTTCATAAATTCAACATGATATCAGAGCAGGTTCTGTGAGTTGACTTGGTCAACTCACGGAGGTAATGTGATCCTTTTCCCTAAATCCTACACCCTAGGTCTAGGTTCGTAGTTATTTCATTCAGTCACTACACCTGTAGATTTCGTTGAGATTTTCACCTCTATACATAGTATTTAATATTGAAATTTATATATTGACAGAAATATATTTGTGTCTACTTTCCAAAAAAGAATTATTTGTTCCAATCGGAGTTATCGATAGAGAGATATCGATATTTGAATGAGCGAAGGTCAGTTTGAAAAAAGGTTCGAGCAGCAGCAGCAATCTTCAGATTCCGAGGTATTTTTTGCTATCAAGAACTAGACTTTATATGAAGAAATATATATCAAAATAAATATCTATAAGTCTGTTATTTTACCTCTTCAACCAAATTTTTGTCTGAGTTATCTACAAAGAGAAATCGATATTTGAAGCAAGAAAGGTCAGATTGAAAAAGAGGTTCTTGCGGCAGCAGAAAGCTTCAATTTCCCAGGTATTTTATGCTATCAAGAAAGAAACTTTATATGGAGAATTATATATCAAAAGAAAGATAAGTAAGTATATTTTATTACCTATTCAACCAATTCTTTGTATGAATTTTTTATAAGGAGATATTGAACTTGGAAGAGTCAATGGTTGTTCAGGAAAAACAGGAGAAACAAAACTTAGTTCAGTCAGATGACAAAGACAGAAAACTATCAGATTATTTATCTTATGATAATTATATTTAACTAATTTAATTCATACTTTGATGAAAGTATTTAATTCTAGTTTCATATGGAAAAAATTTCATGTCAATCTTATCTATATTGAAAGATATATTTGAATTGGAAGAATCAAAGGTCATGTTGGTATCCTGTTGTATTAAAAAATCCGAATTTATGCCGATTGTTTTACGTCATTGTTTGTGTTGATATATCAGGAAAATATCTCACTTCTCCCTAGTTTAAGGGCTTATTTACAAATCTCTGTTATTTGGGATTATTACTACTTCTGTGATATTTGGTTCAAGCTGGGATCACTGCCATTACCTCCCAGCTTGAGGGGGAGAAGTAGAAGAAGAAAAAAAAAGAGGTATTTTATTCCTTATGTTGTGGATAAGTTTATGTGACCAAAATATTCAAGAAAGGGGGAGCACAAAAGATGAAGTTTGTGCATCTAAGAAGAAATTTTATATTGGATTATTTAATGGATTCTTTGACAAAGTTTACTATTTGGTTCATGTTATATGTGTTGGAAGATGGTCGTGTTATATTCAGCTGCAACTATTACGTCTCTTTGGGTACATTATTATTGAATAAGAGGTGGCCTCATGTCATCATTTATTTTACCCTATCGAAAAGATCAAATGTTTTTGTGGTTGGGAGTCCATGACGGAGGAACTTCATCCCCATAAAAAAGATGAAAATTATTTGTGGTTGGGAGTCCACAACGGAGGAACTTCATCCCTGTCAAAAAGATAAAAATTATTTGTGGTTGGATGTCCATGACGGAAGTCCATGACGGAGGAACTTCATCCCCATAAAAAAGATGAAAATTATTTGTGGTTGGGAGTCCACGACGGAGGAACTTCATCCCCATCAAAAAATTGAAAATTATTTGTGGTTGGAAGTCCATGACGGAGGAACTTATGATTACATCTATGTTATCCATCCTCCCCCCCGTAATGGCTTTTATGTTTCCTACCACTTGAGAGTCGTTGTCTTGTGGAGGGACACGGTGGTGAATGCTTCAAAATGCCGATAGACACACTACCAATAGTAGTGGAGTGTGCCCTACATCCAGCATTAAGACTGGAGTATGAAGCAATGGCTTACTGGCTAGGAGTGATTTTTACTCTCTTATAATGCCACTGGGCCTCATGGAGAATGCAACAACGTGAGGGGGAATGTTGGAAGATGAAGTCATATTGGAAGATGTGCCATTTTATACAAAAATATTTTATACATAATTTGCAGCAAGCTGGGAGTTCATGTTGTTTTCTCACCCCCAGCTTGAGGGGGAGTGTTGGAAGATAAAATCAAGCCCAAACGACCAAGGAAGGCCCTCATACGTAAGATTATTATAAGATGGGCCACATGACCAAGGAAGGCCCACAAGATGGGCCCAAGCCCTTAAGAAGGAGGACCCACAATGATTACCAAGAGTTGGCATCCTTATCACATCAGTTGGAAGATCAAGAAGGACTCACAAAAGTATCTTTGTCTTAGGGTCACGACCAAGAAGAGTTTTAGTTTAAGTTATATTTGTCTTTTATCAATATTGAGTTACCTAATTATGTTAGGACATACCTTAAGTGTTAGAGTTTGTGTGTAATTGGAACAAGGGTAGTTTTATTGTAATTGGACTCTACTACCTTCCTCTATTATAAATAAAGGTTCATGTACTCTAATTACAACAAGTTATTGATGTCAATGAAGTATTTCACTTTCCCATAAATTCAACAAAGGAGTCAAAGGTTTAGTTCAAATTTTTTTGGGTGTGGTGGTTCAGCTACTCTGTGCTGAACTTGAGCTTGAAGCTCAAGGTTTCTGTTTGAGGAGTCAAGGCTCTGTTCGAATTTTTCTTGGTGTGACTGATCTGTTCTGGGCTGAACGTGTTCTGTTACACTGCTGTTCAGCAGCTAGGTGACCTGAGGTCTGGTCACTTTAGTGGTGGTAGATCTGGAATTTTCAGAAATGGTTTCTGAAATTTCCAGTAAGGGTTTCAGCATATTTGTTGCCTTCGGAAAACATCTTTGTAGGGCTTGTATTTCAGCCACTCTTGCTCTCGGCTTGCTGTCAACATCATGTCAATGGACAAGTTATATTTTTCTCCTATTCGGTTCATGGGTAAGAACCATAGTGCGTGGGCATTTCAGTTCCGCTTATTTGTCATGGGAAAAGAATTATGGGGTCATATAGATGGGTGTGATCCAGCACCTCATGAGGCCAAAGCTTTGTCAAAATGGACCACCATGGATGCTTGGGTCATGACTTGGATACTTAGGTCTATTAAGCCTCATTTAGTTCTTAATATGAGGCCCTACAAAACTGCAATGGATATGTAGAATTACCTCCACAAGGTTTATCATTAAAACAACACGGCTTGGTGGTTTCAAGTGGAGTATGAGATGGCTAACTTCACACAAGGAAACCATTCCATTGAAGAATACTTTTTGGTTTTTCAAAATCTTTGGGCTGACTATACCAACATAGTTTATGAGAACGTCCCAGTTTCTGCTCTCTCTGTTGTTCAAGTCATACATGAAACCAGCAAGAGAGATCAATTATTAATGAAGATTTGTTCTGAGTTTGAGATTTGCCGTTCTCATCTGATGAATCGTCGTCCTGTGTCGTCTCTAGATGCTTGCTTGAGTGAACTTCTTAGGGAGGAGCAGAGCATTGCTACTCAGGCTGGCATGGAACATCGGGACCATGCTGATGCCTCTGCTACTGTGACCTATGCAGCACAAGCGAAAAATAAGGGTCAGGACATGAGTTTTGTTCAGTTCTTTCACTGCAAAGATTATGGTCACTTTGCTCAGGAATGCCCAAAGAAGTCTTGTAACTACTGGAAGAAATTGTGCTTGCCCTAAAAAGAATAAGGGTACTTCTTATCATGCCTCTAATAGTTCTTCTAGTTCTACGGCATTGATGACTGCCATCCCAGTTACTAAAATTTCAGTTCCTACAACACAGACAAATCCAAACACACTCACCCCTGAAATGGTACAACAAATGATCATCTCTACTTTTTCTGCTTTTGGTCACTCAGGTAAGCATAAAGTCTCTGCTCAGCCATGGTATTTTGATTCTGACCCTTCTAAACATATTACCAACAATGTCGTGTCTCTTTCTAATATCCAAAAGTATGATGGAAATCTGAAAATCAACACTGTTGATGGCAGGCCTCTGCCTATCAGTGTTGTTGGTGATCTTTCTCCCACCTTAGCTTATGTTTTTGTGTCCTCTGACCTCTCTAAAAATCTTCTTTCTATTGGTCAACTGGTTGATAAAAATTGTAATGTTCATTTTTCTAGCTCTAGTTGAGTTGTGCTGGATCAAGCATCAAGGAAGGAGATCACGAAGGGGCCTAAAGTGGGATGACTTTTTCCACTTAAAGTATTTCTTTCTACCATTATTTCGCATGCTCCTATACTTTCCTTTGCATGCAATGTTGTTGGTTATGGCACTAAGATCTGGCATAGAAGTCTAGGACACCCAAACTCTGATGTTCTTTGTACAATGTTTAATTCTGGTTTATTAGGAAGTTCAACATGTTCTTCCCTTGATCTTTCTTTTGTTTGTTCGTCATGCAAACATGGAAAAAGTAAGGTTCTACCTTTTCCTCATCATGCATCTCATGCCTCCCACTATTTTGATGTTATTCATAGTGATGCTTGGGGAATCGCTCTTGTTGTCCCGCATGTGCATTATTAGTACTTTGTTACCTTTATTGATGACTTCAATAATTTTAGTTGGGTCTACTTACTACGGACTAAGTCAGAAGTTTTCTTAGTATTTAAGCGCTTTCTTGCACTTCTTGAGACTCAATTATCTGCTTACATTAAGGTATTGTGATTTGATTATGGAGGCGAGTACATGTCTAATGAGTTTCAGTATTTTCTTCAAAGCAAAGGCATCATCTCTCATCGTTCTTGTCCCTCGACACCACAAAAAAATGGAGTTGATGAGTAGAAAAATTGTCATCTTCTTGATATGGTCCGAACTCTTTTACTTGAATCATCTATTCCTCCCTGTTTTCTATGTGAAGCGCTTTCTACTTCAGTTCATTTAATCAACCACCTGCACTCTCCTACATTGCATCATGTTTCTCCATTCTTTAAGTTATTTGGTTATTCTTCGTCATACACTGATCTTCAGACATTCGGTTGTGTTTCTTTTGTTCATCTACCTGATCATCAACGACACAAACTTATAGCCCAATCACTTGTGTGTGCTTTTCTTGGTTATGGTATTTCTCAAATGGGCTATGTTTGCAATGATTCGTATGCTCATGGTATCCGTGTTTCTAGGAATGTGGTTTTCTTTGAAAATCAATATTTCTTTCCATCTCATGTTGCGATGCCATCTGCGTCTTTATCTATTCTGCCTAGCTTTGATGAGTCATGTCCCACTTCCTCAATGCCCCCTCTTGATCATGAGCTAGCACCTGCTCCTAATCATCCCTCTGCTCGTACCTCCACCACTCTTTGTCGGTCTACTAGCACTTCTCGCCCCACTGATAGGTATGGTTTCTCCTCCTCTGTATCTCTTGTGGCTACTTTATCATCTATTTCCATTCCCTCTTGCTACAAATAGGCAATGGCACATGAGTGTTGGCAAAAGGCAATACAAAAAGAACTACAAGCTCTAGAGGAGAATCACACTTGGGATATTGTTACTTTCCCCCCTGCTATCCGGCCTTTTGGAAGTAAATGGGTTTTCTCTATCAAACTGCGTTCAGATGGATCTTTGGATTGGTACAAAGCCTGCCTCGTAGCCCTGGACAACAAGCAGGAATATGGGATTGATTATTAGGATACATTTGCTCCAGTTGCTTAGATGACCATGGTTCGAACCATATTAGCCATTGCAGCCTCATAGTCATGGCCACTGCATCAGATGTATGTGAAGAATGCCTTTCTCCATGGTGATCTACAAGAGGATATCAACATAAAGCTTCCCTCTGGTATGACTACTTCTTCTCTTAATGATGTCCGCAAGCTACGACATCCTCTGTATGGGCTTAAGAAAACTCCCCGAGCTTGGTTTGAGAAGTTTTACGGTATACTTATTCTTAAAAGTTTACACAAAGTCAGTATGATTCTTCTCTCTTCTATCACAAGTCTGCCACGGGAATGGACATTTTCTTGGTTTATGTGGATGACATTATCATTACTGGCACTGACTCTGGCCTGATTACTAAGCTTCAACAGGTGTTGCATGAAACTTTTCATATGAAGGATCTTGGCCAGCTCACGTACTTCTTAGGGCTGGAAGTACATCATCGACCCAATGGTATTTTATTAAACTAGCATTAGTATATTCAAGATATTATTACCTTAGTTGGTTTGGAGGACACTTCTTCAGTTGTTGTGCTTCTTCGGTTGTTGTGCCTATGGAGGTCAATGTCAAATACAGGAAAGATGACGGGGCTCTTCTTGATGATCCTACTATCTATCAATGCCAGGTTGGGAGTCTCATGTACTTGACCGTGACTTATCCCGATATCTCCTATGCCATTCATCAGGTCAGTCAGTTTATGTCTTCTCCTTGACATCTTCATCTTGAGGCAATTCGGTGCTTCATCTGCTATCTGTGAGGTTCTCCTACTGGTGGGTTATTCTTTCCTACAGGCTTCGAGCTTCGACTTGTTGCCTACAGTGATGTTGATTGGGCTGGATGCCCCGATACCCGTCGTTCTACTATAGGTTGGTGTATATTTTTAGGGGATGCATTGATTTCTTGGAAATGTAAGAAACAAAACCAGGTGTCCAAGTCCACTACTGAGGCCGACTATCATGCCATGTCTACTGCATGTTTTGAAATTATATGGCTACGCAGTCTTCTTGCTGAGCTCTAGTTTCTTCAAACTACCTCTACACCTCTCTATGTGGATAATACAAGTACTATTCAGATTGTTACCAACCCTATTTGCATGAGCGCACCAAGCACATTGAGGTGGATTGTCACTCTATCCGTAACACTTTGGAGCGTCGGGTAATATCTCTTCCGTACATCTCTTCGGATCTTCAAGTGGCTGATGTCTTCACCAAAGCATTGTCTTAACCCCGACATAATGTTTTGGTTGGCAAATTGTTGCTGGTTGACTTCCCAGCATCAATTTTAGGGGGGATGTTACCATATGTTGGAATGTATATAAGATAGATTTTATGTTAATATTTTTTGTGTAAATTATGACATGTATATAGGATAATTAGAAAGGGATTAGTTGGGCTGGGTTGCATTGTATTTAGCCCATGGGCTGTATTGTAATTGACCTAACCCTAAGTTTAACTTGAAAAGAAGAAGAGGGGAGAAGCACTCCCATTTTTCCTGCCTGCTTTGTGTCATCTTGATCATAGTGAACTCAGAGCTGGAAGCTCTTCTCCTTGGCTGTTCCATCAGCCTCTTGTGGTGGTATCTCTGTCCACCGAACTCAGAGCTTGGAGCTCTTGTTCTTGGTTGTGCCGTCAACCTCATTTGGTGGTGGTTTTCTCCACGCAAACTTAGAGCTTGGAGCTCTTGTTCTTGGTTGTTCCGTCAGCCATCAGTGGTGAACATTGGTTGTTCTCATCAGGCTTTAATCATCTAGAAATATTTGTTAAACTTGACCTTGTAGTAGTCGAAAGTAATTTGTTTCAAGTAAAATATCCTTACCAAAAAAAATTCTTGTTATGAATTTTCTGCTAGAAAAAGTATTTTCAGGAAACTTGGGGCAGAAATGGTCCCTGGAGACTTAAGAAAAACTTTTCCAAAATTTTCATAAAATTAGCCTTACCAAAAAATTTCCTACAAAGAATTTTCAGCTAGAAAGTGTTTCTAGGAAGCATGAGTATCAAATGGTCGATCAAGACATATTTTTACTACAACTATTTTTCCAACATTTCCTAGAAAAATGCACTAACATGGACTTATAGTTGTAGAAAGAAATTTTTCTCAGCAAAAATTGCCTTACCACAAAATTTTCCTGTTAAGAATTTTCAGCTAGAAATGTGTATCCAAGAAACATGAGGAAGTAATAGAGCCAAGAGACATATTTTTGAAAGAAATTATTTTCCAACATTTCTAGGAAAAAGGGCACAAACATGGCCTTATAGTTGTAGAAAGTAATTTGTTTCACCAAAATTTACCTTACAAAAAAATTTTCCTGGTTAGAAGTTTTAGGAAACATGAGGCATTAATGGTCCCAAGAGATTTATTTTTAAAATAAATACATGTCCTATGTTTAAAAAAAAAGGCACTAAAATGGCCTTATAGTTGTAGAAAGTCATTTGTTTAATCAAAATATATTTCCTACAAAATTTCCTGATAAGAATTTTTCAGCTTGAAAGTGTTTCCAGGAAACATAAGCCTCAAATGGGTCCCAGAAAACATTTTTTTCTAGAAATACTTTGCCAACGTTTCCTAAAAAAAGAGCAGTAACAAGGCCTTATGGAGGTAGATAGTAGTTTGTTTCAGCAAAAATTGTCTTACCCAAAAATTTTCCATGTAAGAATTTTTAGCTAGAAAAGTGTTTCTTGGACACACTAATGGCCCTTGGAGATGGACTTTTACTAGAAATAATTTTCCATTTTTTTCTCAAATAATGCACTAACAAGGCCGTATAATTTTTTAAAGTAATTTGTTTCATAAAAATTGTCTTACCATAAAATTTTCCTAGTAAGAAATTTCAGCTAGAAAAATGTTTCTAACAAATAGATCACACAAATTGTCCTTGGAGATGTATTTTTATAAGAAATAGTTTTCCAACATTTCTTTGAAAAATGCACTAACAAGGCCATATAGTTGAAAAAAGTAATTTCTTTTTTTAGGAAAAAATGTCTTACCAAAAAATATGCTAGAAAGAATTTTCCGTTAGAAAAGTGTTTTCAGGAAACATGAGTCACAAATGTCCCTAGAGATGTATTTTTACTCGAAATACTTTTCCAAAGTTTCCTGAAACAAATGAACTAACAAGGCCATATAGTTGTAAAAAAAATTGTTTCATAAAAAAATTGCTTTTCACAAAAAACATTTTTGGTAAGAATTATCAGCTAAAAAATTTTTTCCAGGAAAAATGGGGCATTATAGTTTTAGAAAGTATTATAAAGTAATTTGTATAAAAAAATTGCTTTAAAAAATTATCCTCGTAAGAATATTTAGCTAGAAAAGTATTTCTAGGAAACATGAGGCACTAATGGTCCCTAGAAACGTATTTTTATTAGAAATATTTTTTATTTGTATCTAGTAAAACTCACTAAAAAGGCTTTATAGTTGTAGAAAATAATTTAAATTAGCAAAATTTTCCTAGTACGAATTTTCATCTAGAAAGTGTTCCCATGAAATATGAGGCAATAATGGTACTTGCAAACAAATTTTTACTAGAAATATTTTTCCAATGTTTTCTGAAAAATACACAAACAAGGACTTATTGTTGTAGAAATTAATGTGTTTTAAAAAAAGTTTCCTTACCAGAAAAAATTTCTGGTAAGAATTTTCAGGAAAAAAAATGTTTTCTAGAAACAAGAGGCACCAATGGTCTCTGAAGACATATTTTTACTGAAAATAATTTTCCCTCATTTCTTTAAAAAATTCAGTAACAAGGCCTTATAGTTTTAAAAAGTAATTTGTTTTAGCCAAAATTGCCTCACCATAAAATTTTCAGGTAAGAATTTTTTGCTAGAAAAGTGTTTCAAGGAAACATGAGGCATTGAATGGTCCTTACAAACAAATTTTTAATAGAAATAATTTTCCAAAAATTCCTAAAACAATGCACAAACAAGGCCTTTTAGTTGTAGAAAATAATTTGTTTCAACACAAGTTACCTTACAAAAAGTTTTTTATAAGAATTTTCAGTGTGAAAAGTGTCTTCAGGAAAATATGAGGCACAAATGGTCCCAAAAGAAATAATTTTCCAAGACTTCATGAAAAAATGCACTAACATGACCTTATAGTTGTAGAAAGTCTTCTGTTTCAACAAAAATTGCCTTGCCACAAAATTTTCCAGGTAAGAATTTTCTACTAGAAAAGTGTTTCTAGGAAATGTGAGGAATTAGTGGTTGCTGCAGATGTATTTTTTCTAGAAATACTTGCCCAACATTTCCTTAAAAAACTCATTAACATGGCCTCGTAGTAGTAGAAAATAATTTGTTTGACCAAAACATGGCTTACCAAAAAAATTTCTTAGTAAGAATTTTCACCTAGAAAAATATTCCCAGGAAACATGAGGAAGAAATGGTAAATGGAGACTTATTTTACCAAAATTTTTTTCCAAAATTTTCAAAAAAATGTGGTAAAAAGTTTTTATAGTTGTTGAGAGTAATTTTTTCAACAAAAATTGCCTTACCACAAAACTTTCCTGGTAAGAACTTTCAGTTAGAAAAATGTTTCCATGAAACTTGAGGCACTTTTAGTCCCAAGAGACGTATTTTACTAGAAATAGTTTTCCAATGTTTCCTGGAAAATTGCACTAACATGGCCTTATAATTGTAGAAAACAATTTGTTTCAACAAAAATTGCCTTATCACAAAATTTTCATCCTAATCATTTTCAACTAAAAAGTTATTTAAAGGAAACATGAGGCACAAATGGTCCTTGGAAACATATTTTTACTAGCAATACTTTTCCAACATTTACTGAAAAAAAAATGCACTAAGAAGGCTTATAGAGGAAGAAAGTAATTTTTTTTAGCAAAAATTCTCTTGCTCCAAGATTTTCCTGGTAAGAACTCTCAGCTAGAAAAGTATGTCCAGTAAACAAGAGGAACTAATGGCTTGGAGATGTATTTTGACTAGAAATACTTGTCCAAGGTTCCCTAAAAAAATGCACTAAGAAGGCCTTAAAGATGTTGAAAGTATTTTTTTAAGCAAAAATCGTATTACCACTAAATTTTTCTGCTAAGATTTTTTTGATAGAAAAGTGTTTACAGAAAACATGAGGCAATAATGGTCACTAAAGACTTATTTTTACTATAAATAATTTACCAACGTTTCCTGAAAAAAAAAAACACTAACAAGGCCTTATAGTTGTTAAAAGTAATTTGTTTAAGCAAATATTTCCTTACCAAATTAATTTTCTGGTAAGAATTTTCAGCTAGAAAAATGGTTCTTGGAAACATGAGGCACTAACGGTCTCTGTAGATGTATTTTCACTCAAAATACTTTTTGAAAGTTTCCTAAAAAAATTCACTAACAAGGCCTTATAGTTGTAGAAAGTAATTTGTTTCAGAAAAAAATGTCTTACCAATAAATTTTCCTAGTAAGAATTTTCAACTTTCCAGGAAACATGAGGCACTATTGGTCCTTGGATATGTATGTTTTCTAGAAACACTTTTCCAATGTTTCCCAAAAAAAGACACTGACAAGGCCTTATAGTTGTAGAAATTAATTTGTTTCAACAAAAAATATGTTACAACAAAAATTTTGTGGTAAGAATTTTCAGATAGAAAGTGTTTCCAAGGAATATGAGGCACTAATGGTCCTTAGAAACATATTTTTAATTTAAATAATTTTCCAATGTTTCTCAAATAAAGGCACTAAAATGGCCTTATAGTTGTAGAAAGTATAATGTTTCGGCAAAAATTGCCTTACCAAAAAAAATTCTCAAAAGAATCTTTAGCTAGAAAATTGTTTCAAGGAAACATGAGGCACCAATGGTCCTTGTAGATATATTTTTACTAGAAATACTTTTCCAATTTCATGGCCTTATAGTTGGTAAAAGTAATTTGTTTCAACAAAAATTGTCTTACCACAAAAGTTTCTTGCTATGAATTTTCTAGAAGAAAAATGTTTCCTAGTAACATGAGGCACAAATGGTCCCTCGAGATGTATTTTTACTTGAAACTCTTTCCCAACGTTTTGTGAAAGAAATGCACTAACATGGCCTCATAGTAGTAGAAAGTAATTTGTTTTAGAAAAAAATGTCTTTCCACAAAATTTTCCTGGTATGTATTTTTTGTTGGAAAATGTTTCTAGGAAATAAGAGGCACTAATGGTCCCTAGAGATGTATTTTTTCTAGAAATAATATCCATGTTTTCCGAAAAAAAAAGGCACTAACAAGGTCTTATAGTTGTAGAAAGTTATTTCTTTATTCAAAAATTGCCTTAAAAAAATTGTAAAGAATTTTAATGAGGCACTGAAGGTCCCTAGAGACGTATTTTTACTAGAAATAATTTTATTTGTTAGTTGAAAAAATGCACTAACAAGGCCTTATAGTTGGTGAAATTAACTTGTTTAAGCAAAAATTTCCTCACTACAAAATTTTCCAGTTTAGAATTTTTGGCTAGAAAAGTGTTTCTAGGAAACAAGATGCAGTAATGGTCCCTACAGGTATATTTTTTCTTGAAATTTTTATCCAACGTTTCTTGAAAAAAATGCACTAAGAAGGCCTTATAGTTGTAAAATTAATCCATTTCAACAAAATTTGCCTTACAACAAAATTTACCATCTAAGAATATTTTAGCTAGAAATGTGTTTCCAGGAAACAAGAGGCACCAATGGTCCCTAGAGATGTATTTTTTCAAGAAATAATTTTCCAATGTTTCTTGAAAAATTGTAGTAACAAGGAAAACTAGTTGTAGAAAGTATTTTTTTAGCAAAAATTGCCTTAAGAATTTTTAGAAAGAAAAGTGTTCCCAGAAAAAATGATGCAGTATGGTCCATACATATGTTTTTTACTACACATAATTTTTCAACATTTGCTAAAAAAAACACTAATAAGGTCTTATAATTAAAGAAAGTAATTTGTTACAACAAAAGTTGACTTACAAAATTTTTCTGGAAAGAATTTCAGTTAGAAACGTGTCTCAAGGAAACATAAGGCACCAATGGACCTTGTAAACATATTTTTACAAGAAATAATTTTCTAACGTTTCCTGGAAAAAAAGCACTAACAAGGCCTTTTAGTTGTAGAAAGTAATTTGTTTTAGCAAAAATTGTCTTACCAGAAATTTTTCCCTATAAGACTTGTCAACAAGAAAAGTGTTTCTAGGAAACATGAGACATTAATGGTCCATGGAGACATATTTTTACAAGAAATACTATTCTAAAATTTCCTAAAAAATAAACTAACTAGGCCATATAGTTGTAGAATGTAAATTGTTTCAGCAAAAATTACCTTACCACAAAATTTTCCAAGTTAGAATTTTAAGCTAGAAAAGTGTTTCTAGTAAACATGAGGCACTAATGTTCCCTAAATATAAATTTTTACTACAAATACTATTCCTAAATTTCTATAAAAAATGCATAAATATGGCATTATAGGATTAGAAAGTAATTTGTTTCAGCAAAAATTGCCTGATCATAAAATCTTCTGGGATAGAATTTCAAGCTAGAAATGTGTTTCCAGGAAACAAGCAGCACTAATGGTCTTTGGAGAAATATTTTTTAGTGAAAATACTTTACCTACCTTTCCTAAAAAGATGCTCATACAAGACGTTATAGTTGTAGAAAATAATTTGTTTCCACAAAAATTGAAATACCAAAATTTTTCCCTTTAAGAATTTTGAGCTAGAAAAGTGTTTCCAAGAAATATGAGGCACAATTGGTCCCTTGACACGTATTTTTCCTAGATATACTTTTCCAACGTTTCTTGGGAAAAAATAATAACAAATCCTTATTGTATTTATAAAGTAATTTGTTTAAGCAAAAACTGCCTTACCGCAAAATATCCTAGTAAAGAGTTTTTAGTTAGAAAAGAGTTTTCTGGAAACATGAGGCACAACTGGACCTTGGAGACGTATTTTTACTAGAAATTCTTTTTCAACATTTCGTGAAAAAATGCACTAACAAGACCTTACTAGAACATAATTTTTTTCAGCAAAAAATCATTACAACAAAATTATCGTAGTAAGAATTTTTAGCTAGAAATGTGTTTTCAGGAAACAAAAGGCTATAATGGTCCCCACATATGTATTTTTACTATAAATACTTTTTCAACATTTTCGGAAAAAAAATGCACTAACGATATCGTATAGTTTTAGAAAGTAATTTGTTTCAACAAAAATTACCTAACAAAATTTTCATGGTAAAAATATTAAGGCAAAAATGTGTTTCCTGGAAATATAAGGCTGCTACGGTCCTTGGAGACATATTATTACTTGAAATACATTTCAAACGTTCCTTGAAAAACTGCTCTAACATGGCCTTATAGTTGTTGAAGGTCATTTTTTCAGCAAAAATTGACTCACTATAAATATTTCCTAGAAAGAATTTTCCACAAGAAAATAATTTCCAAAAAACTTGAGGCACTAATGGTCCTTAAAGACATATTTTTACTAGAAATAGTTTCATAACTTTTCCAGAAAAAAAATGCACTAACAAGGCCTAACCAAAAAATTTTCTCAGAAGAATTTTTAGCTAGAAAAGTGTTTACTAGAAACATGAGGTACTAATGGTCTTCTGAGATATATTTTTACTAGAAATACTTTCCAATGTTTCATAAAAAAATTCACTAAGAATGCCTTATTGTTAATGTAAATTATTTTAGCAAAAAATGTCTTAGCAAAAAATGTCTTACCACAAAATTTTCATGGTACAAATTTTTCAGCGAGAAAAGTTTTTCTAGGAAAGAGGAGGCAGTAATGGTCCATGGACTCTAATTTTTTACTAGAAATACTTTTCCAGTGTTTCTTGAAAAATTGCACTAACAAGGTCTTATTGTTTAAGAAAGTAATTTGGTTCAGTAAAAAATTACCTTACCTAAAAATTTTCTTGGTAAGAATTTCAACCTAAAAAATTACCTTACCTAATAGTCTCTGGAGATGTATTTTTAATGAAAATATTTTTTCTACATTTCCGTAAAAAATTCTCTAACAAGGCCTTATAGTTGTACAAATTAATTTGTTTTTTCTTCAATACCTTACCACAAAATTTTCTTTGCAAGAATTTTCAACTAGAAAAGAGTTTCCAAGAAATAAGAGGAAATAATAGTCCTTGGAGACGTATTTTACTTGAAATAATTTTCCAAGGTTTCCTAAAATATTCCACTAACAATCCCGTGTTGTTTTAGAAAGTAATTTGTTTCAGCAAAAATTGCCTTACCACAAAATTTCTTGGTAAGGATATTCAACATGGAAAGTGATTCCAAGAAAAAATGAGGCACTAATGGTCCTGCATACATATTTTTATGAGAAATGCTTTTCCAGCATTTCATAAAAAATCACTAACAAGGCATAATTGTTGTAGTATGTAATTTGTTTAAGCAAAAATTTCCATACCACAAAATTTTTCTTGTAATAATTTTTAGTTAGAAAAGTGTTTCTTGGAAACATAAGGCTAGTAATGGTCCTTGGAGATTTATTTTTACTAGAAATACTTTTCCTCTTTTACTTGAAAAAATGCACTAACTAAGCCTTATAGTTTTTTAAAGTAATTTGTTTTAGCAAAAATTGTCTTACCATAAAATTTTCCTAATAGGAACTTCAAGCTAGAAAAGTGTTTCGAGTAAGCGGAGGCATTGATAGTAAGAAATTTCAGCTTGAAATGTGTTTCCAAGAAACATGATGCAATAATGGTCCCTGGAGACATATTTTTACAATAACTAATTTTTCAATGTTTCCTGAAAAAGCCACTAATAAGGCCTTATAGTTGTATAAAGTAATTTGTTTGCGCAAAAATTGCCTTACCATAAAATTTTCCTGGTAAGAATTTTAAGCTAGAAAAGTTTTTCCAGGAAACACATGAATGGTCCCTAGAGATGTATTTTTACAAGAAAAAAATAAACTAACAAGGTTTAGTGTTTGTAAAAAGTAATTTGTATTAGCAAAAATTGCCTTACCTCAAAGTTTTCTTGGTAAGAATTTTTAGCTAGAAAAGTGTTTCTAGGAAACACGACTCACTAATGGTCCTAGGAGACGTATTTTTACTGCAAATACTTTTCCAAATTTTTTTGTAAAAGGACACTAACATGGTCTTATAGTTGTACAAAGTAAATTGCTTCAGCAAAATTTGCCTTAGCTCAAAATATTCCTGGTAAGAATTTTTAGTCAGAAAATTATTTCCAAGAAACATGAGGCAGTAATGATCCTTGTAGACATATTTTTAATAGAATTACTTTTCCAAAGTTCTTAGAAGAAAGGCACTAACAAGGCCTTATAGTTGTAGAAAGTAATTTGTTTTAGCAAAAATTATCTTACCACAAAATTTTCCTGCTAAGAATTTTCAATTGGAATAGTGTTTCCCAAAAACAAGAGCCACTAATGGTCCTAGAGACGTATTTTTTCAAGAAATACTTTTCCAACTTTGCCTAAAAAAAGGCACTCAGAAGGCCTTATAGTTGTAAAAAGTAATTTGTTTTAGCAAAATTTGCCTTATCGCAAATTTTTCTAGGTAAGAATTTTTAGCAAGAAAAGTGTTTCACGGAATGATGTGGCACTAATGGCCCTTGTAGATGTATTTTTATTAGAAATACTTTGACAACAATTCATCAAAGAGGGTTGTTGGAAGATGGGCTCAAGCCCACAATCTCAAGGCTAGAAGCCCACACGTCAGAGTGGCAAAGTGGTTATTTATGGTATGTTCCATAAGGATGGCATGAAGATGTAAATTCATTGTCTTAGTATGTATTTTAATCTATTGAGTTGTAACCCTAAGGGCTTTGTAACACTATAAATAAGAGCATTGGCTAAGAGGTAAGGCATTCAAGCCTTTTCCTCTCTTTGAAAAAACGTCCAGCCACCCTCTCTTCTCCCTTGACGCATTCTCTCCTTCCCTTAATCCAAACTCTCCTCTCTAACGTCCTTCTCCTTTCTCCCTCTTCTCTCTCTTCTCTCTTTCTTCTTCCACATTAACCTTGAGTCATTCTCATGGGGTCCTAACTTCTACATGGTATCAGAGCTTGGAGGTTAGGATCCCTATTCAAGTAGTCATGTCATCCATTCAAGAAGTTGTGTATAGAAGAAGTTCTTCCATGAAGAGATAGGTAAAATCTGTTTTTTTATTTCATTTTTTCTCTTTACGGTTTCAATTTTTTTCTCCCTTCTTGAATTCTTGATTCATGTCAAGGCAAGATAATCTTCATAAACATTGTGAAGATTTATCTTGTATGACTAAAAGGATATTGTAGTCTTGATCATCTTGTAGCAAAATTACATGATTGATCAATGTTGCTTTTTCCGGTTTGTTATTTGGATTCAGTTACCTTTATGTAACGGGAATCACACATTGTTGATAAGTGATTCCAGCATATGTTACTGTCAATTCTATAATCAAATGTCACTCTTGGGAGTGTGTTATGTTTTTGGATGCCCGTTATATGTTTGATGAAATTCTAGTACTCATTTATTCCTATTATATTTTGTGTTTGAACTTCAGCAATTGAATCGTTTTTGTGTTGAAGTATTTCCATGAGTTGGAATTTATTTTGCCAAGAAATTGTTCTCGGTTTGCCAAGAAAGGCCTTGTCTAAAGTTGCTCTCAGGTTTGTGATTGAGTTTGGATTAAGGATAAGAGTTGCTTCTATTCTCTTCTCTATATTTTTTTGATAAATATAACAGAAGTTGAGTAGTGGCTGGTTCTTGTATCACTTGACAAAAGCACCAATTTTTACATGATTTGGTGCTTATTCTCGTGAAAATATTCTATACTTAGTTTTGGTGGCTAATTTGGTCTACGGGTGATTCAAATTATGTTGTGTAATTGTTATATGAGCCCCTTTGATAATTGACCTTACTAGTTGATTTGCGTCAACATGGAGAGTGGACATATGAGTAGTAAGAGTGACATACTCCGAATTACTACAATTCCACTAAGAGGTCTTTCCAATTACCTCAGCTGGTCACAATCGGTACGGAGGGTTCTCATTACTCATGACCTTCTCAATCATGTTATCAAAATCCCTCCTTGGATTGATGAAGAAGATGAAGTCTACCGTAAATGGGTAAAACATGATAACATGGTTATCTATTGGATTATTAATAGCATGGAAGAGCATGTCGCTAACAATGTGGTCCATTTGGAAACTTCCAAGGATATTTGGGACACGTGCTAAGCTCTATTCTAGTACCATTTCCTTCCAAAGAGTATATGATGTTTTGCAAAGTATGTTGGCTACTAAACAAGGTGATCATGTTCATGAGTTTCTGTCCCGGTTTTGTGGCCTTCTCCAAGAATGGAAAATTGCTCAACCATACTCTATCGACATTACTGTCCAAGAAAAACAACACCAGGCCCTGGCAGCGGCTATTTGCCTTACCAATATTAAATCTTATCTAGAGGTGGCCATGACTCAGATTCTTACTTCCTCTGCCCTTCCCTCTTTTGATGACATCAGGGCTACGTTGTTACGGATTTCTGATCCATCTCCTCCTTCTCCGATTAATGCTCAATTAACTATGTTCTCTGGTATTCGGGGTACATCATCCCCATTTCGAGGACGCAGTAGAAATACAAGATGAGGCCGCAATAGAGGTGGTTGAACGGGTCCGACCCATTCTCGCACTGAGCCTCGATTGTGCACTTACTGTGGTGGTCAGAACCACCTTGTGGATTCATGCTCGAAACTCCATGGTAAGCCTGATTGGGTAACAACCAATCCAGCCTCAGTTAATGTTTAGAAAAATGAGGATAAGATTGATTCTCATTCCGGGAATGTGTCTTTCTCTACGGAAGACTATGCTTTGTAACACTATAGGTATTTCATGGTATAATTTACAAGTTGGGCATGATCGATGTTGGAAGGTAGGCCCAAGCCCACACGTCCAAGGAAGGCCCACATATCTAAGAGTATTATAAGATGGGCAACGCGACCAAGGAAGGATCACAAGATGGGCCCAAGCACATAAGAAGCAGAACCCACCACGACAAGCTAGCATCCTTATTACATAAGTTGGAAGATCAAGAAGGACTGACAAAAGCATCTTTATCTTATGGCCACGTCCTAGAAGAGTTATAGTTTGAGTTATGTTTGTCTTTTATCTATATTGAGTTATTTAATTATGCTAGGACTTATCTTTAAGTGTTAGAGTTTGGGTGTAATTGGGACAAAGGTAGTTTTATTGTAATTGGACTCTACTACCTCCCTCTATTATAAATATAGGTTCATGTACTCTAATTATAATAAGTTAATGAAGTCAATGAAGTATTTCTCTTTTTCATAAATTCAACATGGTATCAGAGCAGGTTCTATGAGTTGACATGGTCAACCCACAGAGATAATGAGATCCTTTTCTCTAAACCTTAAACCCTACGTCTAGGTTCGTAGTTATTTTTTTCGGTCCCTACACCCATATTTTCTTTAAGTTTTTAACTTCTATACTGAGATTTTCATATTACAATTTATATATTGTCAAAAACATATTTGAGTATAATTTCGAAAGAAAAATTATTTTTTCCAATCGGAGTTATCTACAGAGAGATAATGATATTTGAATGAGTGAAGCTCAGATTGCAATAGAGGTTCGAGCAGCAGCAAAAAGCTTCAGATTTTGAGGTATTTTATGCTCTCAAGAACTAGACTTTATATGGAGAAATATATATCAAAAGAAACATATGTAAGTCTATTCTTTTACCTATTTAACCATTTTTTTATCTGAGTTATCTACAAAGAGAAATCGATATTTGAAAAAGAAAAGGTCATATTGCAAAAGAGGTTCGAGCAGCAGTAAAAAGCTTCAAATTTCGATGTATTTTATGCTATCAAGAATGAGAATTAACATATGTAAGTCTATTCTTTTACCTATTTAACCATTTTTTTATCTGATTTATCTACAAAAAGAAATCGATATTTGAAAAAGAAAAGGTCATATTGCAAAAGAGGTTCGAGCAGCAGTAAAAAGCTTCAACTTTTGATGTATTTTATGCTATCAAGAATGAGAATTTATGTGTAGAATTATATATCAAAAGAAATATCTGTAAGTCTATTTTCTTACCTATTCAACCAATTCTCTATCTGAGTTTTTATAAGGAGATATTGATCTTCGAAGAGTCAATGGTCATGTTGGAAAAAAAAGAGAAACAGTGCTTTGTCCGGCCTGATGACAGAGACAGAAAACTATCAGATTATTTATCTTCTGATAATTACATTTTATGAAGAGAAGTTATACTTGGATGAAATGTATTTAAGTCTAGTTTCATAAGGAGAAATTTTGATGTCAATCTAATTTATATTTAAATATATATTTGCATTGGAAGAATTAAAGGTCATGCTAGTATTCTGTTGTATTGAAAAATCCGAATTTATGCCCTTTGTTTTGCGTCACTGTTTGAGTTGTTATATCAAGAAAATATCTCACTTCTCCGTGGTTTAAGGGCTTATTACTACATCTATGTTATTTTGGCTTACTACTGCATCTATGATATTTGGTTCAAGCTAGGATCACTGCCATTTTATTTGAGGGAGAGAAGTACAAGAAGTACAAGAAAGAGGTATTTTATTTCACATGTTGTGGACACGTTTATGTGATAAAAATATTCATGAAAGGGGAGCACAAAAGATGAATCTTATGCATCTAAAAAAAATATTTATATCGAATTATGATTATTTCATGGGTCCTTCTACAAGGTTTATTATTTTGGTTTGTGTTATATGTGATGGAAGATGGTTGTGTTACATTACAGCTGTTGGTATTATGTCTCTTTGAATGAGACATTATTATTGAAGAAGAGGTGGCCTCAGTACCTTTTCTCATATTATAATTTATTTGACTCTCAAAAATATCACAGTTAGGACACCATGAGAGTCGGTGCCCGGATTGGGACACCATGATAAATTTAACTCTAAAAAATATCATGGTTGGGATACCATGAGAGTTGGTATCTAGATTGGGACACCATTATAAATAAACCCACTACCTCCTTGTAATGGATTTTATTACTCCTACCACTTGAGAGTCGTCGTCCTATGTAGGGACACAATGGTGGACACTTCAGAGCAATGACGATAGACACACTACCCATTGAAGACGGAGTGTGTCCTACATCCAAAATTAGGACTGGAGTATGGAGTAATGTCTTACCGGCTAGGAGTGATTTTTACTCTCACTTATATTATGCCAGCAGGACCTCATGGAAGGATGCAATAGTGTGAGGGGGAGTGTTGGAAGATGTGCCATTTTATACAAAAAGATTCTACTCATCAGTTGCAACAAGCTGGAAATTCATGTTGTTCTCTCAGCCCAAGCATGAGGGGGAGTGTTGGAAGATAAGACCAAGCCCACACGACCAAGGAAGGCCCACATAACTAAGAGTATTATAAGATGGGCCACGCAAACAAGAAAGGCTGACAAGATGTGGACCCACCCTGACAAGCTGGTATCCTTATTACATAAGTTGGAAGATCAAGAAGGACTCAAAATGTCATCTTTATCTTATGGTCGCATCCTAGAAGAGTTCTAGTTTGAGTTATGTTTGTCTTTTTATCTATATTGAGTTATTTAATTTTGCTAGGACATATCTTTAAGTGTTAGAGTTTGGGTGTAATTGGGACAAAAGTAGTTTTATTGTAATTGGACTCTACTACCTTTCTCTATTATAAATAGAGGTTCATGTACTCTAATTATAATAAGTTAATGAAGTCGATGAGGTTTTTATGCACACAATAACATTAATATTAAATTTTTTATTTAATTTACATTATTTTATTTCAGTTTAGGCCACAGTGGTATTTTTGGAATATTTAAATTATAGGGGTATTTTTGGAATATTTTATTTATAGGGGTATTTTTGTAATATTTTATCTTAAATCCTAACAAGGTGGACCCTATTTAAGGTGTAAGAGTAATGAGAAAGACAACCATTGATTTTAGGTTAAATTTAGGTTAAACTGGCTTGGAGCTCTCCTCAACGAACTCTAGCGTTTTCGATTGATTTTCATCTTCCTCTCCATGTCTCCCTACAATTCTGCCATGTTGTTCTACAATTCCCCATGGCCGAATCGCAACATCAACAATGAATCTTTGTGTCAGATCCGGGACCATAACAACTAGTATTAGAGCGGGAACACAATGAGCCCGTCTATGTCCCTAGAAAAAGGGATTGCCCTGCATGATCAGCGGGAAGAAAGACGTGCACGGTATAGAGCAATTGATGAAGAATTGCATACAACAAGAGAAGTATTTTCTACTTACGTTGCCGCCGAAAAAATCATACGACTTGAAATCCCCGAGCAGGATGTACGAGAAGGGAAAGCAGCAGAAGTTGTCTCAGACGGAGCAACAGGCCACGGTCCGAAAAAAATCAAAACTTTTGTCCCATTTACTAGCCGAAGACCCTACGAAAGATTTGGGGGAAACCACAAATCCGAACGGACAGAAAGGCCATGTTTCAGAAACCTTCAAAATTTCAGCGCAGGGTGAGCCAAGGACCACGATTTGGGGCATTCGGTAGGGTTTTCTGCCAAGAAGTTGTCGGTCGTGGACGATACTGGTACGAACCCAAATATAAAAACGGGGACCTCAAAAATCTCTAAGAAGGTCCCTATAAATCCAAAATCGGAGGGGTATGCGGACACAATCTCATCGATAAAAGTTTATTTGGGTTCGACCTCCAAAAATCTATTATCATGACCAGTAGAAGGTCGGTTCTTCACATTCAATAGGGAAAACTACCAAACGGTGAAGCCCCAACGGGCTGCGATTCGCCACCGGAGAAGCAGGAGACTCCATCGGGTCCGTCGGTGAAATTTCCGCTCAAACTCGGTCTCAGCAGCACAACAGCAAATGAACTTCCACAAAATCTGGGGTAGACTCCTGCGATGAATTTTCCCAAATTTTGTCTTCCCTTCACTCAAATCCATCTATGTTTTACATAATTCCTCTCCAATGACAGCGAAATTGTTCCATGAAAATTTTGGTGTTGCGAAACAAAGGGGTTTTCTATTTAATTTTTGGGATCCCATGTATGTTGTTCGGCCACAAACTTCCAATTCGAAATTTTTTCCTGGTGAGTTTCTGTTCTGAGAAGCAGAGAAATTTTGGGTATATGAATTTCGACATGTAATTTTTCTGGGGCTGCCGGGATTCATAGAAATAATTTTATGGGGAATGCTGAATTTTTTTTTTTGAGGGGCTTTGTTTTTCTGTGGATGAGCACAGTATCTGTGCGGCTGTGAGTCTTCAAATTTTTGAAAGTTGTTTTGGAGGAGACTTGCCGTTATGTAGCTGAGGCCCTTGTCCAAACACTTCGGGTTGATGTAATAGGCAATATGGCTTCCACATAAAAGGATGTAACTACAAATACTGAAGAGATAACAAGTCCTAAAAATAAGGGGAAGCCTAACGCCATAAACTATAGCGTGTTGGCCACTAATGAAGCATCTATTACTTCAATAACTAACAAACAGAAAACAGTGGACAGCCCAGATGCAGCTTCTGATCTTGTGGAGGGAAAAATGGCTGAAAGTACATCAGGAGCCACCCAAACATTGGGATTGAAGTTCCTATTACAATGCAAAGTTTCTATTCAGGCAAGGGAGAATTAGAAGTAGATGTTGCTGAAAAAATTTGTTCTCCTATTGAGAAGGAGTTATACATGAAAGGAATTGAGAATTTTGGAAGAAATAGTTGCCTTGTAGCTAGGAACTTACTACCTGGCTTGAGGAGCTGCATGGAGTTATTCAGTTATATGTTTAATGATGCAGAAGATGCTTCCAACAGCACTTCCACATTGCCCAGCTTAACGTTGGACGACAAAGAAAAAAATGAACTGGAGTATATGGAACAATTGGAAAAATCTCCATTCCTTGAAAGGCTCATCAAGAAAGAATGAGGTAATTTTCTTCACAGCCCCAGTATTTGAATTTGGAGAATTTGGAGGCAATTCAGCAGAAATGTCCTTCCATACTGTCACTGTTGGCACTACTTGTGCCTCTGTCCCTGAAGGGAAGACATTAGATGAAACCATTCATGTCGGAGGATGCATTTTTGCATAGTTTTGGCGGGGATGAAGATGACCGAGATGAATGTACCCCAACAGTTGACAGAGAGGAATTCTTGAGGGAGGTGGACTACGTCAAAGATTTTGCTGAAATTTGCTTGGTGGATGAGAATGTTCTTGATGCTGTTTTATATGAACTTGATTATGTTCATGGACCCTTTAAGAAGGTACACGAAGATGTTCATGAATTTCCAATTGCTGCTTACAAGGCCCAAAATGTTATTGCTGGAAATGGTATGCCGGGGGGTGAGCTTGGAAGATTTCCTGCATGGGAAAGGAAGGATAATAGTTTGAAGGGTTCTTTTGCAAATGTTGCTGCCAGAGAAATCAAGAATGTAAACGAGAATTATTTTGGGATGTACAGTTCTTTTGGAAGTCACAGAGAGATGATCAGCGAGATGGTGAGGACAGAATCTTATAGGGCAGCTATTCTGAATAATCCTTCTCTCATGAGCCATGCAACAGTTCTGGATGTTGGTTGTGGTACTGGAATACTGATTTTATTTGCTGCAAAAGCAGGGACCATTCTCGCTGATATGGCAACTATGTTTTCTGCTGGAGTTGGGAGAGGTGAACCTAGCGTTCCATTATGGGAAAATGTCTATGGATTTGACATGTCTATCTTTGGGATGGAAGTTCTGGAAGATGCGACCCAGCTTCCTATTGTTGATGTAGTTGACATTAGTGATATTGTAACAGGCACATCAGTTCTCAAGACCGTTGATCTGGTGACAATGGAGTCTAGTTATGTAGACTTAACCTCTAACTTTGAGTTGGAGCCGAAGAGGCTATCTCATGTTGCTACTGCTATTGCAGTGCAGATAAGGGCACCCCAGCAGCAATGACAACCTGAAAAATATAACGCAGTACCATATTGCGTACAGAGACAAAACCATGAATGGGACAAAGCTTCATGCACACCTGACTTGGACAGTGGCCTGCAAATTGCTACTGTGGTGGCACTGTAGCAATGGGGTCAGCATAAAAAAATAACACCGGGTTGAAGTGATGCAGATGAACAAAACCTGGAATATGTAGACCAAAATGGAAATGACTCACAGGGTGCATCTATAGCTGATGTGATTCAGGGACTGCACATATTTTTGCTGTGAAAGGAAGAATCCATGTTTCGATTTTGCAACTTCAATTCCCAAAAAATATTTAAGTTGTCCGAGATCTTTCATTTCGAATTTAGTCACTAAATACTCTTATAAACCTTGCATTTCACATTGGTCATCTCCTGTCATAACCATATCATCAACATATACAATTAAAACTGTTACTTTTCCTTCTTTATGTTTGATAAACAAAGTATGATCTGAGTTACTTTGCTTATAGCCAAACTCCTTCATTGTAGCCGAGAATCTCCCAAACCATGCTCTAGGTGAGTGTTTAAGCCCATATAATGACTTCTTCAATTTACAAACTTCACCTTTACACAAAGAACCACTTTTAACTCCGGGTGGTAGTTCCATGTAGACTTCTTCTTCTAAGTCTCAATTGATGAAAACATTTTTCACGTCAAACTATTTTAGTGGCCAGTCTCGATTTGCCGCTATAGATATAAGAATGTGAATTGTGTTGATCTTAGCTACTGGTGCAAAAGTATCCTGATAATCTATCCCATACCTTTGCGTATATCCCTTTGCAACTAGACGAGCTTTATATCTGTCAATACTTCCATCCGGTTTGAGTTTCAATGTGAACACCCATCGACAACCAATTGTCTTTACTCCTCTAGTTTGGGGAACAAGTTCCCAAGTGACATTCTTTTGTAGAGCCGCCATCTCTTTGTTCATTGCCTTTTTCCATTTTGAATCAGCTAATGCATCCTGCACATTATTAGGAATAGAAACCCTGGACAATTGATTAATAGTAAATGCATACGATTTAGTCAACCTATGGGAGGACACATAATTGTTGATTGAGTATTTGGTTTTGGCTTCAGGATCAGGTTCATACTGTTTTTTTTTGGAACTCCCCTATTCAATCTTTGTGGATATCTAGAAGTTATATTTTCTGTAGGAATACATGTTTCAATAGGTTCATCAAACATTGGATTCGTACTTACCTGAGGAGGAACATTCTTGGTTGATTCTTCAGTTGATGGTGCAGATGGAGGTAACACTGAGGATTCTTCAGGCGCAATTAATGATTCACTTTTGTCCTCATAGTTTGGAGTACAGTCTTGTTGCACATCACGACAACCTAGTTGGTTAAAAAATTCATTCACCACTTCTAACTCAATAAACTCAGCCCCTCCGCTATTCTCTTCACTTGAATTCTCCCCTTGAAGAGAATTCTAAGAGACTCCCCCTAAGTAATAAGGTTTTAATTCATGGAAAGAGGCATCTAGAGTGACATGGAGCTTTCGGGTGTGTGGATCATAGCACCAATATCCTTTTTGAAAATCAGAATAGCCAACAAAAACACATTGTTTGGCACACGGATCAAGTTTATTTCGTAAGACTTTTGGGATATGAACATATACAGTACACCCAAAAACCCAGGGTTCAAGATTCGGAAGATGGGGAATGGAAATTAGGGAGTGTAATTTTTTTTGAGTTTGAAAGTCTATAACTCGAGAAGGTGTTCAATTGATAAGGTAGGCAGCAGATTTGACAGCTTCGCCCCAATAAAATTGAGGCATGTTCATACCAAAGAGAGAGGCACACACTACTTCCAAAAGCTGTCTATTCTTCCTCTCTGCCAATCCATTTTGTTGGGGAGTATAGGTGCATGAGGTCTGATGACGAATTCCATGAATATTCAGAAAATTACTAAGAGAAGCATCGACAAAGTCAATACCATTGTTAGATTGCAAAACACGAACCTGCTTCTGGTACTGAGTGTGTACCATTTGGTGAAATTTTTGAAAAGCTAGACACACATCACTCTTTTTTATAAGCAGGGATAACCAAGTCATTCTAGTGCATTCATCAATAAAGGTCACAAAATACCGAGCTCGAGAAATGGAGGGAACCTTTGTAGGACCCCAAACATCAGAATGAATAACCACAAAAGGGTCAGAACTCTTATTCAAGCTCGGTAAATAAGAGATATGGTGACTCTTAGCCAGTTCACAAGTGTCACAATGAAAATCCAAATTATTCAAACTTGAAAAAAGTTATGGTCGCAATTTCTTAAGATAACCAAAGGAAAGATGACCGAGTCATCGATGCCATAACCATATAGTTGTTCCAGCACTGTCTTCACTACTAGCTTGATTTGCCTGACTGATTTTCCATCCCCCATTCTCTGTTAACTCCAAAGAGTAGAGTTTACCCCGTCTAACACCATAACCAAGAATCTTTCGGGTTAGAATGTCCTAAAAGACACAATAGGAAAGCCAGAAAGTTACAGTACAAGCAAGAGTTGAAGTAATTTGGCTAACAGACAACATATTATATTCAAGAGATGGAACAACAAGGACTGTATCTAATGTAAGATTATTCGACAAGATAACTAACCCTTCCCCAGTAATAGGAGAGGTACTACCATTGGCGGTGAAAATAACGGATTGAATAGAAGGTAGGACAGATTTTAACTGACTGGAATCCCTAGTCATGTGATTGGATGCATCTGTATCAATAATCCAAGTTCTACTCTTAGAATATGCAGAGAATACTTCAGCTTTACCGATAATACCTGGATGGGCAACATTCGCCGTAGGCAACAGTTTGTCCCCAACAATCTTTTTTCGAGGTCTTTTTGAAAAGTCCCACCACTCTGGATAACCAATAATCTCGTAACAACGTTGTTGCGAATGGCCTTTTTCCCCGCAGTGAGTACATACCCGGATGTTAGCTTTGCTAGAAGTTAGACGATAGCTCCCCATTGTCTGTCGGGTTTATTCAAATGTTGGGTCCGATCCGGGAATTAATCTGGTTTGGTTCGATTCGGTCTGAGTTTGGTCCAGTTCAGGTGTGTTTCAGGTCCGGTTCGAGTGCACTTCGATACGTTCTCTCCGATTCGGTTCTAGTCTAGTTTGATTATCCGATTCGGGTCCAATTCGGGATCCACTGGGTTAACCCATTATTGGCTGGGTTGACCCGCAGATGATTAAAGGAACAGTGTTCCTAAGTTAAAAAAAAAATTAAACAAGCACCTTCGTCTTCTCCGTCAATGGTGGTTCGGTGGCAAATTCGGCGGGATGATTCGACGGCGGTTCGTCGGCTTTCGGGAGTCCCGCTGGTTTTCTGCTGGTGGTGTTCAGCAGCGGGGCCGGTGGTGCGGTCGTCGCCGGCACTATTTCAGTGTTGCTTTCGTCTTCTGCTACGGCCTGAATTTTTTCGTGACAACAGAGGAGACAGTCGAGCGCCTCCTTCCTCGCCGGCTAACGGTGCGATCGTCGACGACGGAAGTTCCACCGGAGTGGGTGGTGGACACGAGGACGAGGATACGGCTATGACAGAGCGTCTTCCGTAATGCGGTCATCGATGGAAATGTTCGGGCTGATGATGCAGTCATCGGTGACGTTCGGAAGCCGGTTTTAAACCCGTTCTTCGTGAACTTTGGCTACGGGGTAGAGCTTCTACTCTGTTCTTTGGGTACAACGTCTTCGGCGATGGGGCAACTTCTTCGTTCACGGCGACGGCAGAAAAAAATTATCCCGCTCTGATACCATGTCAAACATAACCTTCAAAGAATGATTTTCAGATGATTTATTCTTCTCCCTCTAGGAGGCTATTTATAATACATTACAAGTCTATTTTAGGATCAATTTAGATCCTAAAATCAAGGTATAAAATCAAGAATACAATCACGAGATCGGAGGAAACAATCACACTATACAGTTTCCTCCGATCATGCTATACAGATATACAATTCAACATTATGATATTTTTATAAGGCGATATTGATATTTGAAGAGTCAATGGTCATTCTGGAAAAACAGGAGAAACGGTATTTAGTTCGGCCAGATGACAGAGACAGAAATATATAAGATTATTTATCTTATGATAATTATATTTTATGAAGAGAAGTTATAATTGGATGAAATTTATTTAAGTCTACTTTCAGAAGGAAAAAAATTCATGTCAATCTGATCTATATTGAAAGATGTATATCGAATTTGAAGAATCAAAGGTCATGTTGGTATTCTGTTACATTGAAAATTCGAATTTATGCCCAATGTTTTGTGTCACTTTTTGAGTTGAAATATCATAAATATCTCACTTATTTATACATCTTTTTTATTTTGGCTAATTTCTACATCAATGATATTTGATTCAAGCTGGGATCACTTCCATTACCTCCCAGCTTGAGGGGGAGAAGTAGAAGAAGAACTAGAAAGAGGTATTTTATTCCTTATGTTGTGGATAAGTTTATGTGACCAACCAATCCTCATTATGATATTTTTATAAGGCGATATTGATCTTTGAAGAGTCAATAATCATTCTGGAAAAATAGGAGAAACAATATTTAATTCAGCCAAATGATAGAGACAGAAATATATAAGATTATTTATCTTCTGAAAATTATATTTTATGAAGAGAAGTTATAATTGGATGAAAGTTATTTAAGTCCACTTTCAGAAAGAAAAAAATTCATGTCAATCTGATCTATATTGAAAGATGTATATCGATTTTGAAGAATCAAAGGTCATGCTGGTATTCTATTACATTGAAAATCCGAATTTATGCCCAATGTTTTGTGTCACTTTTTGAGTTGAAATATTAGAAAAATATCTCACTTATTTATACATCTTTTTTATTTTGGCTTATTTCTAAATCAATGATATTTGGTTCAAGCTGGGATCACTTCCATTACCTCCCAACTTGAGGGGGAGAAGTAGAAGAAGAACTAGAAAGAGGTATTTTATTCCTTATCTGTGACCAAAATATTCAAGAAAGGGGGACCACAAAAGATGAAGCTTGTGCATCTAAGAAGAAATTTTTATATTGGATTATTTCATGGGTTCTTTGACAAAGATTACTATTTGGTTCGTGTTATATGTGTTGGAAGATGGTCGTGTTACATTCAGTTGTGGCTATTATGTCTCTTTGGGGACATTCTTATTGAATAAGAGGTGGCCTCATGTCATCATTCACTACATCCCACTCAAAATGATGAAAATTATTTGTAGTTGGGAGTCCACGACGGAGGAACTTCATCCCCGTCAAAAAGATGAAAATTATTTGTGATTGGGAGTCCACAAGGGAAGAACTTCATCCCCATCAAAAAGATGAAAATCATTTGTGGTTGGAAGTCCATGATGGAGGAACTTACGAATACATCTATGTTATCCCCCCCCCCCCCCCCCCCCCCCCCCCCCCCCCCCCCTCCCCTTGTAAAATGTCTCCCACCACTTGAGAGTCATTGTCCTGTGAGGGGACACGGTGGTGGACACTTCAGAGCAATGCCGATAGACACACTACCGATAGCAGTGGAGTGTACCCTACATCCAGCATTAAGACTAGAGTATGAAGCCAGCTAGGAGTGATTTTTACACTCACTTATAATGCCACAGGGCCTCATGGAAGGACGCAACAGTGTGAGGGGGAATGTTGGAAGATGAAGGCATATTGGAAGAGATGCCATTTTATACAAAAATATTTTATACATCATTTGCAACAAGCTGGGAGTTCATGTTGTTCTCTCACCCCCAGCTTGAGGGGGAGTGTTGGAAGATAAGATCAAGCCCAAATGACCAATGAAGGCCCACATATGTAAGATTACTATAAGATGGGCCACATGACCAAGGAAGGCACACAAGATAGGCCCAAGCCCATAAGAAGAAGGTCAGGTTCTTGAGCCCGTGAATACGCCTGGTTGGCCAGACTGCTTCTGGGCATGACTTGGTTTTTGGAACATGTTTGGGATCATATTCCATCTTCGCGTCACCTTCTTTGATGCCTTCAAGTGTCACGACAGAAATGCTCGGAAATAACTTTGTGTCAGTAACAATTTCAGCAATACAGGAAACGAAATGAAGTCGAATTCCTTTACTCTTTGTTATGGAGATGAAACATTTGCAAGCCTCCATAATCTCTTTTGGCATTTTCTCCAAAACTGATAAGTCGGTGGAGTGAAGTACCATCTGCTTTATGAATCCATATGAATAAAGCATGGATGCAGATTTTGAGTCAATTTCATGACTCAACTTCACTTGATTCCAATTTTTGCTAGACTCAGTGGTGAAGAAGGGAGTGTTCATCCCTTGCCAATTTGTTCATTCCATCTTTGGAATTGAACAGTATGATCGGATTCGATCTTTGAACGAACGCTGTCCACCTTTTGAGGGCGTAGCGAGGGTTCCTCAGACATAATGTCCGAAAGTTTTAAAGGTTTAAATTTCTTTAAAAACTCAAACTCATCCAAATTTGTTTTATCTGGTTTATTTAGGCTTTTCATCTTTGTAAACTCAGACGGGGTAACCAATTTTGTCTTGAATGATTTCTCATTACTAGACAAGTCCGTTTCCATCAGGGATGGATCTGTTAAGACTTCCTTTTCAGCTCGAGACTGACAGGTAGAAGTCCCTAATTCCGATTTCATCAAAATAGTTAAGGTTTCTTTTGCAGCTCTAAACTGGCAGGTAGAAATCCCTGATTCCCCTATCTTCAAAGAAGACTGGGTTGTGATTTCCTTCTCATGCCTAGAATGACCAGTAGAAATCTTAGGTCAACCTATGTTTATCAAAACACTAAAGTCATCCATCTGTTGATTAGCTGACGTTGTGGCTTCCTTTTCTTAAGATGGAGATCCAGTAGAAGTCCCGGAGGAGCTTGGAATATCATGCCGTCGGTTAATTCCTTAACCTTGAGTTGTAAGAGTTCTCCACTTAACCCGTAACGGGTACAATTCTCATGTATGTCTCCTCGTTCTCAGAGAACTAATAGACTGTCGAATAGTGACTATAGGGTTGAGAGAAATACCGTGAGTGTGGCAATTGCTGCTACGAGTTCCGTCAGTGTGCTGTTGAGTGGATCCATTTTACCTGTCTGTAATACAAGAAAATTCTTCGAGTAGTAAGAGTATCAGGTTATTTATAAAGTTCTTTATAAATGCATGATGCAGTAGCAGAGAAATTTTTCTACGACAATAGTGGGATATAAATCACCACGCTTGTTGCCGTGTTATATATCGGGAAGGCTAAAGCATAACCGAATATAAGAAATCTATTAGCCAAGGGTTGTGCCTGAAAGTCACTCATATTTTTTGAGTTTTCTGAGGAGGAAGACTCAGTTTCGAGATGAAGTTCATATACTTCATCATCTGATTGGATGTCATCATAATGGATGATGTCCAATCCATTTGCTTCGGCGAGTAGCATGTAGGTTTTTTATTGCCGTGTTTGCTCAGTGTTTGGACAATTCTTTGCAATATTTCCTTCTTTCTGGCATATCCAGCATTTGCTTTTGCTTGGGGTTTTCCCCTTTCAGGAATATGCATTTGACCCTTTACTGGATTTGGTAGGGCCAAAATTTGTTCTTTTTCTAAAGTATCTCTTACTAGGAGTATACCTAGTTTTAGAATTTTTTTGTATCCTAAATTTTTTCTGTTGAAATTTCTTAGGATATTTTCTTCGCTTAGGGGAGGTGGTTTTACAACCATAAGCTCCTACATTTTTTTTTTGGTTTGAACAACATAATGTTTGTTTATTTGCCTTACTACTTTTCTTTTGTAGTTTTTTGGTTTCACAAAGATTTGCCAACATGTCTTGTACAAATCTGTGTCTTCTTCCTAAAGTGTCATAGTTTTGGAAATTATCCATGGTTAAAGTACCAAGTTCTGGATTATGTTGCCAATATTTTGTAATGTAGTCTTTTTCAGCTACATGTGCAAAAGGTTCTGGCAATTTTGCATAAAAGATAGACAGATAAGGTTTTTGGTCTTCTTTTTACAGTTTATAGAAGTAACTTTCAAACTCGCAATAATACTTCTCATAAAAACAAATATTACAGATTTGTAACTTGTTTAATTTCTGAAGGGTTTCTAAACATTTTCTTTGGTTAGTACCCTCATTGTAAGCTTCTAGGGTTGGATGTATTCCTAGAAATTCTTTTGATATCTTAGCCACCAATCCTTTTAAGATACTGGCTATAGATATTGAGATATTAGCTCGGTTTTGGTCTTCGGGAAGGTTGGCCCACCAATGAGCTACATAACCCTGTAAAGCATGGGTAAAGAAATTAAATGTTGAATCTTTGTCCCAAGATTCATGCATATTTGCAGCATTGCTCATGCTTCTTTCCCATTCTTTAAGGACTTTTTCTCCATCCTTGGGGCTATCCAAGTTGAGATAAAATCCAAAAGGGTTTATGCTATCTTTGGATGTGTGTCCCTTAGTAGCATTTGAAGGATTGACATTTTTGTATTTTGTCGAATACCTTTGTCCTCCCAGGGATATTTTGGAGTGGGAGAAACTTTCTCGTTCTAGCGGGTGAGCCACAGTACGGTATCAGAAGTTATCTTGAAAGCTATCTTCCATGTGGGTGTCTCATACCCTTGATGTTTCTGCTTCAAAATGGTCACTACCACGAAGCATTCGAAATCTTTTACCAAGATCATCTGCCTTTTTTTCTTTAGCAGAGTAGTCTATTTTCTTGGTATTTTCTTCTACAACTTCATCAGATTCCCAGGCCTCTGGTTCACTGTCGTGTTGCTTTTCTTGTTGTTTACTAGAGGAAGGTTTTTCCTCTTGAACATAATAAATCGGTTGGTGACCGAAAGTATTATATTCTGTGTAAACTTCATCATCGGTGGAGGATGATGCTTTGGAAGAAATCCTAAAAGCAGGTGGTGTGGGATCTTTTTTTCTAAGTGCTATGCAAGGTGTTGCAAAGTGTACTAGGTTTTTAAGCCATCCGGTGATGTCAAGAAGGCCTAATGGTAATGGAGTTTCCTTATCCATTAAATAGATAAAATCTATCATAAATCAATTTCTTGAAGCTTTCTTTGAACTCTTCTAATCATATTCCGTAGTAGAATTTCTCTACGGGTTAATCTCCATCATTCAATCAGATATGTTCGATAGGCTATATTGGTTTCATTCATTGGTCTGAAATTTTCTCTGCCTTGCCAATTTTGGTCTTTCATTGAGCATACCAGATGAATTTGATCTAGTAGTCTTTCTCTACAGATCATTTTACAAAGCTAAAAGGGTTAGCTTTTGTTTGATTTTCTTGATCTTGCATCTAAGGTTGTAGATGCAATCAGTATATCTTTCCCTAAAATAGTAATACCATACCATCGATGGGATTGTATTATCTTTTGGTTGAAGTGTATTTCTTTGGAGTAAGGCGTGGTTAAGGCCTTCTCTTTTTAATTTTAAATGATCTAAAATTTTCTTCTTGTAGATCATTCTGGAGTCCAAGGTGTAAAAGGTGTTTTATACCATGATGGACCTAGACTTTCTTTTGAATCTAGATGTTCTTTTAATGCTATAACTTCTGCTAAATGTTCTTGCATTTTATCTTTGTTTAGATTATCTAAACTTTGTTTTAGTTCTGTTAAATATTTGAAGAAAACAGGACTATTTCCATGGTCAATCTTTTCTAGAATATTTTCTAGGATGTTTTGACACTTTATTATTTTTCTATGTTTATGTTCATCATAGAGGAAATCTATTTTCTGTTGGAGATTCTCAACAGTTTTTTCTAACCTATTAAGAGTCTTACCATAAGACTCTAAGGTTTGATTGGAATTGGTGACGATGTCACTATTTCCTTTTGCTGGGCCTAAGGCTTTATATGGTTTATGTTCCTTCATCGATGTGAAGAGGAACATGAGCATTGGGCCTTGGATTTCCTATTCCTTCGAAATGAGGAGTGTTTGAGGTTCTACTTATTAAGGTAGAGGGCCTATCCTGTACGATGGAAAAGCTGGATCTAGTGTTTGTGGTCACTAGTTTTCCTTCTATCTCATTTATGGTTTTTCGGGAGAGGGGAAGGTGTCTGGGTGCCAAAGGTTGGACTACCCATTCTGTTGGCCATGTAAACTCTCTGGGGTCAAGTTCTTCTATGGTCAAGTTCTCAGAATAACCAATGTTTTTGGCTAATTCTGTGAGTTTCTTTGAATCTTTAATTGGAACCTTTCTAGTGTTGATTCCTCGGGCTACTATGCATACAAGTATGCCCATAACTCTTCTTCCTGGTTGAATTCCATTTTTTGACTAGTTGTTTGTATAGATTTTTAGGGACAAGGTATCTTGGATGTGCTTGTCTTCTAAATCTATTTTTAGATTGGGCCATGTTGTAAAGGATACTGGGCCTAATCCTAAGTTAGCTCTAACTCCTCCGAGTAGGGCTTTTTCAAAATTATTTTTCACAGAGTTATCTACTATAGCTGCTATGAAGGGTAAATTCTGATTGATTCGTATTAAGAGGTCTAATCATATACGAACTAGTCCATAATGGTCATATTTGAATCTTTTTAGCTTAGCTAAGTCAGATTCACTTAATAATCTGTAGCAAAAGGTACCTGAGTTGGTATCCTAGATTTCTACAGATAGTTCCTTCTAAAAGACAAAAGATTTCTTTTGGAACTCAATCCAATCTTTGTTGTAGACTTTAGTTATCCTAGGGATACTTATTGTCCACTTTTGTCCATCCTGCATATGATTAGGATGTTCATATTATTCTCCTTGTGTTTCATGATGTACATGAACACTGTTTTGGAGAGAAGTACATTTGATTCCTATTTGTTCAGACATTTAGGAATTTTAGATGAGTTGACGTCTCTTCTAATTTTTGGAACAAGATTTCAATAAATCGTTCCAATCAATACAAAGTGATGAAAGTAGAGATGTGTTATATAACTAGTTCTCTCTCTCAATTCCTCATTTTGAGTTAAGGCGCATATGTCTCGTATAAGATGATCTCTATCTGTTCCTTGATGAGTTTTTACATAAGCTATTTTGCAAATAACTTCCTGTAATTCTTTTCTACATGGTTTGTTGTTAACCATTTTAGTTTTCACTTCTCGGATAGGTTCTCAGATCCTAGAGTGATTTATTTCTTGATTTATATAGCTTTGTTGATTTTTAAGGAAGCGTACTGTTTCTTCAATATTTCCTGTTTTAAGTACCTCAAGATGGGCATTAATTCTTCTCTTGAGTTTCTGTACTTGTTCATTGGCGTCACTTTCTATTCCAACACATAGGAAAACAACGTTTTCTGCGGTGTGTTTTTTCCAACATATTTTCATAAAGAAGATGTGATGCATATCACAAACTGAATCCATTATATTATTTAATATTGAATTATTCTTATCATGCCATCTATGTGGATAGCCTTTTATTAGACAAACATTTGTGTGTCCAATTTTTAACACGGGGTCATAAGAAGGACCGTTGAGTTCTTTCTGACCTACCAGTTGGGGTCTTTGGTACATTAGTACATTTGTAGTATACCAATGGTACATGGGATGTGACCGGTTTGGTCATAACTGTTTGGGAGTATGTATACCTAAACAGAAAGAATTAAAGTTAAGTTTTGAATTCTTTGACACATATAGGCTCAAGTCTAATACTTGGCTTTATAGGAAGTTTAAACATACGCTCTGATACCAATTTTTAACAGACAAACACACAGGGGATTATGGTACCGAAAGTACTATTGCTCTGATACCATTTAAAAACACACAGGGATTATGGTACTAAAAGCACTATTGCTCTAAAATCAATTTTAAACAGACAAACACAACGGATTATGGTACCCAAAGCCCTATTGCTCTGATACTTTTTCGAGGTTTGACCCTATTCCTGTCGGCTTACCACCACGTGGGAAATTCGTCAATGCGGTCTTCACGGTCTCTAGAGGGCCCCAAGCCATTCCTATTAACCATTGCGGCTCCATGGCTGCTTCAGCAGGGTAGAGCACAATTCCATTTCGTTTTCTACCTCGGAGCGTAGCCAAATAATTCCAAGTCTCTAGCTTCTGTCCTATTTGGCATTATTTTGGTACTATTTATTTTTGACGAGTGAACAGTAAACATGAATAGAAACATGAATAGTACTTTTGAATAGTAACTTTGGAACAGTAAAAACAAACACTATGGAGATCATAGATATAGATGCAAAACATGAACAGTGATAACAACAACTGTACGAATCACAATATTACAAACAACTAAAAATATAAAAACATTGTTCAAACAAAATAAAACAACTAAATACATACCCTAAAAAAAGGGAAAGAAAAACTACTTATCTACATAACTTCGAAAGTTAGAAAAAGAACAAATTCTGGCCCTACCACATCCAGTAAAGGGTCGAATGCATATTGCCCAAAGGGGAAACACCCAAGCAAATGCAAATGCTGGATATGCCAGAAAGAAGAACATTTTGCAAAAGATTGTCCAAATGATAAACAACAACGGCAATACCTTACTTATATGTTACTAGCCGAAGAAAATGGATTGGAAATCATTCATTATGATGACATCTAGTCAGAAGATGAAGTATATGAACTTCATCTAGTAACTGAGTCCTCCTCCTCAGAAAACGCAGAGAACATGTCGGACTCTTCAGGCACCTTCTCTGAATGAGTATCCGCATAAACGCAGAGCATGCAGCTTCTGAAAATTCTTATATCATGGTCATGCTTAAACTACCCGGATATTTTAAATTCCATATACATGATCTCGTAGATATAGGAAGTTCATATTGCCTAGCCAAACAAAATCTACTTCCCCCGGATCTATGGAAACCACTTGAAGTAACCCTTCAAGTAATAGTAGGCTCAGGAGAAAATATATCTCTTCCTACAGAAGCCCAAAACTTTCTTCTCGACATTGGAGGTGAAACGTTTATGATCCCAAAATTCATTAGTTTAGGACCAAACATAAACTGAGGACCAGATTATTTCTAGGGAATGAATGGCTCATGTTTCATGCCCTTGTAGAGCAAACACCAGCCTACTATAAACTTCGATGTCGCACTCGAGGCGAAATCGATAATTCTGCTGTATTTTTCTAAGCAGTAAAACCTGCTAAAGCCTTTGCCATTTTTGGCAATGGAGATGTTCTCCATCAGGTCTTCAAAAAATGCAACAAGCATGGTGATGAGATTCCTCCCTTAGAAACTCTACTCCTCGCTGAATCCTATGAATCAGAAGTTCAACAGCTTCTAGAATCCACTTGTTTTGAGAAACCCTTAGAATGGTGGAATTAACAAAAACCATATGCTGACCTCAAACTTCTTGATCCTAAAAAAGAAATCTGTGAAAAACCTATGGTTTACACTTCTTTTGATGTTGAAGAATTCTCAACACAGATAAATGACTTGCTAACTCAAGGTTTAATCCGTGCAAGTTATTCTCCACATACATCTCCTACTTTCCTGGTTCGGAATCATGTAGAGATAAAACGTGGAAAATCTAGAATGGTCATTAACTATAAAAAGGTTAATGAAGCCACAAAAATGGATGACTACTATCTTCCTAACAAAGAAAGATTAATAGCTGCCATCAGAGGAAAACAATGGTTTTCTAAATTTGATTGCAAATCCGGGTTTTGACAAATTCTTCTAACCGAAAGAGCTATTCCCCTTACTACATTCGGTTGTCCTTCAAGACATTATTAATGCCCTTCAGGTTAAAACAAGCACCCAACATATTTCAAAGAAGAATGGACAATATCCTCAAACCATTCTTTATATTTTGCTTAGTTTATGTTGATGACATCCTAGTCTTTTCAGAAACCAAGGATCAACATAAAGAGCAATTACTTAAGGTATTAAATGCCTTAAAAAATGCAGGGATAGCACTCAGCAAAAAGAAATCAGAATTGTTTAAAACCAAGATAGATTTCTTAGGTCTAAACATCTCAAAAGGAGAAATCATCCTCCAAAATCATATTATGGAAAAACTAGCAGCTTTTTTGAATGAAATTGAAGATATAAAACAACTTCAACGTTTCTTAGGATGCCTAACATATGCTGAACAATTCATAACAAATTTACCAGAAATTAGGAAACATCTTGAAAAGAAAATAAAGAAAGACGTCAAATGGGAATGGACACCCACTGATAGTCTAGAAGTAATCAGGATTAAACAAATGATGAAACACCTCCCGGTGTTAACTCTACCAGATCTAGATGCAAAACTGATTTTAGAAACTAACACCTCGGATCATACTTGGGCAGCAGTCCTAAAATGCAAAATCAATGATCCTGAGAGAATATGCAAATATACATCAGGAACATTTTCCTCTGCTGAAACAAACTATCATTCTTATGAAAAAGAAATTTCAGTAGTAAAAAATGGGATAAAAAAGTTTTATATTGATCTTGCTCCCAAAGAATTTCTAGTCAGAACTGACTGTAAAAATTTTGTCGGTTTTATGACAAGAAATTTAGAAGATTCTCTTTGTCGCGGTAGATTACTCCATTGGCAGCATTGGTTCTTCCAATTCTCTTTTACTATTGAACACATTAAAGGAGATAAAAATTATTTACCTGATACTCTTACTCGAGAATTTTCTTGTGTTACAGACAGGTAAAATGGATCCCCTCAGCAGCACCCTGATGGACCTAGCAGTAACAATTGCCACACTCACGGTATTGTTCTCAACGCTACAGTCACTATTCGACAATCTTTCAGTTCTCTAAGAACGAGGAGACAAACATGAGAATTATTCCCGATACGGGTTAAGTGGAGAGCTCTTACAACTCAAGGTTAAGGAATTAACCGAAGAGTTAAAAGAACTCACTAAATGGCATGATATGCCAAGCTCCTTCGGGACTTCTACCGGATCTCCATCGTGAGAAAAGGAAGCCACAACGTCAGCTAATCAACAAAATGATGACTTTAGTGTTTTGATAAACACAGGTTGACCCGGGATTTCTACCGGTCATGCCGGTCATGCCAGGCATGAGAAGGAAATCACAACCCAGTCTTCTTTGAAGATAGGGGAATCAATGATTTCTACCTACCAGTCTATAGCTGGAAAGGAAACCTTAACAATTTTGTTGAAATCGGAATCAGGGACTTCTACCTGTTAGCCTCGAGCAGAAAAGGAAGTCTTAACGTATCCATCCCTGATGGAAACGGACTTTTCTAGTAATGAGAAATCATTCAAGACAAAATTGGTTACCCCGTCTGAGTTTACAAGGTTGAAAAGCCTAAATAAACTAGATAAAACAAGTTTTATTGAGTTTGAGTTTTTAAAGAAATTTAAACCTTTAAAACTTTCAGACATTATGTCCGAGGAACCCTTGCTATGCCCTCTAAAGGTGGACAATGTTCGTTCACAGATCAAATCCAAACATACTTTTCAATTCCAGAGATGCAATGAGCAAATTGGAAAAGGGATGAACACTCCCTTCTTCACCACTGAGTCCATCAACAGTTGGAATCAAGTGAAGTTGAGTCATGAAATAGACTCAAAATATGCATCCATGCTTTATTCATATGGATTCATAAAATAGATGATACTTCACTCCGCCGACTTATCAGTTTTGGAGAAAATGCCAAAAGAGATTTTGGAAGCTTGCAAAAGTTTTATTTCCATAACCAAAAGCAAGGGAATCAAGATTAATTTCGTTTCCTGTATTGCTGAGATTGTTACTGACAAAAAGATGTTTCCAAGCATTTATGTGGTAACACTTGAAAGCATCAAAGAAGGAGACGCGAAGATGGAATATGATCCCAGACATGTTCCAAAAACCAAGCCATGCCCATAAGCAGTCTAGCCAACCAGGTGTATTCACGGGCTCAAGAACTTGATACAGCTCATGCAACAACTGATTTAGAAAAAGAAAAGCTTTGTCTACAAGACCTCCATCCCACTGACGATCGTCTCAAAAAGCTATAAAGAGACTCCGGCACTTGTTCAGACCAGTCTCGAAGCAACGCTGAAGAAACTCCTCAGAGGAAATATACCCTTCAGCAAAGCAACCAAGGAAAGCTTCTGCCAGATGGCCCAGAAGACCTTTCCAAAGGAGCACACCTATAAATTGTGCATAGAAAGGCAGCTGTCCGAAATGAGCAGTCACCAGCCATGTCAGTAGACAAGTCAGTAGCCATGAAGGCCAAAGACGAAATCAAAGTCAGCAAAGGCGGCTAAAAAGTCCACAAAGGCGGGTACAAAATTCATCAAAGGCGGCTACACCAAGTCAACAATGGTGGCTACAAAAGATTCCTGCACGATGATATCACAAGAGGAAAAGACATTTCTACCCCTGCTTTCAGTACCGAAAGGTAATAATGCAAGGGTAAAAATGAAATGACAAAAGACAAAATTTAGCGTTTTTCTTTCAATACACACATTTCAATTAAGGTTAAAAGTGGAAGAAACAAAAGATCTTCAGCTATAAATTTGAGGCTCCACCAGAGTTTGAGACATTTGAAAACCGACGAACATTCGAAAAACACACTTTTGAAGAAGAAGAAGAAGGCGATTTTCGACGAGCATCCTTCAGCAAGTTCCTTAAAAGCACAATATGTGTTTAACAGCCGTAATGGCTGAGTAGAAAAGTGGGAACCAACCGGTGGCACGGTCGGTAACTTCGATAAGTAGTTTTTATTTCCCTTTTTTAAGGGTATGTATTTAGTTGTTTTGATTTTTTTTTAACAATGTTATCAAAGCAACCAAGGAAAGCTATCTAAGAGATTCTTAGAAGATTTGGTTATCATTCTGCAAAGAGATATCTACAGAATGACCCAAGAAGAAACTGTATCTCAACCTGTAGACACCGCTTCAATAGGAGAAGCCTTTACAAGTATATGTGGAAAACTAGAAAAAACAAAATACTGGTATGTTGTCTTCATAGGAAGAGAAAGAGGAATATATGACAGATGGGAAGAAGCCCAAGCACAAGTTATAGGATTTCCCAAAAATTCTCACAGAAAATTCCGGACAAAGGAAGATGTTGAACAAGCATGGACAACATCTCGAAATAGATGATCTATAGGTAAAAACTTTTAGATCATTTACAAAGAAAGAGAGATGGTCATGCCTTCACTCTCTTAGTAAGAAACATGCTTCAACCTGAAGATGATACAATCTACTCGATGGAAATGTACTATTTCCATTGGGAAAGATATATGAATCGCATCCATAGACTACGATGCAAGATAGAAAAAATTAAAAAAAAGTTAAACCTCTTAGCTTTGTAAAAATGGATGAGTTTTTTATTTAATGGATATGGAAACTACATTACCATTAGGTCTTCTTGACATCACCGGATGGCTTAAAAACCTAGTGTACTTTTCAACACCTTGCATAGCACCTAGAAAAAATGATCCAGCACCACCTGCTTTTAGGATCGCTTCCAAACCATCATCCTCCACCGATGATGAAGTTTACGTGGAATATAATACTTTCGGTCGTCAACCGATTTATTATGTTCAAGAGGAAAAACCTTCCTCTAGTAAACAACAAGAGCAACACGACAGTGAACCAGAGTCCTGGGAATTTGATGAAGTTGTAGAAGAAAATACCAAGAAAACAAACTACTCTGCTAAAGACAAAAAGGCAGATGATCTGGGTAAAAGATTTCGAATGCTTCATGGTAGCGACCATTTTGAAGCAGAAACATCAAGGGTACGAGACTCCCACATGAAAGATAGTTTTCAAGATAACTTCTGAGATGTCGCTGCAGCTCTTCTATTTATCCATGCAAGATCAGATGCATCTAGGAGATCCATATGTGGCCCCCATGCAATACGGGCACATGCTTTAGTTGAAAAAAAAATTGCTCCTTTGCTAGGTTGCTCTACTTTTGTACGGACATGCCATTCTACATTCGAGCTTGAGGGCAAGCTCATTCTCGAAGAGGGGAGTAATGTTATGGATTTGTTAAGGGTTTATTTGCAATTTCTATTCATTAGGGGTTTATTTGTAATTTGTTGAACTTATGGCCTTTGGCATATTTTCCCTAACTCCCTATATAGGGACGTGAGATGAATGAAGAGGGTAAGTATTGAGAAAATTAGATTAAACAAGTCAGATTCTCCCTCAGAGGTCTAGGTCGAATTCTCCCTCTGAGGTCCAGGTTGAGCTTCCTTCAAAGCTCCTTCAATCTATTTGATTTCCATCATTCCACGTTATAGAAACAAGAATTCTCTTCCAACGTCAAGAGCATCCATGGAGGGAAGAGAGGAAAGAAGGGTGACTCGATCCATAGCAAGGGAAGAACCTAACATACTTCAAGTGGTTTCCATAGATCCGGGGGAAGTAGATTTTGTCTGGCTAGGCAATATGAACTTCCTGTATCTACGAGAGCAATATATGGAATTTGATATATTCGGGTAGTTTAAGCTTGACTGTGATATAAGAATTTCCAGAAGTTACATGCTCTCCGTTTAAGCGGATACTCATCCAGAGAAGGTGCCTGAAGAGTCCGACATGTTCTCTGAATTTTTCAAGGAGGAGGACTCAGTTTCTAAATGAAGTTCATATACTTAAATTTCTGATTGGATGTCATCATAATGGATGATTTCCAATCCATTTTCCTCGGCTAGTAACATATAAGTACGGTACTGCCGTTGTGGTTTATCATTTGGACAATCTTTTGCAAAATGACCTTCTTTCTGGCATATCCAGCATTTGCATTTGCTTGGGGGTTTCCCCTTTGGGCAATATGCATTCAACCCTTTACTGGATGTGGTAGGGCCAAAATTTCTTCTTTTTCTAAAGTATCTCTTGCTGGGAGTATACCTAGTTGCACAACTTTTTTGTATCCTAAATTTTTTCTATTGAAATTTCTTAGGATATTTTCTTTGCTTATGGGAGGGAGTTCTACAACCAAAATGTTTGTTTATTTGCCCTTCTATTTTTCTTTTGAAGTTTTTCGGTTTCACAAAGATTTGCCAACATGTCTTGTACAAATCTGTGTCTTCTTCCTAAAGTGTCAAAGTTTAGGACATTATCCATGGTTAAGGTACCAAGTTCTAGACTATTTTTCCAATATTTTTTAATGTAGTCTTTTTCAGCTACATGTGCAAAAGATCCTGAAAATTTTACATAAAAGACAAACAGATCAGGTTTCTGGTCTTCTGTTTTGCAGTTTGTAGAAGTAACATGCAAACTTGCAATAATACTTCTCCTAAAAACAAATGTTACATATTTGTAACTTGTTTAATTTTTGGAGAGTTTCTAAACATTTTCGTTGTTTAGTACTCTCATTATAAGCTTCTAGGGTTGGATGTATTCCTAGAAATTCTTTTGATATCTTAGCCACCAATCCTTTTAAGATATTGGGAATAGATATGGAGGTATTAGCTCGTTTTTCGTCTTTGGGAAGATTGTCCCACCAATGAGCTACATTACCCTGTAAAGCATGGGTAAAGAAATTAAATGCTGACTCTTTGTTCCAAGATTCCTGCATATTTGCAGCATTGCTCATGCTTCTTTCCCATTCTTTAAGGTTTTTTTCTCCATCCTTGGGGCAATCCAAGTTGAGATAAAATCCAAAAGGGTTTATGCTATCTATGGATGTGTGTCCCTTAGTAGCATTTGAAGGATCGACATTTGTGTATTTTGTCGAATACCTTTGTCCTCCCAGGGATATTTTGGAGTGGGAAAAACTTTCTCGTTCTTGCCGGTGAACCGCAGTACGGTTTCAAAAGTTATCTTGAAAGCTATCTTCCATGTGGGTGTCTCGTACCCTTGATGTTTCTGCTTCAAAATGGTCGCTACAACGAAGCATTCAAAATGTTTTACTTAGATCATCTGCCTTTTTGTCTTTAGTAGAGTAGTCTGTTTTCTTGGTATTTTCTTCTGCAACTTCATCAGTTTCCCTGGCCTCTGGTTCACTGTCGTGTTGCTCTTGTTATTTACTAGAGGAAGGTTTTTCGTCTTGAACATAATAAATCGGTTGGTGACCGAAAGTATTATATTCTGCGTAAACTTGATCATCGATGGAGGATGATGCTTGTGAATCGATCCTAAAAGGAGGTGGTACTGGATCCTTTTTTCTAGGTGCTATGCAAGGTGTTGCAAATTACACTAGGTTTTTAAGCCATCTGGTGTTGTCAGGAAGGCCTAATGGTAATGGAGTTTCCATATTCGTTAGATAGAAAAACTCATCCATTCTTACAAAGCTAAGAGGTTTTACTTTTGTTTAATTTTTTCGATCTTTCATCGTAGTCTATGGATGCGATTCGTATATTTTTCCCAATGGAAATAATACATTTCCATGGAGTAGATTGTATCATTTTCAGGTTGAAGCATGTTTCTTAGTAAGAGAGTGAAGACAAGGCCATCTCTCTTTCTTTGTAAACGACCTAAAAGTTTTTGCATAAAGATCATCTATTTCAAGATGTTGTCCATGCTTGTTCAGCATCTTCCTTTGTCCAAAATTTTCTGTGAGAATTTCTGGGAAAATCTATGACTTGTGCTTAGGCTTCTTCCCAGCTGTCATATATTCCTGTTTCTCTTCCTATGAAGACAATATACCATTATTTTGTTTTTTCTGGTTTTCCATACATATTTGTAGAGGCTTCTCCTATTGAAGCAGTGTCTACAGGTTGAGATATGGTTTCTTCTTGGGTCATTCTGTAGATTTCTCTTTGCAGAATGATAACCAAATCTTCTAAGAATTGCATAGATAGCATATTCTTGAAGTTCGAGTTGTTCAATCCTGATTTAATGTTTCAGGTCTTTGATAACTTGTTTTAATCCTTCTGGACAAAGTCCTAAGAATCGTCCATCTCAGATTTTTCTTCTTCCTTCGTTGTTATAATCTACTACCAAAGGATTTTCTTCTAACTCTTTGGGTTTGGCTTGAACTCGTAAGAGCCGATCTTTTCATTGTCGAATCTAGACCTTCTGGAATTCGATTTAATTATCATACATTCTGGTCATGATATTTTCTCACAGTCGCGAATAGTTTATACGTCTTATCACTGGATTAGACCTATTTTGTTCCATAATGGAATTTTTGGGTTTTTGTACATTTGTTCCTTACAAATGTTACATGGGATGTGACCGGTTTGGGTCGTAACTATTTGGGAGTATGTATACCTAAACAAAAAGAATTAAAGTTAAGCTTTGAATTCTTTGACACATATAGGATCTAGTCTAATACTTGGCTCTGTAGGACATTTAAACCTACGCTCTGATACCATTTTTAACACACATAAATGACTTGCTAACTCAAGGTTTAATCCGTGCAAGTTATTCGGTTATGCTTTAGTTCTTTTTCTAAAGTATCTTTTGTTGGTAGTATACCTAGTTTTAGAAATTTTTTGTATACTAAAATTTTTCTGATGAAATTTCTTAGGATATTTTGCTTGCTTATGGGAGGTGGTTTTACAACCATAAGCTCCTACATTTTTGTTCTGGTTTGAACAACATAATGTTTGTTTATTTGCCTTACTACTTTTATTTTGTACTTTTTGGGCTTTACAAGATTTGCCAACATGTCTTGTACAAATCTGTGTCTTCTTCCTAAAGTGTCAAAGTTTAGGAAATTATCCATGGTTAAAGTACCAAGTTCTGAATTATTTTGCCAATATTTTGTAATGTAGTCTTTTTCAGCTACATGTGCAAAAGGTTCTAGCAATTTTGCATAAAAGATAGACTGATTAGGTTTCTGGTCTTCTTTTTGTAGTTTATAGAAGTAACTTGTAAAGTCGCAATAATACTTCTCATAAAAACAAATGTTACATATTTGTAACTTGTTTAATTTTTGAAGAGTTTCTAAACGTTTTCACTATTTAGTACTCTCATTATAAGCTTCTAGGGTTGGATGTATTCCTAGAAATTCTTTTGATATCTTTGCCACCAATCCTTTTAAGATATTGGCTATAGATATGGGGGTATTAGCTCATTTTTAGTCTTCGGGAAGGTTGTCCAACCAATGAGCTACATTACCCAGTAAAGCATGGGTAAAGAAATTAAATGTTGACTCTTTGTTCCAAGATTCATGCATATTTGCAGCATTGCTCATGCTTCTTTCCCATTCTTTAAGGATTTTTTCTCCATCCTTGGGGATATCCAAGATGAGATAAAATCCAAAAGGGTTTATGCTATCTATGGATGTGTGTCCCTTAGTAGCATTTGAAGGATCGACATTTGTGTATTTTGTCGAATACCTTTGTCCTCCCAGGGATATTTTGGAGTGGGAGAAACTTTCTCGTTCTTGCCGGTGAACCGCAGTACTATTTCGGAAGTTATCTTAAAAGCTATCTTCCATGTGGGTGTCTCGTACCCTTGATGTTTCTGCTTCAAAATGTTTGCGACAACGAAGCATTCAAAATCTTTTACCAAGATCATCTGCCTTTTTGTCTTTAGTAGAGTAGTCTGTTTTCTTGGTATTTTCTTCTGCAACTTTATTAGATTCCCTGGCCTCTGGTTCACTGTTGTGTTGCTCTTGTTGTTTACTAGAGGAAAGTTTTTCCTCTTGAATATAATAAATCAGTTGGTGACCGAAAGTATTATATTCTGCGTAAACTTCATCATCGGTGGAGGATGATGCTTTGGAAGCGATCCTAAAAGCAGGTGGTGCTAGATTCTTTTTTCTAGGTGCTATGCAAAGTATTACAAAGTACACTAGGTTTTTAAGCCATCTGGTGATGTCAGGAAGGCCTAATGGTAATGGAGTTTCCATATCCATTAAATAGAAAAACTCATCCATTTTTACAAAATTAAGAGGTTTAACTTTTGTTTAATTTTTTCGATCTTGCATCATAGTTTATGGATGCGACTCGTAGTCTATGGAGGTTTAACCCAGCCGTGGTGTTACGTGCGCGGCTAACCAATGACCATTGGGAGATTCTCGTCCAGTGGACGGACACTGACCCCGACGCTGCCACATGGGAACGTGTCGACATCTTCAAACAGGTCTACCCAGCTTTTGAGCTTGAGGACAAGCTCTTTCTCCATGGGGAGGCAAATGTTGTGGACTCAATAGCACACCGAGTCACACAACGAAGGAGACAACAACAACTCACTCAATAGGATTTATTTCTTATAATTCTTTGAGTATAATTTATTTCTTATATTGTTTTAAGTAGAAGTTATTTCTAATTACTTTATATGTAAGGGCATTATGGGGAATTATTGTAACCCTAACCCTAAAACTCCATGACGTGACCTATTTAAGGGAAAGGTATGAATGAAATAGGTAAGCTTTGAGATTTTAGAATAACCTAGTCTAAACAGGTTGAGATCACCTCTTAATCTCGAGTTTAGGGTTTACTCCAAAATCCTAACCTATCCTTCACCCTCCATTGCCATCCATCTTCACCCAAATTCATCCCTCATCATCCATACTAAGAAGAGGAGCTTCCTACCCCTTTTCCGAGCGCAAAGAGAGGGTCTTCCCTCTTCATCAACGTCAGCAACCATCAAGGGTTCTAAACTCTTGACGAGCAACAAAATGGAGAATTTCTTGTCCTTCATGTTGTTGTTCCTAGCTTGGCGCCAATAAGGAAAGAGAGGAGAATAATCCATTCACGTGGGCCAAGGCTTACTACAAGCCAGGTGTTGCATCTCTTGACGTGCAACAACCAAATCAGGGTTGAAACCCTGATTTCCGTGAGGCAAGAAAAGGTATTCTTCCTTATTTTATTCTGGTCAACATTGGGTGGATTAAATTCGTATATCTAGCTATATATATATATTGCATTCATCAAAAGGCTTGTCCACGTGAGAAAAAACCAGAAAGGAAGAGTTTTTTTCCACCCTCATACCGAGTCTAGAAACTCACTACCAGTGCTGGATTCACAAATCGCACACCGTGTTAGTCGATCCATGACCCGGGACCGTAACAGTACCAAAGACCACAACTGAAGAAACAGTAAGCTTCCTTATAGATCTACAAAGCTATGTAGATCAAGAAATAAATCATTCTAAGATCTTAGAACCTATCCAAGAAGTGAAAATTAAAATGGTTAACAACAAACCATGTACAAAAGAATTACAGGAAGTTATTTGCAAAATAGCTTAAGTAAAAGTTCATCAAGGAACAGATAGAGATCATCTTATACGAGGCATCTGTGCCTTAACTCAAAATGAGGAATTGAGAGAACTAGTTATACAACACATCTCTCCTTTCATCACTTTGTATCAATTGGAACGACTGATTGAAATCTTGTTCCAAAAATTAGAAGAGACCTCAACTCATCTAAAATTCGAAAATGTTTGAACAAATAGGAATAGAATGTACTTCTCTCCAAAACAGTGTTCATGTACATCATGAAACACATGGAGAATACGATGAACAACCTAATCTTATGCAGGATGGACAAAAGTGGACAATAAGTGTCCCTAGGATAACTGAAGTCTACAACAAAGATTGGATTGAGTTCCAAAAAAAATCTTTCGTCTTTCAGAAAGAACTATCTGTAGAAATCCAGGATACCGACTCAGGTACCTTTTGCTATAGATTATTGAGTGAATCTGACTTAGCTAAGCTAAAAAGATTCAAATATGTCCATTATGGACTAGTTCATATAGGATTAGACCCCTTAATATGAATCAATCAGAATTTACCCTTTATAGCAGCTATAGTAGATAACTCTGTGAAGAATAATTTTGAAAAAGCCCTACTTGGAGGAGTTAGAGCTAACTTAGGATTAGGCCCAGTATCTTTTACAACATGGCCCAATCTACAAATAGATTTAGAAGACAAGCACATCCAAGATACCTTGTCCCTAAAAATCTATACAGACAACTAGTCAAAAAATGGAATTCAACCAGGAAGAAGAGTTATGCGCACTTGTATGCATAGTAGCCCAAGGAATCAACACAGGAAAGGTTCCAGTTAAAGATACAAAGAAACTCACAGAATTAGACAAAAACATTGGTTATTCTAAGAACTTGACCATAGAAGAACTCGACCCCATAGTAGCACCCAGACACCTTCCCCTCTCCCGAAAAACCATAAAGGAGATAGAAGGAAAACTAGTGATCACAAACACTAGATAGGCCCTCTTCCTTAACAAGTAGAACCTCAAACAGTCCCCATTTGGAAGGAATAGAAAATCCAAGGCCCAATGCTTAGGTTCCTCTTCACATTAGTGATGGCACATAACCCATATAAAGCCTTAGGCCCACCAATAAGAAATAGTGACATCGTCACCAATTCCAATCAAACCTTAGAGTCTTATGGCAAGATCCTTTATAGGTTAGGATAAACTATTGAGAATCTCTAGTAGAAAATAGATTTCCTCTATGATGAACATAAACATAGAGAAATAATAAAGTGTCAAAACATCCTAGAAAATATTCTAGAAAAGATTGACCATGAAAATAGTCCTGTTTTCGTCAAAGATTTAACAGAACTAAAACAAAGTTTAGATAATCTAAAAAAAGATAAAATGCAAGAACTTTTAACAGAAGTCATAGCATTAAAAGAACATCTTGGTTCAAAAGAACATCTTGGTCCATCAAGGTATAAAACACCTTTTACACCTTGGACTCCAAAATGATCTACAAGAAGAAACTTTTAGATCGTTTAAAATTAAAAAGAGAAGGCCTTAACCATGCTTTACTCCAAAGAAATACTCTTCAACAAGAAGATAATAAAATCCCATCGATGGTATGGTATTACTATGTTAGGGAAAGACATACTGATCGCATCTACAACCTTAGATGCAAGATCAAGAAAATCAAACAAAAGCTAAACCTTTTAGCTTTGTAAAATGATCTATAGAGAAAGACTACTAGATCAAATTCATCTGGTATGTTCAATAAAAGACCAAAATTGGCAAGCCAGAGAAAATCTCACACCAATGAATGAAACCGATATAACTTATCGAACATATCTGATTGAATGAAGGAGATTAACCTGTAGAGAAATTCTACTACGGTATATGATCAAAAGACTTCAAAGGAAGCTTCAAGAAATAGCTCTATGACAGAGTTTTTCTATTTAATGGATATGGAAACTCCATTACCATTAGGCCTTCCTGACATCACCGGATGGCTTAAAAACCTAGTGTACTTTGCAACACCTTGCATAGCACCTAGAAAAAAGGATCCAACACCACCTGCTTTAGGATCGTTTCCAAAGCATCATCCGCCACCGATGATGACGTTTACGTAGTATAATACTTTCGGTCGTCAAATGATTTATTATGTTCAAGAGGAAAAACCTTCCTTTGGTAAACAACAAGAAGAGCAACACGACAGTGAACTAGAGGCCTGGGAATCTTATGAAGTTGTAGAAGAAAACACCAAGAAAACAGACTACTCTGCTAAAGACAAAAAGGCAGATGATCTTGGTAAAAGATTTTGAATGCTTTGTGGTAGCGACCATTTTGAAGAAGAAACATCAAGGGTACGAGACACCCACATGGAAGATAGCTTTCAAGATAACTTCTGAAACTGTAACTGCAGTTCATCCGCAAGATCGAGTAAGTTTCTCCCACTCTAAAATATCCCTGGGCGGACAAAGGTATTCGACAAAATACACAAATGTCGATCCTTCAAATGCTTCTCAGGGACACACATCCATAGATAGCATAAACCCTTTTGCATTTTATCTCAACTTGGATTGCCCCAAGGATGGAGAAAAAGTCCTTAAAGAATGGGAAAGAAGCATGAGCAATGCTGCAAATATGCATGAATATTGGAACAAAGATTCAACATTTAATTTTTTTACCCATGCTTTACAGGGTAATGTAGCTCATTGGTGGGACAACCTTCCCGAAGACCAAAAGCGAGTTAATACCTCAATATCTATAGCCAATATCTTAAAAGGATTCATGGCTAAGATATCAAAAGAATTTCTAGGAATACATCCAACCCTAGAAGCTTACAATAAGGATACTAACCAAAGAAAACGTTTAGAAACCCTTCAGAAATTAAACAAGTTACAAATCTAAAACTTTTGTTTTTATGAGAAGTATTATTGCGATTTTGCAAGTTACTTCTATAAACTACAAAAAGAAGACCAGAAACCTTATTTGTCTATCTTTTATGCAAAATTACCAGAACCTTTTGCACATGTAGCTAAAAAAGACTACATTACAAAATATTGGCTATATAATCCAGAACTTGGTACTTTAGCCATGGATAATTTCCTAAACTTTGACACTTTTGGAAGAAGGCACATATTTGTACAGGACATGTTGGAAAATCTTTGTGATGCCCAAAAACTACAAACGAAAAGTAGTAAGGCAAATAAACAACCATTATGTTGTTCAAACTAAAACAAAAATGTAGGAGCTTATGGTTGTAAAACCACCTCCCATAAGCAAAGAAAATATCCTAAGAAATTTCAATAGAAAAAATTTTGGATACAAAAAAGTTCTAAAACTAGGTATACTCCCAACAAGAGATACTTTAGAAAAAGAACAAATTCTGGCCCTACCACATCCAGTAAAGGGTCAAATGCATAATGCCCGAAGGGGAAAACCCCAAGCAAATGCAAATGCTGGATATGACAGAAAAAGGACATTTTGCAAAACATTGTCCAAACACTGAGCAAACACGGCAATTCAAAACCTACATGCTACTCGCCGAAGCAAATGGATTGGACATCATCCATTATGATGACATCCATTCATATGATGAAGTATATGAACTTCATCTCGAAACTAAGTCTTCTTCCTCAGAAAACTCAGAAAATTTGAGTGACTCTTCAGGGACAACCTTTGCCTAATAGATTTCTTATATTCGGTTATGCTTTAGCCTTTCCGATATATAACATGACAACAAACATGGTGATTTATATCCCACTATTGTCGTAGAAACATTTATCTACTACTGCATCATGCATTTATAGAGAACTTTGTAAATAACCTGATACTCTTACTAGTCGAAGAATTTTCTTGTATTACAGACAGGTAAAATGGATCCACTCAGCAACACACTAACGGACCTCACAGCAGCAATTGCCACACTCACGGTATTGCTCTCAACCCTACACTCACTATTCGGCAGTCTTTTAGTTCTCTCAGAACGAGGAGATATACATGAGAATTGTGCCTGTTATGGGTTAAGTGGAGAACTCTTACAACTCAATGTTAAGGAATTAACCGACGGCATGATATGCCAAGCTCCTCCGGGACTTCTACCGGATCTCCATCGTGAGAAAAGGAAACTTCAACATCATCTAATCAGCAGACGGTTGACTTTAGTGAATTCATAAACACAGGTCGACCCGAGATTTCTACCGGTCATGTCAGGCATGAGAAGGAAATCACAACCCATTCTTCTTTGAAGATAGGGGAATCAGAGATTTGTACCTGCCAGTCTAGAGCTGGAAAGGAAACCTTAACGATTTCGATGAAATCAGAATTAGGGACTTCTACCTGTCAGTCTCGAGCTGAAAAGGAAGTCTTAACGAATCCATCCCTTATGGAAATGGACTTGTCTAGTAATGAGAAATCATTCAAGACAAAATTGGTTACCCTGTCTGAGTTTACAAGGTTGAAAAGCCTAAATAAACCAGATGAAACAAGTTTTAATGATTTTGAGTTTTTAAAGTAATTTGAACCTTTAAAACTTTCAAACATTATGTTTGAGGAATCCTCGCTACGCCCTCAAAAGGTGGACAACGTTCGTTCAAAGATCGAATCCAATCATACTGTTCAATTCCAAAGATGGAATGAACAAATTGGACAAGGGATGAACACTCTCTTCTTCACCACTGAGTCTGCAACAGTTGGAATCAAGTGAAGTTGAGTCTTGAAATAGACTCAAAATATGCATCCATGCTTTATTCATATGGATTCATAAAGCAGATGGTACTCCACTCCACCGACTTATCATTTTTGGAGAAAATGCCAAAAGAGATTATGGAGGCTTGCAAAAGTTTCATCTCCATAACAAAGAGTAAAGGAATTTGACTTCATTTCATTTCCTGTATTGCTGAAATTGTTACTGACACAAAGATGTTTTCGAGCATTTCTGTCGTGACAATTGAAGGCATCAAAGAAGGTGACACGAAGATGGAATATGATCCCAGACATGTTCCAAAAGCCAAGCCATGCCCAGAAGCAGTCTGGCCAACCAGGCGTAATCACGGGCTCAAGAACCTGATACAGCTCATACAACAGCTGATTTAGAAAAAGAAAAGCTTTGTCTACAAGACCTCCATCCCACTGACGATCGTCTCAAAAAGCTATAAAGAGACTCCGGCACCTGTCCATACCAGTCTCGAAGCAACGCTGAAGAAACTCCTCCTAGCAAATATCCCCTTCAGCAAAGAAACCAAGGAAAACTTCCACCAGATGGCCTAGAAGACTTTTCCAAAGGAGCACACCTGTAGATTGTGCACAGAAAGGCAACTTTCTGAATAAACAGTCAGCAGCCACGTCAGCAGACAAGTCAACAGCCATTAAAGGCCCAAGATGAAATCAAAGTCAGCAAAGGCGGCTACAAAAGTCATCAAAGGCGACTACACCAAGTCAACAATGGTCGCTACAAAAGATTACTGCGCGTCAGCAGCATGATGTCACAAGAGGAAAAGACATTTCTACCCCTGCTTTCTGTGCCGAAAGGTAATAATGCAAGGGCAAAAATGAAAAGCCAAAAAGACAAAAGTTACCCTTTGTCTTTAAACACACACCTTTCAATTAAGGGTAAAAGCGGAAGACATGAACGATCTTCAGCTATAAATTTGAAGCTCCTCCAGAGGAAAAGACATTCGAAAACCAACGGACATTCAAAAAACACTCTTTCGAAGACGAAGAAGAAGGCGATTTCTGGCGAGCATCCTCCAACAAGTTACTTAAAGAACAGTATGTGCTTAACAACCGTAATGGCTGAGTAGAAAAGAGGGAACCGACCAGTGGCACGGTCGGTAACTTCGGGAGTTATGTAGATAAGTAGTTTTTCTTTCCCTTTTTTAAGGGTATGTATTTAGTTGTTTTATTTTGTTCTATTTTGTTTGAACTATGTTTTTATATTTTCCGCATGTTTGTAATATTGTGATTCATACAGTTGTTGTTATCACTATTCATGTTCCGCATCTATATATATGAATCTCCACAGTGTTTGTTTTTACTGTTCCAAAGTTACTATTCAAAAGTACTGTTCATTTGTACTATTCATAGTTACTATTCATGTTTACTGTTCACTCGTCAAAAAGAAATAGTATCGAAATAGTGCCAAATATGATAAAAACTAGGGACTTGGAATTATTTGGCTACAGTCCGAGGTAGAAAACAAAACGGAGCTATGCTCTACCCTGCTGAAGCAGCCATGGAGCCGCAACGGTTAATAGGAACGGCTTGGGGCCCTCTGGAGACCATGAGAACTGCATTGATGGATTGCCCACGTGGAGGTAAGCCGGTAGGAATAGGGTCAAACCTTGATGAAGTTCTAAGTAGCAGCAGAAGTCATGTTGGGCCTATTAGATAGCTATGAAAATAGACACAAACGAGTATATAGTAGTGACATGTAGTAGGAAGCACGAGTAACATGATGGTAAAATGATAGGATGTATGAAGTGTGATTGTAGGAATGGTATTGTGTGAGTCATAGTTGTTTTCTACTACCTGTAGTTAGTGTGTAGTTGTGATCCCTAGGATTCTAGTTCCACAGCCCTCATCCCTAGGTTCACCCTATATTCCACTGTTGAGTCTGCTAGAAACTCGTTGTGTTTTAATTGGTATAAGAGCAATAGTGCTTTCAGTACCATAATCCGTTGTGTGTTAAAATACCCACAATGATTACCGAGAGTTGGCATCCTTATCACATAAGTTGGAAGATCAAGAAGGACTCACAAAAGTATCTTTATCTTAGGGTCACGATCAAGAAGTGTTTTAGTTTAAGTTATATTTGTCTTTTATCAATATTGAGTTACCTAATTATGTTAGGACTTACGTTAACTGTTAGAGTTTAGGTGTAATTGGGACAAGGCAGTTTTATTGTTATTGGACTCTATTACCTTCCTCTATTATAAATAGAGGTTCATGTACTCTGATTACAACAAGTTATTCATGTCAATGAAGTATTTCACTTTTCCATAAATTCAACAATGAAATTTTCCTAGAAACTTTGGAAAAGTTTTTCTAGTAAAAATACGTTTCTAGGGACCATTAGTGCCTGATGTTTCCTAAAAACAAATTACTTTCTACAAATATGAGGCCGTGTTATTGTATTTCTTTAGGAAACTTTGGAAAAATATTTCTTGTAAAAATCATGTTTTCAGGAAACACTTTTCTAGCTGAAACTTCTTACTGTGAAAATTTTGTGGTAAGGCAATTTTGTTGAAACAAATTACTTTCTTCAACTATAAGGCCTTGTTAGTGCAATTTTTTAGGAAGCTTTTGAAAAGTGTTTCTAGTATAAATAAGTCTCGAGGGACCATTACTGCATCATGTTTCCTAGAAATAATTTCTTGCAAAACAATCCTTCCAAGAAACTTTTGTAGTATGGCATTTTTTTATGAAACAAATTACTTTTAACAACTATAAGGCCTTGTTAGTCCATTTTTTAAGAAACATTGAAAAATTATTTCTAGGAAAAAATACATCTTCAGGGACCCTTAATGCCTCATGTTTCCCTGAAACACATTTCTTGCAAAACAATCTTACCTAGAAAATTTTGTGTTGAAGCAATTTTTGCTAAAAGAAATTACTTTCCACAACTATAAGACCTTGTTAGTGTATTTTTTTCCAAAAATGTTTGAAAATTATTTATAGTAAAACTATGTCTCCATGGACCATCAATGCTTCATGTTTTAGGAAACACTTTTCTAGCTTGAAATTTTTACCAGGAAAATTTTGTGGTACGATAATTTTAGCTGATAAGAATTACTCTCTAAAACAATAAGACCTTCTTAATGCATGGTTTTGGAAAACATTGGAAAATTATTTCTAATAAAACTATGTCTCCTAGAACCATTAGTGTCTCATGTTTCCTTGAAACACTTTTCTAGTTGAAAATTCTTAACTGGAAAATTTAATTGTAAGTCAATTTTTGTTGAAGCAAATTACTTTCTAAAGCAATAAGGCCTTGTTAATGCCATTTTTCAAGAAACATTTGAAAATGATTTCTAGTAAAAGTCCATTTCGAGGGATCATTACTGCATCATGTTTCTTGGAAACACTTTTCTAGCTAAAAATTCTTAATAAACAAATTTGTGGCAAATAAATAATTGCTTAAACAAATTACTTTCTACACTATAAAGAGTTGTTAGTTTTTTTTTGGAACCATTGGAAAACTATGTCCTGTAAACATATATCTCCAAAGACCATTAGTGCCTCGTGTTTCCAAGAAACACTTTTCAAGTCAAAAATTCTTACATGGAAATTTTTTTGGTGAGGCAATTTTTGCTAAAACAAATTACTTTCTATAATTGTAAGGCCTTTTTAGTGCATATTTTAGGAAACGTTGGAAAATTATTTCATGTAAAAATACATCTCCAAGGAGCATTAGTGCATCATCTTTCCTGGAAATACTTTTCTACCTAAAAATTCTTTCTTCGAAAATTTTGTGTTAAAGCTATTTTAGCTCAATCAAATTACTTTCTACAACCATAAGCCCTTCTAAGTGCCTTTTTAAGGAAATGGCGAAAAAGTGTTCCTTCTAAAAATTTGTCTCCAAGGACCATTAGTGCCTCAATTTTTTTGTAACATTTTTCTAGCAGAAAATTCTTACCTGGAAAATTTTGTGGTGATGAATTTTTTGCAGGACAAATTACTATCTACAACTATGTGGCACTGTTAGTACAATTGTTTAGTAAATGTTGGAAAATTATTTCTAGTAAAAATACATTTCTAGGAATGTTATGGACTCCATAGCATCATGAGTTATCCACAAGCATAGGAATAAAATTATGTCAATTTACTTTTAATGTAATTTCTTTTGGGTTGGTTTACTTTGTTTGGTTTGGTTTAGATGTAATGTGGCATGAACCATTTGACCTATGGGTCACTTTTGTAATTCCGTCCTCAACCCTATTTAGGGGGACGTCTAGGGAAGGAGAATTCAAGTATTGAGAAAATTAGAGTAAACAGGTCAGATTCTCCCTTAGAGGTCTAGGTCGGATTCTCCCTCTGAGGTCCAGGTTGAGCGTCCTTCAAAGCTCCATCATTCTATTTGATTTCCATCATTCCACGTTCCAGAAACAAGAATCCTCTTCCAGCATCAAGAACAACCTTGGAGGGAAGAGAGGAAAGAAGGGTGACTCGATCCATAGCTCGGGAAGAACCCAACAAGGAACCATTAGTGCCTCATGCTTCCAATAACCATTGGTGCCTTATGTTTCCACGAAACACTTTTCAAACAAAAAAAATTTCCCTGGAAAGTTTTGTGGCAAGGAATTTTTTGTTGAACTGTTCAAAAATTATTTCTTGTAAAAATACGTCTACAGGGACCATTACTGTGTCATGTTTCTTGGAAACACTTTTCTAGAAGAAAATGTTTACCTAGAAAATTTACTGGTAAAACATTTTTTCAGAAACCCATTACTTTCTACAAATATAAGCCCTTTTTAGTGCAGTTTTTAAGAAACACTTGTTGAATTTAGGATCCCTTTTCCAATATTTTGAGCAAGAGAAAGAAGAAATAAAAAGTAGAAAAGGGAAGAAGAGCTTTCGGGTAGAGAGAAGAAAAAGGAAAAGAGAAAAAGAGGTATGTGTGGAGCAAAGAGAGAGGGAGAGATTAACTGAAGAAGGAGATGTATAGCTTGACTAATTCCGAATTACAACATCTCTGTTTATAGTAGAGGAAGAGATAGAGTACTTATACAATTACCCTTTCAATCTCCTAATTACATTCCAACTCTAACTCTCTAAGATAAGTCTATTCAAAACAATCTACTAGAAGACTAATATGAGTTGAACTAGAACTCTTTCTTCAATCACATGAATATAAGGGAGGAGGCAAGCTCATGGCCTTATCCTTGTGGGCCCCTCATGATCTTCCAACTTATCTTGATAAGGTTGCCAGCTCATGGGATATTTGTGGGTCCCACTTGATCTTCAAGTCTTCTAACTCATTTCAACTTGTGCTTCTTAACTCCTTAACTCGTGCTAGCTTGGGTGAGGACTCTTCTTGGTGTCCCACATCCTCATGGTGGGTCCCACATTGTAACACTCCCCCTTGTTACAATGTGGGACCCACCATGGTGCTCAAGCTGGTGGGACCCCCCATGAGAATGTGGGACATCAAGAAGAGTCCTAGAGGACGTGGGACACCAAGAAGTGTCCTCACCCAAAGCAAGCACGAGTTAAGGGATCAAGAAGCACAAGCTGAATTGAGTTAGAAGACTTGAAGATCAAGTGGGACCCACAAATATCTCACGAGCTGGCACTCTTATCAAGGTGCAATGGGAGATCATGAGGGGCCCACAAGGATAAGGCTATGAGCTGGCTTATCCCTTATATTCATGTAAATAATGAAGGACTCCTAGTTCAACTCAAATTAGTCTTCTAGTAGTTTAGTTTGAATAGACTTATACTAAAGTGTTAGAGTTGGAATGTAATTAGGATTGAATGACAAGTTTTATAAGGACTCTACATCCTCATCTACTATAGATAGAGGTTTTGTAATTCAGAATTAAAAAAATTCACACATTCAATCCCGAGTTGGTTTATCTCTCTCTCTCTCTCTCTTTGCTTGGCGCAACCTCTTCTTCCCCTTTTATTTTTTCTTCTCTACCAGAGAGCTTTCCTTCCCTTTTTTTTATTTTTTCTTTCTTCTTTCCCTTGTTCAGAATGGCATTATCCATCAGACATCGTGTGCCTACACTCCTCAACAAAATGGAGTAACCGAAAGGAAAAATTGTCATATTCTTGAGGTAGCTCAAGGTCTTTTATTTGCCATGAAAGTTCCATACTTTTATTGGCCCCCTGCTGTCCTTACATCGTGTTTTCATATAAATTTTCTACCGTCTATCATTCTTGGAAATAAATCTCCCTACCCTAAACTCTTACCACATGATGACCCGTTTGCATTACCATTGAAAGTCTTCGGTTGTCAATGTTTTGTTCATAATACATTACCTAGACACAACAAACTTGATCCTAAATCTATCAAGTGCATTTTTTTGGGATACTCTCGCACACAAAAGGGTTATGTTTGTTATAGTCCTTCTTTGCAACGCTTATTTGTGTCCAGGGATGTAACATTTTTTGAAGACTCCTCATATTATTCTGATAGTGCTCCTCCTGGTATGTCATCAGTACCAAGTTTTCCTCGACCGGTTGTGCCTCGTGATACAGAGATTGTTCAGCCCCTAGAGCCAGTGGCCGATACCACACCTGTCAAGTTATTAGATCCACCAAAGGCAAGTGCTTCATCACCAGTCATTTTTTTTCTTCAATTTGATACACGTCCTATTTCCAATTTTGTGTCTCATCACCTCTCACCTTTATGCTATCAGTCTCTTTCTTCTTTTTCCTCCATATTTGTTCCACAGTCATATTAGGAGGCTCTACAACATCTAGGGTGGAAGGCAGTAATGGATGAAGAAATGAAGTCACTCAATGATAATCACACATGGTCACTGGTTCCTCTACCTACAGATAAAAAAGTCGTTAGTTGCAAGTGGGTTTATACAGCAAAACATAATCTGGATGGGACTATTGCATGACTGAAGGCTCGACTGGTTGCAAAAGGTTACACTTAATGCTATGGCATTGATTATGATGAAACATTCTCTCCAGTGACAAAAATGACCTCGGTATATTATTATCTTTGGCAGCCAATTCATCATGGCCATATCATCTGGATGTTAAAAATGCATTTCTCAATGGTGACATCAAAGAAGAGATTTATATGCAACAACCACCTGGATATGTGGTTGAGGGGGAGTCCATATGTCACCTTAAAAAATCTCTATATGGACTAAAGCAATCCCCACGGGCATGGTTTGAGAAATTTAGTCAAGCCATCATACGGGCAGGTTTTTATAGATGCTCTATAGATCACTCAGTATTTATTGAGAACACAGCAAGAGGTAAGGTTGTTCTAGCTGTTTATGTTGATGATATTATTTTAACTGGGAGTGACTCTGAGGGCATTAAAAAAATAAAAGAAAGAATATGTGCTGAATTCAAGATGAAGGATCTTGAGTTACTAAAATATTTTTTGGGTATTGTGGTCTTACAATTCAGACATGGGATTGTTCTATCCCAAAGAAAATATGCCCTTGATCTACTAGAAGAAACAAGGATGATGGGATGTAAACCGGTAGACACTCCTATGGATGCAAATAAAAAATTATGTGGAGGCACTGGAGAAGATGTAGATATTGGTAAATATCAAAGGTTAGTGGGACGACTTATTTATTTGTGTGTAACGATTCCAAAATTGTCATACGCAGTAAGTGTGGTAAGTCAGTACATGCACAAGCCACAATTTAGTCATTGGCAAGTACTTGAGAGGATACTACGTTATCTGAAAGGAGCTCCTAGAAGGGGCCTCCTCTACAAAAATCATGGTCACTTCAACATCGAGGGGTTCTTGGATGTAGACTGGGCCGGATCCCCAAATGATAAAAAATCTACTTTGGGATTTTGCACAATGGTTGGAGGAAATCTGGTTACATGGAAAAGCAAAAAGAAAAGTGTAGTAGCATGATCAAGTGCAGAAGCAGAATACAGAGCCATGGCACACACTGTTAGTGAAATTTTATGGGTAAGATCTCTTCTCACTGAATTGGGATTCTATAAAGAAGCTCCAATGGATCTATACTGTGATAATCAAGCAACAATACATATTACATCGAATCCAGTCTTCCATGAGAGGATAAAGCATATTGAGGTAGATTAAATTATATATGAGAAAAATTCCAAGCTGGTCTCTTTTCTCTGAAGCACATATCATCACAAAATCAAGTTGCAGACATTCTCACCAAACCGGTCACTCAGAAGATTACGTCTACCATATGCAGCAAGTTGGGCGTTTATGATGTCTTCTCACCCCAGCTTGAGGGGGAGTGTTACAATGTGGGACCCACCATGGTGTTCAAGCTGGTGGGTCCCACCATGAGGATGTGGGACATCAAGAAGAGTCCTAGAGGATGTGGGACACCAAGAAGAGTCCTCACCCAAAGCAAGCACGAATTAAGGGATCAAGAAGCACAAGCTGAATTGAGTTATCAGACTTGAAGATCAAGTGGGACCCACAAATATCTCACGAGCTAGCACTCTTATCATGGTGTGCTGGGAGATCATGAGGGGGCCACAAGGATAAGGCTACGAGCTGGTTTATCCCTTATATTCATGTAAATAATGAAGGACTCCTAGTTCAACTCAAGTTAGTGTTCTAGCAGTTTAGTTTGAATAGACTTACATTAAAGAGTTAGAGTTGGAATGTAATTAGGATTGAATGACAAGTTGTATAAGGACTCTACCTCCTCCTCTACTATAAATAGAGGTGTTGTAATTCAGAATTAAAACAAGTCACACATTCAATCCCAAGTTGGTTTCTCTCTCTCTCTCTCTCTTTGCTTGGCGCAACCTCTTCTTCCCCTTTTAATTTTTATTCTCTCTACCCGAGAGCTTTCCTTCCCTTTTTCTCTTTTTTCTTTCTTCTTTCCCTTGTTTAGAATCATGGAAAAGGGATCCTAAATTCAACACCCCTCAAGCTGGAGGTGAGAAGACATCACAAATGCCTAGCTTGCTGCATATGGTAGACATAATCTTGTGAGTGACCGGCTTGGCGAGAATATCTGCAACTTGACTTTGTGATGATATATGATTTAGGGATAAGAAACCTGCTTGGAAATTTTCTCATATAAAATGGCAGTCCACTTCAATATGCTTTGTTCTTTCATGGAAGACCGGATTCGATGTAATGTGTATTGTTGCTTGATTATCATAGTATAGATTTATCAGAGGTTCCTTGTAGAATCCCAATTCAGTGAGAATACATCTTATCCATCGGAGTTCACGCACAGTGTCTGCCATGACTCTATATTCTGCTTTAGCACTAGACCGTACTACTACATTTTGCTTCTTGCTTTTCCATGTAACCAAATTCCCTCCAACCATCGTACAAAATCTCGAAGTAGATTTTTTGTCATCCGATGACCCGGCCTAGTCTACATCTGAGAACCCTTCTATGTTGAAGTTACCATGGTTTTTATAGAGAAACCCTCTTCCTGGAGCTCCTTTCAGATATCGTAGTATCCTTTCAAGTTCTTGCCAATGACTAAGTTGTGGCTTGTGCATGTATAGACTTACCACACTTACTGCATATGAAATATTCGGCCTTGTTACACACAGGTAAATAAGACTTCCCACTAGTCTTTGATATTTTCCAATATTTGCATCTTTTCCAGTGCCTCCACATAATATTGTATTTGAGTCCATAGGAGTGTCTGCTGGTTTGCCTCCCATCATTCATGTCCCATCATTCCTGTCTCCTCTAGTAGATCAAGGGAAAACTTCCTTTGGGATAGCACAATCCCATGTCTGGATTGTAATACTTCAATACCCAAAAAATATTTGAGTAGTCCAAGTTCCTTCATCTTGAATTCAGCACATATTTTTTCCTTTGTTTTTTGGATACTATCGGAATCACTACCAGTTAAAATGATGTCATCAACATAAACAGCCATAATCACCTTACGTCTCGGTGTATTTTCAATAAATACTGAGTGATCTCCAGTGCATTTGTAAAATTTGGCCCATATGAGGGCTTGACTAAATTTCTCAAACCATTCCTGAGGGGACTGCATTAAACCATATAAAGATTTTTTTAGGTAGCATACTAACTCCCCCTTAACCACATACCTTGGTGGTTGTTGCATATAAATATTTTCTTTAATATCACCATTAAGAAATGCATTTTTCACATCAAGTTGATATATCAGCCATAATGAATTTGTCGCCAGAGATAATAATATATGTACTGAGTTCATTTTTGCCACTAGAGAGAAGGTTTCTTTATAATCAATTCCATAACACTGAGTATAACCGTTGGCAACCAATCGGGCATTCAGTCATGCAATTGACCCATCCGGATTATGTTTGACAGTATAAACCCACTTGCAACCAACGAGTTTTGATCTATTGGAAGATGAACTAGTGACCATATATGATTGTGATTAGAGCCTCCTGATAGGAATGTGGAATAGATATGGAGAAAATAGAAGAAAGAAACTGACAACATAAAGGTGAGAGGCGATGATGAGACACAAAATTTGAAATGGGATGAGAAGTAGAAGGTCTAGTGCATGATCTAGGTTCTTTCCTTATAGCAATAGGACGAGTATCATATTCAGGGCCAAAAATAATTGGTGATGAAGGACTTACCTCTGTTGGATCTGTTAACTCAGCAGGTGTGGTGTCGACCACTTGCTCTGGGGTTGAATAATCTCTATATCACGAGGCACATTCGGTCGAGGGGAACCTGGTACTGAGGACAGACCAGGAGGAGCACTATCAAAATAAAATGAGGAGTCTTCAAAAAATGTTACATCCCTGGACACAAATAAACATTGAAGAGTGGGACAATAACAAATATAACCCTTTTGTGTGCGAGAGTATCCCAAGAAGATACACTTGATAGATTTATGATCAAGTTTACTGTCTCTAGGAAATGAATTATGAACAAAACATTGACATCTGAAGACTTTCAAATGTAGTGAACATGGATCATATTTTGGTAATAATCTAGCGTAAGGAGATTTATTACCAAGAATGGAAGATGCTAGACAATTTATAAGAAATCAAGTTGTAAGGACTGGATGATGCCAATAAAATTATGGAACTTTCATGGCATATAATAAACCTCGAGCTACCTCTAGAATATGACAATTTTTCCATTTGGCTACACCAATTTTGCTGAGGAGTGTAGACGCATGATGTTTGATGGATAATGCCATTTTCTTGACAAAAAGAGTCATGGTCTTTGGAAACTAATTCTTTGGCATTATCAGACAGAAGAATTTTTATTTTCTAACCAAATTATGTGAGTACCATAGCTTGAAATGACTTAAAAATAAATGGTGTCTCAGAACGTTCCTTAAATATAAACAACCAAGTTGTATGAGTGAATGCATCAATAAATGTAATAAAATATTTTGCTTGAGAAATGTTGGAGACACTCAAGGGCCCCCCCATGCATCAGTATGAATTAAAGAAAATGGAGTAACATTTTTGACTTCTGGATGAGGAGAGTATGTACTCCTTTGATGTTTACTCAATTGACAAACCTCACAATGAAATTCTGACCTTACTTTAAGAGAAGGAACCATAAAATGAAGAGACTGGGCAGATGCATGTCCCAACCGATTGTGCCATAAACATATCTCATTTTCAGTAGTGGAAACCATATTAATTTTTGGCAAGCCCAAGTAGTAAAGCCCCCCTTGTTCTTGGCCTCCACCAATCACCTGCTTCATTATAAGATCATGAAATACACATGAAGTGGGTGAGAAGGTAACAGAGCAATTAAAATATTTTGTCAGCTGACTAACAGATAATAGATTCAAAGGGAAAGTAGGAATGAAAAGAATATCAGAGAGCGAAAGTGATGGTGTGATAGAAGTGGAGCTTTCCCTTGGACTTTGGTTTGAGAACCATCAGCTATGGTAACAAACTTGTGTGAAAGATTTGGACATAGAGACTGTAATAAATTTTTGTTACATGTAAGATACTCGGAGGCTCCTGAGTCAATTATCCAGGATGAAGATGAGGTAGATAGCATACCTGAAGTAGTAGTGGCAGCAGTAGTTGTGTAGAAACTAGGAGAAGAACCAACATTGTCTTCATTTTCTGAAAGAGATCATACTCTTCCCTGATTTTGTGGGTTCTTCTTCTTTTGTATCACTTACAAAGGCTTGATTAGCCCTTGTCAATTCTAACTATCCATTGGATTTATAGCCTATTTCTTTATAACGGCCAAATTTTTCATAGTAACTGCATGCCTTGGAATCCTTGTAATAGTATTGATCTATAGTGTGGCCAAATTTTTTACAATGAGTACATTCTTTCCCATTTGTTCTGCCAGTACCAGTCCTTCCACTTCTTCCTCTACCTCCTCTATAACCTCAGCCTCAGCCTCAAACGCAGTCAGATGATGATCCTCTATGATCGGAATACATAGCAGATGATACTTCAATAGTGTAGGAAGAAGTGTATGGAATATGAAGTAGTGTTTCACATACATCATCAAACTTGGGGACAACAAAAGCGCTCAGAAGTTGACTCTTGGCAATGTCAAGATGGGGTTTAACATTTGTAAGGCAAATAGTAGTAATTAAGGCTTCCTTCTGCTTGTCTTGGATAGAAATATCAGTGGTTGAAGGATGAACTAACTTCCACTCTTGAAGAAAGACTCTAAAGTGGGCCAAGTACTCATGGATATTTTCTCCTTGTTTAGTATTCAACATTCTTTGGAGAAAGTCATATGGTCTATGTAGAGTATCCGGGCTAGAGTACAGTTTAGCACATCTCTCCCAAATTTGTTTAGCAATGTCAAGATGAATGACATTGTTGGAGACATGTTCTTCCATGCTATTGATTTTCCAACTAATCACCAAAGTATCATTTTTCAACCAGTTGTTATAAAAAATATCATATTCATCAATTAGTGGTCCTCGATGTTGACGTGACCAAGTAGGTCTTTTGTTATAAGGAATCTCCAAACCGATGATGACCAACTCATAAAATTTGATACCCCATGTAAGGGTATGGTTGTAATTCTTAGTATATCATTTTTCATATTCATATTCTCTTCAGCCATGATAGGCCCTTCTTCAAAAAATTCTAATAATAACACCAAGTAGTATTCTTCAAACAACCCGATCTATGAGGAATTTTAGCATTGTTGTTAAATTATTATTCTGATTTTTTCCCTCTAAAACCACTTATAAGAGACTCAATAAAAATCTTCTATATCATGGGACTCTTTTTCCCACGAAAAAAAATTCCAACAATCTTATTATGGACTAGTCTCGGTTAACAAAATTTCGAAACTGACAAAACTGTTTTGATAGCCTCTTCTAGATAGAGAGGCATGCATATCCATAATATAATAAGATGAAACCATTCACATACTCATCTATAAATCATCTTATCAATTTGGAAACCAGTAACATGAAGAAAAAAAATTTAAGCACTTATCTCACGGCTTGTGATCTTCCGTCACAAAAGAGCCTTATTTGAGTGGTGTTGATCATCACTTCTTTAGAGCATTCATTTTACTAGGGTTCCTAAATTTAATTCTCTGATACCATATTGAATTTAGGATCCCTTTTCTAATATTTCGAGCAAGAGAAAGACGAAAGAAAAAGAAGAAAAGGGAAGAAGAGCTCTCAGGTAGAGAGAAGAAAAAAGAAAAGAGAAAAAGAGGTATGCGCCAAGCAAAGAGAGGGAGAGATTAACTCAAGAAGAAGATGTATAACTTGATTAATTCTGAATTACAACACCTATATTTATGGTAGAGGAAGAGATAGGGTCCTTATACAATTACCGTTTTAATCTCCTAATTACATTCCAATTCTAACTTTCTAAAATAAGTCTATTAAAAAAATCTACTAGAAGACTAATTTGAGTTGAACTAGAACTATTTCTTCAATCATGTGAATATGAGGAGGGCAGCTCGTGCCCTTATCCTTGTGTGTCCCTCATGATCTGCCAACTTATCTTGGTAAGGTTGCTAGCTCGTGGGATATTTTTGGGTCCCACTTGATCTTCAACTGTTCTAACTCATTTCAGCTTTTGCTTCTTAACTCCTTGAACTCATGCTAGCTTGGGTGAGGACTCTTCTTGGTGTCTCACGTCCTCATGGTGGGTCCCACATTGTAATAAAATTGAAAAATTATTTCAAGAAAAAATAGATTTCTAGGGACACATAGTACCTCATGTTTCTTGGAAACACTTTCTTGCTAAAAGTTCTTGCGAGGAAAATTTTTTGGTAAGGCAATTTTTGTTGAAACAAATTATCTTCTACAGTTATAACGCCATGTTAGCGCCTTTTTTTAGGAAATGTTGGGAAAGTATAGATAGTAAAAATACTTCCCCAGGGACAATTAGTGTTAGGAATTACACACCCTAATTCAAATTAACGAGAGAAATAATAATAATCATGGGAGAAAGGATAAGCAAGAACTGAAAAAGATAACAATATTTATATAGGTTTGCCTCAAGGTGAGACTATATTCTGTCGTCCATTGCTGCAGTAATCCACTATGAAGATGAAATAGTTTACAAGAGATCACACACTTACAAGTGTTTTTTTTCTCCACCCTCTCTTGGCCGCAACTAATGCCCCTTGGATGATGATGATCAACAAGGTAATGATAAAACCCTAACAACGACGCCCCAAGTATAAAGGAAAAATTAGGGTAACTAGGTTACAAGTGTGAAATCCAAAAACTACCCTTAATGACACAACAATCAATATAATGTGGATCCACCTGGAGTGTATGGTGTTAATTAGGTTCCAGAACTTATCAATTAGAGTCTCATGTTTCTCAGAAACACTTTTCTAGCAAAAAATTATTGCAAGGAAACTTTTGTGATTAGGAAATTTTTGCTGAATAAAATTATTTTCTACAACTATAGGGCCTTAGTATTTTTTTAATAAATGTTTGAAAAGTATTTCTAGAGAAAGTACAAGGGACCATTAGTTCCTCATGTTTCAGCGAAAGACTTTTCTTGTAAAAAATTCTTACCATGAAAATTTTGTGGTAAGGCATTTTTTTATTAAACAAATTACTTTTTACTACTACAAGGCCTTGGTAGTGACTTTTTTATGAAACATAGGCAAAGTCTATCTAGTAAAAATAGGTCTCCAGAGACCATTGGTGCCTCTTGTTTCCTCCAAGGACCATTGGTGCCTCTTGTTTCCTCCAAGCACTTTTCTAGCTGAAAATTTTTAGCAGGAAAGTTTTGGGGTAAGTCAATTTTTTCTAAAACAAATTATATTCTAAAACTATAAGGCCTCGGTAGTGCATTTTTTTCTGGAAATGTTGGTAAATAATTTCTGGTAAAAATATGTATCCTAGGATCATTAATGCATCATGTTTTCTAGAAATACTTTTCTAGCTGAAAATTCTTAATAGGAAAATTGAGAGGTAAGGCAATTTTTGTTGAAACAATTACTTTCTGTAATTTTAAGGCTTTGGTAATGCATTTTTTCTGGGAAACATTTGAAAAATATTTCTAGTGAAAATACGTCTCATGGGGGCATTTGTAACCCATGTTTCCTATAAACACTTTTCTAGCAGAAAATTCTTACGTCAAAATTTTTTCATAGGATAATTTTGTTGAAACAAATTAATTTCCATTACTCTAAGGCCTGATTAGAGCATTTTTTTTTTGAAACATTGGAAAAACGTTTCTTGTAAAAACAAGTCTTGAGGGACTATTACTGCCTCATGCTTCCTGGAAATAGTTTTCTAGCTGAAAATTCCTACTTGGAAAATTTTGTCGTAAGACGATGTTTTATGAAATAAATTACTTTGTTCAACTATAAGGCCCTATTGGTGCATATTTTCAGGAAACATTGGAAAGATATTTCTCAAAAAAAAGCACATCTGTAAGGACCATGATTGCAACTAGTTTTCTAGAAACACGTTTCTAGCAAAAAAATTCTTACCCGAAAATTTTTTGTGATTAGTTAATTTTTGCTAAACAAAAAATTACTTTTGAAAACTATAGGCCTTGTTAGTGCATTTTTTAGGAAATGTTACAAAATTATTTCTATAAAAAATAAGTTTGAAGGAACCATCAGTGGCTCATGTTTCCCAAAAAAACTTTTCTAGCAAAAAATCCTTTCTAGGAAATTTGGGTAGTAAGGCTTTTTTTGCTTAAACAAATTATTTTAAAAAACTATAAGTACGTGTTAGTGCATTTTTTAGGAAATTTTGGAAAAATATTTCTAGTAAAAGTACATCTCCAAGGACCATTTGTGCCTCATGTTTCCAAGAAACATTTTCTAGTAGATAATTTTTTCCTGGAAATTTTTGTAGTAAGACGATTTTTATTAAAATAAATTACTTTCTACAACTACAACGCCTTGTCATTGCATTTATTGAGGAAACATTGGAAAATTATTTCTAGTAAAATTATGTCTCCATGGACCATTAGCATGTTTCCATGAAACAGTTTTCCAGCTGAAAATTCTTTGCAGGAAATTATTTTGGTAAGGCAATATTTGCAAATACAAATTAATTTCTAGTAGTATAAGGCCATGTTAGTGCCTTTTTTTAGGAAACGTTGGAAAATATTGTTACTAAAAATACGTCTCCTGGGTGCATGAGTGCCTCATGTTTCATGGAAACACTATTCTATATGAAAATTCTTATGAGGATAATTTTGTGGTAAGGCAAGTTTTTGTTGAAACAAATTACATTCTACAACTACAAGACCTTGTTAGTGTCTTTTTAAAAGAAAACATTGAAAAATACTTCTAGTAAAAATACATCGTCAAAGACCATTAGTGCTTCATTTTTCTTGGAAACACTTTACTAGCTGAAATGTTTTAACAGGAAAATTTAGTGGTAAGGCAATTGTAGCTGAAACAAATTACTTTCTACAATTATAAGGCCTTATTAGTGTCTTTTTTTAGAAACTCTAGAAAAGCATTTCTAGTAAAAATACATCTCTAGGGACAATTAGTGCATCATATTTCCAGGAAAAACTTTTCTAGCTGAAAATTCTTAGCATGAAAATTTTGTGGTATGGCAATTTTCACTAATACGAATTACTTTTTACAACTATGAGGCCTTGTTAGTGCATTTTTTAGGAAACATTAGAAAATTATTTATGGTAAAAATATGTCTCTAGGAACCATTAGTTCCTCATGTTTCCTAGAATCTAGTAGAAATTTTTTACTAGAAAATTTTTGTGAGACCATAAGTAAAAATACCAGGAAAATTCTAGTAAAAATATGTCTCCAGGGACATTCATGTCTTTCTCCTTTCTACATGAAAATTTTGCGTTAAGGACTTTTTTGTTGAAACAAATTACTTTTTAAAAATATAATGCCTTTTTAGAGCATTTTTTAGGAAACATTGAAAAAAAAATTCTATTAAAAATATGTTTCCTAGAAAATTTTGTAGTACGACAATTTTAGTCAAACAAATTACTTTCTACAGCTATAAGGCCTTGTAAGAGTCCTTTTTAAAGAAACATTGGAAAACTATTTCTAGTAAACATAAGTATCCAGGGACCATTTGTGCAAGAAGTTCCCTGTAAATACTTTTCTAGATTAAAATTTTACTAGGAAAATTTTGTGATAAGGATTTTTTTTTAAACGAATTACTTTCAACAACTATAAGGCCTTGTTAGTGCATTTTTTTGGGAAATGTTGGAAAGATATTTCTAGTACAAATACATCTCCAAGGACAATTAGTGCCTCATGTTTCCCACAAATACTTTTCTAGCTGAAAATTCAGAGTAGGAAAATTTTGTGGTAAGGCATTTTTTTTCTTAAACAAATTACTTTCTACATCTATATGGTCTTGTTAGTGCCATTTTTTAGAAAACGTTGGAAAATTAATCCTATTAAAAATATGTTTCTAGGGACCATTAGTGCCTCATGACTCATAGAAACACTTTTCTCTCTGAAAATTCATAGCAGGATAATTTTATGGTAAGGTAATTTTGCTACAACAAATTACTTTCTACAATCATAAGGCTTTGTTAGTTTCTTTTTTCAAGAAATGTTGGAAAATTATTTCCATTAAAAAAATATTTCTAGGGACCATTTGTGCCACATCTTTCTTGGAAACATTTTTCTAGGTGAAAATTCTTTTGAGGATAATTTTGTGGTAAGGCAATTTTTGCGGAAACAAATTACTTTCCACACCTATTTGGCCTTGTTGGTGAATTTTTTTAAAAAAAATTTGAAAAATTATTTCTATTAAAAATATTTCTGTAGGGACCATTAGTGCCTCATGTTTCCTGGAGACCTTTTTCTAGCAAAAAATTCATAAAGTAAAATTTTGTGGCAAGGCAAATCTTGCTTAAACAAATTACTTTCTATTAAGGCCATGTAAATGTCATTTTTCAAGAAATTTTTGAAAATTATTTCTTGTAAAATTACATGTAGAGGGACCATTAGTACTTCATGTTTCCTTGAAACACTTTTCTAGCTGAAAATGTGTACCAGGAAAATTTTGGGATAAGACAATTTGTTCTGAATAAAATTACTTGCTACGACTATAAGGCCTTGCTAGTGCATTTTTTAAGGAAATATTGGAAAATTATTTCTATTTAAATATGTGTCGAGGGACCATTGGTGCCTCATGCTTCGTAGAAATACTTTTCCAGGTGAAATTCTTACAAGGAAAATTTTGTCATATGGAAATTTTTGCTTAAACAAATTACTTCCTACAACTCTAATCCTTGCTTAGTGCATTTTTTCAGGAATCGTTGGAAAAAATGTTTCTTGTAAAAATACATCTCTAGGGACCATTAGTGCCTCAAGTTCCCTTGATAAACCTTGTGTAGCAGAAAATTCTTACCTTCAAAATTTTGTTGGAAGACAATTTTTGCTGATACGAATTACTATGCACAACTATAAGGCCTTGTTAGTGCATTTTTTGAGGATTCTTTGGAAATGTATTTTTAGTAAAAATACATGTCTAGGGGACCATTAGTGCCTCATATCTTCTGGAAACAACTTTCTAGCAGAAAAAATTGAATAGGAAAATTTTGTTGTAAGGCAATTTTTGTTGAAGCAAATTTATTTATACAACTATAACACCTTGTTAGTGTACTTTTTTAGGAAACTTTGGAAATGTATTTCTTGTAAAAATACGTCACGAGGGACCACTAGTGCCTGGAGTTTCTTTGAAACACTTTCCTAGCTGAAAATTCTTACTAGGAAAATTATGGAAAGTCAATTTTTTGTTGAAACAAATTACTTTCTACAACTATAAGGCCGTATTTGTACAATTTTTAAGGGAATGTTGGAAATGTAATTCTAGTAAAAATACGTCTCTAGGGATAGTTAGAGCCTCATGTTTCCAAAAAACACTTTTCTAGCAAAAAACTCTTTCGAGGAAAATTTTATGGAAAGACAATTTTTCGTGAAACAAATTAACTATACGGCATTGTTAGTGGATTTTTCAGGAAAGGTCAGAAAAGTATTTCTAGTAAATATACATTTCTAGGGACCATTAGTGCCTCATGTCTTCTGGAAACACTTTTCTAGCTGAAAATTCTTAGAAAGAAAATTTTGAGGTTTAGACAATTTTAGCTGAAAGAAATTAATTTCTACAACCTTAAGGTCTTGTTAGAGTCATTTTTCAAGAAATGTTCGAAAAACATTTCTAGGAAAAATATGTCACTAGTGACCATGAGTGCCTGAAGTTTCCAGGAAACACTTCTCCAACAAAAAATGCTTACTAGGAAAAAATTTTGGAATGACAATTTTTGTTGATTCAAATTACTTTCTAGGAAATGTTGGAGCATTTTTTCAAGAAATATTGGAGCATTTTTTTAGGAAATGTTGGAAAAGTATTTCTTGTAAAAATACACCTCTAGGCACCATTAGTGCCTCCTGTTTCCTAGAAAATGTTTTCTAGCTGAATATTATTTACAGGAAAATTTTGTAGTAATTCATTTTTTCTAAAGCAAATTACTTTCTTCAACTATAAGGCCTAGTTAGTGCACTTTTTCAGGAAATGTTGTAAAAGTATTTCTAGATAAAATATGTTTTGAAGGAAAATTAGTGCCTCATGTCTCCATGAAACACTTTTCTTGTTGAAAATTCTCAATAGGAAAATATTGTGGTAAGGCAATTTTTGCTGAAACAAATTAATCTCTACAATTATAATATCTTGTTAGTGCTTTTCTTCAAGAGACGTAGGATAAATGTTTCTAGTAAAAATATGTTTCCATGGTCCATTAGTGCCTTCTATATTCTGGAAATACTTTTCTAGCTGAAAATTCTTAAAAGGAAAATTTTGTTGTAAGGCATTTTTTGCTGAAACAAATTACTTTCAACAACTATAAGGCTTTGTTAGTGTCTTTTTTCAGGAATTGGTGGAAACGTATTTCTAGTAAAAATAAGCCTGCAGGGACCATTAGTGCCTCATGTTTCCTGGAAACATTCTTCGAGTAGAAAATTCTTAAGAGGAAAATTTTGTGGTAAGACCATTTTTTCTTAAACAAATTATTTTCTACACCTATAAGGATATATTAGTGTCTTTTTTAGGAAATTTTGGAAAAAATATTTCTTTTAAAAATACATCTCTAGGGACCTTTAGTTCCTCAAGTTTCCTGGAAACACTTCTATAGTTGAAAATTTTTACCAGAAATATTTTGTCGTAAGGGACTTTTTGCTGAAAAGAGTTACTTTCTACAACTATATGTCCTTGTTAGTGCATTTTTTCAAGAAACATTGAAAAAATATTTTTAGTAATAATAAGTCTCAAGAGGCCATTAGTGCCTCATTTTTACTCAAAACAATGTTCTAGCAGAAAATTCTTCACAGGAAAATTTTGTGGTAAGGCAACTTTTGCTGAAAAAATAACTTTCTACAATTACATGGTGGTGTTAGTGCCATTTTTTCTGCAAAAGCATTGGAAAATTATTTCTAGTAAAACTACATTTTTGGGGACCATTAGTTCCTTATATCTCCTAGAAACACTTTTCTAGCTGAAAATTCCAAACTGGAAAATTTTGTGGTAAGGAAATTTTTGCTTAAACAAATTACTTTTTACAACTATAACGCCTTGTTAGTGCCTTTGCTTTAGGAAAGATTGGAAAAGTATTTCTAGTAAAACTAAGGTTCTAGGGACAATTAGTGCCTCATGTCTCTTGTAAAACACTTTCCTACCTGAAAATTCTTACCTGGAAAATTCTGTAGTTAGGCAATCTTTGCTTAAACAAATTACTTTCTACAACTATATGGCCTTGTTCGTTTCTCTCTCCCGCAAATGTAGGAAATGTATTTTTTATAAAAATATGTTTCCAAGGACCATTAGTGCATGAAGTTTCATGGAAACACTTTTTCAGCTAAAAATTCTTACAAGGAAAATTTTCTCGTAAGGCAATTTTTGCTAATACGAATTACTTTCTACAACTATAAGGCCTTGTTAGTGTGTTTTTTGGGGAAACATTGGAAAAACATTTCTAGTAAAAATACATCTCCAAGGACCATTAGTTCCTCATGTTTCCTGGAAAAACTTTTTTAAGTGAAAATTATTAACAGGAAAATTTTGTGGTAAGGCAAATTTTTTAAACAAATAACTTTCTACAACTATAAGGCCTTTTTAGTGCCCTTTTTTGTGGAAACAAGGGAAAAGTATTTCTAGTAAAATTACATTTCCAGGGACTTTAGTTCCTCAAAGTCTCGTAGAAACACTTTTCTAGCAGAAAATTCTCAACAAGAAAATGTTGAGGTAATGCAATTTGTGCTACAACAAATTACTTTCTAAAACTATAATGCCTTATCAATATTCTTTTTCAGGAAACAATGGAAAATTATTTCTAGTTAAATTACATCTTGAGGGATTAGTTGTGCCTCATGTTCATGGAAACACTTTTCTAACAGAAAATTATTACCAGGAAGATTTCATTGTGAGTAAATCTTTGTTTAAACAAATTATTATCTACGACAGTAAGGCCTAGTTAGTCTTCCTCTCTCCGTACCATTAGTACCTTATGTTTCCTAGAAACACCTTTCTAGCTGAAAATTCTTACCACATAAATTTTGTGGTAAGGAAATTTTTTGTTAAAAACAAATTTCTTTCTATAACTATATGGCCTTGTTAGTACCTTTTTCAAAAAAACATAGCAAATGTTTTTCTAAAAAAAATACGTCTCTAAGGACCATTGGTGCCTCATGTTTTCTGGAAACACTTTTCTAGCTGAAAATATTTAACAAAAAAATTTTGTGGTGATGCAATTTTTGCTGAAAAAAAAGTAGTTTTGACAAATATAAGGCCATGTTCTTGACATTTTTCAAGAAACAATGGAAAAGTATTTCTAGAAAAAATACATCTCCAATGACCATTAGTGCCTCGTATTTCCAGGAAACACTTTTCTTCAAAAAATTCTTACCAAGAATTTTTTATGGTATTACAACTTTTGCTGAAATAAATTACTTTCGACAACTATAAGGCCACGTTAGTGCATTTTTCAGGAAACATTGAAAAATTATTTCTAGTAAAAATACATCTCCATGGACCATTAGTGCCTCATGTTTCCTAGAAACACTTTCCTAGCTGAAAATTCCTCGTAGGAAAAATATGAGATAAGCCAATTTTTCTTAAACAAATTACTTTCTACAACTACAAGACCTTGTTAGTGCCTTTTTCTTTTCAAGAAACATTGGAAAATTGTTTATAATAAAAATATGTGTCCAAACAACATTAGTTCCTCATTTTTCTTGGATACTCTTTTCTAGCTTCAAGTGTTCATCAAGAAAAAAATTTTGTAAGCCAATTTTTTTAAACAAATTACTATCTACAACTATAAGGCCTTATTAGTGTATTTTTTTAAGAAATGTTGGAAAATTTTTTCTTGTAAAAATTTGTCTCCGTGTGCCATTAGTGCCTCAAGTTGCTTGGAAACACTTTTCTAGCTGAAAAATTCTTACCATGAAATTTTGTGGTAAAATGATTTTTTGATGATATGATTTACTTAAACAACTATGAGACCTTGTTAGTGCATTTTTTCAAGAAATGTTGGAAAAATATTTCTAGTAAAAATACATCTCGGAGGATGATTGGTGCCTCATGTTTTAGGGAAACAATTTTCTAGAAGAATATTCTTAACATGAAAATTTTGTTGTAAGGCAATTTTTGCTGAAAGAAATTACTTTAAAATACTGCCAGGCCTTGGTAGTGCTTTTTATAGGAAACTTAGGAAAATTATTTCTAGTAAAATAAATTTCCAGGCACCATTAGTGCCTCAAGATTCTTGGAAGCACATTTCTCGTTTAAAATTCTTACCAAGATTTTTTTGGTAAGGCAATATTTGCTAATACGAATTACTTTCTATAACTATGAGGCCTTTTTTGTGTATTTTTAGGTAACTATTGAAAATTATTTCTAATAAGAATACGTGTCCATGGGCCAATAGCGCCTCATTTTCCAGGGAAACACTTTTCTTGCTGAAATTTCTTAATAGGAAAATGTTGTTAGTGCTTTTTTACAAGAAAAGAAGGAAAATTATATATGGTAAAAATATGTTTCCAAGGTTTATTAGTGCCTCCCGTCTTCTAGAAAAACTTCTCCAACCAAAAATCCTTAAAAGGAAAATTTGGTTGTACAACATTTTTTGCTGAAACAAATTACTTTCTACAACAAGAAGAAATTGTTAGTTTTTTTTTTTGGGTAATGTTCGAAAATTACTTCTAGTAAAAATACAACTCCTAGGACCATTAGTGCCTCATATATCTTGAAAACACTTTTCTAGCTGAAATTGTTTTCTAGGAAAATTTTGTCATCAGGCAAATTTTGAATAATATAAATTATTTTTTCAAACTTTTAGGCCTTGTTAGTGCATTTTTAAGTGTTGAATTTATGGAAAAGAAAAATACTTCATTAACTTCATTAAATTATTATAATCAGAGTACATGAACCTCTATTTATAATAGACGAAGGTAGTAGAGTCCAATTACAATAAAACTACCTTTGTCCCAATTATACCCAAACTCTAACACTGAAAGATAAGTCCTAGCATAATTAAATAACTCAATATAAATAAAAGACATACATAACTCAGACTAGAACTCGTCTAGGGCGTGACCATAAGATAAAGATGTCTTTGTGAGTCCTTCTTGATCTTCCAATTTAAGTGATAAGGATGTCAATTAGTGGTAATCATGGTGGGTCCTACTTCTTATGTGCTTGGGCCCATCTTGTGGGCCTTCCTTGGTTGTGTGGATCATCTTATAATACACTTAGATAAGTGGGCCTTCCTTGGTTGTGTGGGCTTGGACCTACCTTCCAACATTAAGGAAATGTTGGTAAAGTCTTTCTAGTAAAAATACGTCTCCAGGGACCATTAGTACCTCATGTTTATTGGAAACACTTTTCTTGTTGAAAACTGTTACCCAAAAAATCGTGGTGATGCATTTTTTGCTAAAACTATTTACTTTCTACAACTGTAAGGCTTTGGTAGTGAATTTTGTTAGGAAACATTTAAAAGTTATTTCTAGTAAAAATACATCTTCAGGGACCATTAATGTCTAAACTTTCGTGGAAACACTTTTCTAGCTGAAATATTTTACCAAGAATATTTTTTGGTATTGCATTTTTCGTTGATACGAATTACTTTCTACAACTATGAGGTCATGTTAGTGCATTTTATCAGGAGATGTCTGAAAAATATTTCTAGTAAAAATTCATCTCTAGGGACCATTAGTGCCTCATGTTTCTAGGAAAAACTTTTCTAGCAGAAAAATTTTATTAGGAAATTTTTTATGTAAGACATTTTTTGAAAGTGCTTTTTTTTTTAGAAAATGATGAAAATTTATTTGTAGTTAAACTAAGTTTCCAGGGACCATTAGTGCATCCTTTCTCCATGAAACACTTTACGATTTGAAAATTCTTAACCAAAGAAATTTCTGGTTAGCTTTTTTTTTGCTAAAACAAATTACCTTTTACAACTATAAAGGATTGTAAGTGTCTTTTTTTTTGGAAATATTGGAAATGTATTTCTAGTAAAAATACATCTCTAGAGACCATTAGTTCCTCATATTTGGTGGAAATACTTTTCTACTTGAAAATTCTTACTAGGAAAATTTTGTCGAGTGCAATTATTTTCTAAAAAAAAATAATTTCTACAACTTTAAGGCCTTGTTGGTGCATTTTTTGATAAAATATTGGAAACCATTTCTACTAAAAATACATTTCCAGGGACCATCAGTTTCTCTTGTCTCCTGAAACATTTTTCCAACTAAAAATTCTTATCAAGAAAATTTTGTTGTAAGGCAATTTTAGCAGAAAAAAATTACTTTCAACAACTATAAGGGCTTCATAGTGTATTATTTTTTTTGGAAAGGTTGGCAAATAATTTCTAGTAAAAATAAATATCTAGGGACCATTTGTGCCTGAAGTTTCCTGAAAACATTTTCCAGCTGAAAATTCTTTCTAGAAAATTATTTTCTTGTAAGGCAATTTTTGCTGATACGAATTACTTCCAATAACTATAACACCTTGTTAGTGCATTTTTTAGGAAATGTTGGAAAATAATTTCTAGTATAAATATGTCTCCAAGGACCATTGGGGCCTCATGTTTCCTAGAAACACTTTTCTAGTTGAAAATTCTTAATAGGAAAATATTGTGGTAAGCCATTTTTTTCTTAAACAAATTACTTTGTTCAACTTTAAGGCCATGTTAGTGTTTTTTTTTTTTTTTTGAAATTTTGAAAAATTATTTCTCATAAAAATACATCTCGTGGGAACATTAGTACCTCATGTTTCTTAGAAACTCTTTTCTAGCTGAAAGTGTTTACCTGATATTTTTTCTTGGTAAGCCATTTTTTTATGAAACAAATTACTTTCTACAAATATAATTTCTTCTTAGTGTATTTTTTCTGGAAACGATGGAAGATTTTTTCTTGTAAAAATAGGTCTCCATAGACCATTAGTGCCTCAAGTTTCCTGGAAACACTTTTATACTTGAAAATTCTTACTTGGAAAAATTTTGTGATAATGAAATTTTCGTTGATACGAATTACTTTCTATAATTATGCAGCCATGTTAGTGCACTTTTTCAAGAAACATTGGAAAAATATTTCTAGTAAAATTACATCTCTAGGGACCATTAGTGCATCTTGTTTCTTGGAAATACTTTTCTAGCTAAAAATTCTTAACACGAAAATTTTGTGGTAAGACAATTTTTTTTGTGGAACAAATTACTTTAAAAAACTATAAGGCCTTGTTAGTGCTTTTTTTAAGGAAACATAGTGAAGTATTTTTATGAAAAATATATTTTCAGGCACCTTTAGTGCCTCAAGTTTCTTGGAAAAAAATTTACGGCTTAAAATTCCTTCCAAGAAATTCTTTTTGTTAGGTAATGTTTACTGATACGAATTACTTTACATAACTATTAGACCTTGTTTGTGTATTTTTTATTTAATATTGGAGAAGTATTTCTAGAAAAAACACATCTCTTGGGACCATTAGTGCTTCATTTTTCTGGGAAACACTTTTCTTGCAGAAATTTTCTGAAAAGGAAAACCTCATTAGTGCTCTTTTTCCAAGAAAGGAAGGAAAACTATTTCTAGTAAAAATATGATTCCAGGGTCTATTAGTGCCTCCTGTCTCCTAGAAAAAAATTTCTAATTGAAAATTATTAAATTTTTTTGTAAAACCATTTTTGCTGAAATAAATTACTTTCTACAACTATAGGCTTTGTTAGTGTCCTTTTTGGGGAAATGTTGGAAATCTATTTCTTGTAAAAATACGAATCCAGGGACCATTAGTTCCTCACCTTTCTAGGAAACACTTTTCTACTTGAAAATTCATTGTAGGAAAATTTTGTTGCCAGGCAAATTTTGCATAAACAAATTATTTTCTCCAACTTTTAGGCCTTGTTATCCCATTTTTTTAGGAAATGTTGGAGAAGTATTTCTAGCAAAAATACATCTTCGATGTCCATTAGTGCCTAATGTTTTTTGGAAACATTTTCCTTGTTAAAAATTGTATCTTTGGTGTTGGAAGATATGACCAAGCCCACACGACCAAGGAAGGCCTACATATCTAAGAGTATTATAAGATGGGCCACACAACCAAGGAAAGCCCACAAGATGGGCCAAAGCACATAAGAAGTAGGACCCACAATGATTTCCATGAGTTAGCATTCTTATCACAATAGTTGGAAGATCAAGAAGGACTCACAAAATCATCTTTATCTGATGGTCATGTCCAAGAAGAGTTTTAGTTTGAGTTATGTTTGTCTTTTATCTATATTGAGTTATTTAATTATGCTAGAACTTATCATTAAGTGTTAGAGTTTAAGTGTAATTGGCACAAATATAGTTTTATTGTAATTGGACTCTACTACCTTCCTCTATTATAAATAGAGGTTCATTTACTCTGATTATAATAAGTCAATGAAGTATTTACCTTTTCCATAAATTCAACATCTAGAAATTTTGTGGTGAGGCAATTTTTTGCAAAAACAAATTAATTTCTTAAACAGTAAGACATTGTTAGCGAATTTTTTCAAGAAAAGTTTAAAATTTATTTCTAGTAAAAATATGTCTTCAAGGACCTCTATTGCCTCATGTTTCCAAGAAATACTTTTCTAGCTGAAAATTCTTACCAATAATATATTTTGGTATTGCAATTTTCGCTGATGCAAATTACTTTCTTCAACTATGATGCCTTGGCAGTGCATTTTTTCAGGAAACGTTGGAAATGTATTTCCAGTAAAAATACATCTTTAGGGACTTTTAGTGCCTCATGTTTCCTAGAAACACTTTTCTAGCAAAAAATTCTTATCAAGAAAATTTTGTGTTAAGACATTTTTTTCTGAAACAAATTAATTTCTACAACTACAAGGCCTTGTTAGTGTTTTTTTTCAGGTTACGTATGAAAAGTATTTGTAGTAAACATAAGTTTCCAAGGACCATTAGTGCCTCCTTTCTCGTGGACTAATTTTGTGGTTGGGCAATTTTTGCTGAAACAAATTACTTTCTACAACTATAAAGCTTTGTAAGTGTCTTTTTTCGGGAAACATTGGAAAATTGTTTCTAATATGAATACGTCTCCATGAACCATTTGTGCCTCTTGTTTCCTGGAAACAATTTCAAGTTGAAAAATCTTACCAAAAAAATTTTTGTGGAGAGGCAATATTTTTATGGAACAAATTACTTTTTTCAACTTTAAGGCCTTATTAGTGCATTTTTTCATGACAAGTTGGAAAAGAATTTTTTGTAAAAATCAGTTTCCAAGGACCATCAGTTCCTCATCTCTCCTAGAAATACTTTTTCAGCAGAAAATTCTTAACTATAAAATTTTGTGGAAAGACAATTTTAGTTGAAAAATTACTTTCTTCAACTATAAGGCCTTGTTAGTGTATTTTTTTTTGGGAAACTTAGCAAAATATTTCTAGTAAAAATATGTATCTAGTGACCATTTGTGCCTGAAGTTTGCGTGAAACACTTTTCTTTCTAAAAATTCCTACCTGAAATTTGACATTTTTGCTGATACGAATTACATTCAACAACAATCAGAAGGCCTTGTTAGTGCAATATTTTAGGAAAAGTTGAAAATTATTTCTAGTATAAATATGTCTCCAAGGACCATTAGTGCCTCATGTTTCTTGGAAACACTTTTCTATCGAGAAATTTCTAATAGGAAAATTTTGTGGTAAGCTATTTTTTTAAAGAAATTACTTTCTATAACTATAAGGCCTTGTTAGTGTCTTTTTTCAGGAAATGTTGGAAAAATATTTCTTGTAAATATACGTCTCCAAGGAAAATTATTTCCTCTAGTTTCGTGGAAACTCTTTTCTAGTTGGATGTGTTTACCAAGAAAATTTTGTTGTATGTCATTTTTTTAAAACAAATTACTTTCTACAACTATAAGGTCTTCTTAGTGCACTTTTTTAAGGAAAATTTGGAAAATTGTTTCTAGTAAAAATATGTTTCCATGGACCATTAGGGCCTCAAGTTTCCTAGAAAGACTTTTCTAGCTGAAAATTCTTACCAGGAAAATTTTGTGGTAAGGAAATTTTTACTTACACGAATTACTTTCTCAAATGATGAGGTCTTATTAGTACATTGTTTTCAAGAAATGGTGGAAAAGTATTTCTAGTAAAAATACATCTCTAGGGACCATTAGTGCCTCATGTTTATGGGAAACACTTTCTAGTTGAAAACTCTTAACACAAAAATTTTGTGGTAAGGCAATTTTTTTTGAAACAAATTACTTTGTACAATTATAAGGCCTTCATAGTGTTTTTCAGGGAAGCGTTGGAAAAGTATTTCTTGTGAAAATACTTTTCCAGGGACCATGAGTGCCTCTTGTCTCTTGGAAACACTTTTCTAGTTGAACATTCTTAACTGGAAAATTAGATGGTAAGGCATTTTTTTATGAAACAAAGTACTTTCTACAACAATTAGGCTTTGTTAGTGTCTTTTTTGGGGACACGTTGGAAAAATCTTTCTATTAAAAGTATTTTTTTAGGCACAATTACTGCCTCAAGTTTCATGGAAACACTTTTCTAGCAGAAAATTCTAACTAGAATTGTTTTTGTGGTTAGGCAATTTTTTGCTGATACGAATTAATTTTTAAAACTATGAGGCATTGTTAGGGCATTTTTTTCAAAAAAACAAAGGAAAAATATTTCAAGTAAAAATTCATCTGCAGGGACCATTAGTGCATCATGTTGGTGGGAAACACTTTTCTAGTAGAAAATTCTTAACACGAAAATTTTGTGGTAAGGCAATTTTTGCTGAAACAAATTTCTTTCTACAACTACAAGGTCTTCATAGTGTTTTTTCTAGGAAGCGTTGGAAACGTTTTCTTGTGAAAATACATTTCCAGGGACCATGAGTTCCTCCTGTCTCTTCGTAACACTTTTCTAGCTAAGCATCCTTAATTGGAAAATTTGATGGTAAGGCATTTTTTGTTGAAACAATGTACTTTCTACAACTATGAGACTTTGTTAGTGTCTTTTTTGGGGACACATTGGAAAAATATTTTGTTTAAAAATACGTTTCCAAGGATGATCATTGCCTCAAGTTTCCTGAAAACACTTTTCTAGCTAAAAATTCTTACCACAAAAATTTTTGTGGTAAGGCAATTTTTGTTGATACGAATTACTTTCTAAAACTACGAGGCCTTGGTAGTGCATTTTTTCAATAAACATTGGAAAAATATTTCTAGTAAAAATACATCTCCTGGGAGCATTAGTGCCTCATGTTTCCTGGAAATAATTTTCTAGAAGAAATTTCCTTACACGAAAATTTTGTGGTAAGGTGATTTTTGGTGAAACAACTTTAAAAAACAATAAGGCCTTGTTTGTGCTACTTTTTGGAAAAGTAGCAAAAGTATTTCTAGTAAAAATATATTTCTAGGGAACCATTAGTGCCTCAAGTTTCTCGATAAGCTTAACGGCTTAAAATTCTTACAAAGAAAATATTTGGTTAGGAAATTTTCACTGATATGAATTATGAGGCCTTGTTTGTGTATTTTTCATTTAACATTGGAGAAGTATTTCTAGAAAAATTACGTCTCTAGGGTTCATTAGAGCCTCATTTTAGTGGGAAACGCTTTTCTAGCTAAAAATTTTAACCTGGTAAAAATTTTAACCTGATAATTTTTTCTTATAGGAATTACTTTCGACAAGTATGGGGGTCTTGTTAGTGCCTCTTTTCAAAAAACATTGAAAAAATATTTCGACTAAAAATACATCTCTAGGGACCATTAGTGCCTTATGTTTCTGGGAAATAATTTTCTAGAAGAAAATTTGTAACACGAAAATTTTGTGTTAAGGCAATTTTTGGTGAATAAAATTACTTTAAAAAACTATAAGGCCTTGTTAGTGCTTTATTTAATGAAATGTAGCAAAATTATTTCTAGTAAAAATACATTTCCAGGCACCATTAGTAAACTATGAGGCCTTGTTTGTGTATTTTTCATTTAACATTGGAGAAGTATTTCTAGTAAAAATACATCTCCAGAGACCATTAGTGCCACATTTTTTCAGGACACTTTTCTTGCTAAATTTCTTTAAAGGAAAATCTTGTCAGTGTTTTTTTACAAGAAAGGAGAAAAATTATTTCTAGTAAAAATGTGTTTCCAAGGACTATTAGTGCCTCCTGTCTCCTGGAAACACTTTTCAAATTGAAAATTCTTAATAGGAAAATTTTGTTGTAAGACATTTTTTTTTAAACAAATTACTTTCTACAACTATAAGGCTTTGTTTGTGTCATTTTTGGGAAAATGTTGGAAAATTATTTCTTGTAAAAATATGACTCCAATGACCATTAGTGCCTCAGCTTTCCTGGAAACACTTTCTAGTTGAAAGTTCTTTCCAGGAAAATTTTGTCGTCAAGCAATTTTTGCATAAACAAATTATTTTCTCTAACTTTTAGGCCTTGTTAGTGCATTTTTTAGGAAATGTTGGAAATATATTTCTAGTAAAAATAAGTTCTCCAGAAACAATTAGTGCCTGATATTTTCTAGAAACATTTTTCTTTCTTAAAATTCTTTCCAAGAAATTTTTTGTGGTGAGGTATTTTTCCTAAAACAAATTACTTTCTACAACTGTAAGGTATTATCAGTGAATTTTTTCGGGAAATGTTTAAAAATTATTTCTTGTAAAAATACGTCTTCAGGGACCTTTAGTGCCTTAAGTATCCTGGAAACACTTTTCTTGTTGAAAATTCTCACCAAAAATATTTTTTGGTAAAGCAATTTTCGCTCATACGAATTACTTTCTACAACTATGATGCCATGTTGGTGCATTTTTTCAAGAGATGTTGGAAAATTATTTCTAGTAAAAATACATATCAGGGACCTTTAGTGTCTCATGTTTCATAGAAACACTTTTCTAGAGGAAAATTCTTACCAAGAAAATTTTGTGGTAAGCCAATTTTTTCTCAAACAAATTAATTTTTACAGCTATAAGAACTTGTTAGTGCGTTTTTTTTTTCAGGTATTGTTGGAGAAGCATGTGTAGTAAAAATAAGTTTTCAAGGACCATTAGTGCTTCCTTTCAAGTGGAAACACTTTTCTAGATGAAAATTCTTAACTGGAAAATTTTGTGGTAGGGCAATTTTTGCTTAAACAAATTACTTTCTACAACTATAAAATTGTAAGTGTCTTTTATTCGGGAAACATTGGAAAAATATTTCTAGTAAAAATACTTTTCCAGGGACCATTAGTGCCTCATATTTTTTTGAACCACTTTTCAAGTTGAAAATTCTTACCAGGAAAATTTTGTGGAGTGGCAATTTTGGCTGGAACAAATTACTTTCTACAACTTTAAGGTCTTGTTAGTGCATTTTTTCAAGACAAGTTGGAAAAGTATTTCTAGTAAAAACTAGTTTCTAGGGACCATCAATTCTTCATGTCTTCTGGAAATACATTTTTAATCGAAAATTCTAAACTAGGAAATTTTGTGGAAAGGCAATTTTAGCTAAAAATTACCATCTTCAACTATAAGGCCTCGTTAGTGTCTTTTTTGGGGAAACATTGAAAAGTATTTCTAGTAAAAATAAGTATCTAGGGACCATTTGTGCCTAAAGTTTCTGGGTAACACTTTTCTAGCTAAAGTTTCCTTCTAGGAAAATTCTTTTGTAAGGTAATTTTTACTGATACGAATTACATTCAACAACTATAAGGCCTTGTTCGTGAAAATTTTTAGAAAATTTTGGAAAAGTATTTCTAGTATAAATACGTCTCCAAGGACCATTAGTGCCTCATGTTTCCTGAAAACACTTTTCAAGCTGAAAATTCTTAACAGGAAATTTTTGGGGTACGCTAATTTTTTCTATATGCAATTACTTTCTATAACTATTAGGCATTTTCAGTGCCTTTTTTTTCAGGAAACATTGGAAAATAATTTCTTGTAAAAATACATCTCCATGGAACATTATTTCGATATGTTTCCTGGAAACACTTTTTTAGCTGGAAGTGTTTCCTAGGAAAATTTTGTTGTAAGCCAAATTTTGTTCAAACAAATTACTTTCTACAACTATAAGGTCTTGTTAGTGTATTTTTTCAGGAAACATTGGAAAAATTCTCTAGAAAAAATACATCTCCAAGGACAATTAGGGCCTCAAGTTTCCTAGAAACACTTTTCTAGTTGAATGTTCTTAACTAGAAAATTAAATGGTAAGGCATTTTTTACTGAAGCAAAGTACTTTCTACAACTATATGGGTTTGTTAGTGTCTTTTTTGGGGACATGTTGGAAAAATTCTTTCTAGTAAAAATACTTTTTCATGGATTTTTAGCGTCTCATGCTTCCTGGAAACATTTTTCTAGCAGAAAATTCTTATGAGGAAAAATTTGTGGTAAGGTAATTTTTGTTGAAACATATAACTTTCTACAACTATAAGGCTTCTTAATGCATTTTTAGGAAAAATTGAAATGTATGTCTAGTAAAAATATGTCTCGAGGGAACATTAGTGCTTCAAGTTTTTAGGAAACACTTTTTTAGCTAAAAATTCTTACTAGGAAAATTTTGTGGTCAGGCAATTGTTTCTGAAAAGAATTATTTTCTACAACTATGAGGACTTATTTGTGCATTTTTTTCAGAAAATGTTGGAAATATATTTATTGTAAAAATAAATTTATAAGGACCATTAGTACCTCATGTTTCCCAGGAACACCTTTCTTGCTAAAAATTCTTACCAGCAAATTTTGTTGTAAGGCATTTTTTTTGTGAAACAAATTACTTACTACAACTCTAAGGCCTTGTTAGTGCATTTTTTTAGGAAACATTAGAAAAGTATTTTTTGTAAAACTACATTTCCAGGGACAATTAGTGTCTCATGTTTCCAGGAAATACTCCTCTGGGTGAAAATTCTTACCTGGAAATTTTTGTGGTAAGGCAATTTTACCTATAAGAAATTACTTTCTACAACTTTCAGGCCTTCTTGTCGCATTTTTTAGGCAACGTTGGAAATTATTTCTAGTAAAAATAATTCTCTACGGACTACTAGTGACTTTTATTTCGTACAAACACTTTTCTAGTTGAAATTTTAGCAAGAAAATTTTGTGGTAAGCCTTTTTTGTAGTAATAAATTACTTTATGAAACTATAAGACCTTGTTAGAGCATTGTTTAGGAAACGCTTGCAAAGTATTTCTAGTAAAAACATGCCTCTAGGGACCCTTAGTACCTCATGTTTGCTGGAAACACTTTTCTAGGTGAAAATTATTACAAGGAAAATTTAGTGGTAAGGGAATTTTATCTAAAAAATTTAATTTCAACCAAAAATACATCTCCAGGCACCATTAGTGCCTCATGATTCTTAGAAACACTTTTCTAACTGGAAAATTCTTTCCAAATATTTTTTGTGGTCAGGCAAATGTTTCGGAAACAAATTACTTTCAACAACTATAACGCCTTGTTAGTGCCTTTTTTATGGAAATTTTGGAAAAGTATTTATAGTAAAAATACATCTCAAGGGACAATTAGTGCCTCATGTTTCCTGGAAACACTTTTCTAGCTGAAAATTCTTAGTAGGAAAATTTTGTGGTTAAGTAATTTTTGCTAAAGCAATTTACTTTCTACAAATATAAGGCCATTTTAGTTCCTTTATTTAGGAAATATTGGAAATATATTTCTAGTAAAAATACATCTGCTGGGACCATTAGGGTCTCATGTTTCCTGGAATCACTTTTGTACCTGAAAATTCCTACCTGGAACAATTTGTGGTATGGCGATTTTTGCATAAACAAATTACTTTCTAACACTATAAGGCTTTATTAGAGTTTCTTTTTTCAGGACATGTTAAGAAGTTATTTCTAGTAAAAATATGTCTTGAGAAACCATTAGTGCCGCATGTTTCTCTTACACACTTTTCTAGCTGAAAATGTTTACCATGAAAATTTTGTGCTACGATAATTTTTGCTGAAATAAACTACTTTCTACAACTATATGACCTTGTTAGTGCCCTTTTAAAGGAAATGTTTGAAAAATATTTATAGTAAAAAAAATTCAATGGGGACAATTACTACCTCATGTTTCTTAGAAACACTTTTCTAGCTAAAAAATCTTACCTGGAAAATTTAGTGTAAGGCAATTTTTATTGTAACAAATTACTTTCAACAAATTTAAGGCCATGCTAGTACCTTCTTTCAAGAAACATTGGAAACATATTTCTTGTATAAATATGTCTATTGGGTGCATTAGTGCCTTGTGTTTCCTAGAAAAACTTTTCTTGGAAGAAATTCTAACTAGAAAAATATTATGGTTAAGGCATTTTTTATTCAAAAGAAATTACTTTCAACAACTATAAAGCCTTCTTAGTCAAACTTTTCTGGAAATGTTGGAAAATTATTTCTAGTAAAAATACGTCTCCAGGGACCATTAGTACCTCTTATTTCTGTGAAATGCTTTTCTAGCTAAAAATTTATTCCAGGAAATGTTTTTGGTAAGGCAATTTTGTTGAAACAAATTAATCTCTACAACTATAATGCCTTGTTAGTGCATTTTTAAGGAAATGTTGAGAAAGTATTTCTAGTAATAATACATCTCTAGGGACCATTAGTGCCTCATGTTTCTTGGAAACACTTTTCCAGCTGAAGATTCTTATAAAGAAAATTTTGTGGTAAGGAAATTTGTGCTTAAACAAATTCCTTTGTACAACTACACAGCCATGTTGCTGTTTTTTCAACAAAAAGTTGGAAAATTATTTCTTGTAAAAATATGTCTCCAAGGACTATTAATGTTTCATGTTTCATGAAAACACTTTTCCTGATGAAAATTATTACTATAAAAATTTAGTGGTATTGCGAATTTTACTTAAACATATTACTTTCTACAAACAACAATAAGACCATGTTAGAGCCTTTTTTCAAGAAAAGGTTGAAAAGTATTTCAAGTGAAAATACGTCTCCAAGGACTTTTAGTGCCTCATGCTTCCATGAAACACTTTTCTAGATGAAATTTCTTACTAGATAATTTATGTGGTAAGGCAAATTTTGATGAAACAAATTACTTTCTACAACCATAAGGCCATGTTAGTATTTTTTTCCAAAAAACATTGGAAAAATATTTCATGAAAAATATGTATCCAGGGACAATTAGTTCCTCATGTTTCCTTGAAACACTTTTCTAGTAAAAAATTCTTGCCTAAAAATTTTTGTGGTAAGATAATTTTTGCTGAAACAAATTATTTTTTGCAACCTTAAGGCTTCGTTAGTGCATTTTTTTAGGAAACGTTGGCAATGTATTTCTAGTAAAAATATGTCTCCAATGACCATTAGTGCCCCATGTTTCCTGGAAGCAATTTTGTAGCCAAAAATTATTACCTTGAAAATTTTGTGGTTAGGTGATTTTTGCTGATACAAATTTCATTTAAGAACTATTAGGCCTTGTTAGTGCTTTTTTTAAGGAAACATTTGAAAAATATTTCTAGTAAAAATACATCTCTAGAGACCATTAGTGACTCCTAGAAACACTTTTCTAGCTGAAAATTCTTATAAGGAAAATTTTGTTGTAAGGCAAGTTTTGCTAAAACAAATAACTTTCTTCAACATAAGGTCTTGTTAGTTAAGGAAACGTTGGAATAATATTTCTTGTAAAAATACATCTCCAGGGACCATTAGTGCCTCTTGTTTCGATGAAACTAATTTCTTTCAACAACTATGTGGCCATGTTAGTGCCTGGATTTCAGGAAACATTGAAAAATATTTGAAATAAAAATACATCTCCAGAGACCATTAGTGCCTCATGTTTCCTAGAAACACTTTTCTAGCTGAAAGTTCTTACCAAGAAAATATTGTGGTAAGGCAATTTTTGTTGAAACAAATTCCTTTTAAACTATTAGGCCTTGTTACTACATTTTTTCAGGAATTTAGAAATGTATTTAGTGAAAAAATAGGTCTCCATGGACCATTAGTGCCTCATGTTTCCTCTAAACACTTTTCTAGTAGAAAATTCTTACATGGACAATTTTGTGGTAAGACTTTTTTTGCTGAAACAAATTACTTTCAACAATTGTAAGGCCTTCCTAGTGCATGTTTTTAAGGAAATTTTGGAAAATTATTTCTAGTAAAACTAAGTCTCCCAGGACCATTAGTGCCTCATGTTTCCTTGAAACAATTTTGCAGTTGAAAATTCTTACGAGGAAAATTTTGTGGCAAGGCAATTTTTTTTTGAAAAAAAACTTTCTACCACTATAAGGCCTTGGTAGTGCATTGTTTTTTGGAAATGTTGGTGTTGTATTTCTAGAATAAATACATCTCTAGGGACCATTACTGGCTCATGTTTCTTGGAAACACTTTTCTGGCTTAAAATTATTAGTTGGAAATTTTGTGGCAAGCCAATTTTTGCTTAAACTAATTACATTCTACAACTCTAAGCCTTTTTAGTGCACATTTTCAGGAAAAGTTTTTCTTGTCAAAATACGTCTCCAGGGACCATTAGTGCTTCATGACTCCTAGAAACGCATTTCTAGTTGAAAATTCTTAACTGAAAATTTTGTGGTAAGGCAACTTTTGCTGAAAGAAATAAATTTTTTACAAATATAGCACTTTTTAGGGTATTTTTTCAAGAAACTTTGGAAAATTATTTCTAGTATAAATATGTTTCCAAGGACTATAAACGGTTCATGTTTCTAGGAAACAATCTCCTAGCTGAAAATTTCTATAAGGAAAATTTTGTGGTAAAGAAATTTTTGTTGAAACAAATTAATTTCTACAACTACAAGGCCTTGTTAGTGCATTTTAAAGAAACTTTTGAAAATTTTTTCTACTAAAAATAATTCTCCAGGGACCATTACTACCTCATGTTTCCGGAAATACTTCAAGTTGAAAATTCCTATGAGGAAAATTTTGTTGCTAGGCAATTTTAGCTAAAACAAATTACTTTCTACAACAATCAGGCCTTGTTAGTGCCTTTTTTCATTAAACGTTGGAAAAGTATTTTAATAAAAATGCTTATCTAGGGATAATTAGTGCCTCTTGTTTCCTAGAAATACTTTTCTAGCTGAAAATTCATACCAGGAAGTGTTGGAAGATAGGGCCCAAGCCCACATGACAAAGGAAAGCCCACAAAATCTATTGTGTTGGAAGATGGCCCCAATCTCATATGACCAAGGAAGACCGACAAATCCAAGAGATGTGGAAGATGGGATGGAGGCCCATAGATCAAGGAGAAGGCCTACAAACCCATACGATGATGGCAAGATGGTAAATAAAGAGTCATCTCATAGAGATGACATTGATTTAATTAGGTTAAAGTTCTAGGGTTAAAATGCAAAACCCTAAGTTCAAGGGTATTATTGTAATACAATAGTTTGATTAATATATAAATTGAGATTTTGGAGAAGGGTTAGGACATCAAGTCCATAACCTCTTCCTCTTGTTTTCTCCCAATGAGTCCCTTTCTCTCTTTGTCCAAGAGAAAAATCCATGGAGTCCTAAAAATCAACATGGTATCAGAGCATTGATTTTTAGGACCCAGATCTATGGTTTGCAAGATTCAAAAAAACCCATATTATTTTTTTCTTTGCTCATACCTGCTCCGACAAATTGCTCAGCTGTAAGCTGAGCCAGCTTTGCTGGCTCAGATGATCCAATTTTTCCATCCTTGTTTATCAACTATTTGTTATTCCGATGGGCGACATCTCCAGACTGAAGCCATCGTCCAGGACTCGTACTTTTTTTCCGCTAGTTGAAAGATTGTCGTTGCCAACCAGATTATTTTCCTCTCTGTTCGGCGGCAAGGGATGATGATCCTAGTCTCCACCGAGTTACTGAGTTGCTGTCAATTACAGCTACCGCTATGGGGAAGAAAGAAAGTTTAATTTTCCTCTGTTAGGTGTTGTGGGGGAAGAAGAAGACCTTGTTTCCATTTTATTAAATCCTTTGAGCCTTCGGGAGTATCTCTTCATTTCTATTCTCTGGTTTGCCGGGATGGTTGTCATCTCTGTCCGAAAGGTTCTGTGTTGCTGTTTTTGGAAAGTTGTTGTATTTCGCTGGGCCTTTCATATTGAGATGGCAGAATTATCTCTCTGCCATCTTGTTGCTGTTTCTGGAAGACAACTCGGTTCTCCATTGAGCTCAGTCCTACAGGCTATCTTTGGAAATATTTTTCTGGTCATCCAAAATTCCCTGGAGTTTCCTTTCTCCAACTACGACTACAAGATCTCTAGCTTGATTGAATATTTGGTTTCCCTCTCTATTCGGAAGCAGAGAAGAAGAAGCATTGTTGCCAGATTTAATGTTTCCTAAGTTAGGAAATGTATTAAATCTGAGTTGAGCTCCTGCCCCAACCTAGAAAGGGCCGAGAACCCAGTGTTGGTTCTGCCATCCCGGAGCAAGCCTTGCCAGATCAACCCAACAACCCAGCAGCCCGAGTGCACTTACTAATTCTGTTGAATTTAGGTTCCCTTTTCCAATATTCTGAGCAAGGGAAAGAAGAAATAAAAAGAAGAAAAGAGAAGAAGAGATCTTTTGTAGAGAGAACCAAGCAAAGAGAGAGAGATTAACTCAAGAAGGAGATGTGTAACTTGATCAATTCCGAATTACAACACCTTTAACTATAGTAAAGGAAGAGATAGAGTCCTTATACAATCAATCTCCTAGTTACAATCCAACTATAACTCTCTAAGATAAGTCTATCAACACAATCTACTAGAAGTCTAATATGAGTTGAACTAGAACTCTTTCTTCAATCACGTGAATATAAGGGAGGAGGCCAACTCGTGGCCTTATTCTTGTGGGTCCCACATGATCTTCTAGCTCATATTGATAAGGTTGCCGGCTCGTGGTATCTTTGTGGGTCCCACAGGATCTTCAAGTCTTCTAACTCATTTAAGCTTGTGCTTCTTAACTACTTAACTCGTGCTAGCTTGGGTGAGGAATCCTTTTGGTGTCCCACATCCTCATGGTGGGTCACCAGCTCATGCACCAAGGTGGGTCCCACATTGTAATACTCCCCCTTGTTGGAAGATAATCTCAAGCCAACACGTCCAAGGAAGGCCCACATATCTAAGATTATTATAAGATGGGCCACACGACCAAGGAAGACCCACAAGATGGGGCCAAACCCATAAGAAGTAGGACCCACAATGATTACCATGAGCTGACATCCTTATCACATCAATTGGAAGATCAAGAAGGACTCACAAAAATATCTTATCTTCTGGTCACATCAAAGAAGAGTTTTAGTTTGAGTTATATTTGTCTTTTATCTATACTGAGTTATTTAATTTTGTCAGGGCTTATCTTTAAGTGTTAGAGTTTGGGTGTAATTGGGACAAGCGTAGTTTTATTGTAATTAGACTCTACTATCACCCTCTATTGTAAATAGAGGTTCATGTACTCTGATTACAACAAGTTATTGATGTCAATGAAGTATTTCATGTTTCCATAAATTCAACATGGTATCAGAGCAGGTTCTATGAGTTGACTTGGTCAACTCACAGAGGTAATGTGATTCTCTAAACCCTAAACCCTAAACCCTAAGTCTTGGTTTGTAGTTATTTTTTTCAGTCCCTACACCTATAGTTTGCTTTGCATTTTTTACCTCTATACGTAGTTTTTTATATTGGAAAATATATATTGACTGAAATATATTTGAGTCTAATTTCTATAGGAAACCAATTTGTTCCAATTGGAGTTATCTACAAAGAGATATCGATATTTGAATGAGTCAAGGTTAGATTGCAAAAAGGTTCGAGTAGCAGCAGCAACAATCTTCAGATTTTGAGGTATTTTTTCCTATCAAGAACTAGACTTTATATGGAGAAATATATATCAAAAGAAATATCTGTAAGTCTATTCTTTGACCTATTCAACCAATTTTTTATCTGAGTTATCTACAAAGATAAAAGCTTCAAATTCTGAGGTATTTTATACTATCAAGAAAGAAACTTTATACGGGGAATTATATATCAAAAGAAAGATACGTAAGTCTATTTTTCTACCTATTCAACCAATTTTCAGTATTAATTTTTTATAAGGAGATATTGATCTTGGAATAGTCAATGGTCATTCTAGAAGAAAAGGAGAAACCGTACGTAGTTCGGCTAGATGACAGAGACCGAAATCTATCAGATTATTTATCTTCTGATAATTATATTTTATGAAGAGATGTTATACTTGGATGAAAGGTATTTAAGTCTAGTTTCAAAAGAAGATAATTTCATGTCAATCTGATATATATTTAATTATATATTCTCATTGGAAGAATCAAAGGTCATGCTGGTATTCTGTTGTATTGAAAAATCCGAATTTATGCCCATTGTTTTGAGTATATTTTTGAGGTTACATATCAGGAAAATATATCACTTCTCCCTGGTTTGAGGGCTTATTTATACATCTATGTTATTTTGGCTTATTTCTACATCTATGATATTTGGATCAAGCTAAGATCACTGCCATTACCTCCTAGCTTGAGGGGGAGAAGTAGAAGAAGTACAAGAAAGAGGTATTTTATTCTTTATGTTATGGAAAAGTTTATGTGACCAAAATATTCAAGAAATGGGGAGCACAAAAGATGAAACTTGTGCATCAAAGAAGAATTTTTTATATCGGATTATTTCATGAGTCCTTCTACAAGGTTTATTATTTGGGTTCATGTTATATGTGTTGCAAGATGGTCATGTTATATTCAGTTGCAGCTATTATATCTCTTTGGGGACATTAATATAGAAGAAGAGGTGGCTCATGTCATCATTTATTTTACCCGTTCAAAAAGATCAAAATTATTTGTGGTTGGGAGTCCATGACGGAGGAACTTCATCCCCGTCAAAAATATCAAAATTATTTGTGGTTGGAAGTCCATGACGGAGGAACTTATTATTAAATCAATGTTAGCCCCCCTCCCCCTCCCCCCCCCCCCCCCCCACTATAATGGCTTTTATGTCTCCTACCACTTGAGAGTTGTTATTCTGTGGAGGGACACAGTGGTGCACACTTCAGAGCAATGCCAATAGACACACTACCGAAAGAAGACGGAGTGTGCCCTACATCCAGCAATAGGACTAGAGTATGAAGCAATGGCTTACCGGCTAGGAGTGATTTTTACTCTCACTTATGCCACAGGGCCTAATGGAAGGACGCAATAGCCTGAGGGGGAGTATTGGAAGATGAAGGCATATTGGAAGATGTGCCATTTTATACAAAAATATTCTATACATCATTTGCAGCAAGTTAGGAGTTCATGTTATTCTCTCACCCCCAGCTTGAGGGGGAGTGTTGGAAGATAATCTGAAGCCCACACGACCAAGGAAGGCCCACATATCTCAGATTATTATAAGATGGGCCACACCACCAAGGAAGGCCCACAAGATGGGCCCAAGCCCATAAGAAGTAGGATCCACAATGATTACCATGAGCAGGCATGCTTATCACATCAGTTGGAAGATCAAGAAGGACTCACAAAAGTATATTATCTTATGGTCACGTCAAAGAAGATTTTTAGTTTGAGTTATATTTGTCTTTTATGTATATTGAGTTATTTAATTATGTTAGGACTTATCTTTAAGTGTTAGAGTTTGGTTGTAATTGAGACAAGCGTAGTTTTATTGTAATTGGACTCTACTACCATCCTCTATTAGGTTCATGTACTCTGAATACAACAAGTTATTGATGTCAATGAAGTATTTTACTTTTCCATAAATTCAACATCCCTCAAGCTGGGGGTGAGAAAACATCATAAATGCCCAGCTTGCTGCATATGGTAGACATAATCTTGTGACTGACCAGCTTGGTGAGAATATCTGCAACATGACTTTGTGATGATTTATGCCTTAGAGATAAAAAACTTGCTTGGAACTTTTCTTGTATAAAATAGTAGTCCACTTAAATATGCTTTGTTCTTTCATGGAATACTGGATTCTATGTAATGTGTATTGTTGCTTGATTATCACAATATAGATTTGTTAGAGCTTCTTTGTAGAATCCAATTCAGTGAGAAGAGATCTTATCCATAAGAGTTCACTAACAATGTGTGTTATGGCTCTGTATTATGCTTCTACACTAGACCGTGCTACTACATATTGCTTCTTGTTTTACCATGTAACCAAATTCCCTCCAACCATCATAAAAAATCTCGAAGTAGATTTTCTATCATCTTGGGATCTGGCCCAGTCTTCATCTGCAAATCCTTCGATGTTGAAGTGACCATGGTTTTTATAGAGAAGCCCTCTTCCTGGAGCTCCTTTTAGATATTGTAGTATCCTTTCAAGTGCTTTCCAATGACTAAGTTGTGGCTTGTGCATGTATTGACTTACCACACTTACTGCATCTGATATATTCGGCCTTGTTATACATAGGTAAATAAGTCTTCCCACTAGTCTTTGATATTTCCCAATATCTACATCTTCTCCAGTGCCTCCACATAATTTTGTATCTGAGTCCATAGGAGTGTCTACTGGTTTGCATCCCATCATTCTTGTCTCCTCTAGTAGATCAAGGGTATACTTCCTTTGGGATAGCACAATCCCATGTCTAGATTTTAATACTTCAATACCCAAAAAATATTTGAGTAGTCCAAGATCCTTTGTCTTGAATTCAGCACATATTTTTTCCTTTGTTTTTTGGATACCTTTGGAATCACTACCAGTTCAAATGATATCATCAACATATATAGCCAAAATTACCTTACCTCTCAGTGTGTTTTCAATAAATACTGAGTGATCTTCATAGCCTCTATAAAAGCCGGCCCGTATGAGGGCTTAACTAAATTTCTCAAACCATGCCCAAGGGGACTGCTTTAGACCATACAAAGATATTTTTAGGCGACATACTGACTCCCCCTCAACCACATACCCATGTGGTTGTTGCATATAAATTTCTTCTTTAATATCCCCATTCAGAAATGCATTCTTCGCATCAAGTTGATATATCGGCCATGATGAATTGGCCGCTAGAGATAATAATATACGTACCGAGTACATTTTTTCCAGTAGAGAGAAGGTTTCTTCATAATCAATCCCATAACACTGAGTATAACCTTTGGTAACCAATCAAGCCTTTAGTTGTGCAATTGACCCATCCGGATTATGTTTGACAGTATAAACCCACTTGCAACCAATGGGTTTTTTATCTGCTAGAACAGAAACCAATGACCATGTCTGATTGTCATTAAGTGCCTTCATTTCTTCATCCATTGCTACCTTCCGCCATGGATATTGTAGTACCTCCTGGTAGGATTGTGGAACAGATAAGGAGGAAATAGAATAAATAAACTGACAACATAAATGTGAGAGGGGATGATGAGACACAAAATTTGAAAAGGGATGAGAAGTAGAAGGTCTAGTGCATGACCTAGGTTCTTTCCTTATAGCAATAGGACGAGTATCATATTGAGGGCCAAAAATAACTGGTGAAGAAGAACTTACATCTGTTGGATCTGTTCACTCGGCAGGTGTGGTGTCAGTCACTTGCTCTGGGAGTTGAATAATCTCTGTATCACGAGGCACAACCGGTCTAGGAGAACCTAGTATTGACGACAGACTAGGAGGAGCACTATCAGAATAAAATGAGGAGTCTTCCAAAAATGTTACATCCCTGGACACAAATAAACATTGAACAGTGGGACTATAACAAACATAACCCTTTTGTGTGCGAGATTATCCCAAGAAGATACACTTGATAGATTTAGGATGAAGTTTGTTGTGTCTAGGAAATGAATTCTGAACAAAACATTGACATTCGAAGACTTTCGAAGGTAGTGAAAATGGATCATCATTTTGTAATAATCTAGAGAAAGGAGATTTATTACCAAGAACGGAAAATGGTAGACGATTTATAAGAAAGCAAACCATAAGGACTGCATGAGGCCAATAAAAGTATGAAACTTTTATGGCATATAATAAACCTCTGGCTACCTCAAGAATATGATGATTTTTTCGTTCGGTTACACCATTTTGTTTAGGAGTCTAGACGTATGACGTTTGATGGATAATTCCATTTTCTTGACAAAAAGAGTCAAGGTCTTTGGAAACTTATTCTTTGGCATTATCAGACCGGAGAATTTTTATTTTCTTACCAAATTGTATGATTACCATAGCATGAAATGACTTAAAAATAAATGGTATCTCAGATCGCTCCTTAAATATAAACAACAAAGTTGTGCAAGTGAAATCATCAATAAATGTAATAAAATATTTTGCTTGAGAAATATTGGAGACACTCAAGGGCCCCCACACATCAGTATGAATTAAATAAAATGGAGTAACACTTTTGACTTCTGGATAAGGAGAGTATGTACTCCTTTGATGTTTACTCAATTGACAAACCTCACAATTAAGTTCTGACCTTACTTTAAGAGAAGGAAACATATAATGAAGAGACTATATAGATGGATGTCCCAACCGATTGTGCCATAAACATGTCTCATTTTTAGTAGTGGAAACCATATTTATTTTTGGCACGTCTGAGTAGTAAAGCCCTCCTTGTTCACGGTCTCCACCAGTCACCTTCTTCGTTATAAGATCCTAAAATACACATGAAGTGGGTGAGAAGGTAACCGAGCAATCAAATTATTTTGTCAGGTGACTAATAGATAATAGATTCAAAGGAAAAGTAGGAATGAAAAGAATATCAATGAGTGGAAGTGATGGTGTGATAGAAGTGGATCCTTTCCCTTGGACTTTGGTTTGAGAACCGTCAGCTATGGTAACAAACTTGTGTGAAAGATCAGAGATAGAGAATGTAATAATTTTTTGTTACCTGTAAGATGCTCGGAGGCTCCTGAGTCAACTATCCAGGATGAAGATGAGGTGGATAGCGTACCTAAAGCAGTAGTAGCAACAATAGTTGTGGAGGAACTAGGAGAAAAACCCAACATTGTCTTCATTTTCTGAAATTGCTCATACTCTTCATCAATAAATATTTTTTGTGCTGCTGATTTTGTGGGTTGTTCTTCTTTTGTATCACTTACAAAGACTTGAATAGCCTTTGTCAATTCTAACTGTCCATTGGCATTATAGCATATTTCTTTATAATGACCATATTGTCCATAGTAACCGTATGCCTTGTAATCCTTGTAATAGCATTGTTCTATAGTGTGGCCAAATTTCTTACATTGAGTACATTCTTTCCCATCTGCTCTGCCAACACTAATCCTTCCACCTCTTCCTCTACTCCAGCTCGGTGGCCGTCAGATGATGATCCTCTATGATCGGATTACATAGCATATGATACTTCAGTAGTGAGGAAGAAGTGTCTGGAATATGAAGTAGTGTTGCACATACATCATCAAACTTGGGGACAACAGAAGCACTCAGAAGTTGACTCTTGGGAATCTCAAGAAGGGGTTTAATATTTTCAAGGAAAATATCAGTAATTAAGGCTTCCTTTTGCTTGTCTTGGATAGAAATATTTGTGGTTGAAGGCTGAGCTAACTTCCACTCTTGAAGAAATCCTCTAAAGTGGGCCAAGTACTCATGGATATTTTCTCCTTGTTTACTATTCAACATCCTTTGGAGAATGTCATATGATCTATATAGAGTATCCGGGCAAGAGTACAATTTAGCACATGTCTCCCAAATTTGTTTAGTAGTGTCAAGAAGAATGACATTGTTGGAGACATGTTCTTCCATGCTATTGATTAGCCAACTAATCACCAAGGTATCATTTTTCATAAATTTGTTATAAAAAATATCATCTTCATCAATAGGTAGTCCTCGAGTGGTGAGGTGACCAAGTAGGTCTTTTGTTATAAGGAACCTCCAAACCGATGTGGATCAACTCATAATATTTAATACCCCACGTAAGGGTACAGTGGTAAATCTCAATATATCACTTTTGATATTCATATTCTCTTCAGCCATGATAGGCCCCTCTTCAAAAAATTCTAACAATAACACAAGTAGTATTCTTCAAACAACTCGATGTATGGGGAACTTGAGCATTGATCCTAAATTATTATTCTGATTTTTTTCCTCTAATACCACTCATAGGAGACTCAATAACAATATTCTATATCAGGGGACTCTTTTTCCCATGAAAAAATATTCCAACAATCTGATCATGGACTGGTCTCGGTTAACAAAATTTTGAAACCGACAAAACTGTTTTGATAGCTTCTTCTAGATGGAGAGGCATACATATCTAAAATATAATAAGATGAAAGAATTCACATAATAATAATTAAATCATCTTCTAAATTATGAAACCAATAACATGAAGAAAAAAAATTTAAGCACTTATCTCACGGTTTGTGATCTTTATTCACAAAAGAGCCTTCTTTGAGTGGTGTTGATCATCACTTGTTTAGAGCATTCCTTTTGACGGGGTATCCTAAATTTAATGCTTTGATACCATGTTGAATTTAGGATCCCTTTTCCAATAATCTGAGAAAGAGAAAAAAGAAAAGAGAAAAGAGAGGTGTGCACCAAGCAAAGAGAGAGAGAGAGAGAGAGAGAGAGATTAAATCAAGAAGGATAAGTGTAATTTGATTAATTCTGAATTACAACACCTCTATTTATAGTAGAGGAAGAGATAGATTCTTTATACAATTAGCCTTACAATCTCCTAATTACATTCCAACTCTAACTCTCTAAGATAAGTCTATCAACACAATCTACTAGAAGTCTAATACGAGTTGAACTAGAACTTTTTCTTCAATCATGTGAATATAAGGAAGGAGGCCAGCTCGTGGCCTTATTCTTGTGTGTCCCACATGATATTCCAGCTCATATTGATAAAGTTGCCAGCTCGTGGTATCTTTGTGGGTCCCACTTGATCTTCAAGTCTTCTAACTCATTTCAGCTTGTGCTTCTTAACTCCTTAACTCGTGCTAGATTAGGTGAGGACTCTTCTTGGTGTCCCACATCCTCATGTTGGGTCCCACCAGCTTGTGCACCAAGGTCGGTCCCACATTGTAACAAATTCAATTCATGACCGAGTCAACCCGGCCTAGGTCAACTCAGATAGGGCCCACTTATGTTTTTTTTTCCTTGGTATACATGTCTACCACGACTTGGATATATTGATCTACTATTTGACTTGGTGCGACTCAGAATTTTTTCTATGTCTGGATTATTATTTTGAAGTATAGATAAATTATTCATTGGTCAACATATTATATGGTACAAATACTTGCATTAGATTATTTTATGTGTCAATTTTACAAGGATTATTTTGGTTCGTGTTATATGGGCCCAAGCCCATTTCAGTTGTTGCTATTGTGTCTCTTTGGATGAGACATTATTATTGAAGAAGAGGTGGCCTCAATATCTTTTCTCATACCATAATTTATTTGACTCTAAAAAATATCACGGTTGGGACACCATGAGAGCAGGTGCCCAGATTGGGACACAGTCATTTATTTGACTCTCAAAAATATCACGGTTGGGACACCGTGAGAGTTGGTGTCCGGATTGGGACACCATGATTACGAATATCCCACTACCCCCTCCCCCCCCCCCCCCCCCCCCCCCCCCCCCCCCCCCCCCTGTAATGGCTTTTATTACTCTTACCACTTGAGAACCATTGTCCTGTGGAGGGACACAGTGGTGGGGAAGTTTTACACTTCAATGCAATGCCGATAGACACGCTACCTACAGAAGACGGAGTGTGCCCTACATCCAACATGAATTAAGACTAGTGTATGGAGTAATGTCTTAGCAACTAGGAGTGATATTTACTCTCACTTATCTTATGCCAGTAGGGCCTCATGGAAGGACTCACCGGTGTCAAGGGGAGTGTTGGAAGATGTGCCATTTTATACAAAAAGATTACATACAACATTTGCAGCAAGCTGGGAGTTCATGATGTTCTCTCACCCCCAACTTGAGGGGGAGTGTTGGAAGATAGGCCCCAAGCCCACACGACCAAGGAAGGCCCACATATTCAAGTGTGTTGGAAGATGAGCCCAAACCCATTAGACCAAGGAATACCCACACATCCAAGAGATGTGGAAGATGGGCGCAAGGCCCATAGATCAAGGAGAAGACCCACCAGCCCATACAATGACGACAGGATGGTAAATAAAGAGTCATCTCACAGAGAAGGCATTGATGTAATTAGGTTAAAGTTCCAGGATTAAAACCTTAAACCCTAAGTTGAGGGGTATTATTGTAAAATATTAGTTTGATTAATCTATAAATTGAGCTTCAGGGAAGGGTTAGGACATAAAGTCCATAACCTCTTCTTCCTCTGGTTATCTCTCAACGAGTCCCTTTCTCTTTTTCTCCATGAGGTCAATCCATGGAGTCCTGAAAATCAATAGGAAGGTTTCGTGGTGAGCCATTTTTTTTGCTAACATAAAATACTTTCTTCAACTATAAGGCCTTGTTAGTGCTTTTTTTTCAAAAAACATTGGAAAATATTTTCTAGTAAAAATACATCTAAAGTGACCATTAGTGCCTAAAAAGTGTTTCCAAGAAATATTTTGTGATATTGTAATTTTTATGAAAAAAATAATTTTTATGAAAAAAATAATTTTTACAACTAAAAGACCTTGTTAGCCTTTTTTAAGGAAACATTGGAAAATTATTTCTAGAAAAAAATACTTCTCTTGGGACCATTAGTGCCTCTTGTTTCTTGGAAACACTTTTGTACCTGGAAATTCTTACTAGGAAGATTTTGTCGTAAGGCAATGTTTTATGAAACAAATAAGTTTTTCAATTATGAGGTCTTGTTAGTTCATTTTTTAGGAAACATTGAAAAAATATTTCTAGTCAAAATAAGTCTACAAGGGACAATTACTACCACATGTTTCCTCGAAATACTTTTCAAATGGAAAATTCCTTCCTAGAAAATTTTATCTTAAGACAATTTTTGTAGAAACAAATTACTTTCTACAACTAAAAGACATTATTAGTGCATGTTTTTAGGAGATGTTGGAGAAGTTTTTCTAATAAAAATTCTTCTGTAGGGACCATCAACTATCCCCGAATCATTATTCTAGCTAAAATTCTTACTAGGAAAATTTGGTGGTGACAAAAATTTTGCTAAAACAAGTTACTTTGTACAACTATAAGGCCCTATCGAGGCTTCTTTTCAGGAAATGTTGGAAAAATAGTTTTAGTAAAAATCAGTCTCAAGGGACCTTTCATGCCTCATGTTTCTTGGAAAAAATTTTCAAGCAGAAAATTCTTACGATGAAAATTTTGTGGTAAGGCAATTTTTGCTGAGACACTTTACTTTCTAAAAATATAAGGCCTTATTATCACCTTTTTTTTCAGGAAATGTTGGAAAAGTATTTTTAGTAAAAATATGTGTAAATGGACCATTAGTGCCCCATGTATCCTACAAACACTTTTCTAGCTGAAAGTTCTTACCCTGAAAATTTTGCGGTAAGACAATTTTTGTTGAAAAAATTACTTTTAACAACTATAAGTTGATGTAAGTCCATTTTTTAGGAAACGTTGGAAAAGTATTTCTGGTAAAAATATGTGTCTTGGGACCATTAGTGCCTTATGTTTCCTGGAAACACTTTTCTAGCTAAAAATTCTTACCAGGAAAATTTTGTGGTATGGTAATTTTTTGCTGAAACAAATTACTTTCTATAATTATAAGGTCTTGTTAGTGCATTTTTATTGAAAACATTGGAAAAGTATTTCTAGTTAAAATACGTCTCCGATCATGATTAGTGCCTCATGTTTCCTGGAAGCACTTTTGCAGTTGAAAATTCTTACCAAGAAAATTTTGTGGTGAGGCAATTTGTTATGGTCCCCGGATTCGACACATGGATTCGTAGGGTGGAAAACCAAAGGGAAGCTTGAAAACCCTAGGTTCGTTAAGGAGAACACACACCCCTGAGCTCGTTGAGGAGAACTAAAAACCCTATTTAACCTAAAATCAATGCTTCCCTTTCTCATTATTCTTACCCCTTAAATAGGGTTCACCCTTACAAGGTTTAAGATAAAATATTACAAAAAAAGTCCCTATAAATAAAATATTTTTAAAATGCCCATGTGGTCTAAAAATGAAATAAAATAAAGTAAACCAAAGAAAAACAATTAAAATAATAATGGTATTGCATATATAACATTACACCCCCTGGGAGAAAGAGTTTGTTTGTCCTCAAGCTCGAAGGTAGGGTTTGTATGCTAACGTCTCCACCTGTTCCCTAGTAGTATCCGCGGAAGTTGTGTCCGCCCGCTAGACGCCCAAAACTGGAGCATTCCACCTTAGTAGCAATTTTTTTTCTCTGTCCTCCATCAGTCCTGGATGGTTGTGAAACTGCCCCTCACGGCGGCCCCCCATTGGCAAAGTTGCACTGCCCACACTTATCAACCCCTTCATTGTCTACATTAGCAATTACAGCAGTATTGCAGCCAGTTAGTGCAAAAGCAATCGAACACCATTACTGACCATACGATAGGTCAATGAGACCAATAAAGGAGTACAACTGAGACTGAAGGCCCTTTCATATTCATTTCTGTCCTGTTGCAATATATCTTCCGTCTCATTAACAGGACTAAGCAGGGAACTCACCTTTGATGTTGCAAATTCAGACCATGAAAAAAAAAATCACTATGCCAATCACAGATTGATCAAGTTCAGCACCTGCTAATGTAAGAGTTCCTGCCAGTGGTTCAAGTGCCAAGAGCATGATCACTTCCCCCGTAGAAATAGCCAGACCACATGTTTCTTGTAATTCAGACGAGCAGTCAAGTAACTGAACAACACTAGGAAGCCCACTGCATGCGTTTTCTTCATCACCATCATCAACAGAAAACCCAGCTTTGCATGAATCCAACCAGCTGTTCTTTCTAAAAAATCCAGACATCACTAGCTGCTGCTCACTGTGCTGGAGTACGGCAAACACCTCACCATACGTACATTCCATGTTATTTGAGATTGCTACCGTTGCTGTTTGAATCCATTTCGGATGACATTGGTCATTAAGTTCCAAATTCAGAGGGGAGTGACGGAAGGAGACCACCATGCTGACTGCAACAGCAGCAACAGTTTTAAATTGCCTCATCCTCTCAGTCTCAAGATGTCCAAGAGTGGTACCTGGATAGAGGAATGCACCAAGGCTTTGTCCAGCACTTCCTATCAGCTTGACATGGATGGTATCTTTAGGTAGCCCATTCATGTGGTATCTCTTCGTCACTTCATTACGTAGCATTGTGCCTACAGCACGATTCACATTGCGAATAGGCCTATCTATGTAGAGTGGCAGGCGAATTGCCAAGGCAGGTGTGCATGAAGCTATCAATTTTTTATCCAATGCCACATCCAATCCATGGTTCTGTCTTTGTACACAATATTGAGCTACCTTATATTTTCCAGGTTGTAGTTGTTGCTGGGGTGCCCTTATCTTCATTGCAATAGCAGCAGCAATATGAGAGAACAGCATCATCTTGGGCTCAAGAGCTCCACTATTGGGACATGCAGTAATAACAGAAAGTATTTGTATTGTTGTCCTAGTCCAGTCAGAATTAGTTACATCCTGCAGAGGAGTATCGGTTGTGCTCACAACAACAGATAATTGTGCACCATAAGTCACTGCTGCTACTACTTTCTGAATAATCAGCACTGGTATTAGCAGTGGCACTGTTGGTAGCACTGTTTTCTGCAGTGTTAAAACAGCGCCGCACAATCCAGCAATGCATAGGATTGCGCTGGAACAATAGGTAAAACTTTCATGCTTCCAATAAACACGGCTATTCTGCTTGCCTAAAGATGGACCTATAAGTTTTTTGTTTTCTATTTTTTTGGGTTGAGTCCATTTCTTTACTGTAATAGCAGCAACACACAACAATTTGGGGAAGAACCCAATTGCTGGAAAACCAACAGCTTCCTCCTGCATCCTCTCCTTCCCAACCCAATTTGTATTCATATTAATCAATCCATGGGATACAAAAACATTAGATTCAACCCTATTCTTTATCGTTTAATTATGTAGCAACCTGCCGAAGAAAAATTCAATGGGAGGGTCACAGATAGGAAGGACACGAGACACTGTGAGAGGACTCCTCACCTGCTGTCTTGCCATCTCCTCAAAGACACCCAGTGCTTCCCCGGCGTTCCTATTTTGGCAGCATCCGACTATCATGGCATGCCAAACATCCACATTTTGACCGGGCATGTCATCAAATGTTATGGTCCCCGGCAATTATGGTGATATACTCATTGATCCCTTTCTAGGTACTGCTATCACCAAGAAAGTGCTTCGCACAGGCAGCAACCTTCTTTTGTTCAGCAACATAAGGAGCACCCAATCGTCCTCCTTGAAGGATTTCTCCCTATAAACCAGAGAAGATCTCTGTTATCTTCTCGAAATCTTTGGATCCTTTCTGTAACTCTCGTAGCAATGGCCCCATCTGGGGTCTCTGCAAACTGCAATACATGGAGTCAAAACGTACTGAATCCCAGTTCCATGGACTTCCAAAACAGCTACTTCTCCAATCATCTTCACAAGCTGAAGATCACTGGTTGCTCCCAGTCGAACATTATGAGGAAATAAAGTGGCTTTATAGACATTGTTGTGGCCATGAACAGCATCTATTCCATAATTCATTGGAATCCCAAGACGGCTAGAGAGTGACCTGGTCAGGAAAGTGTTCACCATAACAATTCACTGCTGGGAATTGGCAAATTCTTTCAGCTGCTCATCATCTAGGCTGTCATCCATGTTCTTCAAGTACAGGTGCACCCCTTGGTACTTGTTTACAGTCTTCTTTTTATCCTGTTCAACCCGTCCCTTCAATTCCATCTCCCTTGCTGATTTCTTCTGGGCCTTCCCAAATACCACTCCTTGTCATCAATTTTTTTCCCATTAAGCTCCACAACAGCAAGAGCAGCATCTTCTGCCTTATCAAATTTAACAAATAAAAAATATTTGGATTTCCCATCCGCTTCTCTCATTACTACAGAGTTTGTAATGTTTCCATACCCGTCAAATATTTTTTTCAAAGGCAATTGATAAGTGACTGTGGCTTGAAAGGCATTGGCCCTGAGGCACAAGAACCCTTTCCTTCAAAGGCAGTCCACACACAAGGTTGAATACCCAACAAAGTTCATCACCCTGCCCTGGTTGAAGAATTTTGACAAACAGCTGTCGAGCAACATACAAATCATCCACAAAATTAAACACAAGGTTGCCAAATTGATATGGAACTTGCACACTGTTGCAGTTCTCGTCAATAGAAAGATAAAACAACATCTATTGGAATTTTTTGTCCCTTCCCGGAATCCAAAATATTTTTTTATCATGTATTGCAGACACTTCATCACATAGCTGCACGAATTTTCCTATCTTGGCTAAAAATTGAATACAAAATTGAGGTTGCCAATACTTACCCCACCCAATTTTGAATTGGGTTCCCTCTGTTCTGCCAAGAGGTGGATTGCGAGTGAGAGGTGGTGGCCGGAAGTCAAATCCCACCGGACTTGTTTCCAATGGCGCCGATGGAGCCTCCTTAGTTGCCGGTGGCGAATAGCAGCAAATTGTGGTCTCACTTTTTTCTCAAGGTGAAGAGCAGGACATCGTGGCCGAAATTTAGAATAGGGCTGGTCTGAAGACTCTTGAGGTGGGACGACGAACATGCCTCTTGGTTCCTTTACAATAGACTCTGACTTTGGATTTGAGGTCACACCCAAGTCAGCCTTTACTGATGAGATTTTGGCAGAATACTCTTCCAATTTCCCAAAATCTGGGTCCCCGTCATCTGATTTCGGAAGTTTTGAGGCCAATTTCTGATCTGCAATGTCCCCACTGTTTGGCTTTGGATTTACCTAAGCGGAAATTGGTACTTTTTCTGGCCCTTTGCCTTGCTTCCAGTTTGAGATGGCTTCTGCTACCTCTCGTTCAGTGCTTATGTGGTGCTCGATGATTTGCTCGAACTAATTACTTTCTACAACTATAAGGCCTTGTTTGGAGTATTTTTTTAGTAAACTTTGGAAAATTGTTTCTAGTAAAAATAATTATCCAAGGACCATTACTGCCTCATGTTTCTTGGAAATACTTTTCTAGATGAAAATTCGTTCCACGAAAATTTTGAGGTAAGGCAATTTTTTGTTGAAACAAATTACTTTCTAAAAATATAAGGCCTTAATAGTATGTGTTTGTAGGAAACGTTGGAAAATTACTTCTATAAAAAATATGTCTCCAGGTACCATTAGTGTCTCGTGTTTTCTGGAAACCCTTTTCTAACTGAAAATTCTCACCAAGAAAAGTTTTTGGTGAGGCAATTTTAATTGAAACAAATTACTTTCTACAACTAAAAGGCATTGTTACCAAATTTTTTAAGAAAATGTTGGAAAATTATTTCTAGTAAAAATACTTCTCCAGGGACCCTTAGTGCCTCTTGTTTCTTGGACTTTTTAAGCAAAAAAATTTTACAAGGAAATTTTTTTTGGTAAGGCAATTTTTGGTGAAATTACTTTCTACAACTATAAGGCTTTGTATGTGGAAATTTTTAAGAAACTTAGGAAAAGTATTTCTAGTAATAATAAGTTTCCAGGCACCATCAATGCCTCATGTTTCCGAGAAACACTTCTCTACAACTATAAGCCCTTGTTAGTGAATTTTTCAGGAAATATAAGAAAAGTATTTCTAGTAAAAACTGGTCTGTAGGGACAATTAATGCCTCAAGTTTTTGTTATGGACTCTATAGCATCACGAGTTACCAGCAGGCATAGAATTAATCAATGTGATTTTCAATTTCCATGTAATTGATTTTGGTTTGTGTTGGTTTAGAATTTATTTTGTTTGAAGCATTGACCCAAGGGGTCTGAATTGTAGTTGGCATCCTCAACCCTATTTAAGGGGACGTCTAGGTTAATGAAAGGCATCAATTGAGTCTACTTTAGCCTAGAGTAATTTAGATAAACAGGTCGAGAGCTCCTTCAAGCTCTCTCCCATTTTTCCCCCAATTCCTTTCCGAAATTCCCTTTCCAAAATTCTTCTTCAACTCACCATCAATATACCTCAACGTCAAGCAAGCAATGGAAAGAAGAGAAGAGAGGAGCGTGACAAGATCCATGGCTCGTGAGGATCCTAACAACGTGGTATCAGACAGGTCCACCCTCAGCGACTCCTCTTCTCCAGAGGATATACGTCCAGTGCTTTCAGAACTTCAACAACGATCCACTCTTCAAGGTACTGAAATTACTAACATCCACCATACATTGCACACGCTGGAATCCTCTCTCCAGACAGTCATCCGCCAACTTGCTGCAATTCAATCGCCAACACCACCACCAGCCACCACCTTTCAACCCCAGCCAGTACATCACCCACACTTCACGCCACCACCACCCCCACCACTGCACCAACAACCTGTTCCCATGGCTAATCACGCACAAGGACCAACTACGGTTCCCAGGTACTTTAAACTCAACTATCCTACATATGATGGCTCTAAAGATCCTTTACTGCCGGTTCACGAAATGTGAACAATTTTTTTATCATCAAAAAACGGTTGATATGGACAAGATTACACTAGCCGCCTACCACCTGCTCGATGAAGTGCTCATGTGGTTCCATCACTACCAAAATGTCCATTCCACTCAGGATTGGCTACACTTTAAACATGCTTGCTAGATGAGGTTTTGGACCTCCAGCTAGTAGCAACCCAGTGGTGAATTGATTAATGATAAACAGATGAGCACCTTAGAATTGTACCAAAAAATGTTCCAAGAAAGGTTGGCCCGAGCCAGTGAATTTTTTCCTCCTCACCTACATGTTCAGATTTTTAATGCTGGATTGACTGAGGCGGTGAGATTGGAAGTGGAATTATTTGGTCTGACAGATTTGGACTCAGCCTTCAATTATGCCAGAGCTATGGAACAAAAACAAAGAGTTCTAAAAGAATCCTTAGGCCAAAAACCATTTTGGAACAACAGAATACAGGGTACAACACTTGGCCCATGTTTTGGCTCCTTTGCCCCTAACCGAGTTGACCAGTCTACAAGTGTGCACACCCCCCCCCCCCCCTCCCCCCCCCCCACATTCTTCCACGTAAGTTTTTGACTAAATAGGAAATGGAGGCTAGAAAGGCCAGGGGCCTATATTTTAATTGTGATTAACAATTCCTTCCAGGACATACCTGTAAACGTTTGTTCAGTATTGAACTTTGGGAAGAAGGTTCAGAAGAGCTTCCTGAAAATGAATTTGTTGAAGAGGAACATCAAGAACCAGAACTCTCCCTCCATGCCACGCAGGGCCTACATAGTTCTAATACCATGCAGGTAAAAGCCAAATTACACCACCTCATGCTACTTGCTTTAGTTGATTCTGGCAGCACACATAATTTTATCAGTGACTCCGCAACGAAACAATTGGGATTGAAAATTCAACAGCAAAGGGATCTCTCGGTTTCAGTGGCCAATGGGGCTAAAATTTCCAGTGGGGGTTATGTGGAAACACACCTTTTACCATTGAGGGACATTCATTTCAGTCAGACTTACTGGTCATTCCTTTGGCCGGATTTGATTTGGTGCTCGGGGTCAAATGGCTTTAGTTATTAGGGCCTATATTGTGGGACTTTTAGGCTCTGACTATGACATTTACAGCACCACAAGGCCAGATTACATTACAGGGTATTGTGGCACAGGTACCTAATGCACTTCACACTTTATAGCTTCAGAACACTGGTGATTGTCAGTTAGCTCCTTTACTTACAACATTTGCAGATTTATTTAATGACCCTATGGGTTTACCACCAGTGCGTCACTGTGATCATCACATTCGTTTAAAGTTGGGAACCGATCCAGTAGTGGTGAGCCCTTATCGTTACCCACATATATAGAAAGATGAAATAGAAAGATAGTGCATGAATATGCTCACTCAGGGAGTGATCCAGCCCAGTCGGTCTCCCTTCTCCTCACCTGCTTTACTGGTACACAAAAAGGATAAATCATGGAGGTTTTGTGTGGAGGTTTTGTGTCGAGTATAGGAAACTCAATTTGAAGATAATTAAAGACAAGTTCCCCATTCCAGTGGTGGACGAGTTGCTGGATGAATTACATGGTGCTGCGATTTTTACCAAGTTAGATTTGAAATCAGGCTATCATCAGATTATAGTTCACACGTTAGATGTGGAGAAGACTGCATTCCTAATGCACCATGGTCATTTCGAGTTCCTCGTCATGCTCTTCAGTCTCTCCAATGCACCCTCCACCTTTCAGGCCCTCATGAATGAGGTATTTTCCTCGCTTCTGCGCAACTATGTTTTAGTATTTTTTTATGACATCCTGGTCTATAGCAAAAATTGGGTCCAACATCTCCAACACCTCCAGCAGGTATTTATCATTCTACGCTCTCATCATTTGGTTTTGAATAAATCCAAATGTTCTATGGGCACCTCCGAAGTGGCATATTTGGGCCATGTCATATCAGCTGTGGGCGTGAAAGTTGACCAGAGCAAGATACAAGTAGTAACAGATTGGCAGCCTCCCACCTCCCTCACATCATTAAGGGGATTTTTGGGCCTAGCGGGATATTACAAAAAAATTATCCAATCTTTTGGCCAGATAGTAGTACCACTCAACAACCTTCTCAAAACACATGCATTTAACTGGTCTTCTTCAGCAGATCAGGCCTTTCAGCTGTTAAAGGAGGTCTTAGCCTCAACGCCTATACTACAATTACCAGATTTTGATGAAGACTTTGTGGTGGAATGTGATGCATCCGGGGGAGGTATAGGGGTAGTGTTACAACAATTGGGACTCCCCATTGCTTATTTCAACCGTCAGTTGGGACAACACCACGACAAATTAGCTGCATATGAGAGGGAACTGATTGCGTTAGCCAAGTCTGTCCAACATTGGCGACCTTATTTGTGGGGATGACCATTTCTCATTCGTACAGATCATTGTAGCCTCAAGTATCTTCTTGAGCAGTGCCTGACCACATCACCACAACAACATTGGTTAACTAAACTCATGGGCTTCGATTTTACTGTTCAGTATAAGCCAGGTAGTTTGAACTTGGGGGCTGATGCTTTGTCACGTCGGGACATTCCAGACCCACACGTTTATGCTATCAGCAACCCACGTTCACTTTTGCAGGACTCTATTCATGAGGAAACACATCAATACCCGGAACTCATTTCATTATATCAGGATATTCAGCAGGGGACATTGGCTCATCATTGGACGATTCAAGATCGTCTTATACTCTACAAAAACAAGATTTTTATGCATCATATGTCCCCACTTCTTCCCACCATCATGTCTTCTATCCATGATGGCACACATGAGGGTCGATAGAAAACATATTTCCGAATCAGTCGGGAATTTTATTGGAAGGGCATGAAGAGCACAATTGCTGATTATGTAGCTGCTTGTTAGGTTTGTCAATGAAACAAGGCCAAATCTTTAAGTCATGCTGGCCTACTACAACCTTTGCAACTACCGTCTCAAATCCGGTCTGACATTTCAATGGACTTCATTGATAGCCTTCCCACTTCCTTCTGTAAATCAATGATATTCGTTGTGGTTGATCGTTTTTCAAAATATGGTCACTTCATTGCTTTGTCACATCCATATACTGTTGTTCAAGTCGCTCAGTTATTTATGGACCACATTGTCCGATTACAGGAAATTCCCACATCCATTATCAGTGGCAGGGATGCAATTTTTACCAGTATCTTTTGGAAGGAATTATTCAAATTATAGGGCACCCAATTGGCATTTTCGTCTGCATATCATCCACATACTGACAGACAAACTGAGGTCGTCAATCGCACGATGGAAATGTATCTTCGTTGTTTTGTGGGCGACTCACCTAAACGGTGGGTGAAGTGGTTTTCTTGGGAAGAATTTTGCTATGACATCTCTTACCATACCGCATTGAGAACTACTCCTTTCAGGGTAGTTTATGGCTGAGATCCACCTCATTTGTTACCATATGAACCAGGCATCCAAAATTGTCACTTTGGACCAAGCATTAGCTGAAAGAGGCCCAGTATTCTATGAAGCATTATTATGATAAGAAGCACCGGGCGGTATCTTATTCTCCAGGAGACTATGTGTGGTTAAAGATTCAACACTACCGCCAGCTGTCCCTAACTGCCTCCAAGTGCCATAAGCTTTCTCCAAAATATTATGGTCCATTTCAAGTGTTGGACCAAATTGGCCCTGTGGCCTACCACTTGCAGCTACCAATTGAGGCAAAGATACATAATGTATTTCACATATCCCAACTGAAGCCATTCAGAGTCCTTTCTACTCCAGTTCAGGTATTGAAAGCACGCCACATTCAAGGCAATTGGGAAATTCTCGTCCAGTGGGCCGATGCAGACCCCAGTGACACTACATGGGAGTCGTTATCAGAATTTTGACTTCTCTATCCTTCGTACAAGCTTGAGGACAAGCTCTTTCTCCAGGAGAGGGGTGATGTTATGGACTCTATAGCATCACGAGTTACCAGTAGGCGTAGAATTAATTAATGTGATTTTCAATTTCCATGTAATTGATTTTGGTTTGGGTTGGTTTAGAATTTATTTGGTTTGACCATTGACCCAAGGGGTCTGAATTATAGTTGGCGTCCTCAACCCTATTTAAGGGGACGACTAGGTTAATGAAAGGCAGCAATTGAGTCTACTTTAGCCTAGAGTAATTTAGCTAAACAGGTCGAGAGCTCCTTCAAGCTCTCTCCCATTTTTCCCCTAATTCCTTTCCGAAATTCTTCTTCAGCACACCATCAATATACCTCAACGTCAAGCAAGCAATGGAAGGAAGAGAAGAGAGGAGGGTGACAAGATCCATGGCTCGCGAGGATCCTAAAAGTTTCCTAGAAAACTTTTCTAGCTGAAAATTCTAAGAAAGAAAATTGTGTGGTAAGGCAATTTTTTGCTGTAACAAATTACTTTCTACAACTATAAGACCTTCTTTGTACATTTTGTTTTTTTGGAAATATTGCAAAAGTATTTCTAGTAAAAATACTTCTCGAGGGACCATTAGTGTCTCATTTTTCCTAGAAACACTTTCTTGCTAAACATTCTTACCAGGAAAATTTTGGGGTAAGGCAATTTTCTCTGAAACATGTTACTATCTACAAGTAAGGGCCTCTTTAGTGTATTTTTTTGGAAACGTTGGAAAATTATTTGAAGTAAAAATAATTCTCCATGGACCACTAGTGCCTCTTGCTTCTTGGAAACCCTTTTCTAACAAAAAATTCTTACCAGGAAAATTTTGGTAAGGAAATTTCTGCTGAAACAAATTACATTCTACTACTAAAAGGTCATGTTTGTGCATTTTTTTAGGAAACATTGAAAAATATCTCAAGTAAAAACACGTCTTCAGGGACCATTAGTACCTCATATTTCAGGAATGTTGGAAGATAGGGCCCAAGCCCACACGACCAAGGAAGGCCCACATATCTAAGAGTATTATAAGATGGGTCACACGACCAAGGAAGGTCCACAAGATGGGCCCAAGCCCATAAGAAGTAGGACCCACCATGATTACCACGAGCTAGCATCCTTATCACATAAGTTGGAAGATAAAGAAGGACTCAAAGGCTTCTTTATCTTATGGTCACATCCTAGAAGAGTTCTAGTTTGAGTTATGTTTGTATTTTATCAATATTGATTTATTTAATTATGCTAGGACTTATCTTTAAGTGTTAGAGTTTGGGTGTAATTGGGACAAAGATAGTTTTATTGTAATTGGACTTTACTACCTTCCTCTATTATAAATAGAGGTTCTTATACTCTGATTATGATAAGTTAATGAAGTCAATGACGTATTTTTCTTTTTCATAAATTCAACATGGTATCAGAATGGGTTCAGTGAGTTTACATGGTCAACCCACAAAGATAATAAGATCCTTTTCTCCAAACCCTATACCCTAAGTCTAGGTTCGTAGTTTTTTTTTCAGTCCCTACTTTGCATTTTAACGTCTATATTGATGTTTTCATATTTAAAATTATATATTGACGAAAATATATTTGAGTCTAGTTTCTAAGGAAAATTTATTTTTTTCCAATCAGAGTTATCTACAGAGAGATAATTATTTGAATGAGGGAAGGTCATATTGCAAAAAGGTTCGAGTAGCAGCAGAAAGCTTCAGATTCTGAGGTATTTTATGCTATTAAAAACTAGACTTTATATGGAGAAATAGATATAAAAAGAAAGACCTGTAAGTCCATTCTTACATATTCAACCAAGTTTTATCTGAGTTATCTGCAAAGAGAAATCGATATTGGAAGAATCTAAGGTCAGATTGAAACAGAGGTTCAAGGGATAGCAGAAAGCCTCAACTTCCGTGGTATTTTATGCTATCAAGAAAGAGACTTTATATGGAGAATTTTATATCAAAAGAAAGATACATAAGTCTATTTTCTTACCTATTCAACCAATTCTAGGATTTTTTATAAGGAGATATTGATCTTGGAAGAGTCAATGGTCATTATGGAAAACATGAGAAACAGTACTTAGTTTTGTCAGATGACAGAGACCGAAATATATCAGATTATTTATCTTATAATAATTATATTCTATGAAGTTGTTATAATTGTATGAAATTTATTTAATTCTACTTTCAGAAGGATAAAATTTTATGTCAATCTTATCTATATTTAAAGATATATTCGCACTTGAAGAATCAAAGGTCATTCTGGTATCCTATTACATTGAAAAATCCGAATTAAGCCGATTGTTTTGTGTCACTTTTTGAGTTGCTATATCAGGAAAATATCTCACTTTTCCCTGGTTTGAGGGCTTATTACTACATCTCTATTATTTGGGCTTATTGCTGCATCTATGATGTTTGGTTCAAGCTGGGATCACTGTCATTACCTCCAAGCTTGAGGGGGAGAAGTACAAGAAGTACAAGAAAGAGGTATTTTATTCCAGATGTTATGGATAAAGTTAATGTGACATAATTATTCAAGAGAAGGGGAACAAAAATGAAGCTTGTGCATCTAAGAAGAAATTTTTATATCAGATTATTTCATGGGTTCTTTTACAAAGTTTATTATTTGGATTGTGTTGTATGTGTTGGAAGATGGTTGTGTTATATTTAGTTGCGGCTATTATGTCTATTTGGGGACATTATTATTGAAAAAGAGGTGGCCTCATACCATTATTTATTTGTCCCCATAAAAAATATCAAGTTTCAATGGTTGGGATTCCATGACGGAGGAACTTAATACCCCGTAAAAAATATCAAGTGTCAACGGTTGGGATTCCATGACGGAGGAACTTAATACCTAGTCAAAAATATCAAGTGTCAATGGTAGAGATTCCATGACGGAGGAACTTAATACCACGTCAAAAATATCAAGTGTCAACGGTTGGGACACCATGACAGAGGAACTTATTATTACACCCCTGAATTGTCTAGTTGTTTCTCAAGGAAGAGAGCACCAGCGTGAGGGGGACTATTGGAAGATTGGAGGATTGCCATTTTTTTAAAAAACAATTTATACATCATTTGCAGAAAGCTGGGAGTTCTTGATGTTCTCTCACCCCCAGCTTGAGGGGGAGTTGTGGAAGATAGGGCCCAAGCCCACACAACCAAGGAAGGCCCACATATCTGAGAGTATTATAAGATGGGCCACACGACCAAGGAAGATCCACAAGATGGGCCCAAGCACATAAGCAGTAGGACCCACCACGATTACCATGAGCTGGCATCCTTATCACATAAGTTGGAAGATAAAGAAGGTATTGTGGACTCAATAGCACACTGAGTCACACAACGAAGGAGGCAATAACTCACTGAGCCCATTAGTTCTATTTATATTGCTTTAAGTAGGATTTATTTCTAATTTTGTAATAAGTATAGTTGTAGGGGCAATAATGTGATTCTTGTAGCCCTAAAACACCTAGGACGTCAACTATTTAAAGGGTAATGTAATAAAGAAAAGGCAAGCATTGAATTTAGGTAATGTAAGGGTAACAGGCTAGGGATCTCCTTCATGATCTCGAGGTTAGAGTTTTCCTCAAAACCCGCGTATCCCTTCATCCTCCATTGATCATTACTATTCTCCATCCTCCATCAAACCATACCAAGAGATAGAGAGAGAGCTTCCTGCTCCTTTTCTGAGTTCAAGGAGAGGCTTCAGCCTTATCCCCATCAACACAACAAAGAGAGGGTCTCATACCTCTCTTAACGAGCCAGAATTGGAGGATTGCCTACCCTACACCCGAGCAGCATCAAGTAGGACTCTTTCTAGCTTGGCATCCAACAAGAAGCTTAAAAGGAGCCTCCCCAACTTAGGCCAAGGGCTATCCCAAGCTAGGACCACCATCCAAGCACGAGCAGCAGCAAGAAGAGGGTTGAAACCGTAATTGCCGTGACTAAGAAAAGGTAACCCTTTCCCTATCTCATTCACGTTAATAGTAATTGGGTTCTTAAGCTATATCTAGCACTATATTGCATTTATAAAGAGAGAGCTTGATCACGTGAGAAAGATCAATCAAAGTTGGGGGTTTTATCCACCATATCGAGTCCAGCAACACACCATTAGTGCTGGAGTCTCAAATCCCACGCCGTGTTACTCGATCCATGACCCGAGACCGTAACAACATGGTATCAGAGCAGGGTAACATGTGTTGTGGACTCAATAGCACACCGAGTCATACAATGAAGGAGGCAACAACAACTCACTCAATAGGATTTATTTCTTATATTACTTTGAGTAGGATTTATTTCTTATATTGTTTTAAGTAGAAGTTATTTCTAATTCATTTTATATGTAGGGGCATTATGGGGAATTATTGTAACTGTAATCCTAAAACTCCATGACGTGATCTATTTAAGTGAAAAGAATGAATGAAATAGGTAAGATTTGAGATTTTAGAATAACCTAGTGTAAACAGGTTGAGATCACCTCTTGATCTCGAGTTTAGGGTTTACTCCAAAAATCCAACCTATCCTTCATCCTCTATTGCTATCCATCTTCACCCAAATTCATCCATCATCATCCATACTAATAAAAGGAGCTTCCTACCCCTTTTCTGAGCCAAAGAGGAGGTCTGTCCTCCTTCTCGGCAGCAGCAGCAAGAGGGGTCTCAATTCCTCCCTTATCGAGCAGAAAAGTGAGGATCTTCATCCTCAGATCTTGAGCAATCCTGGTGCAACGTGGAAGCTGATCACTACAGCAAAGAAGAGGTAATAATCTATCCCAAACTCATGTTTCAAGTTAATTCAAAAAGAGGGATTTCACTCTTACCTAGAGCATCAAGAAAGAGGGCTAAACCCTCTTTGTTGTGAGCAAGAAAAGAGATCAGCTTGCTCTAGCAAGCTCAGCGTTGCTGTGGGGTATCCTACCTATCATAGCAACTCGTCAAGACCATCAAAAGAGGAGCTTTCCTCCTGGCTGAGCACTGGTCAAAGAGAAAGACTCGTAGGCAAACCCTTGACGTGAAGTGAGCTTAAATTCTGAGTGCTGGAGTCTCAAGTTCCACGCCGTGTTACTCGATCCATGACCCGGGACCGTAACAACTTGGTATCAGAGCAGGGTAACATGGGGATAATATCAGCAATGAAGAAATTAAAATCAGGATAAAAAAGATAGAAGATAGCCTTGAAATAGCACAACCAGTGTTGGGGAAGGTTTGTGGTTTGGAAGAAGAGATGAGCCGAGTCATCAGCATGCTAACAGAGTTGAGGGTAGAGAGACATCAGAATCCAGAGGTGAGAGAAGTTGCTCAACCATACCACAGAAGAGGGGACCAGTGGCCTGGGCACACTGCTATCCAAGGACCCCAGCATGGAGGCACAGTTCCAAGGTACACCAAGTTAGAGCTTCCCTCTTTCATTGGTTCAGTTGATCCCTTAATTTGGTTGAATAGATGTTAAAATTTTTATTTGAACCAAGGGACTACTGAATGGGATAAGGTGCAACAAGCCTCGTTCCATATTATAGATGAAGCCATGTTATGGGTTACTCAAGTAGAGAAAGAGAGACCAGAGATGACTTGGGGAGAAATTAAAAATCTATGCACAGTTAGATTTGGCCCTCCTACCAACAGCAACCCCCTGGGAGAGTTAGTCCTATTGCGACAAATTGGTTCAGTGGAACAATATCAAAAACAGTTCCAGGAAAAGTTGGCTTATGCTGGTGAGAGGATACTGGTTGACCAATAGGTCTCCCTATTCATATCGGGTCTCAATGAGTATTTACGGCTAGAGGTAGAACTCCTTATGCCTACGGATTTAGCTCATGCAATGAATATGGCACGAGCAAAGGAACAACGACAACAGATGCAGCAACGTAAGCTGGGTTGGTTGGGTGAGAGGAACACTTCCTTCATGTGGCAAGGGAGCCGCTATACTTCATCTCAGGGAGCATCTCTAGCAGCCCCATCCAGACACAAACTGACTATGACTCGGGTAGCCGATCCCTGCCCTGGTAATCTGTTACGGTCCCTAGCCATGGATCTAGTAACTCGGCGAGTTGAATATGAATCCAGCACTGTTTGAGGGTTTCTTATCACGTTTTTGTGAAAAGAACTCTCTTATACTTCTCCTTTCACGTTAGGATTGAAAAGGATTTTGCTTTCCTCAATTATAGATGCAACCAACAAGTTAAAGGACTGTTTAAGCACTCAGATATGAAACCCCTCTTTTATGATTCACATCAAGAGGGTTTTACTTGCTGTAATGACTCAAGAACAACCCCTTTCCCTTTACTGAATTCATTCCCCTTGAAAAGGAGTTTCCTTTTCTTAATTATGAATGAACCCAGCTAGTCAAGGAAGCTCTTTGAGGCCCCAACGTAGAACCCCCTTTCTTATGGCTCACGTCAAGGTAGGGTTTCCAATTTCATGCAGCACTGGTTCCTTACATAAAAGAGAAACATAAATCTAATCTCAATTCTTGGAATAAGATTAGCAAATACCTCTGGACGTCAACACCCCACCAGCAACAAGAACTCGTCCTCCTTCCTGGGTAGACTTACGTCAAGACCACTCCTTTTCTGGAATTTTCGTGAAAGAGATGATCTTCTCTTGTAGCTCAAAAGAGAAAGGTAATTCTTCTTCCTTTTCCTTCCAAGATCTCCTCAAAGACTCCCCAATGGATGCAGCAAACCCCCAAGAGAGTTCACACCAAGAACCCTAGAATAGAGAGCCTAGAAGGAACCTAAATTACCCTAGTTTATGCTACTTATTACAAATCAATAAAATTCGAAATTAAAAAGCAACATAAATAGTAAAAGTAAAGTAGATGACTCAGTGTTATTGAGTCCATAACATAATCCCCTACAGAGCTTTATTAAAAAATTAACTAGTGCGGAGATGGCAGAAAGGCAGTCCAAAATTTTATGTTATAACTGCAATGAGCAGTATCGGGTAGGACACCAATGTAAACGATTATTTTGGCTTGAGGTGGAGGATTCAGAGGAGCCAGAGGATATTATTAAGGAGGAACCACCAGAGATATCATTGCACGCTATTGTTAGGCTCTCTAGCCATGGATCGAGTCACCCTACAATCTCCTCTAACTTCCAGATTGAATGACGAAGAAGGGAAGGATTTGGGGGTCTTGGAACACCCAATGATGAAGGGACGTGAGCCTTTGAAGGAGCTCCAACCTTAGGCCTCTTTAGAGAGAGTACCTGATCTCATTTAGACTATCTGATTAATGCTTGCTTCCATTCAATCACTTGATGCCCTAAATAGATAAGGGAAAACATCAAAGGTTCTATAATTACAATTAGACCCTTATTGAACTTCAAATTACAATTAAAGCCCTAAGGTACTGAAATACAAGTTTACTCCATCTCTTCTCTTCTCCGATTCGCGACTCTTGATGCTATGGAGTCCATAACATCACCCCCCTCCTGAAGAAAGAGCTTGTCCTCAAGCTCGAAAGTGGGGAATAGAGTCTGGAAGGACTCGAGTGTCTCCCAAGAGGCTTCCACCAATTCCTCGTCAGTCAACTGAACGAGCACTTCCAAAGCATTGTTAACTCGCCTTGCTTGAAGGATCTATGCGCGAGTGGGCATGGACCTGCCATCTTTGAGTGGAGGCAGAGGGGTATGCAGCAGTGGTGAGTCTCCCTTGAATGACTTGAGAAGGGGTAGTACCCAGTGCGGTGTGGTATGAGGTATTACAACAATACTCCGCCCATGCTAACCAACGAACCCACTGTCGGGGTGTGTCCCCCACAAAGCACCACAAATACATCTCCAATGTGCGGTTAACGACCTCTGTCTGGCCGTCTGTCTGAGGGTGGTATGCTGAAGAAAAGGTTAACTTGGAGCCGTGGAGCTTAAATAGTTCCCCCCAGAATTTACAGGTGAAGATAGCATCACGGTCGCTGGTGATGGTCTCCGGAAGTCCATGGAGGTGGACAATATTATCCATGAAGAGCTGAGCAACTTGTGTTGCTGTATATGGATGGCCGAGGGCAATAAAGTGGGCATATTTCAAGAACCGGTCTACCACAACAAGAATAACAGATTTCCCTGCAGAAGGAGGAAGACCATCGATAAAATCCATAGAGAGATCTGCCCATACCTGTGAAGGAAGTTGAAGTGGTTGGAGCAAACCGGTAGGTTGTAAGGATTCAGACTTATTCCTCTGACAGACCTGGCACGCTGCAACATAATTAGTAATGACCCGCTTCATACCCCTCCAATAAAACTCCCGACTGAGGTGGAAGTATGTCTTCTGCTGGCCCTCGTGTGTACTATCATGAAAGGAGGCCATAATGGCAGGAAGGAGTACCGACAAAGGACGAAGATATATGCGTCCTTTATATAGAATGAGACCATCCTGTAGTGTCCAGTTATTGTCCTTGGAATGGTTTTCGATTTAAGCTTGTAATGCAAGGAGATCCGGATGATGGCTAGTATCCTGACGGATTGTGTCCAGCAAAGGGGACCTGGGGTGGCTCAGTGCGTGCAGGTGTGAATCCCCTAGTTCTCTGCGTGACAAGGCATCTGTTGCCCGATTGAGATAACCCGGTTTGTACTCCACCTGAAAATCGAATCCCATTAATTTCCTAAGCCAATGTTGTTGTGGGGATGTAGTAAGGTGCTGCTCCAATAAGTATTTGAGGCTACAGTGGTCTGTCCGGATCACAAAAGGTCGGCTCCACAGATACGGTCTCCAATGCTGCACTGCTTTGGCCAAACCGATGAGTTCCCTTTCATAAGTGGCTAACTTGTGATGGTGAGGAGTGAGATGGTGGCTGAAGTAGGCAATGGGATGTCCCTTTTGCTGCAAGATGGCACCTATCCCTCCCCTGGGTGCATCGCATTCTATGATGAAATTTTTGGCAAAGTTTGGCAATTGGAGAACTGGTGCTGACGCTAATGCCTGTTTTAAGTTGTTAAACGAGGAATCCGCCAACTGAGACCACTAAAAGGCATGCTTCTTCAGTAAATTGTGCAATGGTGCTGCCAGGTGACCATAATCTTAGATAAATTTTCTATAATACCCTGCGAGACCAAGGAACCCTTTCAAATCTGTAACGGAGTGAGGTGTGGGCCAATCCATAACCATCTATATCTTGCTGAAGTCTGGTTTCACCCCAGAGGCAAAAATCACATGCCCCAAATAAGCTACTTCGGAAGTGGCAAAGTCACATTTGGCTCGATTGAGAAATAAATGGTGTGCTTGGAAAATTGTGAAAACCTGTCTCAATTGGTGCAAATGTGCTTCCCAAGTTTTGCTATAGACCAGTATATCATAAAAAAAAAACTAAGACATGCTTCCATAAGAAAGGGTGAAATACCTGGTTCATAAGCGCTTGAAAGGTGGACGGGGCATTGGATAGCCCAAATGGCATCACTAGGAACTCGTAGTGACCATGCTGGGTGCGAAAAGCAGTTTTTTTGACATCCCCCGAATAAACCCGAATCTGATGGTAGCCAGATTTCAAGTCCAACTTTGAAAATAATTGAGAGTTGTGTAGCTCATCCAATAATTCATCTACCACCGGAACTGGAAATTTATCTTTGATGGTGAGAGCATTGAGTTCACGGTAATCCACACAAAAGTGGAAAGATTTATCTGATTTTTTTACCAGCAATATCGGGGACCAAAAAAGAGAATGACTAGGCTGAATAATACCCTGTTGGAGCATTTGTTGACATTACCTTTCTATCTCATCTTTTCGCACATGGGGATAGCGGTAGGGATGCACTACCACTGGTTCTGTGCCCATCTTCAAACGAATTTTGTGATCATAAGCTCGTATAGGTGGAAGGTTTGCAGGTTCCTGAAATAAATCAGCATATTCGGCCAACAATGAAGCTAAGTTATCCCCCTTTGATGGACCCACAAAAAGTGTTTGGATGCTGCATGGCCGCTGGGTGCTAGTGCCCTGGAGGGTGATCGGATGGCTGTCCTATTTAAAACTCATGGTAAGGGATTGGAAATCCCATAAGATCGGACCCAATCGTTGTAGCCATTTAATGCCCAATACGAGGTCAAACCCAGCCAACAATATGACCAAAAAATCTGCTACAAAGGAATGACCCTCAATCGTAAAGGGCACTGCTGAACCGAAACCCACAGTGGTGACCTTGTCACCGTTAACCACTGAGACTGATATTCCTGATTTCTGCTGTAGTGATAACCCCAACTGTTGAGCTGCCTAGCTGCTTATAGAATTATGTGTGCTGCCTGAGTCCACAAGTGCTAGCAGAATATGATGGTTCATGTTGGCATGGACCTGCATGGTATTTGTATTGTGCAGGCCTGTCATTGCGTGGAGGGAGATTTCTGGTTCCTTCTCCTCGGTTTGGTCCACATCCTCTTGAAAGTCATCCTTTGAGGGGTCTTCTATTTCTACCCAAAAGAGTCTTTTGCATTGATGGCCCTTGACGAATTTTTCATCACAATTGAAACATAGGCCCTGAGCCCTTCTCTGATCAATTTCTGCTTTTGTGAGACGTTTGATAAATCCCGGTGGTGGTGTAAAGGCTGGTAGTGGTGTTGGAGAGGGGTTGTGGGGTTGAGGCCTTGGGTTAGTGGAAAAAGGACCCTGGGGCTGTGGGCGAGGTGGCCAAGGGGGATGTTTGGTTAATGACTCTCGGAAGAGGCACTGTTTGGTGTCCAATGCTCTTACCAAATTCATGGCGTGGGCTAGGGAGGTGGGGGCTTCCAATTCCACTTCTAGGCAAAGGGGTTCTACCAGGCCAGTCGTGAACAAATTGACATAAAGTTCAGGCCGCACCAAATGACTTGAACGAGCAAGTTTTTCTTGGAACAATTTCTGATATTATTCTATAGTTCCAAGCTGTTTCAGATTGACCAAATCCCCAACTGGGTTGCTGCGAAGCGGAGGACCAAACCATAGCATGCAATTTTCTTTGAAAAATTCCCAATCATATACCACAAACTCGTTTTTGAATTGATGAAACCACATAAGCGCTTCATCGAGCATGTGGAAGGCAGCTAATTGAACCTTGCCCTCGGGCAGAGTTCCTTGATTGGAAAAAAAATGATCACACCTGTGTAATCACATTAAAGGGTCGGAGGACCCATCATACGTTGGAAAATCAAGCTTTGTGTACCTTGGCACGATAGGGGGTGCTGGATTGATGCCCCCACGAGGTGGAGGTGTTTGGCGCAGGGTAGGAGATGGTGGTAGTGGAGGAGGGTTGAGATGATCTGCTGTGCGTGAGGAGGATGCCATCTGGACGGAAAGCTGGGTAAAGCCCTCCTCCATTCGGGACATCAACATCTGGAATTTGCCCTCCAGGCCATTGATTTGAGATTGTAGATCAGCGTGGTTCTCTTCCACAAAATTTCGAATTTCTGCAAGGGAAGAGGAATTACCAAGGGTGGTTCTATCTGATACCACGATGTTAGACTCTCTAGCCATGGATCGAGTCACCTGGCGATCTCCTCTAACTTTCAGATTGAATGACGAAGAAGGGAAGGATTTGGGGGTCTTGGAACTCCCAATGATGAAGGGACGTGAGCCTTTGAAGGAGCTCCAACCTTAGGCCTCTTTAGAGAGAGTACCTGATCTCATTTAGACTAATTGATTAATGCTTGCTTCCATTCAATCACTTGACGCCCTAAATAGATAAGGGAAAACATCAAAGGTTCTATAATTACAATTAGACCCTTATTGAACTTCAAATTACAATTAAACCCCTAAGGTACTAAAATACAAGTTTACTCCATCTCTTCTCTTCTCCGGTTCGCTACTCTTGATGCTATGGAGTCCATAACAGCTATTACTGGCCAGAAATTACCTAATACAATGCAAGTCCGAGCTCATGTCATCGACCGAGAACTGGTAGGACTAGTCGACTCGGGGAGTACACACAATGTTTTGAGTTTGACAGCCACACATCATCTCCAGCTCTAGATACACACTCATCCAATAGCCACCGTCTTAGTGGCCAATGGCGAGAAGGTCTCTAGTTGTGGGATTAGTAAGGCGGTAACTTTTTCCATTGGCTCTACTTCATTTAATGCTGATTTTTATGTTATTCCCTTGGCATTAAATTGTTACAAATGTTGGGGCCCATTCTGTGGGACTTTTGTGCTTTAACCATGAGCTTTGATTTGGCCGGTGGTCGGGTGCTCTTACAGGGTTGTCAGGTGGACAGGGCCCACCGCATGCACACTTTGCAGACACAGGAACAGCCTGACAGTACTAGTGAGGGTCTGGTTGAGGATTTCTCTGACCTCTTCCAGGAGCCTTCGGGTTTGCCTCCCCTGAGGCACTGTGACCACAGAATCTTTCTGAAAGCAGGATTTGAGGTAGTGGTCGTGCGACCGTACCATTACCCACACCTTCAGAAGGACAAGATAGAGCATTAGTGCCAGGAGATGTTGAAACAGGGGCTTATTCATCCCAGTCGTTCCCCGTTCTCTTCACCCATCTTACTTGTGAAGAAACATGATGGGACATGGAGGTTCTGCATGGATTATAGGGAGTTAAATGTGTAGACATTAAAAGACAAGTTTTTGATTCAGGTAGTGGAAGAGTTACATGGGTCATGGTTATTCACTAAACTCAACCTCCGTTCAGGATACCATCAGGTCTGGATGCACCCCTTTGATATCGAGAAGATGGCATTCCACATTCACCATGGCCACTTTGAGTTTGTCATCATGCCGTTCGGGTTATCCAATGCACCCTCCACTTTTCAAGCTTTGATGAACAAGGTATTTAGCCCCTATCTTTGAAATTATGTTCTTGTATTTTTTTATGATATTTTGATATATAGCAACTCGGTTGAGGAGCACTTGGCACACTTGAGGATTGTTTTCGACTTGTTACGAGCACATCAGCTCTATTTGAAACATTTCAAGTGTTCTTTTGCATCTTCACATGTGGGGTATCTGGGACATATTATCTCACATGATGGGTTATGGTGGATCCGGAGAAGATCCAAGCTATTCACGACTCGCCGCAGCCATAGTCGTGTTTTGCATTACGGGGTTTTTTGGGTCTTGCGGGCTACTACCACAAATTTATTCAGAACTATGGGCCAGTGGCAACACCATTGACCAGTCTACTCAACAAAAAATCCTTTATTTGGAATGAGGAGGCCACCAAGTCATTTGTGCACTCAAAGCTGCCCTCGCATCCGAGCTAGTATTACAACTTCCCAACTTTGATGAATTGTTCGTGGTAGAGTGCGACACTTTGGGCGTGGGCATTGGGGCTGTTTTACAGCAGTTGGGCCATCCTATTACGTATTTTAGCAGACAGTTGGCAGTCCGTCATCAAAAGTTGGCAGCCTTTGAGCGCGAATTGATTGGGTTAGCCAAGGCGGTCCAACATTGGAGGCCTTATCTCTGAGGCCGGGCTTTTCTCATACGCACGGATCACTACAACCTTAAATTTCTACTAAAGCAGCGTTTGACGACGTCGTCACAGCAGCACTAGATCAGTAAGTTGTTGGGGTTTGACCTCACGATGGAATATCATGTGGGGAGATTAAATAAGGTGGTGGATGCCTTGTCACGCTGTTTTGAGGATCAGCAGTCGGTTTATTCGATCAGCCAGCTGAGATTTCTAATTCTGGACTTGGTGATAAACGCACATGCCACTGACCCTGCACTGCAGGAACTGTATCAGAAGATTTTGGAAGGGACAATGAATTCGAAGTGGTCCATCCAGGATTCACTTATTTATTACAAGCAGCGGCTTTTCCTTCCACTAGAGTCTGAGTTCATTCCAGTTATTCTCTCGGCCTACCATGACAGTACACACGAGGGGATACAGAAGACCTTGCACAAAATTCGAGCTGATTTTTATTGGCAAGCCATGTTGCGACTTATGTGGGCGACTGTCAGGTCTGCCAGTGCAACCAAGCTGAGCACTTGAGTCCAGCCGGTCTTCTCCAGCCTCTGGCCCTTCCTACGCATGTTTGGGCCGACATTTCGATGGATTTTGTGGAAGGTCTACCCTTGTCCTCCGAAAAATCCATACTTTTCACTGTGGTTGATAGATTCTCCAAGTACGGACACTTTATACCACTGGCTCATCCTTATACAGCAACATGGGTTGCTCAGACTTTCTTGGAGCAGATAGTCGGCTTACATGGCATTCCAGAATCCATTATGAGTGATAGAGATACAATTTTCATGAGCACCTTTTGGCGGGAACTTTTTTGCTTGAGTGGGACTAAATTGAAGTTCTCCTCCACCTATCATCCACAGATAGATGGGAAAATAGAGGTGGTGAACCGCACTATCAAGATGTATCTATGGTGCTTGGTGGGTGATCGTTCGCGGCAATGGGTTCAATGGCTTCCTTGGGCCGAATACTGTTACAACACTTTGTTCCACTCTACCTTGCAATCCACTCCTTTCCGAGTTATATATGCTAGGGATCCACCTCGCCTTCTCTCGTACAACCCAGGGTCCACCAGCATGGATGTGATTGATCAGGCACTCATGGACCAGGATCTGCTGCTATAGAATATCACAGAATGTCTACAACGTGCCCAAGCTCGGATGAAGGATGTCTACGACAAAGGCCACTGTGAGGTGTCCTTTGAGGTTGGGGAGTATGTGTGGCTATGACTCCAACCCTATCGTCAGCAGTCTCTTGCCGGACCTCCACGTCATAAGCTCTCTCCAGGATTTTTCGAGCCGTTTCCCATTCTTCGACGCGTGGGACCAGTCGCCTATCAACTCAAATTACCGGACACGGCCAAAATTCATGATGTGTTTCATGTCTCTCTTTTGAAGCCACATTCTGGGGCGCAGCCTACATCCGCTCCATTCCTACCACCGGTTGATCATGGTGAGGTTATTCTTAACCCAGCCGCGGTGTTACGCGCACGGCTGACCAATGACCATTGGGAGATTCTCGTTCAGTGGACGGACACTGACCCCGACGCTGCCACATGGGAATGTGTCAACATCTTCAAACAGGTCTACCCAACTTTTGACCTTGAGGACAAGCTCTTTCTCCATGAGGAGGCAGATGTTGTGGACTCAATAGCACATCGAGTCACACAACGAAGGAGGCAACAACAACTCACCCAATAGGATTTATTTCTTAGATTACTTTGAGTATGATTTAATTCTTATATTGTTTTAAGTAGGTGTTATTTCTAATTACTTTTATATGAAGGGGCATTATGGGGAATTATTGTAACCCTAACCCTAAAACTCCATGACGTGATGTATTTAAGGGAAAGGAATGAATGAAATAGGTAAGCTATGAGATTTTAGAATAACCTAGTGTAGCCAGGTTGAGATCACCTCTTGATCTCGAGTTTAGGGTTTACTCCAAAAATTCAACCTATCCTTCATCCTCCATTGCCATCCATCTTCACCCAAATTCATCCATCATCATCCATACTAACAAAATGAGCTTCCTGACCCTTTTCCAAGCCAAAGAGGAGGTATGTCCATCTTCTAGGCAGCAGCGGCAAGAGGGGTCTCAATTTCTCCCTTATCGAGCAGAAAAGTGAGGATCTTCATCCTCAGATCTTGAGCAATCCTGGTGCAACGTGGAAGCTGATCACAACAGCAAAGAAGAGGTAATAATCTATCCTAAACTCATGTTTCAAGTTAATTCAGAAAGAGGGATTGCACTCTTAGCTAGAGCAGCAAGAAAGAGGGCCAAACCCTCTTTTCCGTGAGCAAGAAAAGAGATCAGCTTGCTCTAGCAAGCTCAGCATTGCTGTGGGGTATCCTACCTATCACAACAACTCGTTAGGACTATCAAAAGAGTAGCTTTCCTCCTGGACGACTGGTCAAAGAGAAAGACTCATAGACAGACCCTTGACATGAAGTGAGCTTAAATTCTGAGTGCTACAGTTTCAAGTTCCATGTCGTGTTACTCAATCCATGACCTGGGACCGTAACAACATGGGGGATACATTCAGCAATGAAGAACTGCATACCAGGATGCAAAAGCTAGAGGATAGCATGGAGACAGCACAACCAGTGCTGAGAAAAATCTGTGGGTTGGAAATAGATATGCATCAAGTCCGAGAAGAGTTGAGGCAAATCGTTTGCATGCTAACCGAGAGGAGGGCAGAAAGGAAGCAGAGCCCAAATACGAGGGAGGTGACTCAACTGTATCACAGGAGGGGGGAGCAATGGCCTGGGCGCACTACTATCCAAGGACTACAGCATGGAGGCACAATACCAAGGTACACAAAGTTAGAATTTCCTACTTATAAGGGTTCAGTAGATCCCTTAATTTGGTTGCATAGATGTGAGCCATTTTTTTTAAATCAAGGGACTACTGAATGGGATAAGGTGCAACTAGCCTCTTTCCATATGGTAGATGAAGCCCACGTATGGGTTCACCAGGTGGAAAGAGAGACCAGGGCTGGATTGGGGTGAATTTAAAAATTTATACACAATCAGATTTGGATCTCCCGCCCACAACAACTCCCTGGGTGAATTGGTCCTATTACAACAGACTGGTTCGGTTGAACAGTATCAAACACAATTCCAACAAAAGTTGGGTCATGCTGGGGGATCAGTACGGGTCGACCAGCAGGTTTCATTATTCACAACGGCTCTCACTAAATCTCTGAGGTTAGAGGTTGAACTCCTTTTCCCTCAGGATCTAGCTCGGGCAATGGAACAACGCCAATGGTTGAAACAATGCAAGCCGGGTTTGCTAGGTGAATGGACCACTTCCTCCACTTGGCAAGGACACCGCCACAATTCATCTACAGTGATAAAACCTACATTATCTTCCTCTTGACACAATCAGAATATGGCTCCGGTAGCCGATACATGCCCTAGTAATCCCCCACCACAATTTATAAAAAAATTAACAAGTGCGGAAATGGTAGAATGGAGGTCCAAGAATCTATGCTACAACTGTGATGACCAGTACCGGGTGGGGCACCAATGTAAGAGGTTGTTTTGGCTCAAGGTGGAGGAATCATATGATATAGAGGAGATGAAGAATTTTCTTAAGGAGGAACCACCAGAGATTTACTTGCACATTATTACTGGGTAGAAATCTGCCAAAACGATGCAAGTCAGAGCTCAAGTCCTTGAACAGGAATTGGTGGGACTAGTTGATTCGGGTAGTACACACAATTTTTTGAGTTTAACAGCCGTGTAGCACCTTCAGTTACAGATCCTCCCTCATCCGACAGCCACAGTATCAGTGGCCAGTGGTGAGAAAGTCCCTAGCTATGGGATCAGTAAGGCGGTAACTTTTTACATTGGCTCTACTTTATTTAATGCTAAATTTTTTGTCATTCCCTTGGCTGGCTTTGATATGGTATTAGGCATTAAATGGTTGCAAACATTGGGGCCCATTCTGTGGGAATTTTCATCTTTAACTATGAGATTTGTTTTGGCTTTTAGTCAAGTGCTCTTGTAGGGCTGTCAGGTGGACAAGGCCATCACATCCACACCATCCATGCATAGGAACCACCTGGAAGCATAATTGATGGTTGAGGAGTTCTCTAACCTCTTCCATGAACCTTCGGGATTGCCTCCCTTGAGGCACTGTGACCACATGATCTGTTTAAAACCAGGTTCTGAAGTGGTGGTAGTGCATCTGTACCGATACCTACACCTTTAGAAGGATGAGATCAAGAGACAATGCTAGGAGATGTTACAACAAGGTCTTATTCGTCACAGTCACTCCCCGTTCCCTTCACCCGTCTTACTTGTGAAGAAACATGATGGCACATGGAGGTTTTGTGTTGATTAATGGGAGTTGAACACTCAAACAATAAAGGATAAGTTTTCGATTTCGGTAGTGGATGAGCTCCTAGATGAATTGCATGGTTCATGGCTATTTACTAAACTAGACCTACGGTCGGGATATCATCAAGTCCGGATGCACTCCTCTAATATCGAGAAGACAACGTTCTGCACACATCATGGCCACTTTGAGTTCGTTGTCATGCCGTTCAGGTTATCGAATTCACCCTCCACATTTCAAGCTCTCATGGTATTTAGCCCCTATCTTTGGAAATTTTTTCTTGTGTTTTTCAATGATATTCTCATATATAGCAAGTCCGGAGAAGAACATTTAGAGCAGTTAAGGATTTTTTTTGAATTGTTACGAGCACATCAGCTCTATTTAAAATAGTCCAAATGTTTTTTTGCGGCTTCACATGTGGCTTATCTGGCTCACATTATCTCACATGAGGGGGTTACGATTGATCTCGAGAAGATTCAGTTATTCATGAGTGGCCACAGTCACAGTCTTGCTCAGCTTGACGAGGTTTTTTGGGTCTTGTGGGCTACTACCGCAAATTTATTCAGAACAATGGACCCTTGGTAGCACCGTTGACCAGTCTCCTCAAGAAGAATTCCTTTCTCTAGAATGAGGAGGCCACACAGTCGTTTGAGGCCCTTAAATCTGCTCTCGCCTCCACCCCTGTATTACAGCTTCCTAATTTTGATGACTTATTTGCGGTTGAGTGCGACAATTCAGGAGGGGGCATTGGGGCTGTATTACAACAGCTGGCACATCCTATTGCGTATTTTAGCAGACAGTTGGCAGTTCGTCATCACAAACCGGCAGCATATGAGTGGGAATTGATTGGGTTGGCCAAGGCGGTCCAACACTGGCGGCCTTATTTATGGGGCCAGGCATTTCCCATCCGCACTGACCACTATAGCCTAAAATTCCTACTGGAACAATGGCCCACGACGTCGCCACAACAGCACTGGATCAGTAAGTGGTTGGGTTTTGACTTTTCGGTGGAATACCGTGCAGGGAGATTGAACAAGGCGGCTGATGCCTTGTCACGATTTTTTGAAGATCAGCAATTGGTCTATTCACTCAGTCATTCGAGATTCCTCATCCTTGACTTGGTGAGAGATGCACATGCCACTCTTCCAGCTCTACAGGAGTTCCACAAGAATATTTCAGCAGGGACAATGGAATCAAAGTGGTCCATCCAAGATTCACTTATTTATTACAAACAACGGCTATTTCTTCCACCTACTTTCGAGTTGATTCCAGCTATTCTCACTGCTTACCATGACATCACCCATGAGGGTATCTAGAAGACATTGCACAGAATTCGGGCAGACTTTTATTGACAGGCCATGAAGAACTTCATTGCCACTTATGTAGTAGCCTGTCAGGTCTGACAACGCAACAAAGCCGAGCACTTGAGTCCAGCCGGTCTTCTCCAGTCTCTCGCCCTTCCTATGCAAGTTTGGGTTGATATTTTGATGAATTTTGTTGAAGGTCTTCCACAGTCCTCCGGCAAATCAGTACTCTTCGTGGTGGTTGAGAGGTTCTCCAAGTACAAACATTTTATTCCACTGGCTCATCCTTATACAGCTACACGGGTTGCACAGACTTTCCTGGAGTAGATTGTCCGCTTACATGGCATTCTAGAATCGATTGTGAGTGATTGAGATGCGGTTTTCACGAGAACCTTTTGGCGGGAACTTTTTCGTTTGAGTGGGACAAAATTGAAATTCTCCTCCGCCTATCATCCGTAGACATATGGGCAGACCGAGGTGGTTAACTGTACCATCGAAATGTATTGATAATGCTTGGTGGGCGATCATCCGAGACAATGGGTTCAATGGCTACCGTGGGCCGAGTACTATTACAACACTTCATTCCACTCCGCATTGCAATCAACTCCTTCTAGGGTTCTATATGGTCGGGACCTGCCTCGCCTTCTCTCGTATACTCAAGGGTCCACCCATGTGGACGCAATTGATCAGACACTCATGGACCACGATCTACTATTACAGTATATTACAGAACGCCTACGGCGAGCTCAAGTTCACATGAAAGATGTCTACGATAAAGGCCACCGTGAGGTCTCTTTCAAGGTATGGGATTATGGGTGGTAACGGCTCCAACCATATCGCCAGCAGTCACTTGCAGGACCACCACGTCATAAGCTCTCACCCAAGTTTTTTGGGCCTTTTGCCATTCTTCAGCGCGTGGGGCAAGTCGCCTATCAACTCCAACTGCCAGCCACAGCCAAGCTTCATGATGTGTTGCATGTCTCCCTCTTGAAACCACATTCTGGGTCACCGCCTACATCTACTCCATTCCTCCCTTAGGTTGACAATGGAGATCTTATTCTTACACCAGCCACGGTGTTACGCGCACGGTTGCTCAATAACCATTGGGAAATTCTCGTTCAGTGGACGGACATTGAACCGGAGGCTGCGACATGGGAACATGTGGACATCTTCAAACAGATCTACCCAGCTTTTGATCTTGAGGGCAAGCTCTTTCTCCAGGAGGAGGCAGATGTTGTGGACTCAATAGCACACCGAGTCACACAACGAAGGAGGCAATAACTCACTGAGTCCATTAGTTATATTTATATTGCTTTAAGTAGGATTTATTTCTAATTTTGTAATAAGTATGATCGTAGGGGCAATATTGTGATTCTTTTAGCCCTAAAACACCTAGGACGTCAACTATTTAAGGGTTATGTAATAGAGAAAAAGCAAGCATTGAATTTAGGTAATGTTAGGGTAAACAGACTAGGGATCTCCTTCATGATCTCGAGGTTAGGGTTTTCCTCAAAACCCACGTATCCCTTCATCCTCCATTGATCATTACTATTCTCCATCCTCCATCAAACCATACCGAGAGAGAGAGAGAGAGAGCTTCCTGCTCCTTTTCCGAGTTCAAGGAGAGGCTTCAGCTTTCTCCCCATCAATACAACAAAGAGAGGGTCTCATACCTCTCTTAATGAGCCAGAATTGGAGGATTGCCTACCCTACACCCGAGCAGCATCAAGCAGAACTCTTTCTAGCTTGGCATCCAACAAGAAGCTGGAAAGGAGCCTCCCCAATATAGGCCAAGTGCTATCCCAAGCTAGGACCACCATCCTAGCATGCAGTAGCAAGAAGAGGGTTGAAACCCTAATTGCCATGACCAAGAAAAGGTAACCTTTTCCCTATATCATTCACGTTAATAGTAATTCCTAACACTATATTGCATTCATGAAGAGAGAGCTTGATCACGTGAGAAAGATCAATCAAAGAAGGGGGTTTTATACCACCATATCAAGTCCATCAACACACCATTAGTGCTGGAGTCTCAAATCCCAATCCGTGTTACTCGATCCATGACCTGGAACCATAACAGAAGGACTCACAAAGGCATCTTTATCTTATGGTCACGTCCTAGAAGAGTTCTAGTTTGAGTTATGTTTGTCTTTTATCAATATTGAGTTATTTAATTATGCTAGGACTTATCTTTTAGTGTTAGAGTTTGGGTGTAATTGGGACAAAGGTAGTTTTATTGTAATTGGACTCTACTACCTTCCTCTATTATAAATAGAGGTTCTTGTAATTTTATTATGATAAGTTAATGAAGTCATTGAAGTATTTTTATTTTCTATAAATTCAACAAGGAAACTATTATATGGTACAAATTCTAGAATTGTAAAGCCTCGTTAATGAATCTTTTAAGGAAATTTTTGAAAAATCATTCTACTAAAAATAAGACTCCAGGGACCATTAGTGCCTCATGTTTCATAGAAACACTTTCTAGTAGAAACTTCTTACGAGGAAAATTTTGTGGTAATGTAATTTTTGCTTATACAAATTACTTTCAACAATGACAAGCAACATTAGTGACTTTTCCAAAAAAAATTGGATAAGTATTTCTTTTAAAATACGTCTCCCAAGAGCTTTAGTGCCTCATGTTTCCTAGAAATAGTTTTATAGAAAAAAAAGTCTTAGCAGGAAAATATTGTTGTAAGGTAACTTTTGTTGATACAAATTACTTTCTACAACTGCAAGGCCTTGTTAGTGCATCCATCCAGGAAATGTTGGAAAAGTATTTGTAGTAAAAATACTTCTGTTGGGACCATTAAAACCTCATGTTTCCTGGAAACACATTCCTATTTGAAAATTCTAGCCAGGAAAATTTTTTGGTAAGGAAATTTTTGCTTATACAAATTACTTTCTACAACTATAAGACCTTTTTTGTGCTATTTTTTCAGGAAAAGATGGAATAGTAATTCTTGTAAAATTACATCTACGAGGAGCATTAGTTCATCATATATCCTTGAAACACTTTTCTAGCTGAAAATTTTTACCAGGAAAATTTTGTTGTAAAGTCTTTTTTTTCTAAAACAAATTACTTTCTACAACTATAAGGCCATGTAAGTATCTTTCTTCCAGAATTGTTGGAAAAGTATTTCTAGAAGAAATACATCTCCAGGGACCATTAGTGCCTTTTGTTTCTTGGAAACACTTTTCTATCAGAAAATTCTTCCTATGAAATTTTTCAGGGACCATTAGAGCTTTTTGTTTCTTGGAAACACTTTTCTACCAAAAAATTCTTCCTAGGAAATTTTTTTGTTAAGGCAACTTGTGCTGTAATAAATTACTTTCTAACTCTATAAGGCCTTGTTAGCGCATCTTTTTCAGGAGACTTTGGAAAAGTATTTCAAGTAAAAATACTTCTGAAGAGACCATTAGTGCCTGCTACATCTTGGAAACACTTTTCTAGCTGAAATTTTGTACCAAGAAAATTTTCTATTGAGGCCTTGTTAGTGCATTTTTTATGGAAATGTTGGAAAATTATTGCGTATAAAAATATTGACAATGATTTCTAGACGAGTAAAGCCTGATGAGAATAGCCAATGTCCACCACTGATGGCTGACGGAACAGCCAAGAACAAGAGCTCCAAGCTTTGAGTTTGCTTGGACAAAACCACCACCAAATGAGGTTGACAGCACAATCAAAAAAAAGAGCTCCAAGCTTTGAGTTCGGTGGACAAAAACACCGCCACAAGAGGCTGACAGAATAGCCAAGGAGAAGAGCTTCAAACTTTGAGTTCACAGTGAGCAAGATGACACAAAAGAGGCTGGAAAAATAGGAGTCCTGCTCGCCTCTCCTTCTTTTCTATTTAAACTTAGGGTTAGGTCAATTACAATACAGCCCATGGGCTAAATACAATGTAACCCAACCCAACTAATCCCTTTATAATTAACCTATGTACATTTTATAATTTATACAACAAATATTAACATAAAACCTATCTTATATGCATTCCAACATTTGGTAACATCCCCCCCTCAAATTGATGCTGGGAAGTCAACCAACAACAATTTGCCAACCAGAAAATTATGCCGGGGTTGAAACAATGCTTTGGTGAAGACATCAGTCACTTGAAGATCCGAAGAGATGTGCGGAAGAGATATTACCTAGCGCTCCAAAGTGTCACGGACAGAGTGACAATCCACCTCAATGTGCTTGGTGAGCTCATGGAAAACAAGGTTGGTAGCAATCTGAATAGTACTCGTATTATCCGCATGGAGAGGTGTAGTGGTAGTCCGAAGAAATTGGAGTTCAGTAAGAAGACCACGTAGCCATATAATTTCCGAATACGCAGTAGACATGGCACAATACTCAGCCTCAGTAGAGGACTTAGACACCCAGTCTTGTTTCTTACATTTCCAAGAAATCAATGCATCCTCTAAAACACATACACCAACCTATAGTAGAGAGACTGATATCGGGGCACCCAGCCCAATTAGCATCACTATAGGCAACAAGTCGAAGCTCGGAGCCTATAGGAAAGAATAACCCACAAGTAGGAAAACCTCACAAATAGCAGATGATGCGCCGAACTGCCGCAAGATGAAGATGCCGAGGAGAAGACATAAACTGATTGACCTGATGAACGACACAGGAGATATCGGGACGAGTCATGGTCAAGTATATAAGACTTCAAACTAGGCATCGATAGAGAGTAGGAGCATCAAGAAGAGCCCCTTCATCTTTTCTGTATTCGACATTGACCTCCATAGGTGTAGCAACCGAAGAAGTGTCCTCCAAACCAGCTAATGTAATAATATCTTGAATATACTTATGCTGGTTAAAGAAAATACCGTTGGGTTGATGATGTACTTCCAGCACTAATATGTACATGAGCTGGCCAAGATCCTTCATATAAAAGTTTCATGCAACACCTACTGAAGCTTAGTAATCAAGCCAGAGTTAGTGCCAGTAATGATAATGTCATCCACATAAACCAAGAGAATGACAATGCTCGTGGCAGACTTGTGATATAAGAGAGAGGAATCATATTGATTTTGTGTAAAACTATAGAGGATAAATGTACCATGAAACTTCTCAAACAAAGCCCTGGGAGCTTGTGTAAGCCCATACAGAGGACGGTGTAGCTTGCAGACATCATTAGGAGAAGTAGTCATACTAGAGGGAAGCTTCATATAGATATCCTCTTGTAGATCACTATGGAGAAATGCAGTGGCCATGAGTGTGCAGCCGCAATGGCTAATATGGTTTGAATCGTGGTAATCTTGGCAGCTGGAGCAAATGTATCCACATAATCAATCCCATATTCCTACTTGTTCTCTAGGGCTACAAGGAGGGCTTTGTACCAATCCAAAGATCCATCCGAACGCAGTTTGGTAGAGAAATCCCATTTACTTCCAAGAGGCTGGATAGTAAGGGACAAGTAACAATATCCCAAGTGTGATTCTCCTCTAGAGCTTGTAGTTCTGTTTGCATTGCCTTTTGTCAACACTCATGTGTCATTGCCTATTTGTAGAAAGAAGGAATGGAAATAGATGATAAAGTAGCCACAAGAGATATAGGGGAGGAGAAACCATACCTATTAGGGAGGCAAGAAGGGCGAGTAGACCGGCGAAGAGTGGTGGAGGCAGGAGCAGAGGGATGATCAAGAGCAGGCACCAAGTCAGGATCAGGAGGGCACAGATGAAGTGGGATGGGACTCATCAAAGCTATGTAGAATAGAAAAATATGCAGATGGCAAAGCAACATGATATGGAAAAAAAAATTGATTTTCAAAGAAAATCACATTCCTAGAAATACGGATATGACGAGCTTGCGAAACATAGCAAACATATCCTTTTTTAGCAATAACATAACCAAGAAAAGCACACATAACTGATTGGACTGTAAGTTTGTGTCATTCATGATCAGGTAGATGCATAAAACAAACACAATCAAATGTCTGAAGGTCAGTGTATGATGGATGTTAACTGTTGGAAGATGGGCTCAAGCCCACGTGCTCAAGACAAGAAGCCCACACGTCGAAGGAGTGGCATATGTGTAAAATATGGTACTTTCCATAAAGATGGCATAGAAGTGTAAATATGTGTTCCTTTTATGTCTTTTGTTTTATCAAGTTGTAGCCCTAAGGGTATTGTAAAACTATAAATAAAGGCATTGGCTAAGAGGTTGGGCATTAAAGCACTCTCCTCTCTTTCCACAAATTCGTCCAACCCTCATTTTTCTTTTTGACGCAACCCTCTTCTCCCTTAATCCAAACTCTCTTCTTCCACGTTCTTCTTCTTCTCTTCTCCTTCTTCTTCTTCTTTCTTGTTGATCTAAAGTTCCTTTCATGAGATCCTAAATTCTACATGGTATCAGAGCAAAGAGTTTAGGATCTCTTCATGGAGTTATTATGAAATCTGTTCAAGAAGTTGTAAAAGGAGTTCAATCATAAAGAGATAAGTTCATCATCTTCTTATTTATGTTTTTTTTTGTTTCCTTTTCTTATTTACATACTCCTTTTTACTGTTTTTCTTTACTTCTTGAATTTTGAGTCACATCAAGTCAAGATAAATCTTTATATGTTGTAAAGATTTATTTCTGTGACTAAATTGATGTTATAATCTTGACTCCTTGTAAATCAATTACAAGAGTGATCAAGACCATTTGCTGTTTCCATCTTATTAACATTGATGGGTGAAATTCAATTACCTTTATGTAATTTGGATCCATCTTATTTGAGGTAGAATTCCAGCACATGTTGTTGTACCTTCTCCTACTTTAGGTTGCTCATGGGTTTGTGTTATGCTGTTGGATGCCCATTATATGTTTGATGAAATGCCAACAACCATTTACCCTTTGTACTTCCGTTTTTCTTTAACTTCAACAATTGAATTTTTTCTTACGTTGGAGTCTCCCATGAGCTGAAGATAAATCTCTTCCAAGTGTCTTGGTTTGTCGTTAAATCTTCTCTAAATTTTTGTCTATTGGTCGTTTGTGTTGGAGTTTGGATTAAGGCCTAATCGGTTGCATCTACTTTCTTCTCGTTGTTCTTATGAATACAAGAGAAGTGGAGTGATGGCTGGATGTTATTATCACTTTCTAAAGGCACAAATTTTTTGATAATTTGGTGCCTGCCCTTGTGAAAGAAATTGGTTCTTGTTCTCTTTTGTTGGTGATTGATTTGGTCTACGGGTTCTTCAAATTACATAGAGTAATTGTTCTTTGAAGAAGGCCTTTTCCCTTGACCTCCATATTTTACTTGCCTCATCATGGAGATTGGATACAACAGTAATAAGAGTGATATACTCCGTATTACTAAAATTCCCCTTAGAGGTCTCTCCAATTACATGAGCTGGTCACAATTGGTTCGGAGGGTTCTTATTACTCGTGACCTCTTGAGCCACATTGTTAACTTTCCTCCTCTGATTGATGAAGAAGATGCATCCTACCACAAGTGGGTTAAGGATGATAACATGGTGATAAGTTGGCTCATTAATAGCATGGAAGAGTAGGTGGCCAACAATGTGGCCCACTTGGAAACCGCCAAGAACATATGGGACACTTATGCCAAGCTTTACTCAAGCACTGCTTCATTACAAAAAATATATGATGTCTTACAAAACATGCTGCATACAAAACATGGAGATAATCTTCACGAATTTTTTTCATGGTTTCACGGTCTTCTTCAAGAATGGAAACTAGCTCAGCCATATTCCACTGATATTGCCATTCAAGAACGACAAAGAGAAGCTTTGGCAGCAGCCATTTGCTTATCGAATATTAAACCATACCTTGAGGTGGCCAAAACTCAACTTCTAAGTTCTTCTGCTCTTCCATCCTACGATGATATTAGTGCTACATCACCTGTGGAGTTGTCGGATCCACCCGAGGTAAGTCCTTCTCCTCCTATGTATGGGCCTGAATTTGATACTCAGCCTATTGCTTTAAGAAAAGAACGTCGCTCCTGTACTACTTCACATCCTATCTCAAATTTTATGTCTCACCGTCGCTTGTCTTCCAAGTGTTTTTAGTTTCTTGCGTCCCTTTCTTCTAGTTCCGTTCCACAGTCATATCAGGAGGCCCTGAGACATCCAGGATGGAAGGCGGCTATGGATGAAGAAAGGAATAATCTCGCTCAAACATGTGTCATCTCAAGAGCAAGTAGCTGATATTCTCACTAAACCCGTTACATCTAAAATCCTATCGTTTATATGTGGCAAGCTGGGTATTTATGATGTCTTTTCTCCTCCAGCTTGAGGGGGAGTGTTGGAAGATGGGTTCAAGCCCACGTGCTCAAGACAAGAAGCCCACACGTCAAAGGAGTGGCATATGTGTAAAATATGGTACTTTCCATAAAGATGGCATAGAAGTGTAAATATGTGTTCCTTTTATGTCTTTTGTTTTATCAAGTTGTAGCCCTAAGGGTATTGTAAAACTATAAATAAAGGCATTGGCTAAGAGGTAGGGCATTGAACCACTCTCCTCTCTTTCCACAAATTCGTCCAGCCCTCATTTTTCTTTTTGACACAACCCTCTTCTCCCTTAATCCAAACTCTCTTCTTCCACGTTCTTCTTCTTCTCTTCTCCTTCTCTCTTCTTCTTCTTCTTTTTTCTTGTTGATCTAAAGTTCCTTTCATGAGATCCTAAATTCTACATTAACCAAATAACTTAAAGAATGGAGAAACATGATGCAACGTAGGAGAGGACAGGCGGTTGATTCAATGAACTAAAGTAGAAAGCGCTTCACAAAAAAAAAGGGGAGGAACAGATGGTAAAAGTAAAAGAGTTCGGACCATATCAAGAAGATGACAATTTTTTCGCTCAACAACTCCATTATGTTGTGGAGTTAAGAGACGAGAACGTTGAGAGATGAGGCCTTAGCTTTGAAGAAAATCCTGGAACTCATTAGATATGTACTCACCTCCAGAATCAGAGTGTAGTACCTTAATGTGAGCAGAGAATCTAGTCTCAAGAAGCACAAAAAATAGCTTAAATACTACGAAAACTTCAGACTTAGCTCGTAGGAAGTAGACCCAAGTAAAACGACAAAAGTTATCAATAAATGTAACTAAGTACTTATAATGTGCTTGCAAGACAACATGCATGATTCCCCAAACATCACAATGAATAATATTAAAACAGTTGGCGGTATGTGAGGCATGCTGAGGAAAAGGTAGAACCTTACTTTTTCCAAGTATGCATGAGGAACAATCAAAAGAAAGATCAAGAGAAGAGCATGTTGCACTTCCTAATAAATCAGAATTAAACATTGTACGAAGAACATTAGAGTTTGGGTGGCCTAGATGTCAATGCCGCATCTTAGTGCCAGACCCAACAACATTAAATGCAAAGGAAAGCACAGGAGCATGCGGAATAATGGTAGAGAGAAAGACTTTAAGTGGAAATAGTCGTTCCACTTTAGGCCCCTTTGTGGTCACCTTCCCTGATGTTTGATCCTGCACAACACAACTAGAGCGAGAAAATTGAACATTACAATTTTTATCAACCAGTTGACCATCATAAAGAAGATTTGTAGAGAAGTCAGGGGCACAAAAACATCAGCTAATGTGGGTGAAAGATCACCAACAACAGGCAGAGAGCTGCCATCAACAATGTTGATTTTCAAATTTCCATCATACTTTTGGACATTAGAAAGAGACACGACATTGTTGGTCATATGGTTAAAGCGCCGGAATCAAAATACCATGGTTGAGCAGAGACTTTATGCTTACCAGAGACCAAAATTAGAAAAAGTAGAGATGATCATCTATGTACCATTTCAGGGGTGAGTGTGTTTGGATTTGCTGGTGTTATAGGAACATGAATTGTAGTAATCGGGACGGCAGTTGGCAATGCAGCAGAACTAGAAGTACCAGTAGAGGCATGATAAGCAGTACCCTTCTACATTTCAGGGCGAGTAGGACAAGCTATGATGAGATGACCCAATTTCATGCAGTAGTTACAAGACTTCTTTGGGCATTACCGAGCAAAGGGACCATAATCTTTGCAGTGAAAGCATTGGACAAAATTCATGTCCCGACCCTTATTTTTCCCTTGTGCTTCTTAGGCCACAGTAGCAGAGGCATCACATAGGCCCGATGTTCAATGCCAGCCTGGGTAGCAATACGGTGCTCTTCCCTAAAATGTTCACTCAAACAGGCATCCAGAGATGGCATAGGATGATGATTCATCAGATGAGAACGGGCAATCTCAAACTCGGAATAGAGCTTCATCAAGAATTGTTGGTTTCATGTACGGCTTGAACAACAGAGAGAGTAGAAACTGGGACGTTCTCATAAACTATGTTGGTATAGTCAGCCCCAAGATTTTGAGAAGCCAAAAATTATACTCCAATGGAAAGGCTTCCTTGTGTGAAGTTTGCCATCTCATACTCCACTTGAAACCGTTGAGCCGTGCTATTTTGATGATAAACCTTGTGGATGTAATTCAACATATCCGCTGCAGTTTTATAAAGCCTCAGATTGAGAACAAGGTGAGGCTCAACAAACCCAAGTATCTAGGTCATAACCCTAGCTTCGATGGTGGCCCATTTTGACAAAGCTTTGACCTCGCGAGGTTTTGGATCACATTCCTCTATATGACCCCATAATTCTTTTCCCATGACAAATAAATAGAATTGAAATTCCTAGCCACTGTAGTTCTTACCCATGAACCGAATAGGAGAAAAATCTAACTTATCCGTTGACATGATGAAGACAGCAAGCCGAGAGTAAGAGTGGATGAAATACAAGCCCCACAAAGATGTTTTCCAAAGGCAACAAATATGCTGAAACCCTTGCTGAAAATTCCAGATCTACCACCACTCAAGTGACCAGACCTAAGGTCTCCTAGCTGCTGAAAAGCTGTGTAACAAAACACGTTCAGCCCAGCAAAGATGAGCCACGACAAAAAAAATTTGAATAGAGCCTTTCGAACAAAGCCTTGACTCCTCGAATAGCAACCTTGAGCTTCAAGCTCACGTTAAGCATAGAGTAGCTGAACCGCCATGCCCAGAAAAATTCGAACCGAAAGTTTGAGCTTCAAGGTCATGTTCAGCACAGAGAAGCTGAACCACCATGCCTGGAAAATGTTTTGAACATAACCCTTCACTCCTCGAACAAAAACTTTGAGCTTCAAGCTCACGTTCAGCACAGAGAAGCAGAACCACCACACCCATAAAATATTTTGAGAGCAGCTCCAAGCTCTGATACCATGAAAAAGATTTCTAGACGAGTAAAGCCTGATGAGAACAACCAACGTCCACCACTGATGGCAGACGGAACTGCCAAAGAACAAGAGCTCCAAGATTTGAGTTTGTGTGGACAGAACCACCACAAAATGAGGCTGACAGCACAACCAAGAACAAGAGCTCCAAGCTTTGAGTTTGCATGGACAGAACCACCATCAAATGAGGCTGACAGGACTGCCAAGAACAAGAGGTCCAAGCTCTGAGTTCGGTGGACAGAAACACCACCACAAGAGGCTGACGGAACAACCAATGAGAAGAGCTCAAGCTCTGAGTTCACCGTGTACAAGATGACACAAAGGACGCTGGAAAAATGGGAGTCTTGCTCCCCTCTCCTTCTTTTCTATTTAAACATAGGGTTAGGTCAATTACAATAAAGCCCATGGGTTAAATACAATGCAACACAGACCAACTAATCCTTTTCTAATTAACCTATGTATACGTTATACTTTATACCACAAATATTAACATAAAACCTATCTTATAAAAATTCCAACATATGGTAACAAATATGTCTACGGGGACCACTAGTGCCTCACCTTTCTTGGAGACACTTTTCTAGCTGAGATTTCTTACCAAGAAATTTTTGTGGTAAAACATTTTTTGCTGAAACAAATTACTTTCTACAACAATAAGTCCTTGTTGGTACCTTTTATAGGAAACGTTGAAAAAGTATTTCTAGTAAAAATACGTGTCCAGGGACCATTAGTGCCTCATGTTTCTTGGAAACACATTTTTAGCAAAAAAATCTTACAAGGAAATGTTTTGGCAAGGCAATTTTTGCTGCTACGAATTACATTCTACAACTATAAGGCCTTGTTAGTGATTTTTTCAAGAAACATTGGAAAATTAATTCTAGAAATAATACGTCTATAGGGAGCATTTTGTGGCTCAAGTTTTTTTTGGAAACACATTTCTAGCAGAAAATTCATTCCAGGAAAATTTTGATGTAAAACATTTTTTGATGAAACAAATTACTATCTACTACTATAAGGCCATGTTAGTGTGTTTTTTCAGGAAACATTGGAAAAATATTTCTAATTAAAATACATCTCCTGGGACCATTATGTTAATTTGTGGAGCCTAAAACTTCTACTTCATTAAGGGCGGTTGGGAATTTTACTCTTGTATCATAGTTGACTTAGTTTTCTCTTTATATTTGGGGCACCACTATTAGGGTTTCATCATCCAAGGAACATCTTGAGTTACGGTTAGAGAGAGGTTAGAGAAAAAACCAATAAGTGTGTAATTTCTCTTGTAAACTATTTCATATTCATAGTGGATTACGCCAGTGGCGGAAGATAGGACCTAGTCTCACCTTGAGTTGAACTTGTATAAGTCTTGTTGTGTATTTTTCATGCATGTTTTCTATTTATTTTGCATTTATTATTATTGCTCTCATTAGTTTAGAATTAGGGAATCTAATTCCTAACACATTAGTGCCTCATGATTCATGGAACCACTTTTCTAGATGAAAATTTTTAATAGGAAAATTTAGTGGTAAGGCAACTTTTGCTTAAACTAATTACTTTCTACAACTCTAAGGCCATGTTAGTGCATTTTTTCAGGAAACTTTAGTAAAATATTTCTAGTAAAAATATGTGAGCAGAGACCAATAATCACTCATGTTCCCTAGAAACACTTTTCAAGCTGAAAATTCTTACAAGGAAAATTTAACGGTTAGGCAAATTTTGCTAAAAAAATTACTTTTATCATGCCTTGTTAGTGCCTTTTTCTGGAAATGTTGGAAAATTATTGCTAGTAAAAATACGTCTCTAGGGACTATTAGAGCCTCATGTTTCCTTGAAACACTTTTCTAGGTGAAAATTCATACAAGAAAATTTTTGTTGTAAGGCAAATTTTATTGTAACAAATTATTTTCTACAACTATAAGGTCTTGCTAGTGCATTATTTTTTAGGAAACATTGGGAAAGTATTTCAAGCTAAAATACATCTCCTGGGACCATTAGTGCTTCATATTTCTTGGAATTTTTTGTGGTAAGGCATTTTTTTAAATAAATTACTTTATTCAACTATAAGGCCTTGTTAGTGCATATTTTAGTAAACTTTGTAAAATGTTTTCTAGTAATAATAGGACTCCAGGGACCATTATTTTTTCATGTTTCCAGGAAACACTTTTCTTGCTGAAAATTTTGGTAAGGAAATTTCCACTGAAATAAATTACATTCTACTACTATAAGGTCTTGTTTGTGCATATTTTTAGGAAAATTTGAAAAAATAATTCAAGTTAAAATACTTCTCTTGGGACCATTAGTACCCTGTATCCTAGAAACTATTATATGGTACAAGTTCTTACCAAGAAATTCTTTGTGGAAAGGCACTCTTTTGTGAAACAAATTACATTCTAGAATTATAAAGCCTTGTTAGTGAATTTTTTTAGGAATGTTTTGAAAAACATTTCTAGTAAAAATAAGACTCCAGAGACCATTAGTGCCTCATGTTTCCAGGAAACACTTTTCTAGTTGAAAATTCGTATGAGGAATATTTTGTTGTAAGGCAAATTTTGCTGAAAAAAATTACTTTCAACAACAATAGGGCCATTTTAGTGCCTTTTTAAAAAAAATGGATAAGTATTTATTTTTAAAATGCATCTCCATGGAGCATTAGTGCTTCAAGTTTCCAGGAAAAAAGTTTTATAGAAAGAATTCTTAGCGGGAAAAAATTGTTTTAGGGCAACTTTTACTAACAAATTATTTTCTACAACTACAAGGGCTTGTTAGTGCATCCTTTCAGGACATCTTGGAAATGTATTTCTAGTAAAAATACTTCTGTTGGGACCGTTAATGCCTCATGTTTCCTAGAAACACTTTCCTATCTTAAAAAGTTTTCTAGGAAAATTTTGTTGTTAGGCAATTTTTGCTTATACAAATTACTTTCTACAACTATATGGCCTTGTTAATGCCTTTTTTCAGGAAATGATGGAATAGTAATTCTCGTGAATTATTTTCTAGAACTATATGGCCTTGTTAATGCCTTTTTTCAGGAAATGATGGAATAGTAATTCTTGTAAAAATACATCTGCAGGGAGCATTAGTTCATCATGTTTCCTTGAAACACTTTTCTAGCTAAAACTTCTTACCAGGAAAATTTTGTTGTAAGGCATTTTTTCAAAACCAAATTACTTTCTACAACTATAAGACCATGTAAGTATCTTTCTTCAAGAAACGTTGGAAAAGTATATCTAGAAAAAATACGTCTCCAGGGACCATTAGTGCCTCTTGTTTCCTAGAAACACTTTTCTAGTAGAAATTTCTTTCTAGGAAATATTATTTGGTAAGGCAACTTGTGTTGTAACAAATTGCTTTCTAACTCTGTAAGGCCTTTTTAGTGCATCTTTTTCAAGAGATGTTGGAAAATTATTTCTTGTAAAAATATTTGTGAAGGGGCCATTAGTGCCTCATGCATCTTGGAAATACTTTTTACTTGAAAAATTCATACCAAGAAAATTTTGTGATGAGGTCCTTTTAATGCATTTTTTTATAGAAATTTTGGAAAATTATTGTGAGTACAAATATGTCTACAGGGACCATTAGTGCCTCACCTTTCTTGGACACACTTTTCTAGCCGAAAATTCTTACCATAAAATTTTTGCAGCAAAGCATTTTTAGTTTAAACAAATTACTTTCTATAACAATAAGTCATTGTTGGTGCCTTTTTACAAGAAACGTTGGAAAAGTATTTCTTGTAAAAATACATCTCCAGGGACCTTTATTGTCTCTGTTTCTGGAAATACATTTTTAGTAGAAAATTCTTAGAATGAAATTTTTTTTGTAAGGCAATTTTTGCTGCAACAAATTACTTTCAACAACTATAAGGACTTTTAGTGAAATTTTCAGGAAAATTTGGAAAATTAGTTCTAGTAAAAATATGTCTCCAGTGAGCATTAGCGCCTCAAGTTTCCTAGAAACACTTTTCTTGCAGAAAATTCTTACCAAGAAATTTTTTTTGTAAGATATTTTTTGTTGAAACAAATTACTATCTACTACTGTTAGGCCATGTTATTGCATTTTTCAGGAAACATTAGAAAAATATTTCTAATAAAAATACGTCTCCTGGGACCATTATGTTATGTTGTGGAGACTAAAACTGCTATTTCATTAAAGGCAATTGGGAATTTTACTCTTGTATCGCGATTGCCCTGGTTTCCACTTAATTTTTTGTGGCACCGCTATTAGTGTTTCATCATCCGAGGAGCATCTTGAGTTTCAGCCCGAGAGAGGTTAGAGAAAATGCCTATAAGTGTGTGATTTCTCTTGTAAACGATTTCATCTTCCTAGTGGATTATTGTTACAGCGGAAGACAGAACTTAGTCTCACCTTGAGGCAAACCTATATAAGTATTGTTGTGTATTTTTTCATGCTTTTTTTTATTTCCTTTGCTATTATTATTATCTCTCATTAGTTTATAATTAGGGTGTCTAATTCCTAAGACATTAGTGCCTCATGTTTCCAATAACCACTTTTCTAGATGAAAATTTAGTGGTAAGGCAACTTTTACTGAAACTAATTACTTTCTACAACTATAAGGCCTTGTTAGTGTATTTTTTTTAGGAAAATTTAGAAAAATATTTCTAGTAAAAATATATTATTAGAGACCATTAATGCCTCATGTTACCTTTAAACACTTTTCAAGAAAAAATAATTTACAAGGAAATTTTAATGGTTAGTTAATTTTTGCTAAAACATATTAATATCTACATCTATTAGGCCTTGTGAGTGCATTTTTTTTAAATGATGGAAAAGTATTAATACTCCTCTAGGGATTGCTAGAGCCTCAAGTTTCCTCGAAACACTTTTCTAGTAGAAAATTCAAACCAGGAAATTTTGTTGTAAGACAAATTTTGTTGTAACAAATTATTTTCTACTATTATATGGTATTGTTAGTGCATTTTCTGGAAACTTTGGAAAATTATTTCAAGTTAACTAACGTCTCAAGGGACCATTAATGCCTCCTATTTCTTGGAAACAATTTAATAGTAATAGTGTTGGAAAAGTATTTCTAATGAAAAAACATCTTCATGGATTAGTGCCGCATTTTCCTAGAAACACTTTTTTAGAAGAAAATTCTTAGCAGGAAAATTTTATGGATTGGCAAATTTTTTTGAAAAAAATTACTTTCTAAAATTATAAGCCCATGCTAGTGCCTTTTTTTTAGTATATTTTGGAAATTAATTTCTCAGAAAAATGTGTTTCCATGGACCATTAGTGCCTCATTGTTCCAAGAAACACTTCTCTAGCTGACAATTCTTATCTGAAACTTTTTGTGGAAGGCAATATTTGCTTAAATAAATTACTTTTTACGACTATTAGGCCTTGTTAGTGCATTTTTCAGGAAACTTTGGAAAAGTATTTCAAGTGAAAATACATCTGCACAGACCATTTGTGCCTCATGTTTCCTCGAAATAGTTATCTTGTTAAAAAATTCTTTCGAGGGAAATTTTGTTGTAGGACAATTTTTGTTGAAAAAATTTTCTTTCTAAAAATATATGGACCATTAGTGCCACAAGTTTCCCAGAAACACTTTTATAGGTAAAATTTTTACCAGAAAAATTTTGTGGTAAGGAATTTTTTTCACAAACAAATTAATTTATACTACTACTATAAGGCCTTGATGGTGCTTTTTTTTAGGAAGTGTTGATAAAAATTTTCTAGTAAAAATACATCTCTAGGGACCATTAGTGTCTCATCATTTCTAGAAACAATTTTCATGCTGAAAATTCTTACTTGGAAAGTTTTTGTGTGTCGAATTTAGGACCCCATGCTTGAAACCTCGAGCAAGATGAGAGAGGGAGAAGAGAGGGGAGATAGAAGAGAAGAAAAGAGCAACGGAAGAGAGAGCTCAGGTAGAGAGGAGATAATATAAAAGGTAGAAGAGAGACTATATGGGCTAGGAAAGAGATTCTTCCACAAATTTGAGAAAAGGAGAGTTTGATTGAAGCTTTCAACCAAGACCCCTATTTATACGATTTCCATTACATATTAAGGGAAACTCCAAAATCAATTAGGATCCCCAATTACATCAATCATGATTACCTAAATTACATCAATGAAAGGAAGATTAATCAATTACATTAATCATGGAAGATTGCCAAATCTTCCAACACATATAATGAGGATTCCACGTCCTGTGATGACTCATCATGCCACCTCACCTTACTTGATTCCATACTTGTTGATTGATTTTTTCTATTCTCTAAAAGGAAGCCTGGAGAATTAATTGCAGATATTTTTTGCCAGCAATTTTATTTTCAGAAGAGAGTTCCCTCCTTGTCTAAAAGGATTGATAAGCTTGGGTTCTCCTCCCATATACCCGATCTAATCTTGGCTTCACTTGATTCAACAAGCGGCTTACTTAGGCTACTTCACATTTGAGCTAGTCTATTACCCTTGAATTGCCTCTTATGGCTGTAGAATACATGGGTAACAAGAATGATATTCTCAAGATTACTACCATAACCTTGTGAGGGATATCAAATTACTTGAGCTGGTCCACATCGGTTTGAAGGTTTCTTATTACAAAGGACCTACTTGGTCTCATAACCAAACTTGGGCCACCAAATGATGAAGAAGATGTTTCTTATGCTAAGTTGTAAAAAAATGACAATTTGGTCATTAGTTGGCTCATCAACAACACGGAAGAACTTGTCTCCAACAATGTTGTTCATCTCGACACTGCCAAGTAAATTTAGGAGATATGTGCTAAGTTGTACTCTAACTCTGAAAACTTACAAAGGCCATATGATATTCTCCAAAGTATGTTGAATACTGTTGGAAGATATTATGTAATTAGGGTGCCATTTATGTAATTAGTTTATGGTTCTTGTTTCTTCACTCTATCTAGGGTGAAGGGCATAATTCTAATATTTAGTTATTTAGTTATGCATTTATAAATAGAGCTTAAGGGGGAGGGTTTGGAATCAAGTCGATAACCTCTTCTTAGTCCTATTTTCTCCCAATAAATCATGGAGTCCTTAAAATCAACATGGTATCAGAACAGGTTCTATGAGTTGACTCAGTCAATCCACAAAAATAATGTAATCCTTTTCTGATCTATTATCTCTAGCAGTTTAGGTTTGTATCAATCTTTTCTTCTCTCTTTTCAATCCCTATACCTGTCATTCCTGAAGTTATCAATGCTACTGATTTCTGGGCTTATCACACATATGGCTTGCTATTTTTAATCCTCCCTCCATCGAGAACTTTGTTTTCACTGAGTTACTCTTATCGGTTGTCAACATCTTCCGAAGACACTCTCTCGTTCTACTGGTTCTTCCGCTGTTATTTTGCTGCTGGCATCTTCCTGATTCTTGTTGTTGATTGGTTCTCTATCTTTGGCTGAATTATTATCTTTGACTAATGGACTCATTGAGGACTATTTCATGTGTCCTTATTACTCGTAAGGACTACTATTATTTGCTGGTTATCCCCTACTATACAAATGCACATGTAGTACATGTTATTTGGTCATTGGCCCATTTCCACAATTGCTATTGTATCTCCTTGATTGAGACATTATTTCTGAAGAAGAACTCGGTTTCTTGCCTTGGGTTCATTATTTGCTGACAATTTTTGGTATCGGTTCGTTTAATGCGGAATTTGAATTTCTTAGAAAAATAAAGCACATGGTGGCCTCAGTATCCTATCCTCCTCTTTACCCATTACCCATTTTTTGAATTTAGGCTCCCTTTTCCAATATTCCGAGCAAGAGAAAGGAGAAAGAAAAAGAAGAAAAGGGAAGAAGAGCTCTCAGTAGAGAGAAGAAAAAAGGAAAATAGAGATGTGCGCCAAGCAAAGAGAGAGAGAGATTTACTCAAGAAGGAGATGTGTAACTTGATTAATTCCAAATTACTACATCTCTATTTATAATAGAGGAAGTGATAGAGTCCTTATACAATTAACCTTTCAATCTCCTAATTACATTCCAACTCTAACTCTCTAAGATAAGTCTATCATGAAAAGATAACACAATCTACTAGCGCTCCAATATAAGTTGAACTAGAACTCTTCTTCAAAAACGTGGATAAAAGGGAGGAGGCCAGCTCATGGCCTTATTCGTGTGGGTCCCACATGATCTTCCAGCTCATATTGATAAGATTACCAGCAGGTGGTATCTTTTTGGGTCCCAGTTGATCTTCAAGTCTTCTAACTCATTTCAACTTGTGCTTCTTATCTACTTAACTCGTACTAGCTTGGGTGAGTGTTACAATGTAGGACCCACCGTGGTGCTCGAGCTAGTGGGACCCACCATGAGGATGTGGGACCCCAAGAAGAGTCCTCACCCAAGCTAGAACGAGTTAAGGAGTTAAGAAGCACAAGCTAAAATGAGTTAGAAGACTTGAAGATATGTGGGACCCACATATATCCCATGAGCTGCCAACCTTATCAAGATAAGCTGAAAGATCATCAGGTACCCACAAGGATAAGGGCACGAGCTGGCCTTCTCCCTTATACTCACGTGTTTGAAGAAAGAGTTCTAGTTTAACTCATATTAGTCTTCTAGTAGATTATTTTGAATATACTTATCTTAGAGAGTTGGAGTTGGAATGTAATTAGGAGATTGAAAGTCTAATTGTATGAAGACTATATCTCCTCCTATACTATAAATAGAGGTGTTCTAATTCTGAATTAATTAATTTACACATGTCCTTCTTGAGTTAATCTCTCCTTCTCCTTGCTTGGCGCATACCTCTTTTTCTCTTTTCTTTTTTCTTCTCTCTACCCGAGAGCACTTCTTCTCTGTTCTTCTTTTTCTTTCTTATTTATCTTGCTCAGAATATTGAAAAAGAGATCCTAAATTCAAAATGGTATCAAATCATTAAATTTAAGATCCCTTGTCAAAGGAATGCTTTAAAGAAGTAATGATCAACACCACTCAAAGATGACTCTTTTTTGAAGGAAGATCACAAGCCGTGAGATAGGAGTTAAAAAAAATTCTTCATAGTAATTTGTTTCCAATTTTAGAATATGATTTAAAGATGAGTATGTGAATGCTTTTGTCTTATTATATTATGGATATGCATGCCTCTCTATCTGGAAGAAGCTATCAAAACAGTTTTGTCGGTTTGGAAATTTTGTTAACCGAGACCAGCCCATGATCAAATTGTTGGAATTTTTTTTTGTGGGAACAAGAGTCCCATGATATAGAAGATTTTTATTGAGTCTCTTATGAGTGGTATTAGAGGAAAAAAATCATAATAATAATTTAGCATCAATGCTAAAATTCTCCATACATCGAGTTGTTTGAAGGCTACTACTTGGTGTTAGTATTAGAAATTTTAGAAGAAGGGCCTATCATGGCTGAAGAGAATATGAATATCAAAAGTGATATACTGAGAATTACCACCATATCCTTACATGGGGTATCAAATTTTATGATTTGGTTCACATTGGTTCGGAGGTTCCATATAACAAAAAACCAACTTGGTCATCTCACCACCAGAGGACCACCTATTGATGAAGATGATATTTTTGATAAAAAATGGTTGAAAAATGATGCTTTGGTGATTAGTTGGCTAATCAATAGTATTGAAGAACATGTCTCCAACAATGTGCAAAACTGTACTCTTGCCCTGATAATCTACACAGACCATATGACAATCTCCAAAGAATGTTGAATACTAAACAGGGAGAAAATATACATGAGTGCTTGACCCACTTTAAAGGCTTTCTTCAAGAATGGAAGTTAGCTCAACCTTCAACCACAGATATTTCTATCCAAGACAAGCAGAAGGAAGCCTTGATTATTGCTATTTGCCATGTAAATGTTCAACCCCCTCTTGAGATTGCCATGAGTCAACTTCTGGGTGCTTCTGTTGTCCCCAAGTTTGATGGTGTATGTAGAACACTACTTCGTATTGTAGACACTTCTTCCTCCACTATTGAAGAGTCATCCGCTATGTATTCCGATCATAGAGGATCATCATTTGATCACGGCCAAGTCCAAGGTGGAGGTTATAGAGGTGGCAGAGGAAGAGGTGGAAGGACTGGTGCTGGCAGAACATATGGGAAAGAATGTACTCATTGTAAAAAATTTGGCCACACTATAAATCAATGCTATTACGAGGATTCCAATGCATACAGTTATTGTGGACAATATGGCCATTATAAAAGAAATATGCTATAAAGCTAATGGACAGTTAGAATTGACAAGGGCTAATGAAGCCTTTGTAAGTGATACAAAAGAAGAAGAACCCACGAAATCAGCAGCGATGAAGAGTATGAACTATTTTAGAAAATGAAGACAATGATAGGTTCGTCTCCTAGTTCTTCCACAACTACTGCTACCACTACCGCTTCAGGTATGCTATCTGCCTCATCTTTATTGAATTTATGGAAAAGATAAAATACTTCATTGACTTGTTGTAATCAAAGTACATGAACTTCTATTTATTATAGAGGAAGGTTGTAGAGTCCAATTACAATAAAACTACCTTTATGTCCCAATTACACCCAAACTCTAACACATAAGGATAAGCCTCAGCAGGATTAAATAACTCACTATAAATAAAAGACAAACATATCTCAAACTAGAACTCTTCTAGGACATGACCATAAGATAAAGATGCATGTGTGAGTCCTTCTTGATCTTCCAACTTATGTGATAAGGATGCCAGCTCGTGGTAATCATAGTGGGTCCTACTTCTTATAGGCGTGAGCCCATCTTGTGGACATTCCTTGGTCGTGTGGCCCATCTTATAATACCCTTAGATATGTGGGCCTTCCTTGGTCGTGTGGGCTTGTGCCTTATCTTCCAACACTCCCCCTCAAGTTGGGGGTTAGAGAACATCATGAACTCCCAGCTTGCTGCAAATGACATATAGAATCTTTTGTATAAAATGGCAGTCCTCCCATCTTCCAACACTCACCCTCACACTGGTGCTCTCTTCCATGAGGCCCAGTTGGCTAATTCAGTGGGGGTATAACATAGATGTAATAATAAGTTCCTCCGTCATGGTTTTCCAATCGTGATATTTTTTGACAGGGTATCCTTCGTCGTAGTTTCCCAACCGTGATATATTTTGACAAGGTATTAAGTTCCTCCATCTTGGTTTCCCAGCAGTGATATTTTTTGATAGGGTATTAAGTTCCACTGTCATGGTTTCCCAATCGTGATATTTTATGACAGGATATACTCCGTCATGGTTTCCCAACCGTGATATTTTTTGACAGAGCACGTCATGGTTTCCCAATCGTGATATTTTTTGGGGGGGTCAAATAAATGATGGTATGAGAAAGGATACCAAGGACATCTCTTCTTCAATAATAATATCCCCAAAGAGACATAATAGTTGCAACTGGAAATAACACGACCATCTTCCATCACATATAACATGAACCAAATAATAAACTTTGTACCCATGAAATAATCCAATATAAAAATTTCCTCTTAGATGCACAAGCTTCATCTTTGGTTCTCCCCCTTTCTTGAATATTTAAGTCACATAAACTTATCCACACCATATGGAATAAAACACATCTTTCTTGTACTTCTTCTACTTCTCCCCCTCAAGCTGGGACGTAATGGCAGTGATCCCAGCTTGAACCAAATATCATAGATGTATAAATAAGTCCAAATAACTGAGATGTATAAATAATCCCTCAAACCAAGGAGAAGTGAGATAATTTCCTAATATATCAACGCAAAAGGTGATGCAAAACCATGGGCAGAAATTTGGATTTTTCAATACAATAGAATACCAGCATGACCTTTGATTCTTCCAATGCGAATATTTTTTTAAATATAGATCAGATTCACATGGAATTTTCTCCTTCTAAAACTAGCCTTAAATATATTTCATCAAAGGATAGCTTCAATTCATAAAATATAATTATCAGAAGATTAATAATCTGATATATTTCTGTCTCTGTCATCTGGCAGAACTAAGTACTGTTTTTTCTTTGTTTTCAGAATGACCATTAACTCTTCCAAGATATTGTCCTTATAAAAAATCATTCCAAAAATTGGTTGAATATTTAAAAAAAATATACTTACATATATTTATTTTGATATATAATTATCCATATAATGTCTCTCTCTTGATAGCATAAAATACCTCGGAAGTTGAAGCTTTCTGTTGCCGCTCGAACCTCTTTTTCAAACTGACCTTTACTGTTTCAAATATCGATTTCTCTTTGTATATAACTCAGATATAAAATTTGTTGAATAGGTAGAATAATAGACTTATTTATTTTTATATATATTTCTCCATATAAACTCCAATTCTTGATAGCAAAAAATACCTCAGAATCTGAAGCTTTTTGTTGCTGCTCAAACCTTTTTTAAATCTGACCTTCGCTCATTCAAATATCGATATCTCTCTGTAGATAACTCCGATTAGAAAAATTAGTTTTTCCTTGGAAATTAGACTCAAATATATTTCCGTCAATATATAATTTTCAATATTAAAAGTTGTATATAGAGGTAAAAAAATGCAAAGCAAACTATGGGTGTAGGGACTGAAAAACAAAACTACGAACCAAGACTTAGGGTTTAGGGTTTAGAGAAAAGGATCAAATTACCTCTGTGGGTTGACCACGTCAACTCACAGAACCTGCTCTGATACCATGTTGAATTTATGGAAAAGATAAATACTTCATTGAGTTTTTGTAATTAAAGTAATGTGATAAGGATTCCAGCTCGTGACAAATATCCTTCTTGATCTTCCAACTAATGTGATAAGGATGTCAGCTCGTGGTAATCATAGTGGGTCCTACTTCTTATAGGCTTGGGCCTATCTTCCCACAATCTTCATCCTAGACAATTGATTTAGGAGCCTCTGAGCATCTTATGGGTAAAAAAAATTTATTACATTCTCTATCTCTGAGTCTTTCACACAAGTTTGTTACCATAACTGACGGTTATCAAACCAATGTCCAAGGGAAAGGTTCCACTTCTATCACACCATCACTTTTTTCTCACTGATATTCTTTTTGTACCTACTTTCCCTTTGAATCTATTATCTTTTCGTCAGCTAACAAAATATTTTCATTGCTTTGTTACCTTCTCACCCACTTCATGTGTCTTTAAGGATCTTATAACGAAGTAGGTGATTGGTGGAGGCCATAAACAGGGGGGCTTTACTACTTGGACGTGCCAAAAATGAATATGGTTTCCGCTACTAAAAATGAGACACGGTTATGGCATAATTGGTTGGGACATCCATCAGCACAGTCTCTTCATTATATGTTTCCTTCTCTTAAAGTAAGGTCAGAATTTCATCGTGAGGTTTGTCAATTGAGTAAACATCAAAGGAGTACATACTCTCCTCGTCCAGAAGTCAAAAGCGTTACTCCATTTTCTTTAATTCATATTGATGTTTGGGGGCCCTTGAGTGTCTCCAACATTTCTCAAGAAAAATATTTTATTACATTTATTGATGATTTCACTCATACAACTTGGTTGTTTATATTTAAAGAGTGTTCTAAGATACCATTTATTTTAAAGTCATTTCATGCTATGGTACTCACACAATTTGGTCAGAAAATAAAAATTATTCGGCCTGTTAATGCCAAAGAATATGTTTCCAAAGACCTTGACTTTTTTTGTCATGAAAGTGGCATTATCCATCAAACATAATGCGTCTACACTCCTCAACAAAATGGTGTAGCTGAAATGAAAAATCGTCATATTCTTGAGGTAGCTCGAGGTTTATTATATGCCATGAAAGTTCCATACTTTTATTGGCTTCATGCAGTACTTACGGCTTGCTTTCTTATAAATCATCTACCATATTTTGTTCTACCTTTGAAAGTCTTCGGTTGTCAATGTTTGTTTCATAATTCATTTCCTAGACTTTGCAAACTTTATCCTAAATCTATCAAGTATATCTTCTTGGGATACTCTCGCACACAAAAAGGGTTATGTTTGTTATAGTCCCACTCTTCAATGTTTATATGTGTCCATGGATGTAACATTTTTTGAAGACTCCTCATTTTATTCAGATAGTGCTCCTTCTGGTCTGTCCTTAGTACCAGGTTCCCCTAGACTGGTTGTGCCTCATGATACAAAGATTGTTCAACCCCCAGAGCAAGTGGCTGACACCACACCTGCCAAGTTAACAGATCCAATAGAGGTAAGTTCTTCATCACCAGTTATTTTTGGCCCTCAATATGATACTCATCCTATTGCTATAAGGAAAGAACCTAGATCATGAACTAGACCTTCTACTTCTCATCCCATTTCAAATTTTGTGTCTCATCATCGCCTCTCACCTTTATGTTGTCAGTTTATTTCTTCTATTTCCTCCATATTTGTTCCATAGTCCTTTCAGGTTGGAAGACAGCCATGGATGAAGAAATGAAGGTACTTAACGACAATCATACATAGTCACGGGTTCCTCTTCCAACAGATAAAAAACATGTTGGTTGCAAGTGGGTTTATACTATCAAATATAATCTGGATGGGTCAATTGCACGACTGAAGGTTCGATTGGTTGCCAAAGCTTATACTCAGTGTTATGGAATTGATTATGAAGAAACCTTCTCTCCAGTGGCAAAAATGAACTCAGTACGTATATTATTATCTCTAGCGGCCAATTCATCATGGCCAATATATCAACTTGATGTGAAAAATGAATTTCTTAATGGTGATATTAAAGAAGAAATTTATATGGAACAACTACCTGGGTATGTGGTTGAGGGGCAGTCAGTATGCCACCTAAAAAAATCTTTATATGGTTTACAGCAGTCCCCTCTGGCATGGTTTGAGAAATTTAGTCAAGCCCTCATACGGGCTAGCTTTTACATATGCTCAGGAGATCACTCAGTATTTATTGAAAATACACCAAGAGGTAAGGTGATTCTAGATATATATGTTGATGATATCATTTTAACTAGTGGTGATTCCGAGCGCATCAAGAGACAAACCAAAAAATATGTGCTGAATTCTCGAAGGATCTTGGACTACTCAAATATTTTTTGGGTATTGAAGTATTACAATCCAAACATGGGATTGTGCTATCCCAAAGGAAGTATGCCCTTGATCTACTAGAGGAGACAAGAATGATGGGATGCAAACCAGCAGACACTCCTATGGACTCAAATACAAAATTTTGTGGAGGCACTGAAGAAGATGTAGACATTGGGAAATATCAAAGACTAGTGGGAAGACTTATTTACCTCTGTGTAACAAGGTCGGATATTTCATATGCAGTAAGTGTGGTAAGTCAATACATGCACAAGTCACAACATAGTCATTGGAAGCACTTGAAAGGATACTACGATATCTGAAAGGAGCTCCAGGAAGAGGGCTTCTCTATAAAAACCATGGTCTCTTCAACATCGAAGGATTCTCATATGCAGACTGGGCAGGATCCCCGAATGACAAAAAATCTACTTCGAGATTTTGTACGATGGTCGGAGGGAATTTGGTTACATGGAAAAGGAAGAAGCATAATGTAGTAGCACGGTCTAGTGCAGAAGCAGAATATAGAGCCATGGCACACACTATAAGTGAACTCCTATGGATAAAATATCTTCTCATAGAATTGGGATTCTACAAAGAAGCTCTGATAGATCTATACTGTCAAGTAGCAATACACATTACATCGAGTCCAGTCGTCCATGAAAGAACAAAGCATATTGAAGTGGACTGCCATTTTATACGAGAATAGTTCCTAGCAGGTTTCTTATCTCTAAAGCATATATCATCACAAAGTCAAGTTGCATATATTCTCACCAAGTTGGTCACTCAAAAGGTTATATCTACCATATTCAGCAAGATGGGCATTTATGATGTCTTCTCATCCCCAGCTGGAGGGGGTGTTAAAATGTGGGACCCACATTGGTGCTCGATCTGGTGGGACCCACCATGAGGACGTGGGACACCAAGAAGAGTCCTCACTCAAGCTAGCACGAGTTAAGGAGTTACTCTAACACTTAAAGATAAGTCATAACATAATTAAATCACTCAATATAGATAAAAGACAAACATAACTCAAACTAAAACTCTTCTTGGTCGTGACCCTAAGATAAAGATACTTTTGTGAGTCCTTGTTGATCTTCCAACTGATGTGATAAGGATGCCAGCTTATGGTAATCATTGTGGATCCTACTTCTTATGGGCTTGGGCCCATCTTGCGGGCCTTCCTTGGTCGTGTGGTCCATCTTATAATAATCTTAGATATGTATGTCTTCCTTGGTCGCGTGGGCTTGAGCTTATCTTCCAACACTCCCCCTCAAGTTGGGGGTGAGAGAACAACATGAACTCCCAGCTTGCTGCAAATGATGTATAGAATATTTTTTTTATAAAATGGCACATCTTCCAATTTGCCTTCATCTTTCAATATTCCCCCGCACGCTATTGTGTCCTTCATTGAGGCCCTGCGGTATTGTATGAGTAAGAGTAAAAATCACACCTAGCCTATAAGCCATTGCGTCATACTCCAGTCCTAATGCTGGATGTAGGGCACACTCTGTCTTCTATCAGTAGTGTGTCTATCGGCACTTCTCTGAAGTGTCCACCACCGTGTCCCTCCACAGGACAACGACTCTCAAGTGGTAGGAGACATAAAAGTCATTACAGGGGGGGAGGGGATTACATAGATGTAATAATAAGTTCCTCTGTCATGGACTTCCAACCACAAATAATTTTGATGTTTTTGATGGGGATGAAATTCCTCTGTCATAGACTACCAACTACAAATAATTTTGATCTTTTTGTTGTTGGGGATGAAGTTCCTCCGTCATGGACTTCCAACCACAAATAATTTTGATCATTTTTTACGGGGATGAAGTTCCTTCGTCATGGACTCCAAACCACAAATAATTTTAATCTTTTTGATGGGGTAACATAAATGATGACATGAGGCCACCTCTTCTTCAATAATAATGTCCCCAAAGAGACATAATAGTTGCAGTTGAATATAACACGACCATCTTCCAACATATATAACACGAACCAAATATAAACTTTGTAAAAGAACCCATGAACTAATCCGATATAAAAATTTCTTCTTAGATGCACAATCTTCATCTTTTGTGCTCCCCTTTTCTTAAATATTTTGGTCACATAAACTTATTCACAACATATGAAATAAAATACCTCTTTTTTGTACTTCTTCTACTTCTCCCCCTCAACCAGGGAGGTAATGGTAGTGATCCCAGCTTGAACCAAATATCATAGATGTAGCAATAAGCCCATATTACAGAGATGCATAGATAAGCCTTCAAACCATGGAGAAGTGAGATATTTTTCTGATATATCAAATCAAATAGTGAAGCAAAAAAATCGGATTAAATTTAGATTTTCAATGTAACAGAATACCAGCATGACCCTTGATTCTTCCAATGCGAATATTTCTTTAAATATAGATCAAATTTACATGAATTTTTATTTGTCTAAAAGTATAATTAAATAGTTTTCATCCAAGTATAACATAACTTGATAAAATATAATTATCAGAAGATAAATAATCTGTTAGGTTTCGGTCTCTGTCATCTGGTTGAACTAAATATTGTTTTTCCTATTTTTCCAGAACGACTATTGACTCTTCCAAGATCAATATCTTCTTATAAAAACTTCATACCGAGAATTTGTTGAATAGGTAAGAAAATATACTTACATATATTTCTTTTGATATATAATTATCCATATAAAGTCTCTTTCTTGATAGCATAAAATACCTCGAAAGTTGAGGCTTTCTGCTGCCGCTTGAACCTCTTTTTAAATCTGACCTTGGTTGCTTCAAATATCGATTTATTTTTGTAGATAACTCAGATGAAAAATTGATTTAATAGGTAAAATAATATACTTACAGATATTTCTTTTGACATATATCTCTCCATCTAAATTCTAGTTCTTGATATAAAGAAATACGTCGGAATCTGAAGATTGTTGCTGCTGCTCGAACCTTTTTGCAATCTGACCTTCGCTTATTCAAATAACAATATCTATCTGTAGATAATCAGATTGGAACAAATAGGTTTTATTTGGAAAGTAGACTCAAATATCTTTCTTTCAGTATATAATTTGAAATATAAAAAACTATGTATAGAGGTAAAAAATGCAAATCAATCTATGGGTGAAGGGACTAAAAAAAAATAACTACGAACCTAGACTTAGGGTTTAGGGTTTAGAGAAAAGGATCACATTACCTCCGTTAGTTGACCAAGTCAACTCATAGAACCTGCACTGATACGATGTTGAATTTATGGACAAGTGAAATACTTCATTGACATCAATAACTTGGTGTAATCAAAGTACATGAACTTTTATTTATATTAGAGGAAGGTAGTATAGTGAAATTACAATAAAACTACCCTTGTCCCAATTACACCCAAACTCTAACACTTAAAGATAAGTCATAACGTAATTAAATAACTCAATATAGATAAAAGACAAACATAACTCAAACTAAAACTCTTCTTGGTCGTGACCCTAAGATAAAGATACTTTTGTGAGTCCTTCTTGTTCTTCCAACTGATGTGATAAGGATGCTAGCTCATGGTAATCATTGTGGTTCCTACTTCTTCTGGGCTTGGGCCCATCTTGTGGGCCTTCCTTGGTTGTGTGACTCATATTATAATAATCTTAGATATGTGGATCTTCCTTGATCGAGTGGGCTTAAGCTTATCTTCCAACAATCTAGATGATCATGAGGGACCCACAAGGATAAGGCCACGAGCTGGCCTCCTTATATTCACGTGTTTGAAGAAAGAGTTCTAGTTCAATTCATATTAGTCTTCTAGTAGATTTTTTTGTATACACCTATCTTAGAGAGTTAAAGTTGGAATGTAATTAGGAGATTGAAAGGCTAATTATATAAGGACTTTATCTCTTCCTCTACTATAAATAGAGGAGTTGTAATTCGGAATTAATCAAGTTACACATCTCCTTCTTTAGTTAATCTCTCGCTCTCTCCATGATTGGCACATACCTCTTTTTCTCTTTTCTTTTTTCATCTCTTTACCTGATTGCTCTCCTTCTCTTTTCTTCTTTTCCTTTCAACTTTCTCTTGAGCAAAATTTTGGAAAAGGGATCCTAATTCAACAGTGAGGACTCTTCTTGCATCCAACACCCTCATGGTGGGTCCCACCAACTCGTGCACCATGGTGGGTTCCACATTGTAATACCATTGGTAATTTTTCAGCCTTTCTCCTACCATCCTTATTGACTCTCACATACCCCTTTGGGCCAACCTCTTGTATGTTGCTTCGGTTGCTTCGGTTTATTCAACAAGCCGCTTACTTAGGCTACTTCCCATTTGAGCTAGTCTATTACCCTTGAATTGCCTCTTATGGCAGTAGAATATAAGGGTAACAAGAATAATATTCTCAAGATTACTACCATAACCTTGTGAGGGATATCAAATTACTTGAGCTGGTCCACATTAGTTTGAAGGTTTCTTATTACAAGGGACCTACATGGTGACATAACCAAACTTGGGCCACCCATTGATGAAGAAGATGTTTCTTATGCTAAGTTGTTAAAAAATGACAATTTGGTCATTAGTTGGCTCATCAACAACATGGAAGAACTTGTCTCCAACAATGTTGTTCATCTCGACAACGCCAAGAAAATTTGGGAGACATGTGCTAAGTTGTACTCTAGCTCTGAAAACAAACAAAGGCCATATGATATTCTCCAAAGTATGTTGAATATTGTTGGAAGATATTATTTAATTGGGTTGTCATTTATGTTATTAGTTTATGGTTCTTATTTCTTCACACTATCTAGGGTGAAGGGCATAATTGTATTATTTAGTTATTCGTTTATAAATAGAGCTCAAGGGGGAGTGTTAGGAATCAAGTCTTCTTACTCCTATTTTCTCCCAATAAATCCATGGAGTCCTTAAAATCAACATGGTATAAGTGCAGGTTTCTATGAGTTGACTCAGTCAATCAACAAAAATAATGAGATCCTTTTCTGATCTATTATCTCTAGCAGTTTAGGTTTGTGTCTATCTTTTTTTCTCTCTTGTCAATTCCTATACCTGTTATTCCTAAAGTTATCGACGCTGCTGACTTCTGGTCTTATCTCACATCAGACTTGCAATTTTAAATCCTCCCTCTGCCGTGAACTCTATTTTCACCGAGTTCCTCTTACTGGTTGTCGACATCTTTCAAAGACAATCTCTTATTCTGTTGGTTCTTCCGCTATTTTTTTTCTGCTGGCACCTTCCCGATTCATGTTGTTGCTTGTTTCTCTATCTCCGGCTGAATTATTTATCTTTGATTAATTTACTCATTGAGGAGTATTTCATGTGTCCTTATTACTCTTAAGGACTGCTATTATTTACTGGTTATCCCCCACTAAACAAGTGCACATGTGGTGCATGTTATTTTCACATTGAAATATTTCCACAACTGCTATTGTGTCTCCTTGATTGAGACATTATTTCGAAAGAAGAACTCCTCGGTTGCTTGCCTTGGGTTCATTATTTGCTCACTGTTGTCTGTATTGGTTCGTTTAATGCGGAATTTGAATTTCTTAGAAAAATAAAGCACATGGTGGCCTCTGTATCCTATCTTCCTCTTTACCCATTACCCATTTGTTTAATTTAGGATCCCTTTTCCAATATTCCGAGCAAGATAAATGAGAAAGAAAGAGATAAAAGGGGAAGAAAATCTCTAGGGTAGAGAGAAGAAAAAAGAAAAAGAAAGATGTGTGCCAAGCAAAGAGAGAGAGATATTTACTCAAGAAGGAGATGTGTAACTTGATTAATTCCTAATTACAACACTGCTATTTATAGTTGACGAAGTGATAGATTCCTTAAACAATTAACCAATCTCCTAATTACATTTCAACTCTAACTCTCTAAGACAGGTCTGTCATGAAAAGATGACACAATCTACTAGAGCTCTAATATAATTTTAACTAGAACTCTTCTTCAATAACGTGGCTATAAGGAAGGAGGCCAGCTCGTGGCCTTATCCTTCTGGGTCCCACATGATCTTCCTTCTCATATTGATAAGATTACCAGCTCCTGCTATCTTTTTGGGTCCCACTTGATCTTCAAGTCTTCTAACTCATTTAAGCTTGTTCTTCTTATCAACTTAAACTGTACTAGATTGGGTGACTGTTACAATGTGGGACCCACTATGGTGCTCAAGCTTATGGGACCCACCATGAGAATGTGGTACACAAAGTAGAGTTCTCACCCAAGCTAGCATGATTCAAGGAGTTAAGAAGCACAAGTGGAAATGAGTAGGAAACTTGAAGATCAAATGGGACCCACCAATATCGCACGAGCAGGCAACCTTATCAAGATAAGCTGGAAGATCATGAGAGACCAACAAGGATAAGGCCATGAGCTGGCCTCTTCCCTTATATTCACATGTTTGAAGAAAGAGTTCTAGTTCAACTCATATTAGTCTTCTAGTAGATTGTTTTGAATAGACTTATCTTAGAGAGTTTGAGTTGGAATGTAATTAGGAGATTGAAAGGCTAATTGTATAAGTACTCTATCTCTTCCTCTACTATAAATATAGGTGTTGTAATTCAGAATTAATCAAGTTACACATCTCCTTCTTGAGTTAATCTCTCCCTCTCTCCTTGCTTGCGCATACTTCTTGTTCTTTTTTCTTTTTTCTTCTCTCTACTTGAGAGCTCTTCTTCCATTTTCTTCTTTTTCTTTCTTCTTTCTCTTGCCCGGAATATGGGAAAAGGGATCCTAAATTCAACATGGTATCAGAGCATTAAATTTAGGATCCCTCATCAAAGGAATGCTATAAAGAAGTGATGATCAAAACCTCTCAAAGAAGGCTCTTTTGTGAAGGAAGATCACATGTCGTGAGATAAGTGCTTAAAATTTTTTTCTTCATGTTACTGGTTTCTAAATTTAGAAGATAATTTAAACATGAGTATGTGAATGCTTTCATCTTATTATATTATGGATATGCATGCCTCTCTATCTAGAAGAAGCTATCAAAACAATTTTGTTGGTACGAAAATTCTGTTAACCGAGACTAGTCCATGATCAGATTATTGGAATTTTTTTCTTGGGAACAAGAGTCCCCTGATATAGAAGATTGTTATTGAGTCTCTTATGAATGGTATTAGAGGAAAAAAATCGGAATTATAATTTAGCATAAATTCTAAAATTCTCCTTACACCGAGTTGTTTGAAGAGTACTATTTGGTGTTAGTATTAGAATTTTTTGAAGAAGGGCCTATCATGGCTGAAGAGAATATGAATATCAAAAGTGATATACTGAGAATTACCACCATACCCTTACGTGGGGTATCAAATTTTATGAGTTGGTCCACATCGGTTCGGAGGTTCCTTATAACAAAAGACCTACTTGGTCACCTCACCACCCGAGGACCACCAATTTATGAAGATGATATTTTTTATAACAAATGGTTGAAAAATGATACTTTGGTGATTAGTTGGCTAATCAATTGCATAAAAGAACATGTCTCCAACAATGTCATTATCTTGACACTGCTAAACAAATTTTGGAGACATGTACTAAACTGTACTCTTGCCCAGATATTCTACATAGACCATATGACATTCTCCAAACAATGTTGAATATCAAACAAGGAGAAAATATCCATGAGTACTTGGCCCACTTTAGAGGCCTTCTTCAAGAATGGAAGTTAGCTCAGTGTTTAACCACAGATATTTCTATCCAAGACAACCAGAAGGAAGCCTTATTTACTACTATTTGCCTTGCAAATGTTAAACCCCATCTTGAGATTGCCAAGAGTCAACTTCTAAGTGCTTCTATTGTCCCCAAGTTTGATGATGTATGTGCAACACTACTTCGTATTCCAGACACTTCTTACTCCACTACTGAAGTATCATCCGCTATGTATTCAGATCATAGAGGATCATCATCTGACCGTTGTTGAGGTCGAGGCAGAGGAAGAGGTGGAAGGACTGGTGTTGTCATAACAGATGGGAAAGAATGTACTCATTGTAAAAAAATTGGCCACATTATAGATCAATGCATGCAATTACTATGGACAATATGGCCATTATAAAGAAATATTCTATAAAGCCAATGGAGAGTTAGAATTGAAAAGGGCTAATGAAGCCTTTGTAAGAGATACAAAAGAAGAACAGCCCACAAAATCAGCAGCACAGAAAAAGTTTACTGATGAAGAGTATGAGGTATTTCAGAAAATGAAGACAATGATGGGTTCTTCTCCTAGTTCCTCCTCAACTACTGCTGCCACTACCGCTTCAGGTATGCTATCTGTCTCATGTTCATCCTGGATAATAGACTCAGGAGCCTCCGAGCATCTTACAGGTAACAAACATTTATTACATTCTCTTTGTCCGAGTCTTTCACACAAGTTTGTTACCATAGCTGACGGTTCTCAAACAAAAATTCAAGGGAAAGGTTCCACTTCTGTCACACCATCACTTTCGCTTAATGATATTCTTTTTGTTCCTAATTTCCCTTTGAATCTATTATCTGTTAGTCAGCTGACAAGATATTTTAATTGCCCTGTTACCTTCTCACCACGTCACGTGTCTTTCAGGATTTTATAATGAAGCAGGTGATTGGTGGAGGCCATGAAGAAGAGGGGCTTTACTACTTGGACGTGCCAAAAATGAATATGGTTTCTACTACTGAAAATGAGACACAGTTATGGCACAATTGGTTAGGACATCCATCTGTACAGTCTCTTCATTATATGTTTCCTTCTCTTAAAGTAAGGTCAGAATTTCATTGTGAGGTTTGTCAATTGAGTAAACATCAAAGGAGTACATACTCTCCGTCCAGAAGTCAAAAGTGTTACTCCATTTTCTTTAATTCATACTGATGCTTGGGGGCCCTTGAGTTTCTCCAACATGTCTCAAGCAAAATATTTCATTACCTTTATTGATGATTCACAACATGGTTGTTTATATTTAAGGAGTGTTCTGAGATACCATTTATTTTTAAGTCATTTCATGCTATGGTACTCACACAATTAGGTCAAAAAATTAAAATTCTTCGGTCTGATAATGCCAAAGTATATGTTTCCAAAGACCTTGACTCTTTTTGTCATGATAATGGCATTATCCATCAAACATAATAAGAGTCTACACTCCTCAATAAAATGATGTAGCTGAATGGAAAAATCATCATATTCATGAGGTAGCTCGAGGTTTATTATATCCCATGAAAGTTCCATACTTTTATTGGCCTCATGCTGTCCTTACGGCTTGCTTTCTTATAAATCGTCTACCATCTTCCGTTGTTAGTAATAAATCTCTGTACTCTAGATTATTGTAAAATGTAGGATCTCATGAAAGGAACTTTAGATCAAAGAGGAAGATGAAGAAGAAGAGAGAAGGAGCGGAGAAGAAGAAGGACGTGGAAGGAGAGAGTTTGGATTAAGGGGGAAGCGGTTTGCGTCAAATTGAAAGTGAGGGCTGGACGAATTTGTGGAGAGTGAGGAGAGTGCTTCAATGCTCTACCTCTTAGTTCTTTTTTTTGAAAAACTGGATTTGAAGTAATATGAATGGACCCTTTTTTATAAAAACCTAATTCGGTAAAAAGGGTCCTAACCCATAAAAGTTCACAAACAGTATGGGCCATAGCTTTGTATTCTGTTTCGACGCTAGATCTAGCAACCACATTTTGCTTCTTACTTTTCCATGTAACCAAGTTTCCTCCAACCAGAGTACAATATCCTGATTTTCTATCATCAGGTGATCCAGGCCAATCTGCATCTGAGAAGCCTTCTATGTTGAAGTGCCCACGTTTTTTATACAACAACCTTCTTCCTGGAGCTCCTTTTAGGTATTGTAATATTCTCTCTAAAGCCTACCAGTGGGTAATTTGTGGTTTGTGCATGAATTGACTCACCATACTTACAACATATGATTACAGCATATGATATGTCTGGCCTAGTTACCGTGAGATAAATCAGTTTTCCCACGAGTCTTTGATATTTGCCAATATCAATATCTTCTTCATTTGTGGCACATAATTTTACATTTGTATCCATAGGTGTGTCGACTGGTCTACAACCCTTCATTCCTATTTCTTCAAGGAGATCCAAGACATATTTCCTTTGAGACAATATTATCCCATGTTTGGATTGAAAAACTTCTATACCCAAAAAATATTTAAGCATACCAAGATCTTTAGTCTTGAATTCCTGACATATCATCTTCTTCACCTCTTGTATGCTTAGAGCATCATCACTGGTTAAGATAATATCATCTACATTTATGGCCAATAATATTTTTCCTTTGATAGTATCTTTATAATATACAGAATGATCAACCGAGCACCGATGAAAACCAAACCGTAGAAGTGTTTGACTAAATTTATCAAACCAAGCCCGAGGGGAGTGCTTAAGCCCATATAAAGATTTTCTTAACCTACAACCGACTCCCCCTCAACCACATAACCAGGTGGTTGAACCATATCAATTTCCTCACTTATATCACCATTTAAAAAAGCATTTTTAACATCCAATTGATAGATGGGCCTTGATGAGTTAGCAGCAATAGATAAGATGATGCCTAACGAATTCAATTTTGACACAAGAGAGAAGGTTTCCTCATAATCTATCCGATAGCACTGCATATAGCCATTAGCAATGAGTCAAGCTTTAAGACAAGGAACCGATCCATCCGGAATATGTTCTACCAAAAAAACCCATCTACAACCAACCAGTCTTTTACCTTTCGGGAGTCAGGTTAATAACCAGGTTTGATTTTTGTTTAAGTCTTGCATTTCTTCATCCATAGCCGCCTTCCATCCTGGATGCCTTAGAGCCTCCTGATACGACTGTGGAATGGAAGTAGAAGAAAGAGACGCAAGGAACTGAAACACTCGAAAGACAAGCTATGGTGAGTTATAAAATTTGATATAGGATGCGAAGTAGTACAAGAACGACATTCCTTTTTTAAAGCAATAGGCTGAGTATCAAATTCTGGCCCATACATAGGAGGAGAAGGACTTACCTCTGGTGGATCCGAAAACTCCACAGGTGACGGTACGGCTGGTGCATCAGGGGTTGGGTTAACTTCAAGATTGAAAGGCACAAGCGGACGAGTGGTAGAAGGACAAGTCCATCCTGGAAGAGCATCATCAAAGGAGTAGAAGGAGGTGTCCTCAAAGAAAGTCACATCCCTAGAGATAGGTATCCTCCGAAGGGTAGGATTTTAACAGACATAAAAAATGCACCTCATAGACCAAGGATCAAGTTTATTTTTATGTGGGGATGTAACATGAACAAAACACGTACATCCAAACACTTTCAAAGGAAGAGAAAAAGGATCTTCACCATTAAATAACATAGAGTAAGGAGTTTTATGATGAAGAACTGATGAAGGTAACCTATTAATAAGAAAGCATGTTGTAAGTATAGCATGAGGCTAATAGAAATAGGGTACCTTCATGGAGTAGAGGAGGCCCCGAGCAACTTCAAGAAGATGACGATTCTTCATTTCAGCAACACCAATTTGTTGAGGAGTATAGGTACATGATATTTGATGAGTAAGCCCATTACTCTCACAAAATGATTTGAATTTATTAGACATGTATTCCTTAGCATTATCAGATCTAAAGATTTGAATTTTCTTCCCAAATTGTGTCAAGACCATAGCATGAAATTTTTTAAACAAAGGAAGAATTTCTGAACGCTCTTTAAATAAATATAAGCAAGTCACTCGGGTAAAATCATAAAAAAAAATGACAAAATATTTAACTTGGGAAATATTTGAGACACATAAAGGTCCCCATACATCAGAATGTATTAGCTCAAAAGGAGCAATACTTGTAGTTGTAAGACGAGGAGAATATGTACTCCTAATATGTTTACTTAATTGACAAACCTTACAACTGAAATTAGAAAGTTCTTTTAAGGACGGACGCAAAGAACGAAGTGAAGGGGTAGACGGATCACCAAGTTGGTTGTGCCAAAGTTGTGCCTCAGATGTAGTGGATGATAATGCAGCTAATGGTGGAAGAGTGTAGTACAAACCCCCTTTTCATGGCTGCCGCCAATCACTTGCTTCGTAGTGAGATCATGAAATACACAAGAAGACGGTGAGAAGGTGATAGAGCAATTTAATTGTTTGGTTAATTGACTAACCGAGAGAAAATTTAAAGGAAATTGAGGGACAAACAAAACATCTTTAAGGGGAATAGATGAGTTAAGAGAGGAGGAACCTTTGCCAAGGACCTTGGTTTGGGTACCATTAGCAATAGTAACGAATTTCTAAGGATAACAAGGAGATAAGACTGCAACAAGTGTTTGTTACCTGATAGATGTTTGAAGGCCCCGGAGTCAATGATCCAAGAGGAAAAGGAAGAAGAGGAAGAAAGCATACCTGAGGCAATAGTAGTAGCAGTAGTAGATGGTCAGGGAATAGAGGATTCCATGAAGGACTTCATTTTATGAAATGCAATATAGTCTTCAGTAGTAAGAGTCACATTTTCGGAGGATGATTCAGCCTTATCTTCATGTTTCTCAATGCTAGCAGATTGGGTTAGCCGTGGCCCAATCAGGCTTGCCATGAAGTTTCCAGCATGTTGCCACAAAGTGGTTTTGACCACCACAGTAAGTAAAAAGTCGAGACTCAGTACGGGAATTATTCGGACCCATTCGACCACCTCTATTTTCAGCCCCACTCATAGTTCGATCCCCTCTCATATTTCTGCCCCATCCTCGGTATGATGAAGATGTACCCCAATTGCCGGAGAACATCACAGATGGGGCATCAATAGGAGAAGGAGGGGATGGATCAGGTATTTGAAGTCATGTAGCACTAATGTCATCGAAGGATGGAAGAGCAGAAGAACTTAGAAGCTGAGTTTTTGCAACCTCAAGGTAGGGTTTAATATTCAATAAGCAAATGGTTGTTGCCAAAGCTTCTCGTTGTCATTCTTGAACGGTAGTATCAGTGGAGTATGGCTGAGCTATTTTCCATTCTTGGAGAAGGCCTCGAAATTGGGCCAAAAATTCGTGAATATTATCTTCATGTTTCGTATGCAGCATATTTTGTAAGACATCATATACTTTTTGTAATGAGGAAGTACTTGACTACAGCTTAGCACAAGTGTCTCATATTTCCTTGGCAGTTTCCAAGTGGACCACATTGTTGACCACATGATCTTCCATGCTATTGATGAGCCAACTTATCACCATGTTATCGTTTTTAACCCACTTGTGGTAGGTCTCATCTTCTTCATCAATCGGAGGAGGAAATTTAATAACGTGGCTTAAGAGGTCACGAGTAATAAGAACCTTCCGAATCGATTGTGACCAGCTCATGTAATTGGAGAGACCTCTTAGTGAAATCATAGTAATACGGAGTATATCACTCTTATTACTGTTGTGCCCACTCTCCATGATGAAGCAAGTCAGATGTGGAGTTCAAGGGAAGGGGCCTTCTTCAAATAACAATTACTCAATGTAATTTGAAGAACCCGTGGACCGAATCAGTCACCAAAATGGAGAACAAGAATCAATTTTTTTCACGAGAGAAAGCACCAAATTATCAAAAAAAATTTACCTTTAGCAAGTGAGAATAAAACCAAGCCATCACTCAACTCCTCTTGTATTCTTAAAAACAAAGAGAAGAAGGTAGATGCAACCGATTAGGCCTTAATCCAAACTCCAACACAAACCGAGAGATTGAAAAAAATATTTAGAGAAGATTTAAAGGTAAATCAAGATACTTAGAAGAAATTTATCTTCAACTTAGGGGATACTTCAACGTAAAAAAAAATTCAATTGTTGAAATTCAAAAGAAACTACAAAGGGTAAATGACTGCTGGAATTTCACCAAACATATAATGGGCATCCAACAACATAACACAAACCCATGAACAACATTAAGTGGGAGAAGTTACAGAAACATGTGCTGGAATTCTACCTCAAATGAGATTGATCCAAGTTACATAAAGGTAATTAAATTTCACCCATCAATCTTAATAAGGCGCTAACAAATGATCTTGATCACGCTTGTAATTGATTTACAAGAAGATCAAGATTATAACATCAATTTAGTCATAAAAATAAATCTTCACAACATATAAAGATTTATCTTGACTTGATGTGATTCAAAGTTCAAGAAGTAGAAAAACAGTAAAGGGGAGTATGTAAATAAGGAAAAGAAACAAAATGTAAATAAGAAGAGAATGAACTTATCTCTTCATGACTGAACTCCTTCTTTTACAACTTCTTGAATAGATTCCATAATAACTTCATCAAAAGGGATCCTAAACTCCTTGCTCTGATACCATGTAGAATTTAGGATCTCATGAAAGAAACTTTAGATCAACGAGGAAGAAGAAGAAGAAGAGAGAATGAGAGGAGAAGAAGAAGGACGCGAAATGAGAGAGTGGATTAAGGGAGAAGAGGTTTGCATCAAAGTGAAAGTGAGGGCTGGACGAATTTGTGGAAAGAGTGGAGAGTCCTTCAATGCTCTACCTCTTAGTCAATACCTTTATTTATAGTCTTTACAATGCCCTTAGGGCTACAACTTGATGAAATAAAAGACATAAAAGGAACACATATTTACACCTCTATGCCATCTTTAAGTGAAGTATCATATTTCACACATATGCAACTCCTTTGACGTGTGGGTTTCTTGACTTGAGCTTGTGGGCTTGAGCCCATCTTCCAACAATTATTACCAAATGATGATCCATTTTCACTTCCTTTGAAAGTCTTCGGATGTCAATGGTGACTTCAACATCGAAGGATTCTCATATGCAGACTTGGCCAGATCTCCGGATGACAAAAAATCTACTTCGAGATTTTGTACAATGGTTGGAGGAAATTTGGTTGCATGGAAAAGCAGGAAGCAAAATGTTGTAGCACGGCTTAGTGCAGAAGCATAAAACATAGTCATGGCACACATTGTTCATGAACTCCTCTGGATAAGATCTCTTCTCACTGAATTCGGATTCTACAAAGAAGCTCCGATAGATCTATACTGTGATAATCAAGCAACAATACACATTACATCAAATTCAGTCTTTCATGAAAAAACAAATCATGTTGAAGTGGACTGCCATTTTATATGAGAAAAGTTCCAAGCAGGTTTCTTGTCTCTAAAGCATACATTATCACCAAGTCGGTCACTCACAAGATTATGTCTACCATATCTAGCAAGCTGGGAATTTATGATGTCTTCTCACCCCCAGCTGGAGAGGGAGTGTTAGGAGCTAGTGGGACCCACCATGAGGACGTGAGACACCAAGAAGAGTCCTCACCCAAGCTAGCACGAGTTAAGGAGTTAAGATGTATAAGCTTAAATGAGTTAGAAGACTTGAAGATCAAGTGGGACCTACAAATATCCCACAACCTGGCAACCTTATGAAGATAAGATAGAAGATCATGAGGGACCCACAAGGATAAGGCCATGAGCTAGCCCCCTCCCTTGTATTCACATGTTTGAAAAAAGAGTTCTAATTCAACTCATATTAGTCTTCTAGTAGATTGTTTTGTATAGACTTATCTTAGAGAGTTAGAGTTGGAATGTAATTAGGAGATTGAGAGGCTAATAGTATAAGGACTCTATCTCTGCCTCTACTATAAATAGAGGTGTTGTAATTCGAAAGTAATCAAGTTACACATCTCCTTCTTCAGTTAATCTCTCCCTCTCTCCTTGCTTGGCGCATACCTCATTTTGTCTTTTCTTTTTACTTCTCTCTACCCGAGAGCTCTTCTTCCCTTTTCTTCTTTTTCTTTCATCTTTCACTTGTTCGGAATATTGGAAAAGGGATCCTAAATTCAACAGTGAGGACTCTTCTTGCATCCCACATCCTCATGGTGGGTCCCACCAGCTCATGAACCATGGTGGGTCCCACATTGTAACACCATTGGTTATTTGGCAGCCTTTCTCCTACCACCTTTTATTTGACTCTCACACACCCCTTTGGGCCAATCTCTTGTATGTTGCTTCGGCTACTTCGGTTGATTCAATGAGCCCCTTACTTAGGCTACTTCACATTTGAGCTAGTCTATTACCCTTGAATTGCCTCTTATGGCTATAGAATACATGGGTGTTGGAATATAACTCAAGCCCACACGACCAAGGAAGGCCCAAATATCTAAGATTATTATAAGATGGGCTACATGACCAAGGAAGGCCCACAAGATGGGCCCAAGCCCATAAGAAGTAGGACCCACAATGACTATCATGAGCTGGCATCCTTATCACATCAATTGGGAGATCAAGGACTCACAAAAGTATCTTATCTTATGGTCACGTCAAAGAAGATTTTTAGTTTGGGTGTAATTGGGACAACCTCTATTATAAATAGAGGTTCATGTACTTTGATTACAACAAGTTATTGAAGTGAATAAAGTTTTTCTCCTTTCCATAAATTCAACATGGTATCAGGCCAAGTTTTGTGAGTTGACCAAGTCAACTGATGGAGGTAATGTGATCCTTTTCTCTACACCCTTTGTAGTTATTTTTTTAGTCCCTATACCCGTAGTTTTCTTTGTATTTTTTTCCTCTATACGGAGTTTTTTGTATTGTAATAGATATTGATGGAAATATATTTGAGTCTACTTTCCAAAGAAAAATGATTTTTTTCCAATTGGAGTTATCTATAGAGAGATGTCAATATTTGAATGAGTGCAGGTCAGATTGCAAAAAGGTTCGAGTAGCAGCAAAAATCTTCAGATTTTGAGGTATTTTTTGCTATAAATAACTAGATTTTATATGGATAAATATGTATCAAAATAAATATCTATAATTATATTCTTTTACCTATTCAACCAATTTTTTATATGTGTTATCTACAAGAGAAATCTATATTTGAAGTAGCAAAGGTCAGATTGAATAAGAGGTTCGAGCAGCAGTTGAAAACCTCAACTTTCGAGGTATTTTATGCTATCAAGAAAGAGACTTTATATGGAGAAATATATATCAAAGGAAAGATACGTAAGTCTATTTTATTACATATTAAACCAATACTTGGTATGATTTTTTTATAAGGATATATTATTCTTGGAAGAGTCGATGGTCATTCAGGAAAAAAAAGGAGAAACAATACTTAGTTCAGCTAGATGACAGAGAAAAAAATCTATCAGATTATTTATCATCTGATAATTATATTTTATGAAGAGAATTTATACTTGGATGAAAGTTATTTAAGTCTACTTTCATAATGAGAAAATTTCATGTTAATCTGATCTATATTTAAAGAAATATTCGCATTGGAAGAAAAAGGTCATGCTGGTATTCTGTTACATTGAAAATCCGAATTTAAGCCGATTGGTTTGTGTCACTTTTTGAGTTGATACATCAGGAAAATATCTCACTTTTCCCTTGATTGAGGGCTTATTTATACATCTCTGTTATTTTGACCTATTGATACATCTATGATATTTGGTTCAAGCTGGGATCATTGCCATTACCTTCCAGCTTGAGGGGGAGAAGTAGAAGAAGTACAAGAAAGAGGTATTTTATTTCATATGTTGTGAATGACTGCAGCAAGATGAAGATGCCGAGGAGAAGACATAAACTGACTGACCTGATGAACGGCATAGGAGATATTTGGGCGAGTCGTGATCAAGTAGATGAGACTCCCAACTAAATGCCGATAGAGAATATGATCATCAAGAATGTATCCTTCATCTTTATGGCATTTCACATTCACGTCCATAGGAGTAGCAACAGAAGAAGTGTTCACCAAACCAGCCAAGGTAATAATATCATGGGTATACTTGTGGTGATTTAGGAAAATACCATTGGCCCGAGGATGTACTTCTAGTCCTAAGAAGTACATGAGCTGTCCTAGATCTTTCATATGAAAGGTCGAATGTTGAAGCCACTGAAGCTTAGTAATTAGGCTAGATTAGTGCCAGTAAGGATAATATCATCCACATAGACCAAGAAAAGGACTATGCCCAATGCTGACTTGTTAAAGAAAAGAGATGAGTCATATTGACTTTATGTAAAGTGGTGGAGAAGAAGTGTACCGTTAAACTTCTCAAAAAAAACCAGGGGAGCTTGCTTAAGCCCATATAGAGGACTGTGTAGCTTGAAAACATTCTGAGGAGAAGAATTAGTCATACCATAGGGCAGCTTCATGTACATATCTTCTTGTAAATCACCATGCAGAAATGCATTCTTCACATCCATCTTATGCAAATGCCAGGACTGTGAAGTAGTAATAGCTAAAATAGTGCAAACTGTGGTCATACTGGAGCAAATGTATCCTCATAATCAATCACATATTCTTGCTTGTTTCCCAGAGCTTCAAGGCGAGCTTTTTACTGATCCAAAGAACCATCCGATCAAAGCTTTACAGAGAAAACCCATTTACTCCCAAAAGGCTTTATAGTAGGGGGGGCAAGTAACAACATCCCACGTGTGATTCTCCTCAAGAGTTTGAAGTTTTGTTTGCATTGCCTTTTGCCAACACTCATGTGCCATTACCTATTTGTAGCAAGAGGGCATTGAAAGAGATGATAAAGTAGCCACAAAAGAGACAGTGGAGGAGAAAGCATACCAATCAGGGGGGCGAGAAGTGTGAGTAGACTCACAAAGATTCATGGAAGAAGGAGCAGGATGTTATGGTCCTAGGTTAAGTACCTGTGTCTTCTGCTCCTGGCAGGTCGGTCTTTTGGGTAGTATTGGCTAGGTGCTTAAAATTTGATATTAGAGCTTGCGCTAAGTCGTGAGTTCGATTCCCCTGTGTTGCAAGCGGCGTGTGGAGGTGTATAGCCCTGGGCAGAGGGGGTGACCTACAGAAGGGGTGACCAAAGTGTGTTCCCACACCATGGGCCATCGCTATAAGTGGAAGGGGCAACCTGAGTGTGTTCCCGTACCTTTGGGCCATCGCTAGAGTGGGCCATCCTCAGAAGTGGGCCATCTCCAGTGTAGGCCACCATGGGCATCGGCCTTGCGACGGTGGGTGTGATGTTATGGTCCTAGGTTAAGTACCTATGTCTTCTGCTCCTGACAGGCCGGTCTTTTGGGCAGTATTGGCTAGGTGCTTAACACAGGAGGAGGATCAGGACCAAGCGCTAGGTCAGGATCATGAGGGGGCACAAATGAAGTAGGACTGGGCTCATAAAAGCTAGGCAAAATAGATAAAGATGTAGATGATAGTGCAACATGAGAGGGAAAGAAATATTGATTTTCAAAGAAAACCACATTCTGAGAAACATGTATACGAGGAGCATGGGGATCATAGAAAATATCGCATTTTTGGAATATAGCATAATCAGGAAAAAGCACACTTAATGAATTGGGTTGTAAGTTTATGTCGTTCATGAGTATGTAGATGCACAAAATAAACAAAACCAAATGTCGAAGATCTGCATATGAAGGAGAATGACCAAATAACTTAAAAAATGGAGAAACATGATGCAACATAGAAGAAGGCAAGTGGTTGATTAAATGAACCGAAGTGGACAACGCTTCACACAAAAAATGAGGAAGAACAGAGGAATCAAGTAAAAGAGTTCGTATCACATCAAGAAGATGATTCTTTTTTCTCTCCGCAACTCCATTTTGCTGCAGTGTCGAAGGACACGACACTGAGAGATGATACCTTTTCTTTGAAGAAAATCTTGAAACTCATTAGACATGTATTTGCAGCCAGAATCAGAGTGCAGTACCTTGATGCTGGTAGAGAATTGAGTCTCAAGAAGCACAATAAAGCATTTAAATACAACAAAAACTTCAGACTTAGCCTGTAGGAAGTAGACCCAAGTAAAATGGCTAAAGTCATTGATAAAAGTAACAAAGTACTTATAATGTGCATGAGAAACAACAGGAGAAATTCCCTAAACATCACTATGAATAATATCATAACAATGTGTGACATGAAATCCATGATGAGGAAAAGGGAGAACTTTACTTATGCCAAGTTTGCATGATGAACAATCAAATGAAAGATCAAGAGAAGAACATGTTATTCTTTTTTATAAACCATAATTAAACATGGTATGAAGTACATCAAATTTTCGGTGGCCGAGATGTCTATGCCACATCCTAGTTCTAGAACTAACAAAATTACATGCAAATGAAAGTAAAGGAGCACGAGGAATACTGGTAGAGAGAAAAACTTGAATGGGAAAGAGTCTTCGCGATCATCTTCCCCGATGCTTGATCCTGCACAACACAACCAAATTGAGAGAACATAACATTACAATGATCATCAACCAACTGACCAAGTGAAAAAAGATTTGTGGAGAGATCAGGGGACATAAAAACATCAGCTAAGGTAGGAGAAAGATCACCACAAACACTGATAGGTGTTCGAAGATGGGCTTCAGCCCACATGACCAAGGAAGGCCCACATGTCTAAGAGTATTATAAGATGGGCCACATGACAAACGAAGGCCCAAAAGATGGGTCCAAGCACATAAGAAATAGGACCCACCATGAATACCATGAGCTGACTTCCTTATCACATAAGTTGGAAGATCAAGAAGGACTCACAAAGATAACCACAAGCTGGTTGGAAGATCAAGAAAGACTCACAAAGATAACCACGAGTAGACATCTTTGGTCACATCATAGAAGGGTTCTTGTTTGAGTTATGTTTGTCTTCTATTTATATTGAGTCATTTAATTATGCTAAGGTTTATCCTTAAGTGTTAGAGTTTGGGTGTAATTGGAACAAAGGTAGTTTTATTGTGCTAGAAAAGTGCATTTTTTTCTAGGAAACGTTGGCAAAGTATTTCTAGTAAGAATACATCTCTAGGGACCATTTGTGCCTCATGTTTCTTGGAAAAACACTTCAAGCTGAAAGGGCCAAGTTAACCCAGCTAAGTTTCCGTTTCTGGCCTGTTTCCGCCGAGAGTCCTTCGGCATCGGGGAAGAAGAAGGCAAAGAAGAAGGCATTGTTGCCTTATTTATGTTTCTTAAGTTAGGAAACTTATTAAATCTGGCTCGAGCTCCTACTACAACCTGGAAAGGGCCGAGTTAACCTAGCGACCTAGCAACCCGAGCAGTGCTTGCTTCCAGTCTACCGTGCTAACTTCGGGCAACTCAGTCCAGGTCAACTCAAACATGGCCCACTTATTTTTTGCCTCCGTATACGTGTCCAAGTTTTATACATATTTCTTTCACGTCTTGGATATATTGATCTACTTTTGACTTAGCGCAACTCGGTACTTTCTCTAGCTGGATTATTATTTTGAAGTATTGACACATTATTCCTTGGTCAACATATTATTTGGTATAAATACTTGCATTGGATTATTTCATGGGTAATTTTACAATATTTTAATATTTTAGTTCGTGTTATACGGGCACAAGCCCATTTTAGCTACTTTTATTGTGTCACTTTGAATGAGACAATATTATTGAATCAGAGGTGGCCTCAGTATATGTTACATCACCGAGACGAAGGAGTTTATTACTACATCCAATATCCGTGAGAGTCGGTGCTCGAATTGGGACACCATTACTACATCAATGTTATATCTCCGTGATGGAAGAGTTTATTATTAAATCTATGTCATCCCCCCCCTAAATTTGCATTTATGACTCCTACCACTTGAGAGTCATTATCCTATGGAGGGGCACGGTGATGGAGGAGTTTTATTACACTTCAGAGCAATGCCAATAGACCAACTACCTATAGAAGATAGGAGTGTGCCCAACATCTAGCATGAGTTATTTGACTATAATATGGACCAATGTCTTACTAGCTAGGAGCCATTTTACTCTCACTGATCTTATGCCAGCTGGAAAAACAAACATGGAAGACAAGAAAACCACCAACTTGAGGGGGAGTGTTGGAAAAACCAACATGGAGGACTACCATTTGATACAAAAAAAATCCTATACAACCTTTGCAGCAAGCTGGGAGTTCATGATGTTCTCTCACCCCAGCTTGAGGGGGAGTGTTGGAAGACAGGCCCAAGCCCACATGACCAAGGAAGGCCTACACATCCAAGAGATGTGGAAAATGGGCCCAAGCCAATAAGACAGAGGAAGACCCACACATCCAAGAGAAGTGGAAGATGGGCTCAAGGCCCGTAGATGAAGAAGAAGGCCCATAGGGCCATACAATGATGGCAAGATGGTAAATAAAGAGTCATCTCATAGAGATGGCATTGATGTAATTAGGTTAAAGTTCGAGGGTTATACTTGTAATAATGTAGTTTGATTAATCTATAAATTGAGCTTCAGGGAAGGGTTAGGACATCAAGTCCATAACGTCTTCTTCCTCCAATTTTCTCTCAATGAATCCCTTTCTCTTTTTCTCCATGACCTAAATACATGGAGTCCTGAAAAATCAACACCTGAAAATAGTTTTGAAGCTGAAAATTGAAACCTGGAAAATTTTGTGGTAAGACAATTTTTGTTGAAACAAATGACTTTATACAACTATAAGGCTACGTTTATGCCTTTTTTAGGAATGGTTGGTAAACTATTTCTAGTAAAAATATGTATCCAGGGACCATTAGTGTTTTATATTTCCTAAAAACAGTTTTCAAACAGAAAATTCAAAATAGGAAAATTTTGTGGTTCGGTAAATTTCTAAGGAAACATATGACTTTATACAACTATAAGGGTATATTTATGCATTTTTAAGTAAAGTCTGGAAAATTATTTTCAAGTAAAAATATGTCTCCAGAGAACAATAGTGTCTCATGTTTACTGAAAACAAGTTTGAAGCTAAAAATTTAAAATTAGAAATTTTGCGATTCCAAATTTTTTGCTGAAACAAATGACTTTATATAACTTTATGGCCATAATAATACGTTTCCTGGTATCATCAGTCTCATCTTGCCTAAAAATAGTATTGAAGTTTAAGATTCAAACAAGGAAAAGTTTGGAAAAAGTATTTCTTGTATAAATATGTCTCCAAGTATCATCAGTCTCATCTTTCCTGAAAACAGTTTTGAAGCATAAAATTCAAACAAGGAAAATTTTGTGATTCGGTAATATTTGCTGAAACAAATGATATTATATCACTATAAGGCCATGTTCATGCATTTTTTATTGAATGTTTGGGAAAGTATTACAAGTAAAAATACATCTACAGGGACCATTACTATTTCATATTTCCTTAAAACAGTATTGAAGTTTAAAATTCAAACCAGGAAAATTTTGTGGATCGACATTTTTTGCGGAAACAAATGACTTTATAAAACTATAAGGCCTTGTTTATGCATTTTGTTTGGAATGATTAGGAAAGTATTTCAAGTAAAAATACGTCTCCAAGGACCATTAATGTTTCATGTTTCCGGAAAACAATATTGATACAAACTCGGAAACTTTTGTGGTTAAGAAATATTTGCAGTAACAAATGAGACTATACGACTATAAGACCATGTTTATGCATTTTTTAGGAATGTTTGGGAAATAATTTCTAGTAAAAATACATCTACAAGGACCATTAGTGTTTCTTGTTTCCTGAAAAATGTTTTGAAGCAAAAAATTCAAACCTGGAAAATTTTGTAGTACTAATATTTTTGCTGAAACAAATGACTTTATACCACTATATGGCCATGTTTAAGCATATTTTAGGAAAGGTTAGGAAAGTATTTCTCATAAAAATAAGATTCCAGGGACCATTAGTGTTTCATGTTTTCTCAAAATAGTTTTGAAGCTAAAAATTCATACCAAGAAAATTTTGTGGTATGAAAAGTTTTGCTTAAGCAACTTACTTTATAAAACTATAACGCCAAGTTTATGCCTTTTTTTAGGAATGGTTTAGAAAGTAATTCTAGTAAAAATATGTCTCCAAGGACCATTAGTGTTTCATGTTTCATGAAAGCAATTTTCAAACTGAAAATTCAAACCAGGAAAGTTTTGTGGTTCGGTCAATTTTTTTGAAACAAATGACTTTATAAAACTATAACGCTGTGTTGTGGCATTTTTTAAGGAAAGGTTGGAAATTATTTCTTGTAAAAATACGTCTCTAGAGAGCATTAGTGTCTCATTTTTACTGTGATTTGACAATTTTTTTGAAACAAATGACTTTAGATAACTTTTAGGCCATAATTATACAGTTTTTTAGGAATGTTTGGACAAGTATTTCTTGTAAAAATACGTCTCCAGGTATCATCAATCTTGTCTTTCCTGAAAACAAATTTGAAGCTTAAAATTCAAATTAGGAAAATTTTGTGGTTCTCCAATTTTTATTGAAACCAATGACTTTATACCACTCTAAGGCCATGTTTATGCATTTTTTAAGGAAAGGTTGGGAAAGTATTTCTTATAAAAATATGTCTCTAGGGACCATTAGTGTTTCAAGTTTCTTGAATACAGTTTTGATGCTGAAAATTCATTCCTAGAAAATTTGGTGGGACTACAATTTTTACTAAAACTAATGACTTTATACAACTATAACATCATGTTTATGAATCTTTTAGGAATGGTTGGGAAATTATTTCTAGTAAAAATACATCTCCACGGACCATTAGTGTTTCATGTTTCCTAAAACTAGTTTTGAAGCTGAAAATTCAATCCAGGAAATTTTTGTGGTACGACAATTTTTTATCGAACAAATGACTTTATACAACAATAAGGCCATGTTTATTCATTTTTTTAGGAATGTTTGGGAATGTATTTCTAGTAAAAATACATCTCCAGGGACCATTAATGTTTCACGTTTCCTGAAAACACTTTTCAAACAGAAAATTCAAACATGGAAAATTTTGTGGTTTAGTCAATTTTTGCGGAAACAAATGACTTTACAACTATAAGGTCGTGTTTATGCATTTTTTAAGGAAAGGCAGAAAAATTAATTCTTGTAAAAATACATCTCCAGAGACCCATTAGTTTCTCATGTTTGCTGAAAACAATTTTGAAGCTAAAAGTTCAAACCTAGAAATTTTGTGGTTCAACAATTTTTATTGAAACAATTGACTTTATATAACTTTATGACCATAATAATGCTTTTTTAAGGAACGTGTGGAAAACAATTACTAGTAAATATATGTCTCCAGGTACCATCAGTCTCTTCTTTCCCAAAAACAGTTTTGAACCTTAAAATTCAAAGCAAGAAAATTTTGTAGTTCGGCAATATTTGTTGAAACAAATGACATTATACAACTATAAGGTCAAGTTTATACATTGTTTTGGGAATTTTTGGGAAATTATTTCTAGTCAAAATACATCTCCAGGGACCATTAGTGTTTCATGTTTCCTAAAACTAATTTTTAAGCTAAAAAATCAAACTTGGAAAATTTTGTGGTTTGATAATTTTTGCTGAAACAAATGACTTTGTACCACTATTAGTGTTTCTCCTAAAAATACATCTCCTAGGACCATTAGTGTTTCATGTTTCTTGAAAACAGATTTGATGCTAAAAATTCATACTAAGAAAATTTTGTCGTATGACAATTTTTATTGCAACAAATGACTTTATACAACTATATGACCATGTTGATACATTTTTTATAAGAATGGCTGGGAAATTATTTCTAGTAAAAATACGTCTCCAGGGACCATTAGTGTTTTGTGTTTCCTGAAAATATTTTTGAAGCTAAAAATTCATAACAGGAAAATTATGGTACGATAATTTTTGCTGAAACAAATCACTTTATACAACTCTAAGGCCATGTTTATGTATTTTTTAGGAAAGGTTACAAATTTATTTTTTGTAAAAATACGTCTTTAAGGACCATTAGTTTTTCATGTTTCCTAAAAATAGTTTTGAAGCTGAAAATTCATACTTGGAATATTTTGTGGGATGACAATTTTTGCTGAAACAAATGACTTTATATAACTATTAGGCCATGTTTATGCATTTTTTAGGAATGGGTTGGAAAGTATTTCTAGTAAAAATACGTCTCCAGGGACCATTAGTGTTTCATGTTTTCTGAAAATTGTTTTGATGTTGAAAATTCATACTTGGAAAATTTTATGGGACTACAATTCTTACAGAAACAAATGACTTTATACAACTATAATACCATGTTTATGAAAAAATTTAGGAATGGTTGGGAAACTATTTCTTGTAAAAATACATCTCCAAGGACCATTAGTGTTTCAAGTTTCCTAAAAAATAGTTTTGAAGCTGAAGATTCAAACCAAGAAAATTTTGTGGTACGATAATTTTTGCTGAAACAAATGACTTTATTCAACTATAAGGTTATGTTTATGAATTTTTTTAGGAATGGTTTGGAATGTATTTATAATAAAAATAAATTTCCAGGGACCATTAGTATTTCATGTTTCTTGAAAACACTTTTCAAACTGAAATTTCAAACAAGGAAAATTTTGTGGTTAGTCAATTTTTGCATAAACAAATGCCTTTACAACTTTAAGACCGTGTTTATACATTTTTTTAAGGAAAGGAAGGAAAATTATATCTTGAAAAAATGCATCTCCAGAGACCATTAGTTTCTCATGTTTTCTGAAAAAAAATTGAAGCTAAAAATTTTAATCTAGAAAATTTTGAGGGTCAACAATTTTTACTGAAACAAACGACTTTATATAACTTTATGGCCAGAATAATGCCTTTTTTAGGAACGTTTGGCAAAAAATTTCTAGTAAAAATACGTCTCCAGGTATCATCAATCTCGTTTTTTCTAAAAACATTTTTTAAGGTTAAAATTCAAACGAGGCATATTTTTTAGTTCGACAATATTTGCTAAAACAAAAGACATTATACCACTATAAGGCCCAGTTTATTAATTTTTTTGGGAATGTTTGGAAAAGTATTTCTAGTAAAAATACATCTCCTTGGACCATTAGTGTTTCATGTTTCCTAAAAATATTTTTGAAGCTAAAAATTCAAACCAGAAAAATTTTGTGGTTCGATAATTTTTGCTGAAACAAATGACTTTATACCACTATAAGGCCAAGTTTATGCATTTTTTTGGGCAATTTTTGGAAAGAATTTATCCTAAAAATACATCTCTGGAGACCATTAGTGTCTCATGTTTCTTGAAAAAAAAAATCATGTTGAAAATTCATACCAAGAAATTTTTGTTTGTACGACAATTTTTGGTGAAACAAATGACTTTATACAACTTTAAGACCATGTTAATGAATTTTTGTTGGAATGGTTGGGAAATTATTTCTAGTACTAATGTGTTTCCAGGGACCATTAGTGTTTCATGATTCCTGACAATAGTTTTGAAGCTAAAAATTCATACCAAGAAAACTGTGGTACGACAATTTTTCTTGAAACAAATGACTTTATACAACTACAAGACCATGTTTACGCATTTTTAAGGAAAGTTTTTGAAAATATTTCTCATAAAAATACGTCTCCAAGGACCATTAGTTTTTCATGTTTCTTGAAAATAGTTTTGAAGCTCAAAATTCATACGTAGAAAATTTTGTGGAACAATAGTTTTTGTAGAAACAAATGACTTTATACAACTATAAACCCATGTTTATGAATTTTTTTGGATTTATTGGAAAAATATTTCTAGTAAAAATATGTCTCCAGGGACCATTAGTGTTTCATGTCTCCTAAAAATAATTTTACCTCAACATTTTCTTGGTATGAATTTTCAACTTTAAAACTGTTTTCTGGAAACATTAAAAACTAAGAGTCTCCGGAAACGTATTTTTACTAGAAATAATATCTAAACCATTCCTTAAAAATGCATAAACATGGTCTTATAGTCTTATAAAGTAATTTTTTTAGCAAAAATTATCGAACCACAAATTTTTCCTGGTTTGACTTTTCAACGTTAAAATTACTTTCAGGAAACATGAAACACTAATGGTCCCTTGAGACATATTTTTAGTAGACATACTTTCCCAACCATTCCTAAAAAAGTGCATAAACATGGTCTTGTAATGGTATAACGTCTTTTGTTTAAGAAAAAAATTCTCGAACAACAAAATTTTCCCAGTTTGAAATTTCAAATTCAAAACTGTTTTCAAGAAAGACGAGACTCTAATGGTCCTTGGAAACATATTTTTACTAGAAACATTTTCCCAACCATTCCTACAAATGCATAAACATGGCCTTATAGTTGTAAAAATTCATTTATTTAAGCAAATATTGTTGCACCACAAAATTTTCTTGGTTATAATTTTCAATTTCAAAACTATTTTCCAAAAACATGAAACACTAATGGTCCCTGGAGATGTATTTTTACTAGAAATATTTTCCCAACTTTTACTAAAATAGTCATATTCTTAATTTTCAATTTCAAAACTACTTTCCAGAAACATAAAACACTAATGGTCCCTAGAGATGTATTTTTACTAGAAATATTTTCCCAACTTTTCCTAAAATAGTCATAATCTAGACCTTTTAGTTGTATAAAGTCATTTGTTTCTGCAATAAATTGTCGCACCTCAAAATTTTCATTTTATGAATTTGTAGGTTCAAAACTGATTTCAGGAAAGATGAGACTTTAATGCTCCCTGGAGACGTATTTTTACTAGAAATATTTTCCCAACCTTTCCTAAAAAATAAATAAACATGAACTTATAGTACTGCAAAGTCATTAGTTTCATTAAAAAATTGTCGTAGAATGAAATTTTTCTGGTATGAATTTTTAGGTTCAAAATTATTTTCAGAAAACATGAAAAAAAAGCATAAACATGGCCTTGTAGTTGTATGAAGTCATTTGTTTCAACAAAAATTGTTGTACCACAAAATTTTCCTGGTATGAATTTACTGCTCCAAAATTGTTTGTTAGGAAACATGAAACACTAATGGTCGCTGGAAACATATTTTTACTAGAAATACTTTCCAAAACATCCCTAAAAATAGCATAAACATGGCCTTATAGTGGTATAAAGTCATTTGATTTAGCAAAAATTGTTGAACCACAAAATTTTCTAGGTTTCAATTTTTAGCTTCAAAACTGTTTTCAGGAAGCATGAAACACTAATAGTCCTTGGCGATGTATTTTTAATAGAAATACTTTCCCATCAATTCCTAAAAATTGCATAAACATGGCCTTATTGTGGTATAAAGTCATTAGTTTCAGTAAATATTGCCAAACCACAAAAAAAAAATTGGTTTGAATTATCTACTTAAAAAATGTTTTCAGAAAAGATGAGACAAATGATCCGTGGAGACGTATTTTTACTAGAACTATTTTTCCAAACGTTCCTAAAAGAGGCATTATTATGGCAATAAAGTTGTATAAAGTCATTTGTTTCAGCAAAAATGTTATACCACAAAACATTTCGTGGTATGAAATTTTTGCTTCAAAATTGTTTTCAGTAAAGAAGACACACTAGTGGTCTCTAGAGATGTACTTTTACTGGAAATATTTTCCCAATCATTCCTCAAAGAATGTATAAACATGTCCTTATAATGGTATAAAATCATTTGTAACAACAAAAATTGCCAAAACACAAAATTTTCTAGGTTTGAATATTTTGCTTCAAAATTGTTTTCAAGAAAGACGAGATTCAAATGGTCCATGGAGACATATTTTTACAAGAAATAATTTTTCCAAATGTTCATAAAAAATTCATTATTATGCCCATAAAGTTTTAAAAAGTAATTTGTTTCTGTGAAAATTATTGAACCAAAAATTTTTCTAAGTTTGAATTTTTAGCTTCAAAACTATTTTCTAGACACATGAAGCTCTAATGGTCCCTGGAGTAGTATTTTTACAAGAAATTTATTCCAAAAAATTCCTACAAAAATGCATAACAATGGCCTTATAGTTGTATAAAGTCATTTGTTTCAGCAAAAAATTGTCAAATCACAAAATTTTCCTGGTATGAATTTTCATCTTCAAAACTATTTTCATGAAACTTGAAACACTAATGGTCCCTAGAGACGTATTTTTACTAGTAATAATTTTCCAACTATTTAAAAAAAAAATGAAAAAACAGGACCTTGGAGTGGTATACAGTCATTTATTTCACCAAAAAGTGTTGAACCACAAAATTTTCTTGGTTTGAATTTCAACTTCAAAACTGTTTTTAGGAAAGATGAGACTCTAATGGTCCCATGAGACATATTTTTCCTAGAAATATTTTTCCAGAATTTCCTAAAAATTGCATAAACATAGCCTTATAGTTGTATAAAGTCCATTGTTTCAACAAAAAATGTCATACCTCAAAATTTTCCTGGTAAGAATTTTCAGCTACAAATCTAATTTCAGGAAACATTAAACTCTAATGGTCCCTGGAGATGTATTTTTACTAGAAAAAATATCCCAACCATTCCTTAAAAAGTCATAAACATGGTCTTATAGTTGTATAAAGTCATTCAGCTCAACAAAAATTGTCGAACCATAAAATTTTTCTTATTTGAATTTTCAACTTCGAAACTAAATTTAAAAAAAATGAAACACTAATTGTCTCTTAAGACGTATACTTTTTAGAATTAAACTCCCAACCATTCTAATAAAATGCATTAACAAGACCTTATCGTGGTATAAAGTCATTTGATTTAGCAAAAATTGTCGAACCACAAAATTTTCCTAATTTGAATTTTCAATTTCCAAACTATTTTTCGGGAAGATGAGACTCTAATGGTCCCTGGAGAAAAATTTTTACTAGAAATATTTTCCCAACTATTCCTAAAAGATTCAAAAACATGGCCTTATAGTTGTATAAAGTCATTTGTTTTAGTAAATAATGTTGTACCACCAAATTTTCCTAGCTTGAATTTTCAGCGTCAAAAATATTTTTTGGAAACATGAAACACTAATGGTCCCTGGAGATATATTTTTACTAGAAATAATTCCCAACCTTTATTAAAAAAATTCATAAAGATGGCCTTATAGTAGTATCAAGTCATTTTTTTCAAAAAAAATTGTCGAACCAGAAAATTTTCAAGGTTTGAATTTTTACCTTCAAAACTTTGTTCAGGAAACATGAGACACTAATGGTCTTTGGAGATGTATTTTCACTATAAATACATTCCAAACCATTCCTAAAAAAATGCATAAAGAAGACCTTATAATGGTATAAAGTCATTTCTTCCATAAAAAATTCCCAAACCACAAAATTTTCCTAGTTTGAATTTTCAACTTCAAAACTATTTTTTGGAAACATGAAGCCCTAATGGTCCTTGAAGTAGTTTTTTACTAGAAATACTTTCCCAACCATTCCTAAAAAATGCTTAAACTTGGCCTTATAGTTGGATAAAGTCATTTGTTTCAACAAAAAAATTTCATACCCCAAAATTTTCTTGGTATGAATTTTTATCTTCAAAGTTATATTCAGGAAACATGAAAAAATGCATAAACATGGTTTTTTAGTTGTATAAAGTCATTTATTTCAGAAAAAATTGTCGTACCAAAAAATTGTCCAAACATGAATTTTTCAACTTCAAAACTTTTTTTAAGAAATAGGAAACACTAATGATCCCTAGAGATGTATTTTTACTAGAAATACTTTCCAAAACTTTCCTAAAAGAATGCATAAACATGACCTTATTGTGGTATAACGTTATTTGTTTCTGCGAAAATTGCCAAACCACAAAAATTTTCTGGTTAGAATTTTTAGCTTCAAAACTATTTTCAGGAAACATGGGACACAAATGGTCTCTGGAGACATATTTTTACTAGAAATACATTCCCAACCATTCCTAAAAAAATGCATAAACAGAACCATATAGTGGTTTAAAGTAATTTGTTTTAGCAAAAATAGCAAAACCACAAAAATTTCCTAATATGAATTTTCAACTTCAAAATTGTTTTCAGGAAAAACAAGACCCAAATGGTCCTTTGAGACGAATTTTTACTAGAAATATTTTCCCAACCTTTTCCCAAAATGCAATTACATATACTTATAGTTGTATAAAGTCATTTGTTTAAGCAAAAATTGTCGTTCCACAAATTTTCCTGCTATGAATTTTTAGCTTCTAAATTGATTATTTGAAAACCCTAAAAACCAATTATAGTTGTATAATGGTCTATGGAGATGTATTTTTACTATAAATAATTTCCCAACATTTAAGTCCTTATAGTGGTATAAAGTCATTTGTTTCAGGAAATATCGTCGAACACAAAAGTATTCGAGTTTGAATTTTCAACTTCAAAATTATTTTCAGGAAACATGATGCCCTAATGGTCCCTGGAGTAGTATTTTTACTAGAAATACTTTCCCAACAATTCCTAAAAAAATGCATAGACATGACCTTTTAGTTGTATAAAGTCATTTGTTTCAACAAAAATAGTCGTACCACAAAATTTTCTAGGAATGAATATTCACCTTCAAAATATTTTTAGGAATCTTGAAATAGTAATGGCCCCTAGAGACTTATTTTTACTAGTACTAATTTTCAAAACATTCCTAAAATAAATGCAAAAACACGACCTTATAGTGGTATAAAGTCATTTGTTGTAGCAAAAATTATCGAACTACAAAATTTTCCTAGTTTGAATTTTTAACTTCCAAACTTTTTTCAAGAAAGACGAGACTCTAATGGTCCATGGAGACGTATTTTTTCTTGAAATATTTTTCCCATGTTTTCTAAAAAAAGTCATAAAAATGGCCATATAGTTGTATAAAGTCATTTGTTTCAACAAAAAATGATGTAATTCAAAATTTTCCTGGTATGAATGTTCTAGTTCAATACTATTTTCAGGAAACATGAAACACTAACAGTCCCTGGAGGTGTATTTTTACTAGAAATATTATCCCAACCATTCCATAACAAGGCATAAACATTGTCTTATAGTTGTATAAAGTCATTTATTTCAGCAACAATTGTTGACCCACAAAATTTTCCTTGTTTGAATTTTTTTAATTCGAAACTATTTAAGGAAACATGAAAACCTAATGGTCCCTTGAGATGTATTTTTACTAGAAATATTTCCCAACCATTCCTAAAAAATGCATAAACATGGCTTTATAGTTGTATAAAGTCATTTGTTTCAGCAAAAATTCTTGTACCTCAAAATTTTCCTTGGATGAATTTTAAACTTCAAAATTGTTAACTGGCAACATGAAACACTATTGGTCCCTAGATATATATTTTTACTAGAAATATTTTTCCAACCTTTCTCAAAAAAGTACAAAAAAATGTCCTTTTAGTGGTATAAAGTCATTTGTTTAAACAAAATTTTCCAAGTTTGAAATTTTTGCTTCAAAACTACTTTCAGGAAACATGAAACACTAATGGTCCCTGGAGATATATTTTTACTAGAAATTCTTTCCCAACCATTCATGAAAGAATGCATCAACATGGCCTTATAGTGGTATAAATTATTTTGTTTCAGCAAATTTTGCTAAACCACAAAATTTCCTAGTTTTAATTTTCTGTTTCAAATTTTTTTTTGGGAAATACGTGACTAATGATCCCTCGTGACGTATTATTACTAGAAATACATTTCCAAATGCATTATTATCATACCACAAAAATTTCCTTGTATGAATTTTCAGCATTCAAAATTATTTTCAAAAAACACGAAAAAATACATAAACATGGCCTTATAGTCGTATAAAGTCATTTGTTTCAGCAAAAATTGCCAAAGCACAAAATTTTCCTGGTTTGAATTTTCAACTTCAAAACTATTTTCATAAAACATGAAACACTGATGGTCCCTTGAGATGTATTTTTACTAGAAATACTTTGCCAACCATTTTTCAAAAAAGCATAAACTTGACTTTCTAGTGGTATAAACTCATTTATTTTAGCAAAAATTGTCGAACCACAAAAATGTCCAAGTTTGAATTTTCAACTTCCGAACTATTTTTTGAAAATAAGAGACTCCAATTTTCCCTGGAGATGTATTTTTACTAGAAATATTTTCCCAACCATTCCATAAAAATGTATAAACATGGCCTTGCAGTTTTAAAACTTCTTTTGTTTTGGCAAATATTTTTGTGCCACAAAATTTTCCTGGTTTGAATTTTTTGCTCCAAAACTATTTTTTGAAAATATGAAACATTAATGGCCCCTGAAGACGTATATTTTACTAGAAATATTTTCCAAATCTTTCTTAAAAAAAATCATAAACTAGGCCTTATAGTTGTATAAAGTGATTTGTTTCTTCAAAAAGTTGTCGTACCTCAAAATTTTCATAGCTTGAAATTTCAGCTTCAAAATTGATTTTAGGAGAGACGAGACTCTAATGGTCCCTACAGACGTATTTTTACTAGAAATATTGTCCCAACCTTTCCTAAAAAATACATAAACCAAGACTTATATTACTATAAAGTCATTAGTTTCAATAAAAATTGTCGTATCCCAAAATTTTCCTTGTATAAATTTTCAGCTTCAAAACTATTTTCAGAAAACAAGAAAAAAAAGGCATAAAAATGGCCTTGTAGTTGTATGAAGTCAATCTATAGTAGGGTGCCATATGACTTATACTGCTACTTAATGCTATTCGAGTTTTGACCCTATTCCTGCTGGCTTACCACCACATGGACTAAATCGTCACCCGACCTCACGGTTTTCAGAGGTCCCCAAGCCGTACATGTCAAACGATGCGGCTCCTTGGGTGCTTCAACAGGGTAGCACAACTCCTAAGTATCAAACTTCAGTCCTATTTTGCACTACTTCGATATTATTTAAGTGACACTATTCTAAACAGTTACTGTTAAGATTACAAAACAAGTATAAGATAAACACTATACTGTGGAGATCAAATATATTTATATATGGAATTAAACACAAACAATTATTGTAGAAATTTATATATTAAAAACATGCGGAAATTAAAATATTGTTCAAAACAAAATAAAAAAATAATTACATAACTCCCAAAGTTACTTACCGTGTAACTGATTGGCTCCCTCTTTACTACTCAGCCATTACGACTGTTTTGAACATACCATGCTTTAGAGATTTCGCTGGAGAATGTTTGTTAGAAATCGCCTTCTTTAGATCACCTTCTTCTTTAGAAACTCAAAGTGAATTTTTTTTATGCCTTGAATTCTATCGGGGCTTCGAATTTATAGCTCGAGGATTGTTATTTTTTCCTCTTTTTACCTTAAACGAAGGGTATCTTTTGGCTTTTTGGTTTTCCATATCTGCCCTTGCATTGTTACCTTTTGGCACAGAAAGCAAGGGTAATGATGACTTTTGCTTCTTCTGTCGTCATTTTACTGACGCAAAGGAATCTTTTATTTTATCCATTGGACAAACAGTCTTTCAAAAACCTGAAACATGAAGCACTAACAGTCCCTACAGATTTATTTTTACTAGAAATAATTTTCCGACTATTCCTAAAAAAGTGCATAAACATTGCCTTATAGTTGTATCAAGTCATTTATTTCAGCAAAAATTGTTGAACCACTAAAATTTCCATGAATGAATTTTCAACTTCAAAATTATTTTCAAGAAACATGAAATACTAATGGTCCATAGAGAGGTATTTTTACAAGAAATACTTTCCCAACCATTCCTAAAAAAATACATAAATATGGCTTTAAATTTGTATAAAGTCATTTATTTCAGCTAAAATTCTTGTACCTCAAAATTTTCCTGGTATGAATTTTCTACTTCAAAATTATTTTAAGGAAATATGAAACACTATTGGTTCCTAGAGAAATATTTTTACTTGGAGTACTTTCCCAAACTTTCCTAAAAAATAACAAAACATGGCCTTATAGTGGTATAAATTATTTTGTTTCAAAAATAATTTATGTGCCACAAAACTTTTAGGTTCAAAACTATTTTCAAGAAATATGAAACACTGATAGTCCCTGGAGATGTACTTTTACTAGAAATGCTTTCCCAACCATTCCTGAAAAAATGCATCAACATGGCCTTAAATAAAGTCTTTAGTTTTAGCAAAAATTCCCGAACCACAAAAATTTCCAGCTTTGAATATTCTACTTCAAAAATGCTTTCATGAAAGATGAGACTAATGATCCCTGGAGACGTATTATTAGTAGAAATACATTTCCAAACATTCCTAAAAATATGCATTATTATGGCCAAAAAGTTGTATAAAGTCATTTGTTTGAGCAAAATGATCCTTGTATGAATTTTTAGCATTCAAAACTATTTTCAAAAAACATGAAAAAAATTCATAAACGTGACCATGTAGTTGAATAAAGTCATTTCTTTCAGAAAAAATTGTTGTACTACTAAATTTTCTTGGTATGAATTTTCAACTTCAAAATTGTTTTTAGGAAACATTAAACACTAATGGTCCCTGGAGATGTATTTTTACCAGAAATACTTTCCCAACATTTCCTAAAAGAAAGCATAAACATGGCCTTCTAGTGGTTCAAAGTCATTTATTTTAGCATAAATAGACGAACCACAAAATTTTCCAGGTTTGAATTTTTTCCTTCAAAACTGTTTTAAGGAACATGAAACACTAATGGTCCCTTGAGACGTATTTTCACTAGAAATATTTTCCCAATCATTCCAAAAAAAATGGATATACATGACCTTATAGTCGTATAAAGTCATTTGTTTAAGCAAAAGTTGTTGAACCACAAAAAATTTTTGGTGTGAAATTTCAACTTCCAAACTGTTTCTAGGAAAGATAAGACTCTAATGTTCCCTCGAGTCATTTTTTCCTAGAATTACTTTCCCAACCTTTTAAAAACTGCATAACCATGGCCTTATAGTAGTATAAAGTCATTTGTTTGAACAAAAATTGTTGTACCTCAAAAATTTCAAGGTATGAATTTTCAGCTTCAAAACTGTTTTTAGTAAACATGAAACACTAACGGTACCTGGAGACATATTTTTACAAGAAATACTTTCCCAACCATTCCTAAAAAAATGCATAAACAAAGCCTTATAGTTGTATAAAGTCATTTATTTCAGCAAAAATTGTCGAACCAGAAAATTTTCCTGCTATGAATCTCAACATCAAAACTATTTTTAGGAAACATGAAACATTAATGGTCACATGAAACATATTTTTTCTAGAAATAATTCCCCAACCATTCCTTAAAAAAATGCAAAAAGATGGCAAAAAAATTTCCTAGAACCAATTTCTGCTTTGAAATTGTTTTTCAGGAAACTTGAAACACTAATGGTTCTTGGAGACATATTTTTACTATAACTACTTTCCCAACCTTTCCTAAAAAAGGCATAAACATGGCCTTATAGTGGTATAAAGTCATTTGTTTCCGCAAAAGTTTTTAAACCACAAAATTTCCCTGATTTGAATTTTTAGGTTCAAAACTATTTTTTGGAAACGAGAAACACTAATGGTCCTTAGAGATGTATTTTTACTAGAAATACTTTACCAACCATTCTTGAAAAAATGCTTAAAAATGGCCTTATAGTGGTATGAAGTCTTTTATTTCAACAAATATTGTCGAACCAAAAAAATTTCGTGGTTAGATTTTTTTGCTTGAAAAATGTTTTCAGGAAAGACGAGACTAATGATCCATGGAGATGTATTTTTACTAGAAATACTTTTCGAAACGTTCATAAAAAATGCTTTATTAAGGCCAAAAATTTGTATAAAGTCATTTCTTTTAGAACAAAATTTTGTAGCACAAAATTTTCTTGGTTTGAATTTTTTGCTTCAAAACTATTTTTCAGGAAACATGAGACGAATGATCTCTGGTGACATATTTTTACTAGAAATAATTTCCCAACCATTCCTAAAAAAATGCATCAACATGAGCTTATAGTTGTATCTATTGATTTTCAGGACTCCATGAATTTAGCTCATGGAGAAAAAGGGAGAGAGACTCATTGGGAGAAAACAGGAGGAAGAATGGGTAATGGACTTGATTTCCTAACCCTCCCCCTGAAGTTCAATTTATAGATTAATGAAACTACTGTATTACAATAATACCCCTGAACTTAGGGTTTAGTGTTTAGGGTTTTAACCCTGGAACTTTAACCTAATTACATCAATGCCATCTCTATGAGATGACTCTTTATTTGTCATCCATCCATCATTGTATGGGCTGGTGGGCCTTCTCCTTGATCTATGGGCCTTAAGCCCATCTTCCACATCTCTTGGATGTGTGGGTCTTCCTTGGTCTTATGGGCTTGGGCCCATCTTACAACATACTTGGATATGTGGGTCTTCCTTGGTCGTGTGGGCTTGGGCCCTATCTTCCAACACTCCCCCTCAAGCTAGGCGTGAAAGAACAACATGAACTCCTACCTTGCTGCAAATGATGTATAAAATCTTTTTTTGTATAATGTTGCACATCTTCCAACACTCCCCTTCACGCTGGTGCTCTCGTTCATGTGGCCCAGCTAGCAAAAGAAAAGTAAGAGTAAAATCACTTCAAGTCATATAACATTGCTCTTTAATCCAGTCAAATAACTCATGCTGGATGTTCGACACACTCTTATTTTCTATAGGTAGTGCCACTCCTATTAATGTTGGTAGTGGGTCTATACACTGTTCGGAAGTGTAATAAAAAAACTCCTCCATCACCGTGTCCCTACACATGACAACGATTCTTAAATGGTAGGAGTAATAAATGCCAATTCATAGAGGTATAACATAGAGTTAGTAATAAACTCTTCCATCGGTGAAATAACATAGATGTCCTTACGGGTAATAGATGTAGTAATAAGCCAATCCGTCATGGTGATATAACATATACTGAGGCCACCTTTTCTTCAATAATAATGTTTTATCCAAAGAGATACAATAACAACAATTGAAATGGGCTTGGACCCATATAAAACAAACCAAAATAATCCTTGTAAAATTGACATGAAATAATCCAATGCAAGTATCTATACCAAATAATATGCTGACCAAGGACTAATCTATCAATTCTTCAAAGTAATAATCCAGCTAGACAAAAAATTTACCGAGTTGTGCCGAGTCAATAGTAGACCAATATATCCGAGTCATGGCAGAAAAATGTATAAGTCCATACATGTATTTCGAGGCAGAAAATAAGTGGGACATGTCAGAGTTTAATCACTTAGTTGACCTGGACCAAGTTGGCCCGAGTTAACTCGGTGGAATGGTGCTGGACAGCAGCAAGAAGAGCAGTTAGGTTCGCTAGCTTGACCCGGCAAGGTCTGGTCCGGGTTGGGCTAGTTGTCAATTAAAACTAGTTTCCTAAGTTAGGAAACATAAAATTTTCCAACAGTGTCATCTTCTTTACGCCACGCAACAGAGGGGTTGTTCTAATTTTTTTTCCTCAGATTATGGACTCTTTTCCAATATCATCGGCAATTGTAAGAATCGGGAAAACATCTCCTTCTTCCCCCACGGCGCCGAACAAATCGGGACACCAGTGTCATCCCGCAGCAACCAAGCAGCAGGTCTTTGTCTTCTCCACGGCCCCGAAGGACTCGGAATGTCTTCGTCTTCCTCATGGCGCTGAACAGGGTCTTCTTCTACGACGAAAAACAACAGTCCTTCAGTGTGAGACTGGCATAACCGAATAAGCAGCAGCACGATCAAGATCATTTCCAGAAATAATAATGGGATTAGTTCGCTGGATCTAGCAAAGAACTACTTTCCGAAATAAGAAATATCACATGTTGTACACTGCAGGATTTCAATACAGAAGGTGAAGAAACGGAAACTTCCCAGAATAGAAGTAATGCACTGGAAACCTTCCTGAAATATCAGCAACGTGCAAACTTCTTCCAGGCTATGTTTTCCAAGTAAATTACTAGATAGAGCCTCAGTTTCTTAATCAAGAAGGCCACTCAGCAGATACCATCGTATTTAATTTCTCAATAAAAAAATAGAGAATAAAGTGTCTGATCTTCTGTTTTTCAAAGTCCAACACGCAGCAGCAGAAAGTATCAAACGAAGCAGATAACCGATGACTCCTTCCCCACTCGCTTCCGAACAGAGTGGAACAGCAGCGAGAGCAGAGAGGTTCCAGAAAAACCGCTCTCGATAAGTAGCATGGAGCTCTGATTTCTGCAGCGGAGCAACAACAAGAGAGATGCCAAGGTAGAGATGGGAAAGGGAACGAGGCACGAACCAGCAAATAAAATTCTTACTACAATAAAAAACAGGGCAAGAGGAAAATGCCCATGATGGAAATAGCAGCAAGACCAACCATCGGGGTCAGGCACGAGATCCTCGATGGAGGCACCGAGCTACGTGTCATGGTCACAGAGTAAAACTAGCAGTAAAATAAAAAATAAAGGAAGTTGTAACTATGAAAAACAAACCATCAGAAAAGAAAAATATGGGTTTCTAGAATCCTAAAAACCATAGCTACAAGTCCTAAAACTCAATGCTCTCATACCATGTTGATTTTCAGAACTCCATGAATTTAGCTCATGGAGAAAAAGGGAGAGAGATACATTGGGAGAAAACAAGAGGAAGAATGGGTTATAGACTTGATTTCCTAACCATCCCCTATGAAGTTCAATTTATAGATTAATGAAACTATTGTATTACAATAATACCCCTAAACTTAGGTTTTAGGGTTTAGGGTTTTAACCCTGGAACTTTAACCAAATTATATCAATGTCATATCTATGAGATAACTCTTTATTTACTATCCTGTAATCATTGTATCGGCCTATGGGCTTTCTCGTTGATCTACGGGCCTTGGGCCCATCTTTCACATTTCTTAGATGTGTGCTCTTCCTTGGTCTTACGATCTATGGCCCATCTTCCAATACACCTGGATAGGGCTTGGGCCCTATCTTCCACAGTATAAAGTCATTTGTTTCAACAAAAATTGTTGAACCACAAAATTTTCCCTGTTTGAATTTTCAGATTCAAAACTATTTTAGGGAAACATGAAGCCCTAATGGTCCCTGAAGTAATATTATTTCTATAAATACTTTCCCAATCATTCCTAAAAAAATGTATAAACATGGCCTTATAGTTGTATATAATCTAAAAATTGTTGGACCACAAAATTTTCTTGGTTTGAATTTTCAGCTTTAAACCAATTTTTAAGAAACTTGAAAACTAATGGTCCCTGGATGTATTTTTACTAGTAATAATTTCCAAACCATTCCTAAAAGAGTGCAAAAACATGACCTTAGAGTGGTATGAAGTCATTTGTTTTAGCAAAAAATTTTGAACGACAAAATTTTCTTGGTTTGAATTGTCAACTTCAAAACTGTTATCAGGAAAGGGGAGACTCTAATGGTGCCTGGAGACGTATTTTTCCTGTAAATATTTTCCCAACCTTTCCAAAAAAATGAATAAACATGGCCTAGTGATGTATACAATCATTTTTTTCAGCAAAAATTGTTGTACCTCAAAATTTTCATGGAATGAATTTTCTTTCTCAAAACTGTTTTCAGGAAACATGAAACACTAACGGTCCCTAAATACTTATTTTTGCAAGAAATACTTTCCTGACCATTCCTAAAAACATGCATAGATTTATAGTTGTATAAAGTTATTTATTTAAGTAAAAATTGTCGATCCACAAAATTTTCCTGCTATAAATTTTCAACTTCAAAACTATTTTTAAGAAACATGAAACACTAATGGTCCCTAGACACATTTTTTTACTAGAAATACTTTCAAAACCTTTATTTAAAAATGCATAAGCATGGTCTTATAGAGGTATAAAGTCATTTGCTTTTGCAAAAAAATTCTTGGTTTGAATTTTTAGCTTCAAAACTATTTTCAAGAAACATGAAACACAATGGTCCCTAGAGATGTATTTTTAATAGAAATTCTTTCCCAATCATTCCTAAAAAAATGCATAAACATGGGCTTATAGTGGTATAAAGTCATTTGTTTCAGCAAATATTGATGAACCACATAATTTTCCTAGTTTGAATTTTTTGCTTCAAAAATGTTTTTAGAAAAGACGAGCGTAATGATCCCTGGAGACGTATTTTTACTAGAAATATTTTTCCAAACGTTCATAAAAAATGATTATTATGGCCATAAAGTTGTATAAAGTAATTTCTTTTAGCAAAAAATGTTGTACCAAAATTTTTTCCAGGTTTGAATTTTTTGTTTCAAAACTATTTTCAGAAAAAAGAGTCACTACTGGTCTCTCTGGAGATGTAATTGTACAATAAATACTTTCCCAATGATTCCTAAAAAAGGGATAAACTGGACCTTATAGTGGTATAAAGTCAATCGTTTCATTAAAAAATGTCGAACCACAAAATTTTCTTGGTTTGAATTTTCAACTACAAAACTATTTTTTAGGAAACATGAAGCCCTAATTGTCTCTGGAGTATTATTTTTTCTAGAATAATTACCCAACCATTCCTAAAAATTTCATAAACATGGCCATATAGTTGTATAAAGTCATTTTTTCAGCAAAAATTGTCGAACCACAAAATTTCCCTGGTTTGAATTTTTCAGCTTCAAAACTATTTTCAAGAAACTTGAAACACTAAGGGTCCCTTGAGATGTATTTTTACTAGTAATAATTTCCCAACTATTCCTTAAAATGTGCAAAAACATGACCTTAGAGTGGTAGAAAGTCATTTATTTCAACAAAAATTGATGAACCATAAAATTTTCCTGGTTTGAATTGTCAACTTCAAAATTGTTATTAGGAAAAGCGAGACACTAGTGGTCCCTGGAGACATATTTTTCCTAACAATATTTTCCCAACCTTTCTAAAAAAAATCTTAAACATTGCTTTATAGTTGTCTAAATTCATTTGTTTCACCAAAAATTGTTGTACCTGAAAATTTTCATGGAATTAATTTTTAGCTCATTCTGTTTTCAGGAAACATGAAACACTAATGGTCCCTGGAGACATATTTTTACTAGAAATGTTTTCCTGACCATTCCTAAAAAAATTCATAAACATGGCCTTATGATTGTGTAAAGTCATTTATTTCAACAAAAATTGTCGAATCATAAAATTTTCCTGGTATGAATTTTTAACTTCAAAACTATTTTCAGGAAATATGAAACTCTAATGGTCCCTGGAGATGTATTTTTACTATAAATATTTTCCCAACCATTCCTAAATAAATGCATAAACATGAACTTATAGTTGTATAAAGTCATTTGTTTTACCAAAAATTGTCCTACCTCAAATTTTTTGTAGTATGAATTTTTTACTTCAAAACTTTTTTTAGAAAACATGAAACACAAATGTTCCTTGGAGACGTATTTTTACTACAAATATTTTTCCAACCTTTCCTTAAAAATTCATAAACATGGCCATATAGTTGTATAAAGTCATTTGTTTCAGTAAAAATTGCAGTAACCCTAAATTTTCTTGGTATGAATTCTCAACTTCAAAAGTGTTTTCAGGAAACATGAAACACTAAAGGTCATTGGAAACGTATTTTTACTAGAAATACCTTCCTGACCATTCCTAAAAAAATGCATAAACATGGCCTGATAGTTGTATAAAGTCATTTATTTAAGCAAAAATTGTTGAACCTAAAAAATTTCTTGGTATGAATTTTCAACTTCAAAACTATTTTCGGGAAACATGAAGCATTAATTGTCCCTGGAGATGTATTTTTACTTGAAATATGTTTGAAGATAGGCCCAAAACCACACGACCAAGGAAGGCCCATATATCCAAGTGTGTTGGAAGATGGGCCCAAGCCTATAAGACCAAGGAAGTCCACACATGCAAGAAATGTGGAAGATGAGCTCAAGGCCCATAGACCAAGGAGAAGCCCCAAGCCCAGACAATGATGGCATTATAAGTCTTACACAATAAGAACTCTTACACAAGAAGAAGTATCACAGAGCCATAATTATTATGGAAGTAGGTCTCATAGAGGAGTTTCAGTTTAAAGGTGTTTTAGTCAAGTTAATCTTCTATTTATATTTGGTTATTTTATTATTCTAGGACTTATCTTTAAGTATTAGAGTTTGGGTATAATTAGGACAAATGTAGTTTTATTGTAATTGGACTCTGTTATGGTCCCTAGCCATGGATCGAGTAACTCGGTGTGGGATGGATGAATCCAGAGTTGTAAAAGAGTTGCTGCTCTCGGTAAGGAGGAAAAGAGTCTTCTTTTTGCTGTATGGCTGTTGTTCTCGGTAAGGGTTGAGAAACCCTTGCTACTCTCGGACAGTAAGAGGATGGACCTTTGCTGCTATTATTGAGAGGGGTTAGGACCCATCTTGCTGCTGTGCACGACTGAGAGGGGTTAGGGGTCCCTAACCTGCTGCTTGCTGGAATAGAGGTTGAAGAACCTCTATTTCTTATTGCTCTCGGTATAGGGGTTGGGAAGCCCCCTATCTTTGCTCTAAAAGAGATAGAAGATCCCTTTCTTGCTGGTGTGGACGGAAGAGATGCTGAAGCTTCTGGTTGAGCTCGGAAAAAGGGAAAGAAATCCCCCCTAGTTTTGGTAAGAGCAAGGAGAAACAAAATTCAAAGAGAGAAGGAAGAAACACAAATTCAAGAAGGAACCTAGACCTAGAGCTTGTCAAGGAGACCTCCAAACCCTAGAGTTGGTTAAGGAGAACTCCAAACCCTATTTAACCTAATTCAATGCTTTCTATTCTCTATTCCTTTACCCTCTAAATAGGGTTTGATGTCATTAGAGTTTAGGGTTTCACAATTACAATTCTGCCCCTAAGGCATGTAGGCTTAAATACTATATTAAACAATATACTTAAAAGCAATATAAAATATGAAAGTAAAAGGGATTAACTTAGTGAGTCATTTGCGCCTCCTATGGGTGACTCGGTTAGCTATTGAGTCCATGTACCATCATGTTTCATAATGAGGAAGACTGGTGAAGCAAATGGTGAATGACTGCGGTAAATAAGGCCTTGTTGTAGCATGGCTTGTCACTGTCTTTCAATTTCATGTTTCTGGAGGTGTGGGTGCCGATAAGGTCGAACTATCACCACATCTAAGCCCTGTTTTAAACATATTTGATGGTCACAGTGCCTCCAAGAATTCATCTAGGAGATGTTCTATAGAGTTGTTCGGATTGTCCTGTGTGTGAAGCGTGTGAATGTGATGTCGCTTGTCCACTTGACTGCCTTGTAATAGTACTTTGCATTCGCCCATTTCAAAACTCATAGTAAAGTAGTAAAGTCCCATAAAATAGGGCCTACGGTTTGCAACCATTTAATACCCAATACCATATCGAACCCAGCTAAAGGTATGCCAAAAAATTATGAATGAAAGAAAGTCGTACCAATTGAGAAGTTTACTACTTTGTTGATGCCATACCTAGGAAATTTCTCTCCATTAGCAACCGAAACCGTGGCTATTGTGTGTGGAAGGATCTGTAGTTGAAGGTGTTGAGCAGCTGTTAAACTAAAAAAATTATGTGTACTTCCTAAATTCACAAGGCTGACAAAATCCTGATCCATCACCTGAGCCTTGGCTTGCATAATTTTGGAGGATTTCTAGCCAGTAATGGCATGCAGAGATATTTCTGGTGCATCTTCCTCAGTAGGATCATCACTCTGTTCTGGTTTTTGGATTTCATCGACTTCTAACCAGAACAACCGTTTACACTGATGGCCTACCCTGTATGGTTCATCACAGTTGTAATAACATAAATTCTTTGTCATACGGTCAGCCATCTCCAAAGTAGTTAATTTGTGAATATACTGGGCGGGTGGGTTGTTGGGCCGTGTATCTACTGTAAGAGTAGTAATGGGATTATTTCTGGCCTATTGCCTTGCTGGGAAAGTTATCTGAGGGGTAGTGTTATGTCTCCCTTGCCAAGTTTTGGAAGTGTTCCCATCCCCTTACCATGTTGTCCTCCTTTTTACAACTTTTTGTTGAGCTTCCAGTGCGTGAGCTAGATTCATTGCTCGAGCTAAGTCACCAGGTGCATGGAGCTCCACCTCTAACCTTAATGACTCATTAAGGCTTGTTGTAAATAAATTGACCTGCTGGTCTACACGAACCAACGCACTGGCTCGTGCCAATTTTTCTTGGAATTGTTTTTTATATATTTCCACTGGCCTAGTTTGTTGTAACAACACCAAATCCCCCAAGGGGTTGCTATGGGCTGGAGGACCGAATCGCATAGTGCATAATTCTTTAAACGCTTCCCAATCCAGCACAAATCTATGCAACTCTACTTGATGAAATCAAAGTTGTGTTTCATCGAGCATGTAGAAGGCAACCAGGCCCACCTTATTAATTTCTAATGTACTTTGATGGGGAAATTTTTTTTCTCATATATGTAACCAAATCAAGGGGTTGTCTAACCCATTAAAAGTAGGAAAATCAAGTTTTGTATACCTTGGTACAGTGCCTCCTCCCTAGTTGAAATTTCCAATCTGGGCAGGAAACGCAGTGCGCCCAACAAACTGGTCTCCCCCTTTGTTGTGCGAGTTGTCTTCTCCTCTTTATTCCGAGTTTGAGTTCCTTTGAGCCATCATATTTCCCATCATCCCAGAAATTCTATCGATCTGGAGATTCATATTCGGAAGTTGTTCCAACTTCTCCATGATTATAGCAAACTTTCTGTCATTCTCTACCTGAACCTTGGTCACCAATTCTTTTAACTCACCAATGCTGGTCTCCCTAGTGTTACCCTGCTCTAATACCATATTGTTATGGTCCCTGGCCATGGATCGAGTAACTTGGCGTTGGATTGATGAATCCAACGCTATAAGAGAGATGATGCTCTCTGTAAGGAGGAAAAGAATCTTTTTTTTGCTGTTTGGTTGTTATTCTCGGTATGGGTTGAGAAACCCTTGCTACTGTCTCGAATACTGCTGAGAGAGGTTAGGACCCTTCTTGGTGTTGTGCTTCTATGCACGGCTGAGAGGGTTTAGGGGTCCCTAACCTGCTGCTCGCTGAAATAAAGGCTGAAGAACCTCTATTTCTAGTTGCTCTCGGTATAGGGGCTGGAAAGCCCCTATCTTTGCTCAGAAAGAGATTGAAGATCCCTTTCTTGCCACTGTGGACGGAAGAGAGGCTGAAGCCTCTGGTTTAGCTTAGAAAAAGGGAAAGAAATGCCCCCTTATTTTCGGTAAGAGCAAGATAAAACATAATTCCAAGAGAGAAGGAGAAGCTCAGATTCAAGAGGGAATCTGGAACTGGAACTCGTCAAGGAGACCTCCAAACCCTACAACTCATCAAGGAGAACTCCAAACCCTATTTAACCTAATTCAATGCTCGCTTTTCTCTATTCCTTTACCCTCTAAATAGGGTTTGATGTCATTAGAGTTTAGGCTTCCACAATTACAATTCTGCCCTTGCGGCATGTAGGCTTAAATACTATAATGAAAATTTTAATTAAAAGCAATATAAAATATGAAAGTAAAATTAATTAACTCAGTGAGTCATTGGCGCCTCCTTTGGGTTATTCAGTTAGCTATTGAGTCCTCGACAGACTCTACCACCTTCCTCTATTATAAATAGAGGTTCATGTACTCTGATTACAACAGGTTAATGAAGTATTTCTCTTTTCCATAAATTCAATATGGTATCAAAGCAAGTTATGTGAGATGACTAGGTCAACCCATAAAGGTAAAGTGATTCTTTTCTGATCTATTATCTCTAGCAGTTAGGGTTCGTATTTATTTTTTCTCTTTTTTTTTTCAGTCCCTATACCCTTTAGTTGTTTTATGTTTTTCAACTCTATACTGAGCTTTTCATATTGAAATTTATATATTGACAGAAATATAATTGAGTGTAATTTCCAAGAAAAAATTAACTTTTCTAATCGGAGTTATCAACAAAGAGAAATCGATATTTGAAACAGCAAAGGTCAGATTGAAAAAAATAGGTTCTATTAGCATCAGAAAGCTTCAACTTCCGAGGTATTTTATGCTCTCATGAATGATACTTTATATGGAGAATTATATATCAAAATAAATATATTTAAATCCATTTTCTTACCTACTAAATTAATTCTCTATCTGAATTATCTACAAAGAGAATTGATATTTGAAGCAGCAAAATTCAGATTGCAAAAGATGTTCGAGCAGGAGCAGAAAGTTTCAACTTTCGAGGCCTTTTATGCTATCAAGAACAAGACTTTATATGGAGAAATATATATCAAAACAAATATCTATCAGTCTATTTTCTTACATATTCAACCAATTCTCGATCTGAGTTTTTAATAAGCAGATATTGATCTTGGAAGAGTCAATGGTCATGATGAAAAAAAAGGAGAAACAGTACTTAGTTCGGCTAGATGACATAGACTGAAAACTATCAGATTATTTATCTTTTGATAAATATATTTTATGAAGAGAAGTTATACTTGGATGAAATTTATTTAAGTCTATTTCAAAATGCAAAAAATTCATGTCAATTTGATCTATATTTTGAGATATATTCGTATTGGAAGAATCAAAGGTCATGCTAGTTTCTTGTTCCATTGAAAAATCCGAATTTAAGCTGATTGTTTTGCGTTAGTGTTTGAGTTGTTATATCAGGAAAATATCTCACTTCTCCCTGGTTTAAGACCTTATTACTACATCTATGTTATTTGGGCTTATTTATGCATCTATGAGATTTGGTTCAAGCTGGGATCACTGCCATTACCTCCAACTTGAGGGGGAGAAGTAGAACAAGTACAAAAAAGATGTATTTTATTCCATATATTGTGGATAAGTTTATGTTACCAAAATATTCAGGAAAGGGGGAGCACAAAAGATGAAGGTTATGCATCTAAGAAAAAAATATTTATATTGGATTATGATTATTTCATGGGTCCTTCTACAAGGTTTATTATTTTGGTTCGTATTATATTTGTTGGAAGATGGTCATGTTACATTAAAGTTGTTGCTATTATGTCTCTTTGGATGAGACATTATTATTGAAAAAGAGGTGGCCTCAGTACCTTTCTCATACCATAATTTATTTGACTCTGAAAAATATCACGGTTGGGACACCATGCCCAGATTGGGATACCATGATAAATTTAACTCTAAAAAATATCACGGTTGGGATACCATGAGAATCTGTGTCCGGATTGGGACACCATTATAAATAAACCCACTACCCCCCTTGTAATGGCTTTTATTACTCCTACCACTTGAGAGTCGTTGCCCTGTGGAAGGACAAGGTGGTGGACACTTCAGAGCAATGCCGATAGACACACTACCTACAGAAGATGGAGTGTGCCCTACATCCAGCATTAGGACTGGAGTATGGAGGAATGTCATACCCGCTATAGTATGCTAGTAGTGATTTTTAATCTCACTTAGATTATGTTAGTAAGGCCTCATATTATGCCAGGAGTGATTTTTACTCTCACTTATATTATGCTAGTAGGCCCTCATGGAAGGACTCAACAACGTGAGGGGGAGTGTTGGAAGATGAAGGCATATTGGAAAATGTGCCATTTTATAAAAAAATATTCTATACATCATTTGAAGAAAACTGGGAGTTCATGCTATTCTATCACCCCCAGCTTGAGGGGAAATGTTGGAAGATAGGCCCAAACCCACATGACCAGGGAAGACCCACATATCCAAGTGTGTTGGAATATGGGCCCAAACCCATAAGACTAAGGAAGGCTCACACATCCTAGAGATGTGGAAGATGGGTTCAAGGCCCATAGACCATGGAGAAGCCCCAGGCCCATACAATTATGGCATTATGAGTCATACACAAGAAGAAGTCTTACAGAGCCACAATTATTATGGAAGCAGGTCTCATAGAGGAGTTTCTGTTTAAAGGTGTTTTAGTCAAGTTAATCATCTATTTTTATTTTTTTATTTCGTTATTCTAGGACTTTATCTTTAAGTGTTAGAGTTTGGGTGTAATTGGGACAAAGGTAGTTTTATTGTAATTTGACTCTACTACCTTCCTCTATAAATAGAGGTTCATGTACTCTGATTACAACAAGTTAATGAAGTATTTCTCTTTTCCATAAATTAAACAAAATACTTTCCCATCCATTCCTAAAAATAGGCATAAAAAGGCAATATAGTTGTATAAAGTCATTTGTTTCAACAAAAATTGTTGTACCTCAAAATTTTCCTTGTATGAATTTTCTGGTTCAAAATTGTTTTTAGGAAACATGAAGCCCTAAATGACCTTGAAGTAGTAGTTTTACTATAAATAATTTCCAAACCATTCCTAAAAAATGCATACAAACGGCCTTATAGTTATATAAAGTCATTTTTTTCAGCAAAAATTGTCGAATCACAAAATTTTCCAGTTTTGAATTTTTCAACTTCAAATTTTTTTTCAAGAACCTTGAAATACTAATGGTCTCTAGAGACATATTTTTACAAGTAATATTTTCCCAACCATTCCTAAAAGAATGAAAAAAAATGACCTTAGAGTGGTATAAAGTCATTTGTTTAAGCAAAACTTAAAGAACCACAAAAATTTCCTGGTTTGAATTTTCTACTTCAAAACTATTTTTAGGAAACATGTCACACTAATGGTCCCTCGAGACGTATTTTTACTTGAAATACATTCCCAACCATTCCTAAAAAAGGCATAAACATGGCCTTATAGTTGTATAAAGTCATTTGTTTCAGCATAATTGTCGTACCAAAAAAAATTCTTGGTTTGAATTTTCAACTTCTAAATTGTTTTTAGGAAAGACGAGACTCTAATGGTCATTGGAGACGTATTTTTCCTAGAAATATTTTTCCAACGTTTCCTAAAAAAATTATAAACATGGCCTTATAGTTGTATAAAGTCATTTGTTTCAAAAAAATATTGTCGTACCTCAAAATTTTCGTTGTATGACTTTTCAGCTTCAAAAGTGTTTTTAGGAAACATGAAACACTAACGGTCCCTGGAGATGTATTTTTACTACAAATACTGTCCAAACCATTCCTTAAAAATGCATAAAAATGATCTTATAGTTGTAAAAGTCATTTGTTTCAGTAAAAAATATCGAACCACAAAATTTTCCTTCTATGACTTTCAACATCAAAACTATTTTTAGGAAACGTGAAATATTAATGGTCCCTAGAGACATATTTTTACTAGAAATAATTTCCCAACCATTTCTTAAAAATTGCATAAAGATGACCATATAGTTGTATAAAGTAATTTGTTTTAGCAAAAAATGTCCTACCTCAAAATTTTCCTAGTACGAATTTTCTGGTTTGAAATTGTTTTTCTAGAAACATGAAACACTAATGGTCCTTGGAGACGTATTTTTACTAGAACTAATTTCCCAACCTTTCCAAAAAAATGCATAAATGTGGTCTTATGATTACAACAAGTTAATGAAGTACTTCTCTTTTCCAAAAAATTCAAAAAATTCTTTCCCATCTATTCCTTAAAAAATGCATAAAAAGGAAATATAGTTGTATCAAGTCATTTGTTTTAGTAAAAATTGTCGTACCTCAAAATTTTCATGGTATGATTGTTTAGCTTCAAAAATATTTTCAAGAAACATGAAACACTAAAGGTCAACGGAGACGTATTTTTACTAGAAATACTTTGCCAACCATTGCTAAAATTTTTCCCAAACATGGCCATATAGTTGTATAAAGTCATTTATTTTAGCAAAAAATTGCCGAACCACAAAATTTTCCTAATACGAATTTTCAACGTCAAAACAATTTTCAGGAAACATGAAACCCTAATGGTCCCTGGAGACATATTTTTACTAGAAATACTTTCACAACCATTCCTAAAAAAATGCATAAAAATATTTATATATTTGTATAAAGTCATTTGTTTTAATATAACTAGTTGTACCTCAAAATTTTCCTAGTATGAATTTTTTGCTTCAATTTTTTTCAAGAAACATGTAACACTAATGGTCCTTGGAGAGGTATTTTTACTAGAAGAACTTTCCTAACCTTTCCTAAAAAATTCATAAACATGGCCTTTTAGAGGTATAAAGTAATTTGTTTCATCAAAATTTTTGAACCACAAAAAATTTCCTGGTTTGAATTTTTATCTTCAAAACTATTTTCAAGAAACATGAAACACTAATGGTTCCTAGAGATTTATTTTTACTAGAAATTTTTTCCCAACCATTTCAACATGGCCTTATAGTGGTATAAAGTCTTTGGTTTCAGTAAATATTGTTGAACCACTAAATTTTTCTGGTTTGAATTTTCTGCTTCAAAAGTGTTTTCCGGAAAGTCAGGACTAATGAATCCTAGAGACGTATTTTTACTAAAAATACTTTTCCAAACATTCATAAAAATATATTTTATGGCCAAAAGTTGTATAAAGTCATTTCTTTAAGTTAAAATTGTTGAACCACAAAATTTTTCTCGTTTGATTTTTTTGCTTCAAAACTGTTTTCAGGAAACCTGAGACACTAATGCTCTCTGTAAACGTATTTTTACTATAAGTAATTTCCCAACCATTCTAAAAAAATGCATAAACATGACCTTATAGTTGGATAAATTAATTGGAGCAAAAATTGTCGAACCACAAAATTTTCCTGGTTTGAATTTTTTGCTTCAAAATAGTTTTCAGAATAGACGAGACTCTAATAGTCCCTCGAGACATTTTTAACAAGAAATAGTTTTCCAAACGTTCCTAAAAAAATTCATTATGATGGCCATAAAATTGTATAAAGTCATTTGTTTCAACAAAAATTGTCCAACAACAAAATATTCCAGTTTTGAATTTTTAGCTTCAAAAGAGTTTTCTAAAAACATGAGACACTAATGGTTTTTGGAGAAGTATTTTTACTACAAATACTTTCCCAAATATTCCTACAAAATTGCATAAATTGGACCTTATAGTGGTATAAAGTCATTTGTTTTACTAAAAATTGCCGAACTACAAAATTTTCCTGGGTTAAATTTTCAACTTCAAAACCATTTTAAGAAAACATGAAGCCATAATTATCTCTGGAGTATTATTTTTAGAAGAACTACATTCCCAACCATTCCTAAAAAATCATAAACATGACTTATTGTGGTATAAAGTTATTTGTTGAACCAAAATCTGTCGAACCTTAAAATTTTCCTGGTTAGAATTTTCAGCCTCAAAACAATTTTCAACAAAACTTGAAACACTAATGGTCCCTGGGGACATATTTTTACTAGTAAAAATATCGTAAACATTCGTAAAAAACGCAAAAACATGACCTTAGAGTGGTATAAAGTCATTTGTTTTAAAAAATTGTCGAACCACAAAATTTTCAACTTCAATTTTTTTTAGGAAAGAGGAGACTAATGATCATTGGAGATGTATTTTTACAAGAAATGCTTTTCCAAACGTTCATAAAAAAGGCATTATTAAGGCCAAAAAGTTGTATAAAGTCATTTCTTTCACAAAGAAATTTTGTAGCACAAAATTTTCTTTATTTGAATTTTTTGCTCCAAAACTGTTTTTATGAAACATGAGACACTAATGGTCTCTGGAGACGTATTTTTACTAGAAATTATTTCCCAACCAATCCTAAAAAATGCTTAAACATGACTTTATAGTGGTATAAAGTCATTTGTTTCCGCAAAAATTGCCGAACAACAATTGTTTGGTTCGAATTTTCAGCTTCAAAAGAGTTTTCATGAAAGACGAGACTCTAATGGTCCATGGAGACCTTCTTTTACCAGAAATATTTTCCAAAATTTTCCTAAAAAAATGCATTATTATGGCCTTAAATTTGTATAAATTTATTTGTTTTACCCAAAATTATTGAACCACAAAAATTTCGAAGTTTAAATTTTTAGATTCAAAACTATTTTCAGGAAACATAAGATACTAATGGAGTCTGGAGATGTATTTTTAGTGGAAATAATTTCCCTATCATTCCAAAAAAATTGCATAAACTATACCTTTTAGTGGTATAAAGCCATTTGTTTAAGTAAAAATTGTCATACCTCAAAATTTTCCATGGTTATATTTTCAACTTCAAAATTATTTTTAGGAAACACGAAGCCCTAATGGCTCTGGTGTAGTATTTTTACTATAAATACTTTCCCAACGATTCCAAAAAAAATGCATAAACATGAGTTTATAGTTGTATAAAGTCATTTGTTTCAGTTAAAATTGTCAAACCACCAAATTTTCTTGGTTTGAATTTTTCGCTTCAAAACTATTTTCAAGAGACTTGACACACTAATGGTCCCATGAGACATATTTTTACTAGTAATAATTTCTCAACCATTCCTAAAAAAATTCAAAAGCAAGACCTTAGAGTTGTACAAAGTCATTAGTTTCAGCAAAAATTGTTGAACCACAAAATTTTCCTAAATAATGCCTAACCAATAAATTTTCCTAGTTAGAATTTTTTGGTTCAAAAATGTTTTCAGAAAAGATGAGACTACTAATCCTCTCAGGCATATTTTTTCTAGAAATACTTTCTAAATGTTCATAAAAACATGCATTATTATGGATAAAAAGTTTTATAGAGTCATTTCTTTCAGCAAAAATTTGCAGTATGAAAAACTCAGTATAGAGGTTAAAAACGCAAAGAAAACTATAGGTGTAGTGACAGAAAAAAATAACTATGAACCTAGACTTAGGGTTTAGGTTTAGATAAAAGGATCTCATTATCTCTGTGGGTTGACCAAGTCAACTCACTGATCCCGCTCTGATGCCATGTTAAAGTTATTGAAAAGAGAAATACTTCATTGACTTCATTAACTTCATTAACTTATTATAATCAAAGTACATGAACCCTATTTATAATAGAGGAAGTTAGGAGAATCCAATTGCAATAAAACTACCTTTGTCCCAATTACTCCCAACTCTAACACTTAAAGATAAGTCCTAGCATAATTAAATAACTCAATATAGATAATAAACAAATATAACTCAAATTAGAACTCTTCTAGGACGTGACCATAAGATAAAGAAGCTTTTGTGAATCCTTCTTGCTCTTCCAACTTATGTGATAAAGATGTCAGCTTGTGGTAATCATGGTGGGTCCTACTTCTTATGTGCTTGGGCCCATCTTCCAACACTCCCCGTCAAGCTGGGGGTGAGAGAACAACATGAACTCCCAGCTTGCTGCAAATGATGTATAAAATATTTTTTTTATATAATGACACATCTTCTAATATGCCTTCATCTTCCAACACTCCCCCTCACACTGTTGTGTCCTTCCATGAGGCCCTATTGGCATAATATAAGTGAGAATAAAATTCACTCATAGCCGATAAGAAATTGTTCCATACTTCAGTCCTATTGCTGTATGTAGGGCACAACCCGTCTTCTATAGGTAGTGTATCTATCGGCATTGCTCTGAAGTGTCCACCACCGTGTCCCTCCACAGGACAACAACTCTCAAGTGGTAGGAGTAATAAAAACCATTACAGGAGGTAGTGGGTTTATTAATAATGGTGTCCCAATCCGGGCACCAACTCTCATGGTGTCCCAACCGTCATATTTTTGAGAGTCATATAAGTTATTATATGAGAAAAGGTATTGAGGCCACCACTTCTTCAATAATAATGTCTCATCCAAAGAGACATAATAGCCAACAGCTGTAATGTAATATGACCATCTTCCAACACATATAACATGAACCAAAATAATAAACCTTGTAGAAGGACCCATAAAATAATCAAAATCAGATATAAATATTTTTTCTTAGATGTAGAAGCTTCATCTTTTGTGATCCCCCTTTCTTGAATATTTTGGTCACATAAACTTATCCACAACATATGGAATAAAATTCCTTTTTCGTGTACTTCTTCTTCTTCTCCCCCTCACGCTAGGAGGTAACGACAATGATCCCAACTTTAACCAAATATCATAGATGCAGCAATAAGCCAAAATAACATAGATTGAGTAATAAGTCCTTAAAAAATGGAGAATTGAGATATTTTACTGATATAGCAACTCAAACAACGACACAAAACAAAGGGCATAAATTTGGATTTTTCGATACAACAGAATGCCAGCATGACCTTTGATTTTTCCAATGTGAATATATCTTTAAATATAGATCAGATTGACATTAAATTTTCTCTTACTAAAACTATACTTAAATAAATTTCATACAAGTATAACTTCACTTCATAAAATATAATTATCAGAAGATAAATAATCTGATAGATTTCGGTCTCTGTCATATGCTGAACTAAGCACTGTTTCTCCTTTTTTTCCAGAATGACCATTGACTATTCCATGATCAATATCTCCTTATAAAAAATCATACAAAGAATTGGTTGAATAGTTAATAAAATTTACTTACATATCTTTCTTTTTATACATAATTCTCCATACAAAGTGTCATTCTTGATGGCAAAAAATTCCTCGGAAGTTGAAGCTTTCTGCTACTGCTCAAACCTCTTTTTCAATCTGACATTTCCTGCTTCCAATATTGATTTCTCTTTGAAGATAACTCAGATAAAATTTTTTTTGTATAGGTAAAATAATAGACTTACAGCTCTTTATATATATTTCTCCATATAAAGTCTAGTTCTTGATAGCATAAAATGCCTCAGAATCTGAATATTTCTACTGCTGCTCAAACCTTTTTGTAATCTAATCTTCACTCATTCAAATATCTATATCTCTCTGTAGATAACTCAGATTGGAAAAAATCATTTTTCTTTGGAAAGTAGACTCAAATATCTTTCCGTCAATTTATAATTTTCAATATTAAAATTCCTATATAGAGATTAAAAACACAAATAAAAATACTAGTGTAGGGACTGAAAAAAAAACTACAAACCTAGACTTTGGGTTTAGGGTTTAGAGAAAAGGATCTCATTATCTCTGTGGGTTGACCAAGTCAACTCACAAATCCCGCTCTGATACCTTGTTGAATTTATGGAAAAGAGAAATAATTCATTGACTTCATCAACTTATTATAATTAGAGTACATTATCCTCTATTTATAATAGAGGAAGGTAGTAGAGTCCAATTACAATAAAACTACCTTTGTCCCAATAACACCGAAACTCTGACACTTAAAGATAAGTCCTAGTATAATTAAATAACTCAATATAGATAAAAGACGAATATAACTAAAACTAGAACTCTTCTAGGACGTGACCATAAGATAAAGATTCCTTTGTGAGTCCTTCTTGCTCTTCCAACTTATGTGATAAGGATGTCAACTCGTGGTAATCATGGTGGCTCCTACTTCTTATGTGTTTGGGCCCATCTTGTGGGCCTTCCTTGGTCTAGTGGCCCATCTTATAATGCTCTGAGATATATGGGCCTTCCTTGCTCGTACAAGAAGTACAAGAAAGAGGTAATTTATTCCATATGTTGTCGATAAGTTTTATGTAACCAAAATAATCAAGAGAGGGGGAGCACAAAAGATGAATCTTTTGCATCTAAGAAGAAATTTTTATATCGTATTATTTCATGAGTCCTTTTACAAGATTTATTATTTTGGTTCATGTTATATGTGTTGGAAGATGGTCGTGTCTTATTTTAGCTGCAACTATTATGTCTCTTTGGATGAGACATTATTATTGATGAAGAGGTGGCCTTAGTATATATGTTACATCACTATGATGTAGGATCTTATTACTACATCTACTACCCGTGTGAGTCGGTGCCCGGGTTTGGACACCGTGATGAACGAGCTTATTACTACATCTATGTTACATTACCGTGATGGAAGAGCTTATTACTACATCTATATTATACTCCCCTGAATTTGCATTTATTACTCCGACCACTTGCGAGTTGTTGTCCTATGGAGGGACACGGTGATGGAGGAGTTTTATTACACTTCTGAACATTGCGTATAGATCCACTACCTAAAGAAGATATGTGTGTGCCCTACATGAGTATGGAGCAATGTCATACAACTTGGAGTGCTTTTACTCTCACTAGTCTCATGCTAGCTAGGACTCATGAAAAAACCAATGGAGGATTGGAAAAGCCACAAGCATGAGGGGGAGTGTTGGAAGATATGGACTGCCATTTTATACAAAAAAATCCTATACATCATTTGCAGCAAGCTGGGAGTTCATGATGTTCTCTCACCACCAGCTTGAGGGGGAGTGTTGAAAGGGCCCACATATCTAAGAGTATTGTAAGATGGGCCACACAAACAAGGAAGGCTCACATATCCAAGAGTATTGTAAGATGGGCCACACAACCAAGGAAGGCCCACATATCTAAGAGTATTGTAAGATGGGCCCAAGCACATATGAAGTAAGATCCACCATGATTACCATGAGTTGACATCCTTATCACATAAGTTGAAAGATTAAGTGGGACTCACAAAGATAACCACAAGCTGGTTGGAAGATCAAAAAGGACTCACAAAGATAACCATGAGCTGGTTATAAGATCAAGTGGGACACACAAAGATAGGCACGAGCTGGCATCTTTATCTTATGGTCACGTCCTCATAAAACAGTTCTAGTTTGATTTATGTTGTCTTCTATTTATATTGAGTTATTTAATTATACTAGGACTTATCTTTAAGAGTTATAGTTTGGGTGTAATAGGGACAAAGGTAGTTTTATTGTAATTAGACTCTACTACCTTCCACTATTAAAAAGTGAGTTTCTTGTACTCTGATTAATATGTCAAAAAAGTATTTCTCTTTTCCATAACTTCAAATACATGAAGGCCTAATAGTCTCTGGAGTAGTATTTTTATTAGAAATACTTCCCCAACCATTCCTAAAAAATGCAAAAACATGGCCTTATAGTTGTATAAAGTCATTTGTTTCAGCAAAATTTGTCGAACCACAAAATTTTATAGGTTTGAATTTTTAGCTTCAAAACTATTTTCAAGAAACTTGACAAAATAATGGTCTGAGGAGACTATTTTAACTAGTAATAATTTCCAAAAGCAATGGTCGAACCACAAAATTTTCCTGGTTTAAATTTTCAACTTCAAAACTGTTATCTGGAAAGGTGAGACTTTAATGGTCCCTAGAGATGTATTTTCCTAGAAATATTTTGCCAAACTTTCTAAAAAAAATGCATAATCATGGCCATATAGTTGTATAAAATCATTTGTTTCAGCAAAAATTATCGTACCTCTAAATTTTCACGGAATGAATAATTAGCTTCAAAACATTTTCAAGAAACATGCAACACTAAAGGACCCTGGGGACGTATTGTTACTAGAAATACTTTCCCGACCATTCATAAAAAATGCATAAATGTAGCCTTATAGTTGTATAATGTCATTTATTTCAGCAAAAAATGTCGATCCATAAAACTTTCCTAGAGTGAATTTTCAACTTTTAAACTAATTCAGGAAACATGAAACACTAATGGTCCCTAGAGACGTATTTTTACAAGAAACACTTTCCCAACCATTCCTAAAAAATGCATAAACATGGCCTTATCATTTTAAAAAGTCATTTGTTTCAGAAAAAATTGTCGTACCTCAAAATTTTCCTAGTACGAATTTTCTACTTCAAAATTGTTTTTAGGAAACAAGAAACACTAATGGTCCTTGGAGACATATTTTTCTACAAATTATTTCCAAACCTTTCCTAAAAAATGGATAAACATGGCCTTATAGTGGTATAAAGCCGTAGGTTTCCGCAAAAATTTACGAACCACAAAATTTTCTTGGTTTGAATTGTTAGCTTCAAAAATATTTTCAGGAAACATGAAATACTAATGGTCCCTAGAGATGTATTTTTACCAATAATAATTTCCCAAACATTCCTGAAAAAGAATAAACATGGCCATATAGTGGTATAAAGTCTTTTGTTTCAGCAAATATTACCGAACCCCTCAATTTTCCTAGTTTGAATTTTCTACTTAAAAAATGATAAGCCTATCATGGTAAGATTGCATTATCTATTTAAGAGACCACTTTAACTCAACTTCTAACTCTTCTTTAATCACGTGAATCAAGATAGAAGGCCAGCTCATGCTCTTATCTTTGTGGGTTCCACATGATCGTCCAACTCATGTTGATAGAGATACCAGCTCATGGTATCTTTGTGTGTCCCACTTGGTCTTCGAATCTTATGTTTAATTCCAGCACATGTTCCTTATCTCTTAACTCATGCCACTTTGTATGAGGACTCTTATTGATATCTCTCAAACTCATGGTGGGTACCACTAGCTTGTGTAGCCATGGTGGGTCCCACATTATAACACTCCCCCTCAAGCAGGGGGTGAGAAAACATCATAGATGCCCAACTTGCTGCAAATGTTGGACAAAATTTTGTGAGGGATAGGTTTGGTGAGAATTTTTGCAACCTGGTTCTGTAAAGATACATGTTGGAGAGATAAGATGCCGACAGTGAATTTTTCTTGTATGAAGTGGTAGTTTATTTCTATATGATTTGTTCTCTCATGGAAGACTGGATTTGATGTGATATGAATTGCAGCCTAATAATCGCAAAATAGATTCATAAGAGCTTCTTTGTAAAAACCCAGTTCAATTAGGAGAGATCTGATCCATAGGAGTTCACTGATTGTGTATGCCATGGCTCTGTACTCTGCTTCTACACTAGACCGTGAAACTACATTCTGTTTCTTGCTCCTCCATGTAACCAAGTTTCCTCTAACCATCATACAATATCCCGAAGTAGATTTTTTGTCATCTGGGAATCTGGCCCAGTCTGCATTTGAGAATCCTCCAATGTTGAAGTGTCAGTGATTTTTATAGAGGAGCCCTCTTCTTGGTGCTCCTTTCAGATATCGCAATATCCGTTCTAGTGCTTGCCAATGACTGAGTTGTGGTTTGTGCATATATTGACTTACCACACTAACTACATATGAAATATGTGGCCTTGTTATGCAGAGATAAATAAGTCTTCCCTCCAATCATTGATATTTTCCGACATCTAATTCTTCTCTTGTACATGCACATAATTTTGGATTTGAGTCCATAAGAGTTTTTTTTGGTCCACATCCCAGCATTCTGGTCTCCTCCAGTAGGTCAAGGATATACATCCTTTGAGATAATATAATTCCATGTCTGGATTGTAGTACTTCAATACCCAAAAAATATTTGAGCAGTCTGAGATTCTTTGTCTTGAATTCAATACATATATCCTTTCTTTTGTCTTTTGGATGCCCCTGGGATCACTGTCAATTATAATAATGTCATCAACATATACGGCTAGAATTACCTTGCCCTTCGGTGTGTCTTTCATAAAGACAAAGTGATCTCCAGAGCATCTATGAAATTTAGCCCATATGAGTGCTTGGCTAAAAATTTCATACCGTACATGAGGCGACTGTTTGGGACGATAAATAGATTTTTGTAGTTGACACACGGACTCCCCCTGAACCACATACCCAGGTGGTTGCTGCATATAAATGTCCTCCTTTATATCCCTATTGAGAAAAGCTTTTTTGGAAACTATTTGATAGACCTCCTAGTAAGATTTAGCTGCCAAAGATAATAACAAACTTACCGAGTTTAATTTAGCAATTGAACAGAAGGTTTCTTCATAATCAATGCCATAACATTGTGTATAGCTTTTAACAACAAGGTGAGCTTTCAGCTGAGCCACGGACCCATGACATATAGACTCCCCCTGAACCACATACCCAGGTGGTTGCTGTACATAAATGTCCTCCTTTATATCCCTATTCAGAAAAGCTTTTTTGGCAACTATTTGATAGACCTACCAGTAAGATTTAGCTGCCAAAGATAATAACAAACTTAACGAGTTTAATTTAGCCATTGGAGAGAAGTTTTCTTCATAATTAATGCCTTAACATTGTGTATAGATTTTAACAACAAGGCGAGCTTTCAGCTGAGCCAGGACCCATCCAGATTGTGTTTCACCATAAATAACCATTTGCAACCTACAAGTTTCTTATTTAAAGGAAGTGGGACTAGAGCCCATGTTTGATTTTCATAAAGGGCCTGCATTTCTTCATCCATAGCCGCCTTCCACCCTGGATGTTTGAGAGCCTCCTAATAGGACTGTGGTACAGGTACGAAGGAACTAGTCGATAGAAATTGACAATAAACATGGGATAGACGATGATGAGACACAAAGTTAGTTATGGGATGAGAAGTAGAAGGCATGGTGCATGATCTGGGCTCTTTCCTAACTACATAAGACGAGTATCTGTTAGGATCCTCATGAGCCATGGATCTTGTCACCCTCCTCTCTTCTCTTCCTTCCATCACCTTGCTTGACGTTGAGATGGAATGAGGGATTGATGGGTATTGAATTTCAGAAAGGAGAATTGGGGGGAAAATGGAAGAGAGCTTGAAGGAGCTCTTGACCTGTTTATCTAATTTACTCTAGCTAAAGTAGACTCAATTCATAATTCTCATTACCCTAGCCATCCCCTTAAATAGGGTTGAGGATGTCCAAAACGCTAAAGACCTCTTGGGTCAATGGTTCAAACAAATAAATGCTAAACCAAACCAAACCAAAGACAAAACCAAACCAAGAAACAATTACATGGAAATTGAAAAACACATTCATTAATTCCTACACCTGTTCGTAACTCGTGATGCTATAGAGTCCGTAACATCACCCCCCTCCTGGAGAAAGAGCTTGTCCTCAAACTCGAAGGAAGGATATAAGAGTCGAAATGCTGATAACGGCTCCCATGTGGTGTCACTGGGGTCGGCTTCGGCCCACTGGACAAGAATTTCCCAATCACCCTGAATGTGGCATGCTTGTACTACCTGAACTGGAATAGAAAGGACTCTGCCCTCATGTAGTGGCAGCAGTGGAGTGTGCAGTAGGGGCGAGTCACCCTAGAAGGGCTTCAATTGGGAGACGTGAAATACATTGTGGATCTTTGATTCCGGTGGTAGTTGCAAGCGGTATGCCACGGGTCCAATTTTGTCCAATACCTGAAATGGACCATAATACTTTGGAGACAGCTTTTGGCGCTTGGATGTAGTCAGGGACAGCTCACGGAAGTGTTGACGCTTTAACCACACATAGTCTCCAGGGAAATAAGATGCCTCCCGGTGCTTCTTATCATAATAGCGTTTCATAGAGTGCTGGGCCTCCTGTAGATGAGTACGTACCTCAGTGAGCATAGCATCTCATTCAACTAACACTTGGTCCAAAGTGATGACTTTGGATGCCCCAGGTTCATATGGTAACAGACAAGGTGGATCTCTGCCATAAACTACCCTGAAAGGTGTAGTTCCCAGTGCTGTGTGGTAAGATGTGTTATAGAAAAATTCTGCCCATGAAAGCCATTTCACCCACCTTCTAGGTGCGTCCCCCACAAAACAACGAAGATACATTTCAATTGTGCGATTGACAACCTCTGTTTGTCCGTCCGTTTGTGGATGATATGCAGATGAAAATGCCAATTGGGTGCCCTGTAATTTGAATAATTCCTTCCAAAATATACTGGTAAAAATGGCAGCCCTGTCACTGATAATGGATGAGGGAATTCCATGTAATCGGACAATGTTGTCCATAAATAATTGAGCGACCTGAGCAGCAGTATATGGATGCGCCAAAGCAATGAAGTGACCATATTTTGAAAACCGATCAATGACGATGAAAGTCACAGATTTACCTGTTGAAATGGGAAGTCCAGCAATGAAGTCCATGGAAATGTCAGACCAGATTTGAGACGGTAGTTGCAGAGGTTGCAGTAGGCCGGCCGGACTTAAAGATTCAGCCTTGTTTCGTTGACAAATCTGACAAGCAGCTACATAATCAGCAATTGGGCTCTTCATGCCCTTCCAGTAAAAGTCCCGACTGATTCGGAAATATGTTTTCTGTTGACCCTCATGTGTGCTATCATGGATAGATGACAGGATGGTGTGAAGAAGTGGGGATGTATTATGCAAAAAAATCCTATTTTTGTAGAGTATGAGACGATCCTGAATCGTCCAATGAGGAGCTGTTGTCCCCTGTTGAATATCCTGATATAATGACATGAGATCCGGATATTGATGTACTTCCTCACGAATCGAATCTAATACCAGTGAGCGTGGGTGATTGATAGCATAAATTTGTGTGGCTGAATTATCCCGACGTGATAAAGCATCAACCCCCAAATTCGAACTACCTAGCTTATAGTGAACCGTAAAATCGAAGCCCATGAGTTTAGTTAACCAATGCTGCTGTGGGGATGTGGTGAGGCGTTGTTCAAGAAGATACTTGAGGCTGCAATGATTTGTACGAATGAGAAATGGTCGTCCCCAAAGATAAGGTGGCCAATGTTGGACAGCCTTGGCTAACCCAATCAATTCCCTCTCATATGCAGCTAACTTATGGTGGTGTTGTCCCAACTGACGGCTGAAATAAGCAATGGGGTGTCCCAATTGTTGTAACACTGCCCCTATACCTCCCCCGAATGCATCATATTCCACCACAAAGTCTCCCTCAAAATCTGGTAATTGTAGGACTGGCGCTGAGGCTAAGGCCTCCTTTAACAGGTGAAAGGCCTGTTCCGCTAAAGAAGACCAGTGGAAGGCATTCTTTTTTAGCAGGTTTTTGAGTGGTGCTGCTATCATGCCATAAGATTGGATAAATTTTCTGTAATATCCCGCTAGGCCCAAAAATCCCTTTAATGCTGTGATGGAGGTGGGAATCGGCCAATCTGTTACTGCTTGTATCATGCTTTGGTCAACTTTCACGCCCACAACTGATATGACGTGGCCCAAATATGCCACCTCAGATGTACCCATAGAACATTTTGATTTATTCAAAACCAAATGATGAGAGCGTAGAATGGTAAACACCTGATGGAGGTGGTGGAGATGTTCTTCCCAATTTTTGCTGTAGACCAGAATGTCATAAAAAAAGACTAACACATAGTTGCGCAGAAGTGATGAAAAAACCTCATTCATGAGGGCCTGAAAGGTGGAGGGTGCATTGGAGAGACCAAAGGGCATGACGAGGAACTCGAAATGACCGTGATGTGTGCGGAAGGCAGTCTTCTCCACATTTGCCGGGTGAACTCTTATTTGATGATAGCCCAATTTCAAATCTAATTTGGTAAAAATTGTAGCACCATGTAACTCATCCAACAAGTCATCCACGACTGGAATGGGGAGCTTGTCCTTAATTGTTTGCAAGTTGAGTTGCCTATAGTCGACACAAAATCTCCATGATTTATCCTTTTTACGTACGAGTAACACTGGTGAGGAAAAAGGAGATCGACTGGGCTGGATCACCCCTTGAGCGAGCATATACATGCACTGTCGTTCTATTTCATCTTTCTGTATATGCGGGTAACGATAAGGCCGCACCACTATTGGATCAGTTCCCAACTTTAAACAAATGCGGTGATCACAATGACGCACTAGTGGTAGACCCATAGGATCATTAAATAAATCCGCAAATGCTGTAAGTAAAGGAGCTAACTGATCATCACCAGTGTGCTGAAGCTGTAAAGTGTGAAGTGCGTTAGGTACCTGTGCCACAATACCTTGTAATGTAATCTGGCCTTGTGGTGCTGAAAATGTCATAGTCTGAGCCTGAAAGTCCCATAATATAGGTCCTAAGAACTGGAGCCATTTGACCCTGAGGACCAAATCAAATCCAGCCAATGGAATGACTAGTAAATCTGCCTGAAATGAATGCCCCTCAATGGTGAAAGGGGTGTTAGCACATAACCCTATACTAGCAATTTTGGCCCCATTGGCCACTAAAACTGAGAGTCACCTTTGTTGTTGAATTGCCAATCCCAATTGTTGCACGGCTGGTTCACTGATAAAATTATGTGTGTTGCCCGAATCAACTAAAGCAAGTAGCATGAGATGATGTAACCTGACCTTTACCTGCATGGTATTAGAACTACGCAGGCCATGCATGGCATGGAGGGAGAGCTCTGGTTCCTGTTGTACCTCTTCAACAATTTCATTTTCAAGAAGCTCTTCTGAATCTTCTTCCAACAGTTCAATACTGAATAAACGTTTACAGGTATGTCCTGGCAGGAATTGTTCGTCACAATTAAAACATAGGCCCTTTGCTTTTCGAGCGTCCATTTCATGTTTAGTCAAAAATTTATGTGGCATAGAGTGTGGAGGCACACTGGTAGCCTGATCTGCTCGGTTAGGGGCAGAGGACCCAAAACGTGGACCAGATGCAGTACCCTATATTCCATTATTCCAAAATGGTTTTCGTTGTAAAGACTCTTTTAGAACTCTCTGTTTGTGTTCCACAACTCTGGCATAATTCATTGCTGAGTTCAAATCTGTCGGACCAAGTAATTCCACTTCCAATCTAACCGCCTCTTTCAATCCAGCATTAAAAATCTGAACATGTAGGTGAGGAGGAACAAATTCACTAGCTCGGGCCAACCTTTCTTGGAACATTTTTTTGGTAAACTTCTAAGGTGCTTGTCTATTTAAAGTTGATCAATTCTCCCACTGGGTTGCTGCCAGCTGGAGGTCCAAACCTCAACTGGCAAGCATGTTTAAAGTGCAGCCAATCCTGAATGGAATGGACATTTCAGTAGTGATGGAACCACATGAGCGCTTCATCGAGCAGGTGGTAGGCAGCAAAAGTAACCTTGTCCATTTCCACCGTTTATTGATGATAGAAGAATTGTTCACATTTCGTGAACCACAGTAAAGGATCTTTAGAGCCATCATATGTAGGAAAGTTAAGTTTAAAGTACCTTGGAACCGCTGATGGTCTTTGTGTGTGAGTTGCCATGGAACCCATTGGTTGGCGTAGGGGTGGATTTGGTGGTGGCGTGAATTGTTGGTGGGGTACTGGTTGTGGTTGAAAATTGGTTGCTGGTGGTGGCGTTGGTGCTTGAAGTGCAGCAAGTTGTCAGATGACGGTTTGTAGAGATGATTCCAGTGTTTGTAAGGTATTATTGATGTGAGAAATTTCAGTACCTTGAACAGTGGATCATTGTTGAAGTTCTGAAAGTACTTGACGTATGTCCTCTGGAGAAGAGGAATCACCGAGGGTGGACCTGTCTGATACCACGTTGTTAGGATCCTCACGAACCATGGATCTTGTCACCCTCCTCTCTTCTCTTCCTTCCATCACCTTGCTTGACGTTGAGATGGAATGAGGGATTGATGGGTATTGAATTTCGGAAAGGAGAATTGGGGGAAAAACGAAAGAGAGCTTGAAGGAGCTCTTGACCTGTTTATCTAATTTACTCTAGCTAAAGTAGACTCAATTCATAATTCTCATTACCCTAGCCATCCCCTTAAATATGGTTTAGGACGTCCAAAACACTAAAGACCTCTTGGGTCAATGGTTCAAACCAATAAATGCTAAACCAACCCAAATCAAAGACAAAAAAAAACCAAGAAACAATTACATGGAAATTGAAAAACACATTCATTAATTCCTACACCTGTTGGTAACTTGTGATGCTATAGAGTCCATAACAGTATCATACTCTGGGGCAAAAATAATCAGAGAAGATGGACTTACCTCGGTAGGATACGACAACTCAGTAGGTATGGGTGTCAGCCAGTGTTTCTAGGGGCAGAATAGTTTCAATAGCACGGGACACAACCGATCGAGGAGAACCTTGTACTGAAGATAAACCTGGAGGAGCATTAACAGAATAATATGGAGAGTCTTCAAAAAATGTGACATCCCTAGACACATGAAAACTCTAAAGAGAGATATTATTGCAAACATAACCCTTTTTTGTGCGAGAGTATCCTAAAAATATGCACTTCACAGATTTGGGATCAAGTTTACTGTGTTTTGGGGAGGAAATATAGACAAAACATTGACATCCGCAGACTCTCAAGGGAAGTGAAAAAGGATCATCATCAGGTAATAATAGAGAGTAGGGAGACTTTGTACCAAGAACAGAAAAGGGTAACCGGTTTATAAGTAAACGTGCGATAAAAACTACATGCGGCCAACAAAAGTATAGAACTTGCATGGCATATAGAAAACCACGAGCTACCTCAAGAATATGATGGTTCTTCCATTCGGCTACACCATTTTTTTGAGAGGTGTAGGAACATGATGTCTTATGAATAATGCCATTTTGTTGACAAAATGAGTCAAGAGCTTTGGATGTGTATTCTTTGACATTATCCGACCGAAGGACTTCAATTTTTTGCCCAAACTGAGTGAGTACCATTTTATGAAAATATATAAATATCAATGGTATTTTAGAATGATCTTTAAACAAAAATAACAAAGTAATATGAGTGAATTCATCAATGAATGGAATAAACTATTTCACTTGAGAAATGTTGGAGACACTCAAGGGTCATACATCAATATGAATTAACTAAAAAGGAGAGACAATTTAAATTTCTGGACAAGCTAAGTATGTAAACCTTTGATGTTTACTCATTTGACATGCTTCACAACGAAGGTTCGACTGTGCTTTAGGAAAAATATGATGAAAAGATTGGGTAGACGGATGTCCCAACTGATTGTGCCATAACCTAGTTTCATTATCACAGGTGGATGTAGTATTTATTTTTGGCACATCTAGGTAGTAGAGCCCCCCTTGTTCATGGCCTCCACCAATCACCCACTTCGTTGTAAGATCCTAAAACACACATGAAGTGGGTGAGAAAGTGATAGAGCAATTAAAATGTTTGGTGAGCTGACTAATCGATAAAAGATTCTAAGGGAAAGTAGGAACAAAAAGGATATCGGTGATCAGAAGTGAAGGTGTAATAGAAGTGGATCTTTCCCTTGAAATTTAGTTTGTGAACCATGTGCAATGGTAACAAATTTATGTGAAAGACATGGAGAAACTGAGTATAGTAGATGTCTGTTACTTGTAAGATGCTCGGAGGCTCCTGAGTCAATTATACAGGATTAAGAGGAAGCTAAAAACATACCTGAAGTGGTGGTGGTAGCGGTTGGTGAAGAAGTACTTGGGGAGGACCCCATCATGGTCTTCATTTTCTAGAATACTTCATTGTTGTTGGAAGATAGGCCCATGTTATGGTCCCTAGTCATGGATCGAGTAACTCAGCGTGAGATTTGTGAATACAGCATTGTAATAGAGCTACTGCTCTCGGTAAGGAAGGAGAAAGATCATTTCTTTGTCTTGATCTCGGATAGGAGGAAAGCAGCCTCCTTTGTGAGTCTATGCTGCTGTTTTGGGTAAGGGTAGAGAGCCCTTACTGCTGCTGCTCGGACAGGGGGGAAACGAATCCCTTTTTGGTCATGGAAAAGAGGGTTTGGAACCCTCTTGGCTACTGTTCTGTTAGGGGCTGAAAAGCCTCTAACTTGGATAACCTTTAGATCAAGGGTAAGGGTTTCCTAAACTTCTTCTTGCTGGCCTTGAGGCTGAGATGACTAATACTAGTGCTGCTCATGACAAGAGGATTGAGAGACCTTTACCCTGGCTCGGAAAGGAGGGTAGAGTCCCTCTCTGGCTGCTGGTGATGGAAGGGAGGCTGAATCCTCTGTTTGAACTCGGAAAAGGGAAACCAACTCCCCTCTCTTCTTCGGTATTGATCAATGGAAAACAACAATCACAATAGGAGAGAAAGATATTCAGATTCAAGAGGGAACCTGGACCAAGAGCTCATCAAGGAGATCTCCAAACCCTAGAGTTTGTCAAGGAGAACTCCAAACCCTGTTTAACCTAATTCAAGACTTGCCTTTTTCTCATTCCCTTGCCCTCTAAGTAGACTTGACATCCCCACTAGTTTTAGGGTTAAATATTAAAATTCTGCTCCTTTGGCAATTTAAATTAAATAACGCATAAAAAACGAATTTAAAACAATATGGAAAGAAAGCTATTAACTCTGTAACTCAGTGCGCCTCCGTTGTATGACTCGGTTAGCTATTGAGTCCTCAACATCTGCCTCCCCTTGGAGAAAGATTTTGTCCTCAAGCTCGTAAGCTGGGTAGACCTGTTTGAAGGTGTCCAACTCTTCCCATGTTGCTGCATCAGGTTCTGTAGCTGTCCACTGGACTAGAATCTCCTATTGGTCATTGACCAAATGGGCGCGTAACTCTGCGGCTGGTGTAAGAATGATGTGTTAGTTGTCCATTGGAGGAAGGAACGGAGTGAATGTGGGTGGTCATCTCGTATATGCTTTCAGGAGGGATACATGAAACACATCATGCAGCTTGGCCATGGTTGGTAGTTGTATTTGATAGGCCACTGGTCCCACACGTTGAATAATAGAGAAAGGCCCAAAGTACTTGGGTGAGAGCTTATGGCGTGGTGGTCCGGCAATGGACTGCTGGCGGTATGATTGTAGGCGTAACCAAATGTTGTCCCCTACCTTGTACTAGACGTCTCGGTGTCCCTTGTCGTAGACATCTTTCATGTGAACCTGAGCTCGCTGTAGGAATTTTGCAATATTTTGTAATGTGCCAGTCATGATGCTGTATATGCAAGAGCCATAGGAAGGTATGTGCCAGTCATGATGCTGTATATGCAAGAGCCATAGGAATACAATGTGCATACTTGGAGAATCGATCGACCACCACAAATAATACTGATTTTCTGGCTTATTGTGGAAGACCCTCGACTAAGTCCATCGAAATATCGGGCCATACCTGTGTAGGGAGGGCAAGAGGTTGTAGAAGACCTGCTAGACTTAAGTGGTTAGCTTTGTTGCATTGACATACCTGACATGTGGAGACATATGTCGCTATGGTGGTCTTCATGGCTTGCCAATAAAAATCTGCTCGTATGCGCTGCAAAGATTTTTGGATGCCTTCATGTGTTTTGTCATGGTAGGCAGAGAGGATGGCTGGAATCAACTCGAAAGTTTGGGGAAGATAAATCCACTGTTTGTAGCAAATAAGGGAATCCTGGATGGACCGCTTAAAATCCATTGTCCCCTATGTAATTTTTCTATGTAGCTCCTATAGGACAGGAAGAGTGGCATGGGCTTCTCTCACTAAGTCTAGAATGAGGAAACAAGGTTGGGTGATCGTGATAAGACATCTGTTTCCTTATTTAATTTTACTGAACTGTACTCAACTGAAAAATCAAATCCCATCAACTTACTAATACAGTGTTGTTGTGGTGAAATCGTGAGACATTGTTCAAGTAAGAATTTAAGGCTATAATGATCAGTATGGATGAGAAATGCACGACCCCATAAGTAAGGACGCCAGTGTTGGACCGCCTTGGCCAACCCGATTAATTCTCTTTCATACGATGACGTGCTGCCAACAGCTTGCAAAAATATGAAATGGGGTGCGACTGCTGCTGTAAGATGACCCCAATGCCCCCACTGGATGCATCACACTCAACCACAAATAAGTCCTCAAAATTGGGAAGTTGTAGGACAGGGGTGGAGACAAGAGCTTGTTTGAGGGCCTCAAAGGACTGTGTGGCCTCCTCATTCTAATTAAAGGAATTCTTCTTGAGGAGACTGGTCAATGGTGCTGCCAAGGGATTGTAATTCTGAATGAATTTGTGGTAGCATGTGGATAGGCCCAAAACTCCTCTCAAAGTTGAGCAAGACTTTGGCTATGGTCAATCATGAATTACCTGAATCTTCTTAGGATCAACAGTGACCCCCGTAGGTGATATAATATTTCTGAGATAGGTGACATGTGATGCCGCAAAAGAGCATATGGATTTCTTCAAATAGAGCTGATGGGCTCGTAAATGCACTAAATGCTCTTCCCCGAACTTGTTGTATATGAGTATATCATAAAAAAAACAAGTACGAATTTTGAAAGATAGTTCCTAAATACCTCATTCATCAGTACTTGAAAAGTGGATGGTGCATTTGATAATTGGAATGGCATGTCCACAAAGTCAAAATGGCCGTGATGTGTGTGGAAGGGTGTCTTCTCGATGTCGGAGGGGTGCCTACGAAGCTGATGATATCCACAGCGTAAATCAAGTTTAGTGAAGACCCACGACCCATGTAATTCATCCAGGAGCTCCTCCACTACCGGAATAGGAAACTTATCCTTCACTGTTTGAGCATTTAACTCCCTATAATCGATACAAAATCTCCATGTGACATCATGTTTCTTCACGAGCAAGACGGGTGAAGATAAAGGGGATCAACTACTGCGAATAAGGCCCTTTTGTAACATAGCCTGACACTGTTGCTCGATTTCATCCTTCTATAGGTGGGGATACCGGTACGGTCAAACTACCACCACATCAGAACCTAGTTTTAAACAGATCATATGGTCACAGTGTCTCAAGGGAGGCAATCCAAAAGGCTCATGGAAGAGGTCTGAGAACTCGTCGAGAATTTTTTCGATAGTGCTAACCAATTGGTCTTGTGTGTGAATGGTATGAGGTGTTGGGGTTTGTCCACCTGACTGCCCTGTAATAGCACTTGGCGTCCGCTCAAGACAAAGCTCGTAGTTAAAGAAGAGAAGTCCCACAGTATGGATCCCAATGATTGTAACCATTTAATGCCTAACACCATATCAAATCCTACCAAAGGTATGACAAAAAAATTATGAATGAAATAAAGTCATACCAATTGAAAATTTTACCACTTTACTTATCCCGTAGCTAGGCGGTTGGGTGTGGATTGAAAATTTTACCACTTTACCACTTTTCTCCCCATTAGCCACTGAAACTATGGCGGTTGGGTGTGGATGGATTTGTAACTGAAGATGTTGAGCTGCTGTCAAGCTAAGAAAATTGTGTGTACTTTCTGAATCCACTAGTCCCATACGTTCTTGGTCAAGGACTCGAGCTCTGACTTGCATAGTTTTTGCAGATTTCTGCCCAGTAATGGCATGCAGAGAGATGGCAGGTGGTTCCTCCTCAATAAGATCATCACTAGTTTCAGTATCCTTTGTTTCATCCACTTCGAGCCAGAACAACCTTTTAAATTGGTGGCCTGCCCTATATGGTTCATCACAGTTGTAGCACAGATTCTAGGATCTCCGTTCTGCCATCTTAGAATTGGTTAACTTATTGATATACTGAGGTGGGGGTTACTAGGGCGTGTGTCGGATACCAGAGTTGGAATTGGATTAGTTCTGGGTGGTGGTAATGCAGGATGTGGCACTTGAAGAGATGTATTTCATCGCCCTCGCCAATTGGAAGAAGGGTTTCGTTCCCCTTGCCAAACTGGCCTACGATGCTGAAGTCATTGCCATTGTTCCATTGCTCGAGCTAAATTCATTGCCCAAGCCAAATCTGAAGGTGAATTAAGTTCCACCTCTAACCTCAGAGATTCAGTGAGGCCTGCCATAAATAAGTGGACTTGCTGGTTGCCTTGTACCAACCGGCAGAGTGAGCCAATTTTTCTTCAGACTATTTTTGATAGAGTTCAACAGACCCGGTTTGTCTCAATAGGACCAAAATCTCCCAAGAGGTTGCTGTGGGCGAGGGCCAAATAAAAAATTGTCGTACCACAAAATTTTCCTAGAAAGAATTTTCTGCTTCAATTTTTTTTTTAGAAAACATGAAACACTAATGGTCCCTGGAGACATATTTATAGTAGAAATAATTTCCAAACCTTTCCTAAAAAATGCTTAAACATGGCTATATAATGGTATAAAGTCATTTGTTTTTTGTAAAAATTTCCAAACGAAAAACTTTTCCTGGTTTGAATTTTTAGAGACAAAACTATTTTGAGGAAGCATGAAACACTAATGGTCCGTAGAGATGTATTTTTACTAGAAATTATTTTCCTATAGTTCCTGAAGAAATGCATCAAGATGGCCATATAGTGGTATAAAGTCTTTTGTTTTAGCAAATATTACCGAACCACTAAATTTTCTTGGTTTGAATTTTCAACTTCAAATAATTTTCAGGAAAGATGAGACTCTAATGGTCCTTGGAGACATTTTTTTTTTTACAAAAACTAGTTTTCCAAACATTCCTAAAAAAAACATTATTATGGCAATAAAGTTGTATAAAGTCATTTGTTTCTACAAAAATTGTTGAACCACAAAATTTTCAAGGTTTGTATTTTTTGCTTCAAAATTGTTTTCAAGAAATATGAGACACTAATGTTCTGAGGAGATGTATTTTTACTAGAAATACTGTCCACCCATTCCTAAATAATTGCATCAACTAGAACTTATTGATGTATAAAGTCATTTTTTCAGTAAAAATTGCTAAACTGCAAAATTTTCCTGGGTTGAATTTTCAACTTCAAAAATATTTTCAGGAAACAAGAAGCCCAAATGGTCCCTAATGTAGTTGATTTACTAGAAAAACTTTCCTAACTATTCCTAAAAAATGTATAAACATGGCCTTATAGTGTATAAAGTCATTTGTTGTAGAAAAAATTGTCAAGTCACAAAAATTTCATGCTTTAAATTTTTAACTTCAAAATTATTTTTAAGAAACTTGAAACACTAATGGTCTCTATAGACATAGTTTTAATAGTAATAAATTCCCAACCATTCCTAAAAAATTGCAAAAGCATGAACTTAGAGTGATATAAAGTTATTTGTTTCTGAAAAAATTTCTGAACCACAAAATTTTCCTAGTTTGAATTATCAACTTCAAAACTGTGATCATAAAAGGGGAGACTCTAATGGTCCCTGAAGACGTATTTTTCCTAGAAATATTTTCCCATCCTTTAAACAAATGCATAATTATGGACTTAGAGTTGTATAAAGTCATTTTTTTCAAAAAAAATTATCATACCTCAAAATTTTAAAGGTACGAATTTTCATCTTCAAAATTGTTTTCATGAAACATGAAACACTAATGGTCCCTAGAGATGTATTTTTACTAGACATACTTTCCAAACAAAACCTAAAATATTGCATAAACCTAAAGAAATACTTTCCAAACCAAACCCAAAAATTGACAATCCGCAAAATTGTTGTGGTATGAATTTTCAACTTCAAAACAATTTTCAGGAAACATGAAACACTAATGGTCTCCGGAGACGTATTTTTTTCTAGAAAAGTTGTCCCAAAAATTCCTTAAAAATTCATAAACGTGGCCTTATAGTTGTATAAAGTCATTTGTTGAAGTAAAAATTCTCGTACCTCAAAATTTTCCTTCTTTGAATTTTCCTGCATCAAATTTTTTTTCGGGAAACATGAAACACTAATCGTCCCTGGAGATGTATTTTTACTAGAAATACTTTCCAAAACTTTCCTAAAAATGCATATAGATGGCCTTATAGTGGTATAAAGTCATTTGTTTTTGCAAAAATTTCCGAACTTCAAAATTTTCCTGGTTTGAATTTTTTCCTGCAGAACTTTTTTTAGGAAACATGAAACACTAATCGACCCTAGAGATAAATTTTTTCTAGAAATTCTTTCTCAACCATTCCTGAAAAAACGCATAAATATGGCCTTATAGTGGTATAAAGTCTTTTGTTTCAGCAAATATTATTGAACCACAAAATTTTCCAGGTTTAAATTTTCTGCTTAAAAAATATCTTCAGGACAGACGAGACTAATGATCCCTGGACATTTATTTTTCCTAGAAATACATTTCAAAACGTTCATAAAAAATTCATTATTATGGCCATTAAGTTGTATAAAGTAATTTCTTTTAGCAAAAATTGTCGTACCACAAAATTTTCCAGGTTTTAATTTTTTGCTTCAAAACTACTTTCAGAAAATATGAGACACTATTGGTCTCAAAAGATTTTTTATGAGAAATTCTTCCCCAAAAATTCCTAAAAAATTGCATAAACTTGACCTTATAGTGGTATAAAGTCATTTGTTTTAGTAAAAAATGTCAAACCACAAAAGTTTCATGGGTTGAATTTTCAACCTCCAAACTATTTTCAAGAAACATGAAACACTAATGGTCCCTAAAGATGTATTTTTGGTAGAAATACTTTCCCGACCATTTCTAAAAAAATGCACAAACATGGACTTATAGTTGTATAAAGTCATTTTTTACAGCAAAAATTGCCAATCACAAAAATTCCCTAGTATGAATTTTCAACTTTAAAACTATTTTCAGGAAACATGAAACACTAATAGTCTCTGGAGATGTATTTTTACTAGAAATACTTTCCCAACCATTCCTTAAAAAATGCATAAACATGACGTTATAGTTGTATAAAGTCATTTGTTTTAACAAAAATTGTTGACCTCAAATTTTCTTTGTATGAATTTTCTGTGTCAAATTTTTTTTTAGGAAACATGAAATACTCATGGTCAATCGAGATGTATTTTCAACAGAAATAATTTCCAAACATTTACTAAAAAATGCATAAACATGGCCTTATGGTGGTATAAAGTCATATGTTTTTACAAAGATTTCCAAAGCCTAAAATTTTCCTGGTTTCAATTTTTTGCTTCAAAACTATTTTCAGGAAACATAAAACTATAATGGTCCCTTTGGATGTATTTTTAATATAAATGCTTTCCCAACCATTCCTGAAAAAAATCCATAAACAAGGCCTTATTGGTAATAAAGTCTGTTGTTTCATCAAATATTACCGAACCACTAAATTTTCCTGGTTTGAATTTTCAGCTTGAAAACAATTTTTAACAAAGATGAGACTCTAATGGCCCCTGGAGACATTTTTTTTTTAAAAGAAATAGTTTTCCAAACGTTCCTAAAAAAATGAATTATTGTGGCCATAAAGTTGTATAAAGTCTTTTGTTTATGCAAAAATTGTCGAACCACAAAATTTTCTAGGTTTGAATTTTTAGCTTCAAAATAGTTTTAGGAAACACGAGACACTAATGATATCTAGAGATGTATTTTTACTATAAATATTTTTCAACCATTCCTAAAAAATTGTATAAACATGAACTTATTGTGGTAAACAGTCATTTGTTTCAGTAAAGATTAAACCATCAATTTTTCTTGGCTTGAATTTTCAACTTCAAAACAATTTTTAGGAAACATGAAGCCCTCATGGTCCCTAAAGTAGTAGTTCTATTAGAAATACTTTCCCAAAAATTCCTTAAAAATGCATAAACATGGCCTTATAGTTGTATCAAGTCATTTGTTTCAAAAAAAATTGTCAAAAACAAAAACATTTCTGGTTTAAATTTTCAACTTCAAAACTATTTTAAGGAAATATTAAACACAAATGGTCCCTGTATATGTATTTTACTAAAAATACTTTCCCAAAAATTCCTAAAAATATGCATAAGCATGACCTTATAGTTGTGTAAACTCGTATGTTTTAGCAAAAGTTGTTGAACCTCAAATTTTCCTTGTATGAATTTTTTGCTCCAAAATATTTTTCAGAATACATGAAACACTAATGGTCCTTACAGATGTATTTTTAATATAAATTCTTTCCAAACCATTCCTAAAAAAAATCATAAACATGGCCTTATAGTGGTAGAAAGTCTTTTGCTTCAACAAATAGTGTCAAACCACTAAATTTTCCTGGTTTGAATTTTCTGCTTCAAAAATGTTTTCAGGAAAGACGAGACTAATGATCCCTATAGACGTATTTTTAATAGTAATACTTTTCCAAACTTTGATTAAAAAATGCTTTATTATGGCCGTAAAGTTGTATAAAGTCATTTCTTCCAACAAAAATAGTCGAACCACAATTTTTCTGGTTTGAATTTTTTGCTTCAAAACTGTTTTAGGGAACCTTGAGACACTAACGGTCTCTGGAGATGAATTTTTATAAGAAATAGTTTCCCAATAATTCCTTATACAATGCATAAACATGATATTATAGTTGCATAAAGTTATTTGTTTCACAAAAAATTGTCGAACCACAAAATTTCCATGGTTTGAATTTTCAGCTTCAAAACAATTTTTAGGAAAGATATGACTCTAATGGTCCTTGAGACTTTTTTTTTACAACAAATTTATTTCTAAATGTTCTTAAAAAATTTATTATTTTGGCCATAAAATTGTATAAAGTCTTATGTTTCGGAAAAAACTATCGAACCACTAAATTTTCCATGTTAGAATTTTTAGATTCTAAATTGTTTTCAAGAAACATGAGTCACTACGGGTCTCTGGAGATGTATTTTTACTAGAAATACTTTCCCAACCATTCCTTCAAAATTGAATAAACTAGACCTTATAGTGGTATAAAGTCATTTGTTTCATGAAACCCTAATTGTCTCTAGGCTAGTATTTTTTACTAGAAATACTCTCCCAACTATTCCTAAAAAAAGAATAAACATGGCCTTATAGTTGTATAAAGTCATTTGTTTAAGCAAAAAATATCGAACAACAAAATTTTCCTAGTTTGACACACTAATGATCCCTGGAGATCTATTTTTACAATTAATAATTTCCTAGCCATTCCTACAAAAATGCAAAAACATGACATTAGAGTGGTATAAAGTCATTTATTTCAAACAAAATTGACAAACCACAAAATTTTATTGGTTTTAATTTTCAACTTCAAAATTGCTATCAAGAACAGTGAGACTCTAATGGTCCATGCAGATGTATTTTGACAAGAAATATTTTCCCAACCTTTCCAGAAAATTGCATAAACTTGGCCTTATAGTTGTATAAAGTCATTTGTTTTAGCAAAAATTGTTGTACATCAAAATTTTCATGGTATGAATTTTTAGCTTCAAAATTTTTTTCAAGAAGCATGAAACACTAACGGTCCCTGGAGGTGTATTTTTACTAGAAATACTTTCCCAACCATTCCTAAAAAATTGCATAAATATGGCCTTGTAGTTGTACAAAGTCATTTATTACAACAAAAATTGTCAAACCACAAAATTTTCCTGGTATGAATTTTCAACTTCAAAACTATTTTAAGGAAACTTGAAACACTAATTGTCCCTGAAGAGGTATTTTTACAAGAAATACTTTCCCAACGGTTCTTGGAAAAATGCATCAATATGATCTTATAGTTGTATAAAGTCATTTGTTTTAGCAAAAAATGTTGAACCTTAAATTTTCCTTGTATGAATTTTCTGCTTCAAAATTGTTTTCAGGAAACATGAAACACTATTGGAAAATTTCTGAACCATAAAATTTTATTGGTTTCAATTTTTAGCTTCAAAACGATTTTTAGGAAATATGAAACACTAATAGTCCCTGGAGATTTATTTTTAATATAAATATTTTCCCAACCATTCCCGAAAATGTATAAACATGGCCTTATAGTGGTATAAAGTCTTTTGTTTCAACAAATATTGCCAAACCACTAAATTTTCTTGGTTTGAATTTTCTGCTTCAAAAATATTTTTAGGAAAGATCAGACTAATGATTCCTGGAGACGTATTTTTACTAGTAATAATTTTCCAAACGTTGTTATAAAATGCATTATTATTGCCATATAGTTATGGAAAATTATTCCTTAAGCAAAAATTGTTGTACCACAAAATTTTCGTGGTTTGAATTTTTTGTTTCAAAACTGTTTTCAGGAAACTTGAGACACTAATAGTCTCTGGAGATGAATTTTTACAAGAAATACTTTCCTAAACATTCCTAAAAAAAGCATAAACATGACCTTAAAGTTGCATAAAGTCATTTATTTTAGTAAAAATTGTCGAACCACAAATTTTTTGTGGTTTAAATTTTCTGCTTCAAAATAGTTTTCAGGAAAGACGATACTCTAATGGTCCCTGAAGATGTTTTTTACAAGAAATAGTTTTCCAAATGTTCCTAAAAATAATGTATTATTGTGGCCATAAAGTTGTACGAAGTCATTTGTTTCAGTAGAAATTGTCGAACCACTAAATTTTCCAAGTTTAAATTTTTAGCTTCTAAACTGTTTTCAGGAAACATGAGACACGAAAGGTATCTGGAGATGTATGTGTACTAGAAATAATTTCCCAACCATTCCATCAAAATTTCATAAACTAGACCTTATAGTTGTATAAAGTAATTTGTTTTAATCAAAATTGTCGAACCACATAATTTTCCTGGGTATGAAGTCCTTTTTTATGCAAATGTCGTACCTGAAAATTTCATGGAATAAATTTTCAACTTCAAAACTCTTTTCAGGAAACTTGAAACACTAACGGTCCAATGAGATGTATTTTTACTAGAAATATTTTCCCAACCATTCCTTAAAAAAATGCATAAACATGGCCTTATAGTCGTATACGGTCATTCATTTTAGCAAAAATTGCCACACCACATGATTTTCCTCATATGAATTTTCAACTTCAAAACTATTTTAAGAAACATGAAACACAAATGGTTCCTAGAGACATATTTTATTAGACATACTTTTCCAACCATTCCCTAAAAAATGCATAAACATGAATATATCATTTGTTTCAGCAAAATTTGTTGTACCTCAAAATTTTCTTGGTATGAATTTTCAACATCAAAACTATTTTCAGGAAACATGAAACATTAATAGTCCCTGGAGCCATATTTTTACAAGAAATACTTTCCCAACCATTCTTAAAAAAGGCATAAACATGGCCTTATAATTGTATAAAGTCATTTATTCAAAAACAAATGTCAAACCACAAATTTTCTTGGTATGAATTTTTAGCTTCAAAACTATTTTTAGGAAACATGAAACACAAATGGTCCCTAGAGACGTATTTTTACTAGAATTACTTTCCTAACCATTACTAAAAAAATGTATAAACATGGCCTTATAGTTGTATAAAGTCATTAGTTTCGGCAAAAATTTCCAAACCCCATAATTTTTTTAGTTTGAATTTTTTGCTTCAAAACTATTTTCAGGAAACATGAAACACTAAAGGTCCGTAGAAATATATTTTTACTAGAAATTCTTTCCCAATCATTCCTTAAAATGCATAAACATGGCCTTAGAGGGTTATAGGGTATAAAGTAATTTGTTTCAACAAATATTGTCGAACCACAAAATTTTCTAGGTTCATAAAAAATGTTTTCAGGAAAGACAAGACTAATGATCCCTGGAGACATATATTTACTAAAAATAATTTTCCAAACGTTCATAAAAAATTCATTATTATGGCCATAAAGTTGTATAAACTAATTTCTTTCATAAAAAATTTACGAACAAAAAAAATTTCCTGGTTTATATTTTTTGCTTCAAAAATGTTTTCAGGAAACATGAGATACTAATGGTCTCTGGAGATGTATTCTTACAAGATATACTTTCCCAACCATTCCTAAAAAAATGCATAAACGTGACCTTATAGTGGCATAAAGTCATTTGTTTCAGCAAAAATTGTCGAACCACAAAATTTTCTTGGTTTGAATTTTTTGCTTCACAACAATTTTTAGGAGAGACGAGACTCTAATGGTCCATGGTGACACTTTTTTAAAAAAAAATAGTTAACCAAACGTTCCTAAAAAAGGCATTATTTTTTCAGTAGTATAAAGTCATTTGTTCTACAAAAATTGTTGAACCACCAAATTTACCAAGTTTGAATTTTTATCTTCATAAATATTTTCTGGAAACGTGAGACACTAATGATCCTTGGAGATTTATTTTTACAAGAAATACTTTCCCAACTATTCCTAAAAAAATTGCATAAACTGGAGCTTAAAGTGGTATAAAGGCATTTGTATTAGTAAAAATTATGACCCACAATTTTTTCTTGGGTTGAATTTTCAACTTCAAAACTATTTTCAGGAAACATGAAGCCCTAATGGTCACTTAAGTAGTATTTTAACTAGAATAATTTCCCAACCATTCCTAAAAAATGCATAAACATGGCCTTATAGTTGTATAAAGTCATTTGTTTTACCAAAAATTGTCAAACCACAAAATTTTCATGGTCTGAATTTTTTAGCTTCAAAACTATTTTCAAGAAACTTGACAAACTAATGGTCCCTGGAGACATATTTTTCCTGGAAATAATTTCCCAACCATTTTTAAAAAATGCAAAAACATGACCTTAGAGTGGTATAAAGTCATTTGTTTTAGTAAATATTGACGAACCACAAAATTTTCCTGGTTTGGATTTTTGAGTATGAAACTATTATTAGGAAAAGTGAGACTCTTATAGTCCCTAGAGATGTATTTACCTGGAAATATTTTTCCAACCTTTCCAAAAAATATGCATAAACATGTCCTTATAGTTGTATAAAGTCAATTGTTACAGCAAAAATTGTTCTACCTCAAAATTTTCCTTGTTTGAATTTATAGCTTCAAAACTATTTTTAAGAAACTTAAAACACTAATGGTCCCTGGAGACATATTTTTACAAGTAATAATTTCCCAACCATTCGTAAAAAATTTCAAAAACATGACCATAGAGTGGTATGAAGTGATTTGTTTCAGCAAAAATTTTCGAACCACAAAATTTTCTTGGTTTGAATTGTCAACTTCAAAACTGTTTTCTGGATAGGGGAGAATCTAATAGTCCCTGGAGACATATTTTTCGTAGAAATATTTTCCAAACCTTTCTAAAAAAAAGCATAAACGTGGCCTTATAGTTGTATAAAGTCATCTGTTTCAGCAAAAATTGTCGTACCACAAAATTTTCATGGTATGAATTTTCAGCTTCAAAACCATTTTCAAGAAACATGAAACACTATCGGTCTCTGGAAATGTATTTTTACTATAAATACTTTCCCGACCATTCCTATAAAAAAGCATAAACATGTGCATATAGTTGTATAAAGTAATTTATTTTAGCAAAAATTGTCGATCCACATGTTACAATGTGTGACCCACCATGGTGCACGAGCTGGTGGGACCCACCATGAGGACGTTGGATGCCAAGAAGAGTGCTCACCCAAGCTAGCACGAGTTAAGAAGATAAGAAGCACAAGCTGAAATGAGTTAAAAGACTTGAAATTCAAGTGGGACCCACAAAGATACCACGAGCTGGTAATCTTATCAATATGAGTTGGAAGATCATGTGGGACCCACAAGGATAAGGCCACGAGCTGGCCCACATTATTGAAGAAGAGTTCTCGTTCAACTTATATTAGACCTCTAGTAGATTGTGTTATCTTTTCATGATAGACTTATCTTAGAGAATTAGAGTTGGAATGTAACTAGGAGATTGAAAGGTGTTGAATTTACAGAAAAGATAAAAACTTCATTGACTTATTGTAATCAGTGTACATGAACCTATATTTATAATAGAGGAAGGTATTAGAGTCCAATTACATTAAAACTACCTTTGTCCCAATTACACCCAAACTCTAACACTTAAATATGAGTCCTAGCAAAATTAAATGACTCAATATAGATAAAAGACAAACATAAAACAAACTACAACTCTTTTAGGACGTGACCATAAGATAAAGATGCCTTTCTGAGTCCTTCTTGATCTTCCAACTGATGTGATAAGGATGCCAGCTCATGGTAATCATTGTGGATCCTACTTCTTATGTGCTTGGGCCCATCTTGTGGGTCTTCCTTGGTTGTGTGGCCCATCTTATAATACTCTTAGATATGTGGGTCTTCCATGGTCGTGTGAGCTTGGGCATATCTTCCAAAAAAAGGTTAATTGTATAAGGACTCTATCCCTTTCTCTACTATAAATAGAGGTGTTGTAATTCAGAATTAATCAAGTTACACATCTCCTTCTTGAGTAAATCTCTCTCTTTGCTTGGCACACATCTCTCTTTTCCTTTTTTCTTCTCTCTACCCGAGAGCTTCCATTTTCTTCTTTTTCTTTCTCCTTTCTCTTGCTCAGAATATTTGAAAAAGGATTCTAAATTAAACATGGTATCAGAGCATTAAATTTAGGATCCCTCGAATGCTATAAAGAAGATAAGATCAACACCACTCAAAGAAGGCTCTTTTGTGAAACAAGAAACACTAATGGTCCTTAAAGACATATTTTTACAAGAAATAAATGTAAAACCTTTTCCTAAAAAATTCATAAACATGACCTTATAGTGGTATAAAGTCATTTGTTTCTACAAAAAATTTTGAACCACAAAATTTTCCTTGTTTGTATTTTTAGCTTCAAAACTTTTTCAGGAAACATGAAACACTAATGGTCCTTGGAGATATATTTTTACTAGAAATTCTTTCCCAACCTTTCCTGAAAAAATGCATAGACAAGGCCTTTTAGTGGTATGAAGTCTTTTGTTTCAGAAAATAATACTGAACCACTAAATTTTACTTATTTGAATTTTCTACTTCAAAATTTTTTCAGGAAAGAAGAGACTAATAATCCCTACTGACGTATTTTTATTATAAATACTTTTCCAAATGTTCATAAAAAATGCATCATGATGGCCATAAAGTTTTATAAAGTCATTTCTTTCAGCAACACAAGTCGTACAACCAAATTTTCCTGGATTGAATTTTTTGCTTAAAAACTGTTTTCAGGAAACATGACACACTAATGGTCTCTGGAGAAGTAATACTTTCCCCACCATTCCAAAAAAAATGCATAAACATTACCTTATAGTGGTATAAATTCATTTGTTTCATAAAAAATTGTTGAACTACAAAATTTTCCTGGTTAGAATTTTCAATTTCAAAACTATTTTCAAGAAACATGAAAGACTAATGGTCCCTAGAGATGTATTTTTAGTAGTAATAATTTCCAAACCATTCCTAAAAAAATGGGAAAGCATGACATTAGATTGATATAAAATCATTTGTTTCAATGAAAATAACCGAACTACAAAACTTTTGTAGTTTGACTATTAAGTTTCAAAACTTTTATCAGGAAAGGCGAGACACTAATGCCCTCGGACACGTATTTTTCCTAGAAATATTTTCCCATCATTTCCAAAAAATTTCATAAACATGGCCTTATAGTTGTATAAAGTCATTTGTTTCTATAAAAATTGTCGTACCTCAAATTTTTCATGGTATTAATTTTTTGCTTCAAAATTATTTTCTTTTTAATAGAAATACTTTCCCTTCCATTCATAAAAAAATGCATATAGTTTTGTAAAGTCATTTATTTCAGCAAAACTTGTCGAATCACAAAATTTTCAACTTCAAAACTATTTTCAAGAAATATGAAGCACTAATGGTCCCAAGAACCGTATTTTTACTTGAAATACTTTCCCAACTATTCCTAAAAAAATTCATAAACATGTTCTTATAGTTGAATAAAATCATTTGTTTTAGCAAAAATCGTTGTACCTCAAAAATTTCCATGTATCAATTTTCTGCTTCAAAGATGTTTTAAGGAAACATGGAACATTAATTGTCCCTGGAGATGTATTTTTACAAGAAATACTTTCCCAACCTTTCCTAAAAAATGCATCAACATGGCCTTATATTGGTATAAAGTGATTTGTTTCAACAAAAGTTTCCAAACCACAAAATTTTCCTCGTTTAAATTTTTAGTTTCAAAACTATTTTCAGGAAACATGAAACAAAGATGGTTCCTTGAGATGTATTTTTACTAGAAACGGTTTTCCAAACTTACCTTATAGTGGTATCAATTCTTTTGTTTCTGGAAAAATTTTCGAACCACAAAATTTCCCTTGTTTGAATTTTCAGCTTCATAAGAGTTTTAAGAAAAGACAACATTCTAATGGTCCCTTGAGACATGTTTTTTTTACAATAAATTGTTTTCCAAACGTTCCTAAAAAATGCATTATTAAGGCCATAAAATTGTATAAAGTCATTTGTTTATACAAAAAAATATCAAACCAGAAAATTTTCCTGGTTTGAATTTTTAGCTTGAAAACTTTTTTCAGGAAATATGAGACACTATTGGTCTCTATAGACGTATTTTTATAAGAAATTGGTTCCTAACCATTCCTAAAAAATTTCATAAACAGGACCTTACCATGGTATAAAGTCTTTTGTTTTTGAAAAAAATTATCGAACCACAAAGTTTTCCTTCGTTCGATTTTCAACTTCAAAACTATTTTCAGGAAACATGAAGCCCAACGGTCCCTGGAGTAGTATTTTCATTACAAATACTTTCCTAAAAATGCCTAAAAAATGCATAATCATGCCCATATAGTTGTATAAAGTAATTTGTTTTAGCAAAAAATGTTGTAAAACAAAATTATCCTGGTTTAAATTTTCAGCTTCAAAACTATTTTTAGGATACATGAAACAATAATGGTCCCTAGAAACATATTTTTACTAGTAATAATTTCCCAACCATTCCTAAAAAAGTGAAAAAACTTGACCTTAGAGTGGAATAAAGTCATTTGTTTCAGCAAAAATTGTCGAACTGCAAAATTTTCTTGGTTTGAATTTTCAACTTCAAAAATGTTATGAAGAAAGATGAGACTCTAATGATCCTTGGAGATGTATTTTTTCTAGAAATATTTTCCCTACCATTCAACAAAAAATCATAATCATGGCCTAATAGTTATATAATGTCATTTATTTCAACAAAAATTGTCGTACCTCGAAATTTTAATGGAAAGAATTTTCAACTTCAAAACTATTTTTAGGAACACAAATGGTCCCTAGAGGTATATATTTACTAGAAATACTTTCCCAACCATTCCTAAAAAATGCATAAACATAGCCTTACCGTTCTAAAAAGTCATTTATTTTAGAAAAAAAATTGTCGAACAACAAAATTTTCCTGGTATGGATTTTCAATTTCAAAATTATTTTTTGGAAAAATGAAATACTAATATTCCCAGGGGATGTATTTTTACTAGAAATAATTTTCCAAAAATTCCTAAAAAATTCTTATACATGGCCTTATAGTTGATAAGGTCACTTGTTTTAGCAACAATTGCGGTACCTCAAAATTTTCCTAGTATGAATTTTCTTTTTCAAAATTATTTTCAGGAAACAAGAAGTATTAATGATCCCTGAAGACTTATTTTTACTACAAATAATTTCCCAAATTTACTAAGAAATTAAAAAACGTGGCCTTATAGTGGTACAAAATCATTTGTTAAGCAAAAATTTCCAAACCATAAATTTTTTTGTTTTGAATTTTTAGCTTCAAAACTATTTTCAGGAAATATGAAACACTAATGGTCCCTTGAGATGTATTTTAAATAGAAATATTTTCCCAAATATTCCTTAAAAACTACAAAAACATGGCCTTGTAGTGGTATAAAGTCTTTTGTTCCAGCAAATATTGTCGAACCACTAAATTTTCTGCTTTGAATTTTCTGCTTCAAATTTTTTTTCATGAAAGATGAGACTAATGATCCCTGGAGACATATTTTTACTAGAAATAATTTTCCAAACGTTCATAAAAAGATGCATTATTATGGCCATCAAGTTGTATAAAGTCATTTCTTTTAGCAAAAATTGTCATACCAAAAACTTTTCCTGCCTTGAACTTTTTGCTACAAAACTTTTTTCAGGAAACATGAAATACTAACGGTCCCTAGAGATATATTTTTACTATAAATACTTTCCAGGCCATTCCTAAAAAAATCCATAGAGATGGCCTTATAGTTGTATAAAGTCATTTATTTCTACAAAAATTGTGAACCATAAAATTTTCCTGGTATGAATTTTCAACTTCAAAGCTATTTTCAGGAAACATGAAGCACTAACGGTCCATGGAGATGTATTTTTACAAGAAATAATTTCGAAATCATTCGTAAACAATGCATAAACATGGCCTTATAGTTGTATAAAGTCTTTTGTTTCAGCAAAAAATTTCGTACCTCAAAATTTTCCTAATATGAATTTTTTGCTTCAAAATTATTTTTAGGATACATGAAACCCTAATGATTTCTAGAGACATATTATTACTAGAAATACTTTCCCAACCTTTACTAAAAATGCATAAAAAAAGCCTTATATTTGTATACATTATTTGTTTCAACAAAATTTGTCGTGCTTCAAAATTTTTTACAGGAAATAATTTCACAACCTTTCCTAAAAAATGCACAAACATACCCTTATAGTGGTATAAAATCATTTGTTTCTACAAAAATTTTCGAACCAAAAAATTTTCCTTGTCTGCATTTTTAGCTTTAAAACTATTTTTTGGAAACATGAAACACTAATGGTCCTTGGAGATGTATTCTTATAAGAAATACTTTCCCAACCATTCCTTAAAATGGATAAACATGTCCTTATAGTAGTATAAAGTCTTTTGTTTAAGAAAATATTACAGACCCACTAAATTTTCTTAGTTTGAGTTTTCTGCTTCAAAAATGTTTTCTAGAAAAAAAGAGGCTAATGATCCATGGACGTATATTTTTATTAGAAATAATTTTCCAAATGTTCATAAAAAATGCATTATTATGGCCATAAACTTGTATAAAGTCATTTCATTCTACAAAAATTTTCTTACCACATAATTTTCCTGGTTTGAATTTTTTACTTCAAAACTACTTTCAGGAAACATGACACTCTAATGGCCTCTAGAGACGTATTTTTACTAGAAATACTCTACCAACCATACCTTAAAAAAAAGACATAGACATGAGTCATTAGTTTCAGTAAAAATTACAGAACTACAAAATTTTCCTGGGTTGAATTTTTCAACTTCAAAACTATTTTCAAGAAACTTGAAACACTAATGGTCCCTAGAGACATATTTTTACTAGTAATAATTTCCCAACCATTCCTAAAAAAAGCAAAAACATAACCTTAGAGTGGTATAAAGTCATTTGTTTCAGCCAAAATTGTCAAAACCACAAAATTTTCAAGTTCAAAATTGTTACCAGGATAAGAGAGACTCTAATGGTCCCTGGAGACGTATTTTTCCTAGAAATATTTTCCCAACTTGTCCAAAAAAATGCATAAACATGGTCCTATAGTTGTATAAAGTCATTTGTTTCATAAAAAAATTGTCGTACCTCAAAATTTTTATAGTATGAATTTAGAGCTTAAAAAAACTAATTTTAGGAAACATGAAACACTAACGGTCCTTGGAAACCTATTTTTACTAGAAATATTTTCCCGACCATTCCTAAAAAATGCATAAAATGGCCTTATAGTTGTATAAAGTCAATTATTTCACAAAAAATTGTCCATCCAAATTTTTTTTCTAGTATGACTTTTCAACTTCAAAACTATTTTAATGAAAACTTGAAACACTAATGGTCCCTGGAGACATATTTTTACTAGAAATACTTCTCCAACCATTCCTAAAAGAATGCATAAACATGACCTTATAGTTGTATAAAGTCATTTGTTTCAGCAAAAAATGTCGTAGCTCCAACTTTTTTACTTCAAAATTGTTTTCAGGAAACATGAAACACTAATGGTCCATGGAGATGTATTTTTACTAGAAATACCTTCCCAAACTTTACTAAAAAAATGCATAAACATGGCCTTGTAGTTGTATAATGTAATTTTTCTTTGCAAAAATTTCAGCACCAAAAACATTTTTCGGTTCTATTTTTTCCTTCAAAACTATTTTCAGGAAACATGAAACACTAATGGTCCCTGGAGATGTATTTTTACTAGAAATGCTTTCCCAACCATTCCTGAAAATAATGCATAAACATGGCCTTATAATGGTATAAAGTCTTTTGTTTTAGCAAATATTGTCGAACGACTAAATTTTCATGGTTTGATTTTTCTGCGTAAAAAATGTTTTCATGAAAGATGAGACTAATGATCCCAGGAGAAGTATTTTTACTAGAAATTTTTTTCCAAATGTTCATAAAAAATGCATTATTATGGCCTTAAAGTAAATGTAAAGTGATTTCTTTTAGCAAAAATTGTTGTACCACAAAAGTTTCCTTCAAAACTGTTTTCAAGAAACATGAGACACTAATGGACTATGGAAAAGTATTTTTACTAGAAATACTTTCCCTTCCATTCCAAAAACAAATTCATAAACATGAACATATAGTGGCATAAAGTCATGTGTTTCAGCAAAAATTGTCGAACCACATTTTCCTAGTTTGAATTTTTAGCATCAAAATAATTTTCATGAAAAACAAGACCCTAATGGTCCCTAGAGACGTTTTTTTACAAGAAATAGTTTTCCAAACGTTCCTAAAAAATGCATTATTATGGCCATAAAGTTGTCTAAAGTCATTTGTTTCTACAAAAATTGTCGAACCACAAAGTTTTATAGGTTCGAATTTTTAGCTTCAAAACTATTTTCAGGGAACAAAAGACACTAATGGTCTCAAGAGATGTATTTTTACTAGAAATACTTTCCCAACCGTTCCTAAAAAAATTGCATAAACGTGACCTTTTAGTGGTATAAAGTCATTTGTTTCAGTAAAAATTGTTGACCACAAAATTTTCCTGGGTTGAATTTTCATCTTCAAAACTATTTTCAAGAAACATGAAGCCATTCCCTAGACTAGTATTTTTACTATAAATAATTTCCAAACTATTCCTAAAAGATGGACAAATGTGGCCTTATAGTTGTATAAAGTCATTTGTTTGTGCAAAAATTGTAGAACCAAAAAAATTTTCTGGTTTGAAATTTGTGCTTCAAAACTATGCTAAGGGAACATGAAACACTAATGGTATGTATTTTTACCAGAAATATTTTCCCTAACATTCCTTAAAAATGCATAAACATGACCTAGAGTGATATAAAGTCATATGTTTCACAAAAAATTGTTGAACCACTAAATTTTCCTTGTTTGAATTTTCAACTTCAAAACTATTATCAAGAAAGACGAGACTCAGATGGTCCCTGGAGACGTATTTTTCCAAAAACATTTTTAAAAAACTTTCCAAAAAAATGAATAAACATGGCCTTATAGTTTTATAAAGTAATTTGTTTCACCAAAAAATGTTGTACCTGAAAATTTTCATGATATGAAATTTTACCTTCAAAACTGTGTTCAGGAAACATAAAACACTATCGGTCCCTATAAATTTATTTTACAGAAATAATTTCCTTGCCTTATAGTTGTATAAAGTCATTTATTTCAGTAAAAATTGTCAAACCTCAAAATTTTCCCGGTTAGAATTTTCAACTTCAAAACTATTTTCAGGAAACATGAAAAACTAATGGTCCCTGGAGACATTGTTGTATTGTTGTACCACAAAATTTTCTTGCTTTGAAGTTTTTTCTTGAAAAATGTTTTTAGGAAACATAAGACCCTCATCATCTCTGGAGATGTATTTTTACAAGAAATACTTTCCCAACAATTCCTAAAAAATGCATAAGCATGACTTTATAGTGGTATAAAGTCATTTGTTTCACCAAAAATTACCGAACCAAAAACTTTTCCTGATTTGAATTTTTAGTTTCAGAACAGTTTATGGGAAAGACGAGTCTCTAATGGTCCCTGAAGACTTTTTTTAACATGAAATAGTTTTCCAAACGTTACTAAAAAACATTATTATGGCCATAAAGTTGTATATAGTCATTTGTTTTAGCAAAAATTGTCAAAAAACAAAAATTACCATGTTTGAATTTTTAGTTTCAAAACTATTTTTAGGAAAACGAGACACTAATGGTCTCTAGAGATTTATTATTACTTGAAATATATTCTAAACCATTCGTACAAAGTTGCATAAACTGGACCTTATAGTGGTATAAAGTCATTTGTTTCAATAAAAATTGTTGAACCACAAAATTTTCCTGGGTTGAATTTTCAACTTCAAAATATTTTTTAGAAACTCGACACATTAATGGTCCCTGTAGACTTATTTTTAATAGTAATAATTTCCAAACCATTCCTAAAAAAATGCAAAAACATGACCTTAGAGTGGTACAAAGCCATTTGTTTCACCAAATATTGTTTAACCTCAAAATTTTCTTGGTTTGAATTTTTAACTTCAAAACTGTTATCAGGAAAGGGGAGATTCTAATGGTCCCTAGAGATGTATTTTTCCTAGAAATATTTTCCCAACCTTTCCAAAATATGGCATAAACATTGCCTTATAGTTGTAAAATGCCATTTGTTTCAGTAAAAATTGTTGTACCTCAAAATTTTCATGGATTGAATTTTTAGCTTCGAAACTGTTTTAAGGAAACATGAAAAATTAACAGTCCCTAGAGATGTATGTTTTCTAGAAATTCTTTCTAGACCATTTCTAAAAAATGCACAAACAAGTCCTTATAGTAGTATAAAGTAATTTATTTCAAAAAAAATTGTCGAACCACAAAATTTTCTTGGTTTGAGTTTTCATCTTCAAAACTATTTTCAGGGAACAAGAAACACTAATGGTCCCTATATGCATATTTTTATTCAAAAGACTTTCCCAACCATTCCTAAAAAATGCATAAACATGGCCTTATAGTTGTATAAATCATTTGTTTTAGCAAAATTTGTTGTACCTCAAATTTTTCCTTGTATGAATTTTCTGCTTCAAAATTGGTTTTAGGAACCATGAAACACTAATGATCCCTGGAGACATATTTTTATTAGAAATAATTTCACAACCTTTCCTAAAAAAATGGATAAACATGGCCTTATAGTGGTATAAAGTCATTTGTTTCTACAAAATTTCTGAACCACAATTTTTTCCTTGTTTGGATTTTTTGCTTTAAAACTATTTTTGGATGTTGGAAGATAGGGCCCAAACCCACACAACCAAAGAAGGCCCACATATCAGAAAGTGTTGGAAGATGGGCCCAAGCCTATATGACCGAGGAAGACCCATTCATCCAAGAAATATAGAAGATGGGCTAAAGGCCCATAGATCAAGGAGAGGCCCATTGGCCCACAAACAATGATGGTAGGATGGTAAATAAAGAGTCATCCCATAAATAAGGCATTGATGTAATTAGATTAAAGTTCTAGGGTTAAAAGCTTAAACCCTAAACCCTTAGTTTAGGGTTATTATTGTAATACAGTAGTTTCATTCATCTGTAAATTGAGCTATAGGGGGAGGGTTAGGACATCAAGTCTATAACCTCTTCTTCCTCAGGTTTTCTCCAATTGGTCTCTCTCCCTTCTTTTCCGCGAGCTAAATTCCTAAAAATCAACATGGTATCAGAGCGTTGATTTTCAAGACTCTCATCTATGGTTTTCAGATTCAAAATGTTACAATGTGGGATCCACAATGATGCACTAGTTGGTGGGACCCACCATGAGGACATTGGGATGCCAAGAAGAGTCCTCATCTAAGGTAGCATGAGTTAAGAAAATAAGAAGCACAAGCTGAAATGAGATAGAATACTTGAAGATCAAGTGAGAGCCACAAAGATAGCATGAACTGGAATCTTATCAATATGAGTTGGAAGATCACATGGGACCCACAAGGATAAGGCCACAAGCTCACCTCCTCCCTTATTTCCACGTAATTGAAAAAGAGTTATAGTTCAACTTATATTAGAAATCTATTAGATTGTGTTATCCTTTCAAGATTGACTTATCTTAGAGAGTTAGAGTTGGAATGTAATTAGGAGAATTAAAGGTTAATTTTGAAAGGACTCTATCACTTCCTCTACTATAAATAGAGGTGTTGTAATTCAGAATTAATCAATTTCTACAATTTTTTTGAGTAAATCTCTCTCTTTTTGCTTGACACACACCGTGTTCCTCTGCTCTTCTTCTCTCTACCCGAGAGCCTTCTTCCCCTTTTCTCCTTTTTTTCTTTCTCTCTTCCCTTGCTTGACATAATGGAAAATGGATCATAAATTCAACATGGTATCAGAGCATTAAATTTAGGATTTCTGCATCAAAAGGAATGCACTATGAAGATATGATCAACACCACTCATAGAAGGCTCCATGTGAAGGAAGATCAAAAAGTGTGAGATAATTTCATTCATTATTTTTTTTATTACTTCATGTTACTGATTTCCAGATTTAGAAGACGATTTAAAGATGAGTATGTGAATGTTTTTCATCTTATGAGATTGTGGATATGAATGCCTCTCGATCTAGAAGAAGCTATCAAAACAGTTTTGTCGGTTTGGAATTTCTTAGAACCGAGACCAGTCCATGATCAGATTGTTGATTTTTTATTTTTCGTGGGAAAAAGATTCCTCTGATGTAGAAGATTGATATTGAGTCTATTATGAGTGGTTATTTACTCAGAAAAAATCAGAATAATGATTGTTCAGCATCAATGCTAAATTTCTCCCTACACCAAGTTGTTTGAAGAATACTACTTGGATATTTTGATTAGATTTTTTTGGAGAATTATTTTTGTTGAAGTGCCTATTATGGATAAAGAAAATGTGAGTAGCAAAGGTGGTATACTCAAAATTACCACAATACCGTTAAGAAGGGTATCAAATTTTATGAGTTGGTATACATTGGTTGAGAGGTTTCTTATAGTATAGGACCTACTTGGTCATCTCACCAACCGTGGACCACCTATTAATCAAGTAGACATTTTTTATAACAAATGGTTAGAAAATTATACCATTGTAATTAGTTGGCTAATCAATAGAATGAAATTTTTTTTGAAATAATGCACACATTATGGGAGATATGGCCACTCTATCGATACATGCTATTACAAGGAAAGGAGTTACTCTGGAAAAAATGGTCACTATGGAGAAATATGTTATAATGCCAACGACAAATCAGACTTGACAAAGGCTAATCAAGCCTTGATAGGTGATACAAAGGAGGATCAGCCCACAACAACAACTAAAAAGATAAATTTTACTGATGAAGAATATGAGTTATTTCAGAAAGTGATGGGTTCTTCTCGAAGTTCCTCATTAAATACCACTGCCACTACTGCTTCAGGTATGCTATCTACCTCTTCTTCATGCTGGATAATTGACTCGAGAGGCTCCGAGTATCTTACAGGTGTTATGGACTCCATAGCATCACAAGTTATCCATAGGCATAAGAATTAAATTATGTCAATTTACTTTTAATGTAATTCCATCTGGTTTGGTTTAAATGTAATATGGCATGAACCAATTGACCCATGGGTCTAATATGTATTTCCATCCTCAACCCTATTTATGGGGACATCAAGGTGAAGGAAAGTAAGTATTGAGAATATTAGAATTAAACAGGTCAGATTCTCCCTCAGAGGTCTAGGTCGGATTCTCCCTTTGATGTCCAGGTCGAGCTTCATTCAAAGCTCAATCATTCCATTCCAATTTCCATCATTCCATGTTCAAGAAACAAGAATCTTCTTCCAGCGTCAAGATTCAATATGGAGGGAAGAGAGGAAAGAAGAGTGACTCGATCCATGGCTCGGGAAGAACCAAACATCTTGGTATCAGATAGGTCCACCCTTGGGGGATTCCTCTTCCCCTGAGGATTTGAGGCAATTAGTTGAAGATAATCGCCAGAGGACAGACGTTCAGGCTCAATCCCTGGAAGAAGTGTGCCAAACCACATCTGACCTACATGAGGCCATCAAATCCATGGACGCCGCCATCCAAGCCCTCCTCCAGCGACAAGATGACAATGGTCTACGAGCACCGCCGCCGGCAGCCTACTCTCCACAGGCTGACCACCATCACTACCACCCACCACCTCCTCCACCACCACCAATGTGCCATAACAATCCCAATCTAGGGCCTGCCGTACAGGGACCAAATAAGGTTCCCAAGTATTTCAAACTCGATTTTCCTACATATGATGGGTCTAAGGACCCTTGATTTGGTTAACCAAGTGTGATCAATTCTTTTATCATAAAAAAACACATGGGGATGAGAAGATTTATTTGGCCGCATACCACATGCTCGATGAAGGGCTCCTATGGTACCACCAATTCTAAAATGACCAATTGGTTCAGGATTGGGCAACCTTTAGAAAATCATGCATGATGAGGTTTGGTCCTCCAGCTAGTAGCAATCTATTGGGCGAATTAATCAATTATAAGCAGAATGGATCACTAGAGGTGTATCAAAAGACCTTCTTGGAACGGTTGGCCCGCGCTAATGAGTTTGTCAGTCACAACCAGTATGTTCACATCTTTACTGCTGGTTTGACAAAAGCTTTGCGGCTGGAAGTAGAATTTCATGGTCCTACATATTTGGACCACGCTATGAATTTACCCAGGTCAATTGAGCATAAGCAGCGAATTCTGAAGGATTCACTGGTTAGAAAACCAGCTTGTCCAGGAAGGCACAATGCCACTGCGCCAGCACCATATTCTGGGCCTCCACGTTCTGCAGCCAGTGCAGTACTGTGCCCAGACAGTTCTAACTCCACCAGCTCCTTGCTTAAAAAAACTAAACATATAAGAAATGGATCAGAGAAAGGCCAAGAGCCTTTGTTTTAACTGTGATGAACAATATGTCTAGGGTCACCTATGCAAAAGATTATTTAGTATATGTCTGTGGGAGGATTGTGAGGACATACTACCAGAGGAGGAGATTCTGGAGACACACCAAGAGGGTCCAGAAATTTCACTTCATGCCATGACTGGTCTGCGTAGTTCTAATACCATGCAAGTTAAAGCCTAGTTACATCATCTACAATTACTTGCCTTAGTTGACTCTGGCAGCACACATAATTTCATCAGTCAGCCAGCGGCCAAACAACTTGGGTTAGTCGTCCAGCAACAGATAGGCCTTTCTGTCTCAGTAGCCAATGGGGCTAAAATTACCAGTGTGGGCATCTCTCCAGCCACACACTTTGATATTGAGGGATACACATTTATTGCAGATTTTCAAGCTCTGACTATGACCTTCACAAAAGACCACCGTCAGATTACATTGCATGGCACCCAGGCACCAATGCCCTATGTCCTTCAGGTTGTTCAGGTCCATAGCACCGACAACTGTAAGTTATCTCAATTACTTACAGACTTTGAGGATATCTTTTAGGAACCTATTGCTCTATCGCCTATTAGGCACTGTGATCACCGCATCCGTTCAAAAATGGGCACTAAACCTGTAGTGGTGCGTCCTTATTGTTATCCCCACTTAAAAAAGGATGAGATTGAAAGGCAATGCCAAAATATGCTCGCCCAAGGTATTATTCAGCCAAGCAGGTCTCCTTTTTCCTCCCTGGTATTACTAGTCTGCAAGCATGATAAATCGTGGAGGTTTTGTGTGGATTACAGGCAACTCAATGTGCACACCATTAAAGACAAATTTCCCATACTAGTGGTGGACGAGTTGCTAGATGAGTTACATGGTGCTACTATATTTACAAGCTAGATTTGAAGTCTGGCTATCATCAAATCCGCGTTCATCCATCAGATATGGAGAAAACTGCGTTCTGCATGCACCACAGGCATTTTGAGTTCGTCGTGATGCCATTTGGTCTCTCAAATGTGCCTTCAACATTCTAGGCCCTCATGAATGAGATATTTTCCTCTCTCGTGGAAATACGTTTTTGTATTTTTTATGATATTTTGGTATATAGCAACAGTTGGGAAGAGCATCTTCAGCACCTTCACCAGGTATTTACTCTTCTCTGCTCACATCATTTGGTTTTAAATCAGTCCAAATGTTCTATGGGTACCTCAGAAGTGGCATACTTGGGCCACATTATTTCAGCAGTTGGGGTGAAGGTAGACCAGAGTAAGATTCAGGCTGTCACAGTTTGGCCTCCTCCCACCTCCATTACAGACTTAAGGGGATTTTTGGGCCTAGATGGGTATTACAGGAAATTTATTCGCAGCTATGGCCAGATTGAAGCACCGCTCAACAACCTACTCAAGAAAAATGCCTTTACCTGGTCCGAACAGCGGCTCATTCCTTTCAGCAGTTGAAAGAGGCCTTATCATCCACACTGGTTTTGCAGCTAACAGACTTTGATGAGTCATTTGTGGTGGAATGATGCTTCAGGGGGCGGTATCGGTGTAGTGTTACACAACAAGGACACCCGATCGCTTATTTTAGCCGCCAACTTGGCCAACACCACCACAAGTTAGCAGCTTATGAGAGGGAACCAATCAATTTAGCTAAAACAATACAGCATTGGCAGCCTTATCTCTAGGGGCGTCCATTTCTGATTCACACCGATCATTGCAGCCTTAAGTATCTGCTTGAGCAGCGCCTCACTACCTCACTGCAACAGCACTGGTTAAGTAAACTTATGGGGTTTGACTTTACCGTGGAGTATAAAACTGGGAGTTTTAATGTGGGGGCTGATGATTTATCTCTTTGGGACATTCCAGAGTCGCAATTACATGTCATCAATCAGCCTAGAGCTCTCTTGTTGGATTCTATTCGGGAGGAGACACAACAGTACCCAAAAATTATTGCTTTATATCATGAGATCCAGCAGGGCAGATCGGAAAAACAATGGATGGTTCAGGATAGTCTGGTCCTCTTCAAAAACCGGATCTTTTTACACCATACGTCCCCACTTATTCACAACATTTTAGCCTCCTTCCATGACGGTACACATGAGGGCCAACAAAAAACATATTTTCGGATAAGTAGGGAATTTTATTGGAAGGGTATGAAGCACAATATAGCCGATTATGTGGCAGCTTGTTAGATTTGTCAATGGAATAAAGCTGAATCATTAAGTCCAGCAGGGTTGCTCCAACCACTTCAACTACTGTCACAAGTCTGGTCATATATTTCCATGGACTTCATAGATGGCCTTCCCTCATTGTCTGGCAAATCCGTTATCTTTGTAGTGGTTGATCATTTGTCAAAGTATGGCCATTTCATACCTCTGGCGCATGCTTACACTGCAGCTCATGTAGCTCAGCTCTTTATGGATAATATTGTCCGGTTACATGGGATGCCTACTTCCATTATCAATGACAGAGATGCCATCTTTACCAGTACATTCTGAAAAGAACTATTCAAGCTGCAGGGCACTACGTTAGCATTCTCTTCCGCCTACCATCCGTAGACTGATGGTCAGACAGAGGTCGTCAACTAGACAATTGAGATGTATCTTTGTTTTTTCGTGGGGGACTCACCTAAATGGTGGGTTAAGTGGCTCGCCTAGGCTGAATTCTGTTACAACACCTCCTACCATTGAGCACTCGGAACTACCCCATTCAAGGCATGGTAGAGACCCACCCAGCCTTTTATAATATGAACCAGGTGCCTCCAAGATCACCACTTTGGACCAAGTGTTAGCATAAAGAGACACCTTTCTCACTGAGGTGCGCACTCATCTCCATGAGGCCCAGAATACTATGAAGTTTTATTATGACAAGAAGCACCGGGAAGTCTTCTTTTCTCGAGGAGATTATGTATGGTTGCGTCTCCAATACTACAGGCAGATGTCACTGGCAGCCTCCAAACACCACAAGCTCTCTCCGAAGTATTATGGTCCCTTTTAGGTAATGGACCGCATTGGTACAGTTGCCTACCGCTTGCAGCTTCCGCGAGAGGCCAGGATTCACAATGTGTTTCATGTCTCCCAACTGAAGGCCTTCCAAGGTGACTCTCCCTTTCTGCACACACCTCTGCCCCCACTACATGAGGGACGTGTTCTTTCTCCTCCAGCACAGGTGTTATAGGCTCACTGTATTCAGAGTGATTGGGAGATCCTAGTGCAATGGGCTGATGCTGATCCCAGTGACACGACATGGGAGCCATTAGCCTCATTCCGAACCTTCTACCCCTACTTCGAGCTTAAGGAAAAGCTCTTCTCCAGGTGTGGGGTGATGTTATGGACTCCATAGCATCACGAGTTATCCACAGGTATAGGAATTAAATTATGTCAATTTATTTTTAATGTAATTCCATTTGGTTTGGTTTAGATGTAATATGGCATGAACCAATTGACCCATGGGTCTAATTTGTATTTTCCTCCTCAACCCTATTTATGAGGACGTCAAGGTAAAGGAAAGTAAGTATTGAGAAAATTAGAATTAAACAGGTCAGATTCTCCCTCAAAGGTCTAGGTCAGATTCTCCCTTTGAGGTCCAGGTCGAGCTTCCTTCAAAGCTCAATCATTCCATTCCAATTTCCATCATTCCACGTTCAAGAAACAAGAATCCTCTTTCAGTGTCAAGATTCAATATGGAGGGAAGAGAGGAAAGAAGAGTGACTCGATCCATGGCTCGGGAAGAACCTAACAACAGGTAACAGACATTTATTACATTTTTTATCTTCATGTCTTTCACATAAGTTTTTCACCATAGCTGACGGTTCTCAAACCAATGTTCAAGGGCAAGGATCCACTTCCGTTACACCATCACTTCCGCTCACTGGTATTCTATTTGTTCCTACCTTCCCTTTGATTTTGTTATCTATTAGTCAGTTGACAAAGTATTTTAATTGGTCTATCACCTTATCACCTACTTTGTGTGTATTTGTTACAATGTGGGACCCACCATGGCCTTTGAGCTGGTGGGACCCACCATGAAGACATGGGACACCAAGAAGAGTCCTCACCCAAACAAACACAAGGTAAGGAATTAAGAAGCACAAGCTGAATTGCATTAGAAGACTTGAATATCAAGTGGGATCCAAAAATATCTCACGACCTGGGAACCTTATCAAGATGTGCTGGAAGATCATGAGGGACCCACAAGGATAAGGCCACAAGCTGGCCTCCTCCCTTAATTCATGTGAATGAAGAAAGAGTTCTAGTTCAACTCATATTAGTCTTCTAGTAGATTAGTTTGAATAGACTTATCATAGAGAGTTAGAGATGGAATGTAATTAGGATTGAAAGGTAATCTTAGGACTCTACCTCTTCCTCTACTATAAATAGAGGTGTTGTAATTCGGAATTCATCAAGTTACACGTCTCAATCTCGAGTTACTCTCTCTCTCTCTCTCTCTCTCTCTCTCTTTGCTTGGCCCAACCTCTCCTTTCTCTTTTATTTTTTCTTCTCTCTACCTGAGAGCTCTCCTTCCCTTTTCTTCTTTTTTATTTTTTCTTTCTCTTGCTCGGAATTATGGGAAAGGGATCCTAAATTCAACATGGTATCAGAGTATTATATTTAGGATCCCTTGTCAAAGGAATGCTCTAAAGAAGTGATGATCAACACCACTCAAAGAAGGCTCTTTTATGAAGGAAGAACACAAGCCGAGAGATAAGTGTTCAATTTTTATTTTTATTTTCATGCTACTGGTTTCTGAATTAAGAAGATGATTTAAGGAGGAGTATGTGAATGTTTTCATCTTATTATATTATGGATATGCATGCCTCTCTATCTAGAAGGAGCTATCAAAACAGTTTTGTCGGTTTGGAAATTCTATTTACCAAGACCAGTCCATGAAAAGATTGTTGGAATTTTTTTTTGTGGGGTAAGAGTTCCCTGATATATAAGATTGTTATTGAGTCTTTTTGAGTGGTATTAGAGGGAAAAAATCAGAATAATAATTTAGCATCAATGCTAAAATTCCCCATACATCGAGTTGATTGAAGAAGTACTACTTGGTGTTATTATTATAAATTTTTTTTGAAGAAAGGCCTATCATGGCTTAAGAGAATATGAATATCAAAGGTGATATACTGAGAATCACTACCATACCCTTACATGGGGTATCAAATTTTATGAGTTGGTCCACATCGGTTCGGAGGTTCCTTATAACAAAAGACCTACTTGGTAACCTCACAACCCGAGGACCACCTATTGATGAAGATGATATTTTTTTATAAAAAAATGGTTGAAAAATGATACTTTGGTGATTAGTTGGCTAATCAATAGCATGGAAGAACATGTCTCCAACAATGTTATTCATCTTGACACTGCTAAACAAATTTGGGAGACATGTGCTAAACTATACTCTTGCCCGGATACTCTACATAGACCATATGATATTCTCCAAAGAATGATGAATACTAAACAAGGAGAGAATATTCCTGAGTACTTGGCCAGCTTTAGAGGCTTTCTTCAAGAGTGGAAGTTAGCTCAACCTTCAACCACATATATTTCTATCCAAGACAAATAGAAGGAAGCCTTAATTACTACTATTTTTCTTGCAAATGTTAAACCCCATCTTGAGATTTCCAAGAGTCAACTTTTGAGTGCCTCTGCTGTCCTCAAGTTTGATGGTGTATGCGCAACACTACTTCGTATTCCAGACACTTGTTCCTCCAGTACTGACGTATCATCCACTATGTATTCCTAATATAGAGGATCATCATCTGATCACGGCTGAGGCCATGGTAGAGGTTATAGAGGAGGTAGCGGAAGAGGTGGAAGGACTGGTGTTGGCAGAGCAGATGGGAAAGAATGTAGTCATTGTAAAAAAATTGGCCACACTATAGATAATTGCTATTATAGGGCATGCACTTATTGTGGACAATATGGCAATTATAAAGAAATATGCTATAAAGCCAATGGACAATTAGAATTGATAAGGGCTAATCAAGCCTTTATAAGTGATACAAAAGAAGAAAAACCCACAAAATAAGCAGCACATAAATTTTTTACTGATGAAGAGTATGAGCTATTTCAGAAAATGAAGACAATGTTGGGTTCTTCTCCTAGTTCCTCCACAACTACTGCTGCCACTACTGCATCAAGTATGCTATCTGTCTCATCTTCATCATGGATAATTGACTCAGGAGCCTCCGAGCATCTTACAGGTAACAAAAATTTATTACATTCTCTATCTCTGAGTCTTTCACACAAATTTTTTACCATAGCTGACAGTTCTCAAACCAAAGTCCAAGGGAAAGGTTTCACTTCTATCACACCATCACTTCCGCTCACTGATATTTTTTTCGTTCCTACTTTCCCTTTGAATCTATTATCTGTTAGTCTACTGACAAAATATTTTAATTGCTTTGTTACCTTCTCACCCACTTCATGTGTCTTTCAGGATCTTATAATGAAGTAGGTGATTGGTGGAGGCCATGAACAAGGGGGGCTTTACTACTTGGATGTGCCAAAAATAAATATGGTTTCTATTACTGAAAATGAGACACAGTTATGGCACAATCGGTTGGGACATCCATTTGCATAGTCTCTTCATTATATGTTTGTTTCTCTTAAAGTAAGGTCAGAATTTCATTGTGAGGTTTGTCAATTGAGTAAACATCAAAGTAGTACATACTCTCCTCGTCCATAAGTCAAAAGTGATACTCCATTTTCATTAATTCATACTGATGCTTGGGGACCCTTGAGTGTCTCCAATATTTCTCAAAGCAAAATATTTTATTACCTTTATTGATGATTTAACTTGCACAGCTTGGTTGTTTATATTTAAGGAGCATTTTGAGATACCATTCATTTTTAAGTCATTTCATGTTATCATACTCACACAATTTGGTTAGAAAATAAAACATTTCCAGTCTGTTAATGCCAAAGAATATATTTCCAAAGATCTTGACTCTTTTTGTCAATAAAATGGTATTATCCATCAAACATAATGCACCTACACTCCTCAACAAAATGGTGTAGCCGAAAGAAAAAAATGTCATATTCTTGAGGTAGCTCGAGGTCTATTATATGCCATGAAAGTTCCATACTTTTATTGGCCTCAAGCAGTCCTTATGGCTTGCTTTCTGATAAATCATCTACCATCTACCGTTCTTGGTAACGAATCTCCTTACTCTAGATTATTACCAAATGATGATCCATTTTCATTACCTTTGAAAGTCTTCGAATGTCAATGCTTTGTTCATAATTCATTACCTAGACACAACAAACTTGATCCTAAATCTATCAAGTGTATCTTTTTGGGATACTCTTGCACACAAAAGGGTTATATTTGTTATAGTCCTACTCTTCAACGTTTATTTGTGTCCAAGGATGTAACATTTTTTGAAGACAACTCATTTTATTCTGATAGCGCTCCTCCTGATCTATCCTCAGTACCAGGTTCTCCTTGACTAGTTTTGCCTCATGATACAGAGATTATTCAACTCCCAGAGCAAGTGGCCGATACCACACATACCAAGTTAACAGATCCAACAGAGGTAAGTCCTTTATCACAGGTTATTTTTGGCCCTCAATATGATACTCGTCCTATTGCTATAAGGAAAGAACCTTGATCATGCCACTTCAACATCGAAGGATTCTCAGATGTAGATTGGGCTGGATCCCCGGATGATAGAAAATCTACTTCGGGATTTTGTACGATGGTTGGAAGGAATTTGGTTACATGAAAAAGCAAGAAGCAAAATGTAGTAGCACGATCTAGTGCAGAAGCAGAATACAGGGCCATGACACACACTGTTAGCGAACTCATATGGATAATTTCTCTTCTCACTGAATTGGGATTCTACAAAGAAACTCCAATAGATCTATACTATGTCAATCAAGCAGCAATACACATTACATCGAATCCAGTCTTCCATGAAAGAACACAGCATATTGAAGTGGATTGTTGTTTTATACAAGAAAAGTTCCAAGCTGGTTTCTTATCTTTGAAGCATATATCATCACAAAGTCAAGTTGCAAATATTTTCACCAAGCCAGTTACTCACAAAATTATGTCTACCATATGCAGCAAGCTAGGCATTTATGATGTATTCTCACCCCCAGCTTGAGGGGGAGTGTTACAATGTGGGACCACCATGGTGCTCGAACTGGTGGGATCGACCATGAGGATGTGGGACACCAAGAAGATTCCTCACCCAAGCAAGGATGAGGTAAGGAATTAAGAAGCACAAGCTGAATTGAGTTAGAAGACTTTAAGTTCATGTGGGATTCACAAATATCTCACGAGCTGGAAACCTTATCAAGATGAGCTGGAAGATCATGAGGGACCCACAAGGATAAGGCCACGAGCTGTCCTCCTCCCTTAATTCACATGAATGAAGAAAGAGTTCTAGTTCAACTCATATTAGTCTTCTAGTAGATTAGTTTGAATAGACTTATCTTAGAGAGTTTGAGTTGGAGTGTAATTAGGATTGAAAGGAAAATTGTATAAGGATTCTACCTCTTCCTCTACTATAAATAGAGGTGTTATAATTCGAAATTCATCAAGTTACACTTCTCAATCTCTAGTTACTCTCTCTCTCTCTCTCTCTCTCTCTCTCTCTCTCTCTTTGCTTGGCGCAATCTCTCCTTTCTCTTTTATTTTTTTTCTCTTGACCCGATAGCTCTTCTTCCATTTTCTTATTTTTTCTTTCTTCTTTCTCTTGCTTGGAATTATGGAAAAGGGATCCTGAATTCAATAGTATTTCAGGATCTTATAACGAAACAGGTGAATGGTGGAGGCCGTGAAAAAGGGGGGCTATACTACCCTAATGTGCCAAAAATAAATGTTGTTTCCACCAGTGAAAATGAGACAGTGCTATGGCACAACCGGTTGGGACATCCATCTTCAAAATCTCTTCATTATATGTTTCCTACTCTTAAAGTCAGGTATGAGTTCATTGTGAAGTTTTTCAACTGAGTAAACATTAAAGGAGTACATACTCACCTCGTCCAGAAGTCAAAAGTATTACTCCATTTTCATTAATTCATATTGATGTATGGGGACTCTTGAGCATCTCAAATATTTCTCAAATCATATATTTTATTACATTTATAGATGATTTCACTCGTACCACTTGGTTGCTTCTATTTAAGGAGCGTTCCAAAATACCATTGATTTTTAGGTGTTTTCATGCGATGGTACTCACTCAGTTTCGTCAGAACATAAAAATACTTCTGTCTGATAATGCCAAGGAATAAATTTCCAAATAACTTGACTCTTTTTGTGCAGAAAATGGCATTATCCATCAAACATCATGTGCCTACTCTCCTCAAAAAAATGGTTTAGCCGAACGAAAAAATCATCATATTCTTTAGGTAGCTTGAGGTTTATTATATGCCATGAAAGTTCCATACTTTTATTAGCCTCAAGCAATCCAGACCGCAGGCTTTCGTATAAATGGTCTACCATTTTCCGTTCTTGGTAATAAACCTCCTTACACTATATTGTTACCAAATGATGATCCATTTTCACTGCCCTTGAAAATCTTTGGGTATCAATGTTTTGTCCATATTTCCTCCGCAAAACTCAGTAAAATTGATCCTAAATCTATCAGGTGTATCTTTCTAGGATACTCTCGTACACAAAAGGGTTATGTTTGTTAGAATCCCACTCTTCAGCGTTTACTTGTGTCCAGGGACGTCACATTTTTTGAAGACTCCATACTGTTAGGATAATGCACCTCTAGGTTTATCTTCAGTACCAGGTTCTCCTTGATCGGTTGTGCCCCGTGCCACAGAAATATCTCAGTCCCGCAGAAAACACTGGCTGAAACCATACCTGCTGAGTTTATGGATCCAAACCGAGGTAAGTCTATCTTCTCTAGTTGTTTTTTTTCCCACAATATGATACTCATCCTATTTCACAAAGAAAAGAACCCAGATCAGGCACCATACCTTCTATGTCTTATCCCATATCAAATTTTGTGTCTCATCATCGTCTGTCCCCTACATGTTGTCAATCGCTCTCTGCTATTTCTTCCTTATATGTACCATAGTCCTATCAGGAGGCTCTCAAACATCGAGGGTGGAAGGCAGCAATGGATGAATAAATGCAAGCCCTTTATGAAAATCAGACATGGGCTCTAGTCCCATTTCCATTAGATAAGAAACCTGCCAGTTGTAAATGGGTGTTTACTGTGACACACAATCCGGATGGGTCTGTGGGTCAATTGAAGGCTCGCCTTGTGGCTAAGGGCTACTATACACAAATTTATGAAATTGATTATGAGGAAAGCTTCTCTTCAATGGCAAAAATGAACTTGGTACATGTGTTATTATCTATGGCAGCTAACTCTTCCTGGCAAGTATATCAACTTGATGTGAAAAATGACTTTCTGAATGGGGACATCAAAGAATAATTATATATGCAATAACCACATGGGTATGTGGTTGAGGGGGAGTTAGTATGTCAACTAAAAAAATCTATGTAAGGTCTAAAATAGTCCCCTCATGCATGGTTTGAGAATTTTAGTCAAGCCCTCATACGGAAAAGATTTTACAGATGCTCTGGTGATCACTCAATTTTTATTAAAAACACACCTAGAGGCAATGTAATTATGGCAGTATATGTTGATGATATCATTTTAACTGGTAGTGATTCCGAGGGCAGCCAAGAAACAAAAGAAAAAATATGTGCTGAATTCAAGAACATGGATGTTGGACTACTCAAATATTTTCTGGGTATTGAAGTATTACAATCCAGACATGGGATTGTGCTATCGCACAGAAGTATGCCCTTTATCTACTGGTGGAGACAGGAATGCTGGGATGCAAACCAGCTACCACTCCTATGGACTCAAATACAAAATTATGTGCAAGTTCTGGAGAAGAAGTAGATATCAGGAAATATCAGAGACTAGTGGGAAGACTTATTTACCTATGTGTAACAAGTCCAGATATATCATATGCAGTAAGTGTGGTGAGTCAATACATGCACAAACCACAACTTAGTCATTGACAAGCACTTGAAAGGATATTACGATATCTGAAAGGAGCTCTAGGAAGAGGGCTTCTCTATAAAAATCATGGTCACTTCAACATCGATGGATTCTTAGATGCATACTGGGTCGGATCCCCGGATGATAGGAAATTACTTCATGATTATGTATGATGGTTGGAAGGAATTTGGTTACATGGAGAAACATGAAGGAAAATGTAGTAGCACGGTCTAGTGTAGAAGCAAAATACAGAGCCATGGCACACACTGTTAGTGAACTCCTATGGATAAGTTCTCTTCTCACTGAATTGGGATTCTACAAAGAAGCTCTGATGGATCTATATTGTGATAATCAAGCAGCTATACACATTACATAGAATCTAGTCTTCCATGAAAAAACAAAGTATATTTAAGTGGACTGCCATTTTATACGAGAAAAATTCCAAACGGGTGTTTATCTCTAAAGCATATATCATCTCAAAATCAAGTTGCAGATATTCTCACCAAGCCGGTCACTCACAAGATTATGTCTACCATCTATAGCAAGCTAGGCATCTACGATGTTTTCTCACCCCCCAACTTGAGGGGGTGTGTTATAATGTGGGACCCACCATGATGTATGAGTTGGTGGGACCCACCATGAGGACATGGGATGCCAAGAAGAGTCCTCATCCATGCTAGCATGAGTTAAGAAGATAAGAAGCACAAGCTGAAATGAGTTAGAAGACTTGAAGATCAAGTGGGACCACAAAGATACCATGAGCTGGAATCTTATCAATATGAGTTGGAAGATCATGTGGAACCCACAAGGATAAGGTCACAATCTCACCTCCTCCCTTATTTCCACGTTATTGAAGAAGAGTTATAGTTCAACTTATATTAGAACTCTATTAGATTATGTTATCCTTTCAAGATAGACTTATCTTAGAGAGTTAGAGTTGAAATGTAATGAGGAGATTTAAAGGTTAATTGTATTAGAACTCTATCACTTCCTCTACTATAAATAGAGGTGTAGTAATTCGGAATTAATCAAGTTCTACAATTTTCTCTTGAATAAATCTCTCTCTCCCTCTTTTCTTGGCACACACAGTATTCCTCTTCTCTTCTTCTCTCTACCCGAGAGCCTTCTTCCCCTTTTCTCCTTTTTTTCTTTCTCTCTTCCCTGGCTTGGAATACTGGAAAAGGGATCCTAAATTCAACACAAAAAATACCCATTATTTTTTTCTTTGCTCATACTTTGTTTAGTTTTTCATCATATTGTTGTTACATTTTTTGTTCTTACTTTATTTGGCTGGCTTGCTCTCTGCCATTGCAGCCATTGATGCCATCGGGAGTTGTATTGAGTTCCTTAATTTGTTTGGCTGACTTCTGGATGTCTATCCTATCTATCCCGAGTTAACTTGCAATCACTGTGCTGCCTTGCCATGTATTTTCTGGATGAAGTTTCTTGTTGCTGCTTTGGGAGGACGATGAACTAGTGCCTTACCATATTAATGGCCCGAGACTCCGACACCATCACATTGCCTGGCTGTTACTTCCTCTATCTGGTGGACATGTTTTTCTTCTATTTGTTGTCATTTCTGGAGGAGAAATATCCAGCCATCACTGGTTTTCAAAACTTTTTGGAGGCCAGCATTGTCGGAGAAGATGACTATTCAGGTATGCCAGAGTCACATTGAAAAACTATTGTTTGGCATCGTGGCCGCAAAAGAAGAAAACTATTACAATTTAATTTTTCTGGTTCCGAGTCCGCTTTGTTTGGTGCATTTGCTGAAGAAGAAGAAGAAGAATGTTTCCATTATGTTGAGGTTCTCTTTTGTCGAAGATGACATTGCCGTTGCCATAGACGATGACACCAATCTCCGCTAAATCCTGGTGTTTTTGCTGCTCAATTATCAGAGGAAAGTTTCCTTCATTTTTGTTGCTTATTATCTTCCACCAAGCACGTTCTCTGCTAGAAATATCTATTTCGGAAAGTCCTTCACTGACTTCTCTCCTTGCACCAGCTCTGTTGCGGTTGCTGATTGAAAGAAAAAATTCAGAAAGCTGTCTGCTGGTTCTTCCTAGTTATTCTAGCGGATCTTTTACTTTTGAAAATTGCTGATCATTCGATGGTTATTTCTGGAAACTTTCTGATTGCCATGATGATACATATCTGCATCTCTGGTTTTCTAATCTCTTCAGTGAGGGGAAGAAGACACTGTAGAAAAATTATATGTTTCCTAAGTTAGGAAACCAGAATTAATCAGCACCAGTTCAGCGCTGCCCGCGCCTATTTCAGCCCAACTCGGACCAGCCACGTTCCCGAGTCAAATCAGCAACCCGAGCACTTTTCCACCAGTATTCTGAGTTAACTCAGACCAACTTGAACTGAGTAAACCTAGTCCTGGTCAACTCAGACATGGCCGACTTATTTTCCTATCTCAGTATATGTTTCAAAGTTTATACATATTTCAGCACGACTCAGTAATTTTCTGGCTGGATTATTATTTTGAAGAATTGATACATTATTCCTTGGTCAACATATTATTTCTTACAAATATTTGCATTAGATTATTTTATGGGTCAATTTTAATGATTATTTTGGTTCATGTTATATGAGTCCAAGCCCATGTCAGCTGCTACTATTGTGTCTCTTGGATAAGACATTATTTTTAAAGAAGAGGTCGCCTTAGTACCTTTTCCCATATCATAATTTATTTGACTCTCAAAAATATCACAGTTGGGACACCATGAGAGTTGGTGCACGGATTGGGACACCATCGTTTATTTTTTACTCTCAAAAATATCTCGGTTGGGGCATCTTGAAATTCGGTGTCCGGATTGGGACACCATGATAAATAAGCCCACTTCCCCCCATTAATGTCATTTATTACCCCTAACACTTGAGAGACGTTGTCCTGTGGAGGGACACGGTGGCGGAGGAGGTTTTTTTTCCCTTCAGCGTATAGACCCACTACCTACATTAATAGGAGTGGTACTACCTATAGAAGATAGGAGTGTACCAAACATCCAGCATGAGTTATTTGACTGGATTATGAAGCATTGTCATGGACTTGAAGTGATGCTACTCTCACTTATGTTATGCCAGTTGGCCACATGAACGAGAGCCCAGACATGGGGGGGAGTGTTGGAAGATGAAGGCATATTGGAAGATGTGCCATTTTATACAAAAAAAGATTTTATACATTATTTGCAGCAAGCTGGGAGTTCATGTTGTTCTCACACGAAACATAAAACACTAATGGTCCCTAGAGATGTATTTTTACTAGAAATGTTTTCCCAACCATTCTTGAAAAAATGCATAGACATAGCCTTGATTCGTATGAGGGGATCTAATCCTATACTAACTAGTCCATAGTGGACGTATTGGAATCTTTTTAGCTTTGCTAAGTTTGATTCATTTAAAAGTCTATAATAGAAAGTACCGAAATCGGTATCCTGTAATTGGACTAATAATTCCTTATGGAATATGAAGGATTTTTTTCTTGAACTCTATCCAGTCTTTGTTGTAAACTTCAATAATTTGTGGAATATTGATTGTCCATTTTTTTTCCATCATGCATAAAGTTAGGATGTTCTTCGTATTCTCCTTGTGTTTCATGGTGTACATGAACACTTTGTTAGAGAGAAGTATGTTGGATAACAAGTTCAGTTAATTCGTCTTTATCTATTAGAGCACATATATCTCGTAGAAGACAATCTCTTTCTACACTCTATTGTGTTTTTACTTCTGCTAATTTAACTATAACTTCTTGTAATTCTTTTCTACTAGGTTTTGCATTAACCAATTTAGTTTGCATCTCTATGATAGGTTTAAATATCCTAAAGTGTTCAAATTCTTGTTCTACAAATCTTTATAGATCTGTAAGGAGATTTATTGTGGGTTGAGTAAATTATCCTTTTAATATCTCGAGATGAACTTTTATTCCTCTCTTAAGTAATTTGACTTGTTCATTTACGTCACTTTCTATTCTTAATCAAAGGAAAGCTACGTATTCTGCAATGTATCTTTCACAACAACTTTTCATAAAGAAACTGTGGTGGATATCACCTACTAAATCCATGAGATTGTTTAATATTGTATTTTCTTTGTCATGCCATCCGTGTGGATAGCCTCTTATTTGACAGACAAGGGCTTGTCCAATTTTTAACATTGTGTCATAAGAAGGTTCGTTTAGTTCCTTTTGATTGACCAACAGTGGTCTTTGGTACATTTGTGCTATACAAATGTTGTTGGGATGTGGCCAATTGGGTCGTAACTATTGGGAGTATGTTTAGCCTACACATTTTGCGCCAAAAGATAATCTTAAGGCTTTGATACCGTTTAAAAACAATTATATTCATAGCTAAATAATACCATGATTGAATGAATAATAGGTTACGTGGCATTGTGACATGTGGTAACTACCCTTTCGGAGAGTGGGTCTCTTCGGACGAATAGCCCTACAACCTCAATTATTCCTGCTGATATAACCAATATTTCAATCGATCAATGCTATTATGATCCTACAATATTTCTCAACAGTAAAGTTTATTATAATAGTAACCTAATAGTCTCTAACATGCCCAACATGACTTTCTACTGCTACTTAGTATTATCTGGGGTTTGACCTTATTCCTACCGGCTTACCACCAAGTGGACTAAATCGCTATGCGACCTCATGGTTTACTGAGGCCGCTAAGCCGTACATGTCAACCGATGTGTACTTTAGCAGGGTAAAGCACAACTCCATTTCATTTTCTACCTCGAAGCGTAACTGAATACTACCAAGTACCAAACTTCGTTCTTATTTGGCACTATTTCGATAGTATTAGTGTAACACTATTCTAAACAAGTACTATAGAGTTTAACATACTAAGAATAACATAAATAGTTACTATGGACATCAAATAATAAACATGCAGAATGAATAGTAATAACAAATACTGTGGAAATTATATATATAAAAGTGTGGAAGATAACATGAACGCATATTGTGGAGATTCTTATATTACAAACATGCGGAAAATTAAACCATTGTTTAAAAGAGAAAATAAAAACTATTAAAAAGCTATTACATACAAACTACTCCCGAAGTTACCGACCATGTTACTGGTTGGCTCCCTCTTTAACTACTCAGCCATGTGGCTGTTTTCACATACCGTGCTTTGAAACTTCATCGGAGATTTATTGCAAGAACTCGCCTTCTCTTTACTTCACACTCAGAAATCTTTGAGTTATTTTCGAATGTCTTGAACCATGTCGTTGCTTCAAATTTATACTTGGGGGTGGAAAAATCTTTCCCGCCTTGCCCTCCAAAGGAAGGGCTCTCATTTAAAGTCGATGGGTATTTTTTACTCTTTCTTATTTCCTCTTTCACCCTTCTATTATTGCCTTTCAGCACTGAAAGTAGGGTAAATGGGTCTTTGATTCTTCTAACGTCATTATGCTGATATTTAGGGCATCTTTTTCTCCGTTATCAAGTTGAATCAGATTTCAACGTCATTTGCTGATGTAGTTGCTGATGTCTGGGACGGTTGCCTTCATTCTGACATACTATCTTTTGATGACTTCCTTTCTTTTCACCGTTGACACTTGTGCAGTTTCTCGAAGGTGTGCTGGGCCATGCCGCAAAAAACTTCCTTCTTTCTTTTAATTTTTGGAAATTTTCTAGTTTGTAGTTTCTCAAGTGTTTCTTCCAGTGATTTCTAAACAGTTGATAGAGATTATTTGAAGCTTCTTGCTACAATAGTCAGCGGTATTGTTTTCCTGTATACATAACTCTTCTTCTTTTGTAACTGTGTTTGAATGTACTGGATGATATTTTAAAGTTCCAATTTTCTTCAGGACAAGGTCTTACCTTTGGTTTTAGCTTCAGGTAGAAATCCAAAAGCTTTCTTTCTTTATCAAGAATTTCAAGGGTTATAAACGAAAGACTCAGTCTGCTAAAGACAAAAAGGCAGATGATCTTGGTAAAAGATTTCGAATGCTTCGTGGTAGCAACCATTTTGAAGCAGAAACATCAAGGGTACGAGACACCCACATGGAAGATAGCTCTCAAGATAACTTCCGAAATCGTACTGTGGTTCACCCGCAAGAATGAGAAAGTTTCTCCCACTCCAAAATATCCCTGGGAGGACAAAAGTATTCGACAAAATACACAAATGTCGATCCTTCAAATGCTACTAAGGGACACACATCCATAGATAGCATAAACCCTTTTGGATTTTATCTCAACTTGGATTGCCCCAGGGATGGAGAAAAAGTCCTTAAAGAATGGGAAAGAAGCATGAGCAATGCTACAAATATGCATGAATCTTGGGACAAAGATTCAACATTTAATTTCTTTACCCATGCTTTACAGGGTAATGTAGCTCATTGGTGGGACAACCTTCCCGAAGACCAAAAATGAGCTAATACCTCAATATGGATAGCCAATATCTTGAAAGGATTAGTGGCTAAGACATCAAAGGAATTTCTAGGAATACATCCAACCCTAGAAGCCTACAACGAGAGTACTAAACAAAGAAAACGTTTAGAAACTCTTCAGAAATTAAACAAGTTACAAATCTGTAACATTTGTTTTTATGATAAGTATTATTGCGAATTTGGAAGTTACTTCTATAAACTACAAAAAGAAGATCAGAAACCTTATCTGTCTATGCAAAATTGCCAGAACCTTTTGCACATGTATCTGAAAAAGACTACATTACAAAATATTGGCTAAATAATCCAGAACTTGGTACTTTAACCATGGATAATTTCCTAAACTTTGACACTTTAGGAAGAAGACATAGATTTGGACAAGACATGTTGGTAAATCTTTGTGAAGCCCAAAAACTACAAAACAAAAATGTAGTAAGGCAAATAAACAAACATTATGTTGTTCAAACCAAAACAAAAATGTAGGAGCTTATGGTAGTAAAACCACCTCCCATAAGCAAAGAAAATATCCTAAGAAATTTCAATAGAAAAAATTTAGGATACAAAAAAGTTCTACAACTAGGTATACTCCTAAAAAGCGATACTTTAGAAAAAGAACAAATTCTTGTCCTACCACATCTAGTAAAGGGTCCAATGCATATTGCCAAAAGGGGAAAACCCCAAGCAAATGCAAATGCTGGATATGCCAGAAAGAAAGAAAATTTTCAAAATATTGTCCAAATGATAAACAACAACGGCAGTACAATATTTATATGTTACTACCTGAAGAAAATGGATTGGAAATCATTCATTACGATGACATCTAGTTAGAAGATGAAGTATATGAACTTCATCATAAACTGAATCTTCCTCCTCGGAAAACTCAGAGAACATGTCAGATTCTTCAGGCACCTTCTCTGAATGAGTATCCGCATAAATGCAGAGCATGGAGCTTCTGGAAATTCTTATATCACGGCCATGCTTAAACTACCTGGATATATCAAATTCCATATACATGTTCTCGTAGATACAGGAAGTTCATATTGCCTAGCCAAACAAAATCTACTTCCTACGGAGCTATGGAAACCACTTGAAGTACCCCTTCAAGTAACAGTCGGCTCAGGAGAAAATATATCACTTCCTATAGAAGCCTGAAACATTCATCTCGACATTGGAGGTGAAAATTTTATGATCCCAAAACTCATTAGTTTGGACCAAACATAAACTCAGGACCAGATTTAGTCCTCGAAAATGAATGGCTCATGTTTCATGCCCCTGTAGAGTAAACACAAGCCTACTATAAACTTTGATGTCACACTCGACGCGAAATCGATAATTCTGCTGTATTTGTCTAAGCAGTAAAACCCACTGAAGCCTATGCCATTTCTGGCAGTGGAAATGTTCTCCATCAGGTCTTCAAAAAATGCAGCAAGCATGGTGATGAGAATCCTCCCTTAGAAACTCTACTCCTCGCTAAATCCTGCGAATCAGAAGTTCAGCAGCTTCTAGAATCCACTTGTTCTGAGAAACCCATAGAATGGTGGAATAAACAAAAACCATATGCCGACCTCGAACTTCTTGATCCTGAAAAAGAAATTCGAGAAAAACCTATGGTTTACACTCCTTTTGATGTTGAAGAATTCTCAACACAGATAAATGACTTGCTAACTCAAGGTTTAATCCGTACAAGTTATTCTCCACATACAACTCTTGCTTTCCTGGTTCGGAATCATGCAGAGATAAAACATGGAAAAGCTAGAATGGTCATTAACTATAAAAAAGGTTAATGAAGCCAATGGATGGCTACTATCTTCCTAACAAAGAAAGATTAATAGCTGCCATAAGAGGAAAACAATGGTTTTCTAACTTTGATAGCAAATCCGGGTTTTGGCAAATTCGTCTAACCGAAATAACTATTCCCCTTACTGCTTTCATTTCTCCTTCAGGACATTATGAGTGGCTTGTAATGCCCTTCGGACTAAAACAAGCTTCCGACATATTTCAAGGAAGAATGGATGATATCCTCAAACCATTCTTTAAATTTTGCTTAGTTTATGTTGATGGCATCCTAGTCTTTTTAGAAACCAAGGATCAACATAAAGAGAAATTACTTAAGGTATTAAATGCCGCAAAAAATGCTAGGATAGCACTTAGCAAAAAGAAATCCGAGTTGTTTAAAACCAAGATAGATTTCTTAGGTATAAACATCTCAAAAGGAGAAATCATCCTCCAAAATCATATTCTGGAAAAACTACCAGCTTTTTCGAATGAAATTGAAGATATAAAACAACTTCAATGTTTCTTAGGATGCCTAACATATGCTGAACAGTTCATAAAGAATTTAGCAGAAATTAGGAAACCCTTTCAAAAGAAACTAAAGAAAGACGTCAAATGGGAATGGACACCCATTGATAGTCTAGAAGTAATCAGGATCAAACAAATGTTGAAACACCTCCCGATGTTAACTCTACCAAATCCAGATGCAAAACTGATTTTAGAAACTGACGCCTCGGGTCATACTTGGGCAGCAGTCCTAAATTGCAAAATCAATGATTCTGAGAGAATATGCAAATATACATCAGGAACATTTTCATCTGCTGAAACAAACTATCATTCTTATGAAAAAAAAAATTTAGCAATAAAAAATGGTATAAAATTTTTTTATATTTATCTTGCTCCCAAAGAATTTCTGGTAAGAACTGACTGTAAAACTTTTGTCGCTTTTATGACAAGAAATTTAGAAGATTCACTTTGTCGCGGTAGTTTACTCCATTGGCAGCAATGGTTCTTCCAATTCTCTTTTACTTTTGAACACATTAAAGGAGATAAAAATTATTTCCCTGATACTCTTACTCGAGAATTTTCTTGTGTTACAAATAGGTAAAATGGATCCCCTCAGCAACACCCTAACGGACCTCACAACAGCAATTGCCACACTCACGGTATTTCTCTCAACCACTCACTATTCGACAGTCTTTTAGTTCTCTTAGAACAAGGAGACATACATGAGGATTGTGCTTAAATAAGTGGAGAACTCTTACAACTCAAGGTTAAGGAATTAACCGAAGAGTTAAAAGAACTCACCAAATGGCATGATATGCCAAGCTCCTCCGGGACTTCTACCAGCTCTCCATCACGAGAAAAGGAAGCCACAACGTCAGCTAATCAACAAACGAATGACTTTAGTGTTAGATAAACACAGGTCGACCAGAGATTTCTACCGGTCATGCCAGGCATGAAAAGGAAATCACAACCCAATCTTCTTTGAAGATAGGGGAATCAGGGATTTCTACCTGCTAGTTTAGAGCTGGAAAGGAAACCTCAACGATTTTGACAAAATCGGAATCAGGGACTTCTACCTGTAAGTTTCGAGCTGAAAAGGAAGTCTTAACGGATCCATCCCTGATGGAAATGGACTTGTCTAGTAATGAGAAATCATTCATGACAAAATTGGTTACCCCATCTGAGTTTACAAGGTTGAAAGCCTAAATAAACCAGATAAAATAAGTTTTAATGAGTTTGAGTTTTTAAAGAAATTTAAACATTTAAAACTTTTGGACATTATGTTTTAGGAACCCTCGCTACGCCCTCAAAAGGTGGAGAACATTCGTTCAAAGATTGAATCTGATCATATTGTTCAATTCGAGAGATGGAATGAACAAATTGGACAAGGGATGAACACTCCCTTCTTTACCACTGAGTCCAGCAACAATTTGAATAAAGTGAAGCTGAGTCATGAAATAGACTCAAAATATGCATCCATGCTTTATACATATGGATTCATAAAACAGATGGTACTTCACTCCACCGACTTATCAGTTTTGGAGAAAATTCCAAAAGAGATTATGGAGACTGGGAAAAGTTTCATCTCCATAACAAAGAGTAAAGGAATTAAACTTCATTTCATTTCCTATATTGCTGAAATTGTTACTGACACCAAGATGTTTCCGAGCATTTCTGTCGTGACTCTTGAAGGCATAAAAGAAGGTGAAGCAAAGATGGAATATGATCCCAAACATGTTCCAAAAGCCAAGCCATGCTCAGAAGCAGTCTGGCCAACCAAGCGTATTCACGGGCTCAAGAATTTGATACAATTCATACAACAGCTGATTCAGAAAAAGAAAAGCTTTGTCTACAAGACCTCCGTCCCACTGATGATCGTCTCAAAAAGCTATAAAGAGACTCCGGCACCTATCCAGATCAGTCTCGAAGCAACGCTGAAGAAACTCCTCAGAGGAAATATCCCCTTCAACAAAGAAAATGGCCCAGAAGACTTTTCCAAAAGAGCACACCTATAAATTGTGCACAGAAAGCCAGCTGTCCGAATGAGCAGTCAACAGCCATGTCAATAGACAAGTCAACAGCCATTAAGGCCCAAGACGAAATCAAAGTCAGCAAAGGCGGCTACACCAAGTCAACGATGGTGGCTACAAAAGATTCCTGCACATCAGCATCATGACATCACAAAAAGAAAAGACATTTCTACCCCTGCTTTCGGTGCCGAAAGGTAATAATGCAAGGGCAAAAATGAAAAGCCAAAAATACAAAAGTTACCCTTTGTCTTTAAACACACACCTTTCAATTAAGGGTAAAAGCGAAAGAAATGAAAGATTTTCAACTATAAATTCGAAGCTCCTCCAGAGGTTGAGACATTTGAAAAACGAAGAAGCATTAGCTAATTCGAAAACCCACATTCGAGAAGAAGAAGGCGATTTCCGGCGAGCATCCTCCGACAAGTTCCTTAAAGCATGGTATGTGCTAAACAGGCGTAATGACTGAGTAGAAAAGAGGGAACCGACCGGTGGCACGGTCGGTAACTTCGGGAGTTATGTAGATAAGTAGTTTTCTTTCCCTTTTTTAAGGGTATGTATTTAGTTTGTTTTATTTTGTTTGAACAATGTTTTTATATTTTCGCATGTTTGTAATATTTTGATTCGTACATTTGTTGTTATCACTGTTCATATTCTGCATCTATATATATGATCTCCACAGTGTTCGTTTTTTACTGTTCCAAAGTTACTATTCAAAAGTATTGTTCATTTTTACTATTCATGGTTACTATTCATGTTTATTGTTCACTCATAAAAAAGAAATAGTATCGAAATAGTGCCAAATAGGACAGAAGCTAGAGACTTGGAATTATTTGGCTACGCTTCGAAGTAGAAAACAAAACGGAGTTGTGCTCTACCGTGCTGAAGTAACCATGGAGCTGCAACGGTTAATAGGAACGTCTTGGGGCCCTTTGAAGACCATGAGGACCGCATTGACGGATTGCCCATGTGATGGTAAGCCGACAGGAATAGGGTCAAACCCCGAAGAAGTTCTAAGTAGCAACAGAAGTCATGTTGGGTCTATTAGATAGCTATGAAAATAGACACAAACGAGTATATAGCAATGACATGTGGTAGGAAGCAGGAGTAATATGATGGTGAAATGATAGGATGTATGAAGTGTGACTGTAGGAATAGTATTGTGTGAGTCATCGTTGTTTTCCGTTGCCTGTAGTCAGTGTGTAGTTGTGATCCCTAGAATTCTAGTTCCGCTGCTCTCATCCCCAGGTTCTCCCTATATTCTGTTGTTGAGTCTGCTAGAGACTTATACTGTTTAAACTGTTATCAGAGCAATAGTGCTTTTGGTACCATAATCCGTTGTGTCTGTGTCTGTTTAGTGTTTGTCTTTAAAATGGATGATTCTTGGAAACATTGTTTTAGTTGAAAATTCTTACCTAGAAAACTCTTTGGTAACACAATTTTTTATTAAACAAATTACTTTCTTGAACTATACAACCTAGTTAGTGCATTTTTAAGCAAACGTCAAAAAAATATTTCTAGTAAAAATACATTTTCAGGGGCCATTTGTGCCACATGTTTCGTGGACACACATTTCTAGCTGAAATTTCATGCGAGAAAAAAATTGTGGTAAGGAATTTTTTGTAGAAATAAACTACATTTTACAACTATAAGGCCTTGTTCGTTGTCTTTTTGAGGAAACGTTGTAACCTTAGTTCTACTAAAAATTCATCTCCTGGGACCATTAGTGTCTCCTTTTTCCTTTAAAAACTTTTCTGGTTGAAAATTCATTCTAGATAAATTTTGTGGTAAGGCAATTTTTGTTTAAACAAATTACTTTCTAGAATTATAAGGCCTTGTTAGTGCCTTCTTTCAAGAAACATTGGAAATTTATTTCTAACAAAAATAGGAACCAAGGACCATTAGTGCCTCTTGTTTCCTTGAAACACTTTTCTAGTTGAAAATTCTTACCTTCAAAATTTTGAGGTAAGGTAATTTTTAATGAAACGAATTACTTTCTACTACTATAATGCCTTGTTTGTACATTTTTTAGGAAACATTGGAAGTGAATTTCAAGTAAAAATATGTTTCCAATGACCTTTAGTACCTCATGTTTCCTGCAAACACATTTCTACCTAAAAATTCTTAGCAAAAAAATTTTGAGGTAAGGGAATTTTTTTTAAACAAACTACAATTTACAACTATAAGGTCTTGTTAGTGCCTTTTTTTGGAAATGTTGGAAAAATATTTCTTGTAAACATACGTCTACAGGGACCATTAGTTCCTCATGTTTCCTGGAATCTTTTTTCTTGCAGAAATATGCGACCAGGAAAATTTTGTAGTAAGGCATTTTTAGTAGAAACATATTACTTACTATAACTGTGATGCCTTGTTAGCGCTTTTTTTACAAAACATTGGAAAAGCATTTCTAGTATAAATACATCTCTAGGGACAATTAGAGCCTCATGTTTCCTGCAAACACTTTTCTAGCTAAAAAATCTTTCCAGAAAAATTTTGAGGTATGTCAATTTTAGCTAAACAAATTACTGTCTGGAACTGTAAGGCCTTGTTGGGGTTTTTTTACGAAAATATTGGAAAATTATTTATAGTAAAAATACGTCTCTAAGGACAACTAGTGCCTCATGTTTTCTGGCAACACTTTTCTAGAGAAAAATTCTTACTAGGAAACTTTTGAGGTAAGGCAATTTTTGGTAAAACTAATTACTTTCAACCACTATAAGGTCTTGCTAGTGCCCTTTTTCTGGAAATGTAGGAAAAATAACTCAAATAATAATACATCTCCAGGTACCATTAGTGGCTCACAGTTCCAGGAAAAACTTTTCAAGTTTAAAATTATTACCTGGAAACTTTTTTGATAAGGCATTTTTTGCTGAAACAAATTACTCTCTAACACTATAAAGCCTTGTTAGTGCATTTTTCAAGAAACATTGGATAATCATTTCTAGTAAAAATAATTCTCTAGGTACCATTAGTGTCTCATGTGGGAACATTTTTGAGGAAACTTTGGAAAAATATATCTAGTAAAACAGGGTCTCCAGGGACCATTAGTGCCTCATGTTTCCTAGAAACACTTTTCTACCTAAAAATTTTTACCAGGAAAACTTTTTGGTTAGGAAATATTTGATTAAACAAATTAGTTTCTACAACTATAAGGACTTTTTAGTGCATTGTTTTAGGCAACGTTGGAAAAATACTTCTAGTAAAAATATGTCTCCAAGGACCATTAGTGCCTCATGTTTCCTGGAAACCTTTTTCTAGCTGAAAAATCTTAACAAGAAAATTTTGTTATATGGCAATTTTTGCTGGAACAAATTACATTTTTCAACTATAAGGCCTTGTTTGTGCCATTTTCCAGAAAACATTGGAAAAATATTTCTAGTAAAAATACATCTCCAAGCACTATTAGTGCGTCATTTTCTTGGAAACACATTTTAAGATGAAAATTCTTACAAGCAAAAATTTTCTGGTAAGGCAAGTTTTGTTGAAGCAAATTGATTTCTATAAATGTGAGGCCCTATTAGAGCCCTTTTTCAGGAGTCATTGGAAAAGTATTTCTAGTATAAAAACATTTACAGGGACAATTAGGGCTTCATGTTTCCAGAAAAAAAAATTTAGTTGAATATTCTTACATGGACAATTTTGAATTATAGCAATTTTTGCTGAATCAAAATAATTTCTAGAACCGTAAGGCCTTGTTAGTGTTTTCATTTTTAGTAAATATTGGAAAATTATTTATAGTAAAAATATGGCTCTGGGGACCATTAGTTCTTCATGTTTCAATGGAACACTTTTTTAGAAGAAAATTTTTACCAGGAAAAGTTTTAGGCAAGGCAATTTTTTTGTGAAACAAAATACTTACTAGGACAATAAGGCCTTGTTAGTGACCTTTTTTAAGAAAATGAAGGAAAAATATTTCAAGTAATAATATGTCTCTAGGGACAATTAGTGCTTGTCATTTCCAGAAACACTTTTCAAGTAGAAAATTCTTACCAAGAAAATTTTATGGTAAGGCAATTTTTACATAAATAAATTGCTTCCAACATCTATAAGGCCTTGTTAGTGCTTTTTTTTTTTTTTTGGGAAATGTTGGGAAAGTATTTTTAGTAAAAATACTTTTCTAGGGACCATTGGTGCCTCAAGTTTCTTGGAAACACTTTTCTAGCTGAAAATTCTTACCAGGAGGATTTATGGTTAGGAAATTTTGTCTTAAACAAATTACTTTCTACCGGGATAAGGCCTTGTTAGTGCAATTTTTCATGAAATGTCAAAAAAATATTTCTATTAAAAATATGTCTCCAGGTATCATTAGAGGCACGTTTTTCCTGAAAACACATTTCTAGTTGAAAATTCAAACTTTGAAAATTTGTGGTAAGGCAATTTTTGTTGAAACAAATTTCTTTCTACAACTATTTGGCATTGTTAGAGCCTTTTTTCAAGAAATATTGGAAAAATATTTCTAGTAAAAATGCGTCTCCAGGAACCATTAGTGCCTCATTTTTCCCAAAAGTAATTTTTCTAGCTGAAAATGTTTACCAAATAAACTTTTTGGTTAAGCAATTTTTAACCATTTTTGTGGAATTTGAATTAATGTTATTTGTATTAATTCCCTTCGGCCCGGTCCGCTGAGTCGCACGCCACTGTTGTGCTCGGAGAATTCTGGTCGTGTGACCTATATTGCGACAGCGTGTGGCTCCCTTGTTCTATGAAAATTTCATATAATGCTCTTGCTTCTCCAAATTCTTTGCATAGTTTGTCCACAGAATTGTATACCTTCTCCATACGAGCTTGTGTTCCTTCTTGAGATATAGAATAATCCATTGTGTTCCCGCTCTGATACCAGTTGTTACAGTCCCGAATCTGACACAAGGATTCTTTGGGAGGATCTGGGGTCTGCCACGGGTTACGGGTCTTCCAAGCATTACCATAGGGGTAGTAGGAAGACATGGGGAAGACGAAAATGAAAGATCAAGACAAAGGGAAACTTGAAAACCCTAGAACTCATTGAGGAGAACTCTAAGCCTCTTTACTCTAGATTTAACCTAATTCTTAATACTTCAATGCTTCCTTTTCTCATTACTCTTACCCCTTAAATAGGGTTCACCCTGTTAGGGTTCACCCTGTTAGGGTTTAATAAAATATTACAAAAATATCCCTATGAATAAAATATTATCCTATTAATAACTAATTCCAAAAATACCCCTGTGACCTAAAACTGAAATAAAATAAAGTAAATAAAGAAAACACTAAAATAATAATGTTATTGCGTGCATAACAGAGGCTGAGAGTTCTCCTCAACGAGCTCTAGGGTTATCAAGTTTCCCTTTGGCTTGATCTTTCATTTTGTTCTCCATGTCTCCCTACAATCCCTACTATCTATACGGTAATCCGTGGTAGATCCTATATCCTCCCAAAGAATCTTTGTGTCAGATCTAAGACCGTAACAATCAGCATGCTATAGGAGTTGAGGACAGAGAGACATCAGAGTTCAGAGGTGAGAGAGGTTGCTCAACCATATCACAGAAGAGGGAGTAGTGGCCTGGGCACACTGCTGTCCAAGGACCTCAGCATAGAGGCACAGTTCCAAGGTACACCAAGTTAGAGTTTCCCTCTCTCATTGGTTTTGTTGATCCCTTAATTTGGTTGCATAGATGTGAATTTTTTTTTTTTTAACCAAAGGACTACTGAATGGGATAAGGTGCAACTAGCCTCTTTCCATATGACAAATGAAGCCATATTATGGGTTACTCAAGTAGAGAAAGAGAGACCGGGAATGACTTGGGGAGAATTTAAAAATCTATTCACAGTTAGATTTGGGCCTCCCGCCAACAGCAACCCCCTAGGAGAGTTAGTCCTATTGAGACAAACTGGTTCTGTGGAACAATATAAAAAACTGTTCCAGGAAAAGTTGGCTCGTGCTGGTGAGAGGGTATTGGTTGACCAGCAGGTCTCCTTATTCACAGCAGGTCTCAATGAGTATTTATGGCTAGAGGTAGAACTCCTTATGCCCACGGATTTAGCTCATGCCATCAATATGGCCCGAGCATTGGAACAACGACAACAGTTGCAGCAACGTAAGCCGGGTTGGTCGGGTGAGAGGAACACTTCCTCCATGTGGCAAGGGCTCCGTTATAATTCATCTCAGGGAGCATCTCCAGTAGCACCATCCAAACACACTCCGACTATGACTCGGGTAGCCGATCCCCGCCCTGGTAATTCCCTACCAAGCTTTATAAAAAAATTGTTGAGTGCAAAAAGGCAGTCCAAAAATTTACGTTATAACTGCGATGAGTAGTATTGGGTAGGACACCAATGTAAACGATTTTTTTGGCTCGAGGTGGAGGATTCAAAGGATCCAGAGGAGCCAGTGGATATTATCGAGGAGGAACCACCAGTGATATCCTTGCATGCTATTACTGGGCAGAAATCGCCTACTACAATGCAAGTCCGAGCACATGTCATCGACTGAGAACTGGTGGGACTAGTCGACTCAGGGAGTACACACAATTTTCTGAGTTTGACAGTTGTACAACATCTCCAGCTCCAGAAACACACTCATCTGACAGCCACCGTCTCAGTGGCCACTGGCGAGAAGGTCCCTAGCTATGGGATTAGTAAGGTGGTACCTTTTTCCATTGGTTCTACTTCGTTTAATGCTGAATTTTTTGTTATTCCCCTGGCAGGATTTGATATGGGTATTAGGCATTAAAGGGTTACAAACGTTGGGACCCATTATGTGGGACATTTTGGCTTTAACCATGAGCTTTGAGTTGGCCGGAAGTCGGGTGCTCTTACAGGGCAGTCAGGTGAATAGGGCCCACCGCATGCACACTTTACAGACACTGGATCAGCCTGACAGTACTAGTGATGGTCTGGTTGAGGAGTTCTCTGACCTCTTCCAGGAGCATTCAGGTTTGCCTCCCCTGAGGCATTGTGACCATAGGATCTGTCTAAAACCAGGATCTGAGGTAGTGGTCGTGCGACTATACCATTACCCACACCTTCAGAAGGACGAGATAGAGCGTCAGTGCCATGATGGGACATGGAGGTTCTATGTGGATTATCGGGAGTTGAACGAGCAGACAGTAAAAGACAATTATTTGATTCCTGTAGTGGATGAGCTCATGGATGAGTTACATGGGTCGTGGTGATTCACTAACCTCAATTTCCATTCCGGATACCATCAGGTCCGGATGTACCCCTCTGATATCGAGAAGACGGCATTCCGCACGCACCATGGCCGTTTTGAGTTCGTTGTCATGCCATTCAGGTTATCCAATGCACCCTCCACTTTTCAAGCTTTGATGAATGAGGTATTTAGCCCCTATCTTTGAAAATTTGTTCTTGTATTTTTTGATGATATTTTGATATATAGCAAGTCGGTTGAGGAGCACTTGGCACACTTGAGGATTGCTTTCGACTTGTTACGAGCACATCAGCTCTATTTGAAACATTCCAAGTGTTCTTTTGCAGCTTCACATGTGGGGTATCTGGGACAGATTATCTCACATGAGGGGGTTACGGTGGATCCCGAGAAGATCCGAGCTATTCAAGAATGGCCGTAGCCACAGTAGTGTTCTGCATTACGGGGTTTTTTGGGTCTTGCAGGCTACTACCACAAATTTATTCAGAACTATGGGCTAGTGGCAGCACCATTGACTAGTCTAATCAAGAAAAAATTCTTTATTTGGAATGAGGGGGCCACCACATCATTTGTGGCACTCAAAGCTGCCTTCGCATCTGCACCAGTATTACAACTTCCCAACTTTGACGAATTGTTCGTGGAAGAGTGTGACACTTTGGGCGTGGGCATTGGGGCCATTTTACAGCAGTTGGGCCATCCTATTGCGTATTTTAGCAAATAGTAGGCAGTCCGTCATCACAAGCTGGCAGCCTATGAGCGCGAATTGATTAGGTTGGCCAAAGCGGTCCAATTGAGCCCAACTTCAATCTCTCTTGGATTCATGGGTCTTCCTTGGTATTATGGGCATTGGCCCATTTTCTAATACAGTTTAATATATGTGCCTTCCTTGATCGTGTGGGCTTGGGCCCTGTCTTCCCCTAGGTGGTATTGTAAGGAAACGGGTCATCTCCTGGCCGCTTGTCTTATTCGCCCAACAAGGAAGAAGGGAACTGCATATCATGTCTCCGTAGGTGCTTCTAGTTCTATTGTATTGCCTCTTGCCATGCCAATTACTCCAAATATTGTTTCTCCAGTCTGCACAAGTCCGAGTACACTCACTCCTGAAATGGTACAGCAGATGATCATTTCTGCCCTTTCAACTTTGGCCTCTCAGGTAAGAATAAATTTTATACTCTGCCATGGTATGTTGACTACGGAGCTTCTAACCATATGACCAACACTTTTATTTCTCTTTGCAATGTTAGAACATATGATGGAAATCTGAAAAATTCACAATGTTGATGGCAGCTCTCTGCCTATCAGTGTTGTTGGTGATCTTTCTCCTACCTTAACTAATGTTTTTATGTCCCATGATCTCTCCACAAATCTTATTTCTTTTGGTCAGTTAGTTGATGATAATTGTAATATTTTGTTCTCTTGATCTGGTTGTGTTGTGCAGGATCAAGCGTCAGGGAAGATGAACGCCAAGGGGCCTAAAGTGGGATGACTCTTTCCCATTCAAAATTTTCTCTCTACCAGTATTCCTCGTGCTCCTTTACTTTCCTTTACATGTAATGTTGTTAGTTCTAGAACTAAAATGTGGCATAGACATCTCGACCATCCAAACTTTGATGTACTTCCTACCTTGTTTAAATCTGGTTTATTAACAAGTACAACATGCTCTTCTCTTGATCTTTCATATTATTGTTCATCATGTAAACTTGGAAAAAGTAAAATTCTCCCTTTTCCTCATCGTGGATCTCATGCCACACAAAGTTTTGATATTATTCATAGTGATGTTTTGGGAATTTCTCTTGTTGTTTCTCATGCGCATTATAAGTACTTTGTTACTTTTATTAATGACTTTAGCCGTTTTACATGGGTCTACTTCCTATGGGCTAATTCTGAAGTTTTTGTCGTATTTAAACACTTTCATGCTCTTCTTGAGACTCAATTCTTTGCCACCATCAAGGTATTGCGCTCTGATTCTGGCGGCCAATACATGTCAAATGAGTTTCAAAATTTTCTTCAAAGTTAAGGTATCATCTCTCAGCGTTCGTGTCTTTCGACACAGCAGCAAAATGGAGTTACGGAGAATAAAAATCGTCATCTTCTTGACGTGGTACGAACTATTTTACTTGATTCATCTGTTCCTTCTCCTTTTTGGTGTGAAGCATTGTCCACTTCAGTTCATTTAATCAACCACTTTCCTTCTCCTACGTTGCATCATGTTTCTCCATATTTTAAGTTATTTGGTCATTCTCCTACATATGCGGATCTTCGGACATTCGGTTGTGTTTTTTGGTGCATCTACCTACTCATGAATGACATAAACTTACAACCCAATCCGTTAAGTGTTATGCTATATCATAAAAAGGCTATATTTGCTATGATCCCCATGCTCATCGCATACGTGTTTCTCGAAATGTGGTTTTCTTTGAAAATCTGTATTTCTTTCCCTCTCATGTTGTGCTACCATCTGCATCTTTATCTATTCTGCCTAGCTTTTATGAGCCCAGTTCCACTTCATCTGTGCCCCCTCATGATCCTGACCTGGTGCCTGCTTCTAATTCTCCTCCTAGTCCTGGTTCCATCACTCTTCACCGATCTACTCGCACTTCTCGCCCCCGTGATAGGTATGCTTTCTCCTCCACTATCTCTCATGTGACTACTTTATCATCTATTTTTATTCCCTCTTGCTAAAAATAGGCAATGGCACATCAGTGTTGGCAAAAGGCCATGCAAATAGAACTTCAAGCTCTTGAGGAGAACCACACTTGGGATGTTGTTACTTGCCCCCCTACTATTGAGCCTCTTGGGAGTAAATGGATTTTCTTTTTGAAGCTTTGATCGGATGGTTCTTTGGATCGGTACAAAGCTCGCCTCATAGCTTTGGGAAACATGCAGGAATATGACATTGATTATGAGGATACATTTGCTCTAGTTGCCAAAATGACCACTGTTTGAACTATTTTAGCTATTGTTGCTTCACAATCTTGGCATCTGCATCACGTGGATGTGATGAATGCATTTCTACATGGTGATTTACAAGAAGATATCTACAAGAAGATTCCCTCTGGTATGACTACTTCTTCTCCCTCTGGTATGACTACTTCTTCTCCTTAGGATGTCTGCAAGCTATGTCGGCCTTTGTAAGGGCTTAAGCAAGCTACCTGGGCTTGGTTTGAGAAGTTTTGCGATACAATTCTTCTCCACCGCTTTACACAAAGCCAATATGACTCTTATCTATTCTTTCACAAGTCAACATCAGGCATAGTCCTTCTCTTGGTCTATGTGGATGATATTATCCTTATTGGCACTGACTCTGGCCTAATTACTAAGCTTCAGAGGCTTCTACATTTGACCTTCCATATGAAAGACCTAGGACAGCTCATGTACTTCTTAGGACTATAAGTACATCATTGGGACAAAGGTATTTTCCTAACTCAGCACAAGTATACCCAAAATATTATTACCTTAGCTGGTTTGGCGGATACTTCTTCTGGTTGTACTCCTATGGAGGTCAATACGAAATACTGGAAAGATGAAGGGGACCTTCTTGATGATCCTACTCTCTATCGGCGTTTAGTTGGGAGCCTCATCTACTTGACCACGACTTGCCCAAATATCTCTTATGTTGTTCATCAGGTCAGTTAATTTATGTCTTCTCCTCGACATCTTCATCATGCTGTAGTCTGACACATTATTCGTTATCTTCAAGGTTCTCCTACTCGTGGGTTATTCTTTCCTACAGGCTCGTCTCTTCAACTTGCTCCCTAAAATGATGCTAATTGGGCTGGGTGCCCTGATACCCGTCGATCTACTATAGGTTGGTGAATGTTTTTGGGGGATGCCTTGATTTCTTGGAAATTTAAGACACAAGATCATGTGTCCAAGTCATCTACTGAGGCAGAGTATCGAGCCATGTCTACTACGTGTTCTAAAATTATATGGCTCCGTGATCTCTTACAGAACTTGAGTTTCCTCAGACCACCTTGTTAAATTTATGATTCCTTTTCCACGATCACGAACAAGAGAAAGAAGAAAGAAAGCCGAGAAAAGGGGAGGAAAGCACTCGGTAGAGAAGAGAAAAAAATAAAAGGAGAAGAGTGGGCTGCGCCAAGTAAGGAGAGGGAGAGAGAGAACCAACTCAGGATTGAATGTGTGACTTGATTAATTTTGACTTACAAGACCTCTCTTTATAGTAGAGAAGGAATTATAGTCCTTATACAACTTATCATTCAATCCTAATTACATTCCAACTCTAACTCTTCAATATAAGTAAGTTTATTTAAACTAAACAACTAGAACCCCAACTTGAGTAGAACTAGGAGTCCTTTATTATTCACGTGAGGGGAATAGATAAGCCAGCTCGTAGCTTTATCCTTGTGGGCCCCTCATGATCTCCCAATGCACCTTGATAAGAGTGCCAGATCGTGACATCTTTGTGGGTCCCACTTGATCTTCAAGTCTTCTAAATCAATTCAGCTTGTGCTTCTTGCTTCTTTAACTCGTGCTTGCTTTGGGACAAGATTCTTCTTGGTGTCCCACGTTCTCTAGGACTCTTCTTGATGACCTACATCCTTATGGTGGGTCCCAATAGCTTGAGCACCATGGTGGGTCCCACATTGTAACACTCCCCCTTAAGCTGGGGGTGAGAAGACATCATAAACACCCAGTTTGCTGGATATGGTAGACATATTCTTGTGAGTGACTTGTTTGGTGAGGATGTCTGTAACTTGATCTTGTGATGAGATGTGTTTCAGGGATAAGAGACCAGCTTGGAATTTTTCTCGTATAAAGTGGCAATCTACCTCAATGTGTTGTGTCCTATCATGGAAGACTGGATTAGATGCAATATTTATTGCTGCTTGATTATCATAGTATAGATCCATTGGAGCTCCTTTATAAAATCCCAATTAAGTTCCATAAGAGTTCACTTATAGTGTGTGCCATGGCTCTGTATTCTACTTTTGCACTTGACCGTGCTACTACATTTTGTGTTTTGCTTTTCCATGTAACCAGATTTCCTCCAACCATCATGCAAAAACCAGAAGTAGATTTTCTATCATCTAGGGATCCAGTCCAGTCTGCATCCGCGAATCCCTCAATGTTGAAGTGACCATGTTTTTTAGAGAGGAGCCCCCTTCCAGGAGCCCCTTTCAGATAATGTAGTATCCTCTCAAGTGCTTGCCAATGACTAAGTTGTGGCTTGTGCATATACTGACTTACCACACTTACTGCATATGAAATGCCTGGCCTCGCTACACATAGGTAAATAAGTCATCCCACTAACCTTTGCATCCATACGAGTGTCTACTGGTTTGCAACCCATCATACCTGTTTCTTCCAGTAGATCAATAGTAGATCAAGGGCATATTTTTCTTTGGGATAGAATAATCCGATGTCTGGAATGTAAGATCTCAATACCCAAAAAAGTATTTAAGTAATCCAAGATCCTTTGTCTTGAATTCAGCACATATTCTCTCTTTTATTTTTTGAATTCCCTCAAAATCACTCCCAGTTAAAATAATATCATCAACATAAACAACTAGAATCACCTTACTTCTTGTTGTGTTTTCAAAAAATACTGAGTGGTCTGCAGAGCATCTGTAAAAAGTTGCCCGTATGATGGCTTGAATAAATTTCACAAACCATGCCCATGGGGATTGCTTCAATCCATATAAATATTTTTTAAGACGACATACAGACTCCCCCTCAACCACATATCCAGGTGGTTGTTGCATATAAATCTCTTCTTTGATATCACCATTGAGAAATGTATTTTTTACATCCAATTGATATATTGGCCATGATGAATTAGCTGCCAAGGTTAATAATATACGTACCGAGGTCATTTTTACGACTGGAGAGAATGTCTAATCATAATCAATGCCATAGCATTGAGTGTATCCGTTTGCAACCAATCGAGCCTTCAGTCATGCAATAATCCCATCTGGATTATGTTTTACTTTATAAACCCACATGCAACCAATGGGTTTTTTATCTGTAGGTAGAGGAACCAGTGACCATGTATGATTATCATTGAGTGCCTTCATTTCTTCATCCATTGCTGCCTTCCACCCTGGATGTTGGAGAGCCTCCTGATATTACTGTGGAACAGATATGGAGGAAATAGAAGAAAGAAACTGACAACATAAAGGTGAGAGGCGATGATGAGACACAAAATATGAGATAGGACGAGAAGTAGAAGGTTGAGTGCTTGAACGAGGTTATTTTCTTATAGCAATAGGATGAGTATCAAATTCAGGACCAAAAATGATTGGTGATAAAGGACTTACCTCTGGTGGATCCGACAACTCGACACGTGTGGTATCGGCCATTGTCTCTGAGGGCTGAACAATCTTTGTATCACGAGGCACAACCGTGTTAGGATCTTCCCGAGCGATGGATTGAGTAACCCTTCTTTACTTTCTTCCCTCCATATTGAATCTTGACGCTGGAAGAGGATTCTTGTTTCTGGAACGTGGAATGGTGGAATTCGGAATGGAATGATTGAGCTTTGAAGGAAGCTTGACCTAGACCTCAGAGGGAGAATCCAACCTAGATCTCAATGCTTGCCTTTCATTCACCTTGACGTCCCCATAAATAGGGTTGAGGACGGAAATACAAGTTAGACCCATGGGTCAATTGGTTCATGCCACATTACATCTAAACCAAACCAAACCAAACCAAATAGAATTACATTAAAAGGAAATTAACATAGTTTAATTCCTACGCCTGTTGATAACTCGTGATGCTATGGAGTCCATAACATCACCCCCCCTCTTGGAGAAAGAGCTTGTCCTCAAGCTCGAAAGAAGGGTGTAGGGCTCTAAAAGCTGCTAAGGGCTCCCATGTAGTGTCACCGGGGTCAACATCAGCCCACTGCACTAGTATCTCCCAATCACCCTGAATTTGATGAGCCTGTAACACCTGTGATGGAGTAGAAAGGACACGTCCCTCATGTAGTAGAGGCAGAGGGGTGTGAAGCAAGGGAGAGTCACCCTAGAAGGCCTTTAGTTGGGAGACGTGAAACACATTGTGGATTCTTGCCTCTGGCGGAAGCTGCAATAGGTAGGCGATTGTGCCAATGTGGTCCATCACCTGAAAGGGACCATAATACTTCGGAGAGAACTTGTGGAGTCTGGGGGTTGTATGTGAAAGCTTCCTGTAATGTTGGAGATGCAGCCATACATCATCTCTTGGAGAAAAGAATACTTCTTGGTGCTTCTTATCATAATATAATTTCATAGTATGTTGGGCCTCTTGGAGATGAGTGTGCACCTCACTGAGCATGGCATCCCTTTCTGCTAAAGCTTGGTCCAAAGTGGCTACCTTGGATGCGCCTGGTTCATACAATAAAAGTTGAGGCGGATCACTGCCATATACTACCTTGAATGGAGTAGTTTGGAGTGTGCTGTGGTAGGAGGTGTTGTAACAGAATTCAGCCCAGGCGAGCCATTTAACCCACCGTTCAGGTGAGTCCCCCACGAAACAATGAAGATACATCTCAATCATCTAGATGACGACCTCAGTCTGACCATCAGTCTGTGGATGGTAGGCGGAAGAGAACACTAACGTTGTGCCTTGCAGTTTGAATAGTTCTTTCCAGAATGTATTGGTAAAGATGGCGTCTCTGTCACTGGTAATGGAGGTAGGCATCCCATGTAACCGAACAACATTATCCATGAATAGTTGAGCTACGTGAGCTGCTGTGTAAGGATGCGCTAGAGGGAGGAAATGGCCATACTTTGAGAAACGATCAACCACTACAAATATAATGGATTTGCCGGACGAAGAGGGAAGGCCATCAATGAAGTCCACGGAAATATCTGACCAAACTTGTGATGGTAGCTGAAGTGGTTGGAGCAACCCGGTTGGACTTAATGATTCAGCTTTATTCCGTTGACAAATCTGACAAGTCTCCACATAATCTGCTATAATGCACTTCATACCCTTCCAATAAAAGTCCCGAGTGATTCGGAAATATGTTTTTTGTTGGTCCTCATGTGTACTGTCATGGAACGAGGCTCGATTGTAGTGAATAAGTGGTGACGTGTGGTGCAGAAAAATCCGGTTTTTGAATAGGGTAAGACCATCGTGGACCGTCCAATGTTTCTCCGATCTCCCCTACTGAATCTCATGATATAATACAATACATTCTGGATACTGTTATGTCTCCTCCCTAATAGAATCCAACAAGAGAGCTTTGGGCTGACTGAAAACATGTAATTGTGGATCTGGAATGTCTCGACGAGACAAAGCATCAGCTCCCACAATCAAACTCCCAGGTTTATACTCCACAGTAAAGTCAAACCCCATCAGTTTACTTAACCAGTGCTGTTGAGGGGAGGTGGTGAGACGCTGCTCAAGAAGATACTTGAGGCTGCAATGATCGGTGCGAATCAGAAATGGGTGCCCCCAGAGATAAGGCCGCCAATGCATTTTTGCCTTAGCTAAACCGACAAATTCCCTCTCATCAGCTGCTATCTTGTGATGGTGTTGGCCAAGCTGGCGACTAAAATAAGCGATCGGGTGTCCTTGTTGGTGTAACACTGCACCGATAACGCCGCCCAAAGCATCACACTCCACCAAAAATAACTCATCAAAGTCCGGTAGCTGCAAAATCGGTGCGGATGATAAGGCCTCTTTAAACCGCTGAAAGGAATGAGCCACTGTCTCGGACTAGGTGAATGCATTTTTCTTGAGTAGGTTGTTGAGCGGTGCTGCAATCTGGCCATAGCTATGGATAAATTTCTTGTAAAACCCTGCAAGGCCCAAAAATCCCCTTAACGCTGTAATGGAGGTGGGAGGAGGCCAATCTATGACAACTTGAATCTTACTCCGATCAACCCTCACCCCAACTGCTGAAATAATGTGGCCCAAGTATGCCAGTTCAGAGGTGCCCATAGAACATTTGGACTTATTTAAAACCATATGATGGGAGCAGAGAAGAGTAAATACCTGGTGAAGTTGCTGAAGATGCTCGTCCCAATTTTTGCTATACAACAATATATCATAAAAAAATACCAAAACATATTTCCTCAAGAGAGAGGAAAATACCTCATTCATGAGGGCCTGGAATGTGGAAGGCGCATTGGAAAGACCAAATGGCATGACGAGGAACTCGAAATGACCGTGGTGCATGCGGGACGTTATCTTCTCCACATCTGAAGGATGAACGCGGATCTGATGATAGCCAGACTTCAGGTCCAGCTTGGTAAATATAGTGGCACCGTGTAACTCATCTAGCAACTCGTCCACCACTGGGATGGGAAATTTGTCTTTAATGGTGTGATTGTTAAGTTGCATGTAATCCACAAAAAAACTCCACGACTTACCATGCTTTCTGATCGATAATATCGGGGATGAGAAAGGAGACCTGCTTGGCTGAATAATTCCCTGGGCGAGCATATTTTGGCACTGCCTCTCAATTTCATCCTTCTGTAGGTGGGGGTAACGGTAAGGCTGAACCACCACAGGTTCAGTTCCCATCTTCAATCAGATGTGGTGATCACAGTGGTGAATAGGCGAAAGAGCAGTAGGTTCATGAAATATATCATCAAAGTCTATAAGTAATTGAGATAACTTACAGTTTTCGGTGCTCTGGACCTGGACGGCCTGAAGTGAGTAGGGCAATGGTGCCTGGGTGCCATGCAATGTGATCTGTCGCTGGTCCTCTGTGAAGGTCATGGTCAAAGCCTGAAAATCCCATAAAATAGTCCCCAACAGTTGGAGCCATTTAACCCCCAAGTACCAAATCAAATCCTGCTAGTGGAATCACCACGAAATCTGCAATAAAGAAGTGTCCCTCAATATCAAAGTGGGTGGTTGTAGATATTCCCACACTGGCAATTTTGGCCTCATTGGCCACTGAGACGGAGAGGCCTGTTTGCTGCTAGATTACTTACCCAAGTTGTTCTGCCACTGACTGACTAATGAAGTTATGCGTGCTGCCAGAGTCAATGAAAGCTAGTAACTGTAGACGATGCAACTGGGCCAGCACTTGCATGGTGTTAGAACTGCGCAGGCCAGTCATGGACTGAAGTGAAATTTTTGGACCCTCTTGTTCTATCTCCACAATCTCTTCCTCTGGTAGTATGTCCTCACAATCCTCCCAAAGAACCACACTGGATAATCTTTTGCATATGTGACCCTAGAAATACTATTCATCACAGTTAAAACAAAGGCCCTTGGCCTTTCTCTGTTCCATCTCATGTCTATTCAATTTTTTGAACTAAGGGGTTGGTGGCAAAAAGTTAGAACTTTCTGTACGCGGTGTTGCACTAGATCCAGAATGTGGAGACCCGGAATAGGGTGCTAGCGTAGTGGCATTGTGCCTGCTTGGCCAAACTGGTTTTCGGACTAGTGAATCCTTTAGAACTCTCTGCTTATGCTCAATTGATCTGGCTAAATTCATAGCGTGGTCCAATTCTGTAGGACCATGTAATTCAACTCTCAGACAGAGAGCTTCTGCCAAACCAGTAGTCAATATGTGAACATACTAGGAGTGACTGAAAAACTCACTAGCACAGACCAAACATTCCTGGAAGGTCTTTTGGTACACCTCTAGTGACCCATTTTGTTTATAATTGATTAATTCTCCCATTGGATTGCTACTAGCTGGAGGACCAAACCTCATCATGCAAGATTGTCTAAAGGTCGCCCAATCCTGAACCAAATGGTCATTTCGGAATTGGTGGTACCATAGGAGCGCTACATCGAGTATGTGGTATTCGGCCAAATGAACCTTCTCATCCGCCGATGTTTTTTAATGATATAAGAATTGGTCACACTTGGTTAACCAAATCAAGGGGTCCTTAGACCCATCATATGTAGGGAAGTCCAGTTTGAAATACCTGGGAACCGATGTTGATCCCTGTACGGAAGGGCCCATATGGGGATTGTTGTGGAGCAGTGGTGGTGGCTGGTACTGATGGTTGTCAGCCGGCGGAGAGTAGGCTGCTGGCGGCGGCGCTCAAAGGCCACTCTCGTCTTGTCTCCGGAGGAGGGCTTGGATTACTGCGTCCATGGATTTGATAGCCTCACGTAGGTTAGATGTGGTCTGATGCACTTCTTCAAGGGATTGAGCCTGAACTTCTGTCCTTTGATGATTGTCCTCGACTAATTGTCACAAATCCTCAGAGGAAGAGGAATCCTCATAGGTAGACCTGTCTGATACCAAAATGTTCGGATCTTCCCGAACCATGGATCGAGTCACCCTTCTTTTCTCTCTTCCCTCCATATTGAATCTTGGCAGTAGAAGAGGATTCTTGTTTCTGGAAGGTGAAATGGTGGAATTCGGAATGGAATGATTGAGCTTTGAAGGAAGCTCAACCTAGACCTCAGAGGGAGAATCCGACCTGTTTAATTCTAATTTTCTCAATGATTTCCTTTCATTCACCTTGACGTCCCCATAAATAGGGTTGAGGACGGAAATACAAGTTAGACCCATGGGTCAACTGGTTCATGCCACATTCCATCTAAACCAAACAAAACCAAATGGAATTACATTAAAATGAAATTAACATAATTTAATTCCTACGCATGTTGATAACTCGTGATGCTATGGAGTCCATAACATACCGGTCGAGGAGAACTTGGTACTGATGACATACCAGGTGGAGCGCTATTAGAATAATATGAGGAGTCTTCAAAGAATGTTACATCCTTGGACACAAATAAACGTTGCGAAGAGGGACTATAACAAACATAACCCTTTTGTGTGCAAGAGTATCCCAAAAATATACACTTTATAGATTTAGGGTCAAGTTTGTTGTGTCTAGGTAAAGTATTATGAAAACGGATCATCATGTGGTAATAGTTTAGATTAGGGAGATTTATTCCCAAGAACAGTAGACGATAGACGATTTATAAGAAAACACGTTGTAAGGACAACACGGGGCCAATAAAAATATGGAACTTTCATGGCATATAATAGACCTCGAGCTTCCTCAAGAATATGACGATTTTATGACGATTTTTTCGTTCAACTACACTGTTTTGTTGAGGAGTGTAGGCACATAATGTTTGATGGATAATGCCATTCTCTTGACAAAAGGAGTCAAGGTCTTTTGAAATATACTCTTTGACATTATCAGACCAAAGGATTTTTATCTTCTAACCAAATTGTGTGAGTACCATCGTATAAAAATATTTAAAAATAGATGGTATCTCAGAACGCTCTTTAAAAATAAAGAACCAAGTTGTGCGAGTGAAATCATCAATAAAAGTGATAAAATATTTGGATTGAGAAATATTAAAGACACTCAAACGCCCCCAAATATTAGTATGAATCAATGAAAAAGGAATGTTACTTTTGACTTCTGGACGAGGAGAGTATGTACTTCTTTGATGTTTACTTAACTGACCCACCTCACAACTGAATTTTGACCTTATCTTATGAGATGGAAACATATGATGAAAATATTGTATGGAAGGATGTCCCAACCGATTGTGCCATAATCGTGTCTCATTCTCAGTAGTAGACACCATATTGACCTTTGACATGTCCAAGTAGTAGAGCCCCCCTTGTTCATGGCCTCCACCAATCACCTGCTTCGTTATAAGATCTTGAAAAACACATGAAGTAGGTGAGAAGGTAACTGAGCAATTAAAATAATTTTTAAGCGGACTCAAAGAGAGCAAGTTTAAATTAAAGGAAGGACAAAAAGAATATCATTAAGCAGAAGTGATGGGGTGACAAAAGTGAAACCTTTTCTTTGGACTTTGGTTTCAAAATCGTCAGCTATGGTAACAAACTTGTGTGAAAGAGTCGGAGATAAAGAATGTAACAAAGTTTTGTTACCTGTAAGATGCTCAGAGGCTCCTGAATCAATTATCCAGGATGAAGAGGAGGCAGATAGCATACCTAAAGCAGTAGTGGCAGAGGGGCTAGGAGAAGAGCCTAGCATGGTCTTCATTTTCTGAAATAATTCTTACTCTTCATCAGTAATAATTTTCTATCCAGCTGGTGTTGGGGGATGGTCTGCTTGCGCATCACTTATGAAGGCTTGATTAGCCCTTGTTGATTCTGACTTGTCATTAGCCTTATAGCATATTTCTTTATAGTGGCCATATCTACCATAGTAAGTGCATGCCCTATAATGGCCAAGTAGTGAGGCCATATTTATCAACCAACCAATTACCAAAGTATCATTCTTCTGCCATTTCATATAAAAAATATCATCTTCATCAATAGGTGGTCCTCGGGTAGTGAGGTGACCAAGTAGGTCTTTGGTTATGATAAACCTCCTAACCGAGGTGGACCAACTCAAAAAATTTGATACCCCATGTAAGGGTATGGTGGTGATTTTCAGTATATCACCTTTGATATTCATATTCTCATCAACCATGAAAGGCTCTTCTTCTTGAAAAAACTTCAAATAATCTCACCAAGTAGCACTTCTTCAATCAACTCGGTATATGTAAATATAGCATCAATGCTAAATAATTTTTTTTTTCAGAAAACTGTTTTGATAGCTCCTTCTAGATAGAGGGGCATGCATATTAATAACATAATAAGATGAAAGCATTCACATATCCATCCTTGAATCATTATCTAAAAATTAGAACCAGTAGCATAAAAAAAAATATTTTTGAACACTAGTGTTCTTCCTTCATACAAGAGCCTTCTTTTAGTGGTGTTTATCATCACTTCTCTAGAGCATTCCTTTGTTGAGGGATCCTAAATATGTTGCTCTGATACCATGTTGAATTTAGGATCCATTTTCCATGATCACGAACAAGAGAAAGAAGAAAGAAAATGAGAAAAGGGAAGGAAAGCTCTCGGTAGAGAAGAGAAAAAAATAAAAGGAGAAGAGTGGGCTGCACCAAGTAAGGAGAGGGAGAGAGAGAACCAACTCGGGATTGAATGTGTGACTTGATTAATTTTGACTTAAAAGACCTCTCTTTATAGTAGAGGATGAATTAGAGTCCTTATACAACTTATCATTCAATCCTAATTACATTCCAACTCTAACTCCTCAATATAAGTAAGTCTAACTAAACAACTAGAACACCAACATGAGTAGAACTAGGAGTCCTTTATTATTCACGTGAGTGGAATGGATAAGCCAGCTCGTAGCCTTATCCTTGTGGGCCCTTCTTGATCTCCCAGTGCACCTTGATAAGATTGCCAGCACGTGATATCTTTGTGGGTCCCACTTGATCTTCAAGTCTTTTAAATCAATTCAGCTTGTGCTTCTTGCTTTCTTAACTTGTTCTTGCTTTGGGAGAGGACTCTTCTTGGTGTCCCACGTCCTCTAGGACTCTTCTTGATGACCTACATCCTTATGGTGGGTCCCACCAGCTGGAGCACCATGGTGGGTCCCACATTGTAACACACCTCAACACCCCTTGATGCAGATAACAATAGTGCTATTCAGATTGCTACCAATCCTATTTTCAATGAACGCACCAAGCACATTGAGGTTGATTGTCCTTCTATTCGTGACTTGAGGTAGATTGTCCTTCTATTCGTGACTTGAGGTTGATTGTCCTTCTATTCGTGACACCTTGGAGCGTCGAGTGATATCTCTTCCTCACATCTCTTCGGATCTCTAAATGGCTGATGTCTTCACCAAAGCCATGACCCAACACCGCCATAATTTTCTGGTTGGCAAATTGTTGCTCGTCGACTTAGCCACAATAATTTGAGGGGGGATGTTACCATATTTTGGAATTTGTATTAATATTATTTTTTAGATACTTACATGTATATAGGTTAATAATTAATATGGCTTAGATTGTAATTAAGCCCATGGACTGTTGTAACCTAAAACTAATCTTATGTAAAAATAGAAAGAGAAGGGAAAGAGGAGGGACGCTCTCCTCTTTCTAGGTGTCTCATTCTTGGCTGTTCCATCAAACATTGGTGGTAATCTTTGCTGCACTATCTATCAATATGTTTGAAAATTTTTGCTAAAACAAATTATTTTGTACAACTATAAGGCCTTGTTAGTGTATTGTTTTGGGAAACGTTGAAAAAATATTTCTAGTAAAAATATGTCTCTAGGGACCGTTAGTGCCTCATGTTTCCTAGAAACACTTTTCTAGCTATAAAAACTTACCAGGAAAATTTTGTGGTAAGGCATTTTATGCTAAAACAAATTACTTTCTAAAACCCCAAGGCTATGTTAGTGCATTTTTTCAGGAATAATTGGAAAAGTATTTCTAGTAAAAATATGTCTCTAGTGGACCATTAGTGTCTCATGTTTCATGGAAACACTTTTCAAGTTGAAAATTCTTATCTGGAAAATTTTCTTGAAACAAATTACTTTCTAAAACTATAAGTCCTTGTTAGTGCATTTATTTTAGTAAACGTTGGAAAACTCATTCAAGTAAAAATAATTCTCCTTAGACCATTAGTGCCTTATGTTTCCTGGAAAATCTTTTATGGCTGAAAATTCTATTATGCACTCAATAACATTATTATTTTAGTTGTTTTCTTTAATTTACTTTATTTTATTTCAGTTTTAGGTCACATGGGTATTTTTGGAATTATGTATTCATAGGATATTTTTGGAATATTTTATTCATATGGATATTTTTGTAATATTTTATTAAACCCTAACAAGGTGAACATTATTTAAGGGGTAAGAGTAATGAGAAGGATAAGCTTTCAAAATTAGGTTAAATCTAGTGTAAATAGACTTGAGATCACCTTCTTGATCTCGAGGTTAGGTTTTCCTCAAAAACCCATGTATTGTCTCATCCTCCATTGATCTTCGTCTTCCCCATCTCTTCCTACTATCCCTACAGTAATGCATGGAAGACCCGTAACCCATGGCAGATCCCAGATCCTCCCAAAGAATCCTTGTGTCAGATCCGAGACCGTAACAACTGGTATCAGAGCGGGAACACAATGGGTTATTCTATATCCCAAGAAAGATGGATTGCTATGGGTAAGGAATTGGAAGAAATACGAGCACGGTTAGATGCTTCCATTGAAAGTTATGGAAGGGAGGAACTCGCTACTATCGCAAAACAAGTCATATGACCTGAATTCTCCGAGCACGATAGTGACACAGAAGATGGAGTCAAAGCTGTCTTGGGCGGGCCGAAAAAATCACAAAGTTTGTCCAGTTTACCAGCCGAAGTCTCTGAGGAAGATTTGGGAGCAACCTCAAATCTGAACGGACAGAGAGGCTTTGCGTCACAAAAAATAAAGATTTCCACACACGAAAATCCAAAGCCGAACGATGTCGACGATTTGGGGAAATTGGAGGGGTATGCTGAGCAGGGAACTACAACGATGGGTAAACCAAAATATTTTTCTGAATCAGACAAATCAGAGTGGGTTTCTGCCAAGATCTTCTCAGTACAGGCGGATTTGGGTTCAACCTCCCAAATCCCCTTTTCACGGCCAACAGAAATTTTTTCCACTCAGCAGACGAAAGCCTTCCGATCTGTCTCAGTCATGGCAAATCAGTTAGGGTATTCCACCTCTATCTCTGAACATCTATAAGCACCAACAAAAACAAGAGTCCACCAGAAAAAGTGGAAGCGCCGTCGGAAACAATTTCGGTGGGATGTGACTTCCGGCCACCACCTCTCACGCTCTCTCTCAACCTCACTCTAGGTGTTGGCAGTGCAGTGGAAAACGAAATTCCAAAAAAAATGGGGTAAACTCTTGCGACGAATTTCTTCAAATTTCGTCTTCTCTTTTATCAACTCCATCTATGTTTTAGATAATTCCTCTCCAATGGCATTGAAATTGTTCTGTGAAAATTTTGGGGCTGAGAAACAGAGGGGTTACTCGCCTGAGCGGGAAGGGATTGTCTTTCTTCTTGTTGCATTTTATTTTGCAAATTATTTTGGCAAAGTTGATTCATTCGGTAGTTGAAGTAGCCAACGAATGATAAAATTTTGACAGAATTTCAGGTATATAGGGAAAAGGGAGGAACACGGACAGTTGTATGATGGAATGCCTAGGAGAAAGGGGGAGTACTACAATTCTACACTAAGGAGTTTTGGAATTTCGGGATTGATAGAAAAAATTGTTTGGGTGCTGTTTTATTTTTGTACTGCTGAGAACAGCAGCAGTGAGACTCTTCCTTATCAATTTGGCAATGTTGGGCTTATTTTTTTGGGTTCCATATTTGTTGCTTGGGTACTGTTAGGAGACAAGTTTCATTTCCGTGGGAGTACAGCATATGGGAAGGGAGCCATCGTGGTTTGAAATGGAGATAAAACCTTTTTGGGTGTAGTGAAGATGTTTGGTTGGTTGTATAATGATGCTATTAGTTTTGTTTGCACGAAAGGTTGTCATTATGCACTGCAAGTGAGAAAACAGAAATTCGAATCATCTTTGACCTTTCCTTTTCCATTGCTGTCCATGACTCAGTTGTTGCAGGAAATTCTGTTGGAAGATGGAGTCAGGTTCTTGCACTTGGGTTTCCACCGGGGGGCATTGCCAAGCGGTTTGCTCCAGAATGGGAGGGAGATGTGACTGTTGTTATGTACTATGGCCTCAGGCTTGCGAGCGGGAGTTATACCTTCCCTCTGGCATTTGCAAAGTTCACAGCAATACCTGCACTGCTAGGTCAAATGAAAAAGGAAGAGATCCCATTCAAAGAGTCTATACTTATTTTGATCATGAAATGGTACGGAAGGGCTAGTTTGCCTGAGCAGGTTACTCAGTTTCTGAGGTAAATGAAGGATCTCTCTAACTGCCAACCACCATTCAGATCCCATAATGTTGTTCTTGATGTATTAGTTTTCAAAAAATGCCACACACTTACTCCATCGGTTCTTGCTCCAATTCTCCCTCCAGGTATTCTTCCAACCGTTTATCCATTCTCCATTGTCATGCAAGCCTTATGTGCCATGAAAACGGTTGGTACTACAATTTTGCTTCTTGGAGATTCAGAGCTTTGTCATACCCAATACATCTTTGGTGTGGTTATTTTTGGTAGTCCAGATGCACAAGTAGTCCACCATTCTGGCCATTCCATTGGTTTTGGCTCAGTTGTTTGGTCACTGGGCTGTTTATTTGTCCACTTTCTGCAGGGGGATGATTTTCATTGAACATGTTATAGATGAGTTTTTCTTGCTTCTACCAATTGAAGAACAGGTTGATGTCTCTCTCACTTTGTATGGCATTTGGATGGAGCACGTGGCACTACCACTGACGATAATGAGGCCTTCACGTATGACTTTGGTTGGAACCAGCCACATGATGCTAATGCTCTTCGCAATGGGCTCTGTGAAGGCTTGGCGAGAGCTAGATCTGTAGTGTTGGGTATTTTTAAGCAGATGCCCTCTGCTTTAATGCAGTTTTCAAGGATGTTCAATCTAAGGTTAGTGCTATAGTTCTTGGACAAGCAACCCCTGTTGAAGAGTCCAATCCTCAATATGACAAACTGACACACTATATATATTTGAGCTTGAGGATCAGTTCGCTGAGGCCCAACAACAAGCCTTTCGACTGGTATAGAGACAAAGAGATGGGAGAATCTCTATTGGACTTTGGGAAGACAGTCATGCTATTGGGTGCTTGTGAAGGAGATTCTCTTGGTAAAGCAGTTTCTGAGCCTAGGTCAAAATCCGACGTGTTATCATTGAAACTCCTAGAGGAGGCCCATAATCTGCTAATGAATTTTGAAGAATCTTTGAAGGATTATGTCCGAGTAGTGCACTCTATAAAGGTTACAATGGCTGATCGAGCCAATGCTTTCACACAGCAATGTGAGTGGGCTGAAACAACACAGCTGCAGGAAGATTAACTTGGACACGTTGTTGCTGATACAAATCTTTCTCCCATGCAAAAGTGCTGACCACATTCTCCTTGATAGGCTTGCAGGAAATGGCAAGTTATATACGACACAAACACTGCTCTACCTATCAAATTCTGCAGAATATTGCTTGAGAACCCGGGCATTTGCATACAGACAGCTTGATTCATCCGAGTACCACATCTGGAGCTCAATCATTGCAACAGCCTAGACTATAGTTGGTGCAGAGAGAGAGAATGCACTGGCAAATGAATCTGAAATGCTTGTGGCAGTTTTGGTTCTCTTAGGTGTGGCAGTAGTTACGTACAACCTAAAAAAAAAAAAAGGGCATGCTCCAATTTTTGGGTGTCCAGCGGGCGAACATAGAGATCTCAGATGCTACTTGGGCACAGGTGGAGACGTCGGCATATAGACCCTACTTCCGAGCTTGAGGACAAGCTCGTTCTTCCAGGGGGGGTGTAATGTTATGCATGCAATAACATTATTATTTTAGTTGTTTTCTTTAATTTACTTTATTTTATTTCAGTTTTAGGTCACATGGGTATTTTTGGAATTATGTATTCATAGGGATATTTTTGGAATATTTTATTCATATGGATATTTTTATAATATTTTATTAAACCCTAACAGGGTGAAACCTATTTAAGGGGTAAGAGTAATGAGAAGGATAAGCTTTGAGAATTAGGCTAAATCTAGCGTAAACAGGCTTGAGATCTCCTTCTTGATCTCGAGGTTAGGGTTTTGCTCGAAAACCCACGTATTCTCTCATCCTCCATTGATTTTCGTCTTCCCCATGTCTTCCTACTATCCCTACATTAATGCATGGAAGACCCGTAACCGATGGCAGATCCCAGATCCTCCCAAAGAATCCTTGTGTCTGATCCAGGATCGTAACAAATTCTTACTTGGAAAATATTGTCGTAAGGCAATTTTTGCTGAAATAAATTACATTTTAAAACTATAAGGTGTTTTTTAAGACTTTTTTCAAGAAAAGTTGGAAACTCATTTCTTTTAAAGCTACGTCTCTTGGGGTAATGCCTCATTCTTCCAGGAAACACTTTTCTAGGTGAAAAATTCTTACCAGAAAAATTTTGTGGTGAGACAATTTTAGCTATAAAAAATTAGTTTCTAGAACTGTTAGGCCTTGTTAGTGCATTTTTAAGGAATCATTAGTGCCTCATGTTTCCTGGAAACACTTTTCTACTATAAATTTTTTACATGGAAAATTTTGTAGTAAGACAATTTTTGGTGAAATAAATAACTTTCCACAACTATAAACTCTTGTTAGTGCCTTGTTTTAGGAAACTTTGAAATCCTATTTCTTGTAAAAATACGTAGTTAGGGACCATTAGTGCCTCATGTTTCCTCAATACACTTTTCTTGTCAAAAATTTTTACATGTAAAATTTTGTTGTAAGGCAAGTTTTGATGAAACAAATTACTTCCTACAACTTTAAAGCCTCGTTAGTGAGTTTTTTCAGGAAACATTGGAAAAGTATTTCAAGTAAAAATACATCTCTAGAGACCATTAGTGTTTCATGTTTCCTATAAATCACTTTTCTAGCGTAAAATTCTGTTATTCCCCATTTCCATGGATGGATCCACCCGACGATCTTCTCTCGGGTCCTGATTGGAATACGTTTGAGAAGATGGGTTGAAGTTCTTGTAATTCTGGATCATATACAAGGGCTCGTAGGCAGGGTACCAAATGAACCCGTAGGGAGACATGGAGAGGAAAATGGAGATGATGAGGGATGAGGAACTCGGGATGAAGAAGGTGAAGAGGCATTGGTGGATGAGAGCTCGTGAAGAAGAAGATGAAGAAGGTGAAGAGACATGAGGATAACCAAGCTTTGAAGGAAGCTTGCACTTGGACCTCGTTGGGAGAGAGAGAATCCAATCTCATGCCTCGTGAGAGAGAGAACCCAATCTCATTTACTATGCTCAATGATTACTTTCCATCAAAATGATGCCCCTATAAATAATAGGAATGCCCCCTTACACAACCAATGTAGACCCAAGTTCTGAATGAAATTACATAAATGCCACCTAAGAGAACATTAAGAAAATTACCTAAATTATCCTCTACATCTACCTGCTACTCTAGCCATAACATTACTCCCCTCCTGGAGAACGAGATTGCCCTCAAGCTCGAAGGTAGGTGTGCTTGTCCGTGCCGATGTCTGGATCCAGGCACAAGTGTCAATTGTGGTAGATGTGTCAACCCGCTGGACTACAGAAGTAGAGCATCGCAGTATCCGATGAGCCAACAACACAAAAGCTAGAGATGGCAGCATACGACAGATTGTGTAGAGAATCCCTGTGAGCGTTGCTGAGGAAAATGAGATGATGACCAGCTTATTGAATTCCGGAGGGTTGGAAATAATTATACCAAGGATGTAAGTCATCAGATCCAGTAGGGAGTGAAGGGAGTTTTGGACTCCACCACAACACATTGATTGGATTCAAGGACTAAATCTTGCTTTAGGTGCATAATAGATAAATCAAACATCCACAGGCCATGCCGAGAAACTGCAACTTCAGACATCAACATCCACGCTGAAATATGGTCACTTTGAACCCATATTGATGCAACACATACCCCCAAAAAGCACCACTGAGGCCATATAGACCCTAGTCCTGTTCTCAGGTTTGAGCTAGGAGAATGCAGGACTGGGTATAGAAATGTTGCAATTATCCCTACAACAACACTTACACCTCGAGCTATTCCAATAACATAGGCAGGTAGCTTTTTCCATTCTAAAGTAGCTGTCATCACTGTCCCAAAACGGAGAACTGTAAAATATAGTAGAGCCAAAGCCACTCCAGGAAGCACCACTTCTTGCTTTAGGTAGACAATCCATGCATCAATACAAAAAATATTTTGTGATCAAACAAGTTACTTTTCTGACATACCCGTTTCTCAATGATGATGAAATTGTCGCAGAATAAAGCAAGTCCTTTTCCTAAGGAATTAAAGAACTCTCCCATGTGGCATCAGATGCTAGTTCCCAAGTCCTTTGGCTGGTTTCACTCAAGGCCAGATATCCATTATATACAGAAAGCAAAAGCCAATATTGTAGCCAAACAAATATAGTGTTCCAAAGAGCCAGGAATTCAGAAGCCAATATTGAAGCCTTGAGGGAGATAAAACTAACAATCAATCCAGTAAATACAGGAGCCGTTAACTTGCAGATGAGATCAATCCATCTAATAGTGGAGTTCATTTTTGTTAGGACGTTGTGAGGTGTTCTACTTGAGATCACAACCACCCATTCCCTTTCAATCATAATGGTGCTAGCCATACTTGAAAGAACAACAGTTGCTCCAGTCAGATTGGTTAAGATGAAAGAAAAATAAATGCTGAGAAAGTTGTTGACTTCAAGCTGTGATAGAACATAAGCAAAAAGACAAATAATCCAGCCACTGTAAAGGATATATTTTGCGTCAACAGCCATGCTCGATGAACCTGAATGTATGTAAATCGGTCTATGCATCTGCCAACAGTTGGACCCAATAATGCAACAGATGTGGCTTCAACGACACCATATACAGCAGCAAAGAGCAAAGAGTTCAGCTAGACATTAATCCTGTATAAACATACTGCAAATTCCCGCCTTCTGATTTGGAGCCTAGCAACCCCGAATTGAAGGTCATGTACAACACCACGAACAGGGGCCTCATCTTGTTGAAGCCATTTCAATCCGAAATCAGTTGTACGAGACCTCTCTTCTGCCACCAGAGTCACAATTTCAACTTCAAAATTGAAAGCTCTGGGTTTTTGGGGTGGCACACTGTCGTCTGTCTGTGTCCTATGGCGAACCTCGGCAAACCGGTGCTGAAGTGTTGAAAGTGGCTGGTGCTCGGCGGAATTTGTGGCCCATAAGCTGCCAAATCATCCAGTGTCATGGGTTGCATCGCTGGTGGAAGTGGGATGGCGTTCCATGAAATAGGGGTTGTAGAATACCCCTTCGAGGTCCACCAAAAGGGGTGGCCGCCGACTGATTTTGGAAATTTAGGGAGCTTTTCCGAGACAGAGAAAGCCGGGATTTCAGGCGACTTCGGTTTGGGAAGACGCATGGCTTCCAATGAGAAATTGTTTTATGACAAATCCAAAATCTTTGTTTTTCCACTCCAATTGCTAATCCCCCTCCGATTTCGAATGTCACCACCGCTAGAGAGACAGAGCGCTCGCTGATTTTTGGCTTTGCCGATTTCTCTGATTTCGTTTCTATGGCATTAGCAGAAATCCGAGCATTTTGTGCGTCAATTCGAAGATTGAATTGAAGCATAAGCTATCTTATCTCCTTAATATCGGTGCGGATTGCGGTGAAGCCGTTTTGTGTTTCAATCTGAAATTTCACCAGCAGAGTGCGGCAATCATTTCGAGAACATGAATCGTCGACAGAGGTCCGCTCTGATACCAGGTTGTTATGCCTCATTTCCATGGATCGATCCACCCGACGATCTTCTCTCGGGTCCTCATTGGAATACGTTTGAGAAGATGGCTTGAAGTTCTTGTAATTCCAGATTGGATACAAGGGCTCGTAGATAGGGTACCTACTTAACCCGTAGGGAGACATGGAAAGGAAAATAGAGATGGTGAGGGATGAGGAACTCGGGATGAAGAAGGTGAAGAGGCATTGGTGGATGAGAGCTCGTGAGGAAGAAAACGAAGAAGGTGAAGAGATGTGAGGATAACCAAGTTTTGAAGCACGCTTGCACCTGGACCTAGTTGGGAGAGAGAGAATCCGATCTCAGGCCCCGTGAGAAAGGAACCAATCTCATTTACTATGCTCAATGCTTACTTTCCATTCAAATGATGACCTATAAATAATAGGTACGCCCCGTTACACAGCAAACGCAAACCCAAGTTCTGAACGAAATTACATAAATGCGACCTAAAAAAACATTAAAAAAATTACCTAAATTATCCTCTACGTCTACCTACCACTCTAGCCATAACAAATTCTTACTACAAAATTTTGCGGTAAGGCAATTTTTTGTTGAAACAAATTACTCTCTATAACTGTAAGCCTTCTTAATGCCATTTTTTAGGAAACATTGGAAAATTATTTCTAGTAAAAATACGTCTCCAGGGACAAATAGTGCTTCACATTTCCTAGAAACACTTTTCTAGTTAAAAATTTTGAGGTTGGGTAATTTTTCCATAAACAAATTACTTCTTCAACAATAAGGCTTGTCAGAGCCTTCTTTCAAGAAACTTTGGAAATGTCTTTCCATGAAAATTCACCTCAGGGACCCTATGTGCCTCATGTTTTCCAAAAACAATTTTATGGTTGAAAATTCTTTCCAGGAAACTTTTGTGGTAAGACTTTTTTGCTGAAAATTACTTTATATTGCTATAAAGACTTATTAGTGTATTTTTTAGGAAACAATGGAAACATATTTTTAGTAAAAATATATCTCCAGGGACCATTAGTGCCTCATGTTTCCAGGAAACACTTTTCAAGCTGAAAATTCTAACTAGGAAAATTTTGATGAAACAAATTACTTTCCAAAATAAAAAGTCCTTGCTAGTGTATATTTCTAGGAAATGTTGGAAAAATATTTCTAGTAAAAATATGTCTACAGCGATCATTAGTGCCACATCTTTCTCGGAAAACACTTTTCTAGCAGAAAATTCTTTCCAAAAACATTTTGCGGTAAGGCATTTTTTGTTGAAACAAATTACTTTCTACAACCATAAGTCTAAGTTAGTGTATTTTTCAGGAAACGTTGGAAAAATATTTCTATTAAAAATAGGTCTCCAGGGTTCATTAATGCTTGATGTTTCCTGGAAAAACTTTTCTAGCAGAAATTTCTTACTAGGAAAATTTTGAGGTAGGGCGCTTTTTGTTGAAAGAAATTAGTTTCTACAACTATATGGCCTATTTGTGCATCTTTTCAGGAAATATAGGAAAATTATTTCTACTAAAAATACGTCTCCAATGGCCATTAGTGCCTCATGTTTCTTGGAAACACTTTTCAAGGTGGATTTTCTTACTAGGAAACTTTTACTCAAACAAATTACTTTCTACAACTATCAGGCCTTGTTACAACATTTTTTTTCCGTCAATCCACTTGCCAACTTTGCGTAAGACGTTAATAAGGTTCCACAACTTAACAATTTGTGTCCTTTTTCAGGAAATGGTGCAAATTATTTCTAGTAAAAATATATCTCTAGGGACTAATAGTGCATCATGTTTCCAGGAAACCCATTTCTAGCTGAAAATTCTTACCATTAAAAATTTTGTGGTAAGATTTTTTTTGCTAAAATAAATTACTTTCCTCATGAGCCATGGATCTTGTCACCCTCCTCTCTACTCTTCCTTCCATTACCTTACTTGACGTTGATATAGAATAATGGAATGATGAAGACAAAATTTCAGAAAAGGAATTGGGGAAAAACAAGAGAGAGCTTGAAGGAGCTCTCGACCTGTTTATTTAATTTAATCTAAGCTAGAGTAGACTCAATTGCTACTTTCTCATTACCCTAGTCGTCCCCTTAAATAGGTTTGAAGATGCCAAAAACACTTTAGACCCCTTGGGTCAATGGTTCAAAACAATAAATGCTAAACCAACCCAAACCAAAGATAAACCCAAACCAAAGACAATTACATGGAAATTGAAAATCACATTAATTAATTCCTATACCTGTTGGTAACTCGTGATGCTATAGAGTCCATAACATCACCCCCCTCCTAGAGAAAGAGCTTGTCCTCAAGCTCGAAGGAAGGATATAGGAGTCGAAATGGTGATAACGGCTCACATGTGGTGTCACTGGGGTCGGCATCTGACCACTGGACGAGAATTTCCCAATCACCCTAAATGTGGCGTGCTTTTAAAACCTGAACTAGAATAGAAAGGACTCTGCCCTCATGTAGTGGCGGTAGTGGAGTGTGCAGTAGGGGCGAGTCACCCTGGAATGGCTTCAATTGGGAGACGTGAAATACATTATGGATCTTTGCTTTCGTTGGTAGGTGCAAGCGGTATGCCATGGGCCCAATTTTGTCCAACACCTGAAATGGACCATAATATTTTGGAGACAGCTTATGGCGCTTGGATGCAGTCAGGGACAGCTGGCGGTAGTGTTGAAGCTTTAACCACACATAGTCTCTGGGGAAATAAGATACCTCCCGGTGGTTCTTATCATAATAGAGCTTCATAGAGTGCTGGGCCTCCTAGAGATGAGTACGTACCTCAGTGAGCATAACATCTTTTTTAGATAACGCTTGGTCCAAAGTGACGACCTTGGATGCCCAAGGTTCATATGGTAATAGACGAGGTGGATCTCTGCCATAAACTACCCTGAAAGGAGTAGTTCCCAGTGCTGTGTGGTAAGATGTGTTATAGCAAAATTCTGCCCATGAAAGCCATTTCACCCACCGTCTAGGTGCATCCCCCACAAAACAACAAAGATACATTTCAATCGTATGATTGACGACCTCGGTTTGTCCGTCCATTTGTGGATGATATGCAAACAAAAATGCCAATTGGGTGCCCTGTAATTCGAATAATTCCTTCTAAAAGATACTGGTAAAAATGGCATCCCTGTCACTGATAATGGATGTGGGAATTCCGTGTAATCGGACAATGTTGTCCATAAATAATTGAGCGACCTGAGCAGCAGTATATGGATGTGCCAAAGCAATGAAGTGACCATATTTTGAAAATCGATCAACAACGACGAATATCGCTGATTTACCTAATGAAATGGGAAGGCCAGAAATGAAGTCCATTGAAATGTCGGACCATATTTGAGTCGGTAATTGCAGAGGTTGCAGTAGGCCGGCAGGAATTAAAGATTCGACCTTGTTTCATTGACAAATCTGACAAGCAATTACATAATCAGCAATTGTGCTCTTCATGCCCTTCTAGTAAAAGTCCCGACTGATTTGGAAATATGTTTTTTGTCGACCCTCATGTGTTCTATCATGGATAGAGGACATGATGGTATGAAGAAGTGGGGACGTATGATGCATAAAAATCCTGCTTTTGTAGAGTATAAGACGATCCTAAATCGTCCAATGAGGAGCTGTTGTCCCCTGTTGAATATCCTGATACAATGACATGAGTACCGGATATTGATGTACTTCCTCATGAATAGAATCTAGCACAAGTAAACGTGGGTGACTGATAGCATAAACTTGTGTTGCTGAAATATCCCGACGTGACAAAGCATCAGCCCCCAAATTCGAACTACCTGGCTTATAGTGAACTGTCAAATCGAAGCCCATGAGTTTAGTTAACCAATGCTGCTGTGGGGATGTGGTGAGGCGCTGTTCAAGAAGATACTTGAGGCTGCAATGATCTGTACGAATGAAAAATGGTCGTCCCCATAGATAAGGTCGCCAATGTTGGAAAACCTTGGCTAACCCAATCAATTCCCTCTCATATGCAGCTAACTTATGGTGGTGTTGTCCCAACTGGCGGCTGAAGTAAGCAATGGGGTGTCCCAATTGTTGTAACACTGCCCCTATACCTCCCCCGGATGCATCACATTCCACCACAAAGTCTCCCTCAAAATATGGTAACTGTAGTACTGGCGCTGATGCTAAGTCCTCCTTTAACAGCTGAAAGGCCTGATCCGCTAAAGAAGACCAGTGGAAGGCATGTTTTTTGAGAAGGTTGTTGAGTGGTGCTGCTATCTGGTCATAAGATTGGATAAATTTTGTATAATATCCTGCTATGTCTTGGAAGGAATTGTTCGTCACAATTAAAACATAGGCCCTTGGCCTTTCTAGCCTCCATTTCCTGTTTAGTCAAAAATTTACGTGGAAGAGTGTGGGGAGGCACACTGGTAGAATGATCTACTCGGTTAGGGGTAGAGGACCCAAAACGTGGACCAGATGCAGTACCCTGTATTCTGTTGTTCCAAAATGGTTTTTGGTGTAAAGATTCTTTTAGAACTCTCTGTTTGTGTTCCACAACTCTGGCATAATTCATTGCTGAGTCCAGATCTGTCGGACCAAGTAATTCCACTTCCAATCTAACCGCCTCTGTCAATCCAGCATTAAAAATCTGAACATGTAGGTGAGGAGGAACAAATTTACTTGCTCGGGCCAACCTTTCTTGGAACATTTTTGGTACACTTCTAAGGTGCCTATCTATTTAAAGTTGATCAATTCCCCCACTGGGTTGCTGCTAGCTGGAGGTCCAAACCTTAACTGGCAAGCATGTTTAAAGAGTAGCCAATCCTGAGTGGAATGGACATTTCAGTAGTGATGGAACCACATGAGCGCTTCATCGAGGAGGTGGTAGGCGGCCAATGTAACCTTGTCCATTTCCACCATTTTTTTATGATAGAAGAATTTTTCACATTTCGTGAACCAAAGTAAAGGATCTTTAGAGCCATCATATGTAGGAAAGGTAAGTTTAAAGTACCTTGGAACCATGGTTGGTCCTTGTGCGTGAGTAGCCATGGGAACAGGTGGTTGGCGCAATGGTGGGTTTGGTGGTGGCGTGAATTGTGGGCGATGTATTGGTTGTGGTTGAATGTTGGTGGCTGGTGGTGGCGTTGGTGATTGAATTGCAGCAAGTTGTCAGATGACTATTTGGAGAGATGATTCCAGCGTATGTAATGTATTATGGATGTGAAAAATTTCAGTATCTTGAAGAGTGGATCGTTGTTGAAGTTATGAAATTACTTGACATATGTCCTCTGGAGAAGAGGAATCACCGAGGGTGGACCTATCTGATGCCACGTTGTTAGGATCCTCACGAGCCATGGATCATGTTTTCCAGGAAACCCATTTCTGGCTAAAAATTTGTAGAATTTAGGATCTCATGAAAGGAACTTTAGATCAACAAGAAAGAAGAAGAAGAAGAAGAGAGAAGGAGAAGAGAAGAAGAAGAACGTGGAAGAAGAGAGTTTGGATTAAGGGAGAAGAGGGTTGCGTCAAAAAGAAATATGAGGGCTGGACGAATTTGGGGAAAGAGGGGAGAGTGCTTCAATGCCCTACCTCTTAGCCAATGCCTTTATTTATAGTTTTACAATACCCTTAGGGCTACAACTTGATAAAACAAAAGACATAAAAGGAACACATATTTACACTTCTATGCCATCTTTATGGAAAGTACCATATTTTACACATATGCCACTCCTTTGACGTGTGGGCTTCTTGTCTTGAGCTTGTGGGCTTGAGCCCATCTTCCAACACTCCCCCTCAAGCTGGAGGAGAAAAGACATCATAAATACCCAGCTTGCCACATATAAACGATAGGATTTTAGATGTAACGGGTTTAGTGAGAATATCAGCCACTTGCTCTTGAGATGACACATGTTTGAGAGAGATTATTCCTGCTTGAAACTTCTCCCGTATAAAATGACAATCCACCTCAATGTGTTTAGTTCTTTCATGAAAAACTGGATTTCAAGTGATATGAATGGCTGCTTGATTATCAAAATGAAGATTCATGGACCCCTTTTTATAAAAACCTAGTTCGGTAAGAAGGGTCCTAATCCATAAAAGTTCACTAACGGTATGGGCCATAGCTTTGTATTCTGCTTCAGCGCTAGATCTTGCAACCACATTTTGCTTCTTACTTTTCCATGTAACCAAGTTTCCCCCAACCAAAGTACAATATCCTGATGTAGATTTTCTATCATCAGGAGATCCAGCCCAATCTGCATCTGAGAAGCCTTCTATGTTGAAGTGCCCATGTTTTTTATACAGCAATACTCTTCCTGGAGCTCCTTTTAGATAACGTAATAATCTCTCTAAAGCCTGCCAGTGGGTAATTTGTGGTTTGTGCATGAATTGACTCACCACACTTACAGCATATGATATGTCTAGCCTAGTTACCGTGAGATAAATCAGTTTTCCCACGAGTCTTTGGTATTTGCCAATATCAATATCTTCTTCATTTGTGGCACATAATTTTATATTTATATCCATAGGTGTGTCAACTGGTCTACAACCCTTCATTCCTGTTTCTTCAAGGAGATCCAAGACATATTTCCTTTGAGACAATATTATCCCATGTTTGGATTGAAGAACTTCTATACCCAAAAAATATTTAAGCATACCAAGGTCTTTAGTCTTGAATTCCCTGACATATCATCTGTTTCACCTCTTGTATGCTCAAAGCATCATCACCGGTTAAGATAATATCATCCACATATACGGCCAATAATATTTTCCCTTTGACCGTATCTTAATAATATACAGAATGATCAACTGAGCACCGATGAAAACCAAACCGTAGGAGTGTTTGACTAAATTTATAAAACCATGCCCGAGGGGACTGCTTAAGCCCATATAAAGACTTTTTTTAACTGGCATACTGACTCCCCCTCAACCACATAACCAGGTGGTTGAACCATATAACTTTCCTCACTGATATCACCATTTAAAAAAGCATTTTTAACATCCAACTGATAGACGGGCCATGAGGAGTTAGCAACAATAGATAAGATGATGCGTACCGAATTCAATTTTGCAATAGGAGAGAAGGTCTCCTCATAATCTATCCCATAGCACTGCGTATAGCCCTAAGCAACCAGTCGAGCTTTAAGATGAGCAACCGATCCATTCGGATTATGTTTCACTGAAAAATCTCATCGACAACCAACAGGTATTTTACCTTTCGGGAGTGATGTTAAGTACCAGGTTTGGTTTTCGTATAAGGCATGCATTTCTTCATCCATAGCCGCCTTCCATCCTGGATGTCTCAAGGCCTCCTGATACGACTGCGGAATGGAAGTAGAAGAAAGGGACGCAAGAAACTGAAAACACTCTGAAGACAAGCGATGGTGAGACATAAAATTTGAGATAGGATGCGAAGTAGTACAGGAGTGACGTTCTTTTCTTAAAGCAATAGGCCGAGTATCAAATTCAGGCCCATACATAGGAGGAGAAGGACTTACCTTGGGTGGATCCGACAACTCCACAGGTGAAGGTACGGCCGGTGTATCAGGGGATGGATCCACTTCAAGATTGAACGGCACAAGCGGACAAGGAGTAGAAGAAGGACAAGTCTATCCTGGAGGAGCATCATGGGAGGAGTAGAAGGGAGTGTCCTCAAAGAAAGTCACATCCCTAGAGATAAACATCCTCCGAAGGGTAGGATTGTAACAGACATAACCTTTCTGGGTGCGAGAGTATCCCAAAAAAATGCACTTCATAGACCGAGGATCAAGTTTATTTTTATGTGGAGATGTAACATGAACAAAACATGTCCGTCCGAACACTTTCAAAGGAAGAGAAAAAGAATCTTCACCACTAAATAACACAGAGTAAGGAGTTTTATGATGAAGGACTGATGAAGGTAACCTATTAATGAGAAAGCATGCTGTAAGTATAGCATGAGGCCAATAGAAATAGGGTGCCTTCATGGAGTAGAGGAGGCCCCGAGCAACTTCAAGAAGATGACGATTCTTCCTTTCAGCAACACCATTTTGTTGAGGAGTATAGGCACATGATGTTTGATGAATAAGCCCATTACTCTCACAAAATGATTTGAAGTCATGAGACATGTATTCCTTAGCATTATCATATCTAAGGGTTTGAATTTTCTTCCCAAATTGTGTCAAGACCATAGCATGAAAATTTTTAAACAAAGGAAGAATTTTGGAACGCTCTTTAAATAGATATAACCAAGTCAGTCGAGTAAAATCATCAACAAAAATGACAAAATATTTAACTTGGGAAATATTTGAGACACATAAAGGGCCCCATACATCATAATGTATTAGCTCAAACAGAGCAGTACTTGTAGTTGTAAGACGAGGAGAATATGTACTCCTGACATGTTTACTTAATTGACAAACCTCACAACTGATATTAGAAAGTCCTTTTAAAGATGGAACCAAAGAACGAAGTGAAGGGGTAGACGGATGACCAAGTCGGTTGTGCCAAAGTTGGGCCTCGGATGTAGTGGAAGATAATGCAGCTAATGGTGGAAGATTGAAGTAGTACAAACCCCCCTTTTCATGGCCACCACCAATCACCCGCTTCGTAGTGAGATCTTGAAAGACACAAGAAGACGGTGAGAAGGTGATAGAGCAATTTAATTGTTTGGTCAATTGGCTAACCGAGAGCAAATTTAAAGGAAACTGAGGAACAAATAAAACATCTTGAAGGGGAATAGATGAAGTAAGAGAGGAGGAACCTTTGCCAAGGACCTTGGTTTGGGTACCATCAGCAATAGTAACGAATTTATGAGGATAACAAGGAGATAAGGACTGCAACAAGTGTTTGTTACCTGATAGATGTTCGGAGGCCCCGGAGTCGATGATCCAAGAGGAAGAGGAAGATGAGGAAGAAAGCATACCTGAGGCAATAGTAGTGGCAGCAGTAGATGATGAGGGAATAGATGATTCCATGAAGGACTTCATTTTCTGAAATGCAACATAGTCCTCAACCATAAGAGTCACATTTCCGGATGATGATTCAGCCTTATCTTCATATTTCTCAACGTTAACTAAGACTGGGTTAGCTGTGGCCCAATCAGGCTTGCCATGAAGTTTCCAGCATGATGCCACAAGGTGGTTCTGACGGCCACAATAAGTGCAAAGTTGAGGCTCAGTACGAAAAGAATTCTGACCCGTTCTACCACCTCTATTTTCAGCCCCTCTCATAGGTCGACCCCCTCTCATATTTCTGCCCCATCCTCGGAATGAGGAAGATGTTCCCCGATTGCCAGAGAACATCGCCGATGGAGAATCAATAGGAGAAGGAGGGGATGGATCTGGTATCCTAAGTAATGTAGCACTAATATCATCAAATGATGGAAGAGCAGAAGAACTTAGAAGTTGAGTTTTGGCCACCTCAAGGTATGGTTTAATATTCAATAAGCAAATGGTTGCTGCCAAAGCTTCTCTTTGTCGTTCTTGAACGACAATATCAGTGGAATATGGCTGAGCTAGTTTCCATTCTTGAAGAAGACCGCGAAACCGGGCCAAAAATTCATGAATATTATCTCCATGTTTTGTATGCAGCATGTTTTGTAAGACATCATATATTTTTTGTAATGAAGCAGTGCTTGAGTAAAGCTTGGCACACGTGTCCCATATGTTCTTGGCGGTTTCCAAGTGGACCACATTGTTGGCCACCTGCTCTTCCATGCTATTAATGAGCCAACTTATCACCATGTTATCATCCTTAACCCACTTGTGGTAGGACACATCTTCTTCATCAATCGGAGAAAAGTTAACAACATGGCTCAAGAGGTCACGAGTAATAAGAACCCTCCGAACCGATTGTGACCAGCTCATGTAATTGGAGATACCTCTAAGTGGAATTGTAGTAATATGGAGTATATCACTCTTATTACTATTGTATCCAATCTTCATAATGAGGCAAGTAAAATATGGAGGTCAAGGGAAAAAGGCCTTCTTCAAAGAACAATTACTCTATGTAATTTGAAGAACCCATAGACCAAATCAATCACCAACAAAAGAGAACAAGAACCAATTTCTTTCACACAGGAAAGCACCAAATTATCAACAAATTTGTGCCTTTAGAAAGTGATAATAACATCCAACCATCACTCAACTTCTCTTGTATTCATAAGAACAAAGAGAAGAAAATAGATGCAACCGATTAGGCCTTAATCCAAACTCCAACACAAACGAGCAATAGACAAAAATTTAGAAAAGATTTAACGACAAACCAAGACACTAGGAAGAGATTTATCTTCAGCTCATGGGAGACTTCAACGTAAGAAAAAATTCAATTGTTGAAGTTAAAAAAAAACGGAACTACAAAGGGTAAATGGCTGTTGGCATTTCATCAAACATATAATGGGCATCCAACAACATAACACAAACCCATGGGCAACCTTAAGTAGGAGAAGATACAACAACATGTGCTAGAATTCTACCTCAAATGAGATGGATCCAAATTACATAAAGGTAATTGAATTTCACCCATCAATCTTAATAAGAAGCAAACAGCAAATGATCTTGATCACTCTTGTAATTGATTTACAAGGAGTCAAGATTATAACATCAATTTAGTCATAGAAATAAATCTTTACAACATATAAAGATTTATCTTGACTTGATGTGACTCAAAATTCAAGAAGTAAAGAAAAACAGTAAAAGGAGTATGTAAATAAGAAAAGGAAACAAAAAAAAACGTAAGTAAGAAGATGATGAACTTATCTCTTTATGACTGAACTCCTTTTACAACTTCTTGAATAGATTTCATAATAACTCCATGAAGAGATTCTAAACTCCTTGCTCTGATACCATGTAGAATTTAGGATCTCATGAAAGGAACTTTAGATCAACAAGAAAGAAGAAGAAGAAGAAGAGAGAAGGAGAAGAGAAGAAGAAGAACGTGGAAGAAGAGAGTTTGGATTAAGGGAGAAGAGGGTTGCGTCAAAAAGAAATATGAGGGCTGGACGAATTTTTGGAAAGAGAGGAGAGTGCTTCAATGCCCTACCTCTTAGCCAATGCCTTTATTTATAGTTTTACAATTCCCTTAGGGCTACAACTTGATAAAACAAAAGACATAAAAGGAACACATATTTACACTTCTATGCCATCTTTATGGAAAGTACCATATTTTACACATATGCCACTCCTTTGACGTGTGGGCTTCTTGTCTTGAGCTTGTGGGCTTGAGCCCATCTTCCAACAAAATTCATACCATTAAAAATTTTGTGGTAAGATTTTTTTTGCTAAAATAAGTTACTTTTCTCATGAGCCATGGATCTTGTCACTCTCCTCTCTTCTCTTCCTTCCATTACCTTGCTTGACGTTGATATAGAATGATGGAATGATGAAGTCAGAATTTCGGAAAAGGAATTGGGGAAAAACGGGAGAGAGCTTGATGGAGCTCTCGACTTGTTTATCTAATTTAATCTAAGCTTGAGTAGACTCATTGCTACTTTCTCATTACCTAGCCATCCCCTTAAATAGGGTTGAGGACGCCCAAAACACTTTAGACCCCTTGGGTCAATGGTTCAAACCAATAAATGCTAAACCAACCCAAACCAAAGACAATTACATGGAAATTGAAAATCACATTAATTAATTCCTATGCCTATTGGTAACTCGTGATACTATAGAGTCCATAACAGTGCATTTTTTCAAGAAATGTACACAAAATATCGGTAGTAAAAATACGTCTTTAGGGACCACTAGTGCCTCAGGTTTCATGGAAACACTCTTCTAAGTGAAAATTCTTACCTGAAGGATTTTGTGGTAAGGCAATTTTTTTTTTAAACAAATTACTTTCTAGATCTAAATGTCCTTGTTAGTGCCTTTTTTAAGGAAACAATGGCGAAGTATTTTTAGTAAAGTTACGTCTCCAGGGACTATTAGTGCCTCATGTTTCCATGAAACATTTTTTTAGTTGAAAATTCATACCAGGAAACTTTTGAAATAAGACAATTTTTGGTGTAACAAATTACTTTCCACAATTAAAATGCCTTGTTAGTGCCTCTTTTCAAGGACCATCAAGCCTTCAGTTTGCTAGGAAACTTTCTTAGCTCAAAATTGTTACCAAGAAGATTTTGTGATAAGGCAATTTGGTCTAAAACAAATTAAATTCTACAACTTGTTAGTGAATTTTTTAGTAAACATTGGAAAAGTATTTCTAGTAAAAATTTGTATCCTAGGGACCATTAATGTCTCATGTTTCCTGAAAGCTCTTTTCTAGCTGAAAATTATAACCAGGAAAATTTTGTGGTGAGGCAGTTTTTGCTAAAACAAATTATTTCCTACAACTTTTTGGACTTGTTAGAGCAGTATTTTCAGGAAACGTTGAAAATTTATTTCTAGTAAAAATACGTCTGCATGGACCATTAGTGCCTTATGTTTCTCAAAAATAATTTTCAAGCTAAAAATTCTTACCAAGAAAATTTTGTGGTACGAATATTTTTTCAGAGACAAATTACTTTCTACAACTATAAGGCCTTGTTTATGTAATTTTTCAGGAAACATTAGAATATTATTTCTAGTAAATATTGGTCTCGAGGGACCAAAAGTTTTTTTTTAGGAAAATTTGGAAAAATATGTCAAATAAAAATACGTCTCCAGGGATCATAACTGCCTCGTGTTTCCTAGAAATAATTTTCTAGCAGAAAAATCATACCTGAAAAAATTTGTGATTAGGCAATTTTTGCTTAAATAAATTATATTTTAAAACTATAAGGCCTTGTTGGAGCTATTTTTTTTTTGAAAACGTTGGAAAAATAATTTTAATAAAAATACATCTCCAAGGACCATTAGTGCCACACGTTTCCTGAAAATAGTTTTTTAGCTGAAAATTCTTACCAGGAAAATTTTGTGGAAAGACAATTTTTTGCTAAAACAAAATACATTTTACAACTAGAAGGCCTTGCTGGTGCTTTTCTTCAGGAAATGTTGGCTACATATTTCTAGTAAAAAATCATCTTCTGGGACCATTAGTGTCTCATGTTTCCTAGAAACACATTTCTAGTTAAAAATTCTTAACAAGAAAATTGTGGTGAGGCAATTTTTTCTAAAAATAATTATTTGCTAGAACTGTAAGGACTTGTCAGTGCATTTTTTTAGGAAACATTGGAAAAATATTCCTTTAAAAATAATTCTCCAAGGACCATTAGTGCCTCATGATTCTCGAAAACACTTTTCTAGTTAAAAATTCTTACTAGGAAAAATTTTTGGTAACACAATTTTTGCCGAAACAAATTACTTGCTAGAACTATAATGCCTTTTTGGTATAAATACACCTCCTGGGGCAATTTGTTCCACATGTTTCCTAGAAACACTTTTCTAACTGAAAATTCGTGGCAAGATAAATTTGTGGTAAGTCAATTTTTGCTGAAACAAATTATATTTTACAACTATAAGGCCTTGTTAGTGGCCTTTTTCAGGAAAATTTGGAAAATTATTTCTAGTAAAAATTTATCTCTTGGGATCATTAGTGGCTCATGTTTCCTAGAAATACTTTTCCAATTGTAAATTCTTTCTAGGAAATGTTTTTGTTAAGGCCATTTTGGATTAAACAAATTACTTTCTAGAATTGTAAGGCCTTGTTAGTGCCTTTTCAGGAAACATTGGAAATGAATTTCTAATAAAAATAGGTCTCCACAGACCATTAGTGCCTCTCTTTCCCTTGGAACACTTTTCTAGCTCAAAATTCTTCCCAAGAAAATTTGTAGGTAAGACAATTTTTTGTCAAACAAATTATTTTCTACAACTTTAAGGCTTTCTTAGTGCCTTTTTACAGCAAACGTTGGCAAAATATATCTAGTAAGAATACGACTCGAAGGACCATTAGTGCCTCATGTTTCCTGTAAATACTTTTCTAGCTGAAAATTCTTACTAGGAAAATTTTGAGGTAAGGCAATATTTGAATAAACAAATTATTTTCTACAACTATAAAAGGTCTCGTTTGTTCATTTTTTCAAGAAACATTGGATAAAAAATTCTAGTAAAAATACGTCTCTAGCGACCTATAGTGACTCATTTTTCTTCGAAACACTTTTCTAGCTCAATATTCTTTCCGAGAAAAAATTGAAGGCAATTTGTGCAAAAAAGAAATTACATCCTACAACCATTAGGCCTTCTTAGTGCCTTTTTTAGGGAAATGTTGGAAAAGAATTTCTAGAAAAAAATTCGTCTACCGGGGCCATTAGTTCCTCATGTTTCCTGTTTCCTGGAAACATTTTCTTGAGAAAAATTCTAACCAGGAAAACTTTGAAGTAAGGCAATTTTTTTTAAATAGATTACTTTCTATGACTATGTTATGGACTCCATAGCATCACTAGTTATCCACAGGCATAGGAATTAAATTATGTCAATTTAATTTATGTAATTTCATTTGGTTTGGTTTGGTTTGGTTTAGATGTAATGTGGCGTGAACCACATGACATATGGGTCACTTTTGTAATTCCGTCCTCAACCCTATTTAGGGGGACGTCAAGAAAAGGAGAAATTAAGTATTGAAAAATTAGAATTAAACAGGTCAGATTCTTCCTCAGAGGTCTGGGTCGGATTCTCCCTCTGAGGTCTAGGTCGAGCTTCCTTCAAAGCTCAATCATTCCATTCCTATTTCCATCATTCCACGTTCAAGAAACAAGAAACCCCTTCCAACGTCAAGATTCAATATGGAGGGAAGAGAGGAAAGAAGGGTGACTCGATCCATGGCTCGGGAAGAATCTAACATCTTGGTATCAGACAGGTCCACCCTTGGGGATTCATCTTCCCCTGAGGATTTGAGGCAATTAGTTGAAGATAATTGGCAGAGGACAGACCTTCAGGCTCAATCCCTGGAAGAAGTGCATCAGAAAACCTCTGACCTACATGAAGCCATAAAATCCATGGATGTCACCATCCAAGCTCTCCTCCGGCGACAAAATGACAATGGTACATGAGCACAACCACCGACAGCCTACTCTCCACCAGTCGACCACAATCAATTCCACCCACCACCTCCCCCCCCCCCCCCCCCAACCACCAATGCGTCCTCACAATCCCCATCTGGGGCTTGCCATTCAGGGACCAAATACGGTTCCCAGGTATTTAAAACTAGACTTTCCTATGTATGATGGGTCTAAGGACCCCTTGATTTGGTTAACCAAGTGTGATTAGTTCTTTTATCATCAAAAAACACCTACGGATGAGAAATTTTATTTGGCCGCCTACCACATGCTCGATGAAGCGCTTCTATGGTACCACCAATTCCGAAATGACCAATTGGTTCAGGATTGGGCAACCTTTGGGCAGTCTTGCATGATGAGGTTTGGTCCTCTAGCTAGTAGCAACCCATTGGGTGAATTAATCAATTACAAGCAAACTGGATCACTAGAGGTGTACCCAAAGACCTTCCAGGAAAGGTTAGCCCGAGAAAATCAATTTGTCAGTCACACCCAATATGTTCACATTTTTACTGTAGGTTTGACAGAAGCTCTGAGACTGGAAGTTGAATTACATGGTCCTACAGATTTGGACCACGCTATGAATTTAGCCAGGTCAATTGAGCACAAACAGCGTGTTCTAAAGGAGTCACTGGTCAGAAAACCAGCTTGGCCAGGAAGGCACAATGCCACTGCGCCAACCCCTTATTATGGACCTCCACGTTCTGGAGCCAGTGCAGCTCCACGCCCAGACAGCTCTAACTCGGCTCCACCTACTCCTTCAAAAAACTAAAAAGACAGGAAATGGATCAGAGAAAGGCCAAGGGCCTTTGTTTTAACTATGATGAACAATATGTATATGGTCACCAATGCAAAAGATTATTTAGTATATGTCTGTGGGAGGATGGTGACGACATACTACCAGAGGAGGAGATTGTGGAGACAAACCAAGAGGGTCCAGAGATTTCCCTTCATGCCATGACTGGTCTACGCAGTTCTAGTACCATGCTGGTTAAAGCCCAGTTACATCATCTACAGTTACTGGATTTAGTTGACTCGGGCAGTACACATAATTTCATCAGTCAGCCGGCGGAAGAACAACTTGGGTTAGTAGTCCAGCAACAGACTGACCTTTCTTTATTAGTAGCCAATGGGGCTAAAATTAAGTGTGTAGGCATCTCTCCAGCCGCACATTTTGATATTGAGGGACACACATTTATTGCAGATTTTCTAGTGTTTCCACTTTCAGGATTCGATTTGGTACTGGGAAATAAATGGCTACCACTGTTAGGGCCAATACTATGGAATTTTCTAGCTCTGACTATGTCCTTTACAGAGGACCACCATCAGATTATATTGCGTGGCACCCAAGCACCAGTGCCCTACACACTATAGGTTGTTCAGGTTCAGACCACGGCCAACTATAAGTTATCTCAATTACTTACAGACTTTGAGGATATCTTTCAGGAACCTACTGGTCTACCACCAATTAGGCATTGTGATCACCGTATCCGTTTGAAAATGGGCACTGAACCTGTAGTAGTGCGTCCTTATCGTTACCCCCACTTACAGAAGGATGAGATTGAAAGGCAATGCCAGAAGATGCTAGCCCAGGGTATTATTCGGCCCAGCAGGTCTCCTTTTTCCTCACCGGTATTACTGGTCCGCAAGCATGAAAAGTCATGAAGGTTTTGTGTGGATTACAGGCAACTCAATGCATATACCATTAAAGATAAATTTTCCATCCCAGTGGTGGACGAGTTTTTAGATGAGCTACATGGAGCTACTATTTTTACCAAAATCGATTTGAAATCTGGCTATCATCAAATCCGAGTTCACCCATCAGATGTGGAGAAAACAGTGTTCCGCACGCATCACGGCCATTTCGAGTTCCTCGCAATGCCATTTTGTCTCTCAAATATGCCTCCCACATTCTAGGCCCTCATGAATGAGGTATTTTCCTCTCTCTTGAGGGAATGCATTTGGTATTTTTTGACGATATTTTGGTCTATAGCAACAGTTGGGAAGAGCATCTTCAGCACCTTGACTAGGTATTTTCTCTTATCCGCTCACATAATTTGGTTTTAAATCAGTCCAAATGTTCTATGGGAACTTTAGAACTGGCATACTTGGGCCATGTTATTTTAGCAGTTGGGTGAAAGTAGACCAGAGTAAGATACAGGCCGTCATAGATTGGCCTCCTCCCACATCCATTGCAGCCTTAAGCAGATTTTTGGGCCAAGCTGGGCATTATAGAAAATTTATTCGCAGCTATGGCCAAATTGCAGCTCCACTCAACAACCTACTCAAGAAAAAAGCCTTTACCTGGTCAAAGACAGCGGGTCATTCCTTTCAGAAGTTGAAAGAGGCCTTATCATCCGCCCCAGTTTTGAAGCTACCCGACTTTAATGAGTCATTTGTTGTGGAAAGTGAAGCTTCGAGGGGCAGTATTGGTGCAGTGTTACACCAACAGGGACACCCGATTGCTTATTTTAGCCGCCAACTTAACCAGCACCACCACAAGTTAGCAGCATATGAGAGGGAGCTGATTGGATTAGCAAAAGTCATACAGCATTGGCAGCCTTATCTCTGGGGACGCCCATTTCTGATTCGCACTGATCATTGCAGCCTCAAGTATCTGCTTAAGCAGTGCCTCACTACCTCACCGCAGTAGCATTGGTTAAGTAAACTTATGGGGTTTGACTTTACTGTATAGTATAAACCTGGGAGTTTGAATGTAGGGGCTGATGTTTTATCTCGCTGGGACATTCTAGAGCCACAATTGAATGCCATAAGTCAGCCCAAAGCTCTCTTGTTGGATTCTATACGGGAAGAGGCACAACAGTACCCAAAAATTATTGCTTTATATCATGAGATCCAACAGGGGACAGCGGCAACCCATTGGATGGTTCAGGACAATCTGGTCCTCTTCAAAAACAGAATCTTTCTACACCACACGTCCCCACTGATTCACAAAATTTTAGCCTCCTTCTATGACAGCACACATGAGGGCCGACAAAAAACATATTCCCGGATAAGTCGGGAATTTTATTGGAGGGGCATGAAGCGCAGTATAGTCGATTATGTGGCGGCTTGTCAGATTTGTCAAAGGAATAAAGCTGAATCATTAAGTGCACCTAGGTTGATCCAACCACTTCAGCTACCGTCATAGGTCTGGTTTGATATTTCCATGACTTCATAGATGGACTTCCCTCTTCGTCAGGCAAATCCATTATCTTTGTAGTGGTTGATCGTTTCTCAAAGTATTGTCACTTCATCCCTCTGGCGCATCCTTACACTGCAGCTCACGTCGCTCAACTCTTTATGGATAATATTGTACGCTTACATGGGATGCCTAATTCCATTACCAGTGACATGGATGCCATCTTTACCAGTACATTCTGGAAAGAACTATTCAAGCTGCAGGGCACAACGTTAGCATTCTCTTCAGCATACCATCCGCAGACAGATAGGCAGATATATGTTGTCAATAGGACAATTGAGATGTATCTTCGTTGTTTCATGGGGGACTCACCTAATTGGTGGGTTAAGTGGCTCGCCTGGGCTGAATTATGTTACAACACCTCCTACCACAGCGCACTCGGAACAACCCCATTCAAGGTAGTATATGGTAGAGACCCGCCCAACCTTTTATCATATGAACCGGGTGCCTCCAAGGTCATCATTTCCGTGCAAGCATTAGCCGAAAGAGGCACTTTGCTCACCGAGGTGCGTACTCATCTCCAGGAGGCTCAACATACTATGAAGTTGTATTTTGACAAGAATCACCGGGAAGTCTTCTTTTCTCCAGGAGATTATGTATGGCAGTGGCTCCAACAGTACAGGCAGCTGTTGTTGATAGCCTCCAAATGCCACAAGGTCTCTCCGAAGTATTATAGTCCCTTTCAGGTTATGGACCGCATTGGTACAGTTGCCTACCGCTTGCAGCTTCCGCCAGAGGCCAAGATTCACAATGTGTTTCATGTCTCCCAACTGAAGGTCTTCCAAGGTGACTCTCCCTTGCTGCACACACCTCTACACCCACTACATGAGGGACGTGTCCTTTCTACTCCAGCATAGGTATTACAGGCTCATTGCATTCAGGGTGATTGGGAGATCCTAGTCCAATGGGCTGATGCGGATCCCAATGACACAACATGGGAGCCAATGGCTGTGTTCTGCACCCTCTACCCCTACTTCGAGCTTGAGGACAAGCTCTTTCTCTTGGTCCTGGGTTAAGTACCTATGTCTTCCTCTCCTAACCGGCCGGTCTTTTGGGTAGTATTGGCTAGGTGCATAACATTTGGTATCAAACAGCCACCCTTGGGAATTCCTCTTCCCCTGAGGATTTGAGGCAATTATTCGAAGATAATAGGCAGAGGACAGACCTTCAGGTTCAATCCCTAGAAGAGGTGCGTCAGACAACCACTGACTTCCATAAAGCCATAAAATCAATGGATGCTACCATCCAAGCTCTCCTCCGACAACAAGAGGACAATGGTACACGAGCACAACCACCAGCTGCCTACTCTCCATCGGCCGACCACCATCAATTCCACCCACCACCTCCCCCACAACCACCAATGCGTCAACACCATCCCCATCTGGGGCCTGCCATTCAAGGACCAAATACTATTCCCAAGTATTTAAAACTTGACTTTCCTACTTATGATGGGTCTAAGGACCCTTTGATTTGGTTAGCCAAGTGTGATCAGTTCTTTTATCATTAAGAAACACTTGCGGATGAGAAATTTTATTTGGCCGCCTACTACATGCTCGATGAAGCGCTTCTATGGTACCACCAATTCCGAAATGACCAATTGGTTCAGGATTGGGCAACCTTTAGGCAGTCTTGCATGATGAGATTTGGTCTTCCAGCTAGTAGCAATCCATTGGGTGAATTAATCAATTACAAACAAACCGGATCACTAGAGGTGTACCAAAAGACCTTCCAGGAAATGTTAGCCCAAGCAAACCAGTTTGTCAGTCACACACAGTATGTTCATATTTTTACTGTGGGTTTGACAGAAGCTCTGAGACTGGAAGTTGAATTACATGGTCCTATAGATTTGGACCATGCTATGAATTTATCCAGGGCAATTGAGCACAAGCAGCGTGTTCTAAAGGAGTCACTGGTCAGAAAACCAGCTTGGCCAGGAAAGCACAATGCCTCAGCACCAACCCCTTATTATGGACCTCCACATTCTAGAGATAGTGGAGCCCCACGCCCACACATCTCTAATTCGGCTCCACCTGCTCCTTACTGCAAAAAACTCAACTGACAGGAAATGGATCAAAGAAAGGCCAAGGGCCACTGTTTTAAGTATGATGAACAATATGTCATTGTCACAAATGCAAACGATTATTCAATATATGTATGTGGGAGGATGGTGATGACATACTACCTGAGGAGGAGATTGTGGAGACACACCAAGAGGGTCCAGAGATTTCCCTTCATGCCATGACTGGTCTACGCAGTTCTAGTACAATATAGGTTAAAGCCCCGTTACATCATCTACAGTTACTGGCTTTAGTTGACTCTGGCAGTACACATAATTTCATCAGTCAGCCGGCGGCAGAACAACTTGGGTTAGTAGTCCAGCAACAGATTGGCCTTTTCGTAGATGTAGTGAATGGGGCTAATATTACTAGTGTGGACATATCTCCAGCCGCACACTTTGATATTGAGGGACATGCATTTATTGAAGATTTCATGGTGATTTCACTTTCAGGATTTGATTTGGTACTGGGAATTAAATGGCTACAACTGTCGGGGCCAATACTATGAGATTTCCAAGCTCTGACCATGTCCATTATAGAGGATCAACATCAGATTATATTGCATGGCACACAAGCACCAGTGCCCTGTGCACTACAGGTTGTTCAAGTCCAATCCACGGCCAACTGTAAGTTATCTCACTTACTTATAGAATTTGAGGATATCTTTCAGGATCCTACTGCTTTACCACCAATTAGGCACTGTGATCACCGTATCCATTTGAAAATGGGCACTGAGCCTGTCGTGGTGCATCCTTATCGTTACCCCCACTTACAGAAGGATGAGATTGAAAGGTAGTGCCAGAAGATGCTAGCCCAGGGTATTATTCAGACCAGCAGGTCTCCTTTTTCCTCACCAGTATTGCTGGTCCGCAAGCATGATAAGTCATGTAGGTTTTGTATGGATTAAAGGCAACTCAATGCCCATACTATTAAAGATAAATTTCCCATCCCAGTGGTGGATGAGTTGCTAGATGAGCTACATGGAGCTACTATTTTTACCAAACTCGATTTGAAATTTGGCTATCATCAAATCCGAGTTCACCCATCAGATGTGGAGAAAATAGCATTCCGCACGCATCACGGCCATTTCGAGTTCCTCGTAGTGCCATTTGGTCTCTCAAATGGGCTTTCCACCTTCCAGGCCCTCATCAATGAGGTATTTTCCTCTCTCTTGAGGACATATGTATTGGTATTTTTTGACGATATTTTGGTCTATAGCAACAGTTGGGAAGAACAACTTCAGCACCTTCACCAGGTATTTTATTTGGTTTTAAATCGGTCCAAATGTTCTATGGGAACGTCAGAAGTGGCATACTTGGGCCACGTTATTTCAGCAGTGGGGGTGAAAGTAGACCAGAGTAAGATACAGGCCGTCACAGATTGGCCTCCGACATCAATTACAGCCTTAAGGGGATTTTTGGGCCTAGCTGGGTATTATAGAAATTTTATTTGTAGCTATGGCCAGATTGCCGCTCCGCTCAACAACCTCCTCAAGAAAAATGCCTTTACCTGGTCAGAGACAGCAGCTCAGTCCTTTCTGCAGTTGAAAGAGACCTTATCATCCGCCCTAGCATTGCAGCTACCCGACTTTGATGAGTCCTTTGTAGTGGAATGTGATGCTTCAGGGGTGGTATTGGTGCAGTGTTGCACCAATTGGGCCACCCGATTGCTTATTTTAGCCACCAACTTGGACAACACCACCATTTAGCAGCTTATGAGAGGGAATTGATCGGATTGGCGAAAACTATACAGCATTGGCGGCCTTATCTCTGGGGACGTTCATTTTTTATTCGCATTGACCATTGTAGCCTCAAGAATCTGCTTGAGCCGCGCCTCACTACCTCTCTGCAGCAACATTGGTTAAGTAAACCTATGGGGTTTGACTTTACGATAAAGTATAAATCGGAGAGTTTGAATGTAGGGGTTGATGCTTTATCTCGCCAGGACATTCCAGAGCCGCAATTACATGCCATCAGTCAGCCCAGAGTTTTCTTGTTGGATTCTATACGGGAAGAGGCACAACAGTACCCGGAAATTATAGCTTTATGTCATGACATCCAGCAAGGGACAACGGCAAACCATTAGAGGGTTAAGGACAATCTGGTCCTCTACAAAAACAAAATTTAATTTTTCTACACCACACATCCCCTCTGATTCATAGCATTTTAGCCTCCTTCCATGACAGTACAAATGAGGGCCGACAAAAAACATATTTTTGGATCAGTCCGGAATTTTGTTGGAGGGGCATGAAGCATAGTATAGCCGATTATGTGGCGGCTTGTCAGACTTGTCAATGGAATAAAGCTAAAACATTAAGTCCATCTAGGTTTCTCCAACCACTTCAGCTACCGTCACAGGTCTGGTCTGATATTTCTATGGACTTCATAGACGGACTTCCCTCTTCGTCGGGCAAATCTGTTATCTTTGTAGTGGTGGATCATTTCTCAAAGTATGGGCACGTCATCCCTTTGGCGTATCCTTACACTGCAGCTCAGGTCGCTTAGCTCTTTATGGATAACATTGTCCACTTACATGGGATGCCTAATTCCATTACCAGTGATAGGGATGCAATCTTTACAAGTACCTTCTGGAAAGAACTCTTCAAGCTGCAGAGCACAATGTGAGCCTTCTCTTCAACCTACCATCTTCAGACTGATGGTCAGACAGAGGTCATTAATAGAACAATTGAAATGTATCTTCGCTGTGTCTTGGGGGGACTCACCTAAAAGGTGGGTTAAGTGGCTCGCCTAGGCTGAATTCTGTTACAACACCTCCTACCACGGCGCACTCGGCACAACCCCATTCAAGGTGGTATATGGTAGAGAACCGCCTTGCCTTTTATCATATGAACCAGGGGCCTCTAAAGTTGCCACTTTGGACCAAGCATTAGCCAAAAGAGACACCTTCCTCATTGAGGTGCATACTCATCTCCAAGAGGCACAACAATCTTTGAAGTTGTATTATGACAAGAAGCACCGGAAAGTCTTCTTTTCTCCAGGAGATTATGAGTGGTTGCGTCTCCAACACTACAGGCAGCTATCACTGACAGCCTCCAAATGCCACAAGCTCTCTCTGAAATATTATGGTCCCTTTCAGGTTATGGACCACATTGGTACAGTTGCCTACCACTTGCAGCTTTTGCCAGAGGCCAGGATTCCCAATGTGTTTCATGTCTCCCAACTGAAGGCCTTCCAAGGTGATTCTCCCTTGCTACACACACCGCTGCCCCCACTACATGAGGGACATGTCCTTTCTACTCCAGCATAGGTATTATAGGCTCGTCGCATTCAGGGTGATTGGGAGATCCTACTGCAATGGGCAGATGTTGATCCCTATGACACGACATGGAAGCCATTAGCTGCGTTTCGCACCCTCTACCCATACTTCGAGCTTCAGGACAAGCTCTTTCTCCAGGAGGGGGGTGATTTTATGGACTCCATAGCATCACGAGTTATCCATAGGCATAGGAATTAAATTATGTCAATTTACTTTTCATGTTATTTCATTTGGTTTGGTTTATTTTGTTTGGTTTGGTTTACTTTGCGTTGGTTTAGATGTAATGTGGCGTGAACCACTTGGCCTATGGGTCACCTTTGTAATTCCATCCTCAACCCTATTTAGGGGGACATCAAGGGAAGGAGAAATAAAGTATTGAGAAAATTAGATTAAATAGGTCAGATTCTCCCACAGTGGTCTAGGTCGGATTCTCCCTCTGAGGTCCAGGTTGAGCTTCCTTCAAAGCTCATTCGTTCTATTTGATTTCCATCATTCCACATTCTAGAAACAAGAGTTCTCTTCCAGTGTCAAGAGCATCCATGGAGGGAAGAGAGGAAAGAAGGGTGACTCGATCCATGGCTCGGGAAGAACCTAACATCTTGGTATCAGAGCTTTGACTAGGTCGTGAGTTCGATTCCTGGAAATGGTGCAGAGGCTGGATTTAAATACTGGTAGGTCGCGCAGCTTTTGGGTCAGTGCCACTGCATCTTGCGCAAAGGTTGGATTAAAATACTGGTAGGTCACGTCGCTATTGCGATGCTGAGGTTGGGCCAGTGTCGTTGTGCCATCGTGGTCGTCGGCTCGTGAAGGTGGGGTGTGATGTTATGGTTCTGGGTTAAGTACCTATGTCTTCCGCTCCTAACAGGCCAGTCTTTTGGGTAGTATTGGCTAGGTGCTTAACAGAAAACCACATTAAATAATTCCTACGCCTGCTGGTAACTCGTGATGCTATTGAGTCCATAACATCACCTCCCCTCTTGGAGAAAGAGCTTATCCTCAAGCTCGAAGGAAGGGTAGAGAATTCAAAATGCTGATAAGGGCTCCCATGTAGTGTCACTGGGGTCTGCATCTACCCACTGTACGAGAATTTTCCAATCACCTTGAATGTGGTGTGCTTTCAATACCTGAGTTGGAGTAGAAAGGACTTGGCCTTCATGGAGTGGCGGCAGATGGGTGTGCAGTAAAGGCGAGTTGCCCTGGAACGACTTCAGTTGGGATACGTGAAATACATTATGTATCTTTGCCTCGGGTGGTAGCTGCAAGCGATAGGCCACGGGGCCAATTTGGTCGGACACCTGAAATGGACCATAATATTTCGGAGAAAGCTTATGGTGCTTGGAGGCAATTAGTGACAACTGGCGGTAGTGTTGGAGCTTTAACCACACATAATCTTCTGGTGAATAATATACCTCACGGTGCTTCTTATCATAATAGAGTTTCATAGAGTGCTGGGCCTCCTGGAGATGAGTACGGACCTCAATGAGCATAGCGTCTCTTTCAGCTAACGCTTGATCCAAAATGATGACTTTGGATGCCCTTGGTTCATAGGATAACAAATGAGGTGGATCACTGCCATAAACTACACTAAAAGAAGTAGTTCTCAGTGCGTTGTGGTAAGAGGTATTATAGCAAAATTCTGACCAGGAAAGCCACTTAACCCACTGTTTAGGTGAGTCCCCCACAAAACAACGAAGATACATTTCAATCATACGATTGATGACCTCAGTTTGTCCGTTAGTTTATGGATGATATGCAGAAGAGAATGCCTATTGGGTGCCCTGTAACTTGAATAATTCTTTCCAAAAGGTACAGGTAAAAATGGCATCCCTGTCACTGATAATGGATGCTGGAATCCCGTGTAATTGGACAATGTGGTCCATAAATAACTGAGCTACATGAGTAGCAGTATATGGATGCACCAAAGCAATGAAGTGACCATATTTTGAAAAATGGTCAACCACAACTAGTATCACTGATTTACTTGATGAAGAGGGAAGGCCATCAATGAAGTCCATTGAAATGTCAGACCAGATTTGAGATGATAGCTGCAGCGGTTGTAGTAGGCCGGCAAGACTTAATGATTTGGCCTTGTTTCGTTGACAAATCTGACAAGCAGCTACATACTCAGCAATCGTGCACTTCATGCCCCTCCAATAAAATTCCCGATTGATTTGGAAATATGTTTTTTGTCGACCCTCATGTGTGCTATCATGGATAGAAAACAGAATGGTGTAAAGAAGTGGGGACGTGTGATGCATAAAAAGCTTGTTTTTGTATAGGATAAGACGATCCTTAATCATCCAATGATGAGCTGTTGTCCTTGCTGAATATCCTGATATAATGAAATAAGTTCTGGATATTGATGTGTCTCCTCTCGAATAGAATCCAACAAAAGTCAACGTGGGTTGCAAATAGCATAAACATGTGGTTCCGGAATGTCCCGATGAGACAAAGCATCAGCCCCCAAATTCAAACTGCCTGGCTTATATTGAACTGTAAAATCAAAGCCCATGAGTTTAGTCAACCAATGTTGGTGTGGTGATGTGGTGAAGCGTTGTTCAAGAAGATACTTCAGGCTGCAATGATCTGTATGAATGAGAAATGGTCATCCCCAGAGATAAGGCCGACAATGTTGGACAGCCTTGGCTAACCCAATCAGTTCCCTCTCATATGAAACTAACTTGTGGGTGTCCCAATTGTCGTAACACTGCACCAATACATCCACTAGATGCATCACATTCCACCACAAAGCCTTCATCAAAATATGGTAGTTGTACTATAGGCACTGAGGCTAAGGCCTCCTTTAACAGCTAAAAGGCCTGATCCGCTGAGGAAGACCAGTTGAATGCATGTTTCTGGAGAAGGTTGTTGAATGGTGCTGCTATCTGGCCATAAGAACGGATAAATTTTCTGTAGTATCCCGCTAGGCCAAAAAATCCCCTTAATGTGGTAAGGGAGGTGGGAGGAGGCCAATCTGTGACTGCTTGGATCTTACTCTGGTCAACCTTCACGCCCACAACTGATATAACATGGCCCAAATATGCCACTTCTGAGGTGCCCATAGAACATTTGGATTTATTCAAAACCAAATGATGGAAGCATAGAATGGTAAATACCTGATGGAGGTGTTGGAGATGTTCGACCCAATTTTTGCTGTAGACCAAGATGTCATCGAAAAATACTAACACATAGTGCTGCAGAAGTGAGGAAAACACCTTATTCATGACGGCCTGGAAGGTGGAGGGAGCATTGGAGAGACCGAAAGGCATGACAAGGAACTCAAAATGATCATGGTGCATGCGGAACGTAGTCTTCTCCACATCTGCAGGGTGAACTCTAATTTGATGATAGCCCTATTTCAAATCTAACTTGGTAAAAATTGTAGCACCATGTAATTCATCCAGCAACTCGTCCACTACTGGGATGGAAACTTTTCTTTAATTGTTTGCAAATTGAGTTGCCTATAGTCGACACAAAACCTCCATGATTTATCCTTTTTGCGCACCAGTAAAATAGATTATGAGAAGGGAGACTTACTGGGCTGGATAACTCCCTGAGCGAGCATATTCAGGCATTGTCTTTCAATTTCATCTTTCTATATATGTGGGTAATGATAAGGGCGTACCACCACTGGATTGGTTCCCAACTTCAAACGAATGCGGTGATCACAGTGACGCACTGGTGGTAGACCAATAGGGTCATTAAATAAATCCAAAAATGTTGTAAGTAATGGAGCTAACTTACATTCACCAGTGTTCTGAATTTTTAAAGTGTGAAGTGCGTTAGGCACCTGTGTCGTAATACCCTGTAATGTAATCTTGCCCTGTTGTGCAGTAAATGTCATAGTTCGAGCCTGAAAGTCCCACAATATAGGGCCTAATAACTGAAGCCATTTTACCCCGAGCATCAAATCAAATCCAGCCAAAGGAATAACCAGTAAGTCTGCCTTAAATGAATGTCCCTCAATGGTAAAAGGGGTGTTGGCACATAACCCCACACTGGCAATTTTAGCCCCATTGCCCACTGAAACCGAGAGACCCTTTTGTTGTTGAATTTCTAATCCCAATTGTTTCGCTGCGGGCTCACTGATAAAATTATGTGTGCTGCCAGAATCAACTAAAGCAAGTAACAAGAGATGGTGTAAATTGGCCTTTACCTGCATGGTATTAGAACTATGCATGCCATGCATGGCATGGAGGGAGAGCGATGGGTCTTGTTGTTCCTCTTCAACCAAATCAGTTTCAGGAGGCTCTTCTGGACCTTCTTCCCAAAGTTCAATACTGAATAATCATTTACAGGTATGTCCTGGGAGATATTATTCATCACAACTAAAACAGAGGCCCTTGGCCTTTCTTGCCTCCATTTCCTGTTTAGTCAAGAATTTACGTGGAAGATTGAGGGGGGGGGGGGGGGGGGGGGGGGGGGCACACTTGTCGACTGGTCTGCACAATTAGGGGCAGAGGAGCCAAAACGTGGTCCAGGTGCAGTACCCAGTAGTCTGTTGATCCAAAATGGTTTTCAGCCTAATGATTCCCTCAGAACTCTTTGTTTCTGTCCCACAGCTCTGGCATAATTCATGGCTGAGTCCAAATATATCGGACCAAGTAATTCTACTTCCAATCAAACCACCTCAGTCAAGCCTGCATTAAAAATCTGAACATGTAGGTGAGGAGGAACAAATTCACTTGCTCGAGCCAACCTTTCTTGAAATTTTTTCTGGTACAATTCTAAAGTGTCAGTCTGTTTATAGTTGATCAATTCCCCCACTGGGTTGCTACTAGCTGGAGGTCCAAACCTCATCTGGAAAGCATGTTTAAAATGTAGCCAATCCTGAGTGGAATGGACATTTTGGTAGTGATGGAACCACATGAGCGCTTCATCGAGCAGGTGGTAGGTGGCCAGTGTGACCTTTGTCCACATCCACCATTTGTTGATGATAGAAAAATTGCTCACATTTTGTGAACCAAAGTAAAGGATCTTTAGATCCATCATATGTAGGAAAGTTGAGTTTAAAGTACCTGGGAACCGTAGTTGGTCCCTGTTCGTGAGCAGCCATGGGAACAAGTTGTTGGCGTAGTGGTGGAGGTGGTGGTGGCATGAAGTGTGGGTGATGTGCTGTCGGTGGTTGAAAGTTGGTTTCTGGTGGTGGCACTGGCGATTGAAGTGCAGCAAGCTGGCAGATGACAGTTTAGAGAGATGATTCTAGCGTGTGCATTGTATTATGGATGTTAGTAATTTCATCACCTTGAAGAGTGGACCTTTGTTGAAGATCTGAAAGCACTTGAAGTATGTCCTCTGGAGAAGAGGAGTCGCCGAGGGTGCACCTATTTGATACCATGTTGTTCGGATTCTGACGAGCCATGGATCTTGCCACCCTCCTCTCTTCTCTTTCTTCCATTGCCTTGCTTGACGTCGATGTAGATTGAAGGAGTGATGAAGAAAGAATTTCGGAAAGGGGAATTGGGGGAAAACTGGGAAGAGCTTGAAGGAGCTCTCGACCTGTTATCTAAATTACTCTAGACTAAATTATAACTCAATCGCTACCTTTCATCAACCTAGCCGTCCCCTTAAATAGGGTTGAGGATGCCAAAAACAATTCAGACCCTTGGGTCACTAGTTCAAGCCAAATAAATTCTAAACCAAACCAAACCAAAATCAATTACATGAAAATTGAAAACCACATTAATTAATTCCTATGCCTGCTGGTAACTCGTGATGTTATTGAGTCCATAACATGGTGTAACTTGGCCTTTACCTGCAGGGTATTAGAACTACGCAGGCCATGCATGGCATGGAGGGAGAGCTCTGGTTCTTGTTGTTCCTCTTCAACAATATCAACTTCAGGAAGCACTTCTAAACCCTCTTCCCAAAGTTCTATACTGAAAAGGTATGTCCTGGGAGAAATTGTTCATCACAATTAAAATAGAGGCCCTTGGCCTTTCTTGCCTCCATTTCCTCTTTAGTCAAGAATTTATGTGGAAGATTGCGGGATGGGGGGGGGGGGGGGGGGGGGGGGGGGGGGGGGGGGGGCGCACATTTGTAGACAGCTCTACACGGTTAGGGGCTGAAGAGCCAAAACATGGCCCAGGTGCAGGACCCGATAGTCTATTGGTCCAAAAGGGTTTTTGGCCTAATGATTCCCTCAGAACTCTTTGTTTTTGTTCCATAGCCCTGGCATAATTCATGGCTGAGTCCAAGTCTGTAGGACCAAGTAATTCCACTTCCTATCAAAATGACTCGGTCAAGCCCACATTAAAAATCTGAACATGCAGGTGAGGAGGAAAAAATTCACTCGCGCGGGCCAACCTTTCCTGAAATGTTTTCTGGTAAAATTCTAAAGTGCTAGTTTATTTATAGTTGATCAATTCCTCCACTGGGTTGCTACTAGTTGGAGGTCCAAACCTCATCTGGCAAGCATGTTTAAAATTTAGCCAATCCTGAGTCAAATGGACATTTCGGTAGTGATGGAACCACATGAGGGCTTCATCAAGCAGGTGGTAGGTGGCTGTTAGGATCCTCACGAGCCATGGATCTTGTCACCCTCCTCTCTTCTCTTCCTTCCATTACCTTGCTTGACATTGAGATGGAATGAGGGGTTGAAGGGAATTGAATTTCGGAAAGGAGAATTGGGGAAAAAATGGAAGAGAGCTTGAAGGAGCTCTTGACCTATTTATCTAAATTACGTTAACTAAAGTGAACTCAATTGATAATTCTCATTACCCTAGCCGTCCCCTTAAATAGGGTGGAGGACGTCCAAAACCCTAAAGACCTCTTGGGTCAATGGTTCAAACCAATAAATGCCAAACCAACCCAAACCAAAGACAAAACCAAACCAAGAAACAATTACATGGAAATTGAAAAACACATTCATTAATTCCTACGCCTGTTGGTAACTAGTGATGCTATAGAGTCCATAACATCACCCCACTCCTGGAGAAAGAGCTTGTCCTCAAGCTCGAAGGAAGGATAGAAAAGTCAAAATGCTGATAACGGCTCCCATGTGGTGTCACTGGGATCGGCATCTGCCCACTGGACTAGAATTTCCCAATCCCCTTGAATGTGGCATACTTGTATTACCTGAGCCGGAATAGAAAGGACTCTACCCTCATGTAGTGGCAGCAGTGGAGTGTGCAGTAGGGGCGAGTCACCCTGGAAGGGCTTCAATTGGGAGACGTGAAATACATTGTGGATCTTTGCTTCCGGTGGTAGCTGCAAGCGGTATGCCACGGGCCCAATTTGGTCCAATATCAGAAATGGATCATAATATTTTGGAGACAGCTTATGGCGCTTGGCTGCACTCAGGGACAGCTGGCGGTAGTGTTGAAGCTTTAACCACACATAGTCTCCAGGGCAATAAGATGCCTCCCGGTGCTTCTTATCATAAAAGCGTTTCACAGAGTGTTGGGCCTCCTATAGATGTGTACGTACCTCAGTGAGCATAGTGTCTCGTTCAGCTAATGCTTGGTCCAAAGTGACGACTTTGGATGCCCCCGGTTCATATGGTAACAAACGAGGTGGATCTCTGCCATAAACTACACTGAAAGGAGTAGTACCCAGTGCTGTGTGGTAAGATGTGTTATAGCAAAATTCTGCCCATGAAAGCCATTTTACCCATCTTCTAGGTGCGTCCCCCACAAAACAACGAAGATACATTTCAATCGTGCGATTGACAACCTCTGTTTGGTCGTCCGTTTGTGGATGATAGGCAGACGAAAATGCCAATTGGGTGCCCTGTAATTTGAATAATTCCTTCCAAAAGAGACTGGTAAAAATGGCATCCCTGTCACTGATAATGGATGAGGGAACTCCATGTAATCGAACAATGTTGTCCATAAATAATTGAGCGACCTGAGCAGCAGTATATGGATGCGCCAAAGCAAAGAAGTGCCCATGTTTTGAAAACCGATCAACGACGATGAATATCACCGATTTATCTGATGAAATGGGAAGTCCAGCAATGAAGTCCATGGAAATATCAGACCAGATTTGAGATGGTAGTTGCAGAGGTTGCAGTAGGCCGGCCAGACTTAAAGATTCGGCCTTGTTTCTTTGACAAATCTGACAAGCAGCTACATAATCAGCAATTGTGCTCTTCATACCCTTCCAGTAAAAGTCCCGACTAATTCGGAAATCTGTTTTTTGTCGACCCTCATGTGTGCTATCATGGATAGAGGACAGGATGGTGTGAAGAAGTGGGGATGTATTATGCAAAAAGATCCTATTTTTGTAGAGAATGAGACGATCCTAAATCGTCCAATGAGGAGCAGCTGTCCCCGTTGAATATCCTGATATAATGACATGACATCCGGATATTGATGTACTTCCTCACGAATAGAATCTAATAGCAGTGCATGTGGGTGACTGATAGCATAAATTTGAGTGGCGGAAATATCCCAACGTGATAAGGCATCAACCCCCAAATTCGAACTACCTGGCTTATAATGAACCGTAAAATTGAAGCCCATGAGTTTAGTTAACCAATGCTGTTGTGGGGAAGTGGTGAGGCGTTGTTCAAGAAGATACCTGAGGCTGCAATGATCTATACGAATGAGAAATGGTCAACCCCAAAGATAAGGTCGCCAATGTTGGACAACCTTGGCTAACCCAATCAATTCCCTCTCATATGCAGCTAACTTATGGTGGTGTTGTCCCAACTGACGGCTGAAATAAGCAATAGGGTGTCCCAATTGTTGTAACACTGCCCCTATACCTCCCCCGAAGGCATCACATTCAACCACAAATTCTGCCTCAAAATTTGGTAATTGTAGGACTGTCGCTGAGGCTAAGGCCTCCTTTAACAGGTTAAAGGCTTGTTCTGCTAAAGAAGACCAGTGGAAGGCATTTTTTTTAGCAGGTTGTTGAGTGGTGCTGCTATCTGGCCATAAGATTGGATAAATTTTCTATAATATCCCGCTAAGCCCAAAAATCCCTTTAATGCTGTGGTGGAAGTGGGAACCGGCCAATCTGTAACTGCCTGTATCTTGCTCTGGTCAACTTTCACACCCACAGCTGATATGACGTGGCCCAAATATGCCACCTCAGATGTACCCATAGAACATTTTGATTTATTCAAAACCAAATGATGAGAGAGTAGAATGGTAAATACCTGATGGAGATGGTGGAGATGTTCTTCCCAATTTTTGCTGTAGACCAGAATGTCATAAAAAAAGACTAACACATAGTGGCACAGAAGTGATGAAAAGACCTCATTCATGAGGGCCTAAAAGGTGGATGGTGTATTGGAGAGACCGAAGGGCATGACAAGGAACTCTAAATGACCGTGATGTGTGCGGAAGGCAGTCTTCTCCACATCCGCCTGGTGAACTCGTATTTGATGATAGCCCGATTTCAAATCTAATTTGGTAAAAATTGTAGCACCATGTAACTCATCCAGAAACTCGTCCACGACTGGAATGGGGAACTTGTCCTTAACTGTGTGCAAGTTGAGTTGCCTATAGTCAACACAAAATCTCGAAGATTTATCTTTTTTATGTACAAGTAACACTGGTGAGGAGAAAGGAGATCGACTGGGCTAGATCACACCCTGAGCGAGCATATGCATGCACTGTCATTCTATTTCATCTTTCTGGATATGCAGGTAACGATAAGGCCGCACCACTACTGGATCAGTTCCCAACATTAAATGAATGCGGTGATCGCAATGACGCACTGGTGGTAGACTTGTAGGGTCATTAAATAAATCCGCAAATGCTGTAAGTAAAGGAGCTAACTGATCATCACCCGTGTGTTGAATATGCAAAGTGTGAAGTGCGTTAGGGACCTGTGCCACAATGCCTTGTAATGTAATCTGGCCCTGTGGTGCTGAAAATGTCATAGTTCGAGCCTGAAAGTCCCATAATATCGGTCCTAATAACTGGAGCCATTTGACCCCAAGCACCAAATCAAATCCAGCCAATGGAATGACTAGTAAATCTGCCTGAAAGGAATGCCCCTCAATGGTGAAAGGGGTGTTAGCACATAACCCCACACTAGCCATTTTGGCCCCATTGGCCACTGAAACTAAGAGTCCCCTTTGTTGTTGAATTTCCAATCCCAATTGTTGCGCGGCTGGTTCACTGATAAAATTATGTGTGCTGCCCGAGTCAACTAAAGCAAGTAGCATGAGATGATGTAACCTGGCCTTTACCTGCATGGTATTAGAACTACGTAGGCCATGCATGGCATGGAGGGAGAGCTTTGCTTCTTGTTGTACCTCTTCAACAATTTCATTTTCAAGAAGCTCTTCTGAATCTTCTTCCAACAATTCAATACTGAATAAACGTTTACAGGCAGGAATTGTTCGTCACAATTAAAACATAGGCCCTTTGCCTTTCGAGCATCCATTTCCTATTTAGTCAAAAATTTATGTGGCATAGAGTGTGGAGGCACACTAGTAGCCTGATTTGCTCGGTTAGGGGCAAAGGACCCAAAACGTGGACCAGATGCAGTACCCTGTATTCTGTTTTGCCAAAATGGTTTTATTTGTAAAGACTCTTTTAGAACTCTCTGTTTGTGTTCCACAACTCTGGCATAATTCATTGTTGAGTCCAAATTCGTCTGACCAAGTAATTCCACTTCCAATCTGACTGCCTCTGTCAATCTAGCATTAAAAATCTGAACATGTAGGTGAGGAGGAACAAATTCACTAGCTCTGGCCAACCTTTCTTGGAACGTTTTTTGGTAAACTTCTAAGGTGCTGGTCTGTTTGTAGTTGATCAATTCCCCCACTGGGTTGCTGCTAGCTGGAGGTCCGAACCTCAACTGGCAAGCATGTTTAAAGTGCAATTAATCCTGAATGGAATGGACATTTCGGTAGTGATGGAACCACATGAGCGCTTCATTGAGCATGTGGTAGGCAGCCAAAGTAACCTTGTCCATTTCCACCGTTTGTTGATGATTGAAGAATTGTTCACATTTTGTGAATCACAGTAAAGGATCTTTAGAGCCATCATATGTAGGAAAGTTAAGTTTAAAGTACCTGGGAACCGTTGATGGTCCTTGTGCGTGAGTGGTCATTGAACCCATTGGTTGGCGCAGGGGTGGATTTGGTGGTGGCGTGAATTGTTGGTGGGGAACTGGTTGTGGTTGAAAATTGGTTGCTGGTGGTGGCGTTGGTGCTTGAAGTGCAGCAAGTTGTCGGAGGATGGTTTGTAGAGATGATTCCAGAGTTTGTAAGGTAGTATTGATGTGAGATATTTCAGTACCTTGAAGAGTGGATCGTTGTTGAAGTTTTGAAAGGACTTGACGTATGTCCTCTGGAGAAGAGGAATCACCGAGGGTGGACCTGTCTGATACCACGTTGTTAGGATTCTCACGAGCCATGGATCTTGTCACCCTCCTCTCTTCTCTTCCTTCCATTACCTTGCTTGACGTTGAGATGGAATGAGGGGTTGAAGGGAATTGAATTTCGGAAAGGAGAATTGGGGAAAAAATGGAAGAGAGCTTGAAGGAGCTCTTGACCTATTTATCTAAATTACGTTAACTAAAGTGAACTCAATTGATAATTCTCATTACCCTAGCTATCCCCTTAAATAGGGTGGAGGACGTCCAAAACCCTAAAGACCTCTTGGGTCAATGGTTCAAACCAATAAATGCTAAACCAACCCAAACCAAAAACAAAACCAAACCAAGAAACAATTACATGGAAATTGAAAAACACATTCATTAATTCCTACGCCTGTTGGTAACTCGTGATGCTATAGAGTCCATAACAGCGGCCAACGTGATCTTGTCCACATCCAACGTTTGTTGATGATAGAAAAATTGCTCACATTTCGTGAACCAAAGTAAAGGATCCTTTGAGCCATCATATGTAGGAAAACTGAGTTTAAAGTACCTGGGAACTATAGTTGGCCCATGTGCGTGAGCAGCCATAGGAACAGTTTGTGAGCGCAGTGGTGGTTGTGGTGGTGGTGGCGTGAAGTGTGGGTGGTTTGCTGCCGGTGGTTGAGAGTTTGTAGCTGGTGGTGGCGCTGCCGATTGAAGTGCTGCAAGCTGGTGGATGACGGTTTGGAGAGAAGATTCCAGCATGTGCAATATATTATGGATGTTTGTAATTTCAGCTCCTTGATACATGGATCTTTGTTGAAGATCTGAAAGCACTTGACGTATGTCCTTTGGAGAAGAGTCACCAAGGGTGGACCTGTTTGATACCACATTGTTAGGATCCTCACGAGCCATGGATCTTGTCACCCTCCTCTCTTCTCTCCCTTTCATTGCTTTGCTTGACATAGGGATAGATTGATGGAGTGATATAAGAAGAAAATAGGAAAGGGGATTTGGGGGAAAAGGGGGAGAGGTTGAAGGAGCTCTCAACCTGTTACTCTAATTTACTCTAGGCTAATTTGCTAATTCAATCGCTACCTTTCATTAACCTAGCCATCCCCTTAAATAGGGTTGAGGATGCTAAATACACTTCAGATCCTTGGGTCACTGTTTCAAGCCAAATAAATTGTAAACCAAACCAAAACAAAATCACACCAAAATAAATTACATGAAACTTGAAAACCACATTTATTAATTCCTATTGAGTCCATAACAGATTATTCTATCCCAAAGAAAATATGCCTTTGATCTACTAGAAGAAACAGGTATGATGGGATGCAAACCGGTAGACACTCCTATGGATGCAAATACAAAATTATGTGGAAGCACTGGAGAAGATGTAGATATTGGCAAATATCAAAGGTTAGTGGGATGACTTATTTACTTATGTGTAACGACGCCAGACATTTCATATGCAGTAAGTGTGGTAAGTCAGTACATGCGCAAGCCACAACTTAGTCATTGGCAAGCTCTTGAGAGGATACTACGTTATCTTAAAGGGGCTCCTAGAAGGGGGCTCCTCTATAAAAAACATGGCCACTACAACATTGAGGGATTCGTGGATGTAGACTAGGCTGGATCCCCAGATGACAGAAAATCTACTTCTGGTTTTTGCACTATGGTTGGAGGAAATCTAGTTACGTGGAAAAGTAAAAAACAAAATGCAGTAGCATGGTCAAGTGCAGAAACAAAATACAGAGCCATGGCACACACTGTAAGTGAACTCTTATGGATAAGATCTCTTATCACTGAATTGGGATTTTATAAAGAAGCTCCAATGGATCTATACTATGGTAACCAAGAAGCAATACATATCACATCGAATCCAGTCTTCCATGAGAGGACAAAGCACATTGAGGGAGATTGCCACTTTATATGAGAAAAATTCAAAGCTGGTCTCTTATCCCTGAAGCACATATCATCACACAATCAAGTTGGTGACATCCTCACCAAACCAGTCACTCACAAGATTATGTCTACCATATGCACCAAGCTGGGCATCTAGCTTGAGGGGGAGTATTATAATGTGGGACCCACCATGGTGTTCAAGCTGGTGGGACTCACCATAAGGACGTAGGTCATCAAGAAGAGTCCTAGAGGATGTGGGACACCAAGAAGAGTCCTCTCCCAAAGCAAGCACGAGTTAAGGAAGCATGAACTTGAAGATCAAGTGGGACTCACAAAGATCTCACAAGCTGGCACTCTTATCAAGGTGCGCTGGGAGATCACGAGGGCCCACAAGGATAAGGCTACGAGCTGGCTTATCCATTCCCCTCACGTGAATCATTAAGGACTCCTAGTTCTACTCATGTTAGTCTTCAAGTTGTTTAGTTTAAATAGACTTATATTGAAGAGCTAGAGTTGGAATGTAATTAGGATTGAATGATAAGTTGTATAAGGACTCTACCTCCTCCTCTACTATAAATAGAAGTCTTGTAAGTCGAAATTAATAAAGTCACACATTCAATCCCGAGTTGGTTCTCTCTCTCCCTCTCCTTGCTTGGCACAACTCACTCTTCTCCTTTTTATTTTTTTCTTCTCTACCGTGAGCTTTCCTCCCCTTTACTCTTTTTTCTTTCTTCTTCATCTTGTTTTTGATCATGGAAAAGGGATCCTAAATTCAACAATTCCCCTAATGAACTAGACCTCAGCCTACTAACTAGCTATGTGAAGGTGACCCTCCACAGCCAGCTTCTTAGAGGGACTATGACCATTTAGGCCACATAAGTTTGAGGTCATAACAGGTTTGTAATGCCCTTAGATGTTCTAGGCTGCCCACGCACTACACTGATGTATTCAACGAGTCTATAGCCTTGGCTGATAGGTGTTATGGTCCTGGGGTTAAGTACCTATGTCTTCCGCTCCTAACAGGCCGGTCTTTTGGGTAGTATTGGCTAGGTGCTTAACATTTGGTATCAGAGAGGACTCCCATGTCGCAAGTTCAAGTCCCAGGGCACACAAAGGCTGAATTAAAATTATTGGTAGGTTCGGAAGGGGCGACCTAGCAGAGGGGGCAACCTGGAGAACTGCAAAGGGGCACTAGGAGTAGGCCGCCACTAGAGTAGGCCACCAGGTTGGGCCAGTGTCATTGCGCCTCTGTGGTCGTCGGCTCGCGAAGGTGGGGTGTGATGTTATGGTTCTGGGGTTAAGTACCTATGTCTTCCGCTCCTAACAGGCTTGTCTTTTTGGTAGTATTGGCTAGGTGCTTAACAATAGGCCTGGGTAATCTTTGAAAATTTCATTGTGATGGGGATAGATCATTGCAATTGTTGGTCTTCTCCTAGTAAGTACGAGCCATCAGCTCGTGTTGACTATGTCCCTACCCTTTGTACACACGGCCCATCGCTCCTACCGATTGATTGGTCTGGTGAAGTGTTCAAATCGCGGTGATGTGGGTGGTTTGCCACTGATGACATCGCGATAAGTCCACTGAACCTTATCATTTAGAGGAAGGAGAAGTCGTAACAAAGTTTCTGTTGGTGAACCTTTGAAAGGATCCTTGTCGATGCCTCGAAATCATAATGACCAGTGCAAACTCTGTCCATCTCTACGTTAACTCGGGCGCGAGGGTTTGGGGGCGTCACCCCCCTCCCCTCCCGGCGGGTCCCCAGTGGCAATGCATCGCTGGCTGCAGGAGACCATGTTATGGACTCTATAGCATCACAAGTTACCAACAGGCGTAGGAATTAATTAATGTGATTTTCAATTTCCATGTAATTGATTTTGGTTTGGGTTGGTTTAGAATTTATTTAGTTTGAACCATTGACCCAAGGGGTCTGAATTTTAGTTGGTGTCCACAACCCTATTTAAGGGGACGGCTAGGTTAATGAAAGGCAGCAATTGAGTCTACTTTAGCCTAGAGTAAATTAGCTAAACAGGTCGAGAGCTCCTTCAAGCTCTCTCCCATTTTCCCCCCAATTCCTTTCCAAAATTCCCTTTCTGAAATTCTTCTTCAGCACACCATCAATATGCCTCAACGTCAAGCAAGCAATGGAAGGAAGAGAAGAGAGGAGGGTGACAAGATCCATGGCTCGTGAGGATCCTAACAACGTGGTATTAGACAGGTCCACCCTCGGCGACTCCTCTTCTCCAGAGGATATACGTTGAGTGCTTTCAGAACTTCAACAATGATCCACTCTTCAAGGTACTAAAATTACTAACATCCACAATACATTGCACACACTGGAATCCCCTCTCCAGACAGTCATCCGCCAACTTGCTGCAATTCAATCGCCAACGCCACCACCAGCCCCCAACTTTCAACCCCAGCCAGTACATCACCCACACTTCACGCCACCACCACCCCCACCACTACGCCAACAACCTGTTCCCATGGCTAATCACGTAAAAGGACCAACTACGGTTCCCAGGTACTTTAAACTCAACTTTCCTACATATGATGGCTCTAAAGATCCTTTACTATGGTTCACAAAATGTGAACAATTTTTTATCATCAATAAATGGTGGATATGGATAAGGTTACACTGGCCGCCTACCACCTGCTCGATGAAGTGCTCATGTGGTTCCATCACTTCCGAAATGTCCATTCCACTCAGGATTGGCTACACTTTAAACATTCTTGCCAAATGAGGTTTGGACCTCCAGCTAGTAGCAACCCAGTGGGTGAATTGATTAACTATAAACAGACGGGCACCTTAGAATTGTACCAAAAAATGTTCCAAGAAAGGTTGGCCCGAGCTAGTGAATTTCTTCCTCCTCACCTACATGTTCAGATTTTTAATGCTGGATTGATTGAGGCGGTGAGATTGGAAGTGAAATTACTTGGTCCGACAGATTTGGACTCAACCATGAATTGTGCCAGAGCTGTGGAACACAAACAAAGAGTTCTAAAAGAATCCTTAGGCCGAAAACCCTTTTGGAACAACAGAATACAGGGTACAACACCTGGCCCATGTGTTGACTCCTCTGCCCCTAACCGAGCAGACAAGTCTACAAATTTGCCCCCCCACATTTTTCCACATAAGTTTTTGACTAAACAGCAAATGGATGCTAGAAAGGCCAAGGGCCTATGTTTTAATTGTGATGAACAATTCCTTCCAGGACATACCTATAAATGTTTATTCAGTATTGAACTCTAGGAAGAAGGTTCAAAAGAGCTTCCTGAAAATGAATTTGTTGAAGAGGAATAGCAAGAACCGGAACTCTCCCTCCATGCCATGCAGGGTCTGCATAGTTCTAATACCATGCAGGTAAAGGCCAAATTACACCACCTCATGCTACTTGCTTTAGTTGATTCTGGCAGCACACATAATTTTATCAGTGAGCCCGCAATGAAACAATTGGGATTGGAAATTCAACAGCAAAGGGGTCTCTCGGTTTCAGTGGCCAATGGGGCTAAAATTGCCAGTATGGGGTTATGTGCAACCACACCTTTTACCATTGAGGAACATTCATTTTAGGCGGACTTACTGGTCATTCCTTTGGCCAGATTTGATTTGGTGCTTGGGATCAAATGGCTTCAGTTATTAAGGCCTATATTGTGGGACTTTCAGGCTCAGACTATGACATTTACAGCACCACAAGGCCAAATTACTTTACAGGGTATTGTGGCACAGGTACCTAACACACTTCACACTTTACAACTTCAAAACACTGCTGATTGTCAGTTAGTTCCTTTACTTACAACATTGGTGGATTTATTTAATGACCCTATGGATCTACCACTAGTGCGTCACTGTGATCACCGCATTTGTTTAAAGTTGGGAACCGATCCAGTAGTGGTGCGCCCTTATCGTTACCCACATATACAGAAAGATGAAATAGAAAGACAGTGCATGAATATGCTCACTCAGGGACTGATCCAGCCTTGTCGGTCTCCCTTCTCCTCACCTATTTTACTGGTACGCAAAAAGGATAAATCATGGAGGTTTTGTCTCGACTATAGGCAACTCAATTTGAAGACAATTAAAGACAAGTTCCCCATTCCAATGGTGGACGAGTTTCTGGATGAGTTACATGGTGCTATGATTTTGACCAAGTTAGATTTGAAATTAGGCTATCATCAGATTAGAGTTCACCCGACAGATGTGGAGAAGACTGCGTTCCGCATGCACCACGGTCATTTCGAGTTCCTTATCAGGCCCTTCGGTCTCTCCAATGCACCCTCCACCTTTCAGGCCCTCATGAATAAGGTATTTTCCTCGCTTCTGCGCAATTATGTGTTAGTATTTTTTTATGACATCCTGGTCTATAGCAAAAATTGGGTCGAACATCTCCAGGACCTCCAGCAGGTATTTATCATTCTACACTCTCTTCATTTGGTTTTGAATAAATCCAAATGTTCTATGGGCACCTCCGAAGTGGCATATATGGGCCACGTCATATCAGCTGTGGGCGTGAAAGTTGACCAGAGCAAGATACAAGCAGTAACAGATTGGCCGCCTACGACCTCCCTCACAACATTAAGGGGATTTGGGCCTAGCGGGATATTACAGAAAATTTATCCAATCTTATGGCCAGATAGCATCACCACTCAACCACCTTCTAAAAAAACATGCATTCAACTGGTCTTCTTCAGCGGATCAGGCCTTTCAGCTGTTAAAGGAGGCCTTAGCCTCAGCGCTTGTACTACAATTACCATATTTTAATGAAGACTTTGTGGTGGAATGTGATGCATCTGGGGGAGGTATAGGGGCAGTGTTACAACAATTGGGACATCCCATTGCTTATTTCAGCAGTCAGTTGGGACAACACCACCACAAATTAGCTACATATGAGAGGGAACTGATTGGGTTAGCCAAGGTTGTCCAACATTGGTGACCTTATCTATGGGGATGACCATTTCTCATTCGTACAGATCATTGCAGCCTCAAGTATCTTCTTGAATAGCACCTCACCACATCACCACAACAGCATTGGGTAACTAAACTCATGGGCTTTGATTTTACTGTTCAATATAAACCAGGTAGATCGAACTTGGGGGCTGATGCTTTCTCACGTCGGGACATTCTAGACACACACATTTATGCTATCAGAAACCCACGTTCACTTTTGCAGGATTCCATTCATGAGGAAACACATCAATATCCGGAACTCATTTCATTATATCAGGATATTCAGCAGGGGACAACAGCTCATCATTGGACGATTCAAGATCGTCTTATACTCTTCAAAAACAAGATTTTTATGCAACATATGTCCCCACTTCTTCCCACCATCCTATCTTCTATCAATGATGGCACACATGAGGGTCGATAGAAAACATATTTTTGAATCAGTCGGGAATTTTATTGGAAGGGCATGAAGAACACAATTGCTGATTATGTTGCTGCTTGTCAGGTTTGTCAACGAAACAAGGCCGAATCTTTAAGTCCTGCCGCCCTACTACAACCTTTGACCTATGGGTCAACTTTGTATTTCCGTCCTCAACCCTATTTAGGGGGACGTCAAGGGGAGGAGAAAACAAGTATTAAGAAAATTAGATTAAATAGGTCAGATTCTCCCTCAAAGGTCTAGGTCGGATTCTCCCTCTGAGGTCCAGGTTGAGCTTCCTTCAAAGCTCCTTCATTCTATTTGATTTCCATCATTCCACGTTCCAGAAACAAGAATTCTCTTCCAGAGTCAAGAGCATCCATGGAGGGAAGAGAGGAAAGAAGGGTGACTCGATCCATGGCAAGGGAAGAACCTAACACATCGCCCTCCATTCTTCTAGGGATATTTCTTTGTGCATCGCCATCCATTGTTTTAGGGATATAGAATGGCTCATTGTGTTCCTGCTCTGATACCAGTTGTTACGATCCCGGATCTGACACAAGGATTTGTAGGGATTCGTTGGGAGGAAGAAGAGAAAACGAAGATCAAGCCAAAAGGGAAGCTTGAAAACCCTAGAACTCATCAAGGAGAGCTTCAAGCCTATTTGACCTAAGATTAACCTAAAATCAATGTTTGTCTTTCTGATTACTCTTACCCCTTAAATAGGGTTTACCCTATTAGGGTTTAAGATAAAATATTAAAAAAATACCCTTATAAATAAAATATTCCTAAAATACCTATGTGGCCTAAAACTTAAATAAATAAAGTAATTTAAAGAAAAAAATTTAAATAATAATGTTATTGTGTGGATAACAGAGGGTGCGTGGGGTTATGGTCTAGGGGTTAAGTACCTTAGCCTTCCGCTTCTAACAAACCGGCCTCTCAGGAGCAGAAGGCCGGTACTTAACCCCAAGACCATAACAGTACACCCCACCTTCCTGGGCCGACGACCACGGGGGCCTTAACACAGCAACGGGGACCGAGTCAGGAGCCCATACTCCCTATGGTCCACCTGCGCACGCGGGGACTCGAAGTCGGGACATAGTGCCTGCTCTGATACCAAATGTTAAGCACCTAGCCAATACATCCAAAAAGACTGGCCAGTTAGGAGCGGAAGGCATAGGTACTTAACCCCAGGACATAACAAGGGGGTGTCCCATGGTGCGAGTAGACTGGCTGCCCGTGCCTCCCGGGTGCGGTTGGCTGAATGCCTGGCCCGACGGAAGCGTGCGGCACGTCAAGTGGTGGTTCGACCCTCCCAGGCCACGAGTGTCTCAAGGTCGTGTTTACGGATTTGCCGCTCGAGGCCGTTGAGGACCCTAACCGTTGGTCAGACTGCCACCCCAGGTCAAGTGGGATCACCCGTTGAGTTTAAGCATATCAATAAGCAGAGGAGAAGAAACTTACAAGGATTCCCCTAGTAACAATGAGCGAACAGGAAAGAGCCCAGTGTGAGAAGTGGGCGGCGCTGCCGTTCGAATTGTAGTCTGTAGAAGTGTCCTCTGCGACGGACTAGGGGCAAGTTCCATGGAATGGAGCGCCGGAGAAGGTGACAGCCCGTCATGTCGGGACCTTTTCGCATCACTAGGCATTGTTGGCGAATCGGGTTGTTTGGGAATGCAGCCCAAATAGGGCGGTAAATTCCGTCCAAGGCTAAATAGCGACGAGAGACCGATAGCGAGCAAGTACCATAAGGGAAAGATGAAAAGGACTTTGAAGAGAGAGTCAAAGAGTGCTTGAAATTGCCGAGAGGGAAGCGGATGGGGGCTGGCGATGTGCCTCAGTCATATGCGGGATGGAGAAAGCTGGTCCGCCACTCTACTCGGGGAGTGGACCATTGTAGGTCACGACGGCAACCCAATCCCATGAGGTTGATCCTACCAGTGGATATGTCATCTCTGTGACCGAGGTAGGTGGTACACATCCGATCAGATGCACCCTCGAGGTGCTTGCATTCTCTCAGCGTCAGCCTGCGGGCTCCCCATTCGATCAGTCTTGAAACACAGACCAAGGAGTCTGACATGTGTGCTAGTCAGTGGGTGGCCAAACCCGTAGGCTACAAGGAAGCTGACTGGTGGGATCCCCCCCAGCGGGTTGCACCGTCGACCGACCTAGATCTTCTGAGAAGGGTTCGAGTGTGAGCATACCTGTCGGGACCCGAAAGAAGGTGGACTATTCCTAAGTGGGGTGAAGCAAGAGGAAACTCTGGTGGAGGCCCGCCATGATACTGACGTGGAAATTGTTTGTCTGACTTGGGTATAGGGACAAAAGACTAATCAAACCATCTAGTAGCTGGTTCCCTCCGAAGTTTCCCTCAGGAAAGTAGAAACCCGGCGTGCAAGTTCTGTAAGGAAAAACCAATGATTAGAGGCATCGGGGGTGCAACGCCCTCGACCAATTCTCAAACTTTAAGTAGGTAAGATAGTGCTGCTGCTTAACGCATGAGCCACGCACGAGGGTCCCAGTCCCGAACCTGTCGGCTATCGGTGGACTGCTCGAGCTGCACCCACGGCGAGTGCGGGTCATTGCGTCCCAACTGGGGGACGGACAGGGAATGGTCCCCTCAGTGGCCTTCCTTGGGGGTCGAACAGTCGACTCAGAACTAGTACGAACAAGGGGAATCCGACCGTTTAATAAAAGCAAAGCATTGTGATCGTCCCTGCAGATGCTCATTCAATGTGATTTCTGCCCAGTGCTCTGAATGTTAAAGCGAAGAAATTCAACCAAGCACGGTAAACGGCGGGAGTAACTATGACTCTCGTAAGGTAGCCAAATGTCTCATCATCTAATTAGTGATGCACATGAATGGATTAACGTGATTCCCACTGTCCCTGTCTACTATCCAGCGAAACCACTGCCAAGGGAACGGACTTGGCATAATTAACGGGGAAAGAAGACCCTGTTGAGCTTGACTATAGTCCGACTTTTTGAAATGATTTGAGAGGTGTCCGGATAAGTGGGAGCCGCTTCGGTGGCGCAAGTGAAATACCACTACTTTTAACGTTATTTTACTTATTTCATGAGTCGGAGGCGGGGCATTGCCCCTCATTTTTGGTTCCAAGGCTCGCCTTGGCAAGCCGATCCAGGCGAAAGACATTGTCAGGTGGGGAGTTTGGCTGATTTGGCACATCTATTAAAAGATAACGCAGGTGTCCTAAGATGAGATCAACGAGAAAAGAAATTTCGTGTGGAACAAAAGGGTAAAAGCTCATTTGATTCTGATTTCCAGTAAGAATACGAACAATGAAAGTGTGGCCTATCGATCTTTAAGACCTTCAGAATTTGAAGCTAGAGTTGTTAGAAAAGTTACCACAGGGATAACTGGCTTGTGGCAGCCAAGCATTCATAGAGACGTTGCTTTTTGATCCTTTGATGTTGGCTCTTCCTATGTAACAAGCCTCTGGGCTTTCTTTGTTCCATCTTATCTTGTTCATAGATAAGACATGTGCGCACAAATTCCTCCACTTCGCTCTCCATGTCCGGCCAATAATACTGGCCAGAGAGCAAGGCCAACATCCGTCTCTGGCCTGGTTGTCCTCCCCACAAGGTATCATGGCATTCCCTCAAGAGGTTATGCCATAGGTTATCATACTTAGGCCCATCAAGTCGATTACCTTTGGTCTTGAGCAATCCGTCGTCAAGCCATAGTCATCTCGTCTCACCCAAGGTTGCAGCTTGCACAATGTTGTAGGCCTGGGTGTCTTGGTGAAGTCTAGTGTGAATCCGGTCTAGCAACGAAGCACTAACCTGTGTAATTGCTTCTAAGGCTCATAATCGCCAACTCACATTTTTTGTTTCTGTGCCAAGATGGTCTTGCATGTGCGCAGGCACGCCTTGCACAAAGCACATGTCTCCTATGCCTGCACGTGTATCATGTACCTCATTAGGTTCTGCTGCTACCGCACCGCGTGTGGTACGCGTGAAGCAAGTGCTGACACATGTGCTGCGCATATATCCATCTCACGTAGCCGCTACCGCATCTCGCGTGATGCGTGTAAAGGGTCCACCGCTTGCTGCATCACACATTGAGGTTACTGAGCTTGCATAGCGCCACACGCGCCTCTGCCTCTGCTGCACGCCCGTGTTCGGTTTTTGAGCGTGTTCCAGCAATGCAATTTGGTGTCGTGCACCGTATATGTGCCAATACACTTGTGCCCTTTTCTCCATCAAAAGGCGTAGCAGAATCAGTCTTTCTACTTAAGGTATCTGCAGTGACATAGGCTTTCCCCACCTTGTACCTCATCTCAAACTCAAACTCGGCCAAGAAAACTTGCCACCGAGCTTGCTTCGGGCTGAGCTTGCTAGCATGGAAGTATCCGTCGTTGACCCAGAATCTTCTCATCTCATACTCCCACCGCTATAATGCAGACGTCCTCGTAGGACGTGATCAACATACGCCACCCACTCATGGTTGGCTTGCTACTTCTTCCAGCAGTTACTAGAACGCAACACCGGATCTGGCGCCTTTATTCTGTCTCTCCCTGCAGCACCAGATCTAGCATCTCCATGTTGCCTCTCCCAGCAGTTCCTAGAAAGCAGCACCGGATCTGGCGCCTCTCTGCTGTCTCTCCCAGTAGTACCGGAACTAGCGCCACCCTGTTGCCTTTCGCAGTAGTTCCTAGAAAGCAGCACCGGATCAGGCGCCTCTCTGCTGTCTCTCCCAGCACTACTGGAACTGGCGCCTCCCTGCTGCCTTTCCCAGCAGTTCTTAGAAAGCAGCACCGGATCTAACGCCTCTCTATTCTCTCCCATCAGTATTGGAACTGGCGCCTCCCTACTACCTTTCCCAGTAGTTCCTGGAAAGTAGTACCAGATCGGGCGCCTTTCTGCTGTCTCTCCCAGTAGTACCGGAACTGGCGCCTCCTTGCTGCCTCTCCCAGCAGATCCTGATCTTGGCACCTCCTTGCTAACCTTCTCCATTCGCAAGGTCTCTCTCACATAGGGTGAGTCTTGCCCCAACTTCTTCTTCGATGGTCTTAACATCTCCGTCCACTCTCTGGATTTCAGCTCGCATCACTGCCATAGCACTAAGTATGTTGTCCTCAAACCCTTGGAACCAGTCAGGGATAGGGTATAGGCCATGCGCAATGTCACGTACGAACTCCTCCAGTCTTGAAAGCTGATTTTCCAAACTAGCAAGCTTGGACTTGAAATCACCAAAACGTAAATCGTTTTCAAAGAGTGTCTCCTTACCTCTTGTTGCTACATCTCCACTTGTGGATGCCATAGATGGAATGCTGCTCTGATACCAGTTGTCACGTGATTATATTAGGGGGTGAAACGCCCTCAACCTATTCTCAAACTTTAAATAGGTAGGATGGTGCGGCTGCTTAACGCATGAGCCGCGCATGGGGGTCCCAGTCCCGAACCTGTCAGCTGCCGGTGGACTGCTCGAGCTGCACCCACGGCGAGAGCGGGTCATCGTGTGCCAACTGGGGGACGGAAATGGAACGGCCCCCTCAGGGGCCTTCCCTGGGCGTCGAACAGTCGACTCTGAACTCGTACGAACAAGGGGAATCTGACTATTTAATTAAAACAAAGCATTGTGATGGTCCCTGCAGATGCTCACACAATGTGATTGTTGCCCAATGCTCTGAATGTCAAAGTGAAAAAATTAAACCAAGCACGGGTAAACGGCGGGAATAACTATGACTCTCTTAAGGTAGCAAAATGCCTCGTCATCTAATTAGTCATGCACATGAATAGATTAATGTGATTCCCACTGTCCCTGTCTACTATCCAGCGAAACCACTGCCAAGGGAACAGACTTGGCAGAATCAGCGGGGAAAGAAGACCTTGTTGAGCTTGACTATAGTCCAACTTTTTGAAATGATTTGAGAGGTGTAGGATAAGTGGGAACCGCTTCGGCGGCACAAGTGAAATACCACTACTTTTAATGTTATTTTACTTATTCCGTGAGTTGGAGGTGGGGCATTGCCCCTCCTTTTGGTTCCAAGGCTCGCCTCGGCGAGCCAATCTAGGCGGAAGACATTGTCAGGTGGGGAGTTTGGCTGGGGTGGCACATCTATTAAAAGATAAAGTAGGTGTCCTAAGATGAGCTTAACTAGAAAAGAAATGTCATGTGGAACAAAAGGGTAAAAGATCATTTGATTCTGATTTCCAGTATGAATAACAACCATGAAAGCGTAGCGTATCGATCTTTAAGAACTTCAGAATTTGAAGCTAGAGTTGTTAGAAAAGTTACCACTGGGATAACTGGCTTGTTGCAGCCAAGCATTCATAGCGATGTTGCTTTTTGATCCTTTGATGTTGACTCCTTCTATCATTGTGAAGCAGAATTCACCAAGTGTTGGATTGTTCACCCACCAATAGGAAACATGAGCTGGGTTTAGACCATCGTGAGATAGGTTAGTTTTACCCTACTAATGACCGTGCCATGATAGTAATTCAACCTAGTATGAGAGGAACCGTTGATTCACACAATTGGTCATCGCGCTTGGTTGAAAAGCCAGTGGTGCGAAGCTACCGTGTGTTGGATTATGACTAAATGCCTCTAGGTCAGAATCCAAGCTAGACCAATGCCACCTTCGCCGCGGAGGCTTCACCAATGACACGGGCCCATGGGGCTGGGTGGCCCCTACTGCGGGTGGGCAAGCAAGTGGTGAAGGTGGCATTGGTCTAGCTTGGATTCTGACTTAGAGGCATTTAGTCATAATCCAACACACGGTAGCCTCTGCGGAGGACGACGCGTGGGGTGCGACCATGAATTACAGTTCCGAATGAGTTGCAACTTGAATCCTTTGCAGACGACCTAAATATGTGACAGGGTGTTGTAAGTGGCAAAGTGGCCTTGCTGCCACGATCCACTGAGATTCATCCCCATGTCGCACTAATTCGTCCCTTCCCCACACCGACTAGGGAACCAACGATTTTTGTGAACGGGGTTGTTGGCAGCCCGAATAACTATACCCAAGTATTTTAATGCGAGAGATCTGGATTCCATGACAAGTCCCAAAAATGGCACTCCAAGACGTCAAAAGCTCTATTTGCCTCGGCCATTTTATGAGACCATTCCCATTTTTACGTATGGCATCGCCACTCCCTTTGGCAGAGTCCACCAATTGGGAACTTGATTTAAAATCCTTCTTTCAATGCGGACGTGTTTGGGATGCCCCTAAATAACCAACAAAAGGCAAGTGCTTTTACCTTGTGTAAATCCTATTTAAATGGGGACTCGATGAGTCGATCTGGCCAACACGTCTTGTAGCTTAGAGTCCATCGGCATCCCTGCGTTGGCGAGGAAGCGGCACCTGACTCACCGCTGTTAGGTTCTTCCCGAGCCATGGATCGAGTCACCCTTCTTTCCTCTCTTCCCTCCATATTTGTTCTTGATGCTTGAAGAGGATTCTTGTTTCTTTAACGTGGAATGATGGAAATCGAATAGAATTATGGAGCTTTGAAGGAAGCATGACCTGGACCTCAGAAGGAGAATCCGACCTAGACCTCTGAGGGAGAATCTGACCTATTTACTCTAATTTTCTCAATACTTGATTTCTCCTTCCCTTGATGTCCCCCTAAATAGGGTTGAAGACGGAATTACAAAAGTGACCCATAGGTCAAGTGGTTCATGCCACATTACATCTAAACCGAACCAAAGTAAACCAAACCAAACCAAATGAAATTACATTAAAACTAAATTGACATAATTTAATTCCTATGCTTGTGGATAACTCGTGATGCTATGGAGTCCATAACATCACCCCCCTCCTGGAGAAAGAGCTTGTCCTCAAGCTTGAAGTAGGGGTAGAGGGTGAGGAACGCAGCCACTGGCTCCCATGTTGTGTCACTGGGATCCGCATCTGCCCATTGGACTAGGATCTCCCACTCACCCTGAATGCGGCGAGCCTGTAATACCTGTGCTAGAGTAGAAAGGACACGTCTCTCATGTAGTGAGGGCAGAGGTGTGTGTAGCAAGGGAGAGTCACCTTGGGAGGCCTTCAATTGGGAGACATGAAACACATTGTGAATCCTGGCCTCTGGCAGAAGCTGCAAGCAGTAGGCAACTGTACCAATGCGGTCCATAACCTGAAAAGGACCATAATACTTCAGAGAGAACTTGTGGCATTTGGAGGCTATGAACGACAACTGCCTTTAGTGTTGGAGATGTAGCCATACATAATCTCCTGGAGAAAAGAAGACTTCCTGGTGCTTCTTGTCATAATACAACTTCTTAGTATGTTGTGCCTCTTGGAGATGAGTACGCACCTTAGTGAGCAAGGTGTCTCTTTCGGCTAATGCTTGGTCCAAAGTGGCGACCTTGGAGGCACCCGGTTCATATGATATAAGGTTGGGTGGGTCTCTACCATATACTACCTTGAATGGGGTTGTTCCGAGTGCATTGTGGTAGGAGGTGTTGTAACAGAATACAGCCCAGGTGAGCCACTTAACCCACCTTTTAGGTGAGTCCCCCACGAAACAATGAAGATACATCTCAATTGTCCTGTTGACGACCTCGGTCTGACCATCTGTCTGCAGATGGTAGGCGAAAGAGAATGCTAACGTTGTGCCCTGCAGCTTGAATAGTTCTTTCCGTAATGTACTGGTAAAGATGGCATCCCTGTCACTAGTAATGTAATTAGGCATCCCAAGTAAGCGGACAATATTATCCATAAAGAGCTGAACGACGTGAGCTGCAGTGTAAGGATACGCCAGAGGGATGAAGTGGCCATAATTTGATAAACAATAAACCACTACAAAGATAATGGATTTGCCTGACGAAGAGGGAAGTCCATCTATGAAGTCCATGGAAATATCACACCTGATCTGTGATGGCAGCTGAAGTGGTTGGAGCAACCCAACTGGACTTAATGATTCAGCTTTATTCCGTTGACAAATCTGACAAGTCACCACATAATTGGCTATACTGCGCTTCATGCCCCTACATTAAAATTCCCGACTGATCCGAAAATATGTTTTTTGTCAGCCCTCATGTGTACTGTCATGGAAGGAGGCTAAAATGTTGTGAATCAGTGGAGACGTGTGGTGTAGAAAGATTCTATTTTTTTAGAGGAGCAGATTGTCCTGAACCGTCCAATGGGTTGCCACTGTCCCCTGCTAGATCTCATGATATAAAGCAATAATTTCCAGGTACTGTTGTGCCTTTTCCCGTATAGAATTCAACAAGAGAGATTTGGGCTGACTTATGGCATGTAATTGCGGCTTTGGAGTGTCCTGGCGAGATAAAGCATCAGCCCCTACATTCAAACTCCCAGGTTTATATTCTACAGTAAAGTCAAACCCCATAAGTTTACTTAACCAATGTTGCTGCGGTGAGGTAGTAAAGTGTTGCTCAAGCAGATACTTGAGGCTGCAATGATCAGTGCGAATCAGAAATGGGCACCCCCAGAGATAAGGCCACCAATGCTGTATGGCTTTGGCTAATCCTGTCAGTTCCCTCTCATAAGCTGCTAACTTGTGATGGTGCTGGCCAAGTTGGCGGCTAAAATAAGCAATCGGGTATCCCTATTTGTGTAACACTACACCAATACCGCCCCGCAAAGCAGAACATTCCACAACAAATGACTCATCAGAGTCAGGTAGCTGCAAAACTGGGGCGGAAGATAAGGCCTCTTTCAACTGCTGAAAGGAATGACCCGTTGTCTCTGACCAGGTAAAGGCATTTTTATTGAGTAAGTTGGTGAGCGGAGCTACAATCTGGCCATAGCGGCAAATAAATTTTCTGTTATACCCAGCTAGGCTAGAAAATCCCCTTAAGGCTGTAATGGATGTGGGAGGAGGCCAATCTGTGATGGCCTGTATCTTACTCTGGTCTACTTTCACCCCAACTACTGAAATAACATGGCCCAAGTATTCTAAAGTTCCCATAGAACATTTGGACTGATTTAAAACCAAATGATGTGAGCGGATAAGAGAAAATACCTGCTGAAGGCACTGAAGATGCTCTTCCCAACTATTGCTATAGACCAAAATATCGTCGAAAAATACTAAAACATATTTACTCAAGAGAGAGGAAAATACCTCATTCATGAGGGCCTGGAATGTGGAAGGCGCATTTGAGAGACCAAATGGCATTTCGAGGAACTCGAAATGGTTTGATGCATGCGGAACGCTGTTTTCTCCACATCTGATGGGTGAACTCGGATTTGATGATAGCCAAATTTCAAATCGAGTTTGGTAAAAATGGTAGCACCATGTAGCTCATCTTGCAACTCGTCCACCACTGGAATGGGAAATTTATCTTTAATGGTATGCGCATTGAGTTGCCTGTAATCCACACAAAACATCCATGACTTATCATGATTGCGGACCAGTAATACCGGTGAGGAAAATGGAGACCTGCTGGGCAAGCATCTTCTGGCACTGACTTTCAATCTCATCCTTCTGTTAGTGGGGGTGACAATAAGGATGCACCACTATAGGCTCGGTGCCCATTTTCAAACAGATACAGTGATCATAGTGCCTAACTAGCGGTAGAGCAGTAGGTTCCTGAAAGATATCTTCAAAGTCTGTAAGTAATTGAGATAACTTACAGTTTGTAGTGGTCTGAACCTGAACAACCTATAGTGCGCAGGGCACTGGTGCTTGGGTGCCATGCAATATAATCTGATGGTGGTCCTCTGTAAAGGACATGGTCCGAGCTTCAAAATCCCATAGGATTGGCCCCAACAGTTGTACCCATTTAATTCCCAGTACCAAATCGAATCTTGAAAGTGGAATCACCACAAAATATGCAATAAATGTGTGTCCCTCAATATCAAAGTGTGTGGCTGGAGAGATTGCTACACTAGTAATTTTAGCCCCATTGGCTACTGATACAGAAAGGCCAATCTGTTGCTGGACTACTGACCCAAGTTCTTATGCCGCCGGCTGACTGATGAAATTATGTGTACTACCCGAGTCAACTAAAGCCAATAACTGTAGATGATGTAACTGGGCTTTAACCTGCATGGTACTAGAACTGTGTAGACCAGTCATGGCATGAAGGGAAATCTCTGGACCCTCTTGGTCTATCTCCACAATCTCCTCCTCTGGTAGTATGTCGTCACCATCCTCCCACAGAATTATACTGAATAACCTTTTGCAATGTTGACCATATACATATTGTTCATCACAGTTAAAACAAAGGCCCTTGGCCTTTCTCTGATCCATTTCCTATCTGTTTAGTTTTTTGAAGTAAGGAGCAGGTGGAGCCGATTTAGAGTTGTCTAGGCATGGGGCTGCACTGGCTCCAAAATGTGGAGGTCCATAATAAGGTGTTGGCGCAGTGGCCTTGTGCCTTCTTGGCCAAGCTGGTTTTCTGATCAATTGACCTAGCTAAATTCATAGCATGGTCCAAATATGTAGGACCATGTAATTCAACTTCCAGTCTCAGAGCTTCTGTCAAACCCGCAGTAAAAATATGAACATACTGGGTGTGACTGACAAACTAGTTTGCTCGGGCTAACCTTTCCTAGAAGGTCTTTTGGTACACCTCTAGTGATCCAGTTTGCATGTAATTGATTAATTCGCCCAATGAATTGCTACTAGCCGGAGGACCAAACCTCATCATCCAAGACTGCCTAAAGGTCGCCCAATCCTGAACCAATTGGTCATTTTAGAATTGGTGGTACCATAGAAGAGCTTCATCGAGCATGTGGTAGGCGGCCAAATAAACTTTCTCATCCGCATGTGTTTTTGGATGATAAAAGAACTGATCACACTTGGTTAACCAAATCAAGGGGTCCTTAGACCCATCATACGTAGGAAAGTCAAGTTTTAAATACCTGGGAATCGTATTTGGTCCCTGAGCGGTAGGCCCCAGATGGGGATTGTGATGACGCATTGGTGGTGGTGGGGGAGGTGGTGGGGAGAGTAGGCTGCCGGTGGTTGTGCTCATGTACCATTATCATCTTGTCACCTGAGGAGAGCTTGGATGGTGGCATCCATGGATTTTATGGCCTCATGCAGGTCAGAGGTTGTCTGACGCACTTCTTCCAGAGATTGAGCCTGAAGGTCTATCCTCGGCCGATTATCTTCAACTAATTGCCTCAAATCCTCAAAGGAAGAGGAATCCCCAAGGGTGGACCTGTCTGATACCAAGATGTTAGGTTCTTCCCGAGCCATGGATCGAGTCACCCTTCTTCCCTCTCTTCCCTCCATATTTGTTCTTGACGCTGGAAGAGGAATCTTGTTTCTGGAACGTGGAATGATGGAAATCGAATAGAATGATGGAGCTTTGAAGGAAGCTCAACCTGGGCCTCGGAGGGAGAATCCGACCTAGACCTCTGAGGGAGAATCTGATCTGTTTACTCTAATTTTCTCAATATTTGATTTCTCCTTCCCTTGACGTCCCCCTAAATAGGGTTGAGGACGAAATTACAAAAGTGACCCATAGGTCAAGTGGTTCACGCCACATTACATCTAAACCAAACCAAAGTAAACCAAACCAAATGAAATTACATTAAAATTAATTTGACACAATGTAATTCCTATGTCTGTGGATAACTCGTGATGCTATGGATTCCATAACAACCGCCACCTCCACAAGAAGCCATCCGCTACCCCTCTGACCCTACCCGTCCACCTTCACCTGCCACTGTGATGAGTTGAATCACCAAAGCCTCCATGCATGCCTGAAACATTATTCGATTTGGCTCAGGGGCCAGTCCTCGAAGGAACAACAATGCAAAGCCATGAAACATGATGCTTGGTCTCGAGGAAAAACTCGACCCGGGAGCCCCATGCCCCAAAGGCCCCTTGCCCCTGAGCAGTGATGCTCCCAGACAGCCCAGGCACACATGCGAATAGTAGAACAAATGTCAAGGTGCCTAGGTGCACATGCAATCAATCGAACAGGCGCACAGGCGAAAAGGAGTCAAGGCACACGCGCGCGCGCATGGGGAGGGTGAGGCGCCAATCTCCTTGCCGCGCAGGTTGGGGCAAGGCGCTAGGCACGCGTGCTCGCAGGGGTAGTAGCCACGCTCACGCGCGCATGGGGGGTGAGGCCAGGTGAGCCTATGTGCTCTGGGAGGGGTCCTGGCAAACGATGGGGTTGCACATGTGAGAGCCTTATGACAGTACAAACACTTTGGCAAAACCTCATGGCTAAAGCGATTTTTTGCGTTCTTCTAGGAAGGTGACTCATTTTTTTTGTGTTTCTCATACGCACGCCCATTTTTTTGTTTACGCGTTCACGTGTGTTGGCGAACACGTGCCGCGTGCATGGCTCGTCTCTACTAACCATCACCCCGCTCTTGTCCATCTTTCATGTTCGTGTGGCCCCTGGGCATCTACTACCCTACCTGAACAGTGGGCCCCCTGTCCCATGTTCCATTGCTAGCTGGCAGCCAGGTGCCTAGGCCCCCGTGCCATCAGGTTTCCAGTGTCCCGGGCTCCACTCCCCCAGCCACCCATGCCGCCAGGCACCCAGGCTGCCAGGGGGCGCATTCGTAAGCCGCTACACGTGCTGCGGAAGGCCATGGTCGTGCTATCGTCCCTGTGTGATAGTACAAACACTTTGGCAAAACCTCCTAGCTGACGGGATTTTTGCGCCCGCCTAGGTAGATGAACCCCCTTTTTTCGTGTCGCCTGCGCATATGCCCCTCTTTCTCCTTTTTTGCGTTCATGTTTGTGGGTGCTGGCAAAGGCAAGCCATGCACTCATCCCGTCACGCTAGACTCGTGCCCCCGCATCTCGTCCCCTTTCATGTTCGTGTCGCTCCTGGGTGCCTCTACCCTCCGCCAACAATAGGCCCATTCCCCAAAGATAGATTCCCCCATGATGCCAGGAAACTTGGGCACACGCGCATCTGGTAAGGAAAGCTACCACGTGCTGGCGTGCCAGGGTGCCATGCGAAAAGCGAGCGAGCGCGCATGGGCAGCTGGCCAGGTGAGTGCGCATGGGGTACAAGAAGCTGGACAAGTCTTGGTGCACCGACGGCAATCGAAACGTTTGCGGGTGCTGGCAGCTGGCCAAGCCTGGGTGTGTGGCCGCCTGGCGAAGCGTGCACAGGAGAGCAAAAGGCCAAGTGCACGAACCGGTGCATGGCAGGCCCTTTGCGTGTGCCAGCAGGCCTGTCGCTATTATGGTCCTGGGTTATGTACCTATGTCTTCCTATCTTACTCTCCTAACAGGCCGGTCTTTTGGGTAGTATTGGGTAGGTGCTTAACATTTGGTATCAAAGCAGCCTTGGCTCATGTTGATTGTTGTCCTTGCTTTGTTTCCGTGCTGAATTCCTAGCAAGAAGAGTTGTTCTAACCCTTCATGTGAAAGAACCAGAATTCTTCCTCTTTTGCTGCTCATCAAGAGGTAACTGAACCCTACTTGTTGTTGATGCTGGTGATGAGGGAAGACCCTCTCTTTGGGCTCGGAAAAGGGGCGAGAAGCTCATTTTCCTTGTATGGATGATGAGGGATGAATTTGGGTGAAGATGGATAGCAATGGAGGTGAAGGATAGGTTGGATTTTTGGAGGAAACCCTAAACTCGAGATCAAGAGGTGATCTCAACCTGTTTAGACTAGGTTATTCTAAAATCTCAAAGCTTACCTATTTCATTCATACCTTTCCTTTAAATAGGTCACGTCATGAGTTTTAGGGTTAGGGTTACAATAATTCCCCATAATGCCTTTACATATAAAGTAATTAGAAATAAATCCTACTTAAAACAATATAAGAAATAAATCCTACTCAAAGAAATAAAAGAAATAAATCCTATTGAGTGAGTTGTTGTTGTCTCCTTCCTTGTGTGACTCGGTGTGCTATTGAGTCCACAACATCTGCCTCCCCATGGAGAAAGAGCTTGTCCTCAAGCTCAAAAGCTGGGTAGACTTGTTTGAAGATGTCCACCCGTTCCCATGTTGCAGCGCTGGGGTCAGTGTCCGACCACTGAATGAGAATCTCCCAATGGTTATTGGTCAGCCGCGCGCGTAACACCGCAAATGGGTTAAGAATAACCTCGCCATTATCCACCGATGTTAGGAATGAAGTGGATGTAGGCTATGCTCCGGAATGTAGCTTCAAAAGAGAAACATGAAACACATCATGAATTTTTGCTGTGTCCGGTGATTTGAGTTGATAGGCGACTGGTCCCACGCGTCTAAGGATGGAAAACGGCCCGAAAGATCTGGGTTAGAGCTTATGACGTAGAGGTCCCGCATGAGATTGCTAACGGTAGGGCTGGAGCCATAGCCACACATACTCCCCAACCTCAAAGGAGACCTCATGGTGGCCTTTGTCATAGACATCATTCATCCGAGCTTGGGCGTGTCGTAGCCGTTCTGTGATATTCTGCTGCAGCAGATCCCGGTCTATGAGTGCCTGATCAATCGTGTCCATGCGGGTGGAACCTAGGTTGTACGAGAGAAGGTGAGGTGGATCCCAGCCATATATAACCCAGAAAGGAGTAGATTGCAAGGTAGAGAGGAATGAAGTGTTGTAACAGTATTCGGCCCACAGGAGCCATTGAACCCATTGCCGCGAATGATCCCCCACCAAGCACCCTAGATACATATCGATGGTGTGGTTTGCCACCTCAGTCTGCCCATCAATTTCATCCCACTCAAGCGAAAGAGTTCCCGCCAAAAGGTGCCCGTGAAAATTGCATCTCTGTCACTCACAATGAATTCTAGAATGCCATGTAAGTGGACAATCTGCTCCAGGAAAGTCTGAGCAACCCGTGTTGCTGTATACAGATGAGCCAACGGTATAAAATGTCCATACTTGGAGAATCTATCAACCATAACAAAAAGTATGGATTTTCCAGCGGACAGGGGTAGGCCTTCCACAAAATCCATTGAAATGTCAGCCCAAACCTGCGTACGAAGGGCCTGAGGCTAGAGAAGACAGACTGGACTCAAGTGTTCGGATTTGTTGCACTGGCATAGCTGACGATCGCCCACATAAGTCACAATAGAGGGTTTCATGGCTTTCCAGTAAAAATTAGCTTGAATTCTGTGCAAGGTCTTCTGGATCCCCTCATGTGTACTATCATGGTAGGCTGAGAGAATAGCTGGAATCAACTCGAACTCAGGTGGAAGGAAAATCTGTTGCTTGTAATAAATAAGTGAATCCTGGATGGACCGCTTCAAATTCATTGTCCCTTCTGAAATATTCTGATGCAGTTCCTGCAGTGCAGGGTTATTGGCATGTGCGTCTCTCACCAAGTCCAGAATGAGAAATCTCAGCTGGCTTATCGCATAGACCGACTATTGATGTTCAAAACACCGTGACAAGGCGTCTGCCACCTTATTTAATCTCCCTGCACGATACTCCACTGAGAAGTTAAACCCCAACAGCTTACCGATCCAGTGCTACCGTGGCGACATCGTCAAACACTGTTCTAGTAGGAATTTAAGGCTGTAGTTATCCGTACGTATGAGAAAAGCCCGGCCCAAGAGATAAGGCCTCCAATATTGGACCACTTTGGCGAACCCAATCAATTCATGAAAAACCCGGCCCCAAAGATGAGGCCTCCAATGTTGGACCGCTTTGGCCAACCCAATCAATTCGAGCTCATAGGCTGCTAGCTTGTGATGACGAACTACCAATAGTCTACTAAAATACGCAATGGGATGGCCCAACTGCTATAAAATGGCCCCAACGCCCACGCCCGAAGTGTCACACTCTACCATGAACAATTTGTCAAAGTTGGGAAGTTGTAATACTGGCGCGGATGCGAGGGCAGCTTTCAGTGCCACAAACGACGTGGTGCCCCCCCTCATTCCAAACAAAGGATTTTTTCTTGAGTAGACTCATCAATGGTGCTGCACTGGCCCATAGTTCTGAATAAATCTGCGGTAGTAGCCCACTAGACCCAAAAAACCCCATAATGCAGAACATGACTATGGCTGTGGTCACTCGTGAATAGCTCGGATCTTCTCGGGATCCACCGTAACCCCCTCATGTGAGATAATGTGTCCCAGATACCCCACATGTGAAGCCGTAAAAGAACACTTGGAATGTTTCAAATAGAGCTGATGTGCTCGTAACAAGTCAAAAACAATCCTCAAGTGTGCCAAGTGCTCCTTAACCGACTTGCTATATATCAAAATATCATTGAAAAATAGAAGAAAAGTTTTTCGAAGATAAGGGCTAAATACCTCGTTCAACAAAGCTTGACAAGTGCAGGGTGCATTGGATAACCCGAACGGCATGACGACAAAGGCAAAGTGGCCATGGTGCGTGTGGAACGCCGTCTTCTCGATATCAGAGGGGTGCATCCGGACATGATGGTATCCCGAACGGAAGTTGAGCTTAGTGAATAACCACGACCCATGTAACTCATCCAGGAATTCATCCACTACTGGAATCAGGAACTTGCCTTTTACTGTCTCCATGTTCAACTCCCAATAATCCATGCAGAACCTCCATGTCCCATCATGTTTCTTCACAAGTAAGACGGGTGAAGAGAACAGGGAGCGGCTGGGACGAATAAGACCCTGTTTTAACATCTCATGGCACTGGCGCTCTATCTCATCCTTCTGAAGGTGTGGGTAATGGTATGGTCACACGACCACTACCTCAGAACCTGGTTCAGACAGATCCTATGGTCAGCGTGCCTCATGGGAGGCAACCTTGAAGGCTCCTGGAAGAGGTTAGAGAACTATTCCACCAGACCATCACTCGTACTATCAGGTTGATCCTATGTTTTCAAAGTGTGCTTGAGGTGGGCTCTATCCACCTGACAGCCCTGTAAGAGCACCCGACTTCCAGCCAAATCCAAGTTCATGGTTAAAGCCGAAAAGTCCCATAGAATGGGCTCCAATATTTGTAACCATTTAATTCCTAATACCATATCAAATTCCGCCAGGGGAATAACAAAACATTCCGCATAAAATGAAGTAAAGCCAATGGAAAAAGTTACCGCCTTATGATAGATGTTAGATTCTGACATGAGAACTAGGTTAATTATAATAGAATAGCCCTTATAATTGTGTTATAGGTGGTTATTTATCGGTTTTCAAATGAAACGTGCATTTATTGAATTTGGCATTAATCACTGTCTATATTGCATATTTTTTTCTCCTGAATTATATGTCATTGCTTTTAGGGTTTATTTATCCCTGAATTGATTTTTATGGACTCAATTATGGAATTTTAGGAGAATTTTTGTGGAGAAGGAGATAATTACCAAAATGCCATTAGTGAAAGGGAGACAGATTTTTAGGGTAAAAATCATTTTGGAAGGGGTCGTCGACGGAGAGGAGTTCACAAGGGGAAAAACAGGGGAGGCCACCGACTGTTCGGAGGGAAGACCCGAGAGGGCTCCCTCCGAATGCCGTTCATCACCGTCGTTCACCCCCATCCTACAACCGAGAACAGACCCGAGGAGAGCTCGAGAGAGTCTCCATTGCGGCGAGTTCGGTGCTGCCATTTTTTGCTTGCCAGGTCGAGATGTGACCCGAGAGGGCTCCTCCGATAATGATTCCACATTTTGATCATCCTCCGACGTCGATTACCCATTTTCGACCATTTTCGGAGCTATTCCGACTCCGCCCGAGACTCAAGAGAGCCGGTCAGATGACTTTGGCTCCATTCCATTGAATGCCAGTCGTCACCTCCATCCGTGGGTTTCTATCCCTCTTCGCCGGCGTTGTCTCTACCTCCGGCCACTCGCTCTTGTAACCCGAAGCCATCAATTTCTGGAAATTGTAGCACCCGTGAGAATGAGCCTATGCTTCCCGAGCGAGAGGAAGCAGAAGGGGAGTAATCCGTCATTTTGAAATTTAATTTTCCTATAGTTTGAACTTAGGTTTTGAATGTTTATTAAATTTGATTTGAGAATTAATGTTTATTGAATATTTTTTTTTCAGATATTTGATTAAATTAGCTAGTTAGGGTAGGATTATAATTTAGGTTGGATTTTGGTATTATAATTTGATTTCTGTCTTTCACTCTATGCGCCCGAGAGGGGCTAGACGCAAGGATTGAGAAATCGGATTCGTGATTACGTGGCGCTCGAGAGAGGCATGAATCATGATAAAATCCAGAGTTGATAATTTTAGCATCATCACAATAAGAAATTGATTCTCTGCATTCTATTGTAATCCGATCTTTGTCATTAACTCTAGGCGCCCAAGAGGGGCTAGACGCAAGGATTGAGAATACGGATTCGTGGTTACGTGGCGCTCGAGAGAGGCACTAATCACGGTAAAATCCAGAGTTGACATTTCCTGTTGTGCAAGTAGTTAATTAGATTATTGCTTGATAATTTAGGATATAATTAGTATTTAGTTTAGATTAATTCATCATATTTGGTTAGGCTAGTTGACTGAAGAATACACAAAATTCAGTCCTCCCTGTGGATATGACCCTCGCTTCCCACTAGATTACATGAATAATTTGTACGCTTGCGAGGTATAAAAGCCGATGTAATTAAATTTCACATCACCTTACTAATCCCATAGCTAGGGACCTTCTCGCCATTGGCCACAGAGACGGTGGTTGTCGAATGAGTGTGTATCTGGAGCTGGAGATGTTGTGCGGCTGTCAAACTCAGAAAATTGTGTGTACTCCCCGAGTCGACTAGTCCCACCAGTTCTCAGTCAATGACATGAGCTCGGACTTGCATTCTAGTAGGAGATTTCTGCCCAGTAATAGCATGCAAGGATATCTCTAGTGGTTCTTCCTCATTAATATCCTCTGGCTCCTCTGGATCCTCTGAATCCTCCACCTCGATCTAAAACAATCATTTACATTGGTGTCCGACCCGATACTGCTCATCGCAGTTATAACATAAACTTTGGACTGCCTTTCTGCCATCTCCGCACTCGTCAATTTTTTATCGGCTACCCGAGTTGTAGTGGGAATCTGTCTGGATGGTGCTGTTGTAGATGCGCCCTGAGATGAATTATAGTGGCACCCTTGCCACATGGAGGAAGTGTTCCTCTCACTCGACCAACCTGGATTACATTTTTGCAGCTATTGTCGTTGTTCCATTGTTCCGGACATATTCATGGCATGAGCTAAATCCGTGGGCATAAGGAGTTCTACCTCCAGTCATCAATACTCATTGAGACCTGCTATGAATAAGGAGACTTGTTGGTCAACCAATACCCTCTCACCAGCACGAGCCAGCTTTTCTTGGAATAGTTTTTGATATTGTTCCACCGAACCCGTTTGTCTCGATAGGACTAACTCTCCCAGGGGCTTGCTGTTGGCGGGAGGCCCAAATCAACCGTGCATAGATTTTTAAATTCTCACCAAGTCATTCCTGATATCTCTTTCTCTACTTGAGTAACCCATAGCATGGCTTCATCTGTCATATGGAAAGAGGCTAGTTGCACCTTATCCCATTCAGTAGTCACTTGGTTCAAAATTTTTTTTCACTTCTATGCAACCAAATTAAGGGATCCACAGAACCATTGAAAGAGGGAAACTCTAACTTGGTGTACCTTGGGACTGTGCCTCTTTGCTGAGGTCCTTGGACAGCAGTGCTCCCAGACCACCGCTCCCCTCTTCTTTGACATAGTTGAGCAACCTCTCTCACCTCTGGACTCTGATGTCTCTCTGTCCTCAACTCCTGTAGCATGTTGATGACTCGGCTCATCTCTTCTACCAAACCACATACCTTTCCCAACACTGGTTGTATTGTTTCAAGGTTATCTTCTATCTTTTGTAACCTGATTTGGATTTCTTCATTGCTGATATTATCGCCCAGGTTACCCTGCTCTGATACCAAGTTGTTACGGTCACTGGTCATGGATCGAGTAACACGGCGTGGGATTTGTGAATCCAACACTGGTACTGAATTGTTGGACTCGGTAAGGAGGGTTAAAGATCCCTTCTTTGGGTACTCTTCCACCAGTCATCAGTCTCCCTTTTTTATGATCTCGATGTAGTGCTAAGGTTATAGCTAGAATGGAAGTAATTCAGGTGGAGAAAGAATGGAGGAATACTTGTTCTTGCTCACATTAATCAGGGTTTCAACCCTGATTTGATGCATATCGTTCTAGGACTTGAAGGCCTAGCTTGGGTGGGGCAGCCTTGGCTCATGTTGATGGCTGTCCTTGCTTTGTTTCCATGCTGAATTCCCAGCAAGAAGAGTTGTTCTAACCCTTAATGTGAAAGAACCAGAATTCTTCCTCTTTTGCTCCTCGTCAAGAGGGAATTGAACCCCACTTGTTGTTGACGCTGGTGGTGAGGGAAGACCCTCTCTTTGGGCTCGAAAAAGGGGCAGGAAGCTCCTTTTCTTAGTAAGGATGATGAGGGATGAATTTGGGTGAAGATGGATGGCAATGGAGGGTGAAGGATAGGTTGGACGTTTGGAGTAAACCCTAAACTCGAGATCAAGAGGTGATATCAATCTGTTTAGACTAGGTTATTCTAAAATTTGAAAGCTTACCTATTTTATTCATACCTTCCCTTAAATAGGTCATGTTATGGAGTTTTAGGGTTAGGGTTACATTAATTCCCCATAATGCCCTTTCATATAAAGTGATTAGAAATAACTCCTACTTAAAACAATATAAGAAATAAATCCTACTCAAAGAAATATAAGAAATAAATCCTATTGAGTGAGTTGTTGTTGTCTCCTGCATTGTGTGACTCGGTGTGCTATTGAGTCCACAACACTTCCACTCCTAACAGGCCGGTCTTTTGGGTAGTATTGGCTAGGTGCTTAATAGGCACTTGCATGTTGCCCTTGTGTGACGGTCCAGACACTTTTGTGAAATCTCCTTGCCGATCGGCTTTTTGTGCCCACCTAGGAAAGTCATCCCCATTTTTCGTGTTTCATGCACGTATATGCCCCTCTTTGCTCGGTACTTGTGTTTCATCCTTGCTAATCTTTGCGGTCGCCTTTGTTGGCGAAGACAAGGTGGGTGCACGTGCCGTCCTGTTGACATTTAGGAGAAACTTCCTGTGTGCGTGGGTTTTGTTGACCTCCTATGCTGGCGAGCTCTGCTGACTGTCTGCTAAAATACGCAATAGGATGGCCCAACAGCTATAAAATGGCCCCAATGCCCATGTCTGAAGTGTCGCACTCTACCACGAATAATTTGTCAAAGTTGGGCAGTTGTAATACTGCCGTGGATGTGAGGGCAGCTTTGAGTGCCACAAACGACGTGGTGCCCCCCCTCATTCCAAATAAAGGATTTTTTTCTTGAGTAGACTCATCAATGGTGCTGCCACTGGCCCATAGTTCTGAATAAATTTGCGGTAGTAGCCCACAAGACCCAAAAAAACCTGTAATGCAGAACAGGACTCTGGCTGCGGCCACTCGTGAATAGCTCGGATCTTCTCGGGATCCACCATAACCCCCTCATGTGAGATAATGTGTCCCAGATACCCCACATGTGAAGCCGCAAAAGAACACTTGGAATGTTTCAAATAGAGCTGATGTTCTCGTAACAAGTCGAAAACAATCCTCAAGTGTGGCAAGTGGTCCTCAACCGACTTGCTATATATCAAAATATCATCAAAAAATACAAGAAATTTTTTTTGAAGATAGGTGCTAAATACCTTGTTCATCAAAGCTTGAAAAGTGGAGGGTTCATTGGATAACCCGAACGGCATGACGACGAACTCAAAGTGGCCATGGTACATGCGGAACGCCGTCTTCTCGATATCAGAGGGGTGCATCCGGACCTAATGGTATCCTGAACGGAGATCGAGTTTAGTGAATAACCATGACCCATGTAACTCATGTAGGAGCTCATCCACTACCGGAATCAAGAACTTGTCTTTTACTGTCTGCACGTTCAACTCCCGATAATCCATGCAGAACCTCCATGTCCCATCATGTTTCTTCACAAGTAAGAAGGGTGAAGAGAACAGGGAGCAAATGGGACGAATAAGACCCTGTTTCAACATCTCATGGCACTGACGCTCTATCTCGTCCTTCTCAAGGTGTGGGTAATGGTATGGTCGCACGACCACTACCTCAAAACCTGGTTTCAGATAAATCATGTGGTCATAGTGCCTCATGGGAGGCAACCCCGAAGGCTCCTGGAAGGGTTCAGAGAACTCCTCAACCAAACCATCACTTGTACTATCAGGTTGATCATGTCTCTTCAAAGTGTGCATGCGGTGGGCCCTGTCCACCTGAGAGCCCTGTAAGAGCACCCAACTTCTGGCCAATTCCAAGCTCATGGTTAAAGCCAAAAAGTCCCATAGAATGGGCCCCAATGTTTGTAACCATTTAATGCCTAATACCATATCAAATCCCGCCTAGGGAATAAAAAAAAATTCTGCATTAAACTAAGTAAAGCCAATGGAAAAGTTACCGCCTTACTAATCCCATAGCTAGGGACCTTCTCGCCATTGGCCACTGAGATTGTGGCTGTCGGATGAGTGTTTATCTTGACCTGGAGATGCTGTGCAGCTATCAAACTCATAAAATTGTGTGTACTCCCCGAGTCGACTAGTCCCACCAGTTCTCAATCGATGACATGAGCTTGGACTTGCATTGTAGTAGGCAATTTCTGCCCAGTAATAGCATGCAAGGATATCTTTGGTCGTTCCTCCTCGAAAATATCCTCTGGCTCCTCTGGATCTTCTGAATCCTCCACCGCGAGTCAAAACAATTGTTTACATTGGTGTCCGACCCAATACTGCTCATCGCAGTTATAACATAAATTTTTGGACCGCCTTTCTGCCATCTCCGCACTCGTCAATTTTTTTATAAAGCTCGGTATGAAATTACCAGGGCAGGGATCGACCACCCGAGTCGTAGTCGGCGTGTGTCTGGATGGTGCTGTTGTAGATGCTCCCTGAGATGAATTATAGCGGTGCCCTTGCCACGTGGAGGAAGTGTTCCTCTCACTCGACCAACCCGGCTTATGTTGCTGCAGCTATTGTTGTTGTTCCATTGCTCGGGCCATATTCATGGCTTGAGCTAAATCCGTGGGCATAAGGAGTTCTACCTCTAGCCGTAAATACTCATTGAGACCTGCTGTGAATAAGGAGACTTGCTGGTCAACCAATACCCTCTCACCAGCACAAACCAACTTTTCATGGAATAGTTTTTTATATTGTTCCTCTGAACCCGTTTGTCTCAATAGGACTAACTCTCCCCGGGGGTTGCTGTTGGAGGGAGGCCCAAATCTAACTGTGCATAGATTTTTAAATTCTCCCCAAGTCATTCCCGGTCTCTCTTTCTCTACTTGAGTAACCCATAACATGGCTTCATCTGTCATATGGAAAAAGGCTAGTTGCACCTTATCCCATTTAGTAGTCCCTTGGTTCAAAAATAAAATAAAATTTCACATCTATGCAACCAAATTAAGGGAACCACAGAACCATTGAAAGAGGGAAAATCTAACTTGGTGTACCTTGGGACTGTGCCTCCATGCTGAGCTCCTTGGATGGCAGTGCGCCCAGGCCACTGTTCCCCTCTTCTGTGATATGGCTGAGCAACCTCTCTCACCTCTGCTCTATGAAGTCTCTTTGTCTTCAACTCCTGTAGCATGTTGATGACTCAACTCATCTCTTCTTCCAAACCACAAACCTTTCCCAATACTGGTTGTGTTGTTTCAAGGCTATCTTTTATCTTTTGTATCCTAATTTGGATTTCTTCATTGCTGATATTATCCCCCAGTGATCAGTCTCCCTTTTTATGATCTCATTCTAGTGCTAAAGTTATAGCTAGAACGGAAGTAATTCAGGAGGAGAAAGAATGGAGGAATACCTGTTCTTGCTCATGTTAATCAGGGTTTCAACCCTTATTTGATGCAGTTCGTTCTAGGACTTGAAGGCCTAGGTTGGGGGGGGGGGGGGGGGGGGGGGGGGGGGGGGGGGGGGGGGGGCGCAGCCTTGGCTCACGTTGATGGTTGTCCTTGTGTTATGGACTCCATAGCATCACGAGTTATCCATAGGCATAGGAATTAAATTATGTCAATTTACTTTTCATGTAATTTCAATTCGGTTTGGTTTACTTTATTTGGTTTGGTTTACTTTGGGTTGGTTCAGTGTAATGTGGCGTGAACCACTTGACCTAATGGGTCATCTTTGTATTTTCGTCCTCAACCCTATTTAGGGGGACGTGAAGGAAAAGAGAGGCAAGTATTGAGAAAATTATATTTTACAGGTCTGATTCTCCCTCAGAGGTCAAGGTCAGATTCTCCCTTTGAGGTCCAAGGTTGAGCTTCCTCTAAAGGTCCTTCCTTCTAATTGAGTTCCACCATTACTCGTTCATGAAACAAGGGTTCTCTTCCAACGTCAAGATCATCCATGGAGGGAAGAGAGGAAAGAAGGGTGACTCGATCCATGGCAAGGGAAGAACCTAACATCTTGGTATCAGACAGTTCCACCCTCAGGGATTCCTCTTCCCTTGACGATTTGAGACAGTTAGTGGAAGATAATAGGCAAAGGACAGATAACCAGGCTCATGCCCTGGAAGAGGTGCGTCAAACAACCTCTGATTTGCGTGAGGCAATAAAATCAATGGATGCTGCCATCCAAGCTCTCCTCCGGCGACAAGCGGACCATGATACACGAGCCCACCCTCCAGCTGCCTACTCTCCACCGGCCGAACACCATCCATTCCACCCACCACCTCCCCCACAACCACAAATGAGTCAACATCATTCCCATCTGGGGCCTGCCATTCAAGGACCAAACACTGTGCCCAGGTATTTAAAACTTGACTTTCCTACGTATGATGGGTCTAAGGACCCTTTGATTTGGTTAGCCAAGTGTGATCAGTTCTTTTACCATCAAAAAACACCTGCGGATGAGAAAGTGTATTTGGCCGCCTACCACATACTCGATGAAGCGCTTCTATGGTACCTCCAATTCCGAAATGACCAAGTGGTTCAGGATTGGGCAACTTTTAGACAGTCTTGCATGATGAGATTTGGTCCTCCTGCTAGTAGCAATCCATTCGGCGAATTAATCAATTACAAACAAACTGGAACACTAGAGGTGTACCAAAAGACCTTCCAGGAAAGGTTAGCCCGAGCAAACCAGTTTGTTAGCCACACACAGTATGTTCATATTTTTACTGCTGGTTTGACAGAAGCTCTACGTTTAGAAGTTGAATTACATGCTCCTACAGATTTAGACCACGCTATGAATTTAGCCAGGGCAATTGAGCACAAGCAGCGTCTTCTAAAGGAGTCACTGGTTAGAACACCAGCTTGGCCAGGGAGGCACAATGCCTCTGCGCCAAACCTATCCTATGGACCAATAAGATTTAGAGACAGTGCAGCCCCACGCCCAAACATCTCTAATTCAGCTCCACCTGTTCCTTACTTCAAAAAACTTACTAGACATGAAATGGACCAGAGAAAGGCCAAAGGCCTCTGTTTTAATTGTGATGAACAGTATGTCTTTGGGCACCACTACAAACGATTATTCAGTATATGTCTATGGGAGGATGGAGAAGAAATACCACCCGAGGAAGAAATTGTGGAAACTGACCAAGAAGGTCCAGAGATTTCCCTTCATGCTATGACTGGTCTACGCAGTGCAAGCACAATGCAGGTTAAATCCCAATTACATCATTTACAGTTACTGGCTTTAGTTGACTCGGGTAGTACACATAATTTCAACAGTTAGCAGGCGGCAGAACAACTTGGGTTAGTAGTACAGCAACAGAATGGTCTTTTCTGTATCAGTAGCCAATGGGGCTAAAATTACTAGTGTAGGCATATCACCAGCCACACACTTTGATATTGAGGGATATGAATTTGTTGCAAATTTTTTGGTGATTCCACTATCAGGATTCGATTTGGTGCTAGGAATTAAATGGTTACAATTGTTGGGACCAATACTATGGGATTTCCAACCTCTGACCATGCCTTTTATAGAGGACCAACATCAGATTATATTGCATGGCACACAAGCACCACTCACCTACGCACTATAGGTTGCCCAGGTCCAGTCCACAAACACATGTCGGTTATCTCACTTACTTATAGAATTTGAGGATATCTTTCAAGACCCTACTGCCTTACTGCCACTGAGGCACTGTGATCACCGTATCCGTTTGAAAATGGGTACCGAGCTGGTAGTGGTACGTCCATATCGTTACCCTTACAGAAGGACGAGATTGAAAGGCAGTGCCAGCAGATGTTAGCACATGGTATTATTCAGCCCAGCATGTCTCCTTTTTCTTCATCGGTATTACTAGTCCACAAGCATGATAAGTCATGGAGGTTCTGTGTGGATTACCGATAACTCAATGCCCATACAATTAAAGATAAATTTCCTATTCTAGTGGTGGACGAGCTGTTAGACGAGCTACATGGAGCTACAATTTTTACTAAACTCGATTTGAAATCTGGCTATCATCAAATCCGGGTTCATCCATCAGATGTGGAGAAAACAGCGTTCCGCACGCATCACGGCCATTTTGAATTCCTCGTAATGTCATTTGGTCTGTCAAATACGCCTTCCACCTTCCAGGCCCTCATGAATGAGGTATTTTCTCCTCTCTTGAGAAAATATGTATTGGTCTTTTTCGACGATACTTTGGTCTATAGCAACAGCTGGGAAGAACATCTTCAGCACCTTCACCAGGTATTTTCTCTTATACATTCACATCATTTGGTTTTAAATCGGTCAAAATGTTCTATGGGCACATAAGAAGTGGCATATTTGGGCCACGTTATTTCAGCATCAGGGGTGAAGGTAGACCAGAGTAAGATACAAGCGGTCACAGATTGGCCTATTCCTACATCTATTACAGCCTTTTACCATTGAAAGTCTTTGGATATCAATGTTTTGTTCATAACTCATTACCTAGACACAACAAACTTGATACTAAATCTATCAAGTGTATTTTTTTGGGATACTCTCGCACTCAAAAGGGTTATGTTTGTTATAGTCATACTCTTCAAAGTTCATTTGTGTCCAGGGATGTAACATTTTTTGAAGACTCCTCATATTATTTTGATAGCGTTCCTCCTGGTCTATCCTCAGTACCAAGTTCCCTTAGACTGGTTGTGCCTTGTGATACTGAGATTATTCAACCCCAAAGCAAGTGGCCGACACCACACCTGTCGAGTTAACAGATCCACTAGAGGGAAGTCCTTCATCACCAGTTATTTTTGGTCCTCAATATGATACTCATCCTATTGCTATATGGAAAGAACTTCGATCATGCACTCAACCTTCTACTTCTCATCCTATTTCCAATTTTGTGTCTCATCATCGCCTCTCACCTTTATGTTGTCAGTTTCTTTCTTCTATTTCCTCCATATCTGTTCCACAGTCATATCAGGAGGTTCTACAACATACAGGGTGGAAGGTAGCAATTGATGAAGAAATGAAGGCACTTAATGACAATCATACATGGTCATTAATTCCTCTTCCCACAGATAAAAAACATGTTGGTTGCAAGTGGGTTTATACTATCAAACACAATCCGGATGGCTCCATTGCAAGACTGAAGGCTCGACTGGTTGCAAAAGGTTATACTCAGTGCTATGGAATTGATTATGAAGAAACCTTCTCTCCAGTGGCAAAAATGAACTCGATATGTATCTTATTATCTCTGGAAACCAATTCATCATGGCCAATATATCAACTAGATGTAAAAAATGTGTTTCTAAATGGTGATATTAAAGAAGAAATTTACATGCAACAACCACCTGGGTATGTGGTTGAAGGGGAGTTCGTATGCCACCTTAAAAAATCTCTATATGGTCTAAAGAAATCCCCTCGGGTATGGTTTGAGAAATTTAGTCAAGCCATCACACGGGCTGGTTTTCACAGATGCTCTGCAATTGTATATGTTGATGATATTATTTTAACTGGAAGCGATTCCGAAGGCATTCAGAAAAAAAAGGAGAAAATATGTGCAGAATTCAAGACGAGGGATCTTGGATTACTCAAATATTTCTTGGGTATTGAAGTATTACAATCCAAACATGGGATTATCCTATCCCAAAGGAAGTATGCTCTTGATCTACTAGAAGAAACATGAATGATGGGATGCAAACCAGCAGACACTCCTATGGATGCAAATACAAAATTATGTGGAGGCACAGGAGAAGATGTAGATATTGGAAAATATCAAAGACTTGTGGGACGATTTATTTACCTGTGTGTAACGAGGCCGAATATTTCATACATAGTAAGTGTGGTAAGTCAATACATGCACAAGCCACAACTTAGTAATTGGCAAGCACTTGAAAGAATACTATGATATCTGAAAGGAGCTCCTGGAAGGGGGCTTCTATATAAAAATCATGGTCACTTCAACATCAAAGGATTCAGAGGCAGACTGGGCTTGATCCCCAGATGATAGAAAATCTACTTCGGGATTTTGTACGATGGTTGGAGGAAATCTGGTTACATGGAAAAACAAAAAGCAAAATATAGTAGCACGGTCGAGTGCAAAAGTAGAATACATAGCCACGGCACACACTGTTAGTGAACTCATATGGCTAAGATCTCTTCTCACTAAGTTGGGATTCTACAAAGAAGTTCCAATAGATCTATATTGTGACAATCAAGCGGCAATGCGCCTCACATTGAATCCAGTCTTCCATGAAAGGACAAAGCATATTGAAGTGGATTGCCATTTTATACAAGAAAAGTTCCAAGCTGGTTTCTTATCTCTGAAGCATATATCATCACAAAATCAAGTTGTAGACATTCTCACCAAGCTAGTCACTCACAAGATTATGTCTACCAAATGCAGCAAGTTGGGCATTTATGATGTCTTCTCACCCCCAACTTGAGGGGGAGTGTTACAATGTGGGTCCCACCATGGTGCTTGAGCTGGTGGGACCCACCATGAGGACGTGGGACACCAAGAAGAGTCCTAGAGGATGTGGGACACCAAGAAAAGTCCTTTCCCAAGCAAGCATGAGTTAAGGAATCAAGAAACACAAGCAGAATTGACTTAGAAGACTTGAGGATCAAGTGGGACCCACAAATATCTCATGAGTTGTCGACCTTATCAAGATGAGCTGGGAGATCATGAGGGACCCACAAGGATAAGGCTACGAGCTGGCCTTCTCTCCTATACTTACGTGAAGAAAGCAAGAGTTCTAGTTCAACTCATATTATGCTTCTAGTAGTTTGGTTTAAATAGATTTATCTTAGAGAGTTAGAGTTGGAATGTAATTAGAATTGAAAGGCTAATTGTATAAGGACTCTACCTCCTCCTCTACTATAAATAGAGGTGTTGTAATTCAGAATTAATCAATTTACACATCTCATTCTCAAGTTACTCTCTCTCTCCTTTTGCTTGGTGTAACCTCTCTTTACTCTTTTATTTTTTCTTCTCTCTACTCGAGAGCTCTTCTTCCCTTTTATCTTTTTCTTTCTTCTTTCTCTTGCTCAAAATTATGGAAAAGGGATCCTAAATCCAACAGTATGCAATGCAAGGAAAGGAATAGAAAAAGTAGTGAATTTTTCAAGGCTAAGGCTTTCTCTATCCCTCTAAAACACTTTTGAGAAGTTTTTCAAGTTTGAGAATAAATTCTCAAAGGTTTTGCAACTAAATACTCATTAACTTCTCTATGCATGGTTTGATTGGGTATTTATAACTTTTGAAGCTAAACTAGTTGTTTTTTTATCGTTTTCAAAAATCAGACTGTTGATTGATTGATCACTTAAAGTGATTGATCAATCAATTGATCATAACGATTCTTTTTGTGTTAGGACGTGACTTGTTAATTGATGGACTAATCGATCAATATGTTACTATTGGACCTGAAAAGTTAAGTTGATTGATCATTGCCAAGGGATGATCGATCAATCAGTATTTCCTTTGGCTGTGCAATGCAAGTATGATCGATTGGTGAACTTCCTATAATCGATCATTTTTTATGTCCCTTACTGGTAGGATTCTGTCTAATCAATCAATCATGTGGGATGATCAATCATTCCATGTGAATTTCACTTGCCTGGATAATGATTGATCAATTCAAATGGGATGATCGATCAATCCAAATGGGATGATCGATCAATCCAAATGGGATGATATGGCCATGCTCTGGATGATCGATCAATCGACTAAGGTTGATCGTTCATGCTTTATAGTCTTGGCCTGCACACTCTTGGATTATCGATCATTGGCAGAGGCTAATCGATCATTCCAGTGCCAGTTTCTCACAACCTGAACACGATCTTGATCCCTGATTACAAAACCCAAACCCGAAAAAACTCAAAATGTCAAAACCTGACCCCAACCTGATCACCATCGCTACAACCTTGTTCCCTGTGCTCTTGTAAACCCAACTTAAACTTAACCCATCCCCGAACCGTCGTCGTAAACCTGGCCCATTAACACATTCATATGATTAACATATGTAATAAGAATAGATCTACTTCAAGGCTCCACTTCAAGGCAAAGACAAATGGTTGGAGGAAGGAATACAAAATGACCATAGTCTATGAATGATTTTCACCAGTGAAGAAGAAACTCGATTGATTTCATTTGTTGTTTTGGTGTTTTGTTGTCAACAAGCAGAAAGAAAATCAAAATGTACAAAGAATGGTTTTTAGATTTGATTATATCCATATTATTAAAAATCATTCTCATTGGTTACTTGATTTCTTTAAAAATATAAAATAGAGAGAAAGTATTCAATCTCGAAAAAAAACATAACAAAGTCCAAAAATAGAGATATCTAAATGGGAAATAGGAGAGTACATGTATTGAATGTCTAAATAGCTTAAATAAAAAAAAATATAGTCCTACACAAATAATAGAGAAATAAAAGCACGTTTCATTGAGTATTGAAAATCAAAGAAACAAAGAAATCCAAAATGAGGAACAAAGACAAAACTTAACTAATGGAAGTGGAAATAGACAAACACAACTAATAAACTATAACAAATATAAGAGAATCTTATAGAATAATAGAGAAGTAAGATAATCATTCTCAAAGTATTGAAAATCAAAGAAGTAAAGAAATCTAAATGAGGAACTGAGATGAAACTTACTTGATGGAAGTAGTGATCAACACAGAAATGTAGAGACAACAAACACAAACAAGAACCTGTGTACATGAAAAATAAAAATCTTCAAGAGATGCATAGTCCAAAAATCATAAAAATTGAGAAATCCAAAATGAGGAATAGAGATGAAACCAACAAACACGGAAGGAGAGAACAGCAAACAAAAATCAATCTTTGCAAATCGAAGAATAATTGAAAAATTGAAGAAAAATTTCTATGTATCATCTAACTTATTTCGGAAGTTGTGTATCACTATTTAAAAAGCAATTGAAAAAAAAAACCAAACGGTCTTTGTATTTCAAGTAGAACATGAAAACATGTGAAGAAAAGAGGAACAATTGCCTTTATCCTTCCATTTAAACTTTTCAACGGATGAATAAATATCAGTAAACCAAATAACGTCATTTGAAACATGAATGAAGGGAAGGAGAGGGGCTAGAGAAAGAGAGAAAAAGAGAGAGGCTAGAAAAAGAGAGGAAAGGAGAGAGGCGAGAGAAAGGGAGGAAGGGAGAGAAGATAGAGGTGAAGAAAGGGAAAGAAGGAGAGGTAGACATCTATAGATCACCGAAGGGAAGGAGTGCTCGTTGGAGGGAAGGAGTTTTATCGCGCTCATCCGAGGGGAGGGGCTTTTCTAGACGGAGGTTTATGTCACTCATCGAAAGGAAAGAGGATGAAATAGGGCAAAGGGGATGAATGAAATGTCGGAGATCCCAAATGACCCTGACATAATTTCATCCCCACTTTCAATTTCATTTCTTTTCTCTTTGAATTCTTTGATTCATTGAGAGAAATTTTTTTAACTAAAAGAGAAAATAGTTTTCCATCATGTTTTAGTTTCTCTCCACGATTCTTTGCAGCCAAATAACAAAAAATCACTTTCTTTTTCCTTTTCTTTTCCTTTCTTTTCTTTTGCAGTGGTTCCAAACAAACCCTTAACACTTATGTGTCACTTTCTGTAGAGAATCCGCTTTCCCTCATCACTTTTCCTTCACACTAACACCCCTTAAACTTTCTGCTTTACTTTCAATTTTAAGTGTTTTAATGTATCATTTGTCAACCCCATTGATTCTATCTATGCTTTTCCTCTTTGGGTGTGAAGTTTGTCTCCTTGATAGCCCTTTCCTCTTCCTTCTCGATAAACTCTCATTCTCTCTTCTCTCGTAAGCTCTCACATCCTCTCTCGTGTTCCCTCTCACTCAAAATCTTCTCTCACATCCCTTGTGTGGATCCCTCTCTTTGTCATCATTCTTCTTTTCTAATTCTCTCTTCCAGATTAGCCTTTTCTTATTTATTTATTTATTTTCTTTTCCTCTTTGTTGTAATTTTCTTCTTGTATTTCTCTCTTTGTCCTTCATTTTTCCTTAGCATTTGATCTCTATTTTTTTCTCATTAAGGTTTACTTTTTTTATTAAGCTTTTTTGTGTCTCAAAGAACTATGTTTTTTCATTTTTTTTGTTTTGTTATTTTAATTTTTGATCCAAATATTATCTGAATTCAAAAATTATCTAACAGAAAAAAACTAGAAAATATAAGTTTGGATAATTTTTCAGATATCTAGATATCTACTAACACATCGGTTTCATAATTACAATATCCATACCGAATTCAGACTATTAATAGCCCTAATACACACTTGACCAATTAAAGACTTGATCCCTTCTTCGGGTTACGGGTCTGCAACACCAAACCAATGGTCAAAACTTTGTTGACTCGACAAAGTTTTCCAATTTAATTCACAATAGTGAGCGACCTCGTGGGTGGTCGAGTCACAACTCATGAGCAGTTTGGGCAAAATACTCTCATGCAATGGTGCTTCTTGTCAACCATAAAAGAGCTTCTACATGCATATGAAAGAAGGGAGGGCTTTTTTCTTCATGTATTTGCTATCTAATTGCAGAATTCTATATCCTGTAATTTATTTAGTAAGTTTCCATGTATATATATAAATATAATTTCTGTATATGGTTATATGATTTGTTAACATTTTATAATTTTTAATGCGTTTTAATAATTTTATCATTATTATCTCGTTTTGCTGTTTACGATTGAGTAATAGGAATTAGGGCAAGAAAATGTATTAATAATATAAACAAATATGAATAATTACAAGTTATGCATAAGAAATAAAAAAAAATTCCCTTTATAAATTGTTGCTTTTTTTAATTCTTTAAAACAACTAAAGTCAGGCCTCGTCCCAGGCTTCAAGCTTCCGAAGGCGCATAAGCCTGCTGAGCCTCGCGCAAAAGCGCGCTTGAGCAAACCCGGCATTCTTTGACGGATATCCTTGCCTCGCGCAAAAGCGCCCTTGAGCAAACCCCGCATTATTTGAATCCGGCCGTGCGATGGAGATTATGTCGGATCACTGGGAGGGGAAGCCATACGGATCGCCGGAATCTTCCCGAATCTGGCCCTGCTCCACCCTTCTCTCCATCATCGCTCCTCGACTAGACCGAGCATCGCCAGAGCGTGGTTTCTTGCAGAAAGCCCGTCAGGGAACGTCTTTCTCGACCTTCCAAGAAACCTCCTCTGGGGGTTCGTCGCTCCCCTTTAGGAACCAAACAATTAACCCTAGCAAGAAGGCGAAAGGCAATCCCTCCGTCTCGGGACCGTTGACGGCCTCTTTGAAAGGAAATAACACAATCTTGGGTGATCGGCCTCGGGTGAAAGATACTGAAAGATTAGTAAGTAGCATGTCAAGTGTATCCATTACTCTTTTAAAAAATCTAGGCTCCTCTTGCTAGCAGAAAACTTTGTCAAAAATGGTTATGAGCATAACAAAGTTCGGTTTCTTTATTCATCAGGCTTCTTCAGATAATAATTTAGATGTCGACCATGCACGAGTAATGTCAGATTCAGTCTCAAAACCATGATCTTGAATCATTTGTTTAGAAATAGACCATCCTTCTTCCCCCAAATTCCCATGACTACAAGCTGATAGTACTGAAAGAACCATCACTTTGTTAGGGCAAATGCCACCAGATAACATTCCATTGAACAAAGAAATGGCTTCCTGTGCCTGGCCATTCCTACCAGAGGCTGCTATCTTTGCACTCCATGATACTACTTTTTTTTTTCATTAATTTCCTTGAACATTTTTTTTCATGAATTTATATCTCCACATTTGCCATACATCTCTACAGTGGCAGTCCCAATTGCTACATCATTTAGGAGCCTGGTTTTGATCACCTTAGCATGAGACCAACTTGACCTTTCCACTACAGCTGAGACTGATCAAGCCTGTATAAGGCTTGAAATTGTAGCTGAACTAGGCTTCTCCACTGATAGTAACTTCTCTATGAAGGGGCTCATGGCTTCATCAGGCATACCACATTGGGCCAAGCCTTGGATCATTATACTCCAAGAGATCAAAATCCTTTGCCCAATTTCTTGAGAAAAATCAACCTTTTCACATTTTGAATATGCACCCAATAAGGAATGCCACACAAGTATGTTCATATCTGGCCCCATTCGAAGTACAATAGATAGGATGCATTTGAACCAAATTGTTTCATCAAGACTCCGATACACTTGAAGGAGATCCAATAATGTCATAGCATCTGCCCCAAACCCCGCTCTGTGCATCAAATTTAATAAGTGCAACCTTTCTGCATATCTCTCATCATGAACTAATCTAGATGAGAGAATTTCTAGTGACATTGCTGCTGTGATGCTCATTGAAGATCTTATAAGCTCAATCTATATCAAGACATTTACATTACATATCAATTAGTGAATTATCTGCAAATGTATCAGATCAAACCTCTTGATATATCTAGGCCGTGGATTGACATTCCTTGATCTTTATTTTCAGTATAACTACAAGCTTGAAGAATGTACTATGGCAACCTCATCGAGGTTCACCACACCCGGGGAACGTATCTCTCTAAACAACCTAAATGCTTCCTAAGGTTTCTCATGCAACTTGAGTTGCAATGATGATGGATGGTTTTGATATAGGGTGTTTATGAAATAGTGAATGTATCTCTCTAAACAACCTAAATGCTTCCTAAGGTTTCTCATGCAACTTGAGTAGTAATGATGATGGATGGGTATGATATAGGGTGTTTATGTTAGAGTGAATACTAAGATGACCTTGGTATTCTGATATCTTGACTTGTAATTGAAAAGAGAATCAACATGACACTACCAAGATGACCTTGGCTTGTTTAATTGCTGGATGGCTGAATCTATATTGATATCTAGAGTGTTAAATTATTGGCATACGTGAGCGGGGGGAAGGCAAGATTCTACAAGATAGTTGTTGGATCAGACATGTTTTATTGAGTAGGAAAGAAACTACCATTTACAAAAGACTAGGATTGAAACATGTTCTTAGTAAAACTGCTAATAAAAGTACTATGGAGGGAGTGTAATCCCCTTTACCCATGAAATCATATAGAAAGTACCAAGATAGAATACTTTCCTAAAATAGTAACTTTACAAAAATAGAAAATTTTCTTCCATCTTTTACATATCTTCAATTTTTTTAGATGATTTTCTTCTTCCACTAGTAAGCAATGTATTACATCAGATGCCATGATTCTTTATGATATACTTGGCGGTAGATTCCCTTCTAAAAGAATGAAGACCTTATTGTTATCTTTCGTTGTTTCATTGTGTTTCTTGAAGTTTTTTCTTTTCTGTGGGTTGCTATGATTATTCATTCTTAAACTCTCTTTGTTGCCACTATCAAGGTCGTGAAGAAAATAGAACTTGGTTGACTATATTTTATTTTGTAGTTGAAAATGTTGGCATATCATTAGTTTGGTTTCCTGGTAACTAGATTTTGGGCAACTTATGTACTATTTTTTTGCAGATTTAGTGTAGGAAGCAGCATACTTTCGTCTATCTGCACTTCGAAGAAAAGGGTATTTGTCCACTAGGCTAATAGAATCAGCATATTTGTCCATCATAAAGAAAACAAAAGAAGTTAGTGTGGAAAGCGAAAACACGTAGAAGAGCAGAGAAATGGCAGAGGCCGTTACTTTGGTTGTCTCAAGTTGATTGATGGTGGGGGTATTAGGTCACCTGAATTTGAGAATCAAACGGCAGAGCAAGGGAGTGAAGATAATTTATTTTCTGATAGACAATATGCTGATTATGTTAGCCTTGACATCGGTGAGGAAGAAGCTGAAATAGGTAAGGATCTAATCTCATCTTGCTAAATTTTTTTTTTTAATTGAATTTTACATTTTTTACAACTTTGCTTAGCATTTCCTATGACTATATATGTTTCTATTGCACTTTTTGATACCATCCTCTAGTAACTATACATACCCTGGAAGTTGAGTAGAAGATGCAAATATGTTTGAAAATAGGAGGAAGAAAGAGGTTATGGATTTGTGTCCTAAACCTCCCCCTGAAGCTTTATTTATAGATGAGTAAAATTACAATAATATAATTATGCCTTGAAATTTAAACTAATTACATCAATGCCATCTTTATGAGATGATACTTTATTTACCAATATGCCACCACTGTGTGAGACTTCTCCTTGGTCTGTGGGCTTGAACCCATCTTCCACCTCTCTTGGATGTGTGGGCCCTCCTTGGTCGTGTGGGCCTAAGCCCATCTTCTAACACACTTGGATGTATGAGCCTTCCTTGGTCGTGTGGGTTTGGGCCCATCTTCTAACATTACCAATGTGTTCTTCAGCCATTAGAGACAAGTCGAGAATGATAATTTACTCAACAAAAGAGATGATATAGCCTAAGGAATAAGCTTCACTAATCGAGAATCAAGCCTAGCCAAAAATCAATATCCTTGACAAGGTAAACCAGCTCGGGTAAAATGAGGAAGCACCCGAGCTTAACTAGCCCTTTAAGCAAGTAAAATATCCACTAGGCAAGAAGGAGTGCTGACCAAAAGATACTTTAATCAGACCTCTTAACTTCCTTTTAGATTATGAGGAAACAAATTAATCAAGAACACCAAAACATCAAGGAATCAATTTCCTCTTTCTTGTTGATAGACTAAGATGTTCAAGATCTTTTCAAAAATAATTGTTGACACCAACTTACTAAAACCAGTCTAGATTCAGTCCTTTTTTTATTTAGGCAAGATATGATTGATTGAGGATAAATAAATCAAGCCTAATTAATGAGATCTTGAGGTGGTTTGATCTCTATAAAAAGAGAAACTTTCCTCAAATACGTTGGCGCCACCTTGACTTATCAAAAAACTACTTCCTTAGTTCATTTTTTCTTGCTTTTTCTTTTGGAAAAGAATTTTCCAACCTTGATTTCATGCGGAGATTCATGAAAGAAGAAGGAGGCAACTCGTGGCTTTGAATCAAACAAGAGTTTTGGCCTCTTATTAAAAACTCTTCCACAAGTTTTTTTATTTTTAAAACTTCTTCTTTCAACTTTTTTTTTTTTGAAGAAGTGTGTACATAGATTAAAAGAGAAGAGTAAGCACAAACAAACCTAGGTCGGAGAGCTTTCCTCCACAACAAGGTGTTGAAGTGAAATGCCTGCCTTGGCTTGGGTGTCTGCCAAGTGATTGGCAGAGTGAGGAATGTGCTTCAAATTACAATTCAAATGAGAAATTATATTACAAATTTCCGAATGCATATCCTAGTGACGCCACGGGGGCCTGATGGATTTTGCACACCAGTTGATGACCACCTTTGAATCTCCTTCAATGTAGAGTGGACCCGAGAGATGATTTGAAATTTTTTTGATTCCGTTTAGCAATCCCGATAATTCAGCTATTGTGGAATCAGAGTTTCCAAGGGGGCCCGCATAAGAGAAAAGGAGATCGCCATTTGCATTGTGTATAACTCCTCCGTAGCCCGCAAGACCAGGGCAACCGAGAGCACTCCCATCAAAGTTAAGTTTGAAGTGTCCTAGTGGTGGTGGGGTCCAAATAGCCATGACCGTTGGGGAAGAGGGCTGAGAGAGACTTGCAACTAACTGCCAATTTTCCATGAAGTTGGTGTTGCTAAAGTTTCTGAATTCTTTTAGGTGAAGTAGCCAAATAGATACTTGGCCTGATATTTGCTCAGTTAGAACTTTAACTGGGGAGGATTTGAATTTGAATTTCCTCCTGTTTCTTTCTTTCTATATTACCCATAGGATGTGACCAATACAACATGATATAATTATCTTTCCTAACTTTTGGAGTCTGGAACCAATAAGTGAGGATAATAGTTGATAGATTTGCAGCAACACAGTATTGGAGCCCAATTTTATTTAACAGAGAGGTCCAAATCGAATGGGCAAATTGGCATGATAGGAGAATTTTGGCTGTTTCTGGAGCAATTTATAGAAAGGGCAAAGTGGGTCTTGGATTTGGGTACCCCTTGGGATTAAATAATCAGATTTTATTTCTACAGGCAGTCCAAATGAAAATTTTTGCACGTGGCGGGGCGAGGAGGTTCTAGGTTGAGGCCGCAAGGTGTTTTGGATGGGCAGTGGATGTGTTGAATAGGAAGTTGTAGGTAGAGGCAGAGGCAGTGGAGAAAATACCCTTTTGAGCATGGTGTCCAAATTAAAGTATCATTTGTGTTGTTGGGCTTCATTGCAGGAAGACTTTCAAGGAGATTGGAGGCCAGAATGGCTTTAGGATTAGAGAGATGTTTTCTGATGTTTAAATTCCAACTAACTGGCTGACCAAATGTCAGAGATGAAGGCATTAGAATTAACTGAAAGGTTAGAGATTGTTTCATGGCTAATTTTGAGGCAGGATTGGCCAGTCTACCAATCATTCCAAAATTTTTTTGAGGTACCATTTCTGATGTAGCACTTTACTGCCTTTTTGAATTCAGGAAGAAGTCTGACGATTTTTTTCCAAGCAGAGGAGAGAGAATAGAATCGTCCCCTCTCAGTCTACCAGCCTGAATGCTTGTTAGCTTTTGCCGCAACAAGAGCTCTCCAAATTAAGGCAGGATAGAGATTGAATTTCCAGATCCATTTAAGGAGAAGTGCAGAATTTGTAGTGGTAGTAACTTGAATACCCAAACCATCGAGAGATTTTGGTTTGCAAACCTCTTCCCATTTTACTAGATGATATTTTTTCTCCCCATTTGGCCCTCCCCAAAGGAATCTTCTGCTTAGAAGCTCAATTCTTTTCCTGACTAAAGCAAGACAACGGAACATGGACAAAAAGTAGTTGGGAATTCCATGTAAACAGGATTTAATTAGAACCAGCTTTTGAAAGGAATTCCCCCCCTCTAGGAGGCCAAACGCCATTCCAATCGCTCAATGATAGGGTGCCAAGAAGCCTTAGAAGGGAGCCGAGGGGTCAAGGGGAGTCCCAGATATGTTCCAACAAACATTTCGATTTTGCACCCAAGATAGCTTGCCATTGAGCTAAGCAAACTTGGCTCGATGTTGAATCAAGAAATGGATAATTTTGCCCAACTGATTTTTTGTCCCAATGAGATCTCAAATAAGCTAAGCAGGGCACTTTTGTTGTGAATTTAGCTAAGGGAGCCTTTGCAGAAAATAATTGTGTCATATGCGTATTGAAGGAGGCCAATGTCTTGAGCTGGATTAGAGGAGGTAGGCCTTAGCCATCCTGCCCGTTTAGCCAGTCGGACCATGGCAGCCAAGTGCTCCCCAATGAACGTGAAGATAAAAGGAGAGAGAGGATCTCCCTGCCTGATTCCCCATGTGCCTTTGAAGTACCCGCATGGCTTGCCATTAACTAGACTAGAATATGAAGCATTTGAGATGCAGCTTCTCATCCAGAATCTCCAGCGTGTGGTGAAGCCAATTTCACCGAAAAGGTGGTCAATCAGCTTCCAATTGACCCTATCAAAGGCCTTCTCAAAATCTAATTTGATGACAACTCTCGCTTGGTTCGATTTTTTAAAGGAATGAAGAATTTCATAGGCTGCCATAGTTGAATCCAGAATATTGCGGCCAGATATAAAAGCACTTTGACATGGGCTGATAACACTAGGGAGAACTGCCTTGAGACGTTTGGAGAGGTTGCGGGCTGAAATTTTGTACGAGCTTGTGGTCAGGCTGATGGGTCTGTAGTCTTGAGGGAGGGTTGAGTTGTTTTTTTTTGGGATGAGGGCAATGAAAGAGGCACCAATGGATTTATGGGTGATACCTACTGGATGAAAATTGTTTACGTAGGCATGTACATCATTTCTAATAACGTCCGAAGACTTTCAGTAAAATTCACCGTTGAACCTGTTCGGCCCTGGGCCTCTATCCTTCGACAGACCGAGAGCAGCCTCATCAATTTCTTCTTGAGAGAAAGTTCTCTCCAGCTGAGCAGCATCAAACATAGATATACGATTGATTTCTATCTGGTCGAGGATAGGTGGTTGAAACACTCCTCTGTATAGAGATCTGTAAAAAACTTCACAAACACATTAGCAATGGAGACGCTATCCGTAATCTCCTCACCTTCATTGAGAATGGAGGATATATTGTTAGTTCTCCTACGGGCTGAGGCAATGGCATGGAAGAACTTTGTATTGCCATCCCTATCATTCAGCCAACAGAATCTGGCCCGTTGCTTCCAGTGAGTGGTTTCATTTTTAGGATATTTGAGACATCAGAATTTAAGTTGTTTCTACAAATGAGTTCAATGGGAGAGAGTGACCTTTGCTCTTCAAGGAGATATCTCTGAAAGGCGGTTCCGGATAGAGTTTTTCGCAGATACAGCAGCGGCATTGAGGCTACGAGTCCAGGGCCTGATCATTAGCTTTAGAGCTTTGAGCTTCAGTGGGAAAGACCACCCAGGTTTTGGGTGATGATAGAAATCTTCCCACCAATTCTTTAGTTGGGGGGCAAAAGAATCATTAAAGAACCAGGAGTTTTCAAATCTGAATGGAGAATGTCCCCAAGTTGGGGGGTGAGAATTAATTAGGATTGGTCCGTGGTCAGAGCCAATTTTGTTGAGGACTTGGCCGGAAGTGTTGGGGAAGAGGTGCAACTAGTCATTATTTGCCAAAAAAGGTCTAATTTGGAAAGAATGGGGGCTTTGTCCGTTGGACCAAGTAAATTTTTTTCCCGATAGCGGAATTTCAAGGAGCTCAAAGTAGCTAATTAGATCTGAAAAAGCTCTTATAGTGGGGGTGATTTTTTTTGTCGGAGGGCTTTTTTCGGAGCAACGGAGGGGGGCATTGAAATCCTCAGCAAGAAGGCAGGGGATGTTCCATTGTTGACCTTTCAAAATTACTTCTTCTTTCAACTTATCCTCCTATCAAAAGAACTGATGAATCTTGGCATGATAAATCATTCATGCATGAGCTTATTAATATCACTATAAACTCATAAGAAATCCGAGACCATGAAGAAAAATATTCTCATTCAAAAACTTAAGCCGAGTGGAGTCCCAACTCTTCAAATATTAAAGAATCGATTAGTGAAAAGAGTGTATAGTAACCAAGGTGATTAAATTTTCGAAATCTAATGAATCTAAAATCATAATAGGCAAGAGAATTGCTCTTCATTAAAACAAACTTGCCTCCACAAACAATAACTTCCCATGCAAAATATTTCAACATAAATCGATTTTTAGGAAAAAAACTTGCAAACCAACTGAAAAATCCATCTTTTGACAATCTTCTTCCAATCCGAGATATATAAATCTCAATACTTTCATAGGATAAAGAGAATCATCTCTAAATCATCATCCAGAGATAAAAATCCGAGAGCATGAAGCCATAAATAGGTGATAATAACAAGAACGAAAAACTTATCACAACAAGCTTCAATCTTGTTTCACAAAGAGCCTTTCATGAGTAGCTTTGATAATAAACTCTTTAGAACATCTTCTTGACATGGGGATCCTAAATCCAATGCTCTGATACCATATGGAATTTAGGACTCCATTATTAAAACCTCGAGCAAAGTAAGAGAGGAAGAGGAGAAGAAAAAGAAAAGAGAAGAGAAGAGAAGGCAAAGAGAGAACTCGGGTAGCGAAGAGAGAAAGGGAGAGAGAGAGAGCGCCTTTAGGCGAAGAGAGAGCTAGGACGAATTGAGAGAAGAGGAGAGAGTTTGATACTCTACCCCAAGCCAAGGGCCTCTATTTATAGTTTTTGAGAGGATGTACAATGTCTGTAATGCCTTTAGGGCTACAAGCTTTACATAAGAAAAGATATAAGTAGACATGTTCTCCTTGACTAATTACACCCTTGTGCCATCTTTATGAGATGATTTCTTATTTACCATCATGCCACCTCTCTTGGACGTGTGGACCTTCTCCATACTCGTGTGGGCTTGAGCCCATCTTCTAACAAGGTTGGGGACGGGTTTCCCCAAACCCAACCGGAGGAGATGAAATAAAGATTTAAAACAGGGTAGGGCTGGTCAAGGATAGGTCAGATTTATGGGGATGGGTCAAGTTTACGGGGACAGTGTGGAGATGGGTTGGATTAGGTTTTACGAGAACGAGACGAGGACATTGATTGGGCTAGGATCAGGTTTGACGTTTTGGGTTATTTGAATTTTTTAGGGTTCTAGTTTTGGACTCTCGGTTTTGGTTAGGTTTTCGAAACCCAAACCCAATGTGACCCATGCCCACCCCTAGAAGTCGCTGTTACAGATTGTCATAGAACCTCTTGTGATTGTAGAGTTATAACTGTCAAGACCATCAGTTACGCCAATTTTTCAACTAATATGGGTTTCGATTGGGAACACTATCGTTCTACCTCTGGAAGAGAGAGCTCATCGTATCTATGAAAAGGTCTTGAGAGCTAGGGAAACCTGTGATAGTAAGTGCTAGGGAAGAGGGGTTCTTAAGAAGGTGAGGTAGGTGTAGTGATTAGAGGTTGTAGAAGAGGATTTCTTTGAGATGGGAGTAGAGCGAGAGGAGGGCATTGATGTCATACTTCATCTCCTAATTGGACACCTGGATCGTGTTCTGCAACTACCAATCGACTTAGCAGCCTTGAAGTGGCTGAGGAAGGAAGCACAATCTGCCGCCGGGAAGGAAACAAAAGCTCATTTCCCGTCGTTGTGCACCGTGATTCGAATTGCCGGCCCCGATCTGTCTTGGGTTCGACCAATCACGAAAAAAGTGTCGTTAAAGGAGAAAGATGTTTCTGACTACCCAAATTTTCTCCCCCTTCTGTTTTTCTTTGCCCGCACCTTTGTCCATCCCTTTCCATCGCTATTTCCATCAAGTCTAGAGTCATAGGAGAGATCATCTACCGGCATCGTCTCAAGGGAGATACCAATTCCCATTGAGAGCTTGTGGGCCGGGACTCTGGGACACGGGGTTCGTGTGCTGGTCTCCCCCTTCTAAAGATGACTCTCGAGATCCTCCCTACGAGCAGAGAAAAGGGAAAGGGAGGGAGGAGACAAGGAATCATCCCCCCTAACTATCTCCTTTCCGTTGGAACACCTTGCCTGAGCGGCATCCGAAGCTCCGGCAAGGTCACCAGACGTCGGCGTTGGTCTTTGTCCACCACGGGAGGGGACTGCGACTCCCCGAGTCGTGCATCGTGACAAAGAAATCCCCAGTTAAGAGCTGATCTTAATAAATAAGAGAGCTATCTTCACAGTTTGAGATGACATGGGGGAACGATACAAGAAAAACAGGAATAATCCAATGTGCTTAATAATATAAGTCCACAATAGTAGAATCACCAAGAGAATAAAGTCAAAATTGACCAGAAAACTAATCACAAAATTTTACCAGCAAAGAATTGACCACAGAATTGAGTAGAACATTGACCATGAAGAGGACTAAAAATTGGCCATGAAATCTGTCCAAGAGATTTGACTAGGGTTAAGATAAACCCTAACACCAACTTTTGAATGTCCTCTTCCTCTTAAAATCTTTGGATTGTTGGCAGGGATGTTTGCTTCTGCATGGCAGCATCATGAGAGCTTCAACTATGTGGATAAAGAACTTTGAGGGAAAATAAGGAGCTGGAATTGTCTAGTGCAACTCCATGGCCAATGGAGTTGACATGGTGATTGCTGATTTTGCTTTTGACACAAGGAGGGAACAAGCTCAAGCTCTATTTTTCATTCTTCGTCCCACGCTTGGAACAGCTATAGCACAGAAATTTCCACCTGATTCATTCAAGCACAACTTGTCAATAGCAGCTACAGCAATCCACTTCTTGAGAGCATTAATAATGGGACCACTTTGAAGCTCTAATGCGAAAGAGCTGGCTGCCATGGAGCAGGAAGGGGCGTGGCTACTACTGCCATGTGCAAGGTTAATTGTTTCCCATCTGAGGACATAAGAAGTTCTCTCATATCTGAAGCTCTGAGAGTTTCACTTGGTTTGCGGTGGTTGTTTCATCAAAACTGGACCTTGGAAGATTGGATGAGACTTTTCTATATTTTAATGATGAACTCAAGGAAGAATAAGATGAGTAAGAGAAAAAAAGCTACTGAAATCTTAGCTTTTGTCATGGTAGAGAGAATCTTCGAAATTGATTTGGCAAGGATAGGTTGACAAAGATGTTCTTCTTCTTGTTATACACTGATTATGCACGACAGTGCCTGACTATGTTTGATCTCCTATGGATGCAAGATATCTTGAAATATACTTTTTTTTTCCATGACAAGCACACTGCTAGGTCAAGAGAATCACCAACATGATGACAAGAAGAGGAGAGCCGAATTCTGCTTTAGATGGAATGGGATGTGTGAGAACTGGTATCCTCAAGCCGGGTATGGTTGGGCCTAGTGGACTGACTACAGAAGTATGTGGTTGAGCCAGTCTAGATTGCCACACCTCTGTATTTGCTGTAAAACTTGGTCAATGGAGGACAAAGATTGACAGACGATCTGGTAAAGAGCTTGAGACGAACACATCAGTAACCTCAATACATTGAAATGAGATTAGAGTTGATGAAGATGACAAGAAATTGGGGGTGCGCAGTTGAAGCAGATCATAGCAGCTGTTGAGTTTCAGTAAGAAAAATGAGAGAAAGGGAACTGTGAATAGAGAAACGAATATTGGAGATAGATAAACTATCTAATGAGAAAAATTCTGAAAGAACTTATCTTTTCTTCTGTTTCTTTTCCATATTTTCTTTCTCCATCTCAATCATTGCTGCTATGATATCATGTGAAAATTTGTAGGAGAAAAGTATTGGAGAGATTAGGGATTAGAGAGTCCTCTCCCTTATTTATGTTAATTTTCAGGACTCCATGGATTTAGCTCATGAAGAAAAAGAGAGAGACCCAATGGGAGAAAACAAAGGAAGAAGAGGTTATGGACTTAACCAAACCCTCCCCCCATAAGTCATATTTATATGTATCAAAATTACCAATATTACAAGCATATCCTTCACCCTAATAAGAATGAAGAAGAGACAAGAAATTTTAACTAATTACATTAGTGCCACCCTAATTACATCATATATTCCAATACTCTCCCTCAAGCTGGGAGGTAATGGTAGTGATCCCAGCTTGAACCAAATAACATATATGTAGTAATAAGCTCCTCCATCACGGTGTCCCAACCTAAGCACCAACTCTCAAAGGTAGAAATGGGTGATAAGTGGGTAATGCCTGTCATTCACAAGTCGGTGATAAAAGACCCACGGGTATATATATAAGAAGTCTGAGTAGACTTAAAACACCCATATAAATCAAAGGGACCAACCAAAGCAATGCTTTATTAGGGTTGGCCAATAAGGGTAAGTGAGAGTCAAATAAAGGATGGTAGGAGAAAGACTGCCAAAGGGTAATGGGTAATGGAAAATAAGATGCCGAGGGCACACTGTGCTTTATTTTTCTAAGAAATTCAAAATCCGCATGAGAGAAACCAATGCCGATAACAATCAATAAATAATGAACCCAAGGCAAGCGACCAAGGAGTTCTTCTTCAGAAGTAAAGTCTCAATCAAGGAGACACAACAGCGGTAGTGGAAATGGGCCAATGCCCAAATAACATGCACCACATGTGCAGTTGTATAGTAGCGGATAACCGGTAAATAATAGAAGTCCTTAAGGGTAACAAGGACACATGAAATAGTTCGTAGCTAGTCCATCAGTAAATAAGAAAGTTGCTCCAAATAGTATCTTGGAACCGAGTAATAATCTAAGATAATAATCCAACCGGAGATAGAGAACTAAGTCGAACTGAGTAAGATATCAGACCAATATAGTTGAGTCATAGGAAAAATTTGTATAAACCTTCTGACCCGGACCCGTATAATCGAGGTAGAAAATAAGTAGGCTGAGTCAGGCTGACTCGGACCCAAGTTGACTCGAGTTAACTCTGCATAACAAGAGCAAGTGATCCTCGGGTCAGCATAATCGTCGTTGGGTCAACCCAGTGGTCCTGTGCTGAATCCGTGCATTATTAAAACATTACCTAACTTGGGGAATTAAATCCCGAAATATACCTTCGTCTTCCTCCCTACGACGATTTGGAATAGAGCGGGACAACTTCATCGTCGCCGAAGCTGGAGAAGGAAAGGCCAGCGAACCTAGAGAAGCAACAAAAATCTTCCTAAAAATAGAATAGTGGAAATCTTCTAGAAAATCTCCAGAAATAGCAACACAACAACGAAGATTACGGGAATTTCCGAAACCAGCAGAGAGCGATTTTTACGGCAATCAAATGGCAACGAAAATAAACTTCAGAAGATAGATGGCAGTTGTTGAAATTAAATTTCTTGAATGAGATTATGAAGATAGAAGAGAATCTTGGATAAGCAGTAGCTTTCGGAAATCAATCAGCCAAATTTCTCAGCCAAGTCTAGCAAGTTTCAAATGCAGTATCGTGATTAAGCTAGATCATATTTAATCCACCAGCTGGCTCGGAAGATAATGATACCAATAACGCTTGGAGATAATACCAGCAGAGACTGTCTCGGATGATCAGTGATGCTATCAGGACAGTTGGCAATGCAACCGTTATAGTGAACAAAAGTAGATAACAGGTAACATGTAACACGGAACAGATAGCTGTTGTATTGGATAATAGAGTTGTTTATGATTCTGTATTCTGATACAGATCAAGCAGATAACAACTAATGATAATGTTATGGACTCCATAGTATCCCGAGTAATAAGCAGACCTCAGAGGGAGAATCCGACCAACTAGACTAATTGATTCAATGCTTAATTCTCATTCCAGCCCGTTCTCCTCCATAAAAAGGATTAGGGACCAAGCTATTGGGCGTTCGAAGCACAGAAATTTCCTCTATTCGTCGGTAGCAAATCTGGAGGAAAGAGGAGAAAGAAGGGTGACGAGATCCATGGCAAGGGCAGAACCTAACACCGTGGTATCAGACAGGACCACCCTTGGCGATTCCTCTTCCCAGGAAGATTTGTGTCATATCGTTGAGGAGTTGCATCATAGCGTTGAGGCAAATCGAAGTCGAACTGACGGACTTCAATCAGCAGTGCCCACCATCAATGACACTCTTCAACACTTACTTCGACGAGTGGAGGAAGGTTTTGCTCGAGGTCCTACGCCGCCGGGCAGTTCCACGCTTCCTGCCGAGCCCCAACCTCCCCACCCGCACCCACCTCCACCACATCTGCGCCACCAACCTCCAACTACCATGGGACCCCACGCACTAGGCCACAATACGGTGCCTAGGTATGCAAAGCTCGACTTTCCTACCTATGACGGGTCTATGGATCCCTTGATCTGATTACACCGCTGTGACCAGTTCTTTTATAATCAAAGAATGCATGCTGATGATCGAGTCCACTTAGCTGCCTTCCATATGCTTGATGAAGCGCTCCTATGGTACCACCAATTTCATTCGAAGCATCATATTCATGATTGGGATTTATTTAAAGATTATTGCATGTTGAGGTTTGGCCCTCCTGAACGTAGCAACCCTTTGGGGGATCTGGTGAATTTAAAACAGATAGGGACCATTGAGTTGTATCAGAAGCAATTTCAGGAACGCCTGGCCCGTGCCAGTTGATTTGTGCCTCCTACACAATATGTTAATTTATTCACTGTCGGTTTAGTGGAAGCCTTGCGCCTGGAAGTAGAACTACATGACCCTCAATACCTGGCCCATGCAATGAACCTTGCTCAGACTATAGATACAAAACAACGTGTCCCAAAGGAGTCTCTGGTCCGATGACCATCTTGGCCGAGCAGGGCGCCCACTAGTGCCCCCACATCCTATTCAGAGGGAACTACAAAACAACGTGTCCCAAAGTAGAACTACTGGATGAGGCAGAGGGAAGATCCACTGTTGGAAGACAGTCTTGAACCAGACCCAGAAGAACCCGCCATTTCCTTCATGCTATGATAGGCATGCACAACTCCAACACTATGCAAGTCCGTGCCGGATTGCAGCATCTCTAGTTACTGGCATTAGTGGATTCCGGCAGTACTCACAATTTCATTAGCCAGCCAGCCAACCGCTCAACAACTTGGGTTGGTGATTCAAAATAACATCGGCATTTCAGTATCCGTTGCCAATGGGGAAAAAATTTCAAGTGCGGGCATTTCTCACTCTACTGAATTTCATATTGAAGGGCACTCATTTGTAGCAGATTTTTTAGTCATTCCACTGGCTGGGTTTGACTTGGTACTGGGCATTAAATGGCTCCAGACGTTGGGGTCCATATTATGGGATTTCAAGGCGCTCACTATGACTTTTACGGCCCAACAACATCCTTTTACACTTCATGGCACTCATGCTCCCACGCCATGTACTCTTCAGGAAAAAGTCCTGGATGCAGATCACTGTAAGTTAAATTCCTTAATTACAGAATTTGGTGAATTATTTTAGGCGCCTACTGCACTTCCACCTCTCAGAAATTGTGATCACCGTATCCGCTTGAAATTGGACACTGAGCCTGTGGTGGTAAGGCCTTACCGTTACCCCCACTTACAAAAAAATGAAATTGAGCGACTATTGAATTTAGAATCCTTTTTCCATGATCACAAACAAGAGAAAAGAAGAAAGAAAAACGAGAAAAGTGGAGGAAAACTCTCGGTAGAGAAGAGAAAAAATAAAAAAGAAAAGGGTGAGCTGCGTCAAGTAAGGAGAGGGAGAGAGAGAACCAACTCGGGATTGAATGTGTGACTTGATTAATTCCGAATTACAACTCCTCTATTTATAGTAGAGGAGGAGGTAGAGTCCTTATACAACTTGTCATTCAATCCTAATTACATTTCAACTGTAACTCTTCAATATAAGTAAGTCTATTCAAATTAGAACTCCTAGAAGGCTAATTGGAGTAGAACTAGGAGTCCTTTATTACCCACGAGATTATAAGGGATAAGCCAGCTCGTGGCCTTATCCTTGTGGGCCCCTCATGATCCTCCAGCGCACCTTGATAAGAGTGCTAGCTCGTGAGATCTTTGTGGGTCCCACTTGATCTTCAAGTCTTCTAAATCAATTCAGCTTGTGCTTCTTGATTCCTTAACTCGTGCTTGCTTTGAGAGAGGACTCTTCTTGGTGTCCCAAGTCCTCTAGGATTCTTCTTGATGACCTACGTTCTCATGGTGGGTCCCACCAGCTCGAGCACCATGGTGGGCCCCACATTGTAACAGTGACAATGCTAGACTATGCTCGCACATGGGATTATTCAGCCTAGCAGGTCTCCCTTTTCTTCACCAGTGTTACTCGTCAAGAAACATGACAAATCTTGGCGGTTTTGTGTTGACTACAGAGAGCTCAATGCTCATACCATCAAAGATAAATTTCATATTCTAGTGGTGGATGAACTATTAGATGAATTGTACGGGTCCAACTTATTTACCAAGCTGGATTTGAAATCAGGGTATCACCAGATTCGAGTGCACTCTTCCGACGTGGAGAAGACAGCGTTCCGCACGCACCATGGGCATTTCGAGTTTTTAGTCATGCCATTTGGTCTATCCAACGCACCCTCCACCTTCCAGGCCCTCATGAATGAGAGGTATTTCATTCCATCTTACGGAAGTTTGTTCTTGTCTTCTTTGATGATATCCTGGTTTATAGTAAGCACTGGGACGAACACCTTCAACATCTGCGCCAGGTGTTCACTCTCCTACGTTCCCATCATTTGGTTCTCAATCAATCCAAATGCTCGATGGGAACTTCAGAGGTAGCATATTTGGGCCACGTCATATCAAGCCTCTGGCGTGAAGGCAGACCATAGCAAAATTCAGGCAGTGGTCGATTGGTCTACTCCCACATCAGTCACAGTGTTGAGGGGGTTCTTGGGACTCGCAGGTTACTATAGAAAATTTATTTGTAACTATGGACAGATTGTAGCTCCACTCAACAATCTTCTTAAGCGCAATGCATTCACATGGTCTGACATAGCTGTGTCCTCCTTTGAGAACTTGAAGACAGCATTATCATCCGCCCCGGTACTCCAGCTTCCCAACTTTGATGAATTGTTTGTTATTGAATGTGATGCATCAGGTGAAGGGATTGGCGCGGTCTTACAGCAGCAAGGACACCCTATAGCTTATTTCAGTAGGCAGCTAGGCCAACATCACCACAAATTAGCTGCCTATGAAAGGAAACTGGTCGACTTAGCAAAAGCCATTCAGCACTGGAGGCCCTATCTCTGGGGGTGCCCCTTTGTAATACGGACCGATCATTGCAGTTTGAAGTACTTACTCGAGCAACGTCTCACCACTTCCCCCCAACAGCATTGGTTGAGCAAATTGATGGGATTTGATTTTATTGTTGAGTATAAACCTGGCCACCTCAACGTGGGTGCAGATGCCTAGTCCCGCGGGGACCTGTCTGAGCCTCAGCTACACGCAATCAGTCAGCCAAGATTTCTTTTGTTGGACTCCATTCGGGATGAAACTTAGCAGCACCCCGAGCTCCTTGAATTATATCACAATTTTGAGCAGAAAACACTGGATAGCAACTGGACCATTCAGGACCGACTCATATTGTTCAAGAATCGGATTTATCTCCATCCGACTTCGTCCCTCATTCACAACATATTATCTACGTTTCATGACAACACACATGAGGGCCGGTAGAAAACATATTTTCGTATAAGTCGTGATTTTTACTGGTGGGGCATGAAAAGTAGTGTGGCGGACTATGTGACAGCTTGCCAGATTTGTCTACAGAACAAAGCGGAGTCCTTAAGTCAGCACTTCAGTTACCTTCATAGGTATGGGCAGATATACCCATGGACTTTATTGATGGCTTTCCCCCATCCTCGGGCAAATCAGTCATTTTGTGGTGGTTGACCGCTTCTCTAAATATGGACATTTCTTGCCTCTGGCGCATCCATATACAACGACTCATGTCGCCCAGTTCTTCATGGATGAAATTGTCAGACTATATGGCGTGCCTGCGTCCATTACCAGTGACAGAGATGCAGTCTTCACAAGTACTTTTTGGAAAGAACTATTCAAGCTGCATGGGACAAAGTTGGCATTCTCCTCAACTTACCATCCGCAGACCGATGGACAAATAGAGGTCGTCAACCGTACCATTGAGATGTACCTCTGTTGTTTTGTCGGGGATTCGCCTAAAGGTTGGGTCCGGTGGCTAGCATGGGCGGAGTTTTGTTATAATACCTCGTACCACACAACACTCGGCACAACTCCTTTCAAGGTCGTTTATGGTAGAGATCCCCCTTGGCTCTTATCATATGAACCTGGTTCTTCTAGGTTGGCAGTTCTAGACTAGGCTTGGGCAGAACAAGATGCAATGATCCGCCAGGTCCGAGATCATTTACAGGAAGCTCAACATACAATGAAAGCAAATTATGATAAATGGCATCGAGATTTGGTCTTTTCTCCGGGAGATTATGTGTGATTTCGTCTCCAACATTACCGCCAGCTCTCCCTTACGGTCTCCAAATGTCACAAATTCTCCCCAAAATTTTATGGGCCATTCCAAGTACTGGAACGCATTGGCACTGTGGCCTACCGGTTGCAGCTTCCACCGGATGCAAAGATCCATGACGTTTTCCATGTCTCGTAGTTGAAGGCCTTCCATGGTGACTCTCTGTTGCTCCACACCCCTTTGCCACCACTTTAGGAGGGGCGTGTGCTTCCCACCCCAGCTCAGGTGTTGCAGGCTCGCTGAGTCCAGGGCAACTGGGAGCTTTTAGTACAGTGGGCCGACACATACCCACTTGACACTACGTGGGAGCGCTTGGCGTCTTTCAGGGCTCTCTACCCCACTTTTGAGCTTGAGGACAAACTCTTTCTCCAGGAGGGGAGTGCTGTTATAGACTCCATAGCATCTCGAGTAATAAGCAGACGTAGGAGTTGATTTATGTAATTTCCTTTTGATGTGTTTGGATTGTTTACTTGTAATTTTCTTATAACTGGTGCCCCTCGGTTTGGGCTTGATGTTTTGCGTCCCTAATCCTTTTTATGGAGGAGAACGGGCTGGAATGAGAATTAAGCATTGAATCAATTAGTTTAGTTGGTCGGATTCTCCCTCTCTCTGAGGTCCAAGGTTGAGCCTCCTTCAAGGCTCGTTCCATCCCAAGCTATTGGGCGTTCGAAGCACAGGAATTTCCTCTCTTCATCGGTAGCAAATTTGGAGGAAAGAGGAGAAAGAAGGGCGACGAGATCCATGGCAAGGGCAGAACCTAATAGATAATCATAAGGTAACATACTCTGCTATTCATGAAATCAAAGAGCTTCCTTTTTGAAACAGATATGCTGCTATTCACATCCTTGCACGAGGAGATGAATACCAATGTTATCACTATGATAACAACAAGATAAGCACCGCACAATTATAACAGCAAGATAACTGTAAGCCTGTTGCAGGCTTCAGGTATAGCCACCCGAATTCATCAAGCTTGCATGTCTGTTCTTTGCTTGAAAAATCTAGTTTTTTTTTTTTTTTTCATCTTTGAGTTTTATGCTTTCAAGAGAAAATCATGACGGTTGGAGGCAAAGAAATTATGGTCTGGAGACAATCCCCATTCTGTTTTCTAGAGACAAAGAGGAGCTGATGCTTCCCTCTCATTTTTCAGAACATGATATAGCAGAAAAAAATGGGAGCATCAAATGGCAGAGAAATCGAGAAGTCTTATCAATACCAGAGGGACATCGGTAAAAAAGAGAGATGCCAATACCGATAGCAGCAGAGAGCTATGATCATCGGTAAACAGAACTCACTGAGTTCGGAATTTCAATAGTGTAAGGCTTTCGTGCTGCTCTTCCACGGGATTCTGATTTACCGGTCGATGGCCATGTTAAAGTCCAGCAACGATTGATGGCCATGTGAGTGGAAAGAAAAATAGAGATCGCCTTTGGTAAGCACAAATAGTTGTAATCTCCGCGCTGGTTCTGATAATGCATAACTTGCCGGCGTTTGCAGACGTTCCGTTGCATTGGAGGAGACCGTAAACACGATCAGCGCCTAATGGACATAATTGTTTTGGCCGGCAAGCGGAGGAGAGGCGTTGGGATTTGGCAGGGCGGCAAGATGAGGCACGGGATGGATCAATTTGTATTTTCTATCACTGTTTTATGAAAAAATGGGTTTTCGCCGTCCATGTTGCCAGGCAGTAGAAGAAAATGAGTACTATAAAAAAACGAATTTCCAGTAACTAATAAAAAAAACCCATCAATATGAGAAAGAGAAAAGAAAAAAATCGGTTTATGGAATTCTAAAAACCATAGCTACGAGTCCTGAAAATCAATGCTTTGATACCATGTTGATTTTCAGGACTCCATGGATTTAGCTCATGGAGAAAAGAGTGAGACAACCCAATTGGGAGAAAACAGGAGGAAGAAGAGGTTATAGACTTAAGCAAACCTCCCCATAAGACATATTTATAAGTATCAATACTACCAATATTACAAGAACACTCTTCACCCTAATAAAGAGTGAAGAAGAGACAAGAAATTTGAGTGCTTTCATCGGCTTACGTGGGGTGGCAATCTTGGATCCGCGTCAGACGAATTTGACTTGGGTCTCATTGCTGGTGGTCTGGTTGATGGCAGTGTTGGTGTTTGGAATCCTCTTAAATTAATCAGAGAGAGCTAGAGTGATTCGACGTTGGGAGCTGCGAGGGGAATCTTCCGTCCTCCAACCAAAGACGACGACGACGACAAAGACGAAGCTGACGAAGTCGAAGGTAAGATTGTCGACGGTGAAAAACATTCCCAATCGAGTGGAAGAAGATGGAGATCCCAACCAAGTGGAGGAAGATGGTGACGGAGAATGGCACATGGCAAGGGGCCGGAATTTCGGGAAAAAAGAAAAACGAAAGGAAGAAGAAATAGTGTGGGTCGTCGGAAATTCAGAAATCTCGTTGGAGCTCGAAACAGGGAGAACCGAAAAGGTGATACGAATTACAGCGAAAAATGGAAATAAGCGATCTTTCGTCTCAATACCGTTGGCCTCAGCCTTGGATTTCGTAGTTTGTCTCGTAGATGAAGAAGTGTTGCAAGTTCCTCGGTTTCGGGAGATTAGAGTCGGAGAGCTCTCTTTCTCTGTTTCGGTTTTTCGACAAAGAGGAACGAGGAGATTTAAAGTCGTCCAAAGTAGGGGTATGTTGATAATGGCCTGAGTGTACCTCCCCGAAAAATTTGGCACATCCTTCTGTTGGAAAGTTTTGAGAGAAAAAATACTAAGCTTCATCCCATCGAAATCGCCCTTGAGACCCCCATCCATTCATCCCGTCCCTCACGAAAAAGACGACCTTCAGTCACCCCCCCCCCCCCATCTCTGAAATCCAGCCCACCTTTGAATATTTTGATTTCGTCAGGCCAGAAATCCCCTCCCCCCAAAAACCAAAATATTGCCATATATTTTCCCTCTGACCTCTTCTCGATCGGATGTAAAGCTTTAAAACCAGCCTTCAAGGTGAAGACCAAGTCCGTCGAATGGACAAATGAGACCCTCGCGCACTGGTTTCGGGATAAAATCCACATCGACTACCTCCCGAAAATCTCTTGGCTGAGCCCTCGACAGTGGCTGGTCTTTCTTAACTCGTGGGAGGAGGTGAAGATAGCCCTCGACGAAAGCTTTTGGGATGCCGAAACTGAGATAACAGTGTCGGAATGGGAAGAAACCCCCAGAAATCTTTCCCTCGGACAATGGATATCCGTCAATAGAATTGTGGTCGGAGGAGGTCCTGCGACGAGTATTCTGTGCTTTTGGAACCATCATAAGATGGGACGACGACATGATGGAGAAAAAGAAATTGGACATCGCCAAGGCGTTCGTTACCCCAAACACGGGTTGGCCTGAATCTCTCTTCACGGAGTTAATTTTTGGCGGTGATTTCGTATGGCTTGAGGTGTCTTTCAGAGCCATGGAGATCCTGCGACTGCCGGAGCTTCGCCGGACTCAAAGGAGACGAATTATTCTGGAGGCCAACTCACCCCCAAACCGAGTCAACACGGTCTTTAACTCATCAGATTTAGGTGAGTCAACCTCTTTACCGAGTTTTGGATCGAACTCGGGCTCAAATTCAAAATCGTGGGGAAGTATTTCGAAACGAGATGACAACTCGCTTTTCGAAATACAAAAGGTGTTTCAAATCCGGGGAATCTTAGACCCGAGTCCCGATGACTCCAGCAAGGGCCCGTCAACGGTACATCTCGAAAAATACTCCCGGTGTACTCCAACTGAGGGACTGCGTCTTCCCGAAAACTCCTGCGCGAGCCTCCAGACACCGACGAAGGCGCCTAAAATAAACGAAACACCCCTCCTCAAAGCGTCATCTGCCATCTCTAAATCAAAATAAAGGACTGACGGTGAAAATCGGGAGGATGAAGTCCACACATCTTCCGGTTCGTAGTGCAAATAAGGGAGTCTCCAAAAAGACGATCCGAAGCCCCATCCAGGTACGATTTTCGAAAATCTGACTTAGTCAATTTCAAAGGAGTTTTCTTCGAATGGTGCAGATAGACTGTCTACAGGCGCAACGTTCATCGAAGGGTGTTCACTTTTTTCAAGGCAGTTTTCAAATTGTATAGCAGAAAATTCAAATACTGCTTCGGGAACCCCCCTCTCAACTTTCTCAAACGCTCACACCTCTACCCCCCGTACGCCTATCCCCATCTACTCGAGCCTAGAAATACCGCAAGCCACACTACCCTCCTCTGCTTCCCTGTCCCACGGCTCCAACTCCCAAGGACACCACCCCTCAATTAGCGCAACCCTACCTCTCCCCTAGAAAAGTCCTCTCGATCCCCCATCCTTTTCCTCAACCCGCCACTGGAATCTTCATTCTCGAGATCAGCACCGCTCAACAAAATTCTAATTATGATCTCGAGCATACACTCCAAAACATACAATCTAGCCAAGCTAGCAAATTCACTACTCCCAAAACCATAAATGAAAACTGTCAAGTGATATCTCTCTTTTCGGATATCTCGGACACCACTGGATTGGGAATAACAGAGCCTACTCACTTACCCCCTTAGCAAGAAACAGACACTAATGCCTCCAGAATTCCAACGCCGGCTAATCTCCACAATCAGGACAGCCCAATTACTCCCCAAACTCTTCTCTCTCTTGGTAGACCTAGCCGTGTGGTCAAGGCACTCCAAGTGGAAAGGCACAAATATGATGCAGAATCTTGGCAGCAAATGATGGATTTGGCCCATCTTATGGGAGCAATTTTTAGAGGCCCGTTACCTGGAGACAGAAATTCATCCGGAGTCATCAAGTATGGTAATAAATGATGGTGCTTTCTTGGAATGTTCGAGGAATTGGGGTTTTTCGGAAGAGGGGAGTGATCTCTAATGTTATTTCTCAATTCAAGCCTTGCTATCGTCAAAGAGCTTTGGTCCAATTCTTCTATTAAGTGGGTGACTGTCAATGCTGAGGGTAACTCGGGAGGTATCCTAGTCGCTTGGGACTCGACGCTCTTGGCATCCTTGCAAGTATCTAAAGGCCGTTTCTTTTTGGGTTTGTAGTTTAGAGACCTCTCTTTGGGCAAAATCTGGTGTGTAAGGGGGTATATACGGTTCAAACAGATACCGTGAGCGTGACTTATTTTGGGAAGAACTCAGTAATCTCTTCCAGTCCTGGAGACTTCCATGGCTCTTCGCTGGTGATTTCAATGCCATTCGATACTGCAGTGAGAAGAAACCGTTGGCTAATTGCATTTCTGCTTCCATGCGTGGTTTCTCTGACTTCATTGGTGGGTGTGGGTTGGATGAGATCCCTCTCTCGGGAAAAAATTATACCTGGTCGAATAACCAACAACAACCTATTTTGTCCAAATTAGATCGGTTTTTGGCCTGACCAAAGTGGCTGCAACTTTTTGGGAATGTCTCAGGTCGGGTTCTGAATAAGGTGGGATCAGACCATTGGCCAATCATGTTGACCACTTCTTTTGAGAAATGGGGTCCCTCTCCTTTCTGGTTTGAGAATTCATGCTTATCTACAAAAAATTTTGAAGCTCATATTGACGAATGGTAGGCCGAGGGCCCAAACATGGGCAGGCGGGAGTGGGCTTTTCCTCTAAAGCTTCGGTTTATAAAAAAGAAAATTAAAGAGTGGGCCACAGAGCATCGCATTTCTCTAGCTACTGAGAATTCTTCCATTATCTCCCAAATTGCGGACCTTGACTTGGCGGAGGAGCAAAGGTATTTATCTCTAGCGAAGTTCTCTACCCGAATCTCTCTAAATTTAAATCTTAATTTACTTCTCCATCAAGAGAAGGTCCGTTGGAAACAATGTGCCAGATTTAAATGGCTAAAGGAGGGAGATGCCAACACAAATTTTTTTCATGCAGTAGCTTTGACTAAGCAGAGGTCCAACCGTATTACCTCATTATGCATTAATAATGAGGTAACATCGTGTAGGACCTCGATCACGAATGTGTTACTCAAGTTTTTCACAGATTTATATTCGGAGGAATGTAATTATAGACCGAAGCTTCAGAATATCAGGTTCTCTCGCCTTTCTCCAGTAGTTGCCTCTTTTTTGGAGTTGCCGTTTTCATTGGGAGAGGTCGAACGGGCTGGTGCCCTGATGGCTTCAATGGGGTTTTCTTAAAAAGTTTTTGGCTTCGTCTCAAGGGGTATATCATAGCCATGGTTAATGGATTTTACAACAATGGGATCACGTTTCATAGTATTGGTGCTTCTTTTATTGCATTGGTCCCAAAGAAGCAAAGTGTGGAGAAACCAGAGGATTTCAGGCCTATCAATCTCATCTCTAGTGCTTATAAGATAATAGCCAGAATCTTGGCGCACCGTCTCAAAGCTCTCCTTCCATCGGTTATTCACAAAGGGCAAGGGGCTTTTTTGAAGGGAAGGGAGATTCTAGACTCTACTATGGCTGCTCATGAACTTATTGATCATTTTCTGCGCAACAAGGATCCTAGAATTGCCCTAAAGTTAGATCTTGAAAAGGCTTTTGACAGAGTTAATTGGATCCTGTTAGATGAGATCATGGAAAAGATGGGTTTTGGCAATAGATGGAGATTCTGGATAAGAAGTTGTGTGGGCTCGGCTTCATACTCACTCCTCATCAATGGTTCCGTATGTGGTTATTTCAAAGGGACCAAAGGTATTAGGCAGGGAGATCCCCTATCCCCGCTTTTATTCAATATGATTGGTGAATTTCTATCTGCTATGTTCTACTCGGCAGGTAATCTTAGGTGGCTCCACCCTACTAGCTCCAGTTTAGCTTATAATATTCCCATCCTCCAGTATGCAGATGATACCATAATTTTCGGAGTCGGCACCACTGATTGTGCTCGAAAGATTAAAGCTGTGTTGGGTCTTTTTGAAGTGGCCTCTGATCAAAAAGTAAATTGGGGAAAGACTTCTTTAATGGGCTTCAATGTTTTAACCCTGAGTTTCTCAGTGAGATGGCAAGTATATTCGGATGCACAATAAGTCACTTACCTGGAACATATCTTGGTTTGCCTCTTTTCAATGGTCGTATTTGCAAGAGGCTTTGGAATCCGGTGGTGGAAAAAATGGAATCTCGTTTGGCATCATGGAAGGGACGTCTTCTTAGTAAAGCGGGGAGACTCATCCTTCTCAAGTCCTGCATAGCCGGTATTCCCAATTATGCCCTATCTTTCATGTCTTGCCCTGTTGCAATTTGTAAGATTATGGATAGGCTAAAAAGATGTTTCCTATGGAGGGGATCGAGTGATGCTTTGAAGTACCATTTGGTTAGCTGGGATGAAGTATGCATGCCAAAAAATATGGGTGGCCTAGGAATCCGAAAAACTAGAGAAATGAATCAAGCTTTGTTGCTGAAATGGCTATGGAAGTTTTATAATCACTCCTCAAATCTTTGGAAGGAAATGGTCCTCACAAAGGTGGGTGGGGATCCTCACTGGTGGATGTCTGGTGGGAATCGTAGAGCCCTCTCCCCAATATGGTGGGCATTATACCTTCTGCTTCCTAAATTCCTAGAAGAGGTCTCTCGGATAGTGAGGCTCTAGAGGCTAGTCGATTGATGGACCTTGTTGCTTCATTTAAAATTTGCCCATTGGAGGCTGACAAGCTCATTTGGTGGTCAGACAAAAAGGGCTCCTTCACGGTCTCATCAGCATATGGCTTTTTAAACAGCGGTAACTCGGCTTGGAGGGTGAATGAAATCAAATTTGTATGGCATTTATGTGCCCCTCCAAAGGTAAAGTTCTTCATGTGGAGTGCCTGTCAAGGTAAAATTCTCTCGGCAGCCGTATTGAGAAGAAGAGGTCATCCCTCAGTAGATCCCATATGTCCATTTTGCAACTTAGAAAATGAAACTACTAGCCATATTCTTCTCTATTGCAACTTTTCTTGGAAGGTGTGGATCAGCATTCTTGGAAAGTTTGGTTTTCAGTTTTGCATGGCGGCTGATCTGCTTTCGTTTAGTAAATCTCTCATGGGTACCCCTATGCCGAGTCTTGGAAAGATGATGCTCTCTGCATCCGTGGGGTCTTTGGAATGAGCGAAATAGAAGACGTTTTGATGCAAAAAGTGAATCTTTAGACCGAGTTGCGGACAGAGTGGTTGGGCAAATATCAACTTGGCTATTAACCAAGAAAGCTTTCTCTCCTTATCTGGGTTCCTCCATTCGTGAAAATTGGAGAAACTTGACATTGATGCACATTGGGAAAAAACCTCCGGTCATGAAAGAATGGTCTCCTCCTGATCCTGGTTTCCTAAAGTTAAATTTTGACGGTTCGTCTCTTGGCAACCCTGGTATTTCTGGTTTCGGAGGAGTTATTTCAAACCATTACAGTAATCAGCTCTTCACTTATGCCGGACCCCTTGGTATATTAGACTCCACGTCTGCTGAATTGCACGGGCTCCTCTTCGGTCTTCGTATCTTCAGAGATAAATGTAGGGGGCTTCTCCACATTAAAGGTGACTCCAAAGTGGTGATAAGTTTGGTGTGAGAACGCATCTTCTCCTCCGTGGAGGCATTGGGATACATTTAAAGAAATTTTAGATATTACCTCAATTGTTCCTTGTATTTGGTCTCACATTTCGAGATCCGCAAATTCGGCGGCTAATGTGCTTGGCAGGCAGGGAGCTACCCTACAATCACTGGTTGTAAGGGACATGCTCCCTCAAATTTTGTAATTCTCTTTCGTTTTATTAATACATCTTCTTTAAAAAAAATACATTAGTGCCATAATTACATCATATATTCCAACAATTTATAACTTAAACATTAGTAAAAATTAAATCATGTCTTTACTCCCCTTAAACCATTGGAATTCACTTTCGATAAGAAAAGACTTTCCTAGAAAATATAGAAAACCAAATTAATTCGGAATAATAACTTCTAACAAGTCTAGAAAATCTCATTATCCTCAAAAGAACAAGTCTTAAACAAGCTTGTGGGTTTTGGATAAACAATTGGTAGTTTAGGTTCTGTTGAAACAGGCCTTTTTTTTTTTTTTTTTTTTGAGTTAACCGGCCTATGTTTCCCATTGAGCAATGTATACAAAATGAAATGAAATTTGATCTTTTTTCACAGAAGCACTTTGAAGTGGATCCTAAGTTGATAGCTTGTTATCTGCTCCTCAAATTGGAATTAATTTTTTGAAAGACCTTGAACTTTGTTCTTTAGTGTTTTGTCTAAAATCCTTTCAATGACCTGCAGGATGTTGAAAGAATATCTGTATATGATCCAATTGGTTGCATAAGTCTCATGATAGAAACAAAAGCTGGGAGATATACAAAAATGTAGCTCTTTCTATTATTTCTATTATTGCAGTTGTTAATGTGGTAAAAACTCCCACTTCTAAACAAGGCTTGGGGTTTTGTTGATTTATAAGGTTGGACAATAGACATTTGGCTTGTGATTTGGAATAAACAGGGCCTAAACTTTATCAGAGGCAGGTCTGAGCCCAACCTAATTTGTCTGTCTGTTCTGTGCCAAATTCATTCCACAGGCTTATCTGCCTGCATGTTCTATTGGGCGTGGATGTGATGAGGGCTGTTAGTGTGAGTAAAATTCCCACTTCTAAAATGGCTTGAGATTTTGTTGGTTTATAAGGTTGGATAATCACCTCCTAAGTGGCTGGTCATTTGGGGATGAAGCTAGATCCAAACTCTACATTAGTTAATGATCCCAGTTCAGTGAGTCCTTTCTTTTGAAATGAACTGCTGACACCAGTTGTACATTTTGTCTTCATGGACGGAAGAGAAAGGACACTTAGTGGAAATAGAATTAGATGTTTTTGCAATAAATTCTAGAAAATCTTGTAAGCCTTTTCCTAAATTTACTGGATTCATCCGTGTGAAAAATGAACCTGGTTTTTTGACTGTATCTTTGAATTCATCATCCTGTTGAATCCAAGTTTAGGATCCCGGCCATGATCTCTTAGAAATGTTCATAAATTGCAAAATATCAACTCCATTAGTTAAAAAAGGATGCCATTCACATATTAACTGGGAAAGTAGGTGTGCACTTTGAAGAACAAGATACTCCTAGAATCAATGCTAACCGCACTAATATGGTGTATTATTTACAGTGTACTTGCTTACATGCCACAGTAACATGACCCCCCAGCAGCCCCTCCCCCCCCCCCCCCCCCCCACACACACACACACACACACACATGCTGCTCTCTTAGCAAGTATATAGTCTCTTTCATTGAATGGGTGGGTCTTCTTTTTTCATCATACAAGGAGGTTGTGTGCATCTCCCTTTTCTTTCTGGAAGTTCTTTGCTATCAAGTTCATCAAGACTTAGATCATAGCTTAGTACTCTCCAATAAGAAAAAAATTGTCTTTCTTATCAACGATGTAAAGCTGATAAAATGAAAGAGAAGGGTTTCATGGAGGTTCTTTTAACTGAATTTTGGATAATTTGGTGTCACTCCTTAATCTGTCTATCCAATTCATTCATGTTTTTAACAAATTTTGTTAAATGGTACTGATTAACCTTACTTACTTTCCCCAGGTCGTTGATCGTCCATACCTTATTATCTATTCTAAAACTGCAAATATGAATACTGCTAAGTCCAATGTTCTACAAGCACTGGATTGTGGGATTTGCCATGAGGAAGCAGAGGATCCTGTAGTGAGAAAAATCATGATGTAACATTTTCTTACTCTTGCTTCTGTGCAAGAACAAGATTGTCAAAGTTATCAGCTCTTCTCTTTTGACCAACTTGGTTCTTCTATTTATCTTACTTACCTCAGGTCACTGCAAGTGAGCATTGTTTCTGTAAGACAGGTTGCTTGTCCTTCATGTTCAAAGCCTCTTAACTGTTGATTTCACTGCAAAGAAGAGTCCAGAACAAGGTGATTTGACCGTTAAGGGTTTTAAATGTTCAAGTATCCTAAACAAAATTTGTCTTGAAGATTTTCATACTAGCACAAAGATTGAAGCTCTGGTAACTATTGTATCTTGAAAGCTATTTCTGCAAGTATTTTAATGGACATTTTCTCTGGTCATTCGACTCTAGTCTCTCCATATTTTTGTTTCAATTAATTCATTTCTTCCCATCAATCATGTATTGTTAAGTTTTGTGCAGAGGGAGGAGATCAGATTCATGGTTGAAAGTGATGGTACTGCAAAAGGAATGTGCAGCCAGTTCACTTCATTCATGGATTTGATTAACTACTCCCTTCAAAAGGTTCAAGTTGTTATTGATGTTACTGGTCGTGTGAAAACTTTCATATTTATGTTGTTTGCTACGTGGATTGACCTCATTAGTGAATTGACTTCATGTAGTCTGGTGTGAAGTGTGTGTCCAATTAGTTGGGAGTATGACTATGGCTGCAAGAGATTCACTGATGATCCAGACTGATTCTCATCTTTTTCAAAAAAAAACTGATGATCCAGACTGAAAAATCTTTCTTATGAGCTTCAAAGCTGGTGGCGTGGCCCTGAATTAATGTGAGCAATTTAGCTACTGATGTCTGTCCTATTAATGTTACCACTCCACAAATGTGCCCCCTTACTGTTTTATATCATTTGGACTTGTCATAAGTTTATTTTAGTGATTTTGTTGTAATTTGGAGTTGATAACAGGTCTTCTTAATGGACCCTAGGTGGAATCCAGCAGTGGAGCAACAAGCTCAAGATCAAATTCACAAGATAGGACAGTATAAGCCCACGAGGTTATGTCTAGGCTTTTTGTTTTTATTAGTGCTCGTCCTTCTCTTCAGGTAGCATTTTCATTCTTTTTGTGGGTCCTTATAGTTTGTGATTGAAATCACAATTCTAAGGTTGCAGGAAAAGAAACAACTAGTCTTTGAAGGGTAAACTGAAAATATTTCTTTTGAGTAAATATGGCTAGAATGGATTTTGATGTCCTGTTATTCACTAGGACTGTTGGTGGCTCTATCGAGGCTCTGGGCAAATTAACAAAATCTTCTGTATATAGATAGAATTAAGACCTGTGTTGTATGAAATATCAGAATGGTCCTAATTATGTTTGACAGTACTATCCAAGATGATTCTTTATGTTAGCAATGTCTTATAATCATCACTTGAGAGAACAATATAATCTATAGAGACAATACGAATAATACATCCAATTACCCTTCTAAGAATAAACATTGACTTATTAGAGCTACTCAGTTTGAAGAAACTTGTTTGTCTTTACCATTCGATTTCTTCAACTAATCCACATGGATTTATGTGGACCAACCCGTACCTTAAGCTTGATAAGTTGTGGAGACTAATTAACATCTTACCCTTTGGCAATGATCGACCTTGATATATTGACTCTTGTGTTATTAAGGGTAGTGTGGGGATTTCACACTTGTAATCCGATTGGCCTAATTTTCTATTGGCATTGTCGTTGGGGTTTTATTACCTTGACGAGTATTATTATCACCGAAAAGGAGTTGGAGTTGTAACCCGAGATAGGTTAGAGAAAACACATGTAAGTGTGTGTGATTTCTATTTATGCTTACCCTCATTTGGTGTGAAGTTGGTCTCCTTGATAGCCCTGGCCCCTCCCCTTTCAATATACTTTCATTCTCCTCCCTGGTAGATCAACTCTTCTCTCTTGTAAGCTCTCACACCGTCTGTCTTGTTCCCTCTCTCTCAAAGCTTCTCTCTCACATCTGCTCTTTGGACCCCTCTCTGTGTCTTTCTTCTTTTCTGACTCCCTCTTCTCTATCAGTCTATTTTAATTTTTTTCTTTTTTTTTTTCTTCTTCTCGTATTTGTATTAGAGGTTTACTTTGTTGATTAAGTCGTGCTTTTTCATGCTTTAAGAATTCCTTGAGAGATCCAATCTTCGTTTCCTTAGATGCACAATGTGGAGTGAGGGAACTTGACTAGTATGCAATGCAAGGAAAGAAATAGAATGAGTAGTGAAAATTTTAAGGTTAAGGCTTTCTCTTTCACTCTAAAACACTTTCTAGAAGTTTTTTAAGTTTGAGAATAAATGCTCAAAGGTTTTGAAAATAAATATTCATTAACTTCTCTATGTATGGTTTGGTGGGGGTGTTTATAACTTCTCAAAGCTAAACTAGTCATTTTTTGCCCATTTGCAAAAACCAAACTATTGATTGATCGATCACTTAAAGTGATTGATCAATCAATCGAGCATAATGATTCTTTTTGTGTTAGGATGTGACTTATTGATTAATATGTTATCGCTGGTTTTAAAAAGTTAAGGTTATCAGTCATTGCCAAGGGATGATCGATCAATCAAAATTCCTTCTGGTTGTGTAATGCAAGTATGATCGATCGGTGAACTTCCTATGATCGATCATGTTTTATGTCCCTAACTAGCAAGATTCTGTCTGATTGATCAATCGTGTGGGATGATCAATCGTGTGGGATGATCAATCATTCCATGTGAATTTCACTTGCTTGAATAATATTGACCGATCAATTCAAATAGGATGATCAATCAATCCAAATGGGATGATTGACCATGCCTTATAGCATGATATGGCCATGTTCTGGATGATTGATCAATCGACTAAGGTTGATCGATAATGCTTTTATAGTCTTATTCAACACACTCGATGCTAATCGATCATTCCAGTGCCAATTTCTCAAAACTCGAACACGACCTTGATCCCTGATCCCAAAACCCAAACCTGAAAAAACTCAAAACGCCAAAACTTGACCCCAACCTGATCACCATCCCTGCAACCCTGCAACCTGATCACCATCCCTGCAACCCTGTCCCCCATGCTCTTGTAAACCCAACTTACTCTTAACCCATCCTCAGACTGTCCCTGTAAACTTGGCCCATTAACACATTCATTTGACTAACATCAATAATAAGAGTAGATATTCTTCATGGCCAAGACAGATGGTTGGAGGAAGGAATACAAAATGACCGCAGTCTATAGCATATTATTAGAAATCGTTCTCAGTTGTTGCTTGATTTTCTTAGAAAATATAAAATAGATCAAAAGCATCTAGTCTCAAAAACAAACATAACAAAGTCCAAAAATAGGGATATCTAAATGGGACACAGAAGTGTACATGTATTGAATGTCTAAATAGCTTAAATCAGAAACAAATATAGAGTCTTGCACAAATAATAGAGAAATAAAGGCATGATTCTTTGAGTATTGAAAATTCAAAAAACAATGAAATCCAAAATGAGGCACATAGACAAAGGTTACCTAATGGAAGTGGAGATAGACAAACTCAACTAATAAACCATAACCAATATAAGAGAATCTTACAAAATAATAGTTACAAAATAATAGAGAAGTAAAATAATCTTTCTCAAAGTATTGAAAATCAAAGAAGTAAAGAAATCTAAATGAGGAACTGAGACAAAACTTACTCGATGGAAGTAGAGACTAGCACACAGAAATGTAGAGACCCATAAACACGAACAAGAACCTGTGTAGAAGAAAACAATCTTCCAGAGATGCATAGTCTAAAAATCATAAAAGTTGAGAAATCCAAATGAGGAATAGAGATGAAACCAACAAACATGGAAGGAGAGAGCAACAATAAAAATCAATCTTTGCAAATTGAAGAATAATTGAACAACTGAAGATAAAATTTTATTTATCATCTGACTTATTTTGGGATTTGTGTATCACTACTTAAAAGCAATTGAAGAAAAACCAAACGGTCTTTGTATTTCAAGTAGAATAGGAAAACATACAAAGATAAGAGGAACAATTGTCTTTATCCTTCCATTTAAACTTTTTCAATAGACGAATAAACATTAGTAAACCAAATAATGTCATTTGAAACATGAACGAAGGGAAAGAGAGACCAAAGAAAGGGAGAGAAGGAGAGGTAGATACCTACAAATCGCCGAAGGGAAGGAGTGCTCGTTGAAGGGAAGGGGTTTTCTCGTACTCTTCGGAGGGGAGGGGCTTTTCTCGATGGAGTTTTCTCTCACTCGTCTGAAGAAATGAGGATGAAATAGGGCAAAGGGGACGGATGAAATGTTGGAGATCCCAAATGAACCCAACATAATTTCCTCACACTTACTATTTCTTTTCTTTTCTCTCTGAATTCTTTGATTCTTTGAGAGAATTATTTTTAAGTAAAAAACAAAATAGTTTTACACTCCATGATACTACTTTTTTCTTTTGATTCATTTCCTCAAACATTATTCTTGATGAGTTTATATCACCACATTTGCCATACATCTCCACAATGGTAGTCCCAATTGCCCCATCAAGTAGGAACATGGTTTTGATCACCCTGGCATGAGACCAACTTGACCTTTCCACTACAGTTGAGACTGATCAAGCTTGTATAAGGCTTGAAATTGTAACTGAACTAGGCTTCTCCACTGATAGTATCATCTCTATGAAGAGTCTCATGGCTTCATCATGCATACCACATTGGGCCACGCCTTGGATCATTATACTTCAAGAGATCAAAATCCTTTGCCCAATTTCTTGAAACATATTTCAAGAAAAATCAACCTTTTCACATTTTGAATATCCACTCAATAAGGAATACCACACAAGTATGCTAATATCAAGCCCCATTTGAAGTACAATAGATAGGATGCATTTTAACCGAATTGCTTCACCAAGATTTTGACACACTTGAAGGAGATCCGCTAATGTCACAGCATCTACCCCAAACCCCGCTCTATGCATCAAATTTAATAAATGCAACCCTTTTGCATACCTCTCATCATGAGCTAATCTAGAGGAGAATTTCTAGGGACATTGTTGTTGTGATGCTTGTTGTTGAAGACCTCATAAGCAAAGTCAATATCAAGACATTTACAATACATATCGATTAGGGAATTATCTACAAATGTATCAGATTAAACCTCTCGATATTTCTAGGCCGTGGATTGACATGTCTTGATCTTTATTTTCAGTATAACTACAAGCTTGAAGAATGTAATTATGGCAACCCCATCGAGGTTCACAACACCTAGTGAACGTATCTCTCTAAACAACCTAAATGCTTCTTGAGGTTTCTCTTGCAACTTGAGTAGCAATGATGATGGATTGGTTCGATATAGGGTGTTTATATTATAGTGAACGTATCTCCTAAGGTTTCTCATGCAACTTGAGTAGCAATGATGACAGATGGCCTTTCATGCTTTTTTTATTTTTTTGAAAATAATCAGGGTTTAAGTAAAAATTTATAAAAGGACAAAAATACCCCTCAATACTCAAAATTACGTATCTCCTAAAATACATGTCTAAATTGAATGAAAGTTTATTAGAGATAAAATAAGACATTTTCTATCTAATAACCATACTATAAGAGAAAAATGTAATGATGAAAATATGGAAAATGACTAAAATACCTCTAGACTTATATTTAACATTTATAGCAAGAGATACATAAGAAGTTAATTGAAGGGAGGTCCATCAGCATAGATAGTGTGATTAAAGCCTGTTTCACAATACATTTGCTTCGGCCACCACCAATGGGAGGCTGTACCTATTTCCCACCTCCATTTGCAAACACTCGAAGTTATTCTCTACCTTTACAATTTCTACTCCTTAGAGAATCATTTCATAGATGCCTCCAGTAGTTGGATGACTTAAACTTAATGTTGATGAGGGTTCTATAGGCAATCCATGCTCAACTGGTATTGGTACATAGATCAAAGATTTCTCTTCTAGATGCTCCTCGTTTTTCTAAGGCCCCTTCAGTGTGTGTGACTTATTCAAAGCAAAAAGCCTGGCCTTTTTCAAAGAATTGAGATCTTTTTTAAGCACTTCTACCACCATTGATTGTAGAAGGGGATTCATTTAATGTCATTGGCTGGATGAAGAGAAACTCTTCCTCTCCTTGGAGGATCTCTTACATATTTGATGAAATTATTGATATTTTCTCCCACATAAATGCACAATGGAGGTATGCACTAGCAATAGTATTTCAGATACTTCCGCTAGAGAGGATATTGAAAGATCTTCTCTCTTTTTAGGAAACTCTTCCTATTCTATTTAAGGTTTGTGGATTTCCTCTCCCTCTTCTATGTATTTGATTACCTCTTAAAGCAATAAAAGCCCAAAATTTTCACCTTCTAAAAAAAAAAAAAAAAAAAAAAAAAGATAGAAAGTCTAGAATAGACACAAATTAAATGCACACATATTAGAACCCTTAAAATGGTGTCAATATCTAAGATAGTACAATTTTATCATTGAAGATGGTGTGAACATATTTGATAGAGGTAAAATGTAGCGAGAAAGCTTTCTACAGTACTGGTTGGATGACTTATGAGAAAACAGAATGAAAACTGATTGAAAGAGGACTTGTATAGTTGATATAAAGCTTTTAGAATGTTGTGGTTAGGAGTGTATGACCTTTCAGTGAGAATTGTCTACATCTATAAAGGATTTATGTGTTGACTCTTTGAGAATTTACCAAACGGTTGGGGTGTTTAAATTGAGAGTTGCTGCTTTATTTTTAGTTGGCAGCCGATGCATTATAACTTGAGCGTTATGTTAATATACTGATTTTGCCCTATATTCTGCTTTGTAGGAAGCTACAATGCATTTGTTGCATCAGAGCAAAAAAAAAGAGGGCAAAGTGGTGTGGCTTTCGTAGTTTCATATACAGTTGAAGGAAATTGTTCCACTGGTAACTCTGCCCATGGTATTAACTTATGGCCAGGTGAAAACATCAGCATAAGCAACATCCCTTGTGGTTCTTTTTATATTACCTCTTCTTTTGGTAGTTCTAAGAACTTCCACGTAAATGCATGACCTGATGATTACAGTTGGGACTATCTAGCTATCCTTGTATGACCAATTTAGCTAGCTATGTTTTGGTAAAGGAATATTCTTGCAAAAAGAGATTTGGAGCAGGGGTCACTGGGCTATTTTAACAAGCTAGTGTTGCTTTGGCTTTTGATATTGGGCCTCAATTGTTTTGCTATAACAACTATGGACACAAAGGAATATAAGTGATAGCTTATTGGCTTAATTATTTGCTACATCGTGTGTTCTTACATGCATTATTACCTGTGCTTCATTATCCTTCCAAGAGAAAGGATCCTTTGCCTTGGTTCCAATCATTATAAGATGGATGCATCTAATAAGACACTCTTTAGGATCTCAGGTAGGATTAACTTGTAACAGAGCTCGAACCTTCTTCATCATCATTATCATTTTTATTTTTTTTCATGTTCTCATGGATTAAAGCATTTCCCATACATGTTATGTTCCTGTATTTTCATTGATGACCAATTAGGATTTACTTGCATACATAATATTAAGGCTCTAAATCTATTGATGGCATCTAGTTGGATTAACTCGTAATTGAACTTGAATTTTCTTTTCTTTGTGTCCACATAGTGTAAAACCTTTCCCTTGCAAGATCATGTTGTCGTGTTCTTGTTGATGGTCAATGTGGATATTCTTGCTTAATCTTACTACGGCTCTAAAATAACTTGTGTTGTAGTAGATGATGTTGTCCTTTTTCCCATTTGATGTGTTGTAATTATAGTTGATTGTGAAATTTTGTTTTGAGGCTTTTATAGTTGTTCTATATGTAGGTGAGAAAATGTCGACTGCCATTGATATTGGAGTTGGAAGTGACTCCACAAAATGTTTTGAGCCAAGAAGGTTGTTGATCGACAAGAATGAGTATTATAAGAAAATCCATATGTTTATTTTCAAATTCATATGTTTATACATTTAGGGGAGATATGAAATCAATATGTAACTACTAGCATTATACTTTGAAGGCTTGAAACATATGGATGCCAGTTCTCTCTTGTGTTTGCATGTACTCTTGTGCAACCTTTGCTCTGTATGTTGCATGTAATAGTTTATGTTAATGTTTTGTAACATATAAATTTTTACTAGCAAGGGAAACAAGCTTGTTAGGGATACAAGAAAGCTGAAAGACATATTGGCAAGTGAGAAGGTTAGATGGAGCTTGGGTATTGCAAGATTGAAGTTGGCAAAAAAGCAGGAGTACTGCCTATTTTTTACTAGATTTGGGAAGTGCAACAAGGAAAATAGGAAGTGTCCATATATTCATGATCCAACTAAGAGTGTAGTGTGTACAAAATTGCTTAAGGGCGTATGTTTGGGTCTTAATTGCAAGTAGACTCATAAGGTAGGATACTTATTTTTTAGGCAATTTGGTCAATGATAGACAAGCCTTCCACCGCCTATTCTGGTCATGGGTGTACATAAGATTGGAAGTCCAATAAATGTATGTCCAAAATCTTGAATATGCTCTATTGTGCCCATAGTTTCCCTATAGTTGGTCTCATTAAATTCTAAAATGAAGGTTGATAGTGTGTTTATTGTCTGCTTGATAACCATTGAGTAGATTCTTAGGTCGTGTTGTCACGATGTTCTGTCTCATCTCTCCTCTCCACACTCACTCACCTACTTAAACCCTTAAAATCATGGGCCTAGAATCTTGATGCAGAAGATGTTGTGTAGATTTACTAAAAGCTACTCAGTACCTTATATATGTTTTTCTTTGTTGGGAATTTTCAATTTATTTTCCTTGGTGACTTGTGTGATGAGTTTTATTTTGTAGTTCATTACAGAAAGAATGCAAGATTGCTCTTATTTTTTGCAAGATAAGTAAGCACTATCCATTGCTTCATATTGTGTGCCAATCATTGTTGAAGTTTCAATATGCAGGCTAGTTTGAAACTTTCTTTACAGGGTTATGTACAAATGAGAATTGTCCATATTAGGCATGTAAATGTAAACCCCAGGTCTACTGTTTGTGAAGGTTTCCTTAGGGGCTTTGGTGCTGGTGGCAAAGTTCATAATAAGCTTAAACAAAGTCGTGACAATCAAAAACCTCATGTGTAAAGAAAGTAACCACTAAGGAAACCTTCACAAACAATAGCCACGAGGTTTACATTTACATGCCTATACGGACGATTCCCATATGCACATAACCCTGTAAAGAAAGTGTCAAACTAGCTTGCATATAGAAACTTCAACAATGACTGAGATACAATATGAAGTAGTGGACAATGCTTACTTATCTTGCAAAAAATAAGAGCAATCTTGCATTCTTTCTGGAATGACCTACAAAACAGAACTCATTACACAAGATACCAAGGAAAATAAATTGATAATTTTCGACAAAGCAAAACAGATATAAGGCACTGAGTAGCTTTCAGTATATCTACACAACATCTCCTGCATCAAGATTCTAGACCCATGATTTTAAGGGTTTAAGTAGGTGAGTGAGTGTGGAGAGGAGAGATGAGAGAGAACATCGTGACAACACGACCTAAGAATCTACTCAATGGTTATCAAGCAGACAATAAACACACTATCAACCTTCATTTTAGAATTTAATGATACGAACTATAGGGAAACTACGGGTACAATGGAGCATATTCAAGATTTTGGACATACATTTATTGGACTTCCAATCTTATGTACACCCATGACCAGAATAGGCGGTGGAAGGCTTGTCTATCATTGACCAAATTGCCTAAAATATAAGTATCCTACCTTATGGGTCAACTTGCAATTAAGACCCAAACACACGCCCTTAAGAAATTTTGTGCACACTACAATCTTATTTGGATCATGAATATATGGACACTCCCTATTTTCCTTGTTGCACTTCCCAAATTTAGTAAAAAATAGGCAGTACTCTTGCTTTTTTGCCAACTTCAATCTTGCGGTATCCAAGCTCCATTTGACCTTCTCACTTGCCAATATGTCTTTTAGCTTTCTTGTATCCTTAACAAGCTTGTTTCCCTTGCCAGTATGAATTTATATGTTACAAAATATTAATTTACATAAACTATTACATGCAGCATATAAAGCAAAGGTTGTACAAGAGTACATGCAAACACATGAGAGAACTGACATCCATATGTTTCAAGCTTTCATAGTATAATGGCAATAGTTACATATTGATTTCATATCTCTCTCATAAATTTGTAAACATATGAATTTGAAAGTAAACATATAGATTTTCTTCAGATACTCATCCTTGCCGATCAACAACCTTCTTGACACAACATTTTGTGAAGTCACTTCCAACTCCAATATCAATGGTAGTTGACATTTTCTCGCCTGCATATAGAACAACTTTAAAAGCCTCGAAACTAAATTTCACAATCAGCTACTTCAATCACAAAACATCAAATGGTAAAACAGAGGACAACATCTTCTTCAATGCAAGTTATTTTAGAGCCTTAGTATGATTAAGCAAGAATATCCACATTGACCATCAACAAGGACACAACAACATGATCTTCCAAGGGAAATGTTTTACACTATGAGGACACAAAGAAAAGAAAATACAAGTTCTATTATGAGTTAATCCCAGTCGATGCCATGGGCAGATTTAGAGCCGTAGTATGATTTATACAAGTAAATCCAAATTGGCCATCAATGAAAATACAGGAACATAACATGTTTAGGAAATTCTTTAATCCATGAGGACATGAAAAAAAGAAGAAGAAGAAGATGATAATGATGATGAAGAAGCTTCGAGCTTTGTTACAAGTTAATCCTTCCTGAGATCCTATCAAGTTTCTTATTAGATGCATCCATCTTATAATGATCGGAACCAAGGCAAAAAATCTTCTCCTGGAAAGACAATGAAACTCATGTAATAATGCATGCAAGAAAACATGGTGTAGCAAATAATTAAGCTCATAAGCTATCACTTATATTCCTTTGTGTCCATAGCTGTTATAGTAAAACAGTTGAGGCCCAATATCAAAAGCCAAAGCCACACAAGCTTGTTAAAATAGCCCAGTAATCCCTGCTCCAAATTTCTTTTTGCAGGAATATTCCTTTACCAAAACACAACTAGCTAAATTGGTCATACAAGGATAGCTAGATAACCTTTTAAAAAGGATAGCTGGATAGCGCTTGGGCCTACTCTCAACCCCAGATAGGCCATGCTAACCCATTCATAGTCCCAACTGTAATCCTCAGGTCATGCATTTATGTGGAAGTTCTTAGAACCACCAAAAGAAGTGGTTATATAAATAGATCCACAAGGAATGTTGCTTATGCTGATGCTTTCACCTGGCCGTATATTAATACTATGGACAGAGTTATCGGTGGTACAGTTTCCTTCAACAGTATATGACATACAAAAGCCACACCACTCTGCCCTATCTTTTTCTGGTCTGATGCAGTAAATGCATTGTAGCTTCCTACAAAGCAGAATATAGGGCAAAATCAATATAGTAACATAATACTCTCAATCTATTATGCAAATATGAATAGGCTGCCAACTAAAAATAAAGCAACAACTCTCAATTTAATCATCCCAAAGTGATAACTTAGCAAGACCCATCTCCGTTTGGTAAATTCTCTAAGAGTCAACATATAAATCCTTTATAGATGTAACAATTCTCTCTAAAAGGTCATACACTCCTAACCACAACATTCTAAGAGCTTTATATCAACTATACAAGTCGTCTTTCAATAAGCTTTCATTCTATTTTTCTCATAAGTCATCCAACCAGTACTCCAGATAGCTTTCTTAATGCTACACTTCACCTCTATCAAATATGTTCACTCCATCTTGAATGATAAAATTGTACTATCTCAGATATTGACACCATTTTAAGGGTTCTAATATGTGTGCATTTAATTTGTGTCTATTCCAAACTTTTCACCTTCTTTTTTTCAAAAGGTGATTTTTTTTGGCTTCTAATTATTTAAGAGGTAATTAAATACATACTAAAGGGAGAGGAAATCCACAAACATTAAAAGTAATAGGAAGAGTTTCCTACAAAGAGAGAAGATCTTGCTATATCCTCTCTAGCTGAAGTATCTGAAATACCATTGTTAGTGCATGCCTCCATTGTGCATTTATGTGGGAGCAAATATCAATAATTTCATCAAATATGTGAGAGATCCTCCAAGGAGAGGAAGAGTTTCTCTTCATCCAGCTAATGACATTAAGGGTTAGTCAACAAAACAAAAATTTGAAGTTCATCTTCATCTCCTGATTCAAATTCATTTCATTCATCTACATGAACATCATCTTCGAACTTGGTGTTAGTGTGGACGACTTCATGTGCACTGGTGTTACAGTCCCAGGTCATGGATCGAGTAACACGGCGTGGGATTTGTGAATCCAGCACTGGTACTGAGTTGCTGGACTCGGTAAGGAGGGTTAAAGATCCCTTCTTTGACTAATCTCCCACCTGTGATCAGTCTCCCTTTTTATGAACCCACTCTAGTGCCAAAGTTATAGCTAGAATGGAAATAATTCACGTGGAGAGATAATGGAAGAAATACCTTTTCTTGCACACGTAAATAAGGGTTTCAACCCTGATTTGGTTGCTACTCATGCTAGGATTGAAGTCCTAGCTTATGTGTAGCCCTTGGCTCACCTTGGTAGACGTTGATGCTAGGTTTCAATGATGCTTCCAAGCTAGGAAGGTATGCACCAGATCTTCACGTGGAAAAACCAGAAAATCCTTCCTTTTTCTGCTCGTCCAGAGGGTTAGAACCCTTGCTGATTGTTGACGCTGAGAAGGAGGAAAGACCTTCTCTTTGGGCTCGGAAAAGGGGCAGGAAGCTCCTCTTCCTATTATGGATGATGAAGGATGAAGATGGACGAATTTGGATGAGGATGGAGGGTGAAGGATAGGTTGGATTTTTGGAGTAAACCCTTAACTCGAAATCAAGAGGTGATCTCAGCCTATTTACACTAGGTTATTCTAAAATCTCAAAGCTTACCTATTTCATTCATTCTCTTCCTTTAAATAGATCACGTCATGAAGTTTTAGGGTTAGGGTTACAATAATTCCCATAATGCTCCTACATATAAAAGTAATTAGAAATAACTCCTACTTAAAACGATATAAGAAATAAATCCTACTCAAAGTAATATAAGAAATAAATTCTATTGAGTGAGTTATTGTTGCCTCCTTCGTTGTGTGACTCAGTGTGCTATTGAGTTCACAATATCTGCCTCCCCCTAGAGAAAGAGCTTGTCCTCATGCTCAAAAGTTGGGTAGACTTGTTTGAAGATGTCCACACGTTCCCATGTTGCCGCATCGGGGTCAGTGTCCGTCCACTGAACGAGAATCTCCCAATGGTCATTGGTCAGCCGAGCGTGTAACACCGCAGCTGGGGTAAGAATAACCTCGCAATTATCAACCGGTGGTAGGAACAGAGTGGATGTAGGCTGCGACCTGGAATGTGGCTTCAAAAGAGGGTCATGAAACACATCATGAAGTTTTGCCGTGTCTGGTAATTGGAGCTGATAGGCGACTGGTCCCACTCGTCGAAGAATGGGAAACGGCCCAAAAAATTTGGGAGAGAGCTTATGATGTGGAGGTCTCGTAAGAGACTACTGACGGTAGGGCTGGAGCCGTAGCCACACATAATCCCCAACCTCAAAAGAGACCTCACGGTGGCCTTTGTTGTAGACATTCTTCATCCGAACTTGGGTGTGTCATAGCCGTTCTGTGATATTCTGTAGCAGCAGATCCCGGTCCATGAGTGCCTGATCAATCGCGTCCACGCGGGTGGACCCTGGGTTGTACGAGAGAAGGTGAGATGGATCCCGGCCATATATAACCCGAAAATGAGTAGATTGCAAGGCAGAGTGGAACGAAGTGTTGTAATAGTACTTGGCCCACAAAATCCATTGAACCCATTGTCGTGGACGATCACCCACCAAGCACCGTAGATACATCTCGATGGTGTGGTTCACCACCTCTGCCTACCCGTCTGTCTGCGGATGATAGGTGGAGGAGAACTTCAATTTAGTCCCACTCAAGCGAAAAAGTTTTCGCCAAAAGGTGCTCATGAAAACTGCATCTCGGTCACTCACAATGGATTCTGGAAAAACATGTAAGTGGACTATCTGCTCCAGGAAAGTCTGAGCAACCCGTGTTGTTGTATAAGGATGAGCCAGTGGTATAAAATGTCCATACTTGGAGAAACTATCAACCATCACAAAAAGTACAGATTTATCGGAGGACAGGGGTAGACCTTCCACAAAATCCATTGAAATGTCGGCCCAAACCTGCATAGGAAGGGCTAGAGGCTGGAGAAGACCGGCTGGATTCAATTGCTCGGCTTTGTTGCACTGGCAGACCTGACAGTTCCCCACATAAGTCTCAATAGAGGGCTTGATGGCTTGCCAGTAAAAATCAGCTTGAATTCTGTGTAAGGTCTTTTGTATCCCCTCGTGTGTACTGTCATGGTAGGCCAAGAGAATAGCTGGGAATAACTCAGACTCAGGTGGAAGGAAAAACCACTGCTTGTAATAAATAAGTGAATCCTGGATGGACTACTTCGAAGTCATTGTCCCTTTCAAAATCTTCTGTTGCAGTTCCAACAGTGCAGGGTCAGTGGCATGTGCATCTCTCACCAAGTCCAGGATGAGAAATCTTGGTTGGCTGACCAAATAGACCGACTGTTGATCCTCAAAACACCGCGACAAGGCATCTATCGCCTTATTCAATCTCCCCGCAAGATATTCTACCGAGAAGTCAAACCCCAACAACTTACTGATCCAGTGCTGTCGTGGTGACGTCGTCAAATGCTGTTCTAGTAGAAATTTAAGGCTATAGTGATCCGTGCGTATGAGAAAAGCCCGGCCCCATAGATAACGCCTCCAATGTTGAACCACCTTGGCCAACCCAATCAATTCGCTCCATAGGCTGCCAGCTTGTGATGGCGGACTACCAACTGTCTGTTAAAATACGCAATAGAATGGCCCTAATGCCCATGCTTGAAGTGTCGCACTCTACCACGAACAATTTGTCAAAGTTGGGAAGTTGTAATACTGGTGCGGATGCGAGAGTAGATTTTAGTGCTGTAAATGACTTGGTGGCCTCCTCATTCCAAATACAGGAATTTTTCTTGAGCAGACTGGTCAATGGTGCTGCCACCGGCCCATAGTTCTGAATAAATTTACGGTAGTAGCCCGCAAGACCCAAAAAACCCCGTAATGCAGAACAAGACTGTGGCTGTGGCCACTCATGAATAACTCGGATCTTCTCGGGATCCACTGTAACCCCCTCATGTGAGATAATGTGTCCCAGATATGCCATATGTGAAGCCACAAAAGAACACTTGGAATGTTATAAATAGAGCTGATGTGCTCGTAACAAGTCAAAAGCAATCCTCAAGTGTGCCAAGTGCTCCTCAACCGACTTGCTATATATAAGAATATCATCGAAAAACACAAGAACAAATTTTCGAAGATAGGGGCTAAATACCTCGTTCATCAAAGCTTGAAAAGTGGAGGGTGCATTGGATAACCCGAACGGCATTACGACGAACTCAAAGTGGCCATGATGCGTACGGAACGTTATCTTCTCGATATCAAAGGGGTGCATCTAGACCTGATGGTATCCCGAACGGAGGTCGAGTTTAGTGAATAACCATGACCCATGTAACTCATCCAGGAGCTCATCCACTACCGGAATCAGAAACTTGTCTTTCACTGTTGGCACATTCAGCTTCTGATAATCCACGCAGAATCTCCATGTCCCATCATGTTTCTTCACAAGTAAGACGGTGAAGAGAACGGGGAGTGACTAGGATGAATAAGACCCTGTTTCAACATCTTCTGGCACTGACGCTCTATCTCGTCCTTCTGAAGGTGTGGGTAATGGTACGGTCGCACGACCACGACCTCAGACCTTGGTTTCAGACAAATCATGTGGTCACAGTGCCTCAGGGGAGGCAATCCCAAAGGCTCCTGGAAGAGGTCAGAGAACTCAACTAGACCATCACTAGTACTGTCAGGTTGTTCCTGTGTTTGCAAAGTGTGCATGCGGTGGGCCTTGTCCCCCTGACAGCCCTGTAAGAGCACCCGACTCCCGACCAAATCAAAACTCATGGTTAAAGCCGAAAAATCCCATAGAATGGGTCCCAACGTTTGTAACCATTTAATGCCTAATACCATATCAAAACCCGCCAGGGGAATAAAAAAAATTCAGCATTAAACGAAGTAGAGCCAATGGAAAAAGTTATTGCCTTACTAATCCCATAGCTAGGGACCTCCTCGCCATTGGCCACTGAGACGGTGGTTGTCGGATGAGGGTGTATCCGGAGCTGGAGGTATTGTGCGGCTATTAAACTCAAAAAATTGTGTGTACTCACTGAGTCGACTAGTCCCACCAATTCTTGGTCGATGACATGAGCTTGAACTTGCATTATTAGGCGATTTCTGCCCAGTAATAGCATGCGAGGATATCTCTATGATTCCTCCTCGATAATATCGTCTGGCTCTTTTGGATCCTCTGAATCCGCCACCTCGAGCCAAAACAATCATTTACATTGGTGCCCCACCCGATACTTCTCATCGCAGTTATAACATAAATTTTTGGTCCGCCGTTCTACACTTGGTAATTTTTTGATAAAGTTAGGTAGGGGATTCTAGGGTGGGAATCGGCTACACGAGTTGTAGTCGGAGTGTGTTTAGAGGATGGTGCTGCTGGAGATGCTCCCTGAGATGAAGTATAGTGACGCCCTTGCCACGTGGAGGAAGTGTTCCTCTCACCCGACCAACTTGGCTTATGTTGCTGCAATTGTTATCGTTGTTCCATTGCTCGGGCCATATCATTGCATGAGCTAAATCCGTAGGCATAAGGAGTTCCACCTCTAGACGTAGATACTCATTGAGACCTGCTGTGAATAGGGAAACCTGTTGGTCAACCAATACCCTCTCACTAGCACGAGCCAACTTTTCCTGGAACAGTTTTTGATATTGTTCCATAGAACCAGTTTGTTGCAATAGGACTAACTCCCCCAAGGGGTTGCTGTTGGTGGGAGGGCCAAATCTAACTGTGCATAGATTTTTAAATTCTCTCCAATTCATCCCTGGTCTCTTTTTTCTACTTGAGTAACCCATAACATGGCTTCATCTGTCATATGGAAAGAGGCTAGTTGCACCTTATCCCATTCAGTAATCCCTTGGTTTAATTTTTTTTTTCACATCTATGCAACCAAATTAAGGGATCAACTGAACCATTGAAAGAGGGAAACTCTAACTTGGTGTACCTTGGAATTGTGCCTCCATGCCAGGGTCCTTGGACAGTAGTGCGCCCAGGCCACTGCTCCCCTCTTCTGTGATATGGTTGAACAACCTCTCTCGCCTCTGGGCTCTGATGTCTCTCTGCCCTAAGCTCAGTTAGCATGCTGATGACTCGACTCATCTCTTCTTCCAAACCACAAACCTTCCCCAACACTGGTTGTGCTGTTTCAAGGCTATCTTCTATCTTTTGTATCCTGATTTAGATTTCGTCATTGCTGAGTGTATCCCCCATGTTACCCGGCTCTGATACCACGTTGTTATGGTCCCTGTCATGGATCGAGTAACACGGCGTGGGATTTGTGAATCCAACACTGGTAGTGAGTTGCTGGACTCAGTAAGGAGGGTTAAAGATCCCTTCTTTGACTAATCTTCCACTTGTGATCAGTCTCCCTTTTTATGAACCCACTCTAGTGCTAAAGTTATAGCTAGAATGGAAATAATTCACATGGAGAGATAATGGAAGAAGTACCTTTTCTTGCTCACGCAAATCAGGGTTTTGGTTGCTGCTCGTGCTAGGATTGATGTCCTAGCTTATGTGTAGCCCTTGGCTCACCTTGGTAGACATTGATGCTAGGTTTCAGTGATGCTTCCAAGCTAGGAAGGGATGCACCAGATCTTCACGTGGAAGAACCAAAAAATCCTTCCTTTTTCTGCTCGTCAAGAGGGTTTGAACCCTTGCTGATTGTTGACGCTAAGAAGGAGGGAAGACCCTCTCTTTGGGCTCGGAAAAGGGGCAGGAATCTCCTCTTCCTATTATGGATGACGAAGGATGAAGATGGACAAATTTGGATGAGAGGTTGGATTTTTGGAGTAAACCCTTAACTCGAGATCAAGAGGTGATCTCAGCCAGTTTACACTAGGTTATTCTAAAATCTCAAAGCTTGCCTATTTCATTCATTCTCTTCCTTTAAATAGATCACGTCATGGAGTTTTAGGGTTAGGGTAACAATAATTCCCATAACGCCCCTACATATAAAAGTAATTAGAAATAACTCCTACTTAAAACAATATATGAAATAAATCCTACTCAAAGTAATATAAGAAATAAATCCTATTGGGTGAGTTGTTGTTGTCCACAACTTGTAAATAGTTTCTAGTGCCCCAACACAAGAAAAATATTAAAAGCAAGAGAATCCCTAACAATATTCTTAATTAAAACTTAATCCTTAAACCCAAAATTAGGTAAAACATGTATTATTACTACACGAATAAGTAATTTAATGTATAATTAAAATATATTAATATACTAATTAATTAAATTATATATTATATTATTTAATGATTGCATTTTATTGCACATTAATACAGTAATTACGTGAGGCAATGAAATATGCACATGATTGATTATAAAAACAAATAAATAACGTTATTAATAACATAAACGAATTTACTAAGTTTAATTATTAATTTATTAATAACATATGATATACTTTAACCTAAAAAGGAACGATTAAACAAAAAAAAAATTGATCTAATCATAACTTTAACACTCTATATATTTGTAAGTGTTATTAATTAATAATATGTTTTCGTTAAATTTAAAACCATTGATTTTATTAAATAGAAAATAGATTAATTAAACCAATATAATTGATTAAATTCTTGATTTAACAATATCTTAATTACCACTATTAAATCAGTAATATAATACAATAATTAAAAAATAAAAATAATGAATAATTAAAGAATTATTTTATTAATAATAGAACATGGCCTTTTTACGTGGTATTATTTAATAATATATTTCCACAAAATTGAAAATAATTAATTGATCAAATTTATATTGTAACTATATTTTATTTACGAGACTTAAATATCTAGTTTAATATAGTAATAAAATTTAATAAAAATAATATATAAATAAATATGCAACTTCATTAGGAACCTAAGAAAGATTATTCTAATACTGAGTTTGTGTCTTTAATATTAAAATCATCAAATTACAAGTTTAGTACATAAGAACAACACATGTTCAAAGGCAATAAGATACAATCATTATTTATCATTCCACATGCAAGTCACTATGTCATCTCGAAATTGTGTGGCTCTTGTTGATTCTAATGCACGCTGCCTCTGAAAGCTTGTTGATTGGGTATCCTCTTCACAAGACCATCGCTATCATCGCTGTTTGTATCATCCGTTGGACCTAATTGGACCTCAGCACTTCCTCCGCTGAACTCGTCATCCGAATCATCATCTTCCAATTCAAATATATCATTGTAATCCTCTCCACGTAGTGCCTTTTGTAAATACAACGGACCATTAATCCCACAAGAACGTAGTACACTTCTATCGCAATGCCATAGATAGTATCTTCCTATGATGTCAATAATACATGTCAATCCAATAGAAGTTACAACCCTTTCTTCATTTGTCATAATAGCCTCGGAAATCTGCAAATTTAATCTTCATAAAATACATAAACAAAAATAAACATCAATCTTCAATCATAACATATTTATCCATACTCAACAATCATATTCATAGCCATGAAAATCTTTAATTTACCACATCCATACTCATCCACCATATTCATCCACATAATATATTAACAACAATCATATAAAATAAAAATATTAACCATACTGATAAGTCTTGCAATGTCATAATTCAAACATCGTCATTAATACATAACAATCTTCCCAAAGAAGATAGTGTATTTAAAACGCATTACAAATATTTTCTTGCACAATATATAAGCCACCCGACCCGCTCTTCCACTGTCATCATTTTAAACATGGCCTTCTTACTTGGTGTATCCAGCCATTCAGAAGCGCAATACTTCATGTCGTCCGACAGGTATGGGATTTCCCTGAGGGCATTGACACAATCTTTTTCGATATCGTCCTCGTTCGGCTTCATAACATTATTCAATGCCTGACGATACGATTAACTACATCAATGAATTTACTACTGTCACCAGTGGGCAATTCGCTTCTTTTTCTACGACAACTTGAAGATGATCTGTTACTACTTCGAGATTGCTCAGCTGTCGACTCATTTTCGTTAATGAATTGTGATGGAGTTTCCCTAACTACATCGACATCCTAGGGCTCGTCCATCAGGATAGGATCCGACTCATGGATGAGTTCATTGCCCAAATCTATAGGAGTTATACTAGCAGTCCCCATGGCTATTGAGTTTCCCACTACCAAAGCCAATTTGTCATAAATGGGCAGCTTTGTTGTCTATACTTTTCAGCATCTCTATGCTCCTACAAGATTAAAATATCCTTTAGACGACTTGGAATAGAGTTCTAGTAATGTGGAAAATATACAAAATATTTTACAGTATATAATGATTTACAGACCTTTATGTAGTCTTGCCATACAGAATGACATGCAGTAACTTGCTGTGAAGTTGCATCCCAATCGAACCCACTAGTCTTGAGACAACTTGTTACCGTTTGGTATGTTTTCTTCCATGATCTTGTTCAATTCTTGAGTTGCTCAACAAATTTTTATTGTCTACATCTTCATTGAACTTATTGACATAGTCCATATATACCTCATGCTTCCAAACCCCATTGGGCAACTTGTTCCCTATATTGACCTGATCAACCAAGAGATCGAGCATTTTGCTGTGTTCTTTGAAGTTCCAAATGTCATATGATCGAGTAGTTGGTTGTCTTCTTACAACCATTTATAATCTAAATCCGTGATGATTCTCATGGAAAAAATGTTATTCACAATGTGAGACATCTGCCAAAACGGATGTGTAATCTTATCTCAGTAGGGTAGTTTGATGATGAAGATCATAATGTGACTTTTAATGGTGCTTTTTGGAAAGTCACTAAGGGAGCCATGGTTGTTGCATGAAGAGTTAAAAGTGGAACTCTTTACATTACTTCCAGTTGTAGAGACACGATTGCAATTGCCGATGTTGTTATTGATTCTGATTTGTGGCATTATAGGCTCGATCACATAAGCAAGAAGGGAGTGATATTGCTTTAGTTCAAAGGGAAGCTACCAGAGTTGAAAACTATAATCAATAATTTATGTGAAGGCTGTTAGGAATTAGATGCCCTAATTCCAAACTAACGAGAGAAATAATAATAAATGCGGAAGAAGGGAAAACCAAGCATGGAAAAGCACAACAAGATTTATATAGGTTTACCTTAAGGTGAGACTACGTCTTGTCTTCCACCGCTGCAGTAATCCACTATGAAGATGAAGTAGTTTACAAGAGAAATCACACACTTACAAGTGTTTCCCTCTAACCTCTCGGGCTGCAACTTGAGATGCTCCTCGAATTAAAATCATAAAACACTAATAGCGGCACCCTCATATTTAAAGAGAAAGCAAGGGTAACTACATTACAAGAGTGAAATTCTCAAACTGCCCTTAATGAAAAAACAATCATTATATCGTAAGGCATTAATTAGGCTCCACAACTCAGCATAAGGCGCTAATTAGGCTCCACAATCTACCAATTGGAGATTAATCTATCATCAATATCACCTCTACAACGGCAATAACTTCTCATTCCTCAGAGAGAAGTCCAACTGAAGTTCCACACAACTTCATCTGGGACATCAAAAGCCTGTCATTTTTTAAGCTTTACCTTACTAGTTCCAAACAAAGTAGATGTTCTAGGAATTATTGCCTCTTGAGTAGGAGAGTTTGCGGTATCTTCCACTTCATTAGTACCATCTTCAAGGGAAGTAGCTATCTCCCAAGTTTGATACGGTAGGTCCCTTACCCAAATTCATTCACCTCTTTTTGGCTATAGTACAACAAGACCCACTTGTACGATCATTCCCAATGAGAAAATGTAAGTCATCATAATTCAGAATAGGCTTATATCGATAGTGTTTTGCATCTGAATGGGCCTACACATTTAACAAATTATAAACAAAATTAGTAAACAAAGGTTATTTAAAACATAAAAAAAAACAAAATATGTATGAACATACCTTTATGTAATTGTCCCACACTTGTGAAGTTGCTTCAAACATCATGGTTGATTGATTAAAACCAAATCCACTACCATTATTATGATGAAGTTCTTGAAGTGTAAAAAAATTCTTCTTCAATGTCTTTAGATGATTTTTAATGTGTTGGATAGATATATATTGCAAGCCATAAAATGATCCAAATTTTCGTGATTGATGTCAAATACAAAGTCAACCATCAATTTCTCCAATTCATAGATTTTATGCTCACAACCCTACAAAGAATACAAATAAGCAAGATGTCCAACGCTGGCGGAGTTTGGTCGAACACCTAATTTGACAAGATTTCAGTAATTTTTTCAACATCACTAACAGATTTCAAATCTTAAAAACATCCTTCTAAAGTGACATTACAAGCATCCAAATCCGGTCTCATATAATCCAACTTCGCATGTAGTGCTATCTTATAGTTCTCTTGAAAACCCTACCAATATCCAGTAAAACTGCCATTTTCCAATATCAATTAAAATTGGACTCTAGAGGTTAAAGTTTATAAATAAATTATTTTTGAACATGGATGGCAGGTGTGTTAGCAGAATTAAAGGCTCTTAGTAGAGAATCAATCATTTCAGATGAAAGGATCTTTGACCTTTTTCTCAAGGAGAAAGATTGTAGAAGCAAAAGTTCTCTTGAGATTGTAAAGTTATTTAAGAGAGTAGAGATGATCTATTACAGAGTTGGAGAGATGATTTAAAAGATAAAAGGCAATGTTAGTGGGACCTTGAATGACTTCCAAGATTTATCGGTAACATTAGCTGAGAGAGAGGCTTGGAGATGGTTTTCAAGTTCAAGTGCAGTTTGGCGTCCAAGCTTTGGGGGTTGTCTAAGTTTTTTGAGGGAGGTGCGGAATATTATGATGGACTCCACTTCAGGACAAAGAAAAATGGTTGGAGGAAGGAAAACAAAATGACAACACAATGATTTTCACCAATGAAGAAGAAACTCGATTGATTTTCTTTATTGCTTTGGTGTTTTGTTGTCAACAAGACAAAAGAAAATCAAAATGTACAATGAATGGTTTATAGATTTGATTACATGCATATTATTAGAAATCATTCTCATATGTTACTTGATTTTCTTAGAAAATATAAAATAGAGAAAAAACATTTAGTCTCGAAAACAAACATAACAGTCCAAAAATAGTGATGTCTAAGTGGGAAATAGGAGAGTACATGTATTGAATGTCTAAATAGCTTAAATCATAAATAAATATAGGGAGTCTGACACAAATAATTGAGAAATAAAGGCATGTTTCTTTGAGTATTGAAAATCAAAGAAACAAGGAAATCCAAAATGAGGAACAATGACAAAACTTTCTGAATGGAAGTGGAGATAGACAGACACAACTAATAAACCATAACAAATATAAAAGAATCTTACAAAATAATAGAGACATAAAATAATCTTTCTCAAAGTATTGAGAATCAGAGAAGTAAAGAAATCTAAATGAGAGCAATGTTGAAACTTACTTGATGGAAGTAGAGACTAGCAAATAGAAATGTAGAGACCCACAAACACAAACAAGAACTTGTGTAGATAAAAAATAAAAAACTTCTAGAAATGCAGTCTAAAAATCATAAAATTTGAGAAATCTAAATGAGAAATAGAGATGAAAACATCAAACATAGAAGGAGAGACCAGAAAAAAAAATCTTTGCAAATCAAAGAATAATTGAACAACTGAAGGAATTTTTTTATTTATCATCTAAAGTTACCGATCTACAACATGTGCCTGAAGCTTTGTCCCGCAATGTTAGGGAGAACCTTGTCAAGAATCTCAATGAAAGCTTCCGCCATCGAATTGGGTCAGGACACATAAGAGCACTTCTTCCTGGTACGCGACAGGATACCGACAACGTCGCTTGTCCGCTTATTCATCTTTCACTTGGAAGTGGTGGTTTTTCCTTGACGGGACTCAAAAACAGAGGGGCAACGAGTCTTGGCCTTCCGGATTCTTCTACGTGATGTGCGTCTAACCACCATTTGACATCTTGAACCTTGGTCATTGTTGTAGTGGACAAGTTTAGAGTCTTGCTCATGGTTGTCTTGGCCGATTTGAGGGGTGAAACACACGTGTGAACCGTGCTTCTGCTGATGTTGTTGTCGATGTTGCTTCGTCTGGAGAGTCTGATCTCCATCGGCTTTGGAGTCAAATCCCATTAGAGGGTTTGGGGTATGTGGGGCAGCGATATGTTCAGGTGGAGAGGAATGTCGGGCCCAGTGGTGGACAGTGGGGGTGCGTGCAGCGGTGGACCATCATTTTCATTTCCCTTTCTTAAGAGTTCCTAATTTAAATCTAGGGTTAGGAGGTGCCTTCTTCTTTTCTATCTGCTCTTGATTTGGATTTTCAATGAATGCATCATGTTTACGTTCTTTTGGAATATAACCCATTGGATGCACATAAGATGCATAAATCCCTAAATCCAAAAACGATTATGCAATGGTTTATGTGAACGGGACCATCCTAGAGCCACTTTTTGGTAGTTCTGAAGGTTGATATAGGATATTTCCATTCTAATTAATAAATGTAAAGATCTATTGCATTTTGTGAGGATGTCTTTCATGTAGGTCCTAAATGGGTTAAATCATGTAAAGGTAATGGTTATTTAGTTACCTATTCAGTTTGCCTTTACGTATTCTATTATCTATTTCATTTGGAATGGCTCAAAGGTGTTTCTTTACCAGTCTATTTATCTGATCAGTTGTGGTTAAACGTGTAATAGTAAATAGTGTAAGAAATAACTTAAGAAATTTGTAATTATTATTAACTTATAAACATATTAAAATATTTAATAAATATAAATTAATGAATTTATAACTTGTTAAAGATGGTCTAGGGCCATCCTAAAATGACTTTTCCCAAAAATCCCAACTACTAACCACATAACCTTTTCTAAAATTAAACTGTGTAAAATTATTTCCCCTAATTCTCCCCTTCATGTTTGAACCTACTCAAGTGAGATGTGGTGAAAACTAGATGAGGCATAAACTAGGCCTGATAATAGGGTCTTGCTCTACTACCATGTTAAAGTTAGGTGTTGGATCATCCCAAAATTACTAGCCAAAGTTAGAATGTGTCTTATCCCAACTAATAACTATATGAATTTTTCTTAAATTAGCCTATATGTAATTTTATTAAATGGAATTTAGGAACAAAATGTGCTATTTAGGCACCGTCAAGAGATCAAGAACAAGGTGTGCATCAAAGCAGACCTCTTTATCAAGAAATCTGCAATCAAATTAGCCAAATGATACACATGCAACCATGAGAGGGAGAAATGTGTCTAGATAGAGAGACGAAGAAACTATGAATGAAACTTCTATGGAGGGAGTGCGGTCCGCTTTACCCTTGAAATCACCACATTAAGTTCCCCTCCATGATGATGACTGCTATGAAATTATCCAAGTGATGAAAGAGACCGTGAAAAAGATAATTCTTCCATTGCAATTGAATGAATTTTCTAGCATCCAAATAAGGGTGAAGGATCTGTCCTAGATGGTGGCGGATAACTTCCCCAAGCCAGCTGGTCCGGGGCTGTTGGATGCTAACATCACTAAACATAGAAATAAAGTTTGTTGAGAAAGTTGGAAACACATAGAAGAGCAGGGAAATGTTATAGGCCGTTAGTTTGATTATCTCACATTAATTGACGATGGGCATATTAGATCACTTGTATTTGAGAATCAAATGGCAAAGCCTGGGGATGGGGATATTTTCTCTTATGATAGCAAATATGTTGATTATATTAGCCTTGACATCGGTGATCCACAACCAGTGGGGATAATGTAGTCCTCATACACAACCATAAAAATAAAAAGCATATGAAGGATCCACTACAACCTCTTGAAACCAAATTGAAGAATTGGAGGTTTCTAGCCATATATTGACTTTTGTAACTTTCATACCTTTCCCTCTCAAAATCAAACTGGTTGGTTGATTCATACAAACTTCTTCGTGTAGGTTACCATTTAGGAATCTATTTTTGATGTTGAGAGGATGAAGTTTTTGCTGAAAGTTTGCAAAAAGAGAGAGTAAAACTCTTAACAACTAAAGTTTGGCCACCAGAGAAGAAGTTTCCTCATGTCCAAATAATGACAAACACAATTTTTATAGTTGTTCACACACACAACTCAAGTTGCTAATCAATTCCCAATATTAATTTACACTTTGGTGTTTAATCCACTAAGTAAAAATCCAATGGCACTTATGATCAAAGGCCACAAAGGCTAACTATAGCAATGCTCATAGAGGGACTTAAAAAAGCATTAAACAAGCTACACAAGCATTCACAAAAATATTTTTATCAACTCAACCACAACTCAAAAGGCTATCTAATTTATGTGGTTTGAAGATTTGGTCTGAGCCTATACAAGTGGGGGTGGCATCAAATTGAGTCGAGCTCGAACCTGTCTATGTTCGAGCTGGGCTTGATTTAAATATTTTGAAATTAAGCTCGAGCCAAACCAAACTTTGTGTTATGGACTCCATAGCATCCAGAGTAGCAGGTAGACGTAGAGGGTGACTTATGTAATTTTCTTATTTTCACTTAGTGTCATTGATGTAATTTCCCTTTAGAACTATGGCTTTACATTGGCTGTGTAAGGGACGTTCCTGATCTTTATAAGGGCGTCATTTGAATGTAAAAGGAACCATTTGAGAACAGTGTAGATGAGATTGGGTTCTCTCTCTCACGAGGCCTAAGGGTGGAGCTCCTTCAAAAGCTCAAAACCTCACAACGATCCTTCCTATTCATTGTCTTCCTCCCTGTGTTAGATCCTGGCATATCAACTAGTATCAGAGCACTCAACTGAAATTCCCAACTTATATGAAGGTCAGGAACATGCTCTTGCCAAATTTGCTGGCCATATGCAATGGGGTGCTAATATGAAATGGTCGGCCAACTTGAAAATTCCATTCAGTGTTACAAGATGGGCCTGGAAATCCAAGGGTGGCTTCAGTGGACTGTAGCCTTGGGGACACCTATCTAGCTTTGGATCGATATGATGAGGCTGAGTTTGCCTATCAGAAAGCTCTTATTGCTTTCAAGTCCACCAAAGGAGGCAACCATCCGACTGTGGCTTCAATTTTTGTTCGTTTAGTAGATTTATATAACATGACTGGTCAAATAAGGGAGTCAAAATCTTACAGTGAGAATGCTCTCTGAATTTACAGTAAGCCTGCCCTGGGATCCTTGGTGAGAAGATTGGAAGTGGTCTAACTGATGTTTCTGCCATCTATGTGTCTATGAATGAGCCTGAACAGACACTCAAGTTGCTTGAAACAGCTTTAAAAATTTACAACAATGCCCTAGACCAGCAAAGCACAATTGCTGGGATTGAAGCACAGATGGGGGTGGTGTATTACATGATCGGGAAGTATTCAGATTCCTATTTTTCCTTGACGAATGCTATTAAAAAACTTCACACTAGTGGAGCGAAGAAATCTGCATTATTTGGCATTGCCCTTAACCAAATGGGGTTAGTATGTGTACAGAGATATTCGATAAATGAGGCTGCAGATCTTTTCGAAGAAGCCAAGAGCATTTTGGAACATGAATATGGACCGTATCACCCAGAGACACTAGGAATTTATAGCAATCTCACTGGTACTTATGATGCAATGGGAAGATTGGATGATGCGATTGAGGTATTGGAATATGTGGTTGGAGAATTTGGAGGCATTCCAATTGACGCTGTGGGGTTTAATTTTCTGGATCCCATGTATGCTGTTTGGCCACGAAATTTTTTTTGGATGTTGTTTTCTTTCTATACTGCTGAGACCAGCCGCCTTGCACCTCTTTCAATTTCTGCTGCCCACAGGGTTGAATGACATGTTTCATATTCTTTGCTGAAGGGAGATAGAATTCTTTTGGGTAGTCAATTTGACAACGGTGCTAACATTTTGTTTGTGGAGAATTTATATCCATTTTGCTGGGACGAATTGTTTAGTTGTGGATGAACACTACATCAGTGTGGCTATTTCTGGTCATTGTTCCAGCAGTAACAGTCCCTTTAAAACAGTTGTGTTAATTTTTTTGGATGAATTGTATGATGCTCGTCCACTGTTTCTCAAACTTCTTCCACCAGTGCCTGTTGCAAAGAAAGAAAGACCAGCAAGTGATCATACATTGAAGTCTTTTGAAAATGTGGTTCATAGATAAGCTGAAAGGCCAGTTAGGAAGGCTACCCTGATCATACATTGAAGTCTTCTGCAAATGTGGTTCATAGATAAGCTGAAAGGCCTGCTAGGAAGGCTACCCCTGAGAAGAAGAGTACACCACTGAGAGGGAAGAATACCTCTGGTCAATTAGAGAATTCAAAACCCATTGAGATTTCACAGAAGCTAGAAAGATCAGCATAGGTGGCCAAGCAGATTGAATGGTAAAGTTGGTGTGGGTGCCTTAACCTGAAGCGTGGATCTCTCTGATAGAGCTTCCAGGAGTGCTTTGTCATTTTCCATGCGATTTGTTAATGAACGTGCAGAAACGACATTGACTATCCAGAGACTAATGGCCGAGGATCTTCTCTATAACGTGTGGAATACTACTTCAGAACTCCGAGATTCTGTCACCATGAAGTGGATCACCCTCCAACAACTCAGGCGGGATATGAAGTTGGATTCACTACTTATTGAACAAATAACCTACCTTGTTGATTGGGCTGTAATGGATAGAGAGCATTCAATGTCTTTGGCTGGGGCTACTGCTGCATGGGAACCATGCACTCTCCACCTTCCTGTCACTGATGGGGTGAGGGCAGATGTACAGATGGTGAAGGATTCAATTAGTTCAGCTGATGTTTTTATGCAAGCCATGGGTTCCTCAATGTATCATTTATGTCAAGAGTAGAGGAGATGAATTCTCTGGTGTCGGACCTTGCTACCGTAGCAGCAATGGGAGAGTCATGCTTGACCAATGTGTAGACCCATTAGCTTCAATAGCAGCACTGCAGGTAGAGGAAGTAGCCTAAGAACTCACCTTATACAACTCAAAACAAGCTATGTTTCATGGGATCTATCTATCTCAGCCACTGAATGCTTGGTTACCGGTCAGAGAAATCAAGAATATACACGAGAATTATTTTGTTTCTCTTGACCTGACTGAAATGTAAGTGGGCGAACTCAAAAAAAAAAAAAAACTTCCATTTCTCTAGGTGAATGCTCTAGTTTTGTAGCCCAGAGGGCAGACACAGATATTGCGGTTGCCACTTGAGCATGGGTGGCGACGTCCGCATGGGCCCGTACACCTACCTATGATCTTGAGGGCAAGCTTGCTCTCCAGGAGGGGAGTGATGTTATGGACTCCATAGCATCCAGAGTAGCAGGTAGACGTAGAGGGTGACTTATGTAATTTTCTTATTTTCTCTTAGTGGCATTGATGTAATTTCCCTTTAGAACTATGGCTTTACGTTGGCTGTGTAAGGGACGTTCCTGATAAGGGCGTCATTTAAATGTAAGAGGAAGCATTTGAGCATAGTGTAAATGAGATTGGGTTCTCTCTCTCACGAGGCCTAAGGGTGTAGCTCCTTCAAAAGCTTGAAACCTCACAGCGATCCTTCCTATTCATCGTCTTCCTCCCTGTTTCCGGGCATATCACTTTGAGCCTATAATTGTAATCAAGCTCGAGCCCAATAATTTTAACGGAGTTCAAGTCTAGCTCGAGCTGAGTTTGAGCTCCAATGAAATAAAGGGGGAGAGGTAGAGCTCGAGCACCAACTGATAACAACATTGGAGTCCCCTTCTATGAGCACCTTTTCATTGTTTAGATTTCATTGGTTTCTCTTTCTCTTTTTACCCAGACAATGCTAATTTCATAGCATAAAATATAATTGTTGAGTTATCAGTGGCAAACAAAATCAACAAGAGCACTTAGTTTCACATAAACATGCCTGATAATATTATAATCATAAGAAGTATTTGATCTTCTATAAAGTCACAAACTAAATTTAGTTTCCATTAAAATATAATAATCAATCATAATGGGCGTATCAACTGCTATACCTACCACAATGTTAAATAATTAGCATATAGACGAGAAAATGTTAACCACCAGTATCCTACTGGCTATGAAACTTTATAATTAATAACAAAGACTGGCTAGGGCAGGAATTGGGTTACGTTCAAAGCTGGATATTTTCTTTTGTGATAGACAATATGCTGATTATTTTAGCCTTGACATTTGAGGAAGAAGCTGTAATAGGTAAGGATCCAATCTCATCTTGCTAGTTTTTTTTAATTGAATTTTACATTTTTTACTCTTTGGTTTAGCATTTCCTATGACTATATATGTTTCTTTTGCACTTTTAAATATCATGCTCTAGAAACTATACATAGCCTGGTAGTTGATAAGAAGATGAAGATATGTTTGAATAGTAAGATGCCACAACAGTGTTCCCCTAATTTAGGGAGTACTGTAAAAATTGTGAGGAATTGATTAAAGCTCATCTAACATACTCTAAAAAAATTTATATGAATAGGCGAGACTCTCACATTCACTTTTATTTTTTTGGTGAAAGGGGTGAAAATTTTTATATTAAAAAGGAATTGAAAGTCCAAAGAAGCTCACCCAAAATTTGAGAACTATGTGATTAGGATAAAAGTTGTATTTAAAATAACATTTTAAAGAGGCTCTTGCATGGCTCCTTGGATATGGGATCACTATCTTGATATAATCATTGTGATTTCTACTGCTTCATGGCAATCTAAAAATTTGGACTCTACAAGCAAAGCAAAGACTTTAAACAAGGACTATTGATTCTTTAGGTGTTTGTTGAGTTTCCATAATCTGTCAAAAAAAATGAGGTAACTTATTTAGATGTTATTCTAGATGAAGTCAACCTGGGTTTTAAGAGCTAATGTGTGCCTTATAGAGACTTATCTTTGAGCAGGGCAGATGGGTCTCATCTCTCTCTCTTCTAGGGCAAGGATCTCTCTTGGTTGTTTGCAACTTCTTGTTCAAGGGAGTTGGTGAGGGTGGGTGTGTTGTGTAGGAGGGAAGAGAGGGGAGAGGGGGGTGGGGGTGGGGGAGGGGAGGGGGGTGTGACTGTCCTTTGCCTGATTATGTTGGTTATTTATTTTGAGGTGTTTGGGGATGTGAGTTTGAAGCTTATAGTAAAAAAAATAAAACTAGAAAATTGAAGGAAAGGAGTTTGATTTTACTTCCTTGATGGTGATTTTGGTCCATCAATTTCGGAGTGTTGATAATATATACTGTACTATGGCTGGTGAAAAGCATGGTTGTTTTATGTTCCTCTGATAGAACCAGATAAAGCTTCAGTTTTTTAAGCGCTGATGAGTTTGCATTTTGCATTCCCCTTTCTTAAGTGTTCTTGATTTCAATCTAGGGCTAAGAGGTGCCTTCTTCTTTTCTATCTGTTCTTGATTTGGCTTTGCAATGACAACAACATGTTTCTCTTGGAATATAACCCAATTTTTTTTGGACCTCTTAAATTTTCTGTTATAGCTTGAGATTTAAATTGAATAATCAGATAATTGAACCAGATGTTGAGAGGGGTGGGGGGGGTGGGGAGGGGTTAATCTATTTGATTTATTGGATGCACATAAGATGCATAAATCCATAAATCCAAAACATAGAGAGGAGGCAAAACATTATGCAATGATTTATGTGAGTTGGACCATCCTAGAGCCATTTTTTGGTAGTTCTGTAGGTTGATATGGGACATTTCCATTCTATTTACTGATGGTAAAGATTTACTGCATTTTGCATGGATGTCTTTCATTTAGGGTCCTAAATGGGTTAAATCTTGAAAAGGTTGTTTAGTTACCCATTCAATTTGTCTTTACCTATTCTATTATCTGTTTCATTTGGAATGGCTAAAAGGTGTTTTGTTACCTATCTATTTATCCAATCAGTTGTGGATAAACGTGTAATAGTAAATAGTGTGTTGGAAGGTTTGCCCAAGCCCACATGACCAAGGTAGGCCCACATATGTAAGAGTATTATAAGATGGGCCACATGACCAAGGAAGGCCCACAAGATTGGCCCAAACACATAAGAAGTAGACCCACCATGATTACCACAAGTTGACATCCTTATAACATAAGTTGGAAGATCAAGAGGGACTCGCAAAGGTATTTTTATCTTATGGTCATGTCCTAGAAGAGTTTTAGTCTAAGTTATGTTTGTTTTTTATCTATACTTATTTAATTATACTATGACTTATCTTTAAGTTTTAGAGTTTGGGTGTAATTGGGACAAAGGTAGTTTTATTGTAATTAGACTCTACAACCTTCCTCTATTATAAATAGAGGTTCATGTACTCTGATTATAATATGTTAATGAAGTCAATGAAGTATTTCTCTTGTCCAAAAATTCAACATAGTGTAAGAAACAACTTAAGAAATATGTAATTATTGTTAACTTATAAACATATTAAAATATTTAATAAATATATAATTAATGAATTTATAACTTGTTAAATTTGGTCAAGGGCCATCCTAAATTGACTTTTCCAAAAAATCCCAACTACTAACCACATAAGGGTGCAAGATCTGCCCCTGATGGTGGCGGATAACTTCCCCAAGCTAGCTGGTTCGAGGTTGTTGGATACTAATAGCACTGAACGTAGAAATAAAGTTGGTAGAGAAAGCTAGAAACCTGTAACCATCCATTATCTTCTCAACTCAATGAATTCATGGTTTTCTAGTACCTAAGGAGGACTTGAATGTTCAGGTGTCTTTTGTAACTAGTAATTGCTAGCCCAAGAGCTAGTAGCTGGCATGGCATATCCTTCCCGTCCCCTGACTATGGAAATTTGGTCTCCCCCTCTGATGAGCCACTATAAATTACATTTTGAAGGTAGTGCATTTGGATTCCTTGGTCGTGTGGGATTTGGTGGAGTTATCCATGATGGTAATGGTTGTTTAATTTTTACCTTCGTTGGGCCAATAGTAATCTTCAATTCTACCTCTACTGAATTCTCTAGTTTGTTTAATGGGCTGCAGATTTTCAAACATCATCTTATGGGCCCCCTCTGTATTGAAGGTGATTCTAAAATTGTCATTAACTGGTGTGCAAAATCAACTCCTCCCCCTTGGCGGCATTGGGATATTTTTTTACATATGTAATTTAATTTCTCTTATAAACTGTAAGTAGAAGCACATTCCTAGATCAACTAACCATTTAGCTGACACTCAAGCTCAGTTCGGTGTTTCACTCCAACACCTTGTTGTGGAAGAAGACCCTTTTTAGCTAGGTATTGTACTTTTTCCTCTTTTAATAGTTCGTACATCTTCATTAAAAAAAGTATCTAGCCCAAGACAAGAAAATCATATAGAAGTATCAAAATAGAATACTTTCCTAAAAAAATAACTTTCCAAAAATAGAAATTCTTCTTCCATCATTTACATATCTTCAATTTTTTAGATGAATTTCTTCTTCCACTAGTAAACCATGTACTACATCAGATGCCATGATTCTTTATGATGTACTTGGCAGTAGATTCCTCTTTGAAAGAATCAAGACCTTATTGTTATATTTCATTGTTTCATTGTGTTTGTTGAAGTTTTTGCTTTTTTGTGGGTTGCTATGATTATTCATTCTTAAACTCTCTTTGTTTCCACTATCAAGGTCATGAAAAAACTAGAACTTGGTTGACTATATTTTATTCTATAGTTGAGAATGTCGACCTGTCATTAGTTTGGTTTCCTGGTAACTAGATTTTGGGCAATTTGTGTACAATTTTTTACAAATTTAGTGTCGGAAGAAGCATACTTACGTCTGTCCGCAGTTCAAAGAAAAAGGTATATGTCCACTAGGCTAATATAATCAGCATATTTGTCCATCACAAAGAAAAGAAAAGAAGCAAGTGTGGAAAGCGGAAATGCATAGAAGAGTAGAGAAATGGCAGAGACCGTTACTTTGATTGTCTCAAGTTGATTGATGGTGAGGGTATTAGGTCGCTTGTATATGAGAATCAAACGACTGAGCTTGGGGGTGGGGATATTTTATTTTGTGATAGACAACATGCTGATTATTTTAGCCTTGACATCGATGAGGAAGGGGATTCATTTAATATTATTGGCTGGATGAAGAGAAAATCTTCCTATCCTTGGATGATCTCTTACATATTTTATGAAATTATTGATATTTTCTCCAACATAAATGTACAGTGGAGGTATGCAATGACAATAGTATTTCAGATACTTCAAGTAGAGAGGATATAGCAAGATCTTCTCTCTTTGTAGGAAACTCTTCCTCTTCTTTTTATGGTTTGTGGATTTCCTCTCCCTCATAAAGCAATAAAAGCCCAAAATTTTCACCTTCTCCAAAAAAAAAAGTTGGAAAGTCTGGAATAGACACAAATTAAATGCACACATATTAGAGCCCTTAAAATGATGTCAATATCTGAGATAGTACAATTTTATCATTGAAGATGGTGTGAACATATTTGATAGAGGTGAATTGTAGCATTGAGAGAACTATCTGCAGTTCTGGTTGGATGACTTATGAGAAAACAGAATGAAAGCTGATTGAAAGAGGACTTGTATAGAGTTTATAAAGCTCTTAGAATGTTGTGGTTAGGAGTGTATGACCTTTTAGTGAGAATTGTCTACATCTATAAACGATTTATATGCTGACTCTTATAGAATTTACCAAACGGAGATGGGTCTTGCTAAGTTATCACTTTGGGGTGTTTAAATTGAGAGTTGCTGGTTTATTTTTAGTTGGCAGCTGATTCATATTTTCATAATAGCTTGAGAGTGTTATGTTATTACACTGATTTCGCCCTATATTCTGCTTTATAGGAAGCTACAATGCATTTGTTGCATCAGAGAAGAAAAAGAGAGGGCAGAGTAGTGTGGATTTTGTAGGCTCATATACAGTTGAAGGAAATTGTTCCAATGGTAACTTTGCCCATGATATTAATCTACGGCCAGGTGAAAGCATCAACATAAGCAACATCCCTTGTGGTTTTATTTGTATTACCTGTTCTTTTGGTAGTTCTATGAACTTCCATGTAAATGCATGACCTAATGATTACAGTTGGGACTATCCAACTATCCTTGTATGATGAATTTAGCTAGTTGTGTTTTGGTAAAGAAATATTCCTGCAAAAAGATATTTGGAGCTGGGACCACTGGGCTATTTTTACAAGCTTGTGTGGCTTTGCCTTTTGATATTGGGCCTCAAATGTTTTTCTTTAACAACTATGGACACAAAGGAATATAAGTGATAGCTTATGAGCTTAATTATTTGCTACATCGTGTGTTCTTACATGCATTATTACCTATGGTTCATTGTCTTTCTAGGAGAAAGGATCATTCGCCTTGGTTCCGATCATTATAAGATGGATGCATCTAATAAGACACTCTTTAGGATCTCAAGTAGGATTAACTTGTAACAGAGCTTGAACCTTCATCATCTTCTTCTTCTTTTTTCATGTCCTCATGGATTAAAACATTTCCTATACATGTTATGTACCTGTATTTTCATTGATGACCAATTTGGATTTACTTGCATAAATCATATTAAAGCTCTAAATCTACCAATGGCATCGAGTGGGATTAAATCGTAATAGAACTTGAATTTTATTTTCTTTGTGTCCTCATAGTGTAAAACATTTCTCTTGGAAGATCATGTTGTTGTGTTCTTGTTGATGGTCAAATTGGATATTCTTGGTAAGTCATACTAAGGTTCTAAAACAACTTGCGTTGTTGTAGATGATGTTGTCCTTTGTTTTCCCATTTGATGTTTTGTGATTGAAGCAGCTGATTGTGAAATTTAGTTTCGAGGATTTTAAAGTTGTTCTATATGCAGGCGAGAAAATGTCAACTGCCATTGATGGAGCTAGAAGTGATTCCACAAAATGTTTTGAGCAAGAAGTTTGTTGATCAACAAGGATGAGTATGAGAAAATCCATATGTTTATTTTAAAATTCATATGTTTATACATTTAGGAGAGATATGAAATCAATATGTAACTACTGGCATTATACTTTGAAGGATCAAAACATATGGATGCCAATTCTCTCATGTGTTTGCATGTGCTCTTGTACAACCTTTGCTCTATATGCTGCATGTAATAGTTTATGAGAATTAATGTTTTGTAACATATAAATTCATACTGGAAAGGGAAACAACCTTGTTAGGGATACAAGAAAGCTGAAAGACATATTGGCAAGTAAGAAGGTCAGATGGAGCTTGGATACTGCAACATTGAAGTTGGCAAAAATGCAAGATTACTGCCTATTATTTACTAGATTTGGAAAGTGCAGCAAGGAAAATGGGAAGTGTGCATATATTCATGATCTAAATAAGAGTGTAGAGTGAAAAAAATTTCTTAAGGGCGTGTGTTTGGGTCTTAATTGCAAGCTGACCCATAAGGTAGGATCGTTATTTTTTTAGGCGATTTGGCCATGATAAGCTAGCCTTCCACCCGCCTATTCTGGTCATGGGTATACATAAGATTGGAAGGCCAATAAATGTATGTCCAACATATTGAATAGGCTCCATTGTGCCCATAGCTTCCTTATAGTTGGTATCATTGTATTCTAAAATGAAGGTTTACAGTGTGTTTACTATCTACTTGATAAGCATTGAGTAGATTCTTAGGTCATGCTGTCACGAAGTTCTCTCTCCTCCCTCCTCTCCACACTCACTCACCTACTTAAACCCTAAAAATCATGGGCTTGGAATCTGGACAGAGGAGTTGTACTTGTGTAGGTTCACTGCAAGCTACTCAATGGCTAATGTCTTTTTTGTTTTGTTGGGAATTTTCAATTATTTTCTTTGGTAACCTGTGTGATGAGTTTTATATTGTTGGTCATTCCAAAAAGAATGCAGAATTGCTCTCTTTTTTGCAAGGAAGGCACTGTCCACTGCTTCATATTGTCTGCCAATCATTGTTGAAGTTTCAATATGTAGGCTAGTTTGACACTTTCTTTACAGGGTTATGTACAAAAGAGAATTGTCCATATTAGGCATGCAAATGTAAATCCCAGGGCTACTATTTGTGAGTGTTTCCCTAGGGGCTATTGTGCTGATGGAAAAGTTCATAATAAGCTTAAACATAGTTGTGACAATCAAAAACCTCATGTGTAAAGAAAGTAGCCACTAAGGAAACCTTCACAAACAATAGCTCTGGGGTTTACATTTACTTACCTATACGAACAATTCCCATTTGCACATAACCCTGTAAAGAAAGTGTAAAACTAGCCTGCATATTGAAACTTGAACAATGATGGGCACAAATATGAAGCAGTGGACAATGCTTACATACCTTACAAAAATAAGAGCAATCTTGCATTCTTTTTGGAATGACCTAAAAAATAAAATTCATCACACAGGTTATCAAGGAAAATAAATTGAAAATTCCAAACAAAACAAAACATATATAAGGCACTGAGTAGCTTTCAGTACATCTACACAACAACTCATCCATCTAGATTCTGGGTCCATGATTTTAAGGGTTTATGTAGGTGAGTAGGTGTGGAGAGGAGAGCGGAGAGAGAACTTCATCACTGCTCGACTTAAGAATCTACTCAATGATTAATAAGCAAACAGTAAACACACTATGGGCACACGGGAGCATATTCAAGATTTTGGACATACATTTTTTTGCTTTCCAATCTTATGTATACCTATGACCAGAATAAGTGGGTGGAAGGCTTGCCTATCATGACCAAATTACCTAAAAAATAAGTATCGTACCTTATGGGTCAACTTGCAATTAAGACCCAAACACACTCCCTTAATAAATTTTGTGCACTCTACAATCTTATTTGGATCATGAATATATGGACACTTCCCTTTTTCCTTGTTGCACTTCCCAAATCTAGTACAAAATAGGCAGTACTTCTGCTTTTTTTTGCCAACATCAATCTTGTGGTATCCATGCTCCATTTGACCTTCTCGCTTGACAATATGTCTTTCAGCTTTCTTGTATCCCTAACAAGATTGTTTCCCTTGCCAGTATGATTTTTATGTTACAAAACATTAATGTACATAAACTATTACTTGCAGCATATAAAGAAAAGGTTGTACAAGAGTACATGCAAACTCATGGGAGAATTGGCATCCATATGTTTCAAGCCTTCATAGTATAATGGTTGTAGTTCCATATTGATTTCATTTCTCTCTCCAAAATGTATAAACATATGAATTTGAAAGTAAACACATGTATTTTCTTCTCATACTCATCCTTGCCGATCAACAACCTTCTTGGCTCAAAACATTTTGTGGAGTCACTTCCAACTTCAATATCAGTGGTTGTTGACATTTTCTCACCTACATATAGAACAATTTTAAAAGCCTTGAAACTAAATTTCACAATAAGCTACTTCAATCACAAAACATCAAATGGGAAAACATATGCAAACATCATCTACTACAACGCAAGTTATTTTAGAGTCTTAGTATGATTAAGCAAGAATATCCACATTGACCATCAACAAAAACACAACAACATTATCTTCCAAGGGAAATGTTTTACACACTGAGGACACAAAGAAAATAAAATAAAGTTCTATTAAGAGTTAATCCCACTTGATGCCATCGACAGATTTAGAGCCTTCGTATGATTTATAAAAGTAAATCCAAATTGGCCATCAATGAAAATACAGGAACATAACATGTATGGGAAATGCTTTAATCTATGAGGACATGAAAAAAAAGAAGAATAAGATGATAATGATGATGAAGAAGCTTCAAGCTTTGTTACAAGTTAATCCTACCTTAGATCCTAACAAGTGTCTTATTAGATGCATCCATCTTATAATGATCGGAACCAAGGCGGAGGATCTTTTCTCCTGGAAAGACAATGAAACTCATGTAATAATGCATGCAAGAAAACATGGTGTAGCAAATAATTAAGCCCATAAGCTATCGCTTATATTCCTTTGTGTCCATATCTATTATAGCAAAAAAATTGAAGCCCAATATCAAAAGCCAAAGCCACACAAGCTTGTTAAAATAGCCCAGTAATCCCTGCTCTAAATCTCTTTTTGCAGGAATATTCCTTTACCAAAACCCAACTAGCTAAATTGGTTAAACAATGATAGCTAGACAAACTTTTAAAAAGGATAGCTGGATAGGGTTTGGGCCTACTCTCGACCCAGTTAGGCCAGATAGGCCATTCTGACCCATTCATAGTCCCAACTGTAATCCTCAGGTTTTGCATTTATTTGGAAGTTCTTAGAACCGCCAAAAGAAGTTGTTATAAAAATAGAACCACAAGGGATGTTGCTTATGCTGATGCTTTCACCTGGTCATAGATTAATACCATGGGCAGAGTTACCGGTGGAACAATTTCCTTCAACTGTATATGAAACTACAAAATCCACACCACTTTGCCCTCTCACTTTCTGCTCTGATGTTGTAAATGCATTGTAGCTTTCTACAAAGCAGAATATAGGGAAAAATTAGTATAATAACATAACACTCTCAAGCTATTATACAAATATGAATCGGCTGCCAACTAAAAATAAAGCAGCAACTCTCAATTTAAACATCCCAAAGTGATAACTTAGTAAGACCCATCTCTGTTTGGTAAATTCTCTCAGAGTCAACATATAAATCCTTTATAGATGTAGAAAATTCTCTCTAAAAGGTCATACACTCCTAACCACAACATTCTAAGGGCTTTATATCAACAATACAAATCCTCTTTCAATCATCTTTCATTCTGTTTTTCTCATAAGTCATCCAACTAGTATTGCGGATAGCTTTCTGAATGCTACACTTCACCTCTATCAAATATGTTCATACCATCTTGAATGATAAAATATTACTATCTCAGATATTGACACCATTTTAAGGGTTCTAATATGTGTGCATTTAATTTGTGTCTATTCCAGACTTTCCACCTTTTTTTTTTTTTTTGAGAAGGTGATTATTTTTTTGGCTTTTATTGCTTTAAGAGGTAATCAAATACATACTAGAGGGAGAGGAAATCCACAAACCTTAAAAGGAATAGGAAGATTTTCCTTCAAAGAGAGAATATCTTGTTATATCCTCTCTAGTTGAAGTATTTGAAATACCATTGTGTGTGCATGCCTCCATTGTGCATTTATGTGGAGCAAATATCAATACTTTCATCAAATATGTGAGAGATCCTCCAAGGAGAGGAAGTGTTCCTCTTCATCTAGCCAATGACATTAAATGAATCCCGTTCAACAATCAATGGTGGTAGAAGTGCTCGGAGAAGATCTCAATTACTTGAAAAAGGCCAAGCTTTCTTCTTTGAATAAGTCACGTGCACCAAAGGGGCCTGAGAAAAAGACCTTTCCGGCTTGACTTAAACCCTGATTATAAAGAAGCCAGAAAGGCCTTTTGGTTCAGATTCCAAGGCAACAAAGCTGCCCCTCTTCCAGAACTCTTTTTTCTCTTCTATTTTTCTCCCCAAATCACATATTTTTTATGGTATTAGAGTAGTAAAGCAAGTCTTGGTCAAGTTTCTTTCAATTTTGTGGATCTTCTCTTGATTTTTAGCAATCTCCTTGAAGGTTTTTCATTAATTTTTTGACTGGTAGGGTAAAAATTCCATTTTCCATTTTTTTACCTATAGGCTAATGATTACTGCTTCTATTTGATTGATTGTTGGGATTTAGAAGGGTTTGATGATCCCAATTTATGGAAATTTCACAAATCTGCCTATGTCATCAACCCAATGCTTGCATCATCATCCATATAGTGTGCATCATCCTGGTTTCTTGCAATTAGGTCATTCTTTCATAAATTTATGGTCTCAATTGCAGGAATTGATCACTGTTTGTTCTAAATTGAGTGAATTGGGAGCTAAATTTCCCTAATTGAATTCGGTGTGGGACCCACTTGACTTTGCAAACATAGAATTTTGCGGAAATTATTTCGATTTGGATAATTGATGCTCTAGTGTAGGGGTAGCATTGAGTCGAGTTGAGTCGAGCTTGAACCTTCCTATGTTTGAGCTAAGCTTGATTTAAATATTTTGAACTTGAGCTCGAGCAAACGCCAGCCTCAAGCCTTAAATTGTAATCAAGCTCAAGCTAACCAAGGGGGAGAGGCAGAGCTCGAGCACCAATTCATAACAACTTTGGAGTCCCCTTCAATGACCACCTTTCCACTGTTTAGATTTCAATGGAAGACAAAATCTACAAGAGCACTTAGTTTTATATAAACATGCCTGCAAATATTATCTTCATAGGAAGTATTTGATCTTCTGTAAAGTCACAAACTAAATGTAGTTTCCATTAAAAAATGACACTCAAACATAACGGGCGTATCAACTGTTAAACCTACCACAATGTTAAATAATTAGCCTATACACGAGAAAATGTTAACCACCAATATCCTATTGGCTATGAAACTTTATACTTAATAACAAAGATTGAGTAGGACTGGTTTTTGAAAACCTAGCACCACCTTGTGATGGGTTTAAACCCATTCCCACTATATTTTATTGAGGCATAATGAAATAATAAATAAATAGTCATCTTCTGCAGAAACATACAGAAAGATGTCCCATAACCAATACAAATATATATGTGAAATTCACCCAAACCTCAAGTAAAATGAAATGCTCATTTTTCACTTGCCTCACATGATATAGAGGATCAGTTAGAGCACATGAAGGGGAAGTAGAAAAAGTCAAGCCAATATCACCTTTGGGAGAGAGAAAGAGAGACAAAGAGAGAGAGAAGTCAAACCAACATCAAATGGGGGAATCCTTAAAATAAAATTTGAATTTAGATTAAAGAGAACGCAAAATAATGATTATACCCATCCAATTAGGTTTCCTTCCACCTTCTGCACGTCATAAGAAAGATAGGACTTCTAGGTTATAAAGTAAAACCTTGAATTAATTCCTTCTATGAGAGTCTTTTCACCATTAAATTTCATCACCAACACACTGCACACAGCAAGGAATTTTTTCCTTCATAATCACGGCACCAGTGGTTTAAGTAACAGACTTCTCCATCCAATCTAAATGCCACAAGTTATTCATGGTGTTTACTCTCTTGGATATAATTTTCATAAGTGATCACCTTGCTTAAGAAGTAGACCTAGATAAATGCCACCTTAAAGGGAAATAAAATATGGGACTCACATATGCAATAACATACAATATGGAAAAGAAAGCAATGAAATATCTATATAAATAGAAATATATATATATATATATATATATATATATAGAGAGAGAGAGAGAGAGAGAGAGAGAGAGAGAGAGATTGAATAATCTTTTGAGAAGACAAAAGGATATGACTCTTTTGTAGGAAATAATCTTTTATTATGTATTGGTTTTTTAGGAAGATGCACTAGTTCAAGCACAACTAGATTTAAAATAAAAATTGATGATGTAGTAAACCTAATTGGTAATAAAGGTATTAAATTACTAAAACCCATAAAATTTGCTCCTGAAGAATTAGCCGGTTTAGATTGGAACCTGAAATTTAGAGAAGAAAAAATTATTAGTCCTGAAGAAAGTTTAATGTACACAGACACAAAAGGAAATGTAAATATTAGGTTTAATAGTTATGAACAAAGAAATACTGAAGAAACGGAATCAATTTCTAGTGAAAATTATGATTTAGTTAATATAGAAAATGAAATAAAGGTAGATGAAATTATTTACCCAAAAGAATTAGAATTACATCTTTCGGAAAGAGAATTACTACATTTAGAAGAAGATCTCATAAAAAACAAAAGGATAAAAGAGGAAGAATATTTATATTATGATCAAGATTTTAACATTAGAATTGGTACTATGCCTTTAGCTCCCTCTGAAGCAGATCTTTCTAGCATAAAAGACTTTATGGAAGCCGAAAGTTCTTCAGTAAATAACCCTAGTAATTACACAACTTACCCTACTCCTCCTCCTAGAGAAGTATTCCATTCAGGCAATATGCCCAGAATACCATATACAGAACCCATAACCTTAGAAAAACCAGTACATCCTAGAGGCAAAAGAAAGGATGTGGAAAGACCCATTACTTTCCAAGACAAAGGAAAAGGAAAAATCCTCAACCTATCAGCACATGATCCGCAAGAGTGGACGACTGTTTTAGATCTTTGGAAAAACCAGGTAGTCTCAGACTATATACAACATTTCCAATCCCAAGATGTAGAAGAAATGTACAGATACTTAGAAACCTTTTTAGGAGAAAGTACTAAAGCCCTTTGGGAAAGCTACAAGAGATATGATCCAACCCAATTCGGCCAGCTAATGAGTTTAGGACCTAATCCATATAATTTTGTCAATAAAGTATTTCAATTAGTTACAGGAGAAGACCCAAATTTAGGATCTATAACTCTACAAAGAGATGCTGTAATCCATTTAGAACAACTTAGTCTTTATAATTATAAATATGTTAAAAAATTTTTACAAGACTACTTTTATTATACATGCATTTCAGGCAATGCATTTAATAAAGATTTAGGGATAAAATTATTTAGAAAACTACCAGGTGCTTTAGGAAAAGAAATCTATGAAAAATGGCAGAAAATAGAAGAACCTAATCCCAATAGTGTATTTTCCATAGGACAAAGAACAAAATTTATTATGCAGGTCTTACAAGAAAAATGTACTGATATCCAAATTTAAAGACAATTAAAAGGAGATGATTTTGGATTTTGTAAACAAATTTATACAGCACAGGCCTATGGATTCAAAGAACAGAAACACAGACCCAGAAAAACAACCAAATTTAGAAAAAATTACTTTATTAGAAGATCTAAAAGCAGGAAACCTTATCTTAATAAAGAAAGACATGTTAGACGTTTTAATCCTAAAAGAACCTATAAAAATAAACTTACTTGTTATATTTGTGGACAAACAGAACATCTAGCAAACACGTGTCCAAAAAGACAAAACATTAATTCTAGAAGATCTACCCTAGTAGAAAACGTCCAACAAGACTTAATTGAAGTAGATGAATATATGTCAGACACCGAATCAATCTATAGTATAGTCAGTCTACCTACATTAGGAACCTCTTCAGACTCTGACTCAGACTCTGATCTTATCCTAGACTTTAATGATACTGACTCTCACTTAGATTTGATGGATACAACCCAGGACTGTACCCATTCCTGGTTATGGTTTACCGGATTAGATAGTAATCCCTGTTTTCAATGTAAATGGTATCCAAGTAAAAAGCAACGTGCTAAATGTTCTTTATGTTTTATAGAAGCCTGTTTACCCTGTCTTAGTCAGCTAGGTATCCAACCAACCTCCACTACCCAGACAGATAAGATATCTTCCACTAAGTTAGAAATTCTTTCCAGAAAAATCAGCAACTGTGAAGATGAGATTACTTTATTAAAGCATCGATTAGACGCCTTAGAACAAGACTCCTATGATGGGATCACTGTCACACCTTCACAAGCACCAGAGGTTTCATTCGTATGTAACCAAGACAAATCCTTTTCTAGCATTCTTGTCAGAGCCAAGCTTACTTTTCCAGATAAGCATTCTATAGTCCTTGATGCTCTAGTAGATTCTGGCTGTACTAAGTGCATAATTCATCGACGCCTAGTCCCTCGCCAATATATTAAGACTACTTCTAAGACTGTCCTTAGTCAACAAGTCGATGGCACTTATAATCCTTACACACAGTATGTAGATAATGCTCAACTCCAATTTTTTACTAATTGTTCTACTTTCTCTGCCACTTACCCTTTACCTCTTACCTGGGTTCGAGACCTTAAACTCAAAGTTGATTTTATCCTAGGTCTCAATTTCATCCTCCACAATAATGGCTCCCTTACTATTTCCCGTGACTATCTCCACTTTCAGAAAAATTCCAGTATCGTCCCCGTCCAGACTTCCTATTCACCTACCATCACCCCTTCGGTTCCAGCGGAGCGTGGTGGCCCTTCTACCACCTCACCAAAAACAAAACCCACTTCGTGTCAATGTCCAGTGTTAGGCAGCTGTAAACAGACTACACCCCCTGCCACTTTAGAAGCCTTAGCACAACACGTAGAAAATACTTTAGAAAAAATAGATAATAAACTTTTATGTTATGAAGATATTGTAGATGTCCCTGTCACACTAGGAGACATGCCAACCCTAACAAGAACATCAGACTCTGGAATAGATACTGTCAATAGTTCTCCAGAATATCCAGAAGAATATCCAGAAGAAGTAATGGAAGAAACCGAAGATTTTGAAGATTGGATTGAAAGAATGATAGAATTAGATTATACTTTCCTAGACACAGAAAAATTATACTTAGAAATAGTAAATATTAATCATAAAGATAAACACCAGTTACAACAAATTATAAATAAACTTGACCAATTAGAATATTTTGGAGAAAATCCTCTTAAATACTGGGAGAACAATCATATCCAATGTAGGCTTGAACTGTTAAATCCAAGTTACATAGTAAAAACGGCAAACATAGAAGCTACTAATCTAGATAAAGAAGATTTTAAAATGCATATTAACGAATTATTAAAATTAGGGATAATTAGAAAATCCATTAGCCCCCATAGATCAGCCGCTTTTATTGTTAGAAAACATAGTGAACAGAAAAGAGGAAAGTCAAGAATGGTTATAAATTACAAAAGACTAAACGATAATACTGTCACTGATAGTTATAATATTCCAGATAAAACTCAGCTTATTAACAAAATTCAAGATAAAAAGATTTTTAGTAAATTTGACTGTAAATCAGGATTTTGGCAGATAAAAATGCATCCAGATAGTATAGAATGGACCGCTTTTACTTGTCCAGAAGGTCATTTTGAATGGTTAGTAATGCCCTTTGGTTTAAAAAATGCTCCAGCTATTTTCCAGAGAAAAATGGACAACATATTCAAAAAATATGACAATTTTGTACTTGTTTATATAGATGACATCTTAGTTTTTAGTAAGACTATTGAAGACCATATAGGACATTTACAATTAGTTCTAGCCACTTTTATGCAAGAAGGCATAATAATTAGCAAAACAAAAATTGAATTATTCAAAGAATATACAAAGTTTTTAGGAGTAAATATTGGACAAGGACAGATTGAATTACAAGACCACATCTCAAAGAAGATCCTAGAAATGCCTGATGACTTGTCCGATACAAAACAATTACAGAAATTCTTAGGATTAGTAAATTATGCTAGACCTTTCCTTAAAGACATTGGTAAATTAATAGGACCTTTGTATAGCAAAACCTCTCCTACAGGACAAAAATTCTTTAACCAAGAAGATAAGAATCTAGTCAAAAAAGTTAAAGAAAAAGTAAAAACTTTGTCAAAACTGCAAATGCCTTTAGATTCGGATTACCTTATCATAGAAACAGATGGCAGTAATCTAGGATGGGGAGGTGTATTGATAGCTAAACCCCACCAATACAGCCATAAAGAAGAAGAACGAATTTGTAGTTATGCAAGTGGAAAGTTCAAAGAAAAAGGCAATATGAGTAGCATTGACTCAGAAATTTTAGCAGTAATTTATTCCTTAGAAGCTTTCAGATTGTTCATTATTAATAAACCTGAATTCACTTTAAGAACCGATTGTGAAGCAATAGTTAAATATTTTCAAAAAAGTAAAGAAAACAAGATTAGCCGCAGAAGATGGTTAAATTTGGTAGATATTATTACTGGTAATGGCTATAAAGTAGTCTTTGAACATATAAAAGGAAAAAATAATAGCCTTGCAGATTCTTTAAGTAGAAGATTTTTTGATCAAAAATTTATTTCTTGACAGATGGATTTTTCGGCGCATTCTCGGCCTCCTTCATCGTCTAAATATAATACTTATGGTCAAGAATTTTTATGTTTTGGTAGTCAAAAATTAGTCGTTTTTCCTAAGTCTAACATTACTTTCAAGACTTTACCTACAGTTACAGTAACTAAAGAAGAACAATGCCTTCTAGACAATCTCTGGTTAGCCTATCAAAGAATTCCTAAAGATCAGAAATATTTCCTTGCTAGTCTCAATGGTCTTTCAGAATATTTTACCCAGAAAAAGAAAGGGTTCAATTTTTATGTTGTGTTCCAAGGTCACACTCCAGGAGTCTTTCATTCCTGGACTGAAGTTGTCTCTAGTATTCAGAATTACCACAGGCCAGTATACAAAGGATTCAATAATCTTCAAGAAGCCCTAGAAGCAGCCAAATTAACGATAGGAACAAATTATTATATTGCTCCTTCCCTCAGACATATTAGAGAAGACCAAATTTCATACAGTGTTGCTAAGGATACTAAGAAGATTATTTTTTGTGATCATTGTGAGACTCTTACCAAGACTATTCAAAGGTTAAATGAGAAAAGAAGATTGTTAGAAGAAAAGAATGATTTTCAAAAAGAATATATTGCAACCCTCGAGAAAGAAAACAGAATATGGAAAGCAAAAGCCACAGGTACGTTCTGTACTCAGCCCCCTACTAGTGAAGGGTTTTCACTAGCTAGTCCGGTTCAAACGGCAACCGGTAAAGACACATCAAGTCCGTTGATGGCTGGGCATTTGCCAAAAATGCCAGAAGAGAAAGAAAAAGGCAAAGAAAAAGAAAAGATGACTTTTGTAGAAAAAGAAGAACTTAAAAAGATGATGGATGATTACTTTACAGCTTATCTAAAAGAACAAGGATATGAAAGAAAAAATTCTCCAGACTCTTCCAGCAAGACCGGATCAACAGGAGGAACTCAAACCCTCCAATGCTATTCCCAAGAAGACGACGACTATGATTATGATTCAGAGGCTATTCAGAACTTGATCACGACAGAAGGAAAATAAACATAGAAAAGACATAAAGGCCTCTGTAAAAAGAAGACAAGAAGAATCTTATCTATAGCAGACAGCTCACCAAGAAAACCATAGTTGAAGACAGCTCACCAAGACTTATCGAAGACAGCTTACCAAGACTTATCTAAAAGGAATCTTGGCAACAAGACAACAGAAGCAAGCGTGCCAGACAAATCTTATCGCTTTTTCTTTATGTCAGTGTGTTGTACAGTTTACTTTATGTCAGCATGTTGTACAGTTTACTTTATGTCAGTCTACTTTATGTCACCATATATGTACAGTTACTTTATGTAAAGTTGTTTGGTTAGTAACCAAACACCGCATACCTGGAAAGCCAAAAGGAATAACACTGTCGATGGGGCCCAAAGAGCACCCGGGTGATTCCTTTTGTCTCCCTGTGTCGGCAAAGTTTGGCTATAAGTAGCCTCAGTTGTAAACTTACAGATATGAATGAAAGAACGGTTTGAGAGCATACTCCTAGCTGCTTCCCTCATGGCCTTTCTCTCTTCCTTTCAGTAGTTGGTTCTGATCATGGTCTTGTAAGTGCTTACTCCTCTCCTTTCTCGATTTCTTAAGTTCTTTCCGGGACCTTCCTCCGGGATTCTCCTGATCGTTTCTCTGTAATACTTCTCGCTAACTTCAAGTTCATCTTAGGCTAACAGTAAAAGCATTGTGTAATCCTTTGAGGGTTCACGGTCCTGAGTTCCATTTGTTGCCCGTATATGTCTTCTGTGACGAAGGGCTTTTTGTATGTGGAATTTTGACGGAGCCCGTGCCCAAAGCTTATTGCTAGGAAAGCACACACCTCTGTTAGTCCTAAGTGGTGAGACCAGTTGGGAAGTAGAGAAAGAGAATGAGCAAGGAGATCCCTCAGGAAGTTTGTTATCATATATTTTCCAGTTTACCTTGTCCTCTGCTTTGCTCTGTATGATACTTCTCTTGATCGTTGTTGGTGTTATCTTTGTTGCACTTATCCTTACTGCTTTCATCGTTTGTTAGAAACTTTGTTAGAGTATCTTGTTTCTCAGATTGGGTATATTAGGCTGGAACACCACTGGGTGAGGGTTCTACCCTGACAGTCGCCTCTGCTCCCAACAGGCCTCTGTCTGACGGGACCAAGCGCCGCTCCCGGTTGCTACAACGCCGCCGTACCCTTTCTATATGTTCATCTGGCTTGTTTCTTTCTTCCTACACCAGGTTGCTAGACTTGTTCTTAGATACTTGCCTACTGTTTATATATATTTAAGCCTGTTTTATAATACTTTGCAGAAGTACGCTTTTATTTTTACATAATAGGAACTTTTGCTTATATTTGGTTTTTGAGTATTCTTATTTTAAGACTTTTTGCAGAAGTACGCTTTTATTTTTACATAATAGGAACTTTTGCTTATATTTGGTTTTTGAGTATTCTTATTTTAAGACTTTTTGAATATTTTGTTTGGATACCTAGAAGTTTAGAAGATCTATTAGCATCAGATATTTTCTTGTTTATTGCCATTATAATTAAGTGTTTAGAAAAAATATATGCTCTTTATTAATATTGCTCTTAGTCTTGTTTTCAGTAATATTGTAATCTTTAGTTTCATCTGTTTTGTTTTATCTCTCAATCATTATATTAGAGTTTTTGAACCACCTAGACCTATTATTATCCCTAGAGTACCTAGAAGACAAGTGCTAAGAAGAGTAATTTCCCCAGAATTAAATAATCCAGATTAGACCTGAATACTCCAGGAAAAAAGAGTACCCCTTCTATAAAACATAAAGAACATTTAGCACGTTGCTTTTTACTTGGATACCATTTACATTGAAAACAGGGATTACTATCTAATCCGGTAAACCATAACCAGGAATGGGTACAGTCCTGGGTTGTATCCATCAAATCTAAGTGAGAGTCAGTATCATTAAAGTCTAGGATAAGATCAGAGTCTGAGTCAGAGTCTGAAGAGGTTCCTAATGTAGGTAGACTGACTATACTATAGATTGATTCGGTGTCTGACATATATTCATCTACTTCAATTAAGTCTTGTTGGACGTTTTCTACTAGGGTAGATCTTCTAGAATTAATGTTTTGTCTTTTTGGACACGTGTTTGCTAGATGTTCTGTTTGTCCACAAATATAACAAGTAAGTTTATTTTTATAGGTTCTTTTAGGTTTAAAACGTCTAACATGTCTTTCTTTATTAAGATAAGGTTTCCTGCTTTTAGATCTTCTAATAAAGTAATTTTTTCTAAATTTGGTTGTTTTTCTGGGTCTGTGTTTCTGTTCTTTGAATCCATAGGCCTGTGCTGTATAAATTTGTTTACAAAATCCAAAATCATCTCCTTTTAATTGTCTTTGAATTTGGATATCAGTACATTTTTCTTGTAAGACCTGCATAATAAATTTTGTTCTTTGTCCTATGGAAAATACACTATTGGGATTAGGTTCTTCTATTTTCTGCCATTTTTCATAGATTTCTTTTCCTAAAGCACCTGGTAGTTTTCTAAATAATTTTATCCCTAAATCTTTATTAAATGCATTGCCTGAAATGCATGTATAATAAAAGTAGTCGTGTAAAAATTTTTTAACATATTTATAATTATAAAGACTAAGTTGTTCTAAATGGATTACAGCATCTCTTTGTAGAGTTATAGATCCTAAATTTGGGTCTTCTCCTGTAACTAATTGAAATACTTTATTGACAAAATTATATGGATTAGGTCCTAAACTCATTAGCTGGCCGAATTGGGTTGGATCATATCTCTTGTAGCTTTCCCAAAGGGCTTTAGTACTTTCTCCTAAAAAGGTTTCTAAGTATCTGTACATTTCTTCTACATCTTGGGATTGGAAATGTTGTATATAGTCTGAGACTACCTGGTTTTTCCAAAGATCTAAAACAGTCGTCCACTCTTGCGGATCATGTGCTGATAGGTTGAGGATTTTTCCTTTTCCTTTGTCTTGGAAAGTAATGGGTCTTTCCACATCCTTTCTTTTGCCTCTAGGATGTACTGGTTTTTCTAAGGTTATGGGTTCTGTATATGGTATTCTGGGCATATTGCCTGAATGGAATACTTCTCTAGGAAATGTTATTCAATCTCTAATATAATGATTGAGAGATAAAACAAAACAGATGAAACTAAAGATTACAATATTACTGAAAACAAGACTAAGAGCAATATTAATAAAGAGCAGATATATTTTTTCTAAACACTTAATTATAATGGCAATAAACAAGAAAATATCTTATGCTAATAGATCTTCTAAACTTCTAGGTATCCAAACAAAATATTCAAAAAGTCTTAAAATAAGAATACTCAAAAACCAAATATAAGCAAAAGTTCCTATTATGTAAAAATAAAAGCGTACTTCTGCAAAAAGTCTTAAAATAAGAATACTCAAAAACCAAATATAAGCAAAAGTTCCTATTATGTAAAAATAAAAGCGTACTTCTGCAAAGTATTATAAAACAGGCTTAAATATATATAAACAGTAGGCAAGTATCTAAGAACAAGTCTAGCAACCTGGTGTAGGAAGAAAGAAACAAGCCAGATGAACATATAGAAAGGGTACGGCGGCATTGTAGCAACCGGGAGCGGCGCTTGGTCCCGTCAGACAGAGGCCTGTTGGGAGCAGAGGCGACTGTCAGGGTAGAACCCTCACCCAGTGGTGTTCCAGCCTAATATACCCAATCTGAGAAACAAGATACTCTAACAAAGTTTCTAACAAACGATGAAAGCAGTAAGGATAAGTGCAACAAAGATAACACCAACAACGATCAAGAGAAGTATCATACAGAGCAAAGCAGAGGACAAGGTAAACTGGAAAATATATGATAACAAACTTCCTGAGGGATCTCCTTGCTCGTTCTCTTTCTCTACTTCCCAACTGGTCTCACCACTTAGGACTAACAGAGGTGTGTGCTTTCCTAGCAATAAGCTTTGGGCACGGGCTCCGTCAAAATTCCACATACAAAAAGCCCTTCGTCACAGAAGACATATACGGGCAACAAATGGAACTCAGGACCGTGAACCCTCAAAGGATTACACAATGCTTTTACTGTTAGCCTAAGATGAACTTGAAGTTAGCGAGAAGTATTACAGAGAAACGATCAGGAGAATCCCGGAGGAAGGTCCCGGAAAGAACTTAAGAAATCGAGAAAGGAGAGGAGTAAGCACTTACAAGACCGTGATCAGAACCAACTACTGAAAGGAAGAGAGAAAGGCCATGAGGGAAGCAGCTAGGAGTATGCTCTCAAACCGTTCTTTCATTCATATCTGTAAGTTTACAACTGAGGCTACTTATAGCCAAACTTTGCCGACACAGGGAGACAAAAGGAATCACCCGGGTGCTCTTTGGGCCCCATCGACAGTGTTATTCCTTTTGGCTTTCCAGGTGTGCGGTGTTTGGTTACTAACCAAACAACTTTACATAAAGTAACTGTACATATATGGTGACATAAAGTAGACTGACATAAAGTAAACTGTACAACATGCTGACATAAAGTAAACTGTACAACACACTGACATAAAGAAAAAGCGATAAGATTTGTCTGGCACGCTTGCTTCTGTTGTCTTGTTGCCAAGATTCCTTTTAGATAAGTCTTGGTAAGCTGTCTTCGATAAGTCTTGGTGAGCTGTCTCCAACTATGGTTTTCTTGGTGAGCTGTCTGCTATAGATAAGATTCTTCTTGTCTTCTTTTTACAGAGGCCTTTATGTCTTTTCTATGTTTATTTTCCTTCTGTCGTGATCAAGTTCTGAATAGCCTCTGAATCATAATCATAGTCGTCGTCTTCTTGGGAATAGCATTGGAGGGTTTGAGTTCCTCCTGTTGATCCGGTCTTGCTGGAAGAGTCTGGAGAATTTTTTCTTTCATATCCTTGTTCTTTTAGATAAGCTGTAAAGTAATCATCCATCATCTTTTTAAGTTCTTCTTTTTCTAAAAAAGTCATCTTTTCTTTTTCTTTGCCTTTTTCTTTCTCTTCTGGCATTTTTGGCAAATGCCCAGCCATCAACGGCCTTGATGTGTCTTTACCGGTTGCCGTTTGAACCGGACTAGCTAGTGAAAACCCTTCACTAGTAGGGGGCTGAGTACAGAACGTACCTGTGGCTTTTGCTTTCCATATTCTGTTTTCTTTCTCGAGGGTTGCAATATATTCTTTTTGAAAATCATTCTTTTCTTCTAACAATCTTCTTTTCTCATTTAACCTTTGAATAGTCTTGGTAAGAGTCTCACAATGATCACAAAAAATAATCTTCTTAGTATCCTTAGCAACACTGTATGAAATTTGGTCTTCTCTAATATGTCTGAGGGAAGGAGCAATATAATAATTTGTTCCTATCGTTAATTTGGCTGCTTCTAGGGCTTCTTGAAGATTATTGAATCCTTTGTATACTGGCCTGTGGTAATTCTGAATACTAGAGACAACTTCAGTCCAGGAATGAAAGACTCCTGGAGTGTGACCTTGGAACACAACATAAAAATTGAACCCTTTCTTTTTCTGGGTAAAATATTCTGAAAGACCATTGAGACTAGCAAGGAAATATTTCTGATCTTTAGGAATTCTTTGATAGGCTAACCAGAGATTGTCTAGAAGGCATTGTTCTTCTTTAGTTACTGTAACTGTAGGTAAAGTCTTGAAAGTAATGTTAGACTTAGGAAAAACGACTAATTTTTGACTACCAAAACATAAAAATTCTTGACCATAAGTATTATATTTAGACGATGAAGGAGGCCGAGAATGCGCCGAAAAATCCATTTGTCAAGAAATAAATTTTTGATAAAAAAATCTTCTACTTAAAGAATCTGCAAGGCTATTATTTTTTCCTTTTATATGTTCAAAGACTACTTTATAGCCATTACCAGTAATAATATCTACCAAATTTAACCATCTTCTGCGGCTAATCTTGTTTTCTTTACTTTTTTGAAAATATTTAACTATTGCTTCACAATCGGTTCTTAAAGTGAATTCAGGTTTATTAATAATGAACAATCTGAAAGCTTCTAAGGAATAAATTACTGCTAAAATTTCTGAGTCAATGCTACTCATATTGCCTTTTTCTTTGAACTTTCCACTTGCATAACTACAAATTCGTTCTTCTTCTTTATGGCTGTATTGGTGGGGTTTAGCTATCAATACACCTCCCCATCCTAGATTACTGCCATCTGTTTCTATGATAAGGTAATCCGAATCTAAAGGCATTTGCAGTTTTGACAAAGTTTTTACTTTTTCTTTAACTTTTTTGACTAGATCCTTATCTATATAAATATCTATATATATATATATATATATATATAGAGAGAGAGAGAGAGAGAGAGAGAGAGAGAGAGAGAGAGAGAGAGAGAGAGAGAGAGCTATATAAGATGCAATAAATGTAAATGGCAAAGCAACTCCATGTAAAATAAAAGGCTTAGACTATGTTCACTTCCCTGAATTTGGAATAAGAAACAAGAGAATACATATTGCCCCAAGCACCTCGTGCTAAAGATGACAATAATTTAATTAGGATTCTTCCATCAATTTCCCAACCAAATCAAGTAACTCTTTCCCCTCACACAAGTCAAATAGTCCAATCATTCAATTCCAAATTTTCTCTTGCTTGTTTGGAGGAATAAGCCAGATCTTATAATAACCCCAGAGAGACTTCACCATGTTCAGGGCACAACAACACACTCTTAAGCATATCATAACGCTTTTGATGCATTTGCACGTTAAAATTATTCATCCTTGGACTAGCACCTTAAACTATTGAGACTTGGGTATCCAGAATTTAGTATATTTCCCACCACAAGATCAATCAACAAAGCTCAACAGAGTCCCCACTCTGGCAACATTTTTCTTAGTGTTGAGCAAGAAACAAATAGAATGTATGTTGTAGGATCACAATCATCTTTTGATGATAATTCTACAATAATCTATAGTTGGGATAGTAGTTGGACAGGCAGGTTTTGAAAAACCAACAATGACATCAACAACAACATGGAATGAATAGAATGTTTAAACCACCCCAATCAGACAACTTTAACAGCCTTATGACAAAACCAAACATCACAATAGCCATGGTTAATTTTACAACAGTTAGAAAATTTGGCCAATTGTATTACTTGCATGGTTGTCGATTGTTTAGTTGGACAAAATCTAACGGGACTGCAATGAGAATTAGTTTTTGATAAGTGACTACTAATTTGTTGGCAGAATGCATGGTTTCACATGTTTAGGCAAATCATGTTGATATAACTCATGCTTAGGTGGATCATGTTGACATGACTTATTTATAAAAATAAAATTTGATTTTTTTACCTAGTAAAAATGTATTGCAAACATTTTGATTGGATTCAAAACCTTACAAATATGTAGTCTTATGGAAGTACTCCAATAAGATCTAAAGTTATCCATCTTGCAGACTAAAATAGTCAACTCTCCTTTCAGTTCGATAGATTTTTACAGCACACACTACCCTCCACAACTTCAAGAACAAAAAATCCTATACCCACCCCCAGGTAATGCTTATTTCTTTCCTTTTTACTAGATATCTAGCCAGCTTTGAAGTCATTGGGAAGCTAATGAAATTAATTCAAATTTAACAAAGCCAAGAAAATAATCTGCTATGTGGTGCATTATTTTGCATTAACAATACCTTCATTTTACATAAATAAAAAAAAAATCAATGACAAAGAGTCTCAAGGCATTGGTGATCATTCACTGGATTTTGAATGCATTATCTTCTCATACTGTTATGGTCCCAGATTTGACACATGGATTCGTAGGGAGGAAGAAGAGAAAGACGAAGATCAAGCCAAAGGGAAGCTTGAAAACCCTAGGGCTTGTCAAGGAGAACTCTACGCCTATTTAACCTAAAATCAATGCTTGACTTTCTCATTACTCTTACCCCTTCAATAGGGTTCACCCTTACAAGGTTTAAGATAAAATATTAAAAAAATACCCCTATAAATAAAATATTCCAAAAATGCCCCTATGGCATAAACTAAAATAAAATAAAGTAAACTAAAGAAAAAATTAAAATAATAATGTTATTGTGTGCATAATATTCCACCCCTGGAAGAAAGAGCTTGTCCTCAAGGTCGAAGGTTGGATCTGCTTGCCTGTGCCGACATCCCCATTCGTTCTCAAGTATCAACTGTGGTATCTATGTCAGACCTCTGGTTTGCAAAACTAGAGCATCCACCCAAAGAAGGATTTTTTTTTCTACATCACTTGTTGTAGTATACCCCAAGATGAATAAGCAACTGAACAACAAGTTGAACTATAACCTGTGCCACTGGGAACTTCTGCTTCGACATTAACAGCCATTGTAGAATCCGGCCCAACAATGGCCACATTGGTAGGATGCAGCATGTCCCCAGTAACATCAGTCCTTGTGCGCAGTCCATGTTCAGAAAATTTCCTAGCATACACGACGAAAAGATATCATCGTGGTCTACTACTTTGGTAAGATCCACCAATTCAAGGTTGCACCTTTGGTGAAACTACTCATCCATATCAAGAACATACGCAACCCCCCCATGCATCCCTGCAGCAAAGTTTCTACCAGTTTTCTCAAGTACTACTACAGTACCTCCTGGCATGTACTCCCAAGCATGATCTCCAACCCCTTCAACCACTACTTTAGACCCTGAGTTACGCACACAAACCCTCTCAGCAACAGGTCCATGAAAATACGCCTCCCCTCCTGGTGCTCCATATAGAGCAACATTACCAATGACTATATTTTCCTTTGAATCAAACTGACTCTTTCTGGGAGGATACACTACAATCTTCCCCCCAGATAATCGCTTGCCTACATAGTCATGGCTGTCCCCTTCTAGCTGAAGAGTGAACCCTGGACAGAGGAATGCACCCATGCTTTGTCCAGCACTGCCTGTCAACTTCACATGGATGTTATCTTTAGGTAGCCCATTTCTATGGTATCTCTCCATCACTTCATGACTTAGCATTGTGCCAACAACATGATTCTTAGTGCGAATAGTCATATCTATGTATACTTGTAGGCTACTTTTCTAGGCAGGTGTGCATGAAGCTATAAATTTCTTATCCAAAGCCATGTCCAATCCATGGTCCTGTTTTTGTACACAATACTGAGCTGCAGAATATTTTGCAGTTTGTAGTTGTTGCTGGGGTGACCTTATCTTCACTGCAATAGCAGCCGCAATCTGAGAGAGCATCATCATCTTGGGCTCAAGAGCTCCACTAATGGGACATGTATTAATAACAAAACATATTTGTGTTGCTGTCCTTGTCCGGTCAGAATTAGTTACATCCTGCAGAGGAGTATCAGATGTGCGCACAACAAAAGATAATCGTGCAACTGCTGCAACTATATTCTGAATAATCATCACCGGTTGCAGTAATGGCACTGTTGGTAGCACTATTTTCTGCAGTGTCAAAACAGTGCCAGACAATCCAGCAATGAATTGGATTGTGCTAGAACAATAGGTAAAACTTCCATTCTTCCATTAAACATGGCGATGCTGCTGGTCTAAAGATGGACTTATAAGTTTTTTGTTTTCTATTTTTTTCGGTTGAGTCCATTTCTGCACTGTAATGGCAGCACCACACAACAATTTGTGGAAGAGCCCAAGTGCTGCAAAACCAGCAGGTTCCTCCTATATCCTCTCCTTCCCAGCCTAACTTGCATTCATATTAATCAATCCATAGGATACAAAAACATTAGATTCAAACCCCTTCTTTATCGTGTAATTATGTATCAACCTGGCGAAGAAAAAATCAATGGGTGCGGCATAGATAGGAAGGACACTAGACACTATGAGAGGACACCTCACCTGCTATCTTGCCATCTCTTGAAAGACACCCAGTGCTTCCCCGGCGTTCCTGTTTTGGCAGAATCCGACTATCATGGCACGCCAAACAGCCACATTTCGACTGACCAATTCAAGAAATGATTGGAAAGTGATTATGGTGATGTACTCCTTGATCCCTTTCGGTGCAAACTTGGGCCTGATGTGATATTTAGGCAACATTTCTTGAAAATACATTTGGCCTTCTGACATTAATCCTGGACGAACACAAGCACCTAAAAGATCCATAAAGGTAACTTCAGCAGTCCAACTATTATCTTTTGAAGTTGTCTTGGCACCTGGGTTGGTGCTGGAACCTTGTCCTACCATTTTTGCTACTAAAGTGAGACCATTTGCAGGACATCCATGAATATAGTGTCCCAAAATCATGGCATTCCATGTCACGACATTCAGATCTCTCCAACACATTCCAGAATTTCCAATAGAATATCCTGTAAAGGCATATGGTGCAAAGTCATATACACCTCGGTATAGAGAAAACCCAGGAAAGATCTCCATCACTAAACCCCAGTCTCTTGAGAAGCTTGTATCTTCAACAAAAAATGAAATAGAGAGCCTCCCAAGAGTCCTGATCCAAAGATCCACACGTAGCCAATAACTGAAGCAGATTTTACATATGCGAAAACATTCGCAGCCAAAAACCCAAATGCAATCTACAATTTTTTATGAATGACGAAAAACACAAATTGGATGTTGTAGTCGTTCAAAGTGAATATATTCAACCTGATTACGTTTTCATAAGCAACAACGTATCTGAAACACTCCAAAGGACAGCAGAGAAAGTCTCCAGTTATAAGAACCTTAGTTCGTTCACCACTATAAGTCCATTCAACACAACTTTTAGGAGCATGCACAACCTTAACATCCTGTGCGTGATTTGCCACAATTGCTTCGCTAGGAAAACCACAAATGATGGAACCCAAAAAATTAAGTCCCACCTTTTAAATTTGACAATGAACATACCCACAGGTAATGTGTGCGTCAACAGAACAACAAAGCCCCCATAAAAAAAATCTCAGAAGTCCCCAAAAAATTATTTTTATGGATCCCGGCATCCTCAGAAAAAATTCATCTCGAAATGCATGCACCCAAGCCGGAATTCCATCAATTTGGCACCGTTTCTCTGCTTCACGAAATTGAGATCCTGCGTCCCCAATTTTTGAGCAGCTTTGTGTTGTGATCTCTGACCATGGACCGAGTAATGACATGGTGGGAGAGGTTTTCTGGAATTCCCGAGCCTGAATCTGGTTTCCGACTTGGCTCTGGATGACCTATGTTGATGGGTTAGGGTGAATCGGTGAAATAGAAGGTGGAAAGGGGAAAACGATGGAGGAGAAGAGATATTAAGACTTGTCGAAGGGAGTCTTCACCTTGGGTTCCAAGGGAACACCAACCCTGGTTCCTTTGGGAGAATGGAAATCCCGTCAATATTTCTTCTTGTCCTTCCATTCTTTCTCGATGGCCTAATAAGCAAGGCTCGAGCATAGAGTATCGAAATATTACAAATCCTGCCCTCGTGGGCTACCTACTTGAAAATAATCAATTTAAAAGACATAACTAGCTAAGTTACTGAACTACTCCAGTGAGTCATTGGCTCGTCTGCATGGCCTTTGGACTACTCGTTGCTATGGAGTCCACAACGTCACTCCCCTCCTGGAGAACGAGCTTGCCTGTGAGCTCGAAGGTAGGGAAGGCGTGCCGAAATGGATCTACGGTATCCCATGTAGCCGGTTCTCCCCGCGAGCCATAGGTTCCACCTGCAAGGAGGAAACAATTTTTTTTTTTTCTCCGGGAATCCCTTTTACCTGGGTGCCATTTCTGTAGTGTTTATCCCATCCAATAGACCAGCCACAATGGCCTCATAAGCCTCTGCATGCAAGGAAGCCACCAACCGCCATGCCAAAAGTTCAGTGAGATCCTTTGTTGTAGGGACTCCAATCAGTCGCCCCTGTATTGGTTTATGCCAAGGTCTAGCCATGGTTTCGTGTTGCCATTGTAATGCAATACAGCTGCTTGCTTTATCATTTCTGTATCAACCCAATAGTTGTAGCCCAATCCTGACAATGCCCATGAATTGTCTAATGCAGAAATCCAATTCTGAAATGCAAGCAAGTTCGCAGGCAAGGTTCCAGCACTCTTCAAATCCTTATCCTTGCCCTGTGGCTGTAGGTGCCTCGAGTAGGTTTCTGTGAGATTACTGTCTCTCCACCTTTCCAGATCGGTCACATTTAGACCAGACATCCATGCACATGAGTTGCAGTCAAGAATATTCTGACCCAGAGAATTTCTAAACTGACCAAGCCTCACCCTGCAGTACTCTACTGCCCCATTCACCTTTCCTTCCATATCAAGGCTCCACAAAGGCGAAAAATCTCGTTTAAGAACAATATCATCACCCAAAACTACCACCCTTTGAAAATTTGGAAATAGTTCGGGAAGGAAAACGTGTGTTGATCCAAATACAGACATATATTCCGTTCTCGTCTGGATGGCAGCCGGATTGTCAGCACTTCGGATGGAAACATGGAGCTCGTCATGTACCAATGGATGAGATACAAAACCTTCCATATGTTTGAGGTTCAGGTCATCAATATTCAGGACATCAATGACCACATTTTGGTATTTGTGTCTGAAAAACCAGAGCTTCGTTGCAAAATAGTTCTGCCCATCAGTGACCACATGAAAAACCTGGTTTACAGTCTCCTCTGCTGAGTGAGATCTGAAGTATTCGACTATCAATCTCATTGACAAACAGTGGAGAGTCTTTGGCACAGTATCAACACCAAGTTGGTATAAGAAAGCACTCTGTTTCATGTGAAAATGAGCTTCATCCTCAGTTAGATCAAGTAACTGCCTAAATTTCTTATCCACATTGCTGGTGCATGCAATGTGGAAGATCAGAATCTGTTGTCGTTTCACTGAGCATGCGCTCATATTCTTGAATGTTCATCTTCATTTCATGTGACAGCTTATCCTGTGTTGGAAGTTTAGCAATACTAGGATAATAAGCTTTCGCCACAAAAAGCTGATTCTTTAATTGCTTTACTTTAAAGTCCTGCATTCATTCTGTATGCTCATCATGCCAAAGGCAGTAGCTACCAAATTCAAGTTGACATGAAGCTGCAGTTGCATCACTCTTGTCTTGGTCCAATTTGTCAAAAGGTATATACCAGTGGTGTGCATTTGTCACTGTATTCAGAGGCGTCAGTGCTAATATGAATGCAAGAAAAGAAATTGTTGGAAGCGTAACTTCAGATGCTGAATGGGTATAATATCTCGTTGTGCACACTGTATTTATGTCATCAATAACTACAATGGACTGATGAAGAGCATCAGCCACCCTGAGAGCCGTTCTAGCACATTGTGGGGCATCACCGAGATGTTTCTGAAGCAACTCAATACCAACCTCACTCAGTCCAGTGGCAGATGTGGAATTAGCCAGTGCCTTTGGAAGTAAAGGTGGGCTAGTACCAGGCTGTCCAGAGAGGAGCACGTTCTGTGTAGGAGTAATTCGAATGACTGCTGTTTGCTGCTCGACGGGAGCCTGCTCAGTGGCAACAGTAGGCTCATGTTCCGCATTCTATGCAATTCAAGGCTAACTTTAGCCTTGCGCCCTTGGAACGTTACGTGGTGGCCGGCTAGCTCAAAAATCATGGTTAAAGTGGCGAAATCCCACAAAATCGGTCCCAACATGTGGAGCCATTTAATGCCGAGAACCATATCGAATTCTGCTAGAAAGGTAATAAGAAATTCGGCCTTGAACTGCTGACCTTCAATGGAAAACATCACAGCCTTGCTGATTCCATAACTTGGAAGTTTGTCTCCATTAGCCACAGACACTAAAGCGATTTGATGAGGCTGCACTTGAAGTGGTAACTGTTGGGCCGCCTTGAAGCTTATAAAATTATGGGTACTTCCTGAGTCAACCAGACTTCGGAGAGGTTACTCATTGACGAGAGCACCAAGTTGCATGGTGTGGGTGGATTGGAGGCCAGTAATGGCATGGAGAGAAATTTCAGGTTCTTTTTCTTCCTCTACCTGCTCTGCGTGTATGGACTCGTCCTCCTCATTATTTTCCAATTCTAGCCAAAATAACTTCTGACATTGATGACCAAATGTATATTTTTCATCACAATTATAACACAACCCACTGGATCTTCTGTCTTCCATTTCTGCTCTTGACATTTTTTTGATAAATGCTGGTGGAGGCTGACTAGTCTTGGTTGTTGTGGAAGTATTTGCAGGGGCACTGAAGCGCCATGTGCTGTTAGTAGCAGACATGTTATTCTGCCAAGGCTTACGATTTTGAATTCTTTGTTTGGCCTCTAGAGTGCGGACCGAGTTCATTGCTCGGGCTAAATTAGAGGGAGTGAGGAGCTCAACCTCTAACTGGAGGGACTCTAATAATCCAGCAGTAAATAAGCCCACCTATTGATCCACCCGGACTATTTTACTGGATCTGGCCAATTTTTCTTGAAATGCCTGCTGGTATTGCTCTAGGGTGCCGGTTTGATGCAACAAGGCTAGGTCCCCTAATGGATTGCTCTGAGCAGGCAGTCCAAACTGAATTGTGCATAAATCTTTAAATTCTTCCCAGTCTATGTCCGGATTTTCCATTTCGAGTTGGTGGCCCCATAGTTGCGCTTCATCGAGTTGTTGCCCCCATAGTTCAGCTGTTCTTTGATGAGAAATTTTTTTCTCACACCTATATAACCAAATTAAGGACTCCTCGAATTCCTTAAACAACGGAAAATCCAACTTTGTGTACCTCGGGATGGCCTCACCACTAGAACCCGAGCTCATGCCATTTACGGTTTGCTTTGTTCGACCCACAAAGTGGTCGCCTAGCATAGCCGCAAGGCTCCTCCTCCCTTCACTAGGAGTGAGGTTTCTTACCCCCATCAATTCGTCAAGTATAGAAGAAATTTGTTGGATTTTGGCATTTACCTGAGACGCTCTGCTTTCCATCAAAATCGCCAGATGTCCCTTTGTCTCTTCTTGCCTGGATTGTATCATTTCCCTAACGGTAGATATCCAATCTTCATTGTTTGATGGAACTCCCAATTCGGCATGCTTTGATACCAAGATGTTGTGATCTTTGACATGGACCGAGTAATGCGACGCTGGGAGAGTTTTTCTGGAATTCCCGAGCCTGAATCTGGTTTCCGACTTCGCTCTGGACAACCTATTTTGACTGGTTAGGGTGAATCAGTGAAATAGAAGTTGGGAAAGGGGAAAACAATGGAGGAGAAGGGAGATTAAGACTCGTCAAAGGGAGTCTTTACCTTGGGTTCCAGGGGAACACCGACCCGGTTCCTTTGGAAGAACGCAGATCCCGTGAATATTTCTTCTTGTCTTTCGTTTCCTTCTCGATGGCCTAATAAGCAAGACTTGAGCATAGAATTTTGAAATATTACAAATCCTGCCCTCATGGGCTACCTACTTGAAAATAATCAATTTAAATGACATAACTAGCTAAGTTACTGAACTACTCCACTGAGTCACTGACTCGTCTACATCACCTCTGGACTACTTGTTGCTATGGAGTCCACAACATCATGTGATGTTATGGTCTAGGGTTATGTACCTATGTCTTCCACTCCTGAGAGGCCGGTCTTTTGGGTAGTATTGGATAGGTACTTAACATTTTGTATCAGAGCTAGCGCTACGTCACGAGATCGAATCCCGGAGGGGGTGATAGCGAAGGGAGAGACCTAGCGGAAGGGGCGACCAAAGTGTGCTTCCTGCACCAATGGGCCATCACTATATGCGGAAGGGGCGACTTGAGTGTGTTCCCACACCATGGGCTATCGCTAGAGTAGGCCGTCGCAAGTGGGCCACCATGGACGTTGGCTCTCGCGAGAGTGGGTGTGATGTTATGGTCTTGGGTTATGTACCTTTGTCTTTCGCTCCAGAAAGGCTGGTCTTTTGGGTAGTATTGGCTAGGTATTTAACACGTTGCTGCTGCTCAGCCCCTTTGAGCCACCACAATGCCAGGAAAGACTCGTTTTGACCTAAAAATCAAGGATGTTTCCAAAGCCTACCCCCAATTGCATTGAAGATGGTTCCCCACTAGACTGCCGATGGCGAGATTGTGATGGAGAGTGAGAATCCGGAAGCCTAAGCCCACCAGATTTGTTTCCGTCGGCACCTCCTCTTTTTTCGGTGACGAATAGCAGCCCTTTGTGGCTTCGCTGCTTGTATATTTTCCTCAATAGTGGAGGGACGACTGAACTGATTCGCCAAGATAGAGTTAGATCAGGATTTTTTCATCTGCTATTCTGGAAGACATTCTGCTGGCTATGACGAGTGATTTTTTAAGGTCAAACCCAAATCAACCCTTACCGATGAGGTTTTGGCAGCATACCCCTTCGATTTCGGATTTCCATGGTCCCTGCCGTCTTATTTTGGAAGTTTTGAGGATGATTTCGGATTTGATGTCGACTTCGGTTTCTGATGTGCAGGGTCCCTGTTGTCTGATTTCTATGATCGGGGAACTAATTTTGTCTAGCCCATCGTTGGATTTCCCTTCTCAAAAATATTGGAATTTCCTAGTCCTTGGCCTTTTTGCCTGACTGTGACAACTTCTACCTCTCGTTCAGTGCCTATTTTGTGCTCGAAGACGGTGAAATTTTCTGCGGCTGTGAGTTTCTCCCTTGCAGAACGTTCAATGGAAGCTTCATACCAAGTGGAAGATTCATAAAATGCGGGTATTTCTCCCAATTGTTTGCATACATTTTGCAATGATTCAAATGTGGCAATGTATTTTTCTTGGTATGAAGAATCACTCATTGTGTTCCCACTCTGATACCAGTTGTTATGGTCCCAGATTTGACACATGGATTCGTAGGAAGGAAGAAGAGAAAGACGAAGATCAAGCCAAAGGGAAGCAAGAAAACCCTAGATCTCGTCAATGAGAACTCTAAACCTATTTAACCTAAAATCAATGCTTGACTTTCTCATTACTTTTACCCCTTAAATAGGGTTCACCCTTACAAGGTTTCAGATAAAATACTTCAAAAATATCCCTATAAATAAAATATTAAAAAATAGCCCTGTAGCCTAAACTAAAATAAAATAAAGTAAATTAAAGAAAAAAATTAAAATAATAATTTTATTGCGTGCATAACACATACAACAAATAATTTCTACAAAATTCTATAGCTGATAACTAGGAAAGCCATAGAGATAGATGGAAACTTCCATAAACAAACCTCAAAACCAAAAAACACACCACATGCTTCCCTGTTACTTAAGTGTGTATTGCCCGCTTTCCAACATCCTCCCAAAATGGCTATGAACTATGTGCCTTTCTTTCCCTCTCTGATGAGAAGCTTCAATTCAAACAGAGCACTAAAATCCGTTCCTTCGCTCGCCAAAGAAATAAAAAGTGACACATATGACGCATTATCTTCAATACTCTTACCATCTCGGTAGAATCACATATGAATGAACTTTGCATCGCTAACACTGATTTTATTACGATTTTCTCGAGCCCTGAGCCCTGAATCCCTGCTTTGCCGAACTCCAAAGGTTGCCACCTATTGAATCCCTGATTTTCTAATCCAAAGCTTCATTAAGTAATGAGCTGGCTCGCGAGCTTCTGAACCGAACCTGGGTTCACATGAGCTCAGCTCGTTTACTTAAAAGAGCCTGATTACGATCTCGAATTCGATTCAAGATCGCAATAATTCAAACCGAACTGAGCTGAACTCGAATTACTTGCGAACCGGCTCTGTTCAATGCCACCACTATATACAAGGGTTGACTGAATGAAGTGTAAGGGTTGCTTGCTTGCTAGTACAAACAAAGCATCTTAAATAGGCTGATTATAAAATTAATAAGCACTTGAGCGAGGTATGCCCCACAAGCCACCATAGGGCCCAACATCCCTATGCTCTTGAGTACATCGTCCCAGTTCCTACCCCACCCCCTCTGGCAGTAGTAGCTTGGTTTGTGTCATCCATTCTCCAACACGAGCAAGTAGACCAAGACTCAGGCTGGCAAACAGTGGTTAATCGAATATCAAGACGAAGAATATGGGTGGCTGAGACTACCTCTTGTGTTTGAGTTCCGGTATTGGAAAACAACCACCTCTCTGACTGGCGTTCCTCTTGCATTTTAATTCCGGTATAAGAAAAAAACCACCTCTTTGCCAAGGATGCGCAAACGATGTGGAGAAGGCATTCATATTCTCTCCCGATCCTGGATGAAACGATCCTTCGTTTCCCTGCTCATCTTGGCGGTGGGATCATTAATCATCCTTCTCGACAAAGTCCTCACCGACAAGGCGGTTCGGAGCTTTGGGCACACTTTGCGAACTGGCAACCTTGCTTTCCATCTTCACACTCAATACCACCGCGACACGCTGGAATGCACCATCACCCAAAGGCACGGAACCATGGTTATGGGCATAGTCTACTTGCAACAAAGCTCAAACCCTAATTTCGGATGGGCTGCTTTCTGGGTAAGTCTAATACAAATCTCCTCCCAAAAAAGCACTCCCTGCCCTACTCATTGTTGGAATTATGGTTTCAAATATATTATTTATAAAATAAAATTACCATGATTTTAGAGCCGTGGAGCCCACTTCTAGATGCTTTGTCATTGGATGTTTAGTATAGGGAATAATGGCCAGCATATCCCGCTGTAGAGGTAGATTAATTGGGTGCATTGACTTAATGGACACATCTCTTGGGAATAAGGAGATGTATCTCTCTTGAGGGGATGTATGTTCACGTAGCCAATACTACCCAAAAGACCGGCCTGTTAGGAGCGGAAGACATAGGTACTTAACTTAGGACTATAACATCATACCCCACCTTCGCAGGCTGACGACCACGGCGGCCCACTCTAGCGATGACCCACTCTAGAGACGACCTACTCTAGCGACGGCCTACTATAGTGATGGCCAACTCAGGTCGCCCCCTCCGCTATAGCGACGGCCCATTCTGGTTGCCCCCTTCACTTAGGTCGCCCCCTCCGCTAGGTCGCCCCCTCCAGGATTCGAACTTGCGATGTGGGAGCCCACTCTGATACCAAATGTTAAGTACCTAGCCAATACTACCCAAAAGACTGGGGTGTGATGTTATGGTCCTAGGTTAAGTACCTATGTCTTCCGCGCCTGATAGGCCAGTCTTTTGGATAGTAATGGCTAGGTGCTTAACATTTGGTATCAGAGCAGGCTTCCACATCGCACGTTCAAATCCCGGAGGGGGCGACCTAGCGGAGGGGGCGACCTCGCGGAAGGGGTGACCAGAGTGGGCCGTCGCTATAGTGGAGGGGGCGACCTGAGTAGGCCGTTTCTAGAGTAGACCATCGCTAGAGTGGGCCGTCACTAGAGTGGGCTGCCATGGTTGTCAGGTAGCGAAGGTGGGGTGAGATGTTTTGGTCTTGGTTTAAGTACCTATGTCTTTCGCTCATGACTTGCCGGTCTTTTTGGTAGTATATGCTAGGTGCTTGACAATGTATCTCTCCTTGAAGGATGTATCTCTCCTAAGGGGATGTATCCTTATGAATAGTCATTAGTGCCACACCCTTTGGAAATCTATAAATTTCCCCATGATCTTACAAATGAGGCTAAAGCTATTTGCACACCCAGTCTGGCTGAACGGGAGCAAGCTTATCACTTGTAAACGAATTATCAAAGGTTCTCTTGTGCACTTCAAGTTTTATTTATATTCTTCAAGATGAAAGATATGCTCTCTTTATTCTTCTTATTTCAATTCTATGATATATGTATGGCTGTCATGATAAGAAGAATTATGGAGGATTTAATATCTATTTCTATGATATTTATTTTATTATTATTAGACATCAAGTCTTAAAAATACAAGAGATATATGCCTCTGCTGGTATCATAGAGATAGATTCTAATTTTTCATATTTTTTTGGATTTTTTGCCTTTTTTATTTGTGAATGAAAATAAGGCTAGTTTAGGCTTATTGTGTTCTGGTACAGCAGGTGGGCCTATTGGTGCGGGCTGTTGTGCGCGGGCTTGCTGTGCACTGACTATTGTATGCGGGCCTGCTGGTGTGGGCTTGCCAATGCGTGGGCTGTTGTTTGGGCATGCCTGTTAACACGCGGACTTGTGCGGTCTGGGTCTGTAATGACCCAGGACCATGAATGTGTTTTAAGAGTTGTTTTTTTACCCAGAATTTTATTTTTAATGGAATTTCCATGTCATTTAGAATTTATTTGGCTATTTGAGATCCAAGACTATAGGTATGAAGATTTATATGTTGATATTTTATAAATAGTTCATATCTAATTGGTTTAGTTGTTGGATAATTATTTATTTGCTATAATTTTTTGAAGTATTTATAATTTGTCTTATTGCATGCCTTGTTATATATTTATGTATTTTATGTGAAAATTAATTTAATTATATAATTTTAAAAATCCCCAAAGGGTAATGCGAGTTGTATAATTAGATTAGTATATTGTAAATTAATTCATATGAATCCCCAAAGGGTAAGTATGAATTAATTTATTTGTTTGTTTGTTTGTTTGTGATATTGTTGTTTGTGTAATATGTGTGGAATGATTTGCCTAGTAACTCTCATGAATCCCCAAAGGGTAAGTGGGAGTACTAGATGGCTGAGATGATTGTATAATTACGTATGTTCTCCCATATATTGAAATATTTTTTGGATGACAGGAACATCCAGTAGTGGACATAATTTTGCTGAGTCCCTAAAGAAAAATGTAGTTGAGGGACTAATTATGTGAACTGGTCACAACAGGTTGACTTAATGCTACGAGGCTATAGGTTTGATAAGATTATCAAACTTGATACTCCTCTAAGACCTTCTCGAGTAAACTACCCTGATAATCTGGAACAGTATAAGAAGGACCCTTGAAAATTCAAGGAATGGGATGATGCTAATGAAATTTCTAGGTCACATATTCTTGGGGCTCTAAGTGAGAATCTCTTGATGAATTATTTTCATTTTCCCACAACAAAAGAGATTCTCGACTAGATTGAGGCTAAATATGGTAAAAAGTCGTCTACTCACATCAATAACAAATGGCAAAAGTTTACTCGTGCCAAATGCGTAGAAAATGTTGATGTGAGAACATATGTAAATGACATGTTTTCCATGGCAGATGAGTTACAATATCATGGTAGACCAATGGATGAAGAAACTAAAGTGGTCGCCATTATCAACTCTTTACCCAAATCTCTCAAATATATTCAAGATTTTTATTCTTTGTCCAAGACAAAGCGGACTATATTTTATTTGGTTAATATGATTGACCACCAATCCGATAGACTCAATCCAAGTATTGAGTTAGATAAACCTTCACCTAGCGCAAACGTAGTTTTGAAGCTGAAGAAGAAGAATTTTAAGAAGAAGGGAAAGAACTTTCGATTTCAAAACTTCAAGGACAAAAAGGTCAATCAACAAAGGGTTGAAGTACATGCCAATCAACGTGTTTGCTTCTTCTGTAATAAGCCAGGACATATAAAGAAGTATTGTAGGGCTTTGAAAACCATGCAAGAAGGGCAATAGGAGAACACTAGTGAGTCCTTATCCCTTGAAACTTGTACAATTTATATCAAGCCTTTTAGTTGGTGGGCTGATTCTGGTGCAACTGTTCATGTATCGAATGAGTTGTAGGGCTTCAAGGAGCTAAGAAAGATTGAAGAAAGAACAAGCTTTATTTACATGGGAAATGATGAAAAGGCCATGTGTAAGGCGTGGGAACTTACCGGCTAAAGCTTGTTGATAACAAGTTTTTTGATTTATAAGATTGTCTTTAGGCTCCTTCTATGAGAAGAAGTCTATTATCTATATCTTGTCTTGAGAAAATTGGATTTACATTTTACTTTGGAAGTGGAAACTTTCTTATGTTACAAGATGATAAAGTTATTTTGAGAGGTTTTCAAAATTTTGGTCTATATCAATTGCAACTTAGTGGAAATATGATGTTCAATGTTTCTACTTCTTCGGATATTAAAGAAAGTAAATTGTATTTGTGGTATTTACGACTAAGGCACATAAACAAGGATAGAATTACAAGACTTGTGACACAAGGATTATTGAAAAATCTTTTACATAATGATTTTCCTATTTGTGAGTGTAGTATATATGGGAAAATGACAAAGATACCCTTTCCATCCAAAGGCTCAAGAAGTTCTCATGTTTTGGATATTATTCATTATGATATATGTGGACCTATGAATGTGAATACTTTTAATGGTCATTCTTATTTTAACAAATTTATAGATGATTTCTCAAGATACGAAAGAGTATATTTGCTGCATAGAAATAATGAGACCTAAGATTATTTCAAAACCGTCAAATTGGAGGTAGAAAATGCCACAGGAAGGAAGATCAAAACATTGCACAATGATAGAGGTAGAGAGTATTGTTTGGAGTTATTCTCTGAATTTTGCAAGTCAAACGGGATTATCCATATGTTTAGCATGCCTTATACACCTGAACAGAACGGTACTGTTGAAAGCAGAAATTGAACCTTACTAAGGATCTATGATGACACTTGCAAATTTGCCAATATCCTTTTGGGGCAAAACACTATTGACAGCTACCTATATCTCAAATAGAGTGTCTTCAAAGTCAGTTGAGAAAACACCTTATGAAGTATGGTCAGGCAAAACTCCTAGTCTTAACCATTTTAAAGTATGGGGATGTGTTGCTGATGTTTTAAAACTTGATCCTAAGGACAAATTGAAGGCTAAGACTTGAAGATGTTTATTCGTTGGGTACTCTGAACATTCAAAAGGATATGGGTTATATGATCCCAAGGAGAAGGTGATTATTGAAATTAGACATGTAAAATTCATTGAGGATAGATTTGATTGTGTTAAAGATTTAGGTACGAAGTCTCACTTGGAAGAATATATTGAAATGTCTTCTTCTGAATCTCCTTCTAATATAGAGAATTCCACCCAAACGGATAGTTGAAGAGGGACTAGAGAAAGAAAATCTAGTAAACTCCTATCATCTTCAGATTTTTTTACCTATGCAGGAGAAACTTATGAAAGAACAAGGTTGAATGAAGATATTACTGATGCTGACACTTACGAGCAAGCACTCCTTGATGTGGATTCCGACAAGTGGAAGTCGGCAATGGAAGAAGAGATGGACTCTATGTATAAAAATGAAGTTTGGAATCTTGTTGATCCTCCTACATCGGTTAAGCCCATTAAGTGCAAGTGAAGTTTTTCAAGGAAGAGAAATGTTGAAGGTAAAGTTGAAAGATTCATAGCTCGTCTTGTTGCCAAGGGTTTTACTCAACAATACGAGATTGATTATGATGAAACATTCTCTTCTGTTGCACGAATACAGTCTATTCGAGCTCTCCTGGCATTGGTTACATATTATAACTATGAGTTTTTCCAAATGGATGTTAAAACCGCTTTTCTAAATGGAAATTTGGATGAGGAGATTTATATGGAACAACCACGTGGATTTGTTAGACCTGGGACTGAAGCAAAGGTATGTAAGTTGGACAAGTCTATTTATGGTTTGAAACAACCCTCACGATTATGGAATATCAAGTTCAATGAAGCAATTACAGCGTATGGTTTTACTCAGAATCCAGAAGATCACTGTGTTTATATCAAAATAGTGGGAGACTGCATTGTTTTTCTTACTTTATGCGTAGATGATATTTTATTAGCCGAGAATGATATTCAGTTACTCCAAGGAATAAAGACATGGTTGTTTCAGATATTTGATATGAAAGACCTTGGGGAAGCTTCTTATATTCTTGGCATTAAAATTCTATAGGATAGAGCCTTGAAAAAATTGAGTTTGTCTCAAAAGAAGTATATCGACACTCTTCTGGATCGGTTTCACATGTCCAACTGTATACAAGGTAAAGTACCTTATGATAGCACTAAAAAGATGAGTTAGGTGGATTGTCCTTCTCGCCTCAAAGATAAGTTGGACGAATCTAAGTATCCATACGCTTCTACTGTGGGGAGTTTTATGTATGCTCTTATATGTACAAGACCTGATCTTGCCTATGTTGTTGGGGTTCTTAGCCGGTTTCAGGCTAATCCAGGTTTCACTCACTGGGAAGGGGTTATATGGGCAATGTGCTATCTAAAACGAACAAAGTCATATGCTTTGACTTATCAAGTGGACAAGTTGGAATTGATTGGTTATTCTTACTCAGATTATCAAGGATGTATTGATACCCACAAGTCTACTTCTGGTTTTATCTTTATGTTTGGCAAAAGTGCCATTTCTTGGAAAAGAAAGAAGCAAGAATGTGTCGCGCAATCAACCATGGAGGCAGAATATGTGACTATGAACTTAGCTACATGGGAGGTTGTATATCTTCACAAATTCTTGCGAAGCCTTCTAGTGGTAGATTGTGTAGATCGACCTATTCCTCTCTTTTGTGATAACGCATCTGCTATTGCTATCACAAAAGATCCGAAGTATCACTCCAAGGCTAAACATATCGAAGGGAAATACCACTACATACAAGACATGCTGAGGAAGGAGGAAGTTGTTATTTATAAGATATCTTCTCCTGATAACTTAGCTGATCCACTAACCAAGTGTCTTCCCGTGACCGGTTTCACTTTCCATGTAGTGAACATGGGTTTGATTTGTTTATAATTGATGAGACCAAGTGGGAGAACATTGTTTTGTATGCATTATGGTCTCAATGATTTGTCATACTATGTCATGACATTGTAATTTATATTCCATGGAATGACCATTTTGAAAGAATGCATATGCTTTTGTGTGATAATATGAGTACTCAACGTATGCCTTGAAATTCAACTTCCCTATTAGGTATGCACTTGTAATTGTATATGTGAGGGTCTCAATAGGGAATGACGGTTGAGTCTCTAAATTGTCCAGACCAATGGGACTGCATAGGCACAATTTCCTTTATGGCTAATACTCATGCTGGTATAGAGCTTTACCCTGAGCTCCTCAGGTACTGAGTATGCTATGGACGGTGAGATGCCTTGATGTCCAACTTTTCTATTAGGTATATACTTGTATGTATATACAGAAGAGTGTCAATAGGAAGGTAGGGTTGGATGTCTAAATTATTCAGGCCTATGGTACTGATTAGGCACAATTACCTTAGTGGCTAATACTTGAACTGGTATAGAGCTTTACCCTGAGTTCAGGTCTGAGTATGCTATGAATGGAGACCGCTGAACTGGCAATTTTGGCAAGTATGGATTTGGTTTATTCCCCAGCCTTGGATATCTAAGATATAAATTGTGTAGGGTTGGGTTAACTACACATGTATATTAAAGTGTTTAAGGTAATGCCTATGGTCATGGTATGGTTTTATGTGTCAAGATTGATTTTTCATGTTTTTTCAAAAATCGGAATTTGAAACCAAGTGGGAGTTTGTTGGAATTATGGTTTCAAATATATTATTTATAAAATAAAATTACCATGATTTTAGAGGTGTGGGGCCCACTTCTAGATGCTTTCTCATTGGATGTTCAGTACAGGAAATAATGGCCAGTACATTCCCCTATAGAGGTAGATTAATTGGGTGCACTGACTTAATGGACACATCCCTTGGAAATAAGGAGATGTATCTCTCTTGAGGGGATGTATCTCTCCTTGAAGGATGTATCTCTCCTAAGGGGATGTATCCTTATAAATAGTCATTAGTGCCACACCCTTTGGAAATCTATAAATTCCTCCATGGTCTTGCAAGTGAGGCTAAGGCTATTTGCACACCCAGTCTGGCTGAACGGGAGCAAGTTTATCACTTGTAAAAGAATTATCAAAGGTTATCTTGTGCACTTCAAGTTTTATTTATATTCTTCAAGATGAAAGTATGCTCTCTTTATTCTTCTTATTTCAATTCTATGATATATGTATGGCTCTCATGATAAGAAAAATTATGGAGGATTTAATATATTTTTCTATGATGTTTATTTTATTATTATTAGACATCAAGTCTAACACTCATCCTCCCACCACCGTTGCAAAGGCCACCATCCTCCCACCCCCACCTCACAAACACCACCTACCAGAAATTCCTTCCCGAGCCCAAAACCCTCACAAATTATCCCTAAACCTGTTAAGCTTTTGCTCCCACCCCCGCCTCCCATGTTGATCAGCCACTCAACTAGCCATATAACCCTCACTCTCCCAAATCAGGCTCTAACTGATGGAATCAGTCGGCTCTCTGTTGCCATGATGGTCACTGCCAGATCCACTTGTTCGTCAACAACCCTAATCGCGATTTGGCTTAACAACCGCTTCCTGCAATTTAACCCTCCCGCCATTGATCACATCTTGGATCATCACTGGTTTATCTTCAAATCCATTGAAGATAGGCAAAGAGTTAAAACTCATTTGGAGTGAAAAGGGATCCCCCTTGAAGCGGATGGTCGATAGGGCCCCGAAACTTACTAATTCCCTGGCAGGACAATGGCTTGTTGCTCGGGGTATTCCCGCCGGGCTTCAGTGTTGGCACACCACAGCCAGCGTTGCTAGCATATTCGGAAAAATCATCTGGACAAAAGAACAGCAAGAGCATCCCCACCAGGAAATTTTTTTCCTCTGGCCAAAAGCTCCAGTAAGTGACCTCCACCGTATCAAAATTATTTGGATTTTATACCAAATTACCCATTTTTAAAATGTTATTTCAATAAATGACATCACTTTAAACTTCTTTTGAAAAATACCCAACTTTGGTCTACTGTACATGTGTGCAGTCAAAGGTGACATGTAATCTTTGACGGATTACGTGTTGGTACATCAGTAGCACTGTGTGAGTAGATAGACACATCGACTACCACTATTACGGTCCCGAATCTGTCATGGGTTATTGTAGGGAACCCACGTGGAATCGTAGGAAGGCATGGAGAGGAAGAAGAAGATCAAGCCAAAGGGAAGCTTGAAAACCCTAGAACTTGTAAGGAGAGCTCCAAGCCTGTTTAACCTAAAATTAACCTAAAACCAATGCTTGTCTTTCTCATTACTCTTACCCCTTAAATAGGGTTCACCCTTACAGGGTTTAAGATTAAATATTAAAAAAATACCCCTATAAATGAAATATTCCAAAAATACCCCTATGCCTTAAAATTGAATAAAATAAAATAAAATAAATCAAAGAAAAAAATTAAAATAATAATGTTATTATGTGCATAACAGCCACATCAAGATTCCGACTCGTCAACAACCAAATAAGATGTGTAAAAAAATTGAATAATTTCTTTAAAATTAAGTTTATGAATACACTTTTTATTACCTTATATTTAAAATAATAAATTATAATAAATAATAATAAATAATAATTAATAATTAAAAAAACTAACTCTTACCTATTTAACACAATTTACTATCAATTAAAATATTTATTAATTAAAAATACATCAAATTCTATATTAGAGTTTAAAAATAAAAAATAAAATAAGTATACTACTTAATTAAAAATCTCACTAACATATTATCAATTCAAAATATTTATAAATAGAAAAAGTCTTACACTTACCCATTTATTATCGATTTAAAATATTTATGAATTAAAAAAATCTTTCTCTTACCCATTTATTATCGATTTAAAATATTTATAAATTAAAAAAATTAAAAAAAAATTATTTTAAAGTTTAAAAATTTGATTTATCTGTACAAAATAATAACTTATAGAAAAAAATTAATTAATTAAAAATCTTACAACACCTTTTATTATCGATTTAAAATATTTATTAACTGAAAAAATATGAATTTTTTTATTTAGAGTTTAAAAAAAAAATATTGGTACAATTTTTATTATCTTATATTTAAATAATAAGTTATTAAAATCTTACCCTTAACAATTTAACACCTTTTTTTAATATTTTTTAAAAAAATTAATTTTTTTGAAAAATTTTAATTTTGAGTTTAAAAATCAAATTTATCAGTACATTTTTTAAAATTTATCTATACTTTTTTATTACCTTATATTTAAAATATTAAAAATAAAATAAATATAATAATTATTTAAAAAATCGTACTCTTACTTATTTATCACATTTTATTGTCGATTTAAAATATTTTTTATTAAAAGAATGATTAAAAATTTTACTTTAGTGTGTAAAAATCAAATTTTTTGATAGACATTTTGTTACTTTATTATATTAATTAATTAAAATCTTACTCTTATCTATTTAATACTTTTTATTATCGATTTAAAATATTTATTAATTAAAAATGTTTTGTTAATTAAAAGATTATTTTAGAGTTTAAAAATCAAATTTATCAGTATACATTTTATTATCTTATATTTAAAAAAATAAGCAAGGATGGATGTAATTGGAAGTCATATATGAATAAATAATTTTACATCAAAATGTCAAATAACACAAAAATTCATGTTTTCTTCCTCTTCCTTCTGACAAGGACTTTGTAGTCAAATAACTATAATTATTGGTCTAATTTCTAGTTTAGGTATCTTGACCTGAATTAGTGCTCTCTTGCTACTTTGGTCTAACATCCTCACGAATTACTAAACGCCCATCAGAATCTATCTCCAAATCATTATCCACATCCAGTTTTTGCTTGAGTGCTCTGATGACCCAAGGGCTGCTCTTGTCTTTTGTCGGTCTAGGAGGTCAAGTGAGTCATTTTCCAATTGATCGGAAATGTCTTATGTCAAACTCTTACTTACTGGACAGGTTCTATAAACGAATCTGGAGGACCCATCCGAGCTTTTGATTGAATATTTCTAGATGGGAGATCAAATCTTGAACCTATATGAAAAGAGGAAAAACAAACCTTAACGCATTCAACTAAGTACTATATATGTTGAAATGAAACAAAAATTACAAAGGAAACGATATTGGCCAAGAGACAGATATAACTGATCCAACCTATTGGTTGTAGAGATCAAATGCAGTGAAATCAAATAAAATCACCAAATACCCCTGGTAGAGCCTCGTATGACTTCGTAGTCACTAAAAACCGTACCTCGTCAGTGATGGGGGTCGGATTTCGTTGGCTAATGGACACCCCTGCAGGCGACTCAGCCTAGTTTGAACTAGACACAACCCACCATTACCCAACCTACTCTTAATCATACTCTCTACTCATCCCTAGGGACACATGGAAACTCAATAAAACATAGACAAAAAGAAACTATGTGGTGGTTATTTATAACACCCGAATCTCCTCACCACATGGCAAAATCATTCCATAGCACTTCAACATTATTTAACAACATTTAAAAATTAATTGAACTAATTCTATAGCAGATGACAAGTCCTAATAATTCAAAAACACACCTAAGTCCAAATTCACCAAACACCCGTGGTAGAGCCCCATATGACTTCACAGTCACTACAAATTGTACCTCGTCAGTGATGGGGGTCGGGTTTCATTGGCTAATGGATGCCCCTACAAGGGACTCAGAACTGGACACAACCCACCCTCCATTACCCAACCTACTCTTAATCAGACTCTCTACCCATCCCTAGGGACACATGGAAACTCAATAAAACATAGAAAAAAAAATACCATGTGGTGGTTATTTTAACACCCGAATCTCCTCACCACATGGAAAAATCATTCCATAGCACTTCAAAATTATTCAACAACATTCTATAATATTTAAAAATTAATCAAACTAATTCTAGAGTAGATGACTAGTCCTAACAATGCAAAAACACACTTAAGTCCAAATTCATTGAACACCCCTGGTAGAGCCCCATATGACTTCGTAGTCACTATGAATCATACCTCGTCAGTGATGGGGGTCAGGTTTCGTCGGCTAATGGACACCCCTATAGACGACTCAGCCTAGGTTGAACTGGACACAACCCACCCTCGATTACTCAACCTACTCTTAATCAGACTCTCTACCCATCCCTGGGGATACATGGAAAATCAATAAAACACAGACAGAAAAAATACCATGTGGTAGTTATTTATAACACATGAATCTCCTCACCACATAGAACAATCATTCCATAGTACTTAAAAATTATTCAACAATATTTTATAACATTTAAAAATTAATCGAACTAATTCTATAGCAGATGACTAGTCCTAACAATGCAAAAACAGATCTAAGTACAAATTCACCAAACACCCCTGGTAGAGCCCCATATGACTTCGCAATCACTACGAACTGTACCACGTCAGTGATGGGGGTCGGGTTTCTTTGAATAATGGACGCACGTGCAGGCGACTCAGCCTAGTTTGACTAGATTCAACCCACTCTCTATTACCAACCCACTCTTAATTAGACTTTGTACCCATCCTTGTAACTAGGGCAAACACAAGAAAACATAAAAAAAACAAAAAAAAAAAACCATGTGGTGGATTTTTGTAACACCCAAATCTCCTCACCACATGGCATGATCATTCCATGACACTTCAAATTTATTTAACAACAACTAGCAACTAAAAATCCTGCAAATCTTATCTCAATAGAGTAAACTGCAAGTTTATAAATCAGAAAATTAAACTAAATTAATCTAAAATTAAACTAGCAACTTCAAAAAATACAACATTCAATGGCATAGGAATCCATAAACTAAATTACAGAAAATTAATAAATACGGAGAGGGAAATTCAATCAAGTTTCAATTAAACTATACAATAATTTTAATATATCTGCAATTGACAAAACAATCATTAACATAAAATCAGAAATTAAACAGTAAAGCACAAAAAAATCAATACAGTAATTAAACACCTAAATTCAAATCAATATTATAATTAAACCTAGTAATTAGATTCAATTAACAAAAGCCCTAAAAAATCACCCTACTAAATCGGCTTATGAAATTCAAATTCGGATTTGGAGGATTAGTAGGGCTTCGGTTTTGGGAGAAGGGGCGGCGAGAGATTGAAATGATAGGGTATTAAGAGGCGCTAAGAGGAAATTATAGGGTTCGGTTTTGAAAGAGGGGTGGCTAGGAGATGAAATGATAGGCTTCGGTTTTGAGAAAGGGGCGGTGAGAGCATGAACAAAGGGGAACAGAGAAAAAGAGTGAGAGATGTCGCTGAGAAGAAGTCTGGGTTGAGAAGAAGAGAGGGCGGTTGAGAAGGGGGCATTGAGGGTGAGGGCAAGGTTCAGTAGCGGTAGTAGGGAAGTGGCGGTAGCTGGCATGGCCAGAGGGCAAGAGGAGAGGAGAGGGGGCGAGAGGAGAGAACAGGAGAAAGATCGAGTGGGGAGAGAATGCAAAAAATAAAAAGTGAGGGCTTACGTGGCATGAGATGACGTGTTGGAATGGTGATGTGATAGTCGATGTGTCTATCTACTCACATAGTGTTGATACTGTGGCAACACGTAACCGGTGACTATACACATGTATAGTGGACCAGTCAAAGTTGGGTATTTTTCAAAATAAGTTCAAATTGACGTCATTTATTGAAATAAGTTTTTAAAAACGGTTAATTTGGTAAAAAGCCCAAATTATTTCCATCAAAATTTTCGGCTGGGTTATCTTGTAATTCGGCGACATGGAAGTTCTCTCCCCATGTCACCAAACTTGCAATCTCCCCAACCCTGTTTGACTTGGTATGAATCGGCCTATGTTCGGTCTGAACCGACTCCGAAGTAGCACCCTCTCAACCCACCAACTCCTTTCGAGTCAAATCAGACTCCAACTAGAGCCACTCCCAAATCCGAGTCCACTCAGTCACATATTCCAAGACTTAATTCAAAATTTGAATCTGAAATCCCAAATCCCTCAATTATCCCAGCCCATCACCCTGTCTACCCCACCCACTCTCTCACCTGCCCTGCCCATACCATTTTTCAAACTGCCCGCCCCCTCGATTGCCCTGCTCACTCACTTGAACACCCCCTACCTACGTCCTCGATTTCAGCCCTGCTCGTACATCTCCCTACTGCATTGATCATCACCCGCACCCCCCTTTAAAATCATGCCTACTCCATCCACCATCACTCCCCAATCCCATTGCCATTTAGAACTGCCGCCGAGGGTCTAGATTCCCACCTCGTCTATCTATCCCATCACCTCCCATCAAATCCCCTTGATTTCCCCCCTTGCTTTTACAGTCTCGGATCTGACACAAGGATTCTTTGGGAGGATTTGCAATCTGCCACAGGTTACGGGTCTTCCAGGCATTACCGAAGGGATAGTAGGAAGACATGGAGAATGAAAACGAACGATCAAGCCAAAGGGAAGCTTGAAACCCTAGAGCACATTGAGGAGAACTCTAAGCCTCTTTACGCTAGATTTAACCTAATTCTTAATACATCAATGCTTGTGTTTCTCATTATTCATACCCTTAAATAGGGTTCACCCGGTTAGGGTTTAAGATAAAATATTACAAAAATACCCCTATAAATAAAATATTCCAAAAATACCTCTATGGCCTAAAACTAAAATAAAATAAAGTAAATTAAAGAAAACAACTAAAATAATAATGTTATTGCGTGCATAACATTACACCCCCTTGGAAGACGAGCTTGTCCTCAAGCTTGAAAATAGTGTCTGTATGCTGACGTCTCTACCGGTGTCGAAGTAGCATCCGCGATAGCTAGGACCCCACCTTTTGACGCCAAAAATTGTAGTTTTTTTTTTTTTTGGTCTGGTCCGAGTTAACCTGGGTTGACTCGGTTCAAGAACCCGGTCCGGCACGCGAACCAGCTTCGTGCAAAAATGAACTTAGGAAAATTATAATCTGCTTCAACTTCTTCCTTCGGCGGAAATTTCGCCGACAGTTCGTCGGAAATCAGAATCCTGCCGATCCCAACAATAGCGGCCATCTCCTTCCTCTCTCACGGCACCGACGGAGTTGCCTAATTTTTCGGTGGTGAATCGCAGCCTATCGGGGCTTCACCGCCTGGATAGTTTTCGAGACAGAGGGCTCTCGGAAACGTGTGCATCGTTGTTGCTCAACCCCCGAAACCGAGATCTCTTGTGAAAAAGTTGCCTATGACACCAATGAAATGTCTTGCTTCGCCGGTGGCGAAGAGAAGCCCGTTGGGGCTTCGCCGCTGGGAGCATTGCCGAGACAGAGAACCTCCATTTCTCAGCCCCCCGAAACAGAGACGCCTTGCGAAAATTTTGCCTATGGCGCTGACGGCACCTCCTCTTCCTCCGGTGGCCCACAGGAGGACGTCGAGGTGTCCCTACTGAAGGATTTTCCGTTGCCTGGTTTGGGAGGCGTTCTGGCACCCCTTTTTCCCGTCGCCCTTTCTCCCCCTGTGTGCTCCCCGCCATGCTGGCTGCCAGATCGACGGACCCGGCGGAAAGGTGTTGCAGTTGGGTGCCCGCAAAACTTCCTCCGACGGTGAACAGCACCCCTTAGGGGCTTCTCCACTGGCCAATTTTATTGTCGTCACCAGTGGAATTCTGGTTTCCCGTGATAAGGGGTTTGGGGTAGCCCCCAAACCTTCCGCAGGTGCTTCAGCCAGTAAACGGGACAGAAATTTTGATTTTTTCAGCCCTTGGCCTGTTGCTCTGTCCGATATAGCTTCTGCTACCTCTTGTGTGTCTATGTGGTCAGAGATTTGAGGTCGTGTGACCTGTTTTTCTGCAGCAATGAGTTCCTCCCTTGCATAACATTTAATGGAAGCATCTAATCGTGCTCATATTTCTTCCAATTCCTTACCCATAGCAATCCATCTTTCTTGGGATATAGAATAACCCATTGTGTTCCCGCTTTGATACCAGTTGTTACGGTCCCAGATCTGACATAAGGATTCTTTGGGAGGATTTTCAATCTGCCACAGGTTATGGGTCTTCTAGGCATTACCGTAGGGATAGTAGGAAGACATGGAAAACGAAAACGAACGATCAAGCCAAAGGGAAGCTTGAAACCTTAGAGCTCGTTGAGGAGAACTCTAAGCCTCTTTACGCTAGATTTAACCTAATTCTTAATACTTCAATGCTCGTGTTTCTCATTAATCATACCCCTTAAATAGGGTTCATCCTGTTAAGGTTTAAGATAAAATATTACAAAAATACCCCTATAAATAAAATATTCCAAAAATACCCCAATGGCCTAAAACTGAAATAAAATAAAGTAAATTAAAGAAAACAACTAAAATAATAATGTTATTGTGTGCATAACACTTGCCGCACTGAGTGGATGCCAATCATCCCTAACTGGCCAACCTGTCCACCTCGACTGCCCCACCTCTCCCTTGCTGAAAAATACCATCGGGACCGGCCTCCTAGAGATCGACTAGTCTTGGGGACTATGCCCTACAGAACTTATAGCCTCTGTCCACCCTTGATACTTCGAGCTGCCTGAGTCACAACTCCCTAGAAAATCGCCTCCAAAATGACACCTAGAAACCCCCTAGCCTTGTGCCCAACTCCTCGATCAACGTTGTTAACTTGTGGAGCCTAATTTAAGTCACATACCAAAGCGGCCTACAATCCCCAACAAAGTCTCCTCCGACCAGAGCTCAACAGGGATACCCCAAATAGAGATCCATTGCCCATATTGGGTGAGTGGAGTTGATAGATCCCTATCGGTAAAACTAGCCAGCTGCACCTGGCAGCAAGATAAAGTGTTTAAGGCATTAGCCATATCGCCAAAGGACTTCAAGGAGAACAACCAAACCAGCAGCCTAAGATAGGAAGCTTTTGGTAGATAATTAAGGTAGAGCCGAGTGCGGAACCAATTTACGAGGCCAATGGAGTTCCAATTTGGATGAACCATGGTTGTCGTCGCATCAGTAGCTCTCAGTAACCTTTCGCGAACTAACCCATCAAGGGAAAGAAATTTCCATGACCCGCGATGCCTCAACAAGCCTACCAAGCTCTGCCAAGGCATCTGGAGCAGGGTGCTCATAGTTCGGCAGACTGGGCAGCAAGCACAGAGTTGGGTAGAGATGGGAAGCTCGTCACGTAGATAGGAGGTTATGGACTTAACCAAACCCTCCCTCATAAGTCATATTTATAAGTATGAAAACTACCAATATTAAAAGCATACCCTTCACCCTAATAAGAGTGAAGAAGAGACATGAAATTTAAACTAATTACATTAGTGCCACCCAAATTACATCATATATTCCAACACTCCTCCTCAAGCTGGGAGGGAATGACAGTGATCCCAGTTTGAACCAAATAACATATATGTAGTAATAAGCTGCTCCATCATGGTGCCCTAACCCGAGCACCGACTCTCAAAGGTAGAAATGGGTGATAAGTGGGTAATGCCTTTCATTTACAATACGGCGATAAAAGACCCACGAGTATATATATAAGAAGCCTCAATAGACTTAAAACACCCATATAAATCAAAGGTACCAACCAATGCAATGCTTTAACAGGGTTGGCCAATAAGGGTAAGTAAGAGTCAAATAAAGGATGGTAGGAGAAAGATTGCCAAAGGGTAATGGGTAATGGAAAATAAAATGCCGAGGGCACTATTTGCTTTATTTTTCTATGAAATTCAAAATCTACTTAAGAGGAACCAATGCTGACAACAGTTAGTAAATAATGAACCCAAGGCAAACCACCAAGGAGTTCTTCCGAAATAAAGTCTCAATCAAAGAGACACAATAGCAATAGGGGAAATGGGTCAATGCCCAAATAACATGCACCACATGTGCAGTTGTATAGTAGCTAATAATCAGTAAATAATAGAAGTCATTAAGGGTAATAAGGATACATGAAATAGTCTGCATCGAGTTCATCAGTAAATAAGGAAGTTGCACCAAATAGTATGTTGGAACCGAGTAATAATCTAAGAAAGTAATCCAGTTAGAGATAGAGAACCAAGCTGAACTTAGTAAGTTATATGACCAATATAGCCGATTCATAGGAAAAATAAGTATAAACCTTGTGACCCGGACCCTTATAATAGAGGCAGAAAATAAGTGGCTGAGTCAGGCTGACTCGGCAGAACAAGAGCAAGTGTTCCTCGGGTCAGCAGAATTGTCTCTAGGTCAACCTGGTGGTCCTATACTGAATCTGTGCATCATTAAAACATTAGCTACTTTGGGGAATTAAATCCCAAACTATACCTTCGTCTTCCTCCCCACGACGATTTTGAATAGAGTGGGACAACTTCATCGTTGCCAAATCTGGATAAGGAAAGGCCAGCAAACCCAGGGAAGTAGCAGAAATCTTCCTGAAAATAGAATAGTGGAAATCTTCCAGCAAATCTCCAGAAATAATAACACAACAATGAAGATTGCAGGAATTTCCAAAACATCAGAGAGATAGCGATTTTTACGGAAATCATATGGTGATGAAAATAAACTTTCGAAGATAGATGGCAATTGTCAAAATTAGATTTCTTGAGTGAGATTACAAAGATAGAAGAGAATCTTGGAGAAGCAGTAGCGTTCAGAAATCAATCAGCCAAATTTCTCAGCCAAGTCTAGCAAGTTTCGAATGCAGTATCATGATTAAGCTAAATCAGATGTAATCCACCAGCTGGCTTGGAAGATAATGATACCAATAGCGCTCAGAGACAATACAGGCAGAGACAGTCTCAGATGATCAGTGATGCTATTAGAACAGTTGGCAATGCAAACGTTGTAGAGAACTGATGAATTTAGGATCCCTTTTCCATGATCACAAACAAGAGAAAGAAGAAAGAAAAGAGAGAAAAAGGAAGGAAAGCTCTTGGTAGAGATAAGAAAACAATAAAAGAGAAGAGAAGGTTGCGCCAAGCAAGAGAGTGAAAGAGAGAACCAACTTGGGATTGAATGTGTGACTTGATTAATTCCAAATTAAAATACCTCTATTTATAGTAGAGGAGGAGGTAGAGTCCTTACACAAATTGTCATTCAATCCTAATTACATTCCAACTCTAACTCTTCAATATAAGTAAGTCTATTCAAACTATACTACTAGAAGACTAACTTGAGAGTAGAACTAGGAGTCCTTCATTATTCTCATGAATATAATGGATAAGCCAGCTCATAGCCTTATCCTTGTGGGCCCCTTATGATCTCCCAGTGCACCTTGATAAGAGTGCCAACTCATGAGATCTTTGTGGGTCCCACTTGATCTTCAAGTCTTCTAAATCAATTCAGCTTGTGCTTCTTGCATCCTTAACTCGTGCTTGTGTTGGGTGAGGACTCTTCTTGGTATCCCACGTCCTCTAGGACTCTTCTTCATGACCTACATCCTCATGGTGGGTCCCACTAGCTCGAACACCATGGTGGGTCCCACATTGTAACACTCCCCCTCAAGCTGGGGGTGAGAAGACATCATAAACGCCCAACTTGCTGCATATGGTAGACATAATCTTGTGAGTGACTGGTTTGGTGAGAATGTCTGTTGTTGGAAGATAAGCTCAAGCCCACACGACCAAGGAAGGCCCACATATCTAAGATTATTATATGATGGGTCACACGACCAAGGAAGGCAGTAAGACCCACAATGATTACCATGATCTGGCATCCTTATCACATCACTTGGAAGATCAAGAAGGATTCACAAAAGTATCTTATCTTATGGTCACATCAAAGAAGATTTTTAGTTTGAGTTATGTTTGTCTTTTATCCATATTGAGTTATTTAATTATGTTAGGACTTATCTTTAAGTGTTAGAGTTTGGGTGTAATTGGGACAAGGGTAGTTTTATTGTAATTGGACTCTACTACCTTCCTCTATTATAAATAGAGGTTCTTGTACTCTGATTACAACAAGTTATTGATATCAATGAAGTATTTCACTTTTCCATAAATTCAACATCTGCAACTTGATTTTGTGCTGATATGTGCTTCAGGGATAGGAGACCAGTTTGAAAATTTTCTCGTGTAAAGTGATAATCTACCTCAATGTGCTTTGTCCTCTCATGGAAGACTGGATTCGATGTAATATGTATTGTTGCTTGATTATCACAGTATAGATCCATTGGAGCTTCTTTATAGAATCCCAATTCAGTGAGAAGAGATCTTATCCATTAGAGTTCACTTACAGTGTGTGCCTTGGCTCTGTATTTTGCTTCTCCACTTGATCGTGCTACTACATTTTTTTTTTCTTTTCCACATAACCAGATTTCCTCCAACCATCATGTAAAATCCCGAAGAAGATTTTCTATCATCTGGGGATCCAGCCTAGTCTGCATCCGAGAATCCCTTAATGTTGAAGTGACCATGTTTCTTATAGAGGAGCCCCCTTCCAGGAGCTCCTTCCAGATAACGTAGTGTCCTCTCAAGTGCTTGCCAATGACTAAGTTGTGGCTTGTGCATGTACTGACTTACCACACTTCTGCATATGAAATTTTTGGCCTCATTACACCCAGGTAAATAAGTCGTCCCACTAACCTTTGATATTTGCCAATATCTACTTCTTCGCCAGTGCCTCTACATAATTTTGTATTTGCATCCATAGGAGTGTCTACTGGTTTGCATACCATCATACCTGTTTCTTCTAGTAGATCAAGGGCATATTTTCTTGGGGAAAGAAAAATCCCATATCTAGATTGTAAGACCTCAATACCCAAAAAATATTTCAGTAATCCAAGATCCTTCGACTTGAATTCAGTACATATTCTTTCTTTTATTTTCTAAATGCCCTCAGAATCACTCCTAGTTAAAATAATATCATCAATATAAACAGCTAGAATCACCTTACCTTGTATTGTGTTCTCAACAAATACTGAGTGATCTGCAGAGCATTTGTAAAAACCTGCCCGCATGATGCCATGACTAAATTTCTCAAACCATGGCCGTGGGGACTGCTTTAGTCCATATAGAGATGTTTTAAGGCGACATACGGACTCCCCCTCAACCACATATCCAAGTGGTTGTTGAATATAAATCTCTTCGTTTAATATCACCATTGAGAAATGCATTTTTAACATCCAGTTGATATATTGGCCATGATGAATTAGCTGTCAAGGATAATAATATACGTACCGAGGTCATTTTTGCCGCTAGAGAGAATGTCTCATCATAATCAATGTCGTAGCATTGAGTGTAACCTTTTGCAACCAGTCGTGCAATAGTCCCATCTGGATTATGTTTTACTGTATCAACCCACTTGCAATCAACGGGATTTTTATCTATAAGTAGAGGAATTAGTGACCATGTGTGATTATCATTGAGTGCCTTCATTTCTTCATCCATTGCTGCCTTCCACCTTGGATGTTGTAGAGACTCCTGATATGACTGTGTAATAGATATGGAGGAAATAGAATAAAGAAACTGACAACATAATGGTGAGAGGCGATGATGAGACACAAAATTGGAAATAGGATGAGAAGTAGAAGGTTGAGTGCATGATCGAGTTCTTTTCTTATAGCAATAGGATGAGTATCAAATTGAGTACCAAAAATGACTGGTGATGAAGGACTTACCTTTGGTGGATCCGACAACTCGGTAGGTGTGGTATTGACCACTGTCTCTGGGGGCTGAACAATCTCTGTATCACGAGGCACAACCGGTTGAGGAGAACTTGGTACTGATGACATACCAGGTGGAGTGCTATCAGAATAATATGAGGAGTCTTCAAAGAATGTTACATCCTTGGACACAAATAAGCAATGCGACAAACATAACCCTTTTGTGTGCGAGAGTATCCAAAAAAATACATTTGATAGATTTAGGGTCAAGTTTGCTGTTGGTAATGTATTATGAACACAACATTGACAATCGAAGACTTTCAATGGTAATGCAAACGGATCATCATGTGGTAATAGTTTAAACTAGGGGGATTTATTCCCAAGAACGGTAGACAGTAGATGATTTATAAGAAAACACACTGTAAGGACAGCATGGGGCCAGTAAAAGTATGGAACTTTCATGGCATATAATAGACTTCGAGCTACCTCAAGAATATGACGATTTTTTCGTTCGGCTACACCATTTTGTTGAGAAGTGTAGCCACATGATGTCTGATGAATAATGCTATTCTCTTGACAAAATGAGTCAAGGTCTTTTGAAATATACTCTTTGGCATTATGAGTCCGGAGAATTTTTATCTTCTGACCAAATTGAGTGAGTACCATCACATAAAAAGATTTAAAAATAGATGGTATCTCAGAATGCTCCTTAAAAATAAAAAACCAAGTTGTGCGAGTGAAATCATAAATAAAAGTTATAAAATATTTGGCTCGAGAAATATTAGAGACACTCAAAGGCCCCCAAATATCAGTATAAATCAACAAAAAAGGAATGTCACTTTTGACTTCTGGACGAGGAGAGTATGTACTCCTTTGATGTTTACTTAATTGGCACACCTCACAACTGAATTCTGCCTTGATCTTAAGAGACGGAAACATATAATGAAGAGACTGTATGGAAGGATGTCCCAACCGATTGTGCCATAATCGTGTCTCATTCTCAGTAGTAGACACCATATTGATCTTTGGCACTTCCAAGTAGTAGATCCCCCCTTGTTCATGGCCTCCACCAATCACCTGCTTCGTTATATGATCCTGAAAAACATATGAAATAGGTGAGAAGGTAACCGAACAATTAAAATATTTTGTAATCTAACTCACAGAGAGTAAGTTTAAAGGAAAAGAAGGAACAAAAAGAATATCAGTGAGCGAAAGTGATGGGGTGACAGAAGTGGAACCTTTTCCTTGGACATTGGTTTGAGAACCGTCAGCTATGGTAACAAATTTGTGTGAAAGACTCAGAGATAAAGAATGTAATAAAGTTTTGTTACCTGTAAGATGCTCGAAGGCTCTAGAATCAATTATCTAGGATGAAGATGACGCAGATAGCATTCCTGAAGCAGTAGTGGCAGAGGGACTAGGAGAAGACCCTAGCATGGTCTTCATTATTTGAAATAGTTCATACTCTTCATTAGTAATAATCTTCTATCCAACTGATGTTGTGGGATGGTTTTCTTGTGCATTAGTAATAAGGGCTTGATTAGCCCTTGTAGATTCTGACTTGTCATTAGCCTTATAGCATATTTCTTTATAGTGGCCATATTAGCCACAATAAGTGCATGCCCTATAATGACACTGATCTATAGTATGGCCAGGAAATTTACAATGAGTACACTTAATATCATCTGTTCTGCCAGCACTATTCCTTCCACCTCTTCCTCTGCCTCCACTATAAACTCTTCCTCGGCCTGGTCGCGGTCAGAGGATGATCCTCTATGATCAGAATACAGAGCGGATGACACATCAATAGAGGAGGAAGAAGTGTCTAGAATACGAAGTAATGTTACACACATCATCAAACTTTGGGACAGCAGAAGCACTCAATAGTTGACTCTTGGCAATCTCAAGATGAGGTTTAACATTTGCAAGACAAATAGCAGTAATTAAGGCCTCCTTTTGTTTATCTTGGATAGAAATATCAGTGGTGGAGGGCTGAGCTAACTTCCACTCTTGAAGAAAGACTCTAAACCGTGCCAAGTAATCATGAATATTTTCTCCTTGTTTAGTATTCAACATTCTCTGGAGAATATCATAGGGTCTATGCAGTGTATCAAGGCATAGATATAGTTTCGTACATGTCTCCCAAATTTGTTTAGTAGTGTCAAGATAAATAAAATTACTAGAGACTTGTTCTTCCATGATATTTATTAGCCAACCAATTACCAAAGTATCATGCTTTTGCCATTTCATATAAAAAGTATCATCTTCATCAACAAGTGCTCCTCGGGTAGTGAGCTGACCAAGTAGGTCTTTGGTTATGATAAACCTCCTAACCGAGGTGGAGCAACTCAAAACATTTGATACCCCACGTAAGGGTATGGTGGTGATTCTCAGTATATCACCTTTGATATTCATATTATTATCAGCCTTGATAGGCTCTTCTTCAAGAAACTTGAAATAATATCACCAAGTAGCACTTCTTCAATCAACTCAGTATATGTAAATATAGCATCAATGCTAAATTATAATTTTTTTAAAAAACCACTCATAAGAGGCTAAATATTAATCTTCTATATCATTGAACTCTTATCGCATGAAAAAAATTCAATAACCTGAGTATGAACTGGTCTCGGCAAACAGAATTTCCAAACCGATAAAACTATTTTGATAGCTCATTGTAGATAGAGGGGCATGCATATCCATAACACAATAAGATGAAAGAATTCACATATTCATCCTTGAATCATCATATAAATTTGAGAACCAGTAGCATAAATTTTTTTTTTGAACACTTATCTCTCAGCTAGTGTTCTTCCTTCATACAAGAGCCTTCTTTGAGTGGTGTTGATCATCACTTCTCTAGTCCATTCCTTTGTCGAGGGATCCTACATATGTTGCTCTGATACCATGCTGAATTTAGGATCCCTTTTCCATGATCACGAACAAGAGAAAGAAGAAGGGAAAAAGAGAAAATAAAAGGAAAGCTCTCGGGTAGAGAGAAGAAAACAATAAAAGAGAAGAGGAGGTTGCGCCAAGCAAGAGAGTGAGAGAGAGAACCAACTCGGGATTGAATGTGTGACTAGATTAATTCTGAATTAAAATACCTCTATTTATAGTAGAGGAGAAGGTAGAGTCCTTATACAAATTGTCATTCAATCCTAATTACATTCCAACTCTAACTCTTCAATATAAGTAAGTCTATTCAAACTATACTACTAGAAGACTAACTTGAGTAGAACTAGGAGTCCTTCATTATTCACGTGAATATAATGGATAAGCCAGCTCATAGCTTTCTCCTTGTGGGCCCCTCATTATCTCCTAGTGCACCTTGATAAGAGTGCCAACTCGTGAGATCTTTGTGGGTCCCACTTGATCTTCAAGTCTTCTAAATCAATTCAGCTTGTGCTTCTTGCTTCCTTAACTCGTGATTGCTTTGGGTGAGGACTCTTCTTGGTGTCCCATGTCCTCTAGGACTCTTCTTGATGACCTACGTCTTCATGGTGGGTCCAACCAGCTCTAGCACCATGGTGGGTCCCACATTGTTACAAGAACAAAAGTAGATAACAGGTAACATGTAACTCGGAATAGATAGCTATTGTATCAAATAAATAGAGTTGTTTATGATTCTGTATTTTGTTATGGATCCAGTAGATAACAACTAATGATCATCAGAAGGTAACATACTCTGCTATTCATGAAGTCAAAGAGCTTCCTTTCATAAACAGATATGCTGCTATTTACATCCTTGCATGAGGAGATGAATACCAATGTCATCACGATGATAACAACAAGATAAGCACCGCACAATTATAATAGCAAGATAAAGTTAAGCCTGTTGCAGGATTCAGGTATAGCCACCCAAATTAATCAAGCTTGCATGTCTATTCCTTGCTTGAAAAATCTAGCAGAAAAAAATGGGAGCATCAAATGACAGAGAAATTGAGAATTCTTATCAATACTAGAGAGACATCAGTAAATAGAGAGAAAGGACAGAGAGATGCCAAGTTTGTCATCCTGTTGAATCCAAGTTTAGGATCCCGGCCATGATCTCTTCATAAATTTCACAATATCAACTCCATTAGTTAAAAAAGGATGCCATTTACATACTAACTGGGAAAGTAGGTGTGCACTTTGTAGAACGAGATATTCCTAGAATCAGTGCTAACCGCACTAATTTGGTGTATTATTTACAGTGTACTTGCTTACATGCCACAGTAACATTGTTGCTAGAAAACACCCCATCTCATGCTGCACTCTTTGCAAGTATATAGTCTCTTTCATTGAATGGGTGGGTCTTCTTTTTTCATCATACAAGGAGGTTGTGTGCCTCTCCTTTTCTTTCTGGATGTTCTTCGCAATCAAGTTCATCGAGACTTAGATCATAGCTTAGTACTCTAACTCCATTAAGAAAAAATTGACTTTCTTATCAATGATGTAAAGCTGATAAAATGAAAGAGAAGGGTTTCATGGAGGTTCTTTTAACTAGATTTTGGATAATTTGGAGTTGGTCCTTATTTTGTCTATCTAATTCATTCATGTTTTTAACAAATTTTGTTAAATGGTACTGATTAACCTTACTTACTTTCCCCAGGTTGTTGATCATCCATACCTTATTATCTATTCTAAAATTTCATATATGAATACTGCTAAGTCCAATGTTCTACAAGCACAGAATTGTGGGATTTTCCATGAGGAAATAGAGGATCCAGTGGTGAGAAAAATCATGATGTGACATTTTATTACTCTTGCTTCTGTGCAAGAACAAGATTGTCAAAGTTATCAGCTCTTCTCTTTTGACCAACTTGGTTCTTCTATTTATCTTTCTTACCTCAGGTCACTGCATGTGAGCATTGTTTCTATAAGGCCTGTTTAATGGAATACTCAACAGGCTTAGGACAAGTTGCTTGTCCTTAGAGTACAAAACCTCTTTAACTATTGATTTCATTGCAAAGAAGAGTCCAAAACAGGGTTCTTTGACCGTTAAGAGTTTTAAACGTTCAAGTATCCTAAAAAAAAATTATCTTGAAGATTTTCATACTAGAACAAAATTGAAGCTCTGGTAACTATTGTATCTTGAAAGCTATTTCTCCAAGTATTTTAATGGACATTTTCTCAGGTCCTTTGACTCTAGTCTCTCCATTTTTTTGTTCGACTCTAGTCTCTCCATTTTTTTGTTTCAATTAATACATTTCTTCTCATCAATCATATAATGTTAAGTTTTTTGCAGAGGGAGGAGATCAAATTCATGGTTGAAACTGATGATTTTGCTAGAGGAAGTGTTCAGCCAGTTCACTTCATTGATGGATTTGATTAACTATTCCATTCAAAAGGTTCAAGTTGTTGATGATGTTATGATATGGTCCCAATAGTGGACCGAGTCTAGCAGAGACACCATGGCTGAGTCAATTACTCTGACTGAGTTAGTTATGTAGTCATTTAGTTTAATTTCAAGTTAAATACTAAGGAGGGGAAAATTATAATTTTCACTTGTGGACATGATCCCTATTGAAGGGACAAGTCTAATTTCAACCAAAACACAGGATCGGTGTTCTCCTCAACCAACCCTAGGATCAACGTTCTCCAAAAACAAACCTAAGGTTCAAGTCTCCCTTCGAAGAGCCTGATTATCCCTCTCCTCCATTCACGTCCATCGTTCTTCAATCCATCTTCTCACCATTCCTTCGTTTTCCATGCGAATCGCCGTTGTGAAACCTGGGACCATATCATCTTGGTACTAGAGCAGGTTCACAACGAGCTACTCTTCATTCCGAGATGAAATAGTCGCAGCAATGATGCCGGTAATGGCAGCACTTTGCACAGAGTTAACTGCTGCAATCCGGGATGAGATGTGTGCCATGCGCATAAAAATAATCGCCGAAGCAAAGGAGATACTTCAGGCTTATAGTGAAAAGTCTGAGAGAGGGGCCAAAATCGAAACTCGTCCGAATAGGGATACAGAGAGGAAGATCACAGTTTTGGAAGAAGACGGTGTTAGACCTCAAATCTTGGCGGAGCGGGCCCAAGTGGGTTTGCCTATTTCAATTCGACTAGATGTCTCCTGCGTCAACACTGTTGTTGCGGTTTCCCAGCAGCAAAAGCTTCTTAAGGTCAGCATTAATGCCGACAATAGTGTTGGGAAGGGCTCGTCGTTAAATCGACGGGGAGTGTCCATATATTCGAACAGGAAAGCCCAAAAATCCAGAGACTTTAATTTCGAATTGGAAATGGTGGTTGTGGCGGAAGATGAGATTCCAGAGAAACTGAAGTTTTGAGTTGGAATCATTGGTGGGAGTGATGCTCCTTCTGCTATTGGGCTCCCTTTCGACAAACTCAGAAAAGAAATTGCGTCCAATGAGGCTGAGGTTCAGAACAAAATTAATTTTGGGGCAAAGCTGGTTGAGGGTGGAACTCCTCATGCTCTTCTCCATGAAACCCAGACAGGAAGGCCACTGCGGCACTGGGTTCAATTGCTTTCGATTCATGAAATGCCGATCACAAATGGCAATGTTCATTCCGTGGATAAAATTTTTGTTCCAAGACCAACGGAATTCGGTCTCGCCCAGCTGTTGGTCCCTGCTATGGCCGACAAGTTGGTGGCAACAACAAACATTGATGGATCCCAGGTGAAGGAGCTGCACAAGACGAAGCAACAAGATGCACGAACAGGGGAACTGGTAGCAAAATTCCTCAATGTATGGTGTCACCACCCTTCCTCTGCCCTGCGTGTACTAATTCTTGAAGTGCCTACTCTGTTCTGGAAAGATATTGAGGTAGACACCGCTCTGACGAATCTTTGTCTCTCTCCGTCCAAAGCTGTGAAACAGAAGATGAGTTCATTGTGCCAGATGGGTCATATTGATATAGTCAACAAAATTATGGAATTAGCAGCTACTGGTGGGGCAATTTTAACATGTGGGAGTAGGAACCATAAGGTTCAGCCAAAGGAAAAAGATATGTAGTCTCGTGATCGTGGGTGGTCAACATTTGTGAGTGATCTAAAATTCAAGGAGGTTGTAACTAGTTGTGGGATCGATGTAGCTTGCAAGATGTATGTCAAAATGCTAAGAAGAATTAAGACCAAAGCTGGGTGTAGGGTTCTTGAGCAGCATTCATGATGTGCTGCCTTTGAACACCCATTGTGTTTGCAATATGATGAGAGGTACTTTGTTCTGGATTGGATGGGGCAGTAAATACTCTTCAGCATAAAGGCTATCTAATTTCAGATCCTTCACAAGCTGCTACAAACTCATGGAATTACATTGCAAATGAAATGAAGGAGTTGTTTATCGGCATCAAGGCAACCCCTATATTGTAAGGCTCAAGATTGCTGCTCACTCAAATTCCTATACCGTAACAACCACATGGTTTGAGTTCTCTCGCATCTGGCAGGGTAGTAATTAAATATTTGACATAGTCGACCTTGTTCTTCCAAATTTTCATGCATCTCAGGCAGTTTGGATTCGGATTCCCCAGCCAGTAAAAGCAGTAGTAGAGCATCAATTTCAGTTGTTTCGTGCTGGCCAGCATGTTGCTTCTCATGCTCTTATTAATGTGGTAGCTTTGTACATTACATGCCTTACTTTGTACTGGGGTTCATCGTGTGAAAATTCCCATACCACTCACTTTGTTCCACAAAGATTGTTGTTGTATGATAGCCATCCTGGAGGCATTGGTCTTTCAACACCGATTTCAGCAATTTTTGGGGCACTCTTGGCAGTAGCATTGGAACTTGTGACATTGAAGCTGAGAGATCTTACTGGCCGCCCAATAGTGGGCCGAGTCAGGCAGAGACACCATGGCTGAGTCAATTACTCTGACTGACTCAGTTATGTAGTCATTTAGTTTAATTTCAAGTTAAATACCAAGGAGGGGCAAAATTGTAATTTTCACTTGTGGACATGATCGCTATTTAAGGGACAGCATCGAATGAAAGGGACAAGTCTAATTTCAATCAAAACATAGGATCAGCGTTCTCCTCAAAGAACCCTAAGATTGACGTTCTCCAAAAATGAACCCAAGGTTTAGTTCTCCCTTCGAAGAGCCTAATTATCCCTCTCCTCCACTCATGTCCATCGTTCTTCAATCCATCTTCTCTACATTCCTTCATTTTCCCTACAAATCGTCATAGTGACACCTAGGACCATATCATGTTACTTGTCGTGGAAACGTTCATATATATGTTGTTTGCATTAGTGCATTGACTTATGAGCTTGAAAGCTAGTAGCATGACCCTGAATTCATGTGAGCAATTTAGCTACTGATGTCTATCCTATTAATGTTACCGCTCCACAAATGTGCCCCCTTATTGTTTTATATCATTTGGATTTGTCATAAGTTCATTTTAGTGATGTTGTTGTAATTTGGAGTTGATAACAAGACTTCTTAAAGGACCCTTGGTGGAATTCAGCAGTGGAACAACAAGCTGAAGATCGAATTCACAGGATAGGATAGTATAATTCAATGAGGTTATGTCTAGCCTTATTGTTTTATTAGTGCTCATCCTTCTCTTCAGGTAGCATTTTCATTCTTTTTGTGGGTCCTTAGGACGGTGAGGTTTGTGATTGAAAACACAATTCTAAGGTTGAAGGAAAAGAAACAACTAGTCTTTGCAGGGTAAACTGAAGATATTTCTTTTGAGTAAATATGGCTAGAATGGATTTTGATGTCCTGCCATTCACTAGGACTGTTGGTGGCTCTACGAGGCTCTGGGCAAGTTAACAGAATCTTCTGTATATAGATAGAATTAAGACATGTGTTGTATGAAATACCAGAATGGTCCTAATTATATTTGACAAAACTATCCAAGATGATTCTTTGTGTTAGCAATGTCTTATAATCATCACTTGAGGGAACAATATAATCTATAAAGACAATAAGAATATTACATCCAGTTACTCTTCTAAGAATAAACATTGGCTTATTAGAGCTACTCAGTTTGAAGATAAACTTATTTAAGTCTCTACCATTCGACTTCTTCAACTAATCCACATGGATTAATGTGGACCAACCCATATCTTAAGCTTGTTAAGTTGTGGAGCCTAATTAACACCTTACCCTATGGTGAGGATCCACCTTGATATATTGATTTAAGGGTAGTGTGGGGATTTCACACTTGTAATCCGGTTGCTCTAATTTTCTCTTTATATATGGGGGCGCCGTTTTTAGGGTTTTATCACCTTGACAAGTATTATCATCATCGAAAAGGAGCTGGAGTTGTAGCCCGAGAGTGGTTAGAGAAAACACCTGTAAGTGTGTGCGATTTCTCTTGTAAACTATTTCATCTTTATAGTGGATTACTACAGTAGCAAAAAATAGGACAATCTCACCTAGAGGCGAACCTGTATAAATCTTGTTGTTATTTTTATTTTCTTGCTTTTCCTTCTTCTGCAATTATTATTATTGCCCTCGTTAGTTTGGAATTAGGGCGTCTAATTCCTAACAAGTGGTATCAGAGTTTTGGTTTGTGATTGAGAGCAATGGTTGTGCTACGGTCCCGGGTCTTGGATCGAGTAACACAACAAGGAACTTGAGATTGTAGCACTCAGAATTAAAGCTCACTTCACGTCAAGGGTCTGTATGTGAGTATTTCTCTAGACCAGTGCTCGGCCAGGAGGAAAGCTCCTCTTTTGATGGTCCTAATGAGTTGCTGTGAAAGGTAGGATACCCCACAGCAATGTTGAGCTTGCTAGAGCAAGCTGATCTCTTTTCTTGATCACAGCAAAGAGGGTTTGGCCCTCTTTGTTGCTATTCTAGCTAAGATTGCAACCTTCTTTCTGAATTAACTTGAAACACGAGTTTGGAATAGATTATTACCTCTTCTTTGATGTTGTAATCAGCTCCTACGTTGCACCAGGACTGCTCAAGGTCTGAGGATGAAGATCCTCACTTTTCTGCTCGATAAGGGAGGAGTTGAGGCCTCTCTTGCTGCTGCTGCTGTCGAGAAGGAGGAAAGACCTTCTCTTTGGGGTAGAAAAGGGACAAGAAGCTCCCCTTCTTACTTGGGATGTGGGTGATGGAAGATGGATGAAGATGCATGACAATAGAGGGTGAATGAAATGTTGGATTTTTTGAGTAAACCCTAAACTCGAGATCAAGAGGTGATCTCAACCTGTTTACATTAGGTTATTCTAAAATCTCAAAGCTTACTTCATTCATTCATTCTTTCCTTCCCTTTAAATAGATCACGTCATGGAGTTTTAGGGTTAGGGTTACAATAATTCCCATAATGCCCCTACATATAAAAGTAATTAGAAATAACTCCTAATTAAAACAATATAAGAAATAAATCCTACTCAAAGTAATTTAAGAAATAAATTCTATTGAGTGAGTTGTTGTTGCCTCCTTTGTTGTGTGACTCGGTGTGCTATTGAGTCCACAACATCTGCCTCCCCATGGAGAAAGATCTTGTCCTCAAGAGCTGGGTAGACTTGTTTGAAGATGTCCACACATTCCCATGTTGCAGCGTCGGGTTAAGTGTTCGTGCACTGAATGAGAATCTCCCAATGGTCATTGGTCAGTTATGTGCGTAACACCGCAGCTGGGTTAAGAATAATCTTGCCATCATTAAATGGTGGTAGGAATGGAGTGGATGTAGGCTGTGCCCCGGAATGTGGCTTCAAAAGAAATACATGAAACACATCATGAATTTTGGCTGTGTCAGGTAATTTGAGCTGATAGGTGACTGGTCCCATGCGACAAAGAATGGGAAATGGCCCAAAAAATCTGGGAGAGAGCTTATGACGTGGAGGTCCCACAAGAGACTAATGACGATAGGGCTGGAGCCATAGCCACACATACTCCCCGACCTCAAAAGATACCTCACGGTGGCCTTTGTCGTAGACATCCTTCATCGGAGCTTGGGCACGTCTTGGGCACGTCGTAGTCGTTCTGTTATATTCTGTAGCAGTAGATCCCGGTCCATGAGTGCCTAATCAATCACGTCCTCGTGGGTGGACCCTGGGTTGTACGAGAGAAGGCGAGGTGGATCCCGGCCATATATAACCCGAAAAGGGGTGGATTGCAAGGCAGAGTGGACCGAAGTGTTGTAACAGTATTCGGCCCATGGAAGCCATTGAACCCATTGCCACGGATGATCACCCACCAGGCACCGTAGATACATCTGGATGGTGCAGTTCACCACCTTTATCTGCCCATCTGTCTGTGGATGATAGGCAGAGGAGAACTTCAATTTTGTCCCACTCAAGCGAAAAAGGTGGTAGGAATGGAGTGGATGTAGGTTGTGCCCTAGAATGTGGCTTCAAAAGAGAGACATGAAACACATCATGAAGTTTGGCCGTGTACCATAATTTGAGCTGATTGGCGACTGGTCCCACGTCGAAGAATAGGGAATGGCCCAAAAAATCTGGGAGAGAGCTTATGTTATGGAGGTCCTACAAGAGACTACTAACGGTAGGGCTAGAGTCGTAGCCACACATAATCCCCAACCTCAAAAGAGACCTCACGGTGGCCTTTGTTGTAGACATCCTTCATCCAAACTTGGGCGCGTCATAGCCGTTCTGTGATATTTTGTAGTAGAAGATCCCGGTCCATGAGTGCCTAATCAATTGTGTCCACGCGGGTGGACCCTGGGTTGTACGAGAGAAGGCGAGGTGGATCCTGGCCATATAGAACCCGGAAAGGAGTGGATTGCAAGGCAGAGTGGAACGAAGTGTTGTAACAATATTCGGCCCACGGAAGCCATTGAACCCACTACCACAGACGATCACCCACCAAGCACTGTAGATACATCTTGATGGTGTGGTTCACCACCTCTGTTTGCCCGTCTGTCTGCGGATGATAGGCGGAGGAGAACTTCAATTTAGTTCCACTCAAGCGAAAGAGTTCCCACCAAAAGGTGCTCGTGAAAACTGCATTTCAGCCAGTCACAATTGATTCTAGAAAGCCATGTAAGCGGACTATGTGGTCCAGGAAAGTCTGAGCAACCCGTGTTGCTGTATAAGGATGAGCCAGTGGTATAAAATGTCTATACTTGGAGAATCTATCAACCATCACGAAAAGTATGGATTTGCTGGAGAACATGGGTAGACCTTCCACAAAATCCATCGAAATGTCAGCCCAAACCTACATAGGAAGGGCCAGAGGCTGGAGAAGACCGGCTAGACTCAAGTGCTCGGCTTTGTTGAGTTGGCAGACTTGACAGTCGCCCACATAAGTCGTACTAGAGGGCTTCATGGCTTGACAGTAAAAATAAGCTCGAATTCTATGCAAGGTCTTTTGTGTCCCCTCATGTGTACTGTCATGGTAGGCCGAGAGAATAGCTGGAATCAACTCGGACTCAGGTGGAAGGAAAATCCGCTGCTTGTAATAAATAAGTGAATCCTGGATGGACCACTTCGAGTTCATTGTCCCTTCCAAAATCTTCTGATGCAGTTCCTACAGTGTAGGGTCAGTGGCATGTGCATATCTCACCAATTACAGGATGAGAAATCTAGGCTGGCTGATCGAATAGACTAACTGTTGATCCTCAAAATACCGCGACAAGGCGTCTACCACCTTATTCAATCTCCCTATACGATATTCCATCGAGAAGTCAAATACCAACAACTTATTGATCCAGTGCTCCTGTGGTGACGTCGTCAAACGTTGTTTCAGTAAGAATTTAAGGCTATAGTGATCTGTGTGTATGAGAAAAGCCCAGCCCCATAGATAAGGCCTCCAATGTTGGACCGCTTTGGCCAACCCAATCAATTCGTGCTCATAGGCTGCTAGCTTGTGTTGGTAGACTGCCAACTGTCTGCTAAAATATGCAATAGGATGGCCCAGTTGCTGTAAAATGGCCCCAATGCCCATGCCCAAAGTGCCGAACTCGACCACAAATAATTAGTCAAAGTTGGGAAGCTGTAATACTGGTGAGGATGCGAGAGCAGATTTTAGTACCGTAAATGACTGGGTGGCCTCCTCCTTCAAAATAAAGGAATTTTTCTTGTGCAGGCTGGTCAATGGTGTTGCTACCGGCCCATAGTTCTGAATGCATTTGCTATAGTAGCCCGCCAGGCCCAAAAAACCCAGTAATGCAGAAGTTGATTGTGGCTTCGTCCACTCATGAATAACTCGGACCTTCTCGGGATCCACCTTAACCCAGATAAGCCACATGTGAAGTCACAAAAGAACACTTGGAATGTTTTAAATAGAGCTGATTTGCTTGTAATAAGTCACATTAAAGTGATTGATCAATCAATTGATCATAACGATTTTTTTTGTGTTAGGATGTGACTAATCAATCAATATGTTATCGCTGGTCCTAAAAAGTTAAGTTGATTAATCATTCCCAAAGGATTATCGATCAATCAGAATTCCTTTTGGATGTGCAATACAAGTATGATCGATCGATGAACTTCCTATGTTCGATCATGTTTTATGTCCTTGAGTGGCAAGATTCTGTCTGATCGATCAATCATGTAGGATGATGGATCATTCCATGTGAATTTCAGTTGCTTGAATAGGATTAATTGATAAATCCAAATGGGATGATTGACCATGCCTTATAGCATGATATGGCCATATTCTGGATGATCGATCAATCGACTAAAGTTGATTGATCATGCTTTTAAAGCCCTGGCTAGCACACTCAAGGCTAATCGATCATTCCAGTTCCAATTTCTCAAAACTCGAACACGACCTCGATCCCTAATCCAAAGACCAAAAACCGAAAAAATTCAAAACATCAAAGCCCGACCCCAACCTGATCACCATCCCAGCAACCCTGGCCCCCATGCTCTTGTAAACCCAACTTAAACTTAACCCATCCTCGAACCGTTCCTATAAATCAGGCCCATTAACACATTCATATGAGTAACATCTATAATAAGAATAGATCTACTTCAGGGTTCCACTTCGGGGCAAAGAAAGATGGTTGGAGGAAGGAATACAAAATGACCACAGTCTATAGCATATTATTAGAAGTCATTCTCATATGTTGCTTGATTTTCTTAAAAAATATAAATAGAGAAAAAGCATTCAGTCGAAAAAAAAAACATAACAAATTCCAAAAATAGAGATATCTAAATGGGAAACAAAAGAGTACATGTATTGAATGTCTAAATAGCTTAAATAAAAAACAAATATAGAGAGTCCTACACAAATAATAGAGAAATAAAGGCATGATTCTTCAAGTATTGAAAATTCAAGAAACAATGAAATAAAAAATGAGGAGCATAAACAAAACTTACCTAATGGAAGTGGAGATAGACAAACTCAACTAATAAACCATAAAAAATATAAGAGAATCATACAAAATAATAGAGAAGTAAAATAATCTTTCTCAAAGTATTGAAAATCAGAGAAGTAAAGAAATCTAAATGAGGAACTGAGACAAAACTTACACAATGGAAATAGAGACCCAAGAACCTGTGTAGAAGAAAAATAAAAATCTTCCAGAGATGCATAGTCTAAAAATCATAAAAATAGAGAAATCCAAATGAGGAATAGAGATGAAGCCAAGAAACATGGAAGGAGAGAGCAACAAACAAAAATCAATCTTTTCAAATAGAAAAATAATTGAACAACTGAAGAAAAAATTGTATTTAACATTTAAAATATTTCGGGAGTTGTGTATCACTACTTAAAAGCAATTGAAGAAAAACCAAACAGTCTTTGTATTTCAAGCATAACAGGAAAACATACAAAGATAAGAGGAACAATTGTCTTTATCCTACCATTTAAGCTTTTTCAATAGATGAATAAACACCAGTAAACCAAATAACGTCATTTGAAATATGAACGAAGGGAAGGAGAGAGGCCAAACAAAGGGAGACAAGGAGAGGTAGACACCTACAAATCGCCGAAGGGAAGAAGCGCTCGTTGGAGGGAAGGGGTTTTCTCACGCTCATCGGAGGGGAGGCTCTTTTGTCGACGACGGCTTCTCTCGATCGTTAGAAGGAATGAGGATGAAATAGGGAAAAGGGGATGGATGAAATGTCAGAGATCCCAAATGACCCCAACATAATTTCCTCCCTGTTGAATTTAGGATCCCTTTTCCAATATTCGGAGCAAGAGAAAGAAGAAAGAAAAAGAAGAAAAGGCAAGAAGAGATCTCGGGTAGAGAGAAGAAAAAAGAAAAGAGAAAAAGATGTATGTGCTAAGCAAAGAGAGAGGGAGATATTAACTCAAGAAGGAGATGTGTAACTTGATTAATTCTGAATTACAACACCTCTATTTATTGTAGAGGAAGAGATAAGAAGAGAGAGTCCTTATACTATTAGCCTTTCAATCTTCTAATTACATTCCAACTTTAACTCTCTAAGATAAGTCTATTCAAAAGAATCTACTAGAAGACTAATATGAGTTGAACAAGAACCCTTTCTTCAATCACGTGAATATGAGGGAAGAGGCCAGCTCGTGACCTTATCCTTGTGGATCCCTCATGATCTTCCAACTGATCTTGATAACTCATTTAAGTTTGTGCTTCTTAACTCCTTAACTCATGCTATCTTGGGTGAGGACACTTCTTGGTGTCCCATGTCCTCATGGTGGGTCCCACCAGCTCGAGTACCATGGTGGGTCCCACATTATAACACTCCCCTTCAAGCTAGGGGGTGAGAAGACATCATAAATGCCCAACTTGCTGCATATGGTAGACATAATCTTGTGAGTGACCAGCTTGTTGAGAATATCTGCCACTTGATTTTGTGATGATATATGTTTTAGAGATAAGACTCCTGCTTGGAACTTTTCTCGTATAAAATAGAAGTCCACTTTAATTTTCTTTGTTCTTTCATGAAAGACTGGATTTATTGTAATGTGTATTGTTGCTTGATTATCACAGTAAAGATCTATCAGAGTTTTTTTGTAGAATCCCAATTCAATGAGAAGAGATATAATCCGTACGAGTTCACTAACAGTGTGTGCCATGGCTCTGTATTCTACTACTGCACTAGACCGTGCTACTACATTTTGCTTCTTCCCTTTTCATGTAACCAAATTCCCTCCAACCATCATACAAAATCTCAAAGTAGATTTTTTATCATCCGGGGATTCAGCCCAGTCAGCATCTGAGAATCTTTCGATGTTGAAGTGACCATGGTTTTTAAAGAGAAGCCCTCTTCCTGGAGCTCCTTTCAGATATCGTAGTATCCTTTCAAGTGCTTGCCAATGACTAAGTTGTGGCTTGTGAATGTATTGACTTACCACACTTACTGCATATTATAGAATTTAGGATCTCATGAAAGAAACTTTTGATCAACGAGGAAGAAGAAGAAGAAGAAGAGAGAAGGAGAGGAGAAGAAGAAGGACGTGGAAGGAGAGAGTTTGAATTAAGGGAGAAGAGGTTCACGTCAAAGAGAAAATGAGGGCTGGACAAATTTGTGGAAAAAGCGGAGAGTGCTTCAATGCTCTACCTCTTAGCCAATGCCTTTGAAGAATTTAGGATCTCATGAAAGGAACTTTAGATCAACAAGAAAGAAGAAGAAGAAGAAGAGAGAAGGAGAAGAGAATAAGAAGAACGTGGAAGAAGAGAGTTTGGATTAAGGGAGAAGAGGGTTGCGTCAAAAAGAAAGATGAGGGCTGGACAAATTTGTGGAAATAGAGGAGAGTGCTTCAATGCCCTACCTCTTAGCCAATGCCTTTATTTATAGTTTTACAATACCCTTAGGGCTACAACTTGATAAAACAAAAGACATAAAAGGAACACATATTTACACTTCTATGCCATCTTTATGGAAAGTACCATATTTTACACATATGCCACTCCTTTGACGTGTGGGCTTCTTGTTTTGAGCTCGTGGGCTTGAGCCCATCTTCCAACACTCCCCCTCAAGCTGGAGGAGAAAATACATGATAAATACCCAGTTTGCCACATATAAACGATAGGATTTTAGATGTAACGGGTTTAGTGAGAATATTAGCTTCTTGCTCTTGTGATGACACATGTTTGAGAGAGATTATTCCTGCTTGAAACTTCTCCTGTATAAAATGACAATCCACCTCAATATGTTTAGTTCTTTCATGAAAAAATGGAATTGAAGTGATATGAATAGCTGCTTGATTATCACAATGCAGATTCATGGACCCCTTTTTATAAAAACCTAGTTCGGTAAGAAGGGTCCTAATTCATAAAAGTTCACTAACGATATGGGCCATAGCTCTATATTCTGCTTCGGTGCTAGATCTTGCAACCACATTTTGCTTCTTACTTTTCTATGTAACCAAGTTTCCCCCAACTAGAGTACAATATCCTGATGTAGATTTTCTATCATCAGGAGATCCAGCCCAATCTGCATCTGAGAAGCCTTCTATATTGAAGTGCCCATGTTTTTTTATACAGTAATCCTCTTCCTGGAGCTCCTTTTAGATAACGTAATATTCTCTCTAAAACCTGCCAGTGGGTAATTTGTGGTTTGTGCGTGAATTGACTCACCACACTTACAGCAGATGATATGTCTGGCCTAGTTACCGTGAGATAAATCAGTTTTCCCACGAGTCTTTGATATTTGCCAATATCAATATCTTCTTCATTTGTGGCACATAATTTTACATTTGTATCCATAGGTGTGTCAACTGGTCTACAACCCTTCATTCCTGTTTCTTCAAGGAGATCCAAGACATATTTCCTTTGAGAAAATATTATCCCATGTTTGAATTGAAGAACTTCTATACCCAAAAAATATTTAAGCATACCAAGGTCTTTAGTCTTGAATTCCTGACATATCATCTGTTTCACCTCTTGTATGCTCAAAGCATCATCACCGGTTAAGATAATATCATCCACATATACGGCCAATAATATTTTCCCTTTGACTGTATCTTTATAATATACGGAATGATCAACTGAGTGCCGATGAAAACCAAACCGTAGGAGTATTTGACTAAATTTATCAAACCAAGCCCGAGGGGACTGCTTAAGCTTATATAAAGACTTGTTTAACCGGCATATTGACTCCTCCTCAACCACATAACCAGGTGGTTGAACCATATAAATTTCCTCACTGATATCACCATTTAAAAAAGCATTTTTAACATCCAACTGATAGACGGACCATGAGGAGTTAGCAACAATAGATAAGATGATGCGTACCGAATTCAATTTTGCAACAGGAGAGAAGGTCTCCTCATAATCTATCCCATAGCTTCGTATAGCCCTTAACAACTAGTCGAGCTTTAAGACGAGCAACCGATCCATCCGGATTATGTTTCACCGAAAAAACCCATCGACAACCAACCGGTCTTTTACCTTTCGGGAGTGATGTTAAGTACCAGGTTTGGTTTTCATATAAGGCGTACATTTCTTCATCCATAGCCGCCTTCCATCCTGGATGTCTCAGGGCCTCCTGATACGACTGTGGAACGGAAGAAGAAGAAAGGGACATAAGAAACTGAAAACACTCGGAAGACAAGCGATGGTGAGACATAAAATTTGAGATAGGATGCGAAGTGGTACAGGAGCGACATTCTTTTCTTAAAGCAATAGGCCGAGTATCAAATTCAGGCCCACAAATAGGAGGAGAAGGACTTACCTCAGGTGGATCTGATAACTCCACAGGTGAAGGTACGGCCAGTGCATCAGGGGATGAATCCACTTCAAGATTGAACGGCACAAGCGGACAAGGAGTAGTAGAAGGACAAGTCCATCCTGGACGAGCATCATGGGAGGAGTAGAAGGGAGTGTCCTCAAAGAAAGTCACATCCCTAGAGATAAACATCCTCCGAAGGGTAGGATTATAACAGACATAACCTTTCTGGGTGCGAGAGTATCCCAAAAAAATGCACTTCATAGACCGAGGATCAAGTTTATTTTTATGTGGAGATGTAACATGAACAAAACACGTACATCCAAACACTTTCAAAGGAAGAGAAAAAGGATCTTCACTATTAAATAACACATAGTAAGGAGTTTTATGATGAAGGACTGATTAAGGTAACCTATTAATGAGAAAGCATGTTGTAAGTATAGCATGAGGCCAATAGAAATAGGGTACCTTCATGGAGTAGAGGAGGCCCCGAGCAACTTCAAGAAGATGACGATTCTTCCTTTCAGCAACACCATTTTGTTGAGGAGTATAGGCACATGATGTTTGATGAATAAGCCCATTACTCTCACAAAATGATTTGAAGTCATGAGACATGTATTCCTTAGCATTATCAGATCTAAGGGTTTGAATTTTCTTCCCAAATTGTGTCAAGACCATAGCATGAAAATTTTTAAACAAAGGAAGAATTTCGGAACGCTCTTTAAACAGAAATAACCAAGTCACTCGAGTAAAATCATCAACAAAAATGACAAAATATTTAACTTGGGAAATATTTGAGACACATAAAGGGCCCCATACATCAGAATGTATTAGCTCAAATGGAGCAGTACTTGTAGTTGTAAGACGAAAAGAATATATACTCCTGACATGTTTACTTAATTGACAAACCTTACAACTGATATTAGAAAGTCTTTTTAAAGATGGAACCAAAGAACGAAGTGAAGGGGTAGATGGATGACCAAGTCGGTTGTGCCAAAGTTGGGCCTCAGATGTAGTGGACGATAATGCAGCTAATGGTGGAAGAGTGAAGTAGTACAAACCCCCCTTTTCATGGCCGCCACCAATCACCCGCTTCGTAGTGAGATCCTAAAAGACACAAGAAGACGGTGAGAAGGTGATAGAGCAATTTAATTGTTTGGTCAATTGGCTAACCGAGAGAAAATTTAAAGGAAATTGAGGAACAAACAAAACATCTTGAAGGGGAATAGATTAAGTAAGAGAAGAGGAACCTTTGCCAAGAACCTTGGTTTGGGTACCATCAGCAATAGTAACGAATTTATGAGGAAAACAAGGAGATAAGGACTGCAACAAGTGTTTGTTACTTGATAGATGTTCGGAGGCCCCGGAGTCGATGATCCAAGAGGAAGAGGAAGAAGAGGAAGAAAACATACCTGAGGCAATAGTTGTTGTAGCAATAGATGATGAGGGAATAGATGATTCCATGAAGGACTTCATTTTCTGAAATGTAGCATAGTCCTCAGTCGTAAGAGTCACATTTCCGGATGATGATTCAGCCTTATCTTCATTTTTCTCAACGTTAACTGAGACTGGGTTAGCTGTGGCCCAATCAGGCTTGCCATGAAGTTTCCAGCATGATGCCACAAGGTGGTTCTGATGGCCACAATAAGTGCAAAGTTGAGGCTCAGTACGAAAAGAATTCTGACCCATTCTACCACCTCTATTTTCAGACCCTCTCATAGTTCGACCCGCTCTCATATTTCTGCCCCATCCTCGGGATGAGAAAGATGTTCCCCAATTGCCAGAGAACATCATCGATGGAGCATCAATAGGAGAAGGAGGGGATGGATCTGGTATCCTAAGTAATGTAGCACTAATATCATCGAAGGATGGAAGAGCAGAAGAACTTAGAAGTTGAGTTTTGGCCACCTCAAGGTATGGTTTAATATTCAATAAGCAAATGGCTGCTGCCAAAGCTTCTCTTTGTCGTTCTTGAACGGCAATATCAGTGAAATATGGCTGAGCTAGTTTCCATTCTTGAAGAAGACCGTGAAACCGTGCCAAAAATTCGTGAATATTATCTCCATGTTTCGTATGCAGCATGTTTTGTAAGACATCATATATTTTTTGTAATGAAGCAGTGCTTGAGTAAAGCTTGGCACAAGTGTCCCATATGTTCTTGGCGGTTTCCAAGTAGACCACATTGTTGGCCACCTGCTCTTCCATGCTCTTAATGAGCCAACTTATCACCATGTTATCATCCTTAACCCACTTGTGGTAGGACGCATCTTCATCAATCGGAGGAGGAAAGTTAACAACGTGGCTCAAGAGGTCACGAGTAATAAGAACCCTCCGAACTGATTGTGACCAGCTCATGTAATTGGAGAGACCTCTAAGTGGAATTGTAGTAATACGGAGTATATCACTCTTATTACTATTGTATCCAATCTCCATGATGAGGCAAGTAAAATATGGAGGTCAAGGGAAAAGGCCTTCTTCAAAGAACAATTACTCTATGTAATTTGAAGAACCCATAGACCAAATCAATCACCAACAAAAGAGAACAAGAACCAATTTCTTTCACAAGGACAAGCACCAAATTATCAACAAATTTGTGCCTTTAGAAAGTGAAAATAACATCCAACCATCACTCAACTTCTCTTGTATTCATAAGAACAAAGAGAAGAAAGTAGATGTAACCGATTAGGCCTTAATTCAAACTCCAACACAAACGAGCAATAGACAAAAATTTAGAGAAGATTTAATGACAAACCAAGACACTTGGAAGAGATTTATCTTCAGCTCATGAGAGACTTCAACATAAGAAAAAAATTCTATTGTTGAAGTTAAAAAAAACGGAACTACAAAGGGTAAATGGCTGTTGGCATTTCATCAAACATGTAATGGGCATCCAACAACACAACACAAACCCATGAGCAACCTAAAGTAGGAGAAGATACAACAACATGTGCATGAATTCTACCTCAAATGAGATGGATCCAAATTACATAAAGGTAATTGAATTTTACCCATCAATCTTAATAAGATGCAAACAGCAAATGATCTTGATCACTCTTGTAATTGATTTACAAGGAGTCAAGATTATAACATCAATTTAGTCATAGAAATAAATCTTTACAACATATAAATATTTATCTTGACCTGATGTGACTCAAAATTCAAGAAGTAAAGAAAAACAGTAAAAAGGAGTATGTAAATAAGAAAAGGAAACAAAAAAAAACGTAAATAAGAAGATAATGAACTTATCTCTTTATGACTGACTCCTTTTACAACTTCTTGAACAGATTTCATAATAACTCCATGAAGAGATCCTAAACTCCTTGCTCTGATACCATGTAGAATTTAGGATCTCATGAAAGGAACTTTAGATCAACAAGAAAGAAGAAAAAGGAGAAGAGAGAAGGAGAAGAGAAGAAGAAGAACGTGGAAGAAGAGAGTTTGGATTAAGGGAGAAGAGGGTTGCGTCAAAAAGAAAGATGAGGGCTGGACGAATTTGTGGAAATAGAGGAGAGTGCTTCAATACCCTACCTCGTAGCCAATGCCTTTAGTTATAGTTTTACAATACTCTTAGGGCTACAACTTGATAAAACAAAAGACATAAAAGGAACACATATTTACACTTCTATGCCATCTTTATGGAAAGTACCATATTTTCACATATGCCACTCCTTTGACGTGTGGGCTTCTTGTCTTGAGTTCATGGGCTTGAGCCCATCTTCCAACAGCCTTTATTTATAGTCTTTACAATGCCCTTAGGGCTACAACTTGATGAAATAAAAGACATAAAAAGAACACATATTTACACCTCTATGCCATCTTTAAGTGAAGTATCATATTTCACACATATGCAACTCCTTTGATGTGTGAGTTTCTTGCCTTGAGCTTGTGGGCTTGAGCCCATCTTCCAACACTCCCCCTCAAGCTAGAGGAGAAAAAAATCATAAATACCCACCTTGCCACATATAAATGATAGGATTTTAGATGTAATGGGTTTAGTGAGAATATCAACTACTTGCTCTTGAGATGACAGATGTTTGACAAAGATTATTCCTGCTTGAAACTTCTCCTGTATAAAATGACAATCCACCTAAATATGTTTAGTTCTTTCATGAAAAACTGGATTTGAAGTAATATGAATGACTGCTTGATTATCACAATGCAGACACATGGACCCTTTTTTATAAAACCCTAATTCGGTAAGAAGGGTCCTAACCCATAAGAGTTCACTAACGGTATGGGCCATAGCTCTGTATTCTGCCTCGGCGGTAGATCTTGCAACCACATCTTGCTTCTAACTTTTCCATGTAACCAAGTTTCCTCCAACCAGAGTACAATATCTTGATGTAGATATTCTATCATCAGGTGATCTAGCCCAATCTGCATCTGAGAAGCCTTCTATGTTGAAGTGCCCATGTTTTTTATACATCGATCCTCTTCTTGGAGCTCCTTTTAGATATCGTAATATTCTCTCTAAAGCCTGCCAGTGGGTAATTTGTGGGTTGTTCATGAATTGACTTGCAATACTTACAACATATGATATGTCTAGCCTACTTACCGTGAGATAAATCAGTTTTCCCACGAATCTTTGATATGTTCCAATATCAATATCTTCTTCATTTGTGGCACATAATTTTACATTTGTATCCATTGGTGTGTCGACTAGTTGACAACCATTCATTCCTATTTCTCCAAAGAGATCCAAGATTTATTTCCTTTGAGACAATATTATCCCATGTTTGGATTGAAGAACTTCTATACCTAAAAAATATTTAAGCATACCAAGATCTTTAGTCTTGAATTCCTGACATATCATCTTCTTCACCTCTTGTATGCTCAGAGCACCATCATCAGTTAAGATAATATCATCAACATATATGGCCAATAATATTTTCCCTTTGACAGTATCCTTATAATATACGAATTGATCAACCAAGCACCGATGAAAACCAAACCATAGAAGTGTTTGACTAAATTTATCAAACCAAGCCCGAGGGGTCTGCTTAAGCCCATATAAGGATTTTTTTTAACCAACATACTGACTCCCCCTCAACCACATAACCAAGTGGTGGAACCATTTAAATTTCCTCACTTATATCACCATTTAAAAAGGCATTTTTAACTTTCAATTGATAGATGGGCCATGATGAGTTAGCAGCAATAGATAAGATGATGTGTATCGAATTCAATTTTACAATAGGAGAGAAGTTCTCCTCATAATCTATCCCATAGCATTGAGTATAGCCCTTAACAACGAGTCGAACTTTAAGACAAGCAACTGATCCATCCGGATTATGTTTTACCAAAAAAACCCATCTACAACCAACCTATCTTTTACCTATTGGGAGTGATTTTAAGGACCAGGTTTGATTTTCATATAAGGTGTGCATTTCTTCCTCCATAGTGGCCTTCCATCCTAGATGCCTCAGAGCTTCTTGATACGACTATGGAATGGAAGTAGAAGAAAGAGACGCAAGGAACTGAAAACACTCGGAAGACAAGCGATGGTGAGACATAAAATTGGAGATAGGATGTGAAGTAGTACAAGAACGACGTTCCTTTCTTAAAGCAATAGGCCGAATATCAAATTCAGGCCCATAAATAGGAGGAGAAGGACTTAGCTCTGGTGGATCCAACAACTCCACAGGTGAAGGTACGGCCGGTGCATCAAGGGTTGGGTTAACTTCAAGATTGAAAGGCACAAGCGGATAAGGAGTGGTAGCAGGAAAAGTCCATCTTGGAGGAGCATCATGGGAGGAGTAGAAGGAGGTGCCCTCAAAGAAAGTCACATCCCAAGAGACAAGCATCCTCCGAAGGGTAAGATTGTAATAGACATAACCTTTCTGGGTGCGAGAGTACCCCAAAAAACTGCACCTCATAGACCAAGGATCAAGTTTATTTTTATGTGGATATGTAACATGCACTAAACATGTACATCCAAACACTTTCAAAGGAAGAGAAAAAAATCTTTACCATTAAATAACACAGAGTAAGGAGTTTTATGATGAAGAACTAATAAGAAAGCAAGCCGTAAGTATAGGATGAGGCCAATAGAAATAGGATACCTTCATGGAGTAGAGGAGGCCTCGAGCAACTTCAAGAAGATGACAATTCTTCCTTTCAGCAACACCAATTTTTTGAGGGGTATAGGCACATGATGTTTGATAAATAAGCCCATTACTCTCACAAAAATGGTTTGAATTCATTATACATGTATTCCTTAGCATTATCAGATCTGAGGATTTGAATTTTCTTCCCAAATTTTGTCAAGACCATAGCATGAAAATTTTTAAACAAAGGAAGAATTTCTGAATGCTCTTTAAATAGATATAACCTAGTCACTCGGGTAAAATCATCAACAAACATGACAAAATATTTAACTTGGGAAATATTTGAGACACATAAAGGTCCCCATACATCAAAATGTATTAGCTCAAAAGGAGCAGTACTTGTAGTTGTAAGACGAGGAGAATATCTACTCCTAATATGTTTACTTAATTGACAAACCTTACAACTGAATTAGAAAGTTCTTTTAAGGACGGAAGCAAAGAATGAAGTGAAGGGGTAGACGGATGACCAAGCCGGTTGTGCCAAAGTTGAGCCTCGGATGTAGTGGATGATAATGCAGCTAATGGTGGAAGCGTGAAGTAGTAAAAACCCCCCTTTTCATGCCTGCGACCAATCACCTACTTCATAGTGAGATCATGAAATACACAAAAAGACGGTGAGAAGGTGATAGAGCAATTAAATTGTTTAGTTAATTGACTAACCGAGAGCAAATTTAAAGGAAATTGAGGGACTAACAAAACATCTTGAAGGGGAATAGATGAGGTAAGACAGGAGGAACCTTTGACAAGGACCTTGGTTTGGGTACCATTAGCAATAGTAACGAATTTTTGAGGACGACAAGGAGATAAGGACTGCAACAAGTGTTTGTTACCTGATAGATGTTCGGAGGCCCTAGAGTCGATGATCCAAGAGGAAGAGGAAGAAGAAGAAGAGGAAGAAAGCATACATGAGGCAATAGTAGTAGAAATAGTAGATGATGGGGGAATAGAGGATTCCATGAAGCAATAGTAGATGATGGGGGATCAGTGGAGTATGGTTGAGCTATTTTCCATTCTTGGAGAAGGCCCTAAAACCAAGCCAAAAATTCATGAATATTATCTCCATGTTTAGTATGTAGTATATTTTGTAAGACATCATATATTTTTTGTAATGAGGTAGTACTTGAGTAAAACTTAGCACAAGTGTCCCATATGTCCTTTGCGGTTTTCAAGTGGACCACATTGTTGGCCACATGCTCTTCCATGCTATTGATGAGCCAACTTATCACCATGTTATCATTTTTAACCCACTTGTGGTAGGTCTCATCTTCTTCATCAATCGGGGGAGGAAATTCAATAACGTGGCTTAAGAGGTCACGAGTAATAAGAACCCTCCAGACCGATTGTGACCAGCTCATGTAATTGGGGAGACCTCTTAGTCGAATCGTAGTAATACGGAGTATATCAATCTTATTACTGTTGTGTCCACTCTCCATGATGAGGCAAGTCAAATGTGGAGGTCAAGGGAAGGGCCCTTCTTCAAATAATAATTACTCAATGTAATTTAAAGAACTCGTGGACCAAATCAGTCACAAAAAAAGAGAACAAGCAACCAATTTCCTTCACGAGAGCATGCACCAAATTATCAACAAATTTGTGCCTTTAGCAAGTGAGAATAAAATCCAGCGATCACTCAATTCCTCTTGTATTCTTAAAAACAAAGAGGTGAAGATAGATGCAACCGATTAGGACTTAATCCAAATTCCAACACAAACTGAGAGAGAAAAAAAATATTTAGAGACGATTTAAAGGCAAATCAAGATACTTGGAAAAAATTTATCTTTAGCTCTTGGGATACTTCAACGTAAAAAAAAATTCAATTGTTGAAGTTCAAAAGCAACCACAAAGGGTAAATGACTGCTGGAATTTCACCAAACATATCAATTGTAGAAGTTCAAAAGAAACCACAAAGGGTAAATGACTGCTGGAATTTCACCAAACATATCAATTGTTGAAGTTCAAAAGAAACCACAAAGGGTATATGACTGCTGGAATTTCACCAAACATATAATGGGCATCCAACAACATAACACAAACCCATGAGCAATATTAAGTAAGAGAAGTTACAACAACATGTGCTGAATTCTACCTCAAATGAGATTGATCCAAGTTACATAAAGGTAATTGAATCTCAACCATCAATCTTAATAAGACACAAACAGCAAATGATCTTGATCACGCTTGCAATTGATTTACAAGAAGATCAAGATTATAACATCAATTTAGTCATAAAAATAAATCTTCACAACATATAAAGATTTATTTTGACTTGATGTGATTCAAAGTTCAAGAAGTAGAAAAACAGTAAAGAGGAGTATGTAAATAAGGAAAGGAAACAAAATGTAAATAAGAAGACAATGAACTTATCTCTTCATGTCTGAACTCCTTCTTTTACAACTTCTTGAACAAATTCCATAATAACTTCATCAATAGGGATCCTAAACTCCTTGCTCTGATACCATGTAGAATTTAAGATCTCATGAAAAGAATATTAGATCAATGAGGAAGAAGAAGAAGAAGAAGGACGCGGAAGGAGAGAGTTTGGATTAAGGAAGAAGAGGTTTTCGTCAAAGAGAAAATGAGGGTTGGACGAATTTGTGGAAAGAGAGGAGAGTGCTTCAATGCTCTACCTCTTAGCCATTGCCTTTATTTATAGACTTTATAATGCACTTAGGGCTACAAATTGATGAAATAAAAGACATAAAAAGAACACATATTTACTATTATGGTCCTGGGTTAGGTACATATGCCTTCCGTTCCTAACAGACCGGTCTTTTGGGTAGTATTGGCTAGGTACTTAACATTTAAGCACATTTCCAATACTACCCAAAAGACCGGCCTTTTAGGAGTAGAAGACATAGGTACTTAGCCCAGGACCATAACAATACACCCACCTTCACGAGGTTAGCCAATGCTTAAATGTTAAGCACCTAGCCAATACTACCCAAAAGACCAGCCTGTTAGGAGCGGAAGGCATAGGTACTGCCCAAGACCATAACAATACACCCACCTTCACGAGCCGACGACCACGGCGGCCCACTCTAGTGGCGGCCACACTCTAGCGATGACCCACTCTAGCGACGGCCCACTCTAATTTTTGCAAGGTCGCCCCCTCCGCTTAGGACTCTCGCCGCTCAGGACTCTTTAAGAGCCGCGGGGATTCGAACTCACGATGTAGTGCCTGCTCTGATACCAAATGTTAAGCACCTAGCCAATACCACCCAAAAGACTAGCCTGTTAGGAGCGGAAGGCATAGGTACTTAGCCCGGTACCATAACATTTATACCTCTATGCCATCTTTAAGTGAAGTATCATATTTCACACATATGAAACTCCTTTGACGTGTGAGTTTCTTGCCTTGAGCTTGTGGGATTGAGCCCATCTTTCAACACATATGAAATATTCGGCCTTTTTACACACAGGTAAATAAGTCTTCTCACTAGTCTTTGATATTTTCCAATATCCACATCTTCTCCAGTGCCTCCACATAATTTTGTATTTGAGTCCATAGGAGTGTCTGCTGGCTTGCACACCATCATTCATATCTCCTCTAGTAGATCAAGGGCATACTTCCTTTGGGATAGCACAATCCCATGTCTGGATTTTAATACTTCAATACCAAAAAAAATTTGAGTAGTCCAAAATCCATGGTCTTGAATTCAGCACAATTTTTTTCCTTTGTTTTCTAGATGCCCTCGGAATCACTACCAGTTAAAATGATATCATCAACATATACAGCCAGAATCACCTTACCTCTCGATGTATTTTTAGTAAATACTGAGTGATCTCCAGAGCATCTATAAAAGCTGGCCTGTATGAGTTCTTGACTAAATTTCTCAAACCATGCCCGAGGGGACTGCTTTAAACCATATAAATATTTTTCAGGCAGCATACTGACTCCCCCTCAACCACATACCCAAGTGGTTGTTGCATATAAATTTTTTCTTTAATATCACCATTAAGAAATGCATTTTTCACATCAAGTTGATATATCGGCCATGATGAATTGGCCGCCAGAGATAATAATATACGTACCGAGAGAAGGTTTCTTCATAATCAATTCCATAACACTGAGTATAACCTATGACAACCAGTCGAGCCTTCGGTCGTTAAATTGACCCATTTGGATTATGTTTGACAGTATAAACGCACTTACAACCAACGGGTTGTTTATCTATTGGAAGAGGAACCAATGACCATGTATGATTGTGATTAAATGCCTTCATTTCTTCATCCATTGTTGTTTTCCACCTTGGATATTGTAGAGCCTCCTAATAGGACTGTGGAACAGATATAGAGGAAATAGAAGAAAAAATTGACAACATAAAGGTGAGAGGCGATGATGAGACACATAATTTGAAATGGTATGAGAAGTAGAAGGTCTGCTGCATAATCTAGGTTCTTTCCTTATAGGAATAGGATGAGTATCATATTGAGGGAAAAAAATAACCGGTGATGAAGGACTTACCTCTATTGGATATTTTAAGTCGGCAGGTGTCGTGTCGGCTACTTGCTCTGGGGGTTGAATGATCTCTGTATCACGAGGCACAACTGGTCGAGGGGAACCTGGTACTAAGGATAGACCAGAAGGAGCACTCTCAGAATAAAATGAGGAGTCTTCAAAAAATGTTACATCTCTGGACACAAATAAACGTTGAATAGTAGGACTATAACAAACATAACCCTTTTGTGTATGAGAGTATCCCAAGAAGATACACTTGATAGATTTAGGATCAAGTTTGTTGTGTCTAGGAAATGAATTATGAACAAAACATTGACATCCAAAGATTTGCGAAGGTAGTGAAAACAGATCATCATTTGGTAATAATCTATAGTAAGGAGATTTATTACCAAGAACAGAAGATGGTAGACGATTTATAAGAAAGCAAGCCACAAGTACTGTATGAGGCCAATAAAAGTATGAAACTTTCATGGCATATAATAAACATCAAGCTACCTCAAGAATATGATGATTTTTTCTTTCAGCTACACCATTTTGTTGAGAAGTGTAGACGGAAGATATGCCTAGGATCTAACACAGGAAGGAAGAAGATGAAGGTGAAGAATCGTTGTGAGGTTTTGAGCATTTGAAGGGAGCTCAATCCTGGACCTCAAAAAGTAGAATCCAACATTGGACCTCGAAAGGGAGAATCCGACCTTGCTAACAACTAATTGGATTAATGCTTCCCTATTACTCAGCTCGACCTCCCTATAAAAGGATTAGGGAATGCATATACACAGAGGCCTAAATCGAAGGCGACAAGTCTTAAGGAAATTACATAAAAACCCTTCTAATACATAAACTGGAAAATGCATTAATTAAACCTTGCTATGGGGTACATAACATCACTTCCCTCCTGGAGAACGAGCTTGCCCTTAAGCTCGAAGGTAGATCTGCTGGCCCGTGCTGATGTCTCCATCCATGCACAAGTGTCAACCGCAGTATCAACGTCAGCCCGCTGGACTACAGAAGTAGAGCAACCAAGCAGAAGAGCAAAATAATTTTATTTTTTATTTTTTTTGGATTATGAAATGTTCTTGTCAACCAAAACCTTGATGCATGTCAGGAACCTCATCACAACAAATCCCTCTTATGTCAGTACCATGCAATGCAGCTGGTCCAAAACCAAGTGCCTCAGCATCACTAGTATGTAACATGTCTGTGGAGACCGGGTGATCATCCTTATACTCGTCACTATGTTTAGTCACCTGGGCAGACTCCTTGTGTTGTCCCCAACGGCTATGTGCTTCATGATGGTTGCCGAGAGAAAAGCCAGATGGTTCACTGGGCTCACCACCAGAACACGAAAATTCTTCGTGTGAGGAGAAACTGTAAGAGATCCATGACAATCCGTCTCATCAGACTGTTGATTGTTGGGCAACAATAAGTCTTCAGCTGGTTCCTTCCCCTTTGGGTTTGATAATTGGTTGTAAACAGATTCAACTGCCTCTGCAATTTCATTTTGCAGTCCATCACTTGATCTAATAACAACCCACAGAACCTGGGGAGGTGCTGGTCTTGACCATCCCAAGGAAAACCTGTTGTTGATGCAGCTCTTCTGACAGTACCACTGTCAAAGTGCATCAGGACAATTATATCAGCGTAGTCTTCGATATGTCGTATGGTAGCTTCCAACGGTTCTCCTTTTGGTGCTGTAGAAAATTGTCAAGCCTGATCTGTTGTCAAAACTTCAACCCTTGAGTTCACCTCAATAATAGAGCAAACCGACAAACCTTCACCATAGGCAACAACGTCTGTGCATTCAAACTTAAGAAAAAAAATTGCCAAATTCAATTTCAGGTTCTGCTGCAGGGTTGACATCTTGTAAAAAAATAGACTTTATTTCTGCTATCTCAACTAAGGCACTTCTAATAGCAGAAACATGAAGCATTGATTCCGCATGTTCCGCATACCCAAGAGTAGGTTGAGCTCGACTGCATACTTCTGCATGCTTCCCAATTGGCATCAGCATGTCACACTGAGGCCCACGCTGATCATTGCTATGGGTCCACAACGCATACTTTACCCGGTCGTCTGGGTGGGGCACTGCTGCTGTCCAGTCAAGTTTCACATAAACCATAGCCCCACTGGCAATAGCCTGCTGTGCAGAATCAAGAAATCTATCTCCATACTTTGTAGAACCATGAATTGACAAATTTAAATGACTATCCTGTGAATCTCCTATCATAGCAGGGCTGTTAGAACTACCAGTTATGAGAGCATATAGACCACGCAACACATTTATCAAGTTCACTGTAAAAACCTTGTGTGAAGTAGTTAGACCAAACTCAGAAACCAATTCGTTCCGCTGCTCATCATCTTTGTTGTTAATCAGGGTCTGCCAGCACAGGTTCACCCATTGGAACTTCGCTACTGTTGCCTTAAAAATGAATGAAACAGACACGTTTGTCCTACATCCATTAGTCTCCATTCCCTGAAACTCCATGAATGAAACAGACACACCATTGCTGAGTGCCTCCCCAACATCATAATTCGTCCACAAAAAAATGGCAGCATAAAAAAATATGAAACATGTCCTTCCGCCACGCGTGCAGCAGAAATTGGAAGAGGCTCATTACTGCTGTACTCAGCCGTAGAAAAAAACAAACATCCAAAAAAATTATTTCGTGGCTGAGCAGCATACATGGGATCCAAAGCAGATTGACTATTACTGCAGGAAGAACGAAAAGAACAAACACACTGGTTCTATTCCCATCAACCGTAATAAAAAATTTCACCCATCGCATTTTCTGTACTGTTGCCAGAAAACCCAAAAAGTTTCCATCACATATTGCATACAGGAAAACCTGAATTCCAGAAAAATTGTTCTGTTGCTCTGCTGAACGGAACAGAAACCCACCGTCCTTAATTTGAGGGCAGCATTGCTGCTGCTCCGGGCTTGGGAGCCCCATCAACTGCCTAGAAGAACCGAATTGAGCATAAAATAGATGATGTTTCAAAAGCTTACCCCCAATTGCGTGGAAGAGGGTTCCCCACTGGATTTCTGAGAGCGAGATTGGAACTGAGAGTGAGAATGCCGAAGCCAAAGCCCACCTGAGTTGTTTCCGACAGCGCTTCCACTGTGTCTAGTGGACTCTTGTGTCTACCGGTGCTTGTAGATTTTCCGAGACCGAGGAGGGAGGGCCGAACTGATTTGCCATGACCGAGTCAGATCAAAATGCTTCCATCTGCTGTGTGGGAAGATTTATTGCTGGCCGTGAGAATGGGATTTGGGAGGTCGAACCCAAATCATCTTGTATCGACGAGATTTGGGAAGAAAATTCTTCCAATTTCCCAAAATCTGGGTCCCCACCGTTAGATTTTGGGAGTTCGAAAAGTTGTTCTGAGACTGCGAGCTTTCAAATAGGAGGCGTCTGTTGTTCGGGAAGACCTATGCATCCAGTGAGAAAGGGTTTGACAGCAAACCCCCTTACGTGCTCGCCGACGAAGGTTGTGCGGAGGATCCTTCCGATTTCGAACATGTTGAGTCCCCAATTTTGAACGTCGCCGCCGCTGGAGATATAGAGTGCTCACTGATTTTTTACGTCACCCGCCCATCCGAGACAGAGCCAGGTACTTCCTTGCAAAAAAAAAAAATTATGTAAACTAGAGAGTTAGAGCCAGTTGCTTCCATGCAAAAATTTTTTTTATGTAAGCTGCACTCCGTTCCCGCATCCTTTCCCTTCTTTCCACTTCATTGCCAATCCACCGTGCACTCTCTATTGCCCTTTCTCTTTGCGTCAACATCCATTCTTCTAGGGATATTTCTTTATGCATCGCCATCCATTCTTCTTGGTTCATTGTGTTCCCACTCTGATACCAGTTAATATGCCTAGGATCTAACATAGGAAGGAAGAAGATGAAGGTGAAGAATCGTTGTGAGGTTTTGAGCCTTCGAAGGGAGCTCAACCCTGGACCTCAAAAGGGAGAATCCGACCTTGGACCTCGAAAGGGAGAATTCGACCTTGGACTTCGAAAGGGAGAATCCGACCTTGCTAACAACTACTTGGATTAATGCTTCCCTATTACTCAGCCCGACCTCCCTATAAAAGGATTAGGGAACACATACACACAGAGGTCTAAACCGAAGGCCACAAGTCTTAAGGAAATTACATAAAAACCCTTCTAATAAATAAATTAGAAATTGGGGTCCATAACAACAGATGATGTTTAATGGATAATGCCAATTTCTTGACAAAAAGAGTCAAGGACTTTGAAAACATATTCTTTGGCATTATCAGACCGCATAATTTTTATTTTTTGACTTAATTTTAAGAGAAGGAAACATATAATAAAGAGACTGTGCAGATAGATGTCCCAACCAATTGTCTCATAATTGTGTCTCATTTTTAGTAGTGGAAACCATATTCATTTTTGGCACGTTCAAGTAGTAAAGCCCCTTGTTCATGGCCTCCACCAATCACCTACTTCGTTATAAGATCCTAAAAGACACATGAAGTCGGTGAGAAGGTAACAGAGCAATTTAAATATTTAGCAAGCTGACTAACAGATAATAGATTCAAAGGGAAAGTAGGAACGAAAAGAATATCAGTGAGTGGAAGTGATTGTGTGACAAAAGTGGAACCTTTCCCTTAGAATTTGGTTAAGAACCATCAGCTATGGTAACAAACTTGTGTGAAAGATTCGGATATAGAAAATATAATAAAATTTTGTTACCTGTAAGATGCTTGAAGGCTCCCGAGTCAATTATCCAGGATGAAGATGAGGCATATAGCATACCTGAAGTGGTAGTGGCAATAGTAGTTGTGGAGGAACTAGGAGAAGAACCCGGCATTGTCTTCATTTTCTGAAATAGCTCATACTCTTCATCAGTAAAAATTTCTATGCTACTGATTTTGTGGGATGTTCTTCTTTTGTATCACTTACAAAGGCTTGATTAGCCCTTGTGAATTCTAATTGTCCATTGGCTTTATAGCATATTTCTTTATAATGGCCATATTGTCCACAGTAACTGCATGCCTTGGAATCCTTGTAATAGCATTGGTCTATAGTGTGGCCAAATGTTTTACAATGAGTACATTTTTTCCATCTATTCAGCCAACACCAGTCCTTCCACCTCTTCCTCTACCTCGGCCTCGGCCGCTGCTAGATGATGATCCTCTATGATCAAAATACATAGCGGATGATACTTCAGAAGTGGAGGAAGAAGTGTTTGGAATATGAAGTAGTGTTCCACATACATCATCAAACTTGGGGACAATAGAAGTACTCAAAAGTTGACTCTTGGCAATCTCAAGATAGGGTTTAACATTTGCAAGGCAAATAGCAGTAAATAAGGCTTCCTTCTGCTATTCTTAGATAGAAATATATGTGGTTGAAGGCTAACCTAACTTCCACTCTTGAAGAAAGGCTCTAAAGTGGGACAAGTACTCAGGAATATTTTCTCCTTGTTTAGTATTCAACATTCTTTGTAGAACGTCATATGGTCTATGTAGAGTATCCAGGCAAGAGTACAGTTTAGCATATGTCTCCCAAATTTATTTAGCAGTGTCAAGATGAATGACATTGTTGGAGACATGTTCTTCCATGCTATTGATTAGCCAACTAATCACCAAAGTATCATTTTTCAACCATTTATTATAAAACATATCATCTTCATCAATAGGTGGTCCTCGGGTGGTGAGGTGACCAAGTAGGTCTTTTGTTATAAGGAACCTCTGAACCAATGTGGACTAACTCATAAAATTTGATACCACACGTAAGGGTATGATGGTAATTTTTAGTATATCACTTTTGATATTCATATTCTCTTTAGCATGACTGACCCTTCTTCAAAAAATTCTAATAATAACACCAATTAGTACTCTTCAAACAACTCAATGTATGGGAAATTTTAGCATTGATGCTAAATTATTATTCTGATTTTTTTCCTCTAATACCACTCATAAGAGACTCAATAAAAATCTTCTATATCAGAGGACTTGTTATGGCCCCTAGTCATGGATCGAGTAACTTGGCATAGGATTTGTGAATACAGCACTGTAATAGAGCAGCTGCTCTCGATAAGGAAGGAGAAAGAGCCTTTCTTCGTCATTATCTCAGATAGGAGGAAATCAGCCTCCTTTGTGAGTCTATGCTACTGTTTTGGGTAAGGGCAGAGAGCCCTTACTGTTGCTTCTTTGACAGGGAAGAAAAGACTCCCATTTTTGTCATGGAAAAGAGGGTTTGGAACCCTCTTGGCTACTGCTCGTGTTAGGAGCTGAAAAGCCTCTAACTTGGATAACCTTTGGATCAAGGGTTAGGGTTTCCAGACCTTCTTCTTGCTGGCCATGAGGCTGAGATGACTAATACCGGTGCTGCTCATGACAAGAGGATTGAGAGACCTCAACCATGGCTCAAAAAGGAGGGTAGAGTCCCTCTTTTGCTGCTGGTGATGGAAGGGAGGCTGAAGCCTCTGTTTGAACTCGGAAAAGGGACAACAACTCTCCTCTGTTCTTTGGTATTGATCAATGGAAAACAACAATCAAATAGGAGAGAAAGATATTCAGATTCAAGAGGGAACCTGGACCTAGAGGTCATCAAGGAGACCTCCAAACCCTAGAGATCATCAATGAGAACTCCAAACCCCGTTTAACCTAATTCAAGACTTGCCCTTTTTATCATTCCCTTTCCCTCTAAGTGGAATTGACGTCCCCCATAGTTTTAGGTTAAATATTACAATTCTGCCCCTTTGGCAATTTAACTTAAATAATGCATAGAAACGAATTTAAAACAATATGGAAAGATGTTAGGTACTCTGACCATGGACCGAGTAACCCTACGGGAGGGGAGGTCTTTGTCCAGCTCTGGTTCAGCACCGGGGGAACGTGATGTCCCTGGTCGACCTATGATGCCCAATTTCTGAGTGAAGAACGAGAAACTGAGAGGGAGCATGAAGGAGAATCAAGGGGAAATAGGGATAACTCGGCTCTAAGGGAGTCTGAAACCTGGGTTCCTTGGAGGAGGAGAACACCGACCCTGCTATGGATAAAATCATTCTTGCCCTTTTAATTTCCTGAACTCCTCTTAAGTCATTCACGATACTGGCCAAAGAGTCATTTTACATCTTTTACAAACCTACACTGAGGAAATAAATTGACATCACGCACACATAATTACATATATGTGATCACACTAACCTTTTGGCCTGCACGCTAATACAAAATTATATCCATTTTCTCACGTCTGAATTAAAATTGACTTCTGAATTCTATACATCTGACCCTGCTGAGCTTTCAGTTCCAACTCAGCCATGTCGCCTTTGGATGACTCGTCCTGCTATGGTGTCCCTAACATCACTCCCCTGCAGCAGAAAGAGCTTGTCTTCAAGCTCGAAGTGAGGGTAAGCGTGCTGGAAAACATCTAGATCGTCCTAAGAGGCTTCGGTAGCATCTGTGTGGGTCCATTGGACTAGGATCTCTCTGCGCTTGTCATGCTGCCTAGCACTCAATATTTTAGCAAGCGTGAGAGAAACCTTACCATCTTCAATCGGTGGCAATGCTGGAATAGATGGAGGGTGGGGCCCTTGAGTGGCTTGAGTAAGGAGAATTGAAAAACATTATGGGGTTTGAACTATGCAATGGAATTCTGGCGGTAAGGGTGGAGGTGGAGCCAAACTAAGTCATCCAGACTGTACTACACATCGCGGTGTCCCTGATCATTATAGTGTTTCATGCGGGCTTGAGCGGGCCGGAGGTGTTGTGTAGTAGCTTTCAAAAAAATTTCGCGAGTGAGAAGGGCTACCACAACCAATAGAACTGAGTTACTCGAAGCTTTTGGAAGTGCTTCAATAAAATCCATGGAAAGGTCTGCCCATACCTGAGTGGGAAGATGGAGTGGGTGCAAGGCGCCGGCTGGATTCAAATGCTGAGCTTCGTTCTGTTGACACACCAAGCAATGAGCCACATATTGTGCAATGGTGGATGTCATCCCTGGCCAATAAAAATCATCCCGAAGGCACTGAAGTGGTTTCTGCAGTCCCTCGTGTGTGTTGTCATGACAAGATGAGACAGCAACAACGATCAATGGAGAAGTGGATGGCAAGTATATACGCTGTTTATAGAGAATAAGGTGGTCTTGAACCGCCCATTTTTCTGATTTGGTGCCTGCAGCAATCTGGTGGGACAGTTTCTGTAATTCTGGTTGGTGCTGGTTAGCCTCCCGGAAGGAATTGAGTAAAAGTGGAGTGGAGTCACTGATAGCAGCCAACTTTAGTTGTTCTTTCGTGTGCTGAGAGAGTGCATCAGCGGCTTTGTTCAAAGTACCAGCTTTATGTTCTACTTGAAAATCAAAGCCCATTAATATGCTCAACCATCCAGCCTTCAAACTGATCCTATGGTCACAATGACGCAGTGCGGGTAGAGAAACCGGTTCCTGAAAGAGGTCCTTGAAGTTCTCAAGCAAACTGTCGAACTTGCTGTCCACTGTTGTATGCTGTTGCAGCCTGTGTAATTGGACTGGCCCTTCACATGTACGGACCTGGAAGGTGACCTTTTTGTGGTCAAAGCTGAAGCTCATCGTCAAGACTGAAAAGTCCCAACAAAGTGGGCCCCAAAGTTTGGAGCCACTTAATTCCCAAGACCATGTCGAACCCTGCCATGGGGAGTATAAAAATTCTACAGAGAAGTGCTGATCATCAAGCACAAACATGACCTTGCTAACCCCATACCTGGGCACTTGTTCTCGATTTGCAACAGATACGGAAGCTACTGGTCGTGGTTGAATTTGGAGCTGTAAATACTTGGCCGCTGTGAAACTCAAAAAATTATGAGTGCTGCCGGAGTCCACCGAACTAAGGAGGGGTTGCTGATTGACTAAGGCAGAAACTTGCTTTGTGGTTGTGGACTGAAGCCTAGTGATGGCGTGCAAGGAAATGGCAGGCTCTTCGACCTCCAGTTGTTCCGGTTCAAAGTGTGCTTCTTCTGCCTCAGTGTCAAGTTCTAACCAGAATAATTTTGGGCACTGGTCCCCAAATGTATAATGCTCATCACAGTTATAACACCACCCTTTCACCCTTCGTGCTTCCATTTCAGATTGGTTTAATTTGCAGATAAAGGTTGGAGTGGCAGGAGCAGATTGTAGGGCTGTAGACGTAAGGGCAGCAGCACCCTAGGGGGGCTGGGAAGCAGCATTTGTTCTCTATGGGTGCTCAACGTTAGTTCTCCATGGCTGTGTTGTGCTAGGTACTGGCGAGCTAGTCTTTGCCCCTGGCCAGACTGGCCATCGGTTCTGAAATGTCTGTTTGGCTTCCAATGCGCATGCCAAATTCATTGCTCGGAACAGATCTGTGGGCCCAAGGATTTCCACTTCCAGACGAAGGGACTCAGTGAGGTCGGTTGTGAATAAGCTAACGTGCTGGTCTACCCATACCACCTTGCTAGCTCGTGACAATTTCTTTTGGAAATTTTGTTGGTATTGGGCTACACTACCAGTTTGGCGTAACAATACTAAATCACCCAATAGATTGTTGTGAGCCGGTAGTCCAAACCGTATGGTGCACAATTCCTTAAATTCTTCCCACTCTATGCCAGGATGTTCCAATTCAAATTGATATCCCCACATTTGCGCTTCACCGAGCATATGGAATGCGGCCAACCCAAAAAAAATTCACAACGATATAACCACAGTAAAGGGTCGTCTGCCCATAAAAAACTGGAAAACCTAGTTTGGTGTACTTTGGAATGGTGCCATTGCTCTGACCAGTGTCTGGATGTTCCCCATTTGGACTGAAACGTCCCCCGCTCAGAAGTGTTTTGTCCCCTTCTCTCGGAGTGCTTGTGCAGCCTGAGAGTCTGTCATAGACTCGATTTGTAATTTCTTTGACTTTCTGAGAGACTTGTTGAGAGATCGTCTGAGAGATTCGACTGTCCATGAGGGCTGCTAAGCAACCCTCTATTTCTTCTTGTCTGGCATTAACCATTTCCATGAATCTTGTTTACAACACTTCCTGGTTTGAAGTCTCCCCCATAATCACCTGCTCTGATACCAACGTGTTAGGTGCTCTGACCATGGACCGAGTAACCTGGGTTCCTTGGAGGAGGAGAACAGCGACCCTGCTATGGATAAAATCATTCTTGCGCTTTTCATTTCCTGAACTCCTCTTAAGCCATTCACGATACTGGCCAAAGAGTCATTTTACATATTTTACAAACCTGCCCTTCATTGGTTTACATGTTAACTTAGGAAATAAATTGACATCACACACACAGAATTATATCACATACACGTACACAAAATTACATATATGTGCTCACGCTAACCTTTTGGACTACACGCTAATACAAAATTACATCCATATGCTCACGTCTACGCTAATACAAAATTACATCCATATGCTCACATCTGAATTAAAATAGACTTCTGAATTCTATACATCTGACCCTGCTGAGCTTTCAGTTCCAACTCACCCGCGTCGCCTTTGGATGACTCATCCTGCTATGGTGTCCCTAACAAAAGAAGCTATTAACTCTGTAACTCAGTGCGCCTCCATTGTATGACTCGGTTAGCTATTGAGTTCTCAACATCTGCCTCCCCTTGGAGAAAGAACTTGTCCTCAAGCTCATAAGCTGGGTAGACTTGTTTGAAGGTGTCCAACTATTCCAATGTCACTGTGTCAGGTTTTGTAGCTGTCCACTGGTAATTGACCAAACGGGCATGTAACACCACGGCCAGTGAAAGAATGACGTGTTCTTTGTCCACTGGAGGAAGGAACGGATTGGATGTGGGCGGTGATCCCGTATATGGTTTCAAAAGGGATACATGAAACACATGATGCAACTTGGCCATGGCTAGAAGTTATAGTTGATAGGTCACTGGTCCCATGCGTCGAATAATGGAGAAAGTCCCAAAGTACTTGGGTGAGAGCTTATGGCATGGTGGTCCAGCAATGGACTACTGGCGGTACGATTGTAGGCATAACCAATTGTTGTCCCCTACCTCGTACGCGATGTCTCAGTGTCCCTTGTCATAGACATCTTTCATGCAAATCTGAGCTCGTCGTAGGTGTTCTGCAATATTTTGTAATACCTGGTCGCGATCCTTGAATGCCTGATCAATGGCAGTCATCCGGGTAGACCTTGGAGTATATGAGAGTAGCCGAGGGGGATCTCTGCCATAAAGAACCTTGAAAGGAGTGGATTGCAAGGCATAGTGGAATGAAGTGTTGTAACAGTAATCAGCCCACGGTAGCCACTAAATCCAATGTTTCGGAGGATCACCTTCAAGGCACCTGAGATACATTTCGACGGTGCGGTTAACTACCTCAGTTTGGCCATCTGTCTGGGAATGATATGAGGAGGAAAATTTCAACTTCGTGCCACTCAGACTAAAAGTTCCCACAAAAAAAGTGATGGTAAATACCATCCCGATCACTAACAATAGATTTTGGAATGCCATGTAAGTGGACAATATGCTCAAGGAAGGTATGTGCCACTCGGGATGCTGTATATGGATGAGCCATAGGAATAAAATGTGCATAGTTGGAGAACCGATCGACCACCACAAATAAAACTGATTTTTCAGTTGACTGTGGAAGACCCTCGATGAAGTCCAACAAAATATCGGCCCATACCTGTGTAGGGAGGGTGAGAGGTTGTAGAAGACTTGTTGGAGTTAAGTGGTCGGTTTGTTGCATTGACATACTTGACATGCGGAGACATATGTAGCTATGGTGGTCTTCATGGCTTGCCAATAAAAATCTGCTCGAATGCGCTGCAAAGTTTTCTGGATGACTTCATGTGTGTTGTCATGGTAGGCAGAGAGGATGGCCTGAATTAACTCGGAAGTGTGGGTAAGATAAATTTGTTGTGTGTAGAAAATAAGGGAATCCTAGATGGACCACTTATAATTGATTGTCCCGTTTGTAATTTTTTTGTGTAGCTCTTGTAGGATAGGAAGAGTGGCATGGGCTTCTCTCACCAAGTCTAGAATGAGAAAACGAGGTCGGCTGATCGTATATATGAGCTACTAGTGTTCAAAACTTCGTGATAAGGCATTCAGTACTTTGTTTAATCTTCCCGAACTGTACTCAACTAAAAAATCAAATCCCATCAACTTACTAATCCAGTGCTACTGTGGCAAAGTCGTGAGGCATTGTTCAAGTAAGAATTTAAGGATATAATGATCAGTATTGATGAGAAATGCACGGCCCCATATGTAAGGACGCTAGTGTTGGACAACCTTCAACAACCCTATTAATTCTCTTTGATACGCTGCCAATTTGTGGTGATTAGCTGCCAACTTCCTATTGAAATATACAATGGGGTGTGATTGCTATTGTAAGAAAGCCCCAATGCCCCCACCAAACGCATCACACTCAACCACAAATAAGTCCTCAAAAGTGGGAAGTTGTAGGACTGGGGTGGAGGCGAGAGCTTGTTTGAGGGCCTCAAAGGACTGTGTGGCCTCCTCATTCCAATTAAAGGAATTCTTCTTGAGGAGACTGGTCAATGGTGCTACCACGGGACCATAATTCTGAATGAATTTGTAGTAGTATCCGGCTAGGCCCAAAAATCCTCTCAAAGCTGAGCAAGACTAGGGTTGTGGCCAATCATGAATTACCAAAATCTTGTCGAGATCAACAGTGATCCCCGCATGTGATAAAATATGGCCGAGATATGCGACATGTGGCGCCGCAAAAGAGCATTTGGATTTCTTCAAATAGAGCTGGTGGGCTCATAATAATTCAAAAACTATCCGTAAATGCACTAAATGCTCTTCCCCAGACTTGTTGTATAAGTGTATATCTTAAAAAAAAGTACGGATTTCCAAAGATAGTTGCTAAATACCTCATTCATCAGTGCTTGAAAAGTGGATGGTGCCTTTGATAATCCAAATGGCATGACCACAAACTCAAAATGACTGTGATGTGTGTAAAGGCTGTCTTCTTGATGTCGGAGGGGTGCATACGAAGCTGATGATATCCAGAGCGTAAATCTAATTTAGTGAAGACCCATGACCCATGTAATTCATCCGAGATCTCCTCCACTACCGGAATAGGAAACTTATCCTTCACTGTCTGAGCATTTAACTCCCTATAATCGATACAAAATCTCCTTGTGCCATCATGTTTCTTCACGAGCAAGATGGGTGAAGAGATAGAGGATCGACTGTTGTGAATAAGACCCTGTTGTAACATAGCCTGACACTGTCGCTCGATTTCATCCTTTTGTAGTAGGGGATACCGGTACAGTCGAACTACCACCACATCAGAACCTAGTTTTAAACAAATCCTGTGGTCACTGTGTTTCAAGGGAGGCAAGCCGAAAGGCTCATGGAAGAGGTCTGAGAACTCATCAAGACTTTTTTTGATAGTGTTGTCTGGTTGGTCTTGTGTGTGAATGGTATGAAGGTAGTGGGGTTTGTCCACCTGACTGCCCTGTAATAGCACTTGGCGTCCGCTCAAGACAAAGCTCATAGTTAAAGTAGAGAAGTCCCACAGTATGTGTCCAAATGATTGTAACCATTTAATGCCTAACACTATATCAAATCCTGCCAAATGTATGACAAAAAATTCTAAATGAAATAAAGTCGTAACAATTTAAAATTTTACTGCTTTGTTGATCCCATTGCTAGGGACTTTCTCCCCATTAGCCACTGAAACTATGGTTGTTGGGTGTTGATGGCTTTGTAACTGAAGATGCTGAGCTGGTGTCAAGCTAAGAAAAATTATGTGTACTTCCTGAATCCGCTAGTCCCACAAGTTCCTAGTCAAGGACTCGAGCTCTGACTTGCATAGTGTTGGTAGATTTCTGTCCAGTAATGGCATGCAGAGAGATGGCAAGTGGTTCCTCCTCGTTAAGATCATCACTAGTTTCAGTATCCTCTATTTCATCCACTTCGACCTAGAACAATCTTTTACATTGGTGGCCTACCTAGTATGGTTCATCACAGTTGTAGCATAGATTCTTGGATCTTCATTCCGCCATCTCTGAACTGGTTAACTTTTTGATATATTGAGGACGGGTTACTAGAGCGTGTGTCAGCTACCAGAGTAGGAATTATATTATTTCTAGTTGGTGGTAATGCAGGATGTGGCACTTGAGGAGAAGTATTTCGTCGCCCTTGCCAATTGGAGGAAGTGTTCTGTTCCCCTTGCCAAATTGGCCTACGATGCTGAAGTCATTGCCTTTGTTTCATTGCTCGAGCTAAAGTCATTGCCCGATGTTGATTTTCAGAACTCCATGAATTTAGCTCATGGAGAAAAAGGGAAAGAAACCCATTGGGAGAAAATAGGAAGAAGAAGGGTTATGGAATTGATTATTCCTTACCCTTCCCCTGAAGCTCTATTTATAGATTTATGAAACTATAATATTACAAGTATTTAGTTCGGCCAAATGACAAAGACGGAAATATATAAGACTATTTATCTTCTAAAATTTATATTTTATGAAGAGAAGTTATACTTGGATCAAAGTTATTTAATTCTAATTTCATAAAGAAAAAATTTCATGTCAATCTGATCTATATTGAAAGATGTATTCGAATTGGAAGAATCAAAGGTCATGCTGGTATTCTGTTACATTGAAAATCCGAATTTATGCCCAATGTTTTGTGTCACTTTTTGAGTTGAAATATCAGAAAAATATCTCACTTATCCCTGGTTTGAGGGATTATTTGTACATCTCTGTTATTTGGGCTTATTGATACATCTATGATATTTGGTTCAAGCTGGGATCATTGCCATTACCTCGCAGCTTGAGGGGGAGAAGTAGAAGAAGTACAAGAAAGAGGTATTCTATTTCATATGTTGTGAATAAGTTTATGTGACCAAAATATTCAAGAAAAGGGGAGCACAAAAGATGAAGCTTGTGCATCTAAGAATAAATTTTTATATCGGATTATTTCATGGGTTCTTTTACAAAGTTTATTATTTGGTTCGTGTTATATGTGTTGGAAGATGGTTGTGTTATATTCAGCTGCAACTATTATGTCTCTTTGGGGACATTATTATTGAATAAGAGGTGGCCTCATGTCATCATTTATTTTACCCCATCAAAAAGATCAAAATTTTTTGTGGTTGGGAGTCCACGACGGAGGAACTTCATCCCCGTCAAAAAGATGAAAATTATTTGTGGTTGAAAGTCCATGACGGAGGAACTTCATCCCCGTAAAAAAGATGAAAATTATTTGTGGTTGGAAGTCCATGACGGAGGAACTTATGATTACATCTATGTTATCCACCCCCCCCCCCCCCCCCCCCCCCCCCCCTCATAATGGCTTTTATGTCTCCTACCACTAGAGAGTCATTGTCCTGTGGAGGGACACGGTGGTGGACACTTCAGAGCAATGCTGAGAGACACTACCGATAGCAGTGGAGTGTGCCTTACATCCAACATTAAGACTGGAGCATGACGCAATGGCTTACTAGTTATGAGTGATTTTCACTCTCACTTATAATGCCGCAGGGCCTCATGGAAGGACGCAACAACGTGAGGGGGAATGTTGGAAGATGAAGGCATATAGGAAGATGTGCCATTTTATAAAAAAATATTTTATACATCATTTGCAGCAAGCTGGGAGTTCATGTTGTTCTCTCACCCCCAGCTTGAGGGGGAGTGTTGGAAGATAAGATCAAGCCCAAATGACCAAGGAAGGCCCACATATGTAAGATTATTATAACATGGGCCACATGACTGAGGAAGGCCCACAAGATGGGCCCAAGCCCATAAGAAGTAGGACCCACAATGATTACCAAGAGTTGGAATCCTTATCACACCAGTTGGAAGATCAAGAAGGACTCACAAAAGTATCTTTACCTTAGGGTCACAACCAAGAAGAGATTAAGTTTAAGTTATATTTGTCTTTTATCAATATTGAGTTACCTAATTATATTAGGACTTACCTTAAGTGTTAGAGTTTGGGTGTAATTGGGACAAGGGTAGTTTTATTGTAATTGGACTATACTACTTTCCTCTATTATAAATAGAGGTTCATGTACTCTAATTACAACAAGATATTGATGTCAATGAAGTATTTCACTTTTCCATAAATTCAACATGAGTCACCATGGAGGAGAATATGAGATTTCTTACTCAACAAGGTATAAACCATACCATTTTTGGCTCCTCGAACTCAGCAAAATGGTGTTGTTGAGAGAAAGAATAGGACACTAATTGAAATGGAAATAATGATTTTACATGTATATAACCTGCCTCATAAATTTTGTGTTTAAGCAATAAATACAACTTGCTACATTGTAAACTGTGAGTTGTGAGCAAAAGTTTGAAGTTGGTTCTGAATGGAAAAGTGATGAGCCAAATCATTGTAAGAGAGACACCGGGTTTCCTCATTTGCGTCTAGGGTAGCAAGTTGGTTGAGGAGAGAGCTCTTTTCATCAATCTACTGAGACCGGTGCCCCAAGGACCAGGATTTGAGGTGCTGCTTGAAAGCCTTGAGCTTTTGAGGGCGGTGCTAGCCACAAGACCCATGAACATCAAAGTCATTCCAGCCATTTGAAACCATTGTGGAAAGATAATGTGATTGAGCCACGAGTAGACAATGTTGATTTTCAGAACTCCATGAATTTAGCTCATGGAGAAAAGGGAAAGAAACCTATTGGGAGAAAACAGGAGGAAGAAGGGTTATGGAATTATTCTAACCCTCCCCCTGAAGCTCTATTTATAGATTTATGAAACTACTATATTACAATAATACCCTTGAACTTAGGGTTTAGGGTTTTAACCCTACAACTTTACCTTAATTACATCATGCCATCTCTATGAGATTATCCTTTATTTACAATCCTGCCATCAATGTATGTGGGCCTATGGGCCTTCTCCTTGATCTATGGGCCTTGAGCCCGTCTTCTATATCTCTTAGATGCATGGGTCTTCGTTGATCTTATGGGCTTGGGCCCATCTTCTAATACACTTGGATATGTGAGCCCTCCTTGGTCATGTGGGCTTGGACCCTGTCTTCCAACACTCCCTGTCAAGCTGGGATTGAGATAATAGTATGAACTCCCAGCTTGCTGAAAATGATGTATAAAATCTTTTTTGTATAATATGCCTTCATCTTCCAATACTCCCCCTCACGCTGGTGCTCTCATTCATGAGGCCTAGGTAGTATAATATCAGTGAGAGTAAATCACTCCTAACCGCTAAGACATTGCTATGAAGTGTCCACCTCCACCAATGTGTTCCTCCATAGGACAACGACTCTCAAGGGGTAGAGTAATATATGATATTAATGGTGGAGGGGGGGGGGGGGAGGTGTAGTGACATAAATATAACAATAAGTTCCTCTATCATAGACTTCCAACCAAAAAAATGTGATAATTTTTAAGGGGATGAAGTTCCTCCATCATGGATTTCCAACCACAAAAATTTTGATATTTTTTACGTGGATAAAGTTCCTCCGTCATGGACTCCCAACCACAAAATTTGATATTTTTGACGGGGATGAAGTTCCGCCATCATGGACGCCCAACCACAAATAAATTTGATATTTTTGACGGGGATGAAGTTCCTCCATCATGGACTCCCAACCAAATAAAATTTGATATTTTTATGGGGTTGACAATAAATAATGGTATGAGGCTACCTCTTCTTCAATAATAATGTCTCATCAAAAGAGGCACAATAGCAGCAGCTTAAATGGGCTTGGCTTGGGCCCACTTAACACAACCCAAAATAATCCTTGTAATATCACCCATGAAATAATCCAATGCCAGCCGAACAGAGGGACAACAGCTCGGAAGAACGAAAATGCTATCTCCGTAGACAAGCATAAAAAATTGTTCAAGCAACAGGGTCATCTTCCCCATTCGGCTCTGAACAAAGCGGTAATCATTGTCCCCACTTCCAAACAGAGTGGGAAACCAGAGATGGCAATGCTGGCGCTGGACAGAAAACTTATCTTGAGGACTACCCGAAAATAGCAGAGAAGATATCTCCCAGAGAATCAGCCATAAATCTTCCTTAACAGAGCAAATATATTATCGGCGAGGCAGGAATGCTCAGCGACTTCCTCGCCATGAGAAGTCATCAACTTTGGCACAAATAATGTCTCTAGTAGATAGGCCAGGCTGGATGAAACAAAGTTAATGGAAACCTCTTCTGTTAATGGAGCAGTAGAATCGGTAGTAGCCGAGGGGGTGATGGGGAGGCTTCAACTAAGTATTTTAAGCCAGATGGGTCAGTGGACGAAAATAAAATAAAATGGCAGAAGATGAGCTCGGTAGACTTGTCTTCTCCATCAACACAATAGGATAACTTAGATTAAAAATAGTAATTGAAGCAGAAAAATAGTGCTCGCTCGATTTCCAGAATCAATAACGGAGCAGGAGACTGACTCGTCATCCAGAAGTGGCAACACAATGGTGCTAGTGATTGATGTGTAGAGCGGATAACCGAGAAAAATATCTTTCCAAATAAAGGAAGATCGGATATATCTTTAGCAGGACTATAATATCCTCTGCACCAACACTGTGTATGACAAAATACGGGCTAAAAATCAGATTGATCTTTTCTTGTAGAGGCCATTGATAAAACATATAAAAGGGCACATAGAAAAAGATAAAGAGAAAAAATTGGACTTCTAAAAATAAACCATAGCTATGAGTCCTAAAAAATCAATGATCTGATAACATGTTAATTTTCAAGACTCTATGATTTAGTTCATGGAGAAAAGACATTGACAGAAAACAAGAGGAATAAAAGGTTATGGACTTGATCCAAACCCTCCCCCATAAGGTAAATTTATAGGTATCAAAACTTCCAATATTACAAGTATACCCTTCACCCTAATAAGAGTCAAGAAGAGACAAGAAACGTAAATTAATTACATCAGTGCCACCCTAATTACATCATATATTCCAACAAATAATAACCGTAGAAGAAGACAAAAGTAAGCACGAGAACAACAACAATATTTATAAAGGTTCACCTCAAGGTGAGACTTACATGTGTTGTTTATCTATAACTTCTCTCGGCCGCAACTAATGTTCCTCAGATGATGATCATCATCAAGGTGATCAAACCCTAACAACGGTGCCCCCATAAATAAAGAGAAAATTAGGGCAACCAGATTACAAGGGTGAAATCTCAAAACTACCCTTATTAACACATCAGTCAATATATCATATACCTGCCCAGGGGCTCCCTGCCCCTCTTCCAACCCCCATGATGAACTTATTGAGTTGGTCAATTCGCGTACAGACTCAGCGTAATGCATTAATTAGGCTTCACAACTTAACAATCTCCCACTTGGAGACTAATCCATCATCAATATCCCCTATATAGTGGCAACAACTTCTCAATCCTCAAAGAGAAGTCCAACTAAATTTGCACACAACAACATTTAATCAAACGTAACAGTCTTTGTCAAAATATAAGCCCGATTCTAACTTCCTTGAATTTTCTCAAGTGCTAAGACACCTCCCTCATGAGCGGATCTAATGAAGTGATAATGCGCCTATATGTGCTTCGTCACAATACAATACATTCTTCCCATGCTTGAGACCTAATTCTTCCCAAAAAGACTTAAATCATACCATCACTTTGCCAGCATCGATCATGATGACATATTCCACCTTGGTAGTGGAAAGAGAAACTATCTTATGCAACTTATAGACCCAACTAACTATTGTACCACCCGATGTGTATACGTATCCAGTGGTAGTATGTTACGGTCACTAGCCATGGATCTAGTAACTCGGCAAGGTAATTATGAAGCCAACACTGTATTAGGGTTCTTGGCCTTGGTAATGAAGAAAAGAACCTCCTTTCCTTACCTGTTCACGGTAGGATTGAAAAGGAGTTTCCTTTCCTTAGTCTTCTACGAAAATAAAAAACTTCTCTTGTTGTTCCCGGCCAGGAAAGGCTAAACCCTTTTTTTTGCTCACGTCTAAGAGGGTAGAGACCCTCTAGAAAGGTTGCTGCCACCCTGTTATGGTCCCTAGCCATGGATCTAGTAACTCGGCGAGATACTGATGAATCCAGCACGTACACGGGTTTAAACTCAGTAAAGAACCAAGAATTTCGTCTCCAACCACTCTAAGTTGGAAACAGAGTTCTTTTTCTCTCAAAAATGAGTTCAGACACTATTCACGCAGGTAATTTAATAATAGAACTCCAACCTTATGAACTTAGGAAAATCAATCTCAATTTACCTTTTTTAACTTAGGTAAATCGTCTCCCCTATTTTTGCCGTGAAAGACTGTGTTTCGCCGTGAAGGGAGAAGAGTTCTTCTTCCTGGACAGGGTTCGATTCTCTTCCTTCTTCTTCCATCCTCAGTTCCATGAATGAAGCAAAGCCTCTTGCAGTCACGATGAAGCAGCAATTCCTCCGCCCTCGCCTTGGCTGAAGAAGGGGTTCACGCAACCCTTCTTCCTCCTTAGTTTCGTGAAACACCAGGTCTCTCTCCACCTCGTCAGGTAGAGATTCCCTCTTCTCTTCCCTTCTCAACCTCCCAAACCACTCACAAAAGCACCAACGCCGAAGGGAAGGTTCACGACCAAAATCCCAGAAGAGGGAGCTCGAGGAGAACCTAGATTAACCTAATGTACTCTAGTTTAAGCTAAATCCGAACTTCGTTTTATTTCTCCATCCTTACCCCTTAAATAGGGTAATTAAAATCAACATAGGTTAGGGTTATAAAACCCAATTCTACCCCTACCTTTAAGTCTTATTACAAATCAATAAAATTCGAAATTAAAAGCAACATAAATAATAAAAGTAAAGTAGATGAGTCAATCTTATTGAGTCCATAACATCTGCCCCCCCTTGGATATCGAGCTTGTCCTCAAGCTCGGAAGCTGGGTAGACCTGGTGGAAGTTGTCGAGCCGCTCCCATTCTGCGTAGTTGTAGCCGATTGCTGCTCAGTAATTGACATGCAGGGAGATGTCCGGTGGTTCTTCCTCAATCATATCCTCTGTCACCTCGATGTCCTCATCTTCAACCTTATCGATCAAAAACAATCTTTTGCACTAATGCCCAACCCGATATGGTTCATCGTAGTTGTAACACAGATTCTTAGCCCGCCGTTCCGCCATCTCAGTACTTGTCAATTTTTTTATATAAGGAGGTGTAGGATGACTAGATCTCAGATCCCCTGTCATAGTAATACCCGGGTTGTTTCTCGGTGGAATGCGCTCCCCTGACCATGGAAGTCGTCTGTGCTGTGCCTGGTGTCGCAGTTCTAAAGCACGAGCTATATTCATAGCGCTGGATAAGTCAACAGGTGCATAGAGTTCCACCTCAAGCTTTAAGGCCTCAGTCAGTCCTGCTGTAAACAACGCAACTTGCTGATCCACTTGTACCATACTACTGGCTCTTGCTAATTTTTCCTGGAACAATTTTTGATATTGCTCCACGGCCCCAGTTTGGCGTAGTAAAACCAAATCTCCCAAAGGGTTACTGTAAGCCAGAGGACAAAAATCGAGAGAACACAATCGCTTAAATTCATCCCAATCTACCACCTCGCTATCAACCTCAACTAGTTGGTACCAAAGTTGTGCTTCCCCTAGTAAGTGGAAAACAGCTACGTTGACTCGGTTATAGGTTGGGACTCGCTGATGGCTAAAATTTTTTTCGCATCGATACAACCATATCAAAGGGTCTTCTGACCCATTATAAGTAGGGAATTCCATTTTAGTATACCTCGGAACAGTGCCTCCCCCTGGTAGAAGTGTCCCCCCGGAATGAGGGTTCCTTGCTGTCCCGAGAAACTCGTGTGCCTCAGAAATTCATCTCCCCCTCTGTTATACGAATGGTCCCCTCTTCTCTGATCTGGAATGAGAGGTACAGTGCCTCCCCCCTGGTTGAGGTGTCCCCCCGGAATGAAGGGTCCTTGCTGACCCGAGAAACTCGTGTGTCTAGTAAACTCATCTCCCCCTCCGATCTACGAATGGTCTCTCGGAATTGGGTTTTTGCCAGTGCTCAGACCAGTCTCCATGTTATCCATCCTTCCTTTCAAGGTTTCCAAACTGAGAGTGAACTTCTCCTCCAAAGCAGCAAATTTCTTGCCAGTAGTTAGACCATTCTCCACGCTATCCATCCTTCCCTTCAAGGTCTCCATATCGATATCAATTTTTGAGAACCTCTCTAGGACAGTATCAAATTTTCTTTCAAACAATTCAAAGTATTCATTGGTGCTTCTCTCTGCTAGGTTACCCTGCTCTGATACCTAGTTGTTATGGTCCCTAGCCATGGATCTAGTAACTCGGCGAGATACTAATGAATCCCGCACGTACACGGGTTTAAACTCTGTAAAGAACCAAGAATTTCGTCTCCAACCACTCTAAGTTGGAAACATAATCTTTTTTCTCTCACAAATGAGTTCAGACACTATTCATGCATAGGTAAACCACTATTCACACAAGTAATTTAATAATAGAATTCCAACCTTATGAACTTAGGAAAATCAATCTCAATTTACCTTTTTTAACTTAGATAAATCGTCACCCCTGTTTTTGCCGTGAAAGACTTTGTTTCGCCGTGAAGGGACCCTGTTTCGCCGTGAAGGGAGAAGAGTTCTTCTTCCTGGACAGGGTTCGATTCTCTTCCTTCTTCTTCCATCCTCGGTTTCGTGAATGAAGCAAAGCCTCCTGCAGTCACGATGAAGCAGCAATTCCTCCGCCGTCGCCTTGGCTGAAGAAGGGGTTCACGCAACCCTTCTTCCTCCTTAGTTCCGTGAAACACCAGGTCTCTCTCCACCCCATCAGGTAGAGATTCCCTCTTCTCTTCCCTTCTCAACCTCCCAAACCACTCATAAAAGCACCAACGCCGAAGGGAAGGTTCAAGCCCAAATCCCAAAAGAGGGAGCTCGAGGAGAACCTAGATTAACCTAATGTACTCTAGTTAAAGCTAAATCCGAACTTCGTTTTATTTCTCCATCCTTACCCCTTAAATAGGGTAATTAACATCAACATATGTTAGGGTTATTAAAACCCAATTCTACCCCTTCCTTTAAGTCTTATTATAAATCAATAAAATTCAAAATTAAAAGCAACATAAATAATAAAAGTAAAGTAGATGACTCAATCTTATTGAGTCCATAACACACCCATGTAGGATAGATTAGGACTTCTTAACCCTCCCTTACTCACTTAGAGGTTAAAGCTGCCTCTTTTAGAGGTGCTGCTCGATTAGGGTCTTGAGACTTCCCTTTTCTTGCTCGGATTGTAGGAAAATTATTCCCTCTTGTTGTTGTAAACATAGAAGAGGCTAAAGCCCCTCCTTGAACTTGGAAAATAGTAACTCAAGTCCCTCTCCCTTGTCTTGGATAATCTCAATGTAAAGCAGAAATTCAAAGAGAGAAGAAACAAAACTCAAATCATGAGAACCATACCTGGAGCTCGGCAAGGAGACCTCCCAACCCTAGACCTCGTCAAGGATAACTCCAAACCCTATTTAACCTAAATCAATACTTTCCTTTTCTCTATTTCTTTACCCTCTAAATAGGGTTTGATGTCATAAGTGTTTTAGGGCTAAAAATGACAATTCTGCCATTGCGTCCTTGCTCATTACATAATTAATAAAAAAATACTTAAAAAAATATAAAATATTAAATTTAAAAGAATAAACTCAATGAGTCATTGTCTCCTCCTTTAGGTGACTCGGTGTGCTATTGAACCCACAATATACTCTTCCTGCCATCAATATCACCAGCCATGTCAGCATCTATATACCCTTGAAATCCCAAGTCTGACTTTATGAAACATAAGGCAGAGTTTGTCATGCCTCTCAAATACCTAAGAATCCACTTAACTGATTCCCAATGTTGTTTACCTGAATTACTCATATATTTGCTCACAACTCCCACTACATGAACTATGTCTGGTCTAGTGCACACCATGGCATACATGGGACTGCAAATAGCAGAAGCATAAGGCACATTGGCCATGTAGACTCACTTCTTCTCTGTAGAAGGTGACTGCTCCTTTGATAGCCTAAAGTGACTAGTGTTGGAAGATGGGCTCAAGCCCACAAACTCAAAACAAGAAGCCCACATGTCAAAGGAGTGGCATTGTGTAAAATATGGTACTTCCCATAAAGATGGCATAGAGCTGTAAATATGTGTTCTTTTTATGTCTTTTGTTTTATCAAGTTGTAGCCCTAAGTGCATTGTAAAACTTTAAATAAAGGCATTGGCAAAGAGGTAGAGCATTGAAGCCCTCTCTTTTGCTTCCAAAAATTCGTCTAGCCCTCCTCTTTCTTATTTGACACAAACCTTTCTTCCCTTAATCCAAACTCTCTCCTTCTACGTTCTTCTTCTTCTCCTCTCCTTTCTCTCTTCTTCTTCTTCTTCCTTGTTGATCTAAAGTTCTTCTCATGGGATCCTAAATTCTACATGGTATCAGAGCAAGCAGTTTAGGATCCCACTCTATGAAGTAGTTATGAAATTTGTCCAAGAAGTTGGTAAAAGGAGTTCAGCCATGAAGAGATAAGTTAATTATCTTCTTCTTTACACTTTTTTCTTCTTATTTACTTACTCCTTATTTACATTTTTTTCTTCTTCTTGAACTTTGAATAACATCAAGTCAAGATAATCTTCCTATGTTGTGAAGATTTATTTTTATGACTAAAATTATGTTATAATCTTGATATTCTTTTAGATCAATTACATGCATGATCAAGATCAGTTGCTACTTGTGTCTTATCAAGATTGATGTTTGAGATTCAGTTACGTTTATATACTTTGAATCAATTTCAATTGAGGTGGAATTCTAGCACATGTTGCTTTAACTTCTCCCATTTGATGTTGCTCGTGGGATTGTGTTATATTGTTGGATGCCCATTATATATTTGATGAAATTCCAGCACTCAATTATCCCTATTATTTTTGTTGCTATTGAACTTTAACAATTACATTTTTTTTACGTTGAAGTATTCCCATGAGCTGAAGATAAATTTTCTTCTGACTGTCTTGATTTGCCTCTAAGTTTTCTCTAAATATTGTTTAGCTCTCGGTTTGTGTTGGAGTTTGGATTAAGGCCTAAGGGGTTGCATCTACCTTCTCCTCTTTGTTTTTCCCTTTAAGAATATAAGTGGAATTGAGTGATGGCTGGATCTTATTCTCACTTTCCAAAAGCACAAATTTGTTGATAATTTGGTGCTTACTCTTGTGAAGAAATTTTGTTCTCCTTTTCCCTCTATTGTTGGTGACTGATTTGATCCACGGGTTCTTCAAATTACATTGAGTAATTGTTATTTGAAGAAGGCCCCTGCCCTTGACCTCCACATTTTCCTTGCCTCATCATGGAGAGTGGACACACCAGTAATAAGAGTGACATACTCCGCATTACTACCATTCCAGTAAGAGGTCTCTCCAATTACCTTAGTTGGTCACAATCGGTACGGAGGGTTCTCATTACTCATGACCTCTAAGTCATGTTATCAAAATCTTGTTACGGTCTCGGATCTAACACATGGATCCGTAGGGAGGAGGAAGACGAAGACGAAGATCAAGCTAAAGGAAAGCTTGAAAACCCTAGATCTCGTCCAAGAGAGTTCCAAGCCTGTTTAACCTAAAATTAATCTCAAATCAATGCTTTTCTTTCTCATTACTCTTACCCCTTAAATAGGGTTCCCCCTTACAAGGTTTAAGATAAAATATTACAAAAATACCCCTATAAATGAAATATTCCAAAAATACCCTTGTGGCTTAAAACTGAAATAAAATAAACTAAATTAAAGAAAAACAATTAAAATAATGTTATTGCGTGCATAAAATTACACCCCCTGGAAGAAAGAGCTTGTCCTCGAGCTCGAAGGTAGGTCTGCTCGCCCGTGTTGACGTCTCCAACTGTTCTCAAGTATCAACCGCGGTATCTGTGTCAGCCCTCTAGACTACAAAACTGGAGCATCCAACCAGAGAAGCAATTTTTTTTTTGAAACTTCCTGCTTCACTTGTTGGAGCATACCCCAATATGGATAAGCAATCTATTAGGCCCCCTTGGTATGGACCGATTCACCCGACGATCTTCTCTCGATTTTTTATTGGAATACATTTGAGAAGAAGGGTTGGAGTTCTTTAAATCCCGAATCTGATACAGGGACTGATAGGCAGGTCACCTGAACCCGTAGGGAGACATGGAGATGAAAAATGAAGATAAACAAGATTTCGAAGGAAGCTTGCACCTTGGACCTCATTGGGAGAGAGAATCCGATCTTTGGCTAAAATTATTGATCAATGCTTAATTCATTCATAACCCGATGTCCCTATAATAGGATTAGGGAACACACACCAAAAAGGCTGAACAAAAGGGCCATGAGTTTGAAGGAAATTACATCAAGACCTGCTAATTGCATAAAGCTAGAAATTACATAGTCTACCCTATGTCTACTAATTACTCTAGATGCTATGGAGTCCATAACATCACCCCTCCTGTAGAAAGAGTTTGTCCTCAAACTCAAAGTTGTGATAGACAACATGGAAGGCTGTAACAGTTCCCCTGAGGGTTCAGCAGTGTCAGGCTCCACCCACGGGACGAAAATCACCCATGCATCGGGTACACGATGATCTTGCAACACCAAAGCTGAAGATGGCAGCATACAACGGAAAGAGCCCAATTTTGCAAAAAAAAATTTATAGGGATGCATGCCAAATGTCTCTACGTTGCCCCAAGCAGCTTCCTCCAGCATGGACTGGTGACACAACCCATCATGCCCCCCCCCTCCTATTGGCAAGGTTGAACGGCCCATACTCTGCCAGCAAGGCAGCACTACCTCAATTGGCAAGATTGCTTCCCTCGTAGAACTATCCAAGCCACATGTGTCTGGTAATTCAAACGAGTAGTGAGGTAATTGAACTACACGAGGAAGCCCACGGCGTACTTGTTCAGCAACATCATCAGCTGTCCAGGAATCTAACAAGTTGTGCCTTCTCAACAGTCCCGACCCAATCTAACCCTGAAATTCAGTTGCTTTTGATGCTTTGACCGACGACTCTCATCAAAAGCTTCCCATCCTTCAAATTGGCGAAGAACATCATTTGTGATCGTTGTATGATGTAGATCAAGTGTTGATAGCAGTGAGCACATTTTGAATAGTGTGGGTGGCAGAGATTTGAGCGCATTGTTACCCAACACCTTGCCAATGGGTGGGGGGGCACCTTGATGGGGCAAGCTGGGTATTTATGATGTCTTTTCTCCTCCATCTTGAGGGGGAGTGTCAGAAGATGGGCTCAAACCCACAAGCTCAAGACAAGAAGCCTGTTGAATTTATGGAAAAGTGAAAAACTTCATTGACATCAATAACTTGTTGTAATCAAAGTACATGAACCTCTTTTAATAATAGAGGAAGGTAGTAGAGTCCAATTACAATAAAACTATCCTTGCCCCAATTAAACCCAAACTCTAACACTTAAAGATAAGACCTAGCATAATTAAATAACTCAATATTGATAAAAGACAAATATAAATTAAACTAAAACTCTTCTTGGTCGTGAACCTAAGATAAAGATACTTTTATGAGTCCTTCTTGATCTTCCAACTTATGTGATAAGGATGTCAACTCATGGTAATCATTGTGGGTCTTACTTCTTATGGGCTTTGGCCCATCTTGTGGGCCTTCCTTGGTCATGTGGCCCATCTTATAATAATCTTAGATATGTGGACCTTCCTTGGTGATGTGGGCTTGAGCTTATCTTCCACTACACCTAAGCGTGAGAGAACAATATGAACACCCAACTTGCTGCAAATGATGTATAGAATATTTTCGTTTAAAATGGCATATCTTCCAATATGCCTTCATCTTCCAACATTCCCCCTCGTGTTGTTGCGTCCTTCCATGAGGCCCTGTGGCATTATATAAGTGAGAATAAAAATCACTCCTAGCCGGTAAGTCATTGTTTCATACTCCAGTCCTAATACTGGATGATGTAGGGGACACTCCATCTTCTATCGGTAGTGTGTCTATCGGCATTGCTCTGAAGTGTCCACCACCATGTCCCTCCACAGGACAACGACTCTCAAGTGGTAGGAGACATAAAAGCCATTACAGGGGGGAGGATAATTTAGATGTAATAATAAGTTTTTCCGTCATGGTTTCCTAATGTGATATATAACACAAAAGAGAACCCAAGAAATAATGTCCCCAAAGAGACATAATAGCAGCAACTGTATATAACACGACCATCTTCCAATACATATAACATGAACCAAATAATAAACTTTGTAAAAGAACCCATGAAATAATCTGATATAAAAAATTTTTCTTAGATGCACAAGCTTCATCTTTTGTGCTCCCCCTTTCTTGAATATTTTGGTCACATAAACTTATTCACAACATATAAAATAAAGACCTTTTTCCCCCCTCAAGCTGGGAGGTAATGGCAGTGATCCCAGCTTGAACCAAATATCATAGATGTAGCAATAAGCCCAAATAACATAGATGTATAAATAAACCCTCAAACCAGGGAGAAGTGAAATATTTTCTGATATATCAACTCAAACAAGGACGCAAAACAATTGGCTTAAATTTGGATATTTAATTTAACTGAATACCAGCATGACCTTTGATTCTTCCAATATCTTTAAATATATATCAGATTGACATAAAATTTTCTCCTTATGAAAGTAGAATTAAATACCTTTCATCCAAGTATAGCTTAACTTCATAAAATATAATTATCAGAAGATAAATAATCTGATATGTTTCGGTCTCTGTCATCTGGGTGAACTAAGTATTGTTTATCCTTTATTTCCAGAATGACCATCGACTCTTCCAAGAACAATATCTCCTTATAAAAAAAATTATACCTAGAATTGGATGAATAGGTAAGAAAATATACTTACGTATCTTTATTTTGATATATAATTCTCCATATAAAGTCCTTTTCTTGATAGCATAAAATACCTCGGAAGTTGAGGCTTTCTGTTGCCACTCAAACCTCTTTTTCAATCTGATCTTTGTTGCTTCAAATATCGATTTCTCTTTGTAGATAACTCAGATAAAAAATTGGTTGAATAGGTAAAAGAATAGACTTAAAAATATTTCTTTTGATATATATATTTCTCCATATAAAGTCTAGTTCTTGATAGCAAAAAATACCTCGGAATCTGAAGATTGTTGCTGCTGCTAGAACCTTTTTTCAATCTGACCTTCGCGCATTCAAATATTGATATCTCTCTGTAGATAACTCCGATTGGAAAAAAAATCTATTTCTTTGGAAAGTAGACTCAAATATCTTTCCTTCAATATGAAAAACTCCTTATAGAGGTAAAAAAAAGCAAAGAAAACTACATGTGTAGGGACTGAAAAAATAACTATGAACCTAGACTTAGGGTTTAGGGTTTAGAGTAAAGGATCACATTACCTACGTGAGTTGACCTAGTCAATTCACATAACCTGCTCTGATACCTTGTTGAATTTATGGAAAAGTGAAATACTTCATTGACATCAATAACTTGTTGTAATCAGAGTACATGAACCTTTATTTATAATAGAGGAAGGTAGTAGAGTCCAATTACAATAAAACTACCCTTGTCCCAATTACACCCAAACTCTAACACTTAAAGATAAGACCTAGCATAATTAAATAACTCAATATTGATAAAAGACAAACATAACTCAAACTAAAACTCTTCTTGGTCGTGACCCTAAGATAAAGATACTTTTGTGAGTCCTTCTTGATCTTCCCACTTATGTGATAAGCATATGTGTAAAATATGGTACTTTCAATAAAGATGGTATAGAGGTGTAAACATGTGTTCCTTTTATGTCTTTTGTTTTATCAAGTTTTAGCCCTAAGGGCACTGTAAAACTATAAATAAAGGCATTGGCTAAGAGGTAGAGCATTGAAGCCCTCTTCTCTCCTTCCAATAATTCATCCAGCCCTTCTCTTTCTTATTTGACACAAACCCTTCTTCCCTTAATCCAAACTCTCTTCTTCTACGTTCTTCTTCTTCTCCTCTCCTTTCTCTCTTCTTCTTCTTCTTCCTCGCTGATCTACAGTTCTTCTCATGGGATCCTAAATTCTACAACTAGACAAAGGAGTACTCACAGGTTTTGCATCAATCATGTTTAATCTACTTAGCACCTTCTTCACATATTCTTCTTGTGATAGTTTTAAGACATCAGTATCTCTAGTAATACTCATCCAAAGGATTTGTTTTGCAACACCCAAATCCTTCATTGAAAACTTCAAGGACAACTCCTTTTTCAACTTATCTATTTCCTATTTCACTTGCTATCAACATCTCATCAACATATAGCAGTAGAATGGTGTAGGACCCATCAAGCTTCTTCACATAATAGCAATGATCTGCCCAGCACCTCAAGAAACCATTACTACTTATAAAGGTGTCAAACTTCTTATACCATTGTCTTGGAGCATTTTTAGCACCATACAAGGTTTTTCTAAGTTTGCACATCATTTTCTCCTTTCCTTGTACTTTGAAACCCTGTGGCTGCATCATGTAAATTTCTTCCTCCAAATCATCATGAAGAAAGGTTGTCTTTACATCCAATTTCTTTAAGTTCAAGTCTTCATTTGGCACTAGTAGAAACATTGTTCTAATAGTAGTCAATTTCACTATTGGAGAGAAAATCTCAAAGTAGCCAATGCCTTCTTTTTGTTGAAAACCCTTTACAACCAGTATTGCCTTGCATCGCTTGCTGCCATCTTGTTCTTCTTTTATTTGGTACACCTATTAATTCTGCAAGGCCTTCTTCCCATTTTGGCAGCTCAGTCAACTTCCATGTCCGATTGGATAACAGTGACTCTATCTCATCCCTAATGGCCAACTCCCGCTTGGTTGATTCATCAACTTGCAAGGCTTCCTCATAAATCTATGATGCACATTTATCAGTCAATAAAATATAATTCAGTGCAGGGAAGTACCTTTGTGGTGGTCTGCTAGTTTTGGCTAATCTCATGAGTTCAGTCACAGGAATGTTCTGATTTACTTCTGGGGGTATGTTTTCCTGGTCTTCTTGAGAAAAATTTTCCATCTCAATAACTGGAAGATCTCTCAACTGAATCACTTTTGATTTCTTGGATTTATCACTTGTGCTCTCAGACTCTATTCTCAACCTGTCTTTATACAAGGCACCTTCATTGAAGATCTCATCCTTGCTCCTGATAACCTTTCGACTTTGGTTATCCTAGAAGCGATAACCAAAGTCACTACCACCATAGCCAATAAAGAACATATCTTAGATTTACCATCAAGTTTCTTTCTAACAGCATAATTAATATGGTCTTCGATCAAGCATATTTGTTCTATTTTAATAAATGGGTGGTCGAGGGAGAATCTAAGGAATCCTAAAATGAATGTTCAAGAGTAAGATCTAAGTAGAAATTTGAGTAGAAAATAAGAGAGGAAGAAGAGGGAGCAACAAGAGAGAAATGAGAGAAAATGTCGTACCTTGTGGCAGTGGTGAATAAGGTGATGATGGTTCTGATCATGGGTTTCTTCGATTGATAGAAGAGAGAAGGATGAAGGTAAAAAATGCTCATCGATCAAGCATAGCGTTAGAAGTGTCAGTGGATGTATATATTATCCAAAATTTACCTAAGATCCAAAAATTTCAGTTTAATCATATCATATTCGGATATCAATAACTTATTTGATGAAATTTTGGAATGGAATCAAAATTTTGTGATTCATATTTGGTAAATATTCGGATTCGAAGAGTTACACTTTTATTGCCAAAGATTTCCTATGCTACCAAGTTTTCAAATTTTAAACTTCTACTTTACTTTCAAATAAAGAGTATTTGAGTGTATCATATTTCAAGCCCATTAATTATCTTCAACCCCATTAATTCTATTTATGCTTACCCTCATTTAGTGTGAAGTTTGTCTCCTTGAAAGCCCTTTCCTCTCCCCTCTCAATAAACTCTCATTCTCCTCCCAAGCAACTCCAGCTCTCCTCTCTCGTAAACTCTCACACCTTCTCTCTTGTTCCCTCTCTCTCAAAGCTTCTCTCTCACTTCTGCTCTCTGGAACCCTCTCTTTGTCTTTCTTCTTTTCTCACTCCCTCTTCTTTGTCAGCATATTTTTCTTTTTTTCTTTTTTTCTTTTTTCTTCTCCTCCTTGTTTTTGTATTAGAGGTTTACCTTGTTGATTAAGCTTTTTTGTATCTCAAATAATCATGTTTTTTTTCATGTTTTAAGAGTTTCTTCCTTGAGAGATCCAACCTTCCACTTCTTTAGATGCACAATGTGGAGTGGGGAAACTTGTGTAGTGCAGTGCAAGGAAAGGAATAGAAAGAGTACATAATTTTTCAAGGCTAAGGTTTTCTCTTTCACTCTAAAACACTTTGAGAGGTTTTTCAAGTTTGAGAATAAATTCTCAAAGGTTTTGAAAATAAATGCTCATTAACTTCTCTATGCATGGTTTGATTGGGTATTAATAGCTTCTGAAGCTAAACTGGTTGTTTTTTTTCCCGTTTTCAAAAATCAGACTGTTGATTGATTGATCAATTAAAGTGATTGATCAATCAATCAATCATAACAATTCTTTTTGTATTAGGATGTGACTTATTGATTGATGGACTAATCGATCAATAGGTTATTGTTGGTCCTAAAAAATTAAGTTTATCGATCATCCCTTGGGGATGATCGATCAATCAGTATTTCCTCTGGTTGTGCAATGCAAGTATGATCGATCAGTGAACTTCCTATAATCGATCATTTTTTATGTCCCTAACTGGTAAGATTCTGTCTGATCAATTAATCATGTGGGATGATCGATCATTCCTTGTGAATTTCACTTGCCTGGACAGTGATTGATCAATTCAAATGGGACGATCGATCAATCCAAATGGGATGATCAATGAATCCAAATGGGATGATATGGCCATGTTTTGGATGATCAATCAATTAACTAAGGTTGATCATTCATGCTTGTTACAATGTGGGACCTACCATGGTACTCGAACTGGCGGGACCCACCATGAGGACGTGGAAAACTAAGAAGACTCCTCACCCAAGCAAGCACGAATTATGGAATTAAGAAGCACAAGCTAAATTGAGTTAGAAGACTTGAAGATCAAGTGGGACCTGCAAATATCTCATGAGTTGTCAACCTTATCAAGATGAGTTGGAAGATCATGAGAGACCCACAAGGATAAGGCCACGAGCTGGCCTTCTCCCTTATATTCACTGAATGAAGAAAGAGTTCTAGTTCAACTCATATTAGTCTTCTAGTAGATTGGTTTGGTGCCGAAACATAAATATGATTTCTACTACTAAAAATGAGACACGGTTATGGCATAATCAGTTGGGACATCCACCTGCATAGTCTCTTCATTATATGTTTCCATCTCTAAAATTAGGTCAGAATTTCATTGTGAAGTTTGTCAATTGATTAAACAACAAAGGAGTACATACTCTCCTCGTCCATAAGTCAAAAGTGTCACTCCATTTTCGTTAATTCATACTGATGTTTGGGGGCCCTTGAGTGTTTCCAATATTTCTCAAGCAAAATATTTCATTATATTTATTGATGATTTCACTCGTACAACTTGGTTTTTTTATCTTTAAGGAGTGTTCTAAGATACCATTCATTTTTAAGTCATTTCATGCTATGGTACTCACACAATTTGGTCAGAAAATACAAATTCTCCGGTCATATAATGCCAAAGAATATGTTTCCAAAGACATTAACTCTTTTTGTCAAGAAAATGGCATTATCCATCAAACATCATGCGCCTACACTCCTCAACAAAATGGTGTAACCGAACAGAAAAATCATTATATTCTTGAGGTAGCTCGAGGTTTATTATATGTCATGAAAGTTCCATACTTTTATTGGCCTCATGCCGTCCTTACGGCTCTTTCTTATAAATCGTCTACCATCTACTATTCATGGTCATAAATCTCCTTACTCTAGATTATTACCGAATGATGATCCATTTTCATTACCATTGAAAGTCTTTTGATGTCAATGTTTTGTTCATAATTTATTACCTAGACACAGAAACTTGATCCTAAATCTATCAAGTTTATCTTTTTGGGATACTCTAGCACACTAAAGGGTTATGTTTGTTATAGTCCTACTCTTCAACATTTATTTGTGTCTAGGGATGTAATATTTTTTGAAGACTCCTCATTGTATTCTGATAGCGCTCCTTCTGGTCTGTCCTCAGTACCAGGTTCCCCTCGACCGGTTGTGCCTCGTGATACAGAGATTATTCAACCCCCGGAGCAAGTGGCTGACATCTCACCTACCGAGTTAACAGATCCACCAGACGTAAGTCCTTCATCACCAGTTATTTTTGGTCCTCAATATGATACTCGTCCTATTGCTATAAGGAAAGGACCTCAATCATTCACTAGACCTTCTACTTCTCATCCCATTTCAAATTTTGCGTCTCATCATCGCCTTTCACCTTTATGTTGTCAGTTTCTTTCTTCTATTTCCTCCATATCTATTCCGCAGTCATATCAGGAGGCTCTACAACATCCAGGGTGGAAAGCAGCAATGGATGAAGAAATGAAGATTCTTAATGACAATCATACATGGTCATTGGTTCCTCTTCCCACAGGTAAAAAACCTATTAGTTTCAAGTGGTTTATACTATCAAACATAATCAGGATGGGTCGATTGCATGACTAAAGGCTCGACTAGTTGCCAAAGGTTATACTCAATGCTATGGAATTGATTATGAAGAAACCTTCTCTCCAGTGGCAAAAATGAATTTGATATGTATATTATTATCTCTGGTGGCCAATTCATCATGGCAAATATATCAACTTGATGTGAAAAATACATTTCTTAATGGTGATATTAAAGAAGAAATTTACATGCAACAACCACTTGGGTATTTGGTTGAGGGGGAGTCCGTATGCTGCCTTAAAAAATCTCTATATGGTCTAAAGCAGTCCCCTCGGGCATGGTTTGAGAAATTTAGTCAACCCATTATATGGGTTGGCTTTCACAGATGCTCTACAGATCGCTCAATATTTATTAAAAAAACATCGAGAGGTAAGGTGATTCTAGTTATATATGTTGATGATATTATTTTAACTGGGAGTGATTTCGAGGACATTCGGAAAAAAAAAGGAGAAAATATGTATTGAATTCAAGATGAAGGATCTTGGACTACTCAAATATTTTTTTGGAATTGAAGTATTACAATCCAGACATGGGATTGTGCTATGCCAATGGAAGTATGCCCTTGATCTACTAGAAGAGATAGGAATGATGGGATGCAAACTAGCAGACACTCCTATGGATGCAAATACAAAATTATGTGGAGGCACTGGAGAAGATGTAGATATTGGGAAATATCAAAGACTAGTGGGACACCTTATTTACTTGTGTGTAACAAGGCTGCATATTTCATACGCAGTAATTGTGGTAAGTGGTATGTCAATATATGCACATGCCATAATTAGTCATTGGCAAGCACTTGAAAGAATACTATAACATCTGAAAGAAGCTCCCCGAGTACTAAAATATCTGAAAGGAGCTCCAGGAAGGGGGCTTCTCTATTAAAACATGGTCACTTCAAGATCAAAAGATTCTCAGATGCAGACCGGGCTGGATCCCTGGATGACAAAAAATCTACTTTGGGATTTTGTACGATGGTTTGAGGGAATTTGGTTACGTGGAAAAGAAAAAATAAAAATGTAGTAGCACGGTGTTATACACGAGATAAAATTATTATTTTAATATTTTTTTTTAATTTAATTTATTTTATTTCAGTTAAAAAATTAATAGGCCACAGGGGCATTTTTGGAATATTATATTTATAAGGGTATTTTTGTAATATTTTATCTTAAACCCCATAAGGGTGAACCCTAGTTAAGAGGTAAGAGTAATGAGAAAGATAAACATTGATTTTAGGTTAAACAGGGTTAGGAGTTCTCCTCAACGAGCTCAGGGGTGTGCGTTCTCCTTAATGAACCTAGGGTTTTCAAGCTTCTTTTTGGCTTGATTTTCATCTTCCTCTTCTTCCTCCCTACGAATCCATGTATCAGATCTGGGACCATAACAACCGGTATCAGAGCGGGAACACAATGGGCTATTCTATATCCAAAGAAAAATGGATTGCTATGCGCATGGAATTGGAAGAAATACGTGCACGGTGTGAAGCTTCCATTGAACATTCTACAAGGGAGAAACTCGCTGCTGCAGAAAAGAAGGTCATACAACCTAAATTCTCCGAGCAAGAAAAATTCATAGAACGAGAGGCAACAGACTCTATATTGGGAAGGAAGACAGGCCACAGGCAAAAAAAATTAAAAAAATTTCCTATTTACCAGCCAAAGCCCTTGTGGAAAATTTGGGTGAGACCTCAAATCAGAAATTGGGAACCATGGAAATCTCCGAGAAAGACACAAATCTGAATTCGGACTCAGACCTTCTGCAATCAGACGGTGGGAACCATGATTTTTGGAAATTGGAGGGTATCCCATAACCCCCTTCTCACGGGAAGACATACATCTTCCATAGGTGACGCAAACAAACCTGAGCCTCCTCCCTCTCGAAAAATCGACAAGTAGAGATGCCCCAAAAGGGTGTTGTTCACCGACAGAAAAAGCTGGGCAACCAACCACAACGCATTTCTGTCAGGGTCCATTGTTCAGGCAGCCGGCATGGCAAGGAGAGAAAAGAAGAAAGGGAGACGGGAGAAAGGGGAACCAGAACGCCTTTAAGACCATGAGACGGAAAATCCCCCTAGCGGAGAAGCCACCACGTTCGCCTGTTCGCCACCGGAGAAAGTGGAGGCTCTTTCAGTGCCGTCGAAAAAAAATCCGGTGGGATTTGACTTCCGGTCACCACATCTCACTCTCAATCCACCTCTCAACAGAACGAAGGAAACCCAATTTTCAAATTTGTCGGGGTATGTATCGGCAACCTTAATTTTTCATTCAATATTTTGGTAAGATGAGAAAATTCGTGCTGCTGGGTGATAAAGTGTTTTCAATACAAGATAAAAAAATTTTGGGGATTCCAGGAAGGGAAAAACAAATAGATGTTGATGAGAATTACAGGACAAAGAAAGAAATGGGCTCATCCCCACTGCCGTTGCAGTGCTAGATGGCCTATGCAAGGACGGTTTGATTCAAGAAGCTATGACGCTATTTGGGTTAATGCATAAAAGGGGTACAATCCCTGAAATTGTAATCTATACGGTTGTGGTGGAAGGCTGTTGCAAGGCACTAAAGTGTGAAGATGAATAAGGGGCGAATTTTTGGCCTGGTGGTTTTCTGTTCCGGGAAGCAGGGAAACAAAACCATTTTGACGAAATTCTGGCTTGTTTGTATGAATTCCGAGATGGAATTTTCATGGATGAAGGACTTGTTTCATATTCTTTGTTGTCTATCCTTGATAAACCGACTGAAGACATTCATTATGAAGAAGATTTCCCTCCTTCTGTGTGGGCTGCCTTTGGAGGAAAGGGTTCTTGTGCCTCAGGGCCGATGCCTTTCCAGCCAGAGTTCACTTAACAATTGCCTTTGAAGAAAATATTTTGATGAATATGGAAACATTACAAGGTCTGTAGTAATGAGAGAAGGGGATGGGAAATCCAAATGTTTTGGATTTGTTAAATTTGATAAGGCAGAAGAGGCTGATCTAGCTGTTGTGGAGCTTAATAGGAAACAAATTGATGACAAGGAGTGGTATGTTGGGAAGGCATAGATGAAATAAAAATGGGAGATGGAATTGAAGGGAGGGTTTTAGCAGAATAATTAGGAGACTGTAGACAAGTACCAAGGTGTGAACCTATACTTGAAGAACGTGGATGACTACATAAATGATGAGAAGCTGAAAGAATTGTTTTCTGTGTTTGGTATACTTCCTTCATGCCTTCATTTTTGTGAAAAGAAAAGCAAATTTTATGTAAATTCTGGTGATGGCTAGGAATCTAATGTTTGGCACACCATGTGTTGATTTTCAAAACTCCAAGAATTTAGCTCATGGAGAAAAATGGAAGAAAGTCATTGGGAGAAAGAAGGGTTATGGACTTGATTCTTCCTTACCCTCCCCCTGAAGCTCTATTTATAGATTTATGAAAAAAATTACAATAATACCCTTGAACTTAGGGTTTAGGGTTTAGGGTTTTAACCCTGGAACTTTAACTTAATTACATAAATGCCATCACTATGAGATGACCCTTTATTTACCATCCTACCATCAATGTAAATGGGCCTATGGGCCTTCTCCTTGATCTGTGGGCCTTGAGCCTGTCTTCTATATCTCTCATATCTATGGGACTTCCTTGGTCTTATGGGCTTGGGCCCATCTTCTAATACACTTCAATATGTGAGTCTTCCTTGGTCATGGGGGCTTGGGCCCCGTCTTCCAACACTCCCCCTCAAGCTGAGGGTGAGAGAACATCATGAACTCCCAGGTTGTTGCAAATGATGTATAAAATAGTTCTTGTATAATATGGCTCCATATGCCAACACTCCCCCTCACGTCGGTGCTTTTGTTCATGAGGCCCATCTGGAATAATATCAGTGAGAATAAATCACTTCTAGCAACTAAGACATTGCTCTAAAGTGTCCACCTCCACCATCGTATCCTCCACAGGACAACGACTCTCAAGTGGTAGAGTAATATATGATGTTAATGGGGGTAATAACATAAATATGATAATAAGTTCCTCCGTCAAGGACTTCCAACCATAAAAATTTTGATATTTTTTACGGGGATGAAGTTCCTCCGTCTTGGACTCCGAACAAAAAAAATTTGATATTTTTTACAGGGATGAAGTTCCTCCGTCGTGGACTCCCAACCACTAATAAATTTGATTCTTTTTTTATGGGGATGAAGTTCCTCCATCATGGACTCCCAACCACAAATAAATTTGATTCTTTTTTTATGAGGATGAAGTTCCTTCGTCATGGACTCCCAACCAAAAACAAATTTGATATTTTTGACGGGGATGAAGTTCCTCCATCATGGACTCCCAACCACAAATAAATTTGATTCTTTTTTTTACGGGGATTAAGTTCCTCCATCATGGACTCCAAACCAAAAATAAATTTGATTCTTTTTTTGACGGGGGATGACAATAAATAATGTTATGAGGCTACCTCTTCTTCAATAATAATGTCTCATCAATAGAGACTCAATAGCAACAAGTGAAATGGACTTGGCTTGGGCCCATTTAATATCAGCCATGAAATAATCCTTGTAATATCACCCATGAAATAATCCAATGCACATATCTAGACCAAATAATATGTTGTCAACGGAATCCAATTCTTCAAAAATAATAATCTAGCCAGAAAAGTTTTTTATCGAGTCTCGCCAAAATCTTGGGCATGAATTCCGAGGAAGAAAATAAGTAGCCCGAGTCAGGTCGATCAGACCTGAGTTTACCTGGACCGAGTAGACTAGGTCCGAGTTGACTCAGTAGAACAGGAACATTCTCGGTCGACTGGGAAGGCTAGTTCATTGCTCGTTGCTCCAAGTTGACTCAGGTGAGTCCAAATTGCGCCAGAACAGAGCACTCAATTTTCCAAACTTAGGCGCTGAAATAATAAACTTTCTTAACTTAGGACAAGCTGTTATGGTCCTGGGTTAAGTACCTATGCCTTCCGCTCCTGGCAAGCTAGTCTTTTGGGATGTATTGGCTAGGTGCTTAACATTTGGTATCAGAGTAGGCTCCCACGTCGCGAGTTCGATTCCCGGCAATGACGCAAGGGCTGGATTAAAATTACTGGTAGGGTCGACAGAAACTGGGTCAGGCCAGTGTCATTGTGTCGTGCCAAAGGCTGGATTAAAATTACAGGTAGGATCAGCAGAAACCGGGTCGGGCTAGTGTCATTGCGCCGCTGTGGTCGTCAGCTCATGAAGGTGGGGTGTGATGTTATGGTCCTGGGTTAAGTACCTATGCCTTTCCCTCCTGACAAGCCGGTCTTTTGGGATGCATAGGCTAGGAGCTTAACACAAGCTTTAAACGGGAAATAATGCTTCTTCCCCGCGGGCACTAGTTTCTTGATTTATCATCCAAAAATGGAAACCGGCTGGTTTGAGCAATCAGCCATGGCAAGATGCCATCATCTTCAGCATCCAAAAATGGAAAGTCTCTTCCCGGCGAGTAGTTCCGATAAAATTGGAATTTCTTCGTCTTGTCACGGCACCAAACAACACATCTGCAAAACATAATCTTAGCAAAAATAGAGTCTCAATGGCAAGCAATCAGCAATAGTAGTCGTTTTTTCTCGGGGCCGACAGACTCTCGGTGGAAACCATCCAGAAACGGCAACTTGCATACTTTGGTGTCATCGTCCTCCTGTGGAAACTATGCAGCAGAAATTTTTTTTCTCTAGGGTGTAGAGTCGTCTTCTCCTGCGACGGTGGGTCATCTTCCTCGTCAGCTGAACAAAGTGGAACAACAACGAGCTTTCCGAAACCAGAGGCAAAAAATCAATCTAGCAGTTGTATCTGCTGTCAATGACGAGGATGAGGATGATTGTTGGAGCAGTTATTTACAGTTGACATCATGAAGAAACGTAAGATCATAAACTAACTATCAATGGCTGACAAAGACGGTGAGGAGGAGAAACTAAAACCGCATAAAAAATTCCTCCCGCGAAGTCAGAATATTTCTATGGCTGGACGATTTCCTGACTGATGGAAGATAATAAGCAGCTGCAAAAAATATTGTAAATTTGGCATAGTATGGATGATGAGAATGGCAGTAGAGAGCTAATGACAGATGCATAACAGAGAATGTGATCTTCAAAAAAATTGGGTTTATCGAATCAAACTCTACATCCAACGACGATGAGAAAAAAATAACAGTAATATGAAGGGTAAAAAAAAAAGAACAACAAGAGAAAAGAAAAATAACGGGTTTATTTGAATCTGAAAACCATAGATGGGAGTCCTGAAAATCAAAGCTCTAATACCATGTTGATTTTCTGGACTCCATGGATTTAGCTCATGGAAAAAAAGGGAAAGAAACTCATTGGGAGAAAACAAGAGGAAGAAGGGTTATGGACTTGATTCTTCCTTACCCTCCCCATGAAGCTCTATTTATAGATTTATGAAACTAAAATATTATAATAATAACCCTGAACTTAGGGTTTTAACTCTGGAACTTTAACTTAATTACATGAATGCCATCTCTATGAGATGACCCTTTATTTACCATCCTACCATCAATGTATATGGGCCTATGGGCCTTCTCCTTGATCTATGGGCCATGAGCCCATCTTCTATATTTCTCATATCCATCGGGCTTCCTTGGCCTTATGGGCTTGGGCCCATCTTCTAATACACTTCAATATGTGAGTCTTCCTTGGACGTGTGGGCTTGGGCCCTATCTTCCAACACCATGATAGTCGGATTCTGTCACAACTAGAATGTTGGGGAAGCACTAAGTGTCTTTGAGGAGATGGCAAAACAGCAGGGGTCCGGTTATGAAGAATTTGTGAAAGCAGCAACTGCTAATAATGAAATTCAGTTTCTTGTTACTAGCAATCCTGAGGTTGTTGTTGTTCTTTTCCCTAATTTAAAATCAGAGGATAATTTCATTGGTCTCGTCCAAAAAGAGCAAGAGCAGTTCGTGCCACATGAAAATACTTTTGTAGGAGGAAAATTTTTAGAGTTTGTGGAGTATAACAAGTTCCCACTAGTGACCACACTCACTGAGCTTAATTCCCTCGAAGTCTACTCTAGTCCTGTGAAGCTCCAGGTATTTGTTTTTGCAGAAGCTGGTGATCTGCAAGACCTGCTTGTGCCTCTTCAAGATGTTACTCAAAAATTTAAATCAAAGATAATGTTTGTATATGTTGATTTCAGATGATAACCATGCAACACCCTTTTTTACTTTGTTTGCGCTCGACTCAACAGATCCTCTTGTGACTACTTTTGACAATGCTATTGGCTCTAAGTATTTGTTGGAGTTAGCTCCTACACCAAGCAATTTGGAAGAATTTTGCTCAAAGCTGTTGCAGCCCTTCCGTCTTATTACAAATCAGATCTGATACCAGATACTAAGGGAATTGTAAAGGCTGTTGTTGGGAGAACATATTGGATTCGGGGATATCTTGCAGCACTTGGGTTCTCCCACAAATGGTTTTGTGCTGCTGCCGTGGCACTGCACAACCACTGCTGCCACAAGTCACACTGCTGAAACCAGTGCGGCCAGCCAGCCAAGCAAACAATGTTGCGGGGGCAGTCCAGCATACATTGCTGCTAGGCAGCCAAGCCAAGGTGCTTCTTGAGTATGCAGATGGCTATTTCATGCAACCAAGGCACTAAAACAGAGCGCTGGAAAAGGGAAGTATGATTCCACTAGTGATGAATCTAATGCTTATGCATCGGGGGTGGCACTTGAACCACTTGCAGGAACTCTTATATTAGCAGGTGTTGAAACTCTGTGATTGGCATATTGTATTTTTTCTGCTTTTGGTTTGGATTGGAAACATCAAAGGTGAGTCCCCTGCTTAGTACTGTTAATGAGAGGATGATGCAATTTGTGAAGGATTTCAAGGGTGCAGCACAGTTACTTGAACAAGGCGGATATAACTAGTTCACACCTCACTACATAACTTGGTACTATCCTCAAGCATTCACAATTAGCAAGCAAAGCAAATCACAGTGTATTAATCATGGGAGATCTTGTGCACCTGATCCTGAACAAGATTTTAGTCAAGGATATGAAGGGCAAGACGTGGTTATTGAGAACTTGAGACTACATAACTAGTTCACACCTCACTACATAACTTGGTACTATCCTCAGGCATTCACAATTAGCAAGCAATGCAAATCACAGTGTATTAATCATGGGAGATATTTTGCACCTGATCCTGAACAAGATTTTAGTCAAGGATATGAAGGGCAAGACGTGGTTATTGAGAACTTGAGACTACATAACTAGTTCACACCTCACTACATAACTTGGTACTATCCTCAGGCATTCACAATTAGCAAGCAATGCAAATCACAGTGTATTAATCATGGGAGATATTGTGCACCTGATCCTGAACAAGATTTTAGTCAAGGATATGAAGGGCAAGACGTGGTTATTGAGAACTTGAGACAGTTATGTGTTTTTAAGGTTGCAAATGAGTCCAAAAGACCTTGAGTATGGTGGGATTATGTGACAGAATATACCAGTTTGGCGCAGGTGATTGTTCAACTTGTTGTTCGGTTGCTTATCCGTATTGGGGTATGCTAAAGAAAGTGAAACTGGCAGTGTCAAAAAAAAAAATTGCTTCTCTAGTTGGATGTTCCAGTTTTGTAGTTTAGAGGGCTGACACAGATACAACGGATGATACTTGAGAACGGATGGAGACGTCGGCACGGGCAAGCAGACCCTACCTTCGAGCTTGAGGACAAGCTCATTCCTTCAGGGGATGTAATGTTATGCATGCAATAACTTTATTATTTTAATATTTTTTCTTTAATTTAATTTATTTTATTTCAGTTAACAAATTTGGCCACATGGGCATTTTTGGAATATTTTATTTATAGGGGTATTTTTGTAATATTTTATCTTAAACCCCGTAAGGGTGAACCCTATTTAAGGGGTAAGAGTAATGAGAAAGGTAAGAATTGATTTTAGGTTAAACAAGGTTTGGAGTTCGCCTCAACGAGCTTAGGGGTGTGCATTCTTCTTAATGAACCTAGGGTTTTCAAACTTCCCTTTGGCTTGATTTTCGTCTTCCTCTTCTTCCTCCCTACGAATCCATGTGTCAGATCTGGGACCATAACACATGGTCGAGTGTAGAAGTAGAATACAGAGCATGGCGCACACTGTTGGTGAACTTATATGGATAAGATCTCTTCTCACTGAATTGGGATTCTACAAAGAAGCTCCAATAGATCTATAATGTGACAATTAACTAGCAATACACATTACATCGAATCTAGTCTTCCATGAAAGTACAAAGCATACTAAAGTGGATTGCCATTTTATATGAGAAAAGTTTAAATTTGGTTTCTTATCTCTGAAGAAAGTCAAATTGTAGATATTCTCACCAAGTCGATCACTCACAAGATTATGTCTACCATGTGCAGCCAGTTGGGCATTTATGACGTCTTCCCCCCCCCCAGCTTGAAGGGGAGTGTTACAATGTAGGACCCACCATGGTGGTCAAGCTGGTGGGACCCACCATAAGGACATGGGAAACCAAGAAGAGTCCTCACCGAAACAAGCATGAGTTAAAGAATTAAGAAGCACAAGCTGAATTGAGTTAGAAGACTTGAATATCAAGTGGGATCCACAAAGATCTCATGAGTTGTCAACCTTATCAAGATGAGTTGGAAGATCATGAGGGACCCACAAGGATAAGGCCACGACCTGATCTTCTCTCTTATATTCATGTGAATGAAGAAAGAGTCCTAGTTCAACTCATATTGGTCTTCTAGTAGATTGGTTTGGATAGACTTATCTTAGAGAGTTAGAGTTGGAATGTGTTAGGTTTTGCCCTTTCCATGGATCTCGTCACCCTTCATTCTCCTCTTTCATCCAAGTTTTCTTTTGATGAAGAGAGGAATTTCCTATGCTTCGAACTCCCAATTGCTTGGGATGGACGAGCCTTGAAGGAGGCTCAACCTTGGACCTTAGAGAGGGAGAATCCGACAGAGGGGCACAAGTTATAAGAAAATTACAAATAACCCATCCTAACACATAAAAGGAATTACATAAATTAAATCATGCGTCTGCCTATTACTCTGGATGCTATGGAGTCCATAACATCACCCCCCCTTCTGGAGAAAGAGTTTGTCCTCAAGCTCGAAAGTGGGGTAGAAGGCCCTAAAAGACGCCAAGGGCTCCCATGAAGAGTCAATGGGATCTGTGTCGGCCCACTGTACTAAAATTTCCCAGTCTTCCTGGACACGGCGAGCCTACAACACCTGAGCTGGGGTGGTTAACACACGCCCCTTCTAAAGTGGGGGCAGAGGTGTGTGGAGCAAAGGAGAGTCTCCCTGGAAGGCCTTCAACTGTGAGATGTGGAAAATGTCATGGATCTTTGCATCTTGTGGAAGCTGCAAGTGGTAGGCCATAGTACCAATGTGGTCCAGTACTTGGAATGGCCAATGAAACTTTGGAGACAACTTGTGATGTGTGGAGGCCCTAAGGGAAAGCTGGCGGTAATGTTGGAGACGAAGCCACACATAATCACCCGGAGAAAAGACCAGGTTGCAATGCTGTTTATCATAATTGGCTTTCATTGTATGTTGAGCTGCCTGTAAATGAGCTCAGACCTGGCGGATCATTGCATCGTGTTCCTCCAAAGCCTGGTCAATTGCTGGCACTCTAGAAGACCTAGGTTCATATGATAAGAGCCGAGGGGGATCTCTGCCATAAACGACCTTGAAAAGAGTCGTGTCAAGTGATGTATGGTACGATGTATTATAACAAAACTTCACCCATGCCAGCCACCGGACCCACCCTTTAGGTGATCCCCGACAAAACAGCGTAGGTACATCTCAATGGTGCGGTTGACTACCTCTGTTTGTCCATCTATCCGTGGGTGGTAGGCTGAGGAGAATGAAAACTTTGTCCCCTGTAACTTGAAGAGTTATTTCCAGAAAGTACTTGTGAAGACTGCATCTCTGTCACTAGTAATGGATTCAGGCATGCCATGCAGGCGGACAATTTGATCCATGAAGAGTTGGGCGACGTGAGTCATTGTATATGGATGCGCCAATGGCAAGAAATGCCCATATTTAGAGAATCGATCCACCACCACGAAGATAATTGATTTGCCAGATGACGTGGGAAGGCCAACAATAAAATCCTTGGATATATTTGCCCATACCTGTGAAGGTAACTAAAGTGGTTGCAGCAGACCAGCTGGACTTAAGGACTCTGCTTTGTTCCATTATCAAATCTGGCAAGCTGTCACATAGTCCCCCACACTACTTTTCATGCCCCGTTGGTAAAAGTCACGACTGATACGAAAATACATTTTCTTCCGGCCCTCATGAGTGTTGTCATGAAACATAGATAATATGTTGTGTATGGGGACTGAGGTCAAATGGAGATAAATCAGATTCTTGAACAATATAAGTCGGTCCTGAATGGTCCAGTTGCTATCCATTGTTTTTTGCTCGATATTGTGATATAATTTCAGGAGCTCGGGATGCTATTTAGTTTCATCCCGAATGGAATCCAGTAAAAGAAATTTGGGCTGACTGTTCAGCTGAGGGTCAGACAGGTCCCTATAGGACAAGGCATCCGCACCCACGTTGAGGTGGCCAAGTTTATAATCAACCATAAAATCAAACCCCATCAATTTGCTCAACCAATGATGCTGGGGGAGGTGGTGATACGCTGCTCGAGTAAGTACTTCAAACTGCAGTGATCTGTCCGTATGATAAAGGAGCGCCCCCATAGATAGGGTTGCCAGTGCTGAATGGCTTTTGCTAAGCCGATCAGTTCCCTTTCATAAGCAGCTAATTTGTGGTGATGTTGGCTGAGCTATTTTCTAAAATAATCAATGGGATGACCCTGCTGCTATAAGACCGCGCCAATATCACCACTTGATGAATCACATTCAATCACAAACAATTCATTAAAGTTTGGAAGTTGGAGTACCGCGGCTGATGATAATGCGGTCTTCAAGTTCTCAAAAGAGGACGTTATTGTATCAGACCATGTGAATGCATTGCGCTTAAGGATATTGTTGAGTGGAGCTGCGATTTGTCCATAGGCACGAATAAATTTTCTATAGTAACTTGCTAGGCCCAAGAACCCCCTTAACGTTGTGACGAATGAGGGAGTAGGCCAGTCAACTACTGCTTGAATTTTTCTACGGTTTGCCTTCACAACAGATGTTGAGATTACATAGCCCAAATATGCTACCTCTGATGTACCCATTGAGCATTTGGACTAGTTGAGAACCAAATGATGGGAACGTAGGATAGTGAACACATGGTACAGATGTTGAAGGTGTTCGTCCCAGTGCTTACAAAAAACCAGAATATCATCAAAGAACACAAGAACAAACTTCCTTAACATAGAATGAAATACCTCATTCATGAAGGCCTGGAAAGTGGAGGGCGCATTGGATAGTCTAAACGGTATGACCAAAAACTCGAAATGCCCATGGTGCGTGCGGAACGTCATCTTCTCCACGTTGGCAGAGTGCACTCTAATCTGGTGATATCCTAATTTTAAATCCAGCTTTGTAAATAAGTTGGCCCCATGCAATTCATCTAAAAGTTCATCCACCACTGGAATTGGAAATTTATCTTTGATGGTATGAGCATTGAGCTCTTTGTAGTCAACACAAAAGCACCAGGATTTGTCATGTTTCTTGACGAGTAACACTGGTGAAGAAAAAGGAGACCTGTCGGGCAGGATAATTCCTTGTGCAAGCATAGTTTGGCATTGGCATTTGATTTCATCTTTTTTTAAGCGGGGGTAACGGTAAGGGTGTATCACCACAGTTTCAGTGCCCAATTTCAATCGGATAAGGTGATCACAATTTTTGAGAGATGGAAGTGTAGTAGGCGCATGAAATAAGTCACCAAATTCTGTAAGTAAGGAATTTAACTTACAGTGATCTGCGTCCAAGACCTGGATTTCCTGAAGAGTGCATGGTGTGGGAGCATGAGTGCCATGAAGAGTGATGGAATTTTGTTGGGCAGTAAATGTCATAGTGAGTGCCTTGAAATCCCATAAGATTGGCCCCAACGTCTGGAGCCATTTAATGCTCAATACCAAGTCAAAACCAGCTAGTGGAATTACTAGGAAATCTGCTAAAAATGAGTGACCTTCAATATGAAATGCAGTGGAAGGAGAAATTCCAGCACTTGCAATTTTTTCCCTATTGGCAATGGATACTAAAATGTCGGTATTAGTTTAAATCCCCAACCCAAGTTGTTGAGCGGCTGGCTGGCTAATGAAATTTTGGGTACTGCCTGAATCCACTAATGCCAGTAACTAGAGATGTTGTAATCCAGCACGGACCTGCATAGTGTTGGAATTGTGCATGCCTATCATAGCATGGAGGGAAATGGCTGGTTCATCTGGCTCTGGTTCTACACTGTCTGCCAATTGTGTCTCTTCCTCTGACTCATCCAGTACCTCCAACCAGAATAAATGTTTGCATTGGTGGCCCTGGACGTATTGCTCATCACAATTGTAACAAAGGCCCTTGGCTCGCCTATGTTCCATCTCTGGTCTAGAGAGGCGACGGATATATTGTGCTGGTGGAGTGGAAGTAGAATTTTCAGCACGTGGTGCTGGGATTTGCCCTTGGCGTGAAGACTCTGCGTATGATGTGGGGGCACTAGTGGGTGCCCTGCTTTGCCAAGGTGGTCATTGGACCAGATTGAGGATACATTTTTTTATATCTATAGTCTAGGCAAGGTTCATAGCATGAGCAAGGTCTTGAGGGTCATGCAGTTCTACTTCCCGGCGCAAGGCCTCCACTATTCCGGCAGTGAATAAATTAAACTATTGTGTAGGGGGCACAAACCGACTGGCACGTGCCAGGCATTCCTGAAATTGCTTCTGATACAGCTCACTGGTCCCAGTCTGTTTTAAATTGACCAGATCCCCCAAAGGGTTGCTACGTGCAGGAGGCCCAAACCTCAACATGCAATAATCTTTAAATAGATCCCAATCGTGAATATGATGCTCCGAATTAAACTCGTGATACCATAGGAGCGCTTTATCAAGCATATGAAAGGCAGCTAAGGGGACCCGATCTTCAACATGCGTTCTTTGATTATAAAAGAACTGGTTACAGCGGTGCAACCATATCAAAGGATCCGTAGACCCGTAATAGGTAGGGAAATCTAACTTGGTATACATGGGCACCGTGTTGTGGCCTGGTGCATGAGTTCCCATGGCCGTTGGTTGTGGTTGGTGCAGATGTGGTGGAGGTGGGGGTGGGTGGGGAGGGTGGTTCTTGGCAGGGAGTGAAGAACTGCTAGGCGGCGTACCAACCCGAGCAAAACCTTCATCTACTCACTGGAGAAATTTTTGAAGAGTATCATTGATGACAGAAATAGCAGATTGAAGGCCATCAATTCGATTTTTATTTTCTTTAGCGAGATAGTGCACATCTTCAGGGAAAGAGGAATCGCCAAGGGTGGTCATGTCTGATACCACGCCAGGGATCTCATCACCCTATGCTTTGAACGCCCAATTGCTCGGGATGGATGAGCCTTGAAGGAGGCTCAACCTTGGACCTAAGAGAGGGAGAATCCGACTGTGTACACTACTTTGATTCAATGCTTAATTTTCATTCCAGCCCATTCTCCTCCATAAAAAGGATTAGGGACGCAAACAAGCAAGCCCAAACCAAGGGGCACAAGTTATAAGAAAATTACAAATAACCCATTCTAACACATAGAAGGAATTACATAAATTAAATCTTGTGTCTGCCTATTACTGTGGATGCTATGGAGTCCATAACATAATGTAATTAGGATTGAAAGGCTAATTGCATAAGGACTCCACCTCCTCCTCTACTATAAATAGAGGAGTTGTAATTTGGAATTCATCAAGTTACACATCTCATTCTCGAGTTACTTTCTCCCTCTCTCTCTCTCTTTGTTTGGCGCAACCTCTCTTTACTCTTTTATTTTTTATTCTCTCTACCCGAGAGTTCTTCTTCCCTTTTCTTCTTTTTCTTTCTTCTTTCTCTTGCTAGGAATTATGGAAAAGGGATCCTAAATTCAACGATGCTTTATAGTCTTGGCCTGCACACTCCTGGATGATTGATCATTGGCAGAGGCTAATCGATCATTCCAGTGTCAATTTCTCACAACTTGAACACGACCTCCATCTCTAATCACAAAACCCAAACCCGAAAAAACTCAAAACGTCAAAACCTAACCCCAACCTGATCACCATCCCTACAACCTTGTTCCCCATGCTCTTGTAAACCCAACTTAAACATAACCCATCCTCGGACCGTCTCCGAAAACTTGGCCCACTAACACATTCATATGATTAGCATATGTAATAAGAATAGATCTACTTCAGGGCTCCACTTTGGGGCAAAGACAGATGGTTGGAGGAAGGAATACAAAATGACCACAGTCTATGAATGATTTTCACCAGTGAAGAAGAAACTCGATTGATTTCATTTGTTGCTTTGGTGTTTTTTTGTCAACAAGCAAAAAGAAAATCAAAATGTAAAAAGAATGGTTTTTAGATTTGATTATATGCATATTATTAGAAATCATTCTCATTTGTTGCATGATTTCTTAGAAAATATAAAATAGAGAAAAAGCATTCAGTCTCGAAAACAAACATAACAAAGGCTAAAATAGAGATATCTAAATGGGAAATAGGAGAGTACATGTATTGAATGTGTAAATAGCTTAAATCAGAAACAAATAGTCCTACACAAATAATAGAGAAATAAAAGCACGTTTCTTTGAGTATTGAAAATCAAAGAAACAAATAAATCCAAAATGAGGAACAAAGGCAAAACTTACCTAATGGAAGTGGAAATACACAAACACAACTAATAAACTATAACAAATATAAGAGAATCTTATAGAATAATAGAGAAGTAAGATACTCTTTCTCAAAGTATTGAAAATCAGAGAAGTAAAGAAATCTAAATGAGGAACTGAGATGAAACTTACTTGATGGAAGTAGAGTTCAGCACACAGAAATGTAGAGACTACAAACATAGACAAGAACCTGTGTACATGAAAAATAAAAATCTTCAAGAGACACATAGTCCAAAAATCATAAAAATTGAGAAATCCAAATGAGGAATAGAGATGAAACCAACAAACACGGAAGGAGAGAGCAGCAAACAAAAATCAATCTTTGAAAATCGAAGAATAATTGAACAATTGAAGAAAAATTTGTATTTATCATCTAACTTATTTCGGGAGCAGTGTATCATTATTTCAAAGCAATTGAAAAACAAAAACCCAGTGGTCTTTGTATTTCAAGTAGAACATGAAAACATATGAAGAAAAGAGGAACAATTGTCTTTATCCTTCCATTTAAACTTTTTCAATGGACGAATAAACATCAGTAAACCAAATAACGTCTTTTGAAACATGAACGAAGGGGAGGAGAGAGGCCAGAGAAAGAGAGGAAAGGAGAGAGGCGAGAGAAAGGGAGGAAGGGAGAGAGGAGAGAGGTGAGAGGTGAGAGAAAGGGAGAGAAGGAGAGGTTGATACATATAGATCGCCGAAGGGAAGGAGCGATCGTTGGAGGGAAGGAGTTTTCTCGCGCTCGTTCGAGGGGAGGGGCTTTTCTAGACGGAGGTTTCTGTCGCTTGTCAGAAGGAATGAGGATAAAATAGGGCAAAGGGGATGGATGAAATGTTGGAGATCTCAAATGACCCTGACATAATTTCCTCCCCACTTTCTATTTCATTTCTTTTCTCTCTGAATTATTTGATTCATTGAGAGAAATTTATTTAACTAAAAGAGAAAATAGTTTTCCATCTTGTTTTCTTTTCTCTCCACGATTCTTTGCAGCCAAACAAAAAAAAAACTCAATTTCCTTTTCCTTTTCTTTTCCTTTTTTCTTTTCCTTTCTTTTCTTTTCTAGGGGTTCCAAACAAACCCTTAACACTTACTGTGTCACTTTCTGTAGAGAATCCGCTTTCTCTCATCACTTTCCCTTCACAGTGACACCCCTTAAACTTTCTGCTTTACTTTCTATTTTAAGTGTTTTAATGTATCATTTGTCAACCCCATTAATTCTATCTATGCTTTTCCACTTTGGGTGTGAAGTTTGTCTCCTTGATAGCCCTTTCCTCTTCCCTCTGGATAAACTCTCATTCTCTCTTCTCTAGTAAGCTCTCACACCCTCTCTTGTTCCCTCTCACTCAAAAGTTTTTCTCACATCCCTTGTGTGGATCCCTCTCTTTGTCATCATTCTTCCATGTTAGCCTTTTCTTATTTTTTTTTGGTTTTTTCCTCTTTGTTTTAATTTTCTTCTTGTATTTTTCTCTTTGTCCTCCATTTTTCCTTAGCGTTTGATCTCTATTTTTTTTCTCATTATTACTTTTTTTATTAAGCTTTTTTGTGTCTCAAAGAACTATGTTTTTTCTTTTTTTTGTTATTTTAATTTTTATCCAAATATTATCTGAATTCAAAAATTATCTAACAGAACAATACTAGAAATTGTAAGTTTGAATAATTTTTCAGATATCTAGATATCTACAAACAAATCGGTTTCATAATTACAATATCCATACAAAATTCAGACTATTTACAGCCCTAATACACACCTGACCAATTGAAGACTTGATCCCTTCTTCGGGTTACGGGTTTGCAACTCCAAAACAATGGTCAAAACCTTGTTGACTCGACAAATATTTCCAATTTAATCGACAACAGTGAGCGACCTCATGGGTGGTCTAGTCACAACTCATCCTCAGTTTGGGCAAAATACTCTCATGCAATGGTGTTTCTCGTCAACCATAAAAGAGCTTCTATCATAAAAAAATATGAATAATTACAAGTTATGCATAAGAAATAAAAAAAATCTCTTTACAAATTGTTGCTTTTTTTAATTATTTAAAGAACGAAAGTCAAGCCTCGTCCCCAGGCTTCAAGCTTCCGAAGGCGCATAAGCCTGCCATCCGGGCCATTCTTTGACGGGGAGCCTCCCGGCGTCCATCTTCTGCCGCCGGATATCCTTGCCTCCCGCAAAAGCGCCCTTGAGCAAACCCTGCATTATTTGAATCCTGCTGTGCGAGGGAGTTTATGTCGGATCACCGGGAGGGAAGCCATACGGATCACCGGAATCTTCTCGAATCTGGCCCTGCTCCACGCTTCTCTCCATCATCACTCCTCGACTACACCGAGCATCGCGAGAGCGTGGGTTCTTGCAAAAAGCCCATCAGGGAACGTCTTTCTCGACCATCCCTCAAGAAACCTCCTCTGGGGGTTCGTCACTCCCCTTGAGGAACCAAACAATTAACCCTAGCAAGAAGGCGAAAGGCAATTCCTCCGTCTTGGGACCGTTGACGGCTTCTTTGAAAGTAAATAACACAATCTTGGGTGATGGGCCTCGGGTGAAAGATTAGTAAGTAGAATGTCCAACTTATTAACATCTTTATGGTTCCATTACTCTTTTACAAAATCTAGGCTCTTGCTAGCAGGAAACTTTGTCAAAAATGGTTATGAACATAACAAAGTTAGGTTTCTTTATTCATCAGGCTTCTTTAGATTATAATTTAGATGTCGACCATGCATGAGTCATGTCAGATTCAGTCTAAAAACCATGATCTTGAATCATTTGTTTAGAAATAGACCATCCTTCCTCCTCCAAACCCCCCATGACTACAAGCTGATAGTACTGAAAGAACAATCGCTCTGTTAGGGCAAATGCCACCAGATAACATTTCATTGAACAAAGAAATGGCTTCCTGTGCCTAGCCATTCTTTCCAGAGGCTGCTATCTTTGCACTCCATGATACTATTTTTTTTTTCATTCTTTTCCTCGAACTTTATTCTTAATGAATTTATATCTCCACATTTGCCATACATCTCTACAATGGCAGTCCCAATTGCCACATCATTTAGGAGCCTGGTTTTGATCACCTTGGCATGAGACCAACATGACCTTTCCACTACCGCTGAGACTGATCAAGCCTGTAAAAGGGTTGAAATTGTGGCTGAACTAGGCTTCTCCACTGATAGTAATTTCTCTATGAAGAGGCTCATGGCTTCATCAGGCATACCACATTGGACCAAGCCTTGGATCATTATACTCCAAGAGATCAAAATCCTCTGACCAATTTCTTGAAACAGTTTCCAAGAAAAATCAACCTTTTCACATTTTGAATATGCACCCAATAAGGAATGCCACACAAGCATGTTCGATCAGGCCCCATTCGAAGTACAATAGATAGGATGCATTTGAACCAAAATGTTTCACCAAGACTCCGACACACTTGAAGAAGATCCAATGATGTCTTAGCATCTGCCCCAAACCCCGCTCTGTGCATCAAATTTAATAAGTGCAACCTTTTTGCATATCTCTCATCATGAACTAATCTAGAGAGAGAATTTCTAGTGACATTGCTGTTGTGATGCATGTCGGTGAAGACCTTACAAGCTCAATCAATATCAAGACATTTACAATACATATCAATTAGTGAATTATCTACAAATATATCATATTCAAACCTCTCGATATATCTAGCATGTGGATTGACATGCCTTGATCTTTATTTTCAGTATAACTACAAGCTTGAAGAATGAAACTATGGCAACCCCATCGAAGTTCACCACTCTCGAGGAACGTATGTCTCTAAACAACCTAAATGCTTCCTAAGGTTTCTCATGCAACTTGAGTAGCAATGATGATGGATGGTTTCAATAGAGGGTGTTTATTTAATAGTGAATGTATCTCTCTTAACAACCTAAATGCTTCCTAAGGTTTCTCATGCAACTTGAGTAGCAACGATGACTGATGGATTTGATATAGGGTATTTATATTAGAGTGAATACTAAGATGACCTTGGTTTTCTGATATCTTGACTTGTGATAGAAAAGATAATCAATATGACACTACCAAGACAATCTTAACTGCTAGATGGCTGAATCTATATTGGTATCTAGAGTGTTAAATTATTGGCATATGTGAGCGGGGGGAAGGCAATATTCTACAAGATAGCTGTTTGTCTAAAATCCTTTCAATGATTTGCATGATGTTGAAAGAATATATGTATATGATCCAATTGGTTGCATGAGTCTCATGATAGAAACAAATGATGGGAGATATCCAAAAATGTAGCTCTTTCTATTATTTCTATTATTATAGTTGTTAATGTGGGTAAACATTCACACTTCTTAACAAGGCTTGGGGTTTTGTTGATTTATAAGGTTGGACAATAGACCTTTGGCTAGTAATTTTGGAATAAACAGGGCCAAAACTTTATCAGAGCTAGGTCTATGCCCATCCTAATCTGTCTGTTTGTTTTGTGCCAAATCCATTCCACAAGCTTATTTGCTTGCATGTTCTATTAGGCTTGGATGTGATGAGGGATGTTAGTGCAAGTAAAATCCTACACCTAAAATGGCTTGAGATTTTGTTGGTTTGTAAGGTTGGATAATCACCTCCTAGGTGGTTGGTCATTTGGGGATGAAGCTAGATCCAAACTTTATGTTAGTTAATGATCCTAGTACAGTGAGTCCTTTCTTCTGAAATGAACTGTTGACATCAGTTCTACATTTTGTTTTCATAGACCTAAGAGAAAGGCACTTAGTGGAAATAGAATTAGATGTTTTTCCATTAAATTCTTGGAAGTCTTGTAAGCCTTTTCCCTTCTGTATTGGATTCATTCGTATGAATAATGAACCTGGTTTTTTGGCTGAGACTTTGAATTCATCTTCCTGTTGAATCCAAGGTTAGGATCCCAGCCATGATCTCTTAGAAATGTTCATAAATGGCAAAGTATCAACTCCATTAGTTAAAAAATGATGTCATTCAAATGTGTTAGAAGATGGGCTCAAGCCCACATGTCTAAGTGATGGCCTATGGGTAATATAGGATGCTCCTCATAAAGATGGCATGAAGGTGTAAATACTTGTCCTTTTTATGTCTCTTCTTTTATGAAGTTGTAGCTCTAAGGGCATTGTAAAAGCTATAAATACATGCATTGGCTAAGAGGTAGAGCATTGGAGCTCTCACCTCCTTTCTCCAAAATTTGTCCAGCCTCCCTCTTCCCTTGGTCGATGCACCTCTCCTTCCTCCTAGTCCAAGCTCCCTCCCTTTTGTACTTGATCCCTTCTTCCTCTCTTCTCCTTCCTCTTCTTCTTCTTGGTTGATCTAAGTCCTCTACATGGGATCATAAATTCTACAAAATGTTAACTAGGAGAGTAGGTGTGCAATTTGAGGAACGGGATATTCCTAGAACTAGTGCTAACCGCACTAATATGGTGTATTATTTACAATGTACTTGCTTACATGCTACAATGACATTGTTTCTAGAAAGGAGAATAAAATGTAGAGAATTTTCCCATCCTCTCATGCTGCTCTCTTAGCAAGTATATAGTCTGTTTCATTGAATGGCTGGGTCTTCTTTTTTAATCATACAAGGAGGTTGCATGCATCTTCTCCCTTTTCTTTCTAGAAGTTCTTTCCTATCAAGTTCATCGAGACTTAGATCATAGCTTAGTGCTTTTAACTCCATCAAGAAAAAAATGTCTTTCTTATCAACGATGTAAAGGTGATCAAATGACAGAGAAGGGTTTCATGGAGGTTCTTTTAACTAGATTTTGGATAATTTGGAATCACTCCTTAAGCTGTCTATCCAATTCATTCTTGTTCTTTACAAGTTTTGTTAAACTGTATTGATTAACCTTATTTACTTTCCTCAGGCTATTGATTGTCCATACCTTGTTATCTATTCTTAAACTACAAATACTATGTCATAGGTTGGCTTCCCAAATGGTTCGGAAACACCAGAATGGTCCTAATTATGTTTGACTGTACTATCCAAGATGATTCTTTATGTTAGCAATGTCTTATTATCATCACTTGAGAGAACAATATCATCTATAGAGACAATAAGAATACTACATCCAATCACCCTTCTAAGAATAAACATTGGTTTATTAAAGCTACTTAAGTATAGAGACAATAAGAATACTGCATCCAATCACCCTTCTAAGAATAAACATTGGTTTATTAAAGCTACTTAGTTTGAAGTTAAACTTGTTTAAGTCCATAAATTACCTTTTGGAGGTGATGTCTTCTCATTCTCCCCTTAAGAAACAAACTTTGGTAGTTGCTCTTTATAAACCTCCTTAGGCAAATCATCATAATGGAGGTGTAATCACCACCCCCTCATTGATTGCTATAGAGATAAAAATTTGATCAAATTTAAAAGTGACGAGAGGTGGTCTCATCGTGATCCATGCTACCCATTGAGTACCCTTGGCCACAAGTATGACTTTATATTGGTCTACTAATCCATCGACTTGATATTTGATTTTAAGACCCAAAGATAGCCAACAATTGTAGCACCCTCGGGTAGAACATAGAGAGTCCAAATCACTCCATAGCAGCTTTCAACTTTAAATGTTGAAGAGACACAAAGGTGAGAGAGTAAGCAAAAAAGTTTATATTGACATGAGAACTTTTCTAAGGACAAAAACTTAAAGATAGAATGTTTAGTAAGTTCTCCTACCTCTTTCTAGTATGTTCTCTTAGTGCTATCTAAAGAAGTAATTTAGGGGGCTTTGGAGGAAGACGAACATCATCATATGGAATCAATGAATCTATATTAAGAGCAATTATTGGCATAAGCACTTATGGAGGAAAAAAAACTAGGTGTAGTAGGAAGAAAATAGCATGGTATTTGCTAAAAAAATTAAAATTTTCAGACTAGCCATCAGCCATTGGGAGTATGAAAGCACCTATATCTTTTTTGAACCTAAGTGTGTTGGTTGGTATCAAGATCTTCAGTATCATAATTTTGATGATAACAAACAACTTAAAGACTAACAGTGTGCCTTAAATAACTTTTCAAACATCAAATTACAAGTTTAAAAGCACAAAGGACATCCGATTTTTTATCTACAAAAAATGTCAGAGAAAAAACAATGTTCAAATAAGAGGAGAATGTTCTAACAAAGGTGGATGTTTGAACAAAATCCACCAAGAAAATGTTGAGGACTCAATAGCTAATCGAGTCATCCAAAGGAGGCACCACTGAGTCACTGAATTAATTTCTTTTAGTTTCATATTTCATATTGCTTTTAATTTATATTTTTGATTAATTATTTAAGTCAGAATGGCGTAGGGGCAGAAGTATAATTTTTAAACCCTAAACTCTATTTGCATCAACCCTACTTAGAAGGAAGAGGAATGAAGAAAAAGACAAGTCCGATTTTAGGTTAAATAGGGTAGAGAGTTCTCCTTGACGAGCTCTAGGTCCAGGTTCCCTCTTGAATCTGATTTTCTCTCTTATCCCTTGTTTATTTCTATTTTTTTCTATAATCCATTACCGAGAGAAAGGAGGTCTCTCAATCTCTTTTCCGTGAACAACAACAGGTTTCTCAATCTCTCTTTCTGTGAGCAGCAAGAGGTCACCCAACCTTTCTTTTCGAGAACAACAAGAGGTTCCTATACCTCTTAACCGAGAAAAACAGCACCTTCCAATGCTGAATTCATTCTAAAAATTCTGGATTCAGCAATCCCATGCCGAGTTACTAGATCCATGGCAAGGGACCACAACAATTTGGTATCATAACAAGGTAACACAGGGGATTCTAGCAATGGTGAGTTAAGAGAGTTGATGATCAGAGGGCATAATACGTAGGCAGAGGCACAAGCAAAAAATGAGAGAAGATTTGCTCTAATCATGTAAAAGTTGGAGCAAATCCCAAATATGAATCTACAGATCGACAGACTCTCAGGTATGTTGGGGAATATTCCGGCTAGATGAAACTCGACCTTAGAACAAAGAGGAGAGGATAACTTTCATAGCAGAGGGGGAGGCGGGGGGACCAGTTTGCAGGGTGCACTGGTTTCCCTGCGCAAACTGGAAATTTCAACCAAGGAGAAGACACCATACCTAAGTATACAAAATTAGATTTTCCTACTTTTATTTGGTCAGACGACCCCTTTATTTGGTTACATAGGTGAGAAATTTTTTTTCTCCATCAAAGAACAACAAATTTTGATAAGGTGGGATTGGCCGCTTTCCACATGCTTGATGAAGCATAACTGTGGTTTCATCAAGTCGAGATGGATAGACTGGTGCTGGATTGGGAAGAGCTCAAAGAATTATGTACTATACGTTTCGGTCCTCTGACACACAACAAGTCATTGGGGGATTTGGTGTTGTTAAGACAAACTGGCCCAGGGGAACTATATCAAAACGGTTCCAAGAAAAATTGGGTCGAGCCAGCCAGATGGTTCACATAGACCAGCAGGTCAATTTATTTACAATCAGCCTTAACGAGTCCTTAAGGTTAGAGGTGGAGCTCCATGCACCTGCTGATTTGGCTCAAACAACGAATTTAGCTCGAGCACTAGAAACAAGACAAAAAATTCAAAATCGGAGGACAAGTTAGCAAGGGGATCGGAACACTTCCACTAGTGGCAAGGGAGGCACAACACTTCACCTTAGGTTACCTTTCCAGCAGTGCAACCGCCCAGAAATTACCCAATTACTACTCTGGCAGCAAATACACGGCCCAGTAACCCACCAACCCAATATATCCAAAATTTTACAAGTTTGGAGATGGTTGACCTCAGGGCAAAGAACTTGTGTTACAACTATGATGAACAGTACAGGGCATGCCATCAGTGTAAATGGTTGTTCTGGCTAGAAGTAGATGAAGTAGCATAACCATAACAGAGTGATGATAATACAGAGGAGGGTGCACCATAAATCTTTCTGAATGCCATTATTGGCGTGAAATCTACCAAAACCAAGCAAGTCAGGGCTCAAGTGATGGACCAGGAACTTGTCAACCTCGTGGAATCCGGAAGTACACATAATTTTGTCAGTTTAACGGCTGCTCAACCCCTTCAACTGGAAATCCTTCCCCACCCAACAACCACAATTTTGGTTGCCAATGGAGAGAAAGTTCCTAGCTATGGCATCAACAATGCAGTAAAGTTTTCAATTGGTACGACTTTCTTTCACTCACAATTTTTTGTCATACCTTTAGCTGGGTTCGATATGGTATTGGGTATTAAATAGTTGCAAACCTTGGGCATCATTTTATGGGACTTCTCTGTTTTAACTATGAGTTTTAAAATGGGCGGACGACAAGTGCTGTTATAGGGTAGTCAAGTTCACAAGCCACATCACATTCATACCCTCCACAAACAGGACCAACCAGACAACACTTTAGACAAACTCCTAGACGAGTTCTCGGACTTGTTCCATGAGCCTTCAAGGCTGCCTCCCTTGAGGCATTGTGACCATTAGATTTGTTTAAAACCTGGCTTAGATGTGGTGGTAGTTAGACCATACTGGTATCCACACCTCCAAAAAGATGAAATAGAAAGGCAGTGTCGAGCAATGCTGCAAAGGGACTTATTCACAACAGTTGTTCACCATTCTCTTCACCGTTCCTCCTCGTTAAGAAACGTGATGGCATATGGAGATTTTATGTCGATTATAGGGATTTGAATGCCCAAACCATAAAAGATAAGTTCCCTATCCATGTGGTGGAGGAGCCCTTGGATGAATTATATGGTTCATAGGTATTCCCAAATTGGACTTGCTCTCAGGGTATCATCAACTTCATATGCACCAGCCGACATCGAGAAAACTACCTTCCGCACTCATCACAACCATTTTGAATTTGTTGTGATGCCATTTGGGTTATCAAATGCCCCATCCACTTTTCCAGAGTTAATGAATGAGGTATTCTAAAACTATCTTCGAAAATTTGTACTTGTTTTTATATGATATGCTCATTTACAACAAGTTCGGGGATCATCATTTAGAGGATTTACGGTTGGTGTTTCCATTTTTACGAGTGCACCAACTGTATTTAAAAAAATCTAAATGCTCTTTTGCGAAGTCATATGTTGCCTATCTCAGCCATATTATTTCCCAATAAGGGGTCACAATTGATTCCAAGAAGATTCAAGCCATTTTCGATTGGCCAAAACCTCTGAATAACTCCGCTTTGAGAGGGTTTTTGGGGTTAGCTGGATACTACAGAAAGTTCATAAAAAATTATGGGCCGTTAGAAGCACCATTGACTAGCCTCCTCGAGAAAAATTCCTTTATTTGGAATGACCAGGCCACATAATATTTCACATATCTCAAAATAGCTCTTGCATCTGCACCAGTTCTGCAACTCCCAAAATTTGAGGAATTATTTGTGGTCGAATGTGATGCGTCTAGTGGGGGCCTTGGGGCCATCCGACAACAACACTTTTACCCCATTGCATATTTCAGCAGGTAATTGGCAACACGACATCACAAATTGGCAGCATATGAACGTGAATTAATCAGATTGGCCAAGGCCGTCCAACATGGGCTGCCTTACTTATGGGGCCGTGCATTTCTCATTCGCACTGATCATTACAGTTTAAATATTTGCTTGAGCAGCGCCTCACTACTTCTCCTCAACAACACTGGATTTTTAAATTGATGGGGTTTGAATTTTCAATGAAGTACCTCGCTGGGCGGTTAAACAAGGTGGCAGATGCCTTGTCACGATGTTTGGTGAATCAGCAACAAGTCTATGCCATCAGCCATCCTCATTTTCTTCTCTTAGACTTGGTTAAGGAGGAAAATACCAACAATCTAGTCCTACAAGAGTTGCACACAAAAATTACAGAAGGGGCAATGGACTCTAGGTGGTCAATCGAGGATTCTCTTATTTGCTACAACAAGCACTTATATGTACCATGTTATGGTCCTGGGTTAAATACCTATGTCTTCCGCTCCTAACAGGACGATCTTTTGGGTAGTATTGGCTAGGTGTTTAACATTTGGTATTAGAGCAGGCGCTACGTCTCAACTTTGAGTCCCCGTGGACGCAAGTGGACCGCATGCCCCTGGCAGGACGCCGGAAGGGGATTATGGGATCCCCTGCCCCGGGGTCACATTGTTGTGTTATTGCCGCCGTGGTCGTCAGCTCGGGAGAGCGGCGTGTACTGTTATGGTCCTGGGTTAAGTACCTATGTCTTCCGCTCCTAACAGGCCGGTCTTTTGGGTAGTATTGGCTAGGTGTTTAACATACCACACACTTCCAAGTTGGTTTTAGCAATCAACCCTGCCTACCATGACAACACTAATGAAGGCATCCAGAAAAACTTGCATCGTGTTCGAGCAGATTTCTATTGGCAGGCCATGGAGACCGCCATTGCAGCATATGTCACAACATGCCCAGTCTGTCAATGCAACAAGACCGAACACTTATGTCTAGTGGGTCTTCTCCAACCTCTCGCACTCCCAACACAACTTTGGGCCGATATCTCCATGGATTTCGTAGAAGGTCTTCCCCAGACATCAGGCAAATCAGTATTATTTGTGGTGGCGGATAGGTTCTCCAAGTATGCTCACTTTATTCCAATGGCACACCTATATACTACATCCAGAGTGGCCCAGACCTTCCTCAAGCATATTGTCCATTTACATGGTATTCCAGAATCGATTGTCAATGATTGTGATGCGGTCTTTACCAGCACTTTTTGGAGGAAACTTTTTCGTCGATGCGGCACCAAGCTGAAATTTTTCTCATCCGATCATCCTCAAACAGACGAGCAAACAAAGGTGGTTAACCGCACCATGGAGATGTATCTTCGGTGCCTTGTGGGCGACCGTCCTAAAAATTGGGTTCTATTTGGGCCAACCCTACTTAGAGGGAAAAGGAAAAGGAAAAGGAATGCAGGAAAAGACAAGTCTGATTTTAGGTTAAACAGGGTAGAGAGTTCTCCTTGGCGAACTCTAGGGTTTGGAGTTCTCCTTGACGCGCTCTAGGTCCAGGTTCCCTCTTGAATATGATTTTCTATTTTATCACTTTTTATTTTTATTTTTTCCATAATCCACTACCGAGAGAAAAGAGGCCTCTCAATCTCTTTTCCGTGAACAACAAGATGTTTCTCAACCTCTCTTTCCGTGAGTAGGAAGAGGTCTCCCAACCTCTCTTTTCGAGAACATCAAGAGGTTCATATACCTCTTAACCGAGAGCAGCATCACCTTCCAGTGTTGAATTCATTCTACAAATTTTGGATTCACCAATCCCAAGCTGAGTTACTAGATCCAAGACAAGGGACCACAATACCAAAGCTCTGGCAAAAAAATATTATTATTAAATCATCCAGTTGCTATGATTAAAAAGTTAATTTTATAACATATCCAATTAAGGAACCAAATTTTTTATTGAACACTTAAGTAGTAATCAATTAGGGATATAGTGGTTTCAATGGTTTCAAGATTTGGCGAAAGAGATTGTGAACCCTTTTCAAGGAGTTTCTATGGAGGATTGGCAATGAATATGTAAAGAGGTCTTCATGATAGAACAAATTCAGGTAATTTTTTATTATATTAATGACAATTTTATGTGATGAAAGTAATTTTTTTTTCCAAAAATGAAGAGAATCTTAAAGAAAAACTCTAGAAAATAGAAGGAAACAAATCATTTGACATTAATGTGGCTCCAAGTTATTTTTTCAAGCATGCCATGAGATGGTATATGTAATATTATTGACACTTTTTACTTCTTCCTTGTAGAGAAATTATTATATGTGATTTAACTTCATTTTATGTTATATATGTAGAGTTAGGAAGTGGATAGAGTAGATTTTTTTTCTAGAATACTCACTATAGGGGTTGCACAAGGATGGGCTTCCAAGGGCGCTGGGTGGGTTGTACATGACAATCAAGCCCCTACTTGGTGGAGGCTGGAACACTTGGATGGACATGCAGATTTTGGCTGAATGAGGTCTTATTATGCACCAAAGGGATCTATGTTTCTAAACATGATAGACTTTGATGAGAATTATTAGATAGAAAAATAAGAGAAGTTTACTAAAGTGAACTAGTCTTCAACCCTTCCTTCCGTAGGGTTCTTATCTCCATACATCCCACTTAATACTATTTATAATAGTCTTGGTACAAAAAGTCGCAAATGCACTTTAGGGTACATTTAGAACATAAACATAACTTATGTCATGAATATAAAGTAAAACACTATTTTTTCAACAAATGATTTTCCAAGTGTAGGCTCTATGATGCTTGGATTTGGAAAATAAGCACTAGATATTCAATATCATGCAATATCCCTTTTTTTAAAAGTTTGATCAATTTAACTCAAAGGATGATTTTCTCTAAACACCTACTTTTTTTCTTCGTCTTTGCCTCTCTTTGTTGGGGTTTTGCTTGCTTGTTGTGCTGAACCCTCTTGCGTGCAAGGTTGTTTGGACAAAGTGCTTTCTAGCATGAGCTGTTACCTTCCCCCTTTTTTATGGGTCACTCAGTTGGTCATGTACCAGTCAAATGAGTATACTGCCAAATTGTTTTTGGGTTTTATGAGTTGCAAAGCATTTTAATGCACTTTATGACCGACTTTATCATTTTTTATCCTCAAATTATCTCAAAGGTATCTTGCACCAACAATTTCTTCTTCCCCTCCCTATTTTTATCTCTCTTCTTCCTTCCTCTCTTACCCCTTGTTGTGTCAACTCACTACCCTCATTTTATGGTGTTGTTGGACATTGACCCTTACCTCTAACCACTGCTACTCATTTCCTACTACTACCCATTGCCTCTTGTTGACCATAAGTTGACTCTCACATTGCTTTTGATGATAACAAAACTTAATTGACCTAATAACTTGCAATTCTAGTATTTCAGATACTTAACCTTCAAGAGCTTCTCAAGGTCTAAAACATCAAAGCCAAAATGAAGAACATCTCTTGATGAACCACTCACAAGGAAGAAATCAACGTGAACATTCAAGTTAAAGAATCAAAGGTAAAAGTTTAACCCGACCAATTTACGTAAGAGAGTATTTTAACTCCTATTCCTTAAGTACTTGTGAAGATTGGAACTTTAGGATATTAAATTTCATATATATATATATATATGTTTAGAGTCATCATACATCATTTAGAAACATGTTAAAGCACTTAGAGAGAAATTCTCATGCTTTATAAATATATACTTTTATATATGGCATTGGAATGATCGATCAATCACTAACTATGATCGATCATCCAAAACTGTGTAAACCAGAAATATAAAGTAAGATGGATAAACCATAATAGATTGATCGATTATCCAGGACATGGCCATGTCATCCTATAACACATGATCGATCATGTTACAGAGATTTCTCAATCACAGTTGTCCAGTCCAATTGAATTAGCAGCGAATGATCGATCATCCGTCCATATTGATAGAGTGCAATTTGTTTGAGTACAAGCAAATACGAGTCTTGGTTATGGCATAAGAGGTTAGGATATATAAAAATCACTCCATGCACAAATTGGCAAATAAAAACTTAGTGAGGGAACTAAAAAATCAAAAATTAGGTAAAAACCTTGTGATGCTTGCCAACTTGGAAAGCAACACAAATTCTTTTCAATCCCAAAACTTAAGTCTCTACCATTTGACCTCTTCAACTAATCCACATGGATTTACGTGGACCAACCCGTGCCTTAAGCTTGTTAAGTTGTGGAACCTAATTAACACCTTACCCTTTGATGCAGATCGACCTGGATATATTGACTAATGTGTCATTAAGGATAGTGTGGGGATTTCACAATTTTAATCCGATTGCCCTAATTTTCTCTATATATATGGAGTCGTTGTCATTAGGGTTTATCACCTTGACAAGTATTATCATCTTCAAAAAGGAGCTGGAGTTGTAGCCTGAGAGAGGTCAGATAAAATACATATAAGTGTATACGATTTCTCTTGTACACTATTTCATTTTGAGGCAAACTTGTATTAATCTTGTTGTTATTTTTAGTTATTTTTTTTCCTTCTTCCACGATTATTATTATTGCTCTCGTTAGTTTGAAATTAGGGCGTCTAATTCCTAAAAAGTGGTATCAAAGCTTTGGTTCGTGATTGAGAGAAATGGTTGGTTGAGAAGGATTGACACTTGGAATCAACAAGTTAGAACATCCTCAGCGTGACCGTGGCGAAACACCTCCGACTTGGGATCCAATGTCACCCCATTGTCATAGTTTCAGTCGCCAATGGTGAGAATGTTCCAAGCTAGGGGATCAGCCAGGAGGTACAATTTTCCATTGGTAACACTCCCTTTACCACTATATTTTTTTGTCATCCCTCTCGCCGAATTTGATACGATGGTTGGGGTTAAGTTCTTGCAAACTTTAGGCCCCATTTTGTGGGTCTTCTCGGCGTTAACAATGAGGTTTGTGTCGTAACGCCAACCAGTGCTGTTAAAGGGCAGTCATGCTACCGTCGGGCCCCTGTCCACCTCTTACACAAACAGCAACCTCCGGGCCGCCACAAGAACAAGTTACTAGAGGAGTTTAGGGTTTAGGGTTTAGGGAGGTGCTGCAGAAATTCCACCAAGAACAGCCGGAACTGCTGCTCAGACCTCGACCAGCTGGCAGTTCCCTATTGTTATGCCCCTGAGCACGACAAGGGTTGATATCTAGTCCACCGAGAGCAGCAGAGGGGCACGATTCCGTTCTGGCCTACTTCCAGAAACCCACGGCTGCTAACACGAGCATACACGGGGAGTTTCAATTAAATCATCCAGCAGTCAGCTGCGGTTCAAATCTGCCCAGATCTGTGGGCCCCACCCCCTCACAGATGCTACTGCTGTCCAAATCTGCCCAGATATGTGGGCCCACTCCCTCGTAGCTGCTGCTGCTGTCCAGATCAGTCAAGATTTGTGGGCCCACTCCCTCACAGCTGCTGCTGCTGTCTAGACCAGCCCAGATCTGTGGGCCCACTCCCTTACAGCACTAGATCCATCCATCCCTTGCCGTGTTACTCAATCCATGACTCGGGACCCTAACAGGCTTGCCTATCATGACATTTTTGCCCAAAAACTAAGTATCCTACCTTATGGGTGAACTTGCAATTAAGACCTAAACACACGCCCTTAATAAATTTTGTGCACACTACAATCTTATTTGGATCATGAATACATGGACACTTCCCATTTTCCTTGTTGCACTTCCCAAATCTTGTTAAAAATAGGCATTACTCCTACTTTTTGCCAACTTCAATCTTGCAGTACCCACGCTCCATTTAAGCTTCTCACTTGTCAATAGGTTTTTTATCTTTCTTGTATCCATAACAATCTCCTTTCCCTTGCTAGTAAGAATATATATGCTACAAAACATTAATTCACATAAACTATTACATGCAGCACGTAAAGGTTGTACAAGAGTACATGCAAACACATGAGAGAACTGGCATCCATATGTTTCAAGCCTTCATAGTATAATGGCAGTAGTTACTTATTCAATTCATATCTCTCTCATAAATATATAAGCATATGAATTTGAAATTAAACTTATGGATTTTCTTCACATACTCATCATTGACGATCAACAGCCTTCTTGGCTCAAAACATTTTGTGGAGTCACTTCCAGCTCCAACATCAGTGGCTGTTGACATTTTCTCGCCTGCATATAGAACAATTTTAAAAGCCTTGAAACTAAATTTCACAATCAGCTACTTCAATCACAAAACATCAAATGATAAAACAAAATCAAACACCATCTACTACAAAACAAGTTATTTTAGAGCCTTAGTACAATTAAGCAAGAATATTCACATTGTCCATAAACAAGAACACAACAACATGATCTTCCAAGGGAAATGTTTTACACTATGAGGACACAAAGTAAAAAAAATTCATGTTCTATTACGAGTTAATCCCACTTGATGCCATCGGCAGATTTACAACCTTAGTATGATTTATACAAGTAAATCCAAATTGGCCATCAATGAAAATACATGAACATAACATGTATGGAAAATGCTTTAATCCATGAGGACATTAAAAGAAAAAGAAGAAGAAGAAGAAGATGTTGATGATGATAATGATGATGAAGAAGCTTTCAGCTTTGTTACAAGTTAATCCTACCTGAGATCCTAACAAGTGTCTTATTAGATGCTTCCATCTTATAATGATCGGAACCTACACGGAGGATCTTTTCTCCTAGAAAGATAGTGAAGCTCATGTTGCATGCAAGAACACATGGTGTAGCAAATAATTAAGCCCATAAGCTATCACTTATATTCCTTTGTGTCCATAGCTGTTATAGAAAAATAGTTGAGGCCCAATATCAAAAGCCAAAGCCACACAAGCTTGTTAAAATAGCCCAGTGATCCCTGCTCCAAATCTCTTTTCTATAGGAATATTCCTTTGCCAATCCACAACTAGCTAAATTGGTCATACAAGGATATCTGGATAGCCTTTCAAAACGGATAGCGGATAGGGCTTGGGCCTAGTCTCAACCCAGTTAGGCCAGATAGGCCATGCTGACCCATTCATAATCCCACTAGTAATCATCACGCCATGCATTGACATTTGTAATACAAATAGAACCACAAGAGGTGTTGCTTATGCTGATGCTTTCACCTGGCAGTAGATTAATACCATAGGCAAAGTTATCGGTGGAACAATTTCCTTCAACTGTATATGAAACTACAAATGCCAACCCACTCTGCCCTCTCTTTTTCTACTCTCAAGTTGCAAAAGCATTGTAGCTTCATGAAAATCATAATATAGGGCAAAATCAGTATAATAACATAATACTCTCAAGCTATTATTTAAATATGAATCGGTTGCCAACTAAAAATAAAGCAGCAACTCTCAATTTAAACATCCCAAAGTAATAACTTAGCAAGACCCATGTCCGTTTGGTAAATTCTCTTAGAGTCAACATATAAATCCTATATAGATGTGACAATTCTCTCTAAAAGGTTATTCCTTCCTAACCAAAACATTCTATGGGCTTTATATTAACTATATAAGTCCTTTTTCAATCAGCTTTCATTCTATTTTTCCCCCTGCAGATAGCTTTCTCATTGCTACACTTCACCTCTACAAACATGTTCACACCGTCTTGAGTGATAAAATTGTACTATCTCAGATATTGACACCATTTTAAGGGTTCTAATATGTGTGCATTTAATTTGTGTCTAATCCAGACTTTCCACCTTTTTTTTAGAAGGTGATTTTTTTTGGCTTTTATTGATTTAAGAGGTAATCAATCACATATTGGAGGGAGAGGAAATCCACAAACCTTAAAAGAAATAGGAAGAGTTTCCTACAAAGGGAGAAGATCTTTCTATATCCTCTCTAGCTGAAGTATTTGAAATACTATTGTCAATGTATGCCTCCATTGTGCATTTATGTGGGAGCCTCCATTGTGCATTTATGTGGGAGCAAATATCAATTATTTTATCAAATATGTGAGAGATCCTCCAAGGAGAGGAAGAGTTTCTCTTCATCCAGCCAATGACATTAAATGACTCCCCTTCTACAATCAATGGTAGTAGATGTGCTGGGAGAAGATCTCAATTCCTTGAAAAAGGCTAGACTTTCTTCTTTGAATATGTCGCATGCACCAAAGGGGCCAGAGAAAAACCAGGAGCATCTGGCAGAGTGATCTTTGATCTATCTACCAATACCAGTTGAGGATGGATTGCCCAAAGAACCCTCGTCAACATTAAGTTTAAGTCATCCGGCCTTTGGAGGGGTCTATGGAGTCATTCTCTAAGGAGTGGAAACTATAAAAGTAGAGAATAACTTCCAGTGTTTTCAGATGAAGGAGGTGGGAAATGGGTATAGGACCCCCATTGGTGCTGGCCGAAGAAAATGTACTGTGAAATAGGCTTCAATCACACTATCTATGCTGTTGGACCTCCCTTCAATTGGCCTCTTATTTATCTCCTGCTATAAATGTTAAATACAAGTTCAGGGGCAGTTTTTCCATTTCCCATATTTTTCACATTACATTTTTCTATTATAATATGGTTACTAGATAGAGAAAGTCTTATTTTATCTCTAGTTAAATTTTCATTTAAGTTAGACATGTATTTTAGGAGATATGTAATATTGAGTGTTAAAGAGAGAGAGAGAGAGAGAGAGAAAGAGATCTATATAAGATGCAATAAATGGCAAAGCAACTCTACGTAAAATAAAAGGCTTAGACAGTGTTCACTTCTCTAAATTTGGAATATTGCCAAAGCACCTCATGCTAAGATGACAATAATTTCATTAGGATTCTTCCACCACTTTCACAACCAATCAATAACTCTTTCTCTTCACACAAGTCAAATAGTCCAACCATTCAATTCCAAATTTGATCTTACTTGACCAAAGGAATATGCCTTGATCTTATAATAACCCCAGAGAGACCTTACCATGTTCAGGCCACAACAACACACTCTAAGCATATCATAATGCTTTTGATTCATTAGCACCTTAAAATTATTCACCCTTGGAGTAGCACCTTAAATTGTTGAGCCTTGGGCATCCAAAATTTAGTATATTTTCCCCCCACAAGATCAATTAACAAAATTCAACATAGTCCCCATTATGGCAATATTTTCCTTAGTGTTGAGCAGGAAACAAATAGAATGTATGTTGTAGGGTCTCAATCAACTTTTGATGATAATTCTACAATAATCTATAGTTGGGATAGTAGTTGGCCATGCAAGTTTTGAAAAACCAACAATGACATCAACAATAACATGAAATGAATAGAATGTTTAAACCACCCCAATTAGATACCTTCAACAGCCTTATGACAAAACCAAACATCACAATAGCCATGGTTAATTTTACAACAATTAGAAATTTGGCCAGTTGTATTACTTGCATGGTTGTCGATTGTTCAGATGGACAAAATCTAATGGGATTGCATTGAGAATTAGTTATTGAGAAGTGATGACTAATTTGTTGGAAAAATGCATGGTTTTACATATTTAGGCAAATCATGTTGATATAACTCATGCTTAGGTTGATCATGTTGACATGAATTATTTATAAAAATAAAATTTCATATTTTTACCAAGTAAAAATATATTTCCAACATTTTGATTGGATTCAGAACCTTACAGATCTGCAGTCTTATGGAAGTACTCCAATAAGATGTAAATTTATCCATCTTGTTGACTAAAATAGTTAGCTCTCCTTGCAATTCAATAGATTTTTACAGCACATACTACCCTCCACAGCTTCAAGAACAAAAAAATCCTATACCCACCCCCAGGTAATGCTCATTTATTTCCTTTTTTCTTTACTGGATCTCTAGCCAGCTTTGAAGTCATTGTGACGCTAATGAAATTAATTCAAATTTAACAAAGCCAACAAAATAATTTGCCACATGGTGCATTATTTTGAATTATCAATACCTTCATTTTACATAAATAAAAAACAATGAATGACAAAGAGTCTCAAGGCATCAGTGCTCATTCATTGGATTTTGAAGGCATTATCTTCTGATACAACAAATAATTTCTACAAAATTCTACAGCTAGTAATTAGGAAAGCCATAGAGATAGAAGCAAATTTCCCGAAGAAAACCTCAAAACCAAAACAACACACTACATGCTTCCCTGTTACTTAAGTGTGTATGGCCGGCTTTCTAGAATCCTCTCGAAATTGCTACGAACTTTGTACCTTTTTTACCTGCTCTGATTGAGAAGCTTCAATTCAAACAGAGCTCATCGGTTCCTTCGCTTGCCAAAGCAATAAAAAGTGACACATATGACGCATCATCTTCAATACTCTTACCATCTAGGTAGAATCATAGATGAATGAACTTCGCATCGTTAACACTGATTTTCTTACTATTTTCCAGAGCCTCGACTCCTGAATCCTTCATTCCCCAAACTCCGAAGGTTGCCGCCTGATGAATCCCCATTTTCTAATCCAAATCTTGATTAAGTAATGAGCTGGCTCGCAAGCTTCTAAACCAAACCTGGGTTCGCTTAAGCTCAGATCGTTTACTTAAAAGAGCCCAATTATAATCTTGAATTCGATTCAAGATCGCGATAATTCAAACCGAGCCGAGCCGAGCTCGAGATACTCACGAACCGGCTTTGTTCGATGCCACCCATATATACAAGGCTTGATTGAACAAAGTGTAAGGGTTGCTTGCTTGCTATTACAAACAAAGCATATTAAATATGCTAATTATACAATTAATTAACACTCTAATTTTTTTGGATGGGGTCCCCTGAGTGCGATCTGCATTACCCCCGCCTCCCCCATTGATCCGCCACTCAACAAGCCATATAACTCTCAATCTCCCAGCTCAGGCTCTAGCTAATGGAATCTCCGCCTCCACGGTGGTCACTGCCAAATCCACTTGTTCGTCAGCAACTCTACTTTCAATATGGCTCATCAACTGCCTTTCATAATCTCAACCTCCTGCCATCGCTCACATCATGGATCATCACTAGTTTATCTTCAAATCCATTGAAGATAAGCAAAGAGTTAAAACTCATTTGGAGCGAAAAGGGATCCCCCTTGGATCGGACGGTCGACTAGGCTCTGAAACTCACTAACTCCCTGGCAGGACAGTGGGTAGTTGCTAGGGGTATTCCCGCCAAGCTTTGGTGTGGTGTGGCACACGACGGCCAGCCTTGCTAGCATATTATGACGAAATCTTCTGGACAAAATAATAGCAAGAGCATCTCCACTAGGAAAGATTCCTCCTCCGACCAAAAACTTCAGTAAGTGGCCTTCACTGCATCAAAATTATTTCATAAACTTTTTGGCTGGGTTATCTTGTAATTCGGCGACATGGAAGTTCTCTCATCCATGTTACCAGACTCGCGAGCTCCCCAACCCTGTTTGACTCGGTATGAATCAGCTTGGTTCGGTTTGAGCTGACTCAGGAGCAGCTCTCTCTCAACCCGCCAAGTCCTTTTGAGTCAAATCAGCTTCCAACCAGAGCCACTCACCCTATCTACCCCACCCGATCTCTCACCTGCTCCGCCCCTACCATCGATCAAACTACCCGCCCCCTCGATTGCCCCGCTCGCCCACCTGAACATCCCCCCACCTATGCCATCGATTGCAGCCCCGCCTGTACAACTCCTTACTGCGGTGATCATCTCTCCCATCCCCTCGTCAGCCCCCTCGCCCCCCTTGAAAATCATGCCTGGGCCATCCACCGCCACTCTTCAATCCCATTGCCATCTGGAACTGCCATCGAGGGTCTGGATTCCTGCCTTGTCTACCCCCACCCATCACCTCCCATCAAATCCCCTTGATTGTCCCCCTTGCTGCATTGAGTGGTTGTCAATCATCCCTGACTGGCCCACCCCTCCCTTGAAAAATACCATAAGGACCAGCCTCGGAGAGACCGGCCACTCTCGGGCACTGTGCCCTCTAGACCTTATAGCCTTTCTCTTTTGTTTCATTGAGACCTCAAAATCTCCACCTTGCCATTCTAGATGCCTCTCCACATCAACACACAATCCTTCTATCAACCCTTACACTTTGAGACACCTGAGTCACAACTCCCCAGAAAATTGCCTCCAAAATGACACCTGGAAATCCCCTAACTCCTCGATCAATGGTGTTAAGTTGTCGAGCCTAATTATTGCCTTATGCTGAGTCAGTACTATTGAAAGGTGGGCTCCAGCCCACACGACCAAGGAAGGCCCAGATATCTAAGAGTATTATAAGCTGAGTCACTCAACCAAGGAAGACCCATAAGATGGCCCCAAACCCATAAGAAGTAGGACCCACTATGATTACCACGAGCTGTCATCATTATCGCATAAGTTGGATGATATACAAGGACTCACAAAGGCATCTTTATCTTATGGTCACATCCTAGAAGAGTTCTAGTTTGAGTTGTGATTGTCTTTTATCCATATTGAGTTATTTAACTATGCTAGGACTTATCTTTAAGTGTTAGAGTTTGAGTGTAATTGGGACAAAGGTAGTTTTATTGTTATTGGACTCTACTACCTACCTCTATTATAAATAGAAGTTCATGTACACTGATTATAATAAGTTAATGAAGTCAATGAAGTATTTTCCATAAATTCAAAATGGTATCAGAGCAGGTTCTGTGAATTGATTTGGTCAACCCATAGAGATAATGAAATCCTTTTCTCTAAACCCTAAACCCTAAGTCTAGGTTCGTAGTTATTTTTTTAGTCCCTACACCCGTAGTTTGCTTTGTATTTTTCACCTGTATACTGAGATTTTCATTTTGAAAATTTTTTATTGATAGAAATATATTTGAGTATAATTTCCAAGTAAAAATAATTTTTTCCAATCGGAGTAATCTACAAAGATAAATCGATATTTGAATGAGCGAAGGTTAGATTGCAAAAGAGGTTTGAGCAATAGGAGAAAGCTTAAGCTTCTGAGGTATTTTATGCTCTCAATAATTAGACTTTATATAGAGAAATATTTATTAAAAGAAAATTTTGTAAGTCTATTCTTTTACCTGTTCAACTAATTTTTTTTATCTGAGTTATCTACATAGATAAATCTATATTTGAAGAAGCAAATGTCAGATTGCAAAAGAGTTCGAGTAGCCACAAAAAGCTTCAACTTCTGAGGTATTATATGCTACCAAGAAATAGATTTTATATGGAGAAATATATATCAAAATTAATATATATAATTCTATTTTCTTACCTATTCAACCAATTCTTGATATGAGTTTTTTATAAGAAGATATTGATCTTGGAAGGGTCAATGGTCATGCTAAAAAAAAAGGAGGAAAGTTTGACCAGATGACAAAGACCGAAACCTATCAAATTATTTATCTTCTGATAATTATATTTTATGAAGAGAAGTTAAACTTGGATGAAATATATTTAAGTCTAGTTTCATAAGGAAAAAATTTCATGTCAATTTGATCTATATTTTAAGATATATTTGCATTTGGACAATCAAAGGTCATACAGGTATCCTATTACATTGAAAATTCCGAATTTAAGCCTATTGTTTTGCGTCACTATTTGAGTTGTTATATCAGAAAAATATCTCACTTCTCCTAGGTTTAAGGGCTTATTATTACATCTATGTTAATTTTAATTATTGCTGCATCTATGATACTTGGTTCAAGCTAGAATCACTGCCATTACCTCCCAACTTGAGGGGGAGAAGTACAAGAAGTACCAGAAAGAAGTATTTTATTCCATATGTTGTGGATAATTTTATGTGACCAATATATTAAAAAAAGGAGGACCACAAAAGATGAAACTTCTACATCTAAGAAAAACTATTTATATAGGATTATGACTATTTCATGGGTCTTTCTACAAGGTTTATTATTTTGGTTCATGTTATATGTGTTGGAAGTTGGTCGTGTTACATTAAAATTGCTGCTATTATGTCTCTTAGGATGAGATATTATTATTGAAGAAGAGGTGGTCTCAGTACCTTTTCTCATACCATAATTTATTTTACTCTAAAAAATATCATGGTTGGGATACCATGAGAGTCAGTGTCCGAATAGGGACACCATAATAAATAAACCCCCCCTCCCTATAATAGCTTTTATTACTCCGATCAATGCCAATAGACACACTACCTATAAAAGATGGAGTGTGCCCTACATCCAGCATTAGGATTGGAGTATGGAGCAATGTCTTACCGGCTAGGAGTGATTTTTACTCTCACTTATATTATGTCAACAGGGCCACACGGAAGGACGCAATAGCATGATGGAGAGTGTTGGAAGATGAAGGCATATTGGAAGATGTGTCATTTTATACATCAATTGTAGTAAACTGGGAGTACATGATGTTCTCTCACCCCTAGCTTGAGGGGGAGTATTGGAAGGTGGGCTCTAGCCCACACGACCAAGGAAGACCCACATATATAAGAGTATTATAAGATGAGTCACACGACCAAGGAAGACCCACAAGATAGGGCCAAACCCATAAGAAGTAGGACCCACCATGATTACCACGAGTTGGCATCTTTATCATATGGTCACGTCTTAGAAGAGTTCTATTTTGAGTTATGATTCTCTTTTAACCATATTGAATGTTTTAACTATGGTTGGACTTATCTTTAAGTGTTAGAGTTTGGGTGTAATTGGGACAAAGATAGTTTTATTGTAACTAGACTCTACTACCTTCCTCTATTATAAATAGAGGTTCATGTACTCTTATTTTAAAAAGTTAATGAAGTTAACGAAGTATTTTTTTTACCCTAAATTCAACAACGTGGATTGACCTTTTATTGTGTTTGCCCAAATTTTTATTAAGCACCGTTTGGGGATTTCACTCTTACATTGCGGCTGTCCTAATTTTCTCTTTATAATTGAGGGCACCGTTATTATAGTTTTATCATCACGAAGAAGGATCTTGAGTAGCGGCCCTAGAGAGGTTAGAGAAAAAATATTTGCAAGTTTTGTGTGATTTCTCTTGTAAACTATTTCATATTTATAGTGGATTACTGCAACGGCGGAAGACAGGATGTAGTCTCACTTTAAGGCAAACCTATATAAATTTTGTTGTCTTTATATTTTCATGTCTACTTTTCCTTTCTTCTGTAATTATTATTATTGTTCTCGTTAGTTTGGAATTAGGGTGTCAAGTTACTAACAAACGGAACTACCACTCTCCTTACCATCTTTTTGCCCCGAACGAAAAAATAATCAAAAAGCGACACCTCGTAGTTTGACATGCAAGGGTTTATCAAAGCTACGACTCTAAGTTGGGCTGTCAGGCCAAGGGGTGGTCTCGAGGAGTTGAATCAATCTCCACAAAACTCGCACCTCATTAAGTGGTACCCATCCCACAACCTGGAAAATACCATGACACCCACTAATATTAATAACCAAATCTCTCCCATTCTTTGCCCACCCCTCTAGCTATCATGAAGCCCAAATCCACCTCACAGGTTGCCACTTCCGATGTCGAATCCTCAAATCAACCCACTACTACCGCTCTCCAATTCACTTACTCCCGACACCGAAGCATGTGTAAGGGTACGGACATCACCTCCTTGGAGTCATGCAAATCCACAAACAATCCATCTGCCCCTGAGCCCTCCACTATCCCTAGGCGCCCGAAGTTGTCACATGGTGAACATACTATGAATTTCATCAAGGCCATCGAGCCTGAGAGTTCGCACTACCCATCACATGAGCGAGAAAAGATGAAGGAAATGGCTTGGGACTACTGCTATTACTACGACGAGTGCCTCTTCTATGAGGATGAGAAATTCCCCTGCCATGATCATCTATTCATGGAATATCAGAGGAATTGGTTCATGCTGCAACCGTGCAACAGTTAAGGCAGTTTTTTTAATGTAAGCCTAATATTGTAATTTTGCATGAAACAAAACTACAATCCCATGAATCCTCTATCATTCGCAATATTTGGTACTCTTCTGACCCAAAATGGGCCACTGTAGATGTTGTACTATGCTGGCATACTTGTAATATGGAACCCCAGCTCGGTTGAAGCTTCCCTCCCTATCCCCTCTTATTTCTCCATTGGAATCCCCTTCTGCGATAGGACATTGGGACACTTCTGGGCCCTCACCAGAATATATGGATCGACTCGTTATCATGATCGTGCAAAATTCTGGGAGGAACTCCTCACTTTTGTCCAAATGTGGGAATGTGGGATCTTCCCTAGCCCCTTGCAGGAGATTTCAATGCCATTCACTTTTGCTCATAAAACCCCCTTCAGAAAATTCACCTATCCATTGCGTGCCTTTTCTGACCTTGTCAGAAGCCTTGAGCTCTCACAAGTGCCCCTATCCAGAAAAGAGTTTACTTGGTCCTAAGATCAGTGCCCACCCCCCTCCCTCAATTCTATCCTAGTTGGACAGATTCATTGCCAACCCTGAATGGATCCAAATTTATGGAAACACATCTGGGCAAGTTCTCAGCCAGTCTTGCTATGACCATTGGTCGATACAGATAAATTCAAACCCTCCGACATGGGGTTGATCCCCCCTCTGCTTTGAAAATTCTTGGCTGCATGATGGCAGTTTTCTTGCTAATCTGGCCTACTGGTGGCAAGAAATTCCTCGTAATGCCAACCCTTGATGGTCTCTTCCGACAAAACTGAAACCTCTGAAGTCCAAGATTCGCAATTGGTCCCTCAACTGCCATGCTGCTATTACTCATTGGAAAGATTTTGTTTGTTGTTGGATCATGGAGCTTGATCTCTTGGAGGAGCAAAGGTCCCTCGCTTTACCAAAATCAATTTTTTGTAATAAGTTAAATCAAGATCACTATGCTTTATTACTTAATGAAACTACTCATTGGAAGCAGCGGGCCAGATTCCATTGGCTGACCGATAGGGATGGGAATACAAAATTCTTCCATGTCGTCACCACAGAAAAATGGAGAGTTAATCGTATCACCTCCCTAAGTTGTGGAGGTCATATGATTATGGATAGTCTCTCTATTTCTCACATTTTAAAGTATTTTATAGATCTCTACACTAAAGAATCTTTTAACCAGAGAATCTTTCACCAACTCCAGTTCTATAATATTACTATTGTGGATGCCAACCGTCTAGAGTGATCCTTCATTGTTGCAAAAATTGACTCGACTTCACTCAAAATACCTAAGGACCCGGCCCCTGGCCAGATGGATACAATGGGGAGTTCTATAAATGCTACAAGAAAATCATTCGGAAGGATGTAAATGCTTTTGCCAATAACTTTCATTAGTGTGGAGTCACGCACTGATCCAACGGCGTGTCCTCATTGTGTTAATCCCAAAGAAAACAAACTTGGTTCAACTCCAAGATTTCAAACCTATTAGCCTCACCACCAGTTCATACAAAATCATTGCTCGTATCTATGACAATCACTTTTGTACCACCCCTTCAAATAATAAACCCTTGTCAAAGTTCTTTAATAAAAGGTCAAAATCTACAAGACTCAGCATTGGCTGCTCATGAGATAATAGATTCCTTCAAAAGGTCTAGTTTTCCTAAAGTAGTCATCAAGCTTGATTTTGAAAAGGTTTTTTATCGCATCAATTGGAAGCTACTTGATCATATCTACAACCGAATGGGGTTTGGCACTTTTTGGCACTTTTGGATGCGAAGTTGCATCTCAAATGCCTCCTTCCTCCTGGTCAATAGGAAATCATGTGGCCATTTTAGGGGTACAAGAGGAATCTGATAGCGAGACCCATTTTCTCCTTTTCTCTTCACCCACATTGCTGAATGCTCATTCTCTATGGTTCGTTGTGCCAAACACTCTGGTTGGCTCAATGCCATATCTTCGGATCCTGCACAGGACATTGCTCTCTTGCAATATGTGAATGACACTACTTTCTTCGAAGAAGGTTTGTTGGAACAAGTAATGCACATTAAAGCCCTCCTCAACTTTTTTTTAACTCTCCACTGGGCAAAAAGTGAGTTTGGTAAAATTCTCCATTTCTGGATTCAATGTAGACCAAAATGTTTTGAACACAATGGCTTAGTATCTAGGCTGTAAGATCGCCAATCTTCCAAGAACCTATTAGGGTCTCCCTTTGTCTCCTAGTATGCCTTTAAAAAGCAACTGGCACCCGGTGATTGAACTTTTGGAGGGGCATTTAGCCACATGGCGTTGAAAATTTCTCTTGAAAGATGGTAAGCTCACTCTCATAAAATTTTGCGTGCATGGAGTCCCCAGCTAATATCTCTCCCTTTTCCACTGCTCCACTACAGCTAATAACCATCTTGAAAGACTTGAAAGAATATTTCTGTGGGGTGGGCCCAATGGGGAGAGAAAGTACCACCTAGTTAAGTGGGCTGATGTGTGTCAACCTTCTCATCTTGGTGGTCTTGGGGTTCGTAACATTGCCAAGACCAACTCCACCTATCTTCTGAAATGGAGCTGGAGATTCATCTCATCCCCAGACTTGATTTGGAGGGCCATTGTTTCCGCCAAAGCAAATATTCAGAATGGGTTGTGGATTGAAGGAGGCAGAAGTTTCCGCATGTCCCTTGTTTGGAGGAAAATAGTCCTCCTACTACCTACCTTCAGAAAGGCAGTCAAACGTTACCGCAATAATGGGCGTCTAACAAATTTCTGTGTAGACTTGTGGCTGGGAGACAAAACCATAGACAAAATCTTTGGTCCTTTCCATAATCTTGCCAGAAACAATAGTGCCTCTATCTTGGACTTTTGGTTTGGACTTGATAGTTGGAACCTCAATCTTCGGAGAGCCCTTACCGATTCTGAAGCATTATCAGCCTCTAGCCTCCTCATTTGCCTCACGAAGATTAAAATTCAAGAGCACATACTGGACACCCTCATCTAGACTCCTTTCCCTAAAGGAGTATTCACCACAGCCTCAACTTAACCCTTACAACCTTCTCCATAACAACCAACCCCCCCCCCCCCCCCCCCCCCCCCCCCCCTCGCACACACACACACACACCGCTCCACCCAGCGGCGCTGGCTTTCTCCTTAAAAGCTCCTCCCTGCGCAAAATATTTTATCTGGTATGCTTGCAGAAGAAAAATCCTCACCTCTGACTCCCCTCATTAGGCATGGCACTCCCGTTCAAGACCCATCTTGTCCTTTTGGCCGAAACTCCCATGAAACTACCACAGATGTCCTCCTTCATTGTCAATTCCCCCAAGCCCTTTGGACTAGCCTCCTCAGAAAAATTGGAATTCAATACTGTATCCCATATATTTTATCATTCATGATTCTCTCCATCACAAATCAACATGGTATCAGAGTACTGATTTTCATGACTCCATGGATTAGCTCATGGAGAAAGAAGAAGTGACACCCATTTGGAGAAAACAAGAGGATGAAAAGGGTTATCTTTTCTTCTTTTTCTTTTCCATATTTTCTTTATCCATCTAAATCATTGCTGCTGTGATACCATGTGAAAATTTGTAGGAGAAAAGTATTGGAGAGATTAGGGTTTAGAGAGTCTTCTCCCTTATTTATAACTTAAACATTACTAAAAATTAAATCATGTCTTTACTCGCCTTAAACCATTGGAATTTATTTTTTAAAAGAAAATACTTTTCTAAAAAATATTAAAAACCAAATTAATTCGGAATAATAACTTCAACAAGTCTAGAAAATATCCTTATCCTCAAAAGAACAAGTCTAAAACAAGCTTGTGTGTTTTGGATAAATAATTCGTAGTTTAGGTTAAATTGAAATGGGCTGCCTTTTTTTTGAGTTAACCAACTTATGTTTCCTATAGAACAATGTATACAAAACGAATTGAAATTTTATCTTTTTTAACAAAAGAACTATTTGAGGTGGATCCTAAATTGATAGCTTGTTATCTACTCCTCAAATTGGAATTAATTTTTTGAAAGACCTTGAACTTTCTTCTTTAATGGGTTGTCTAAAATCTTTCAATGACCTGGATGATGTTGAAAGAATATCTATATATAATCCAATTGGTTGCATAAGTCCCATGATAGAAACAAAAGCTGGGAGATATACAAAAATGTAGCTCTTTCTATTATTTTTATAGTTGTTAATGTGGGTAAAATCTCTGAGCCACAACTCCCAAGAAAATTGCCTCCAAAATAACACCTAGAAACCCCTAGCCTTCTGCCAACTCGTTGATCAACGGTGTTAAGTTGTGGAGCCTAATTAATGCCTTATGCTGAGTTGGTACACGGATCGACCTTGTATTGCGGTTGCCCTAATTGTCATTAAGAGCAGTTTGGGGATTTGACACTTGTATTGTGGTTGCCCTAATTTTCTCTTTATAATTGGGAGGCACTGCTACTAGGGTTTTACCATCAAGAAGAGGGATTTTAGAGAAAAACACTTGTAGGTTGTATGTGATTTCTTTTGTAAACTATTTTATCTTTATAGTGGATTACCGCTATGGCGGAAGACAGGACACAGTCTCACCTTTAGGCGAATCTATATAAATCTTGTTGTCTTTGTATTTTTGTGTTTGTTTTCCCTTTTTTCTACAATTTTTATTATTGCTCTCGTTAGTTTGGAATTATCTAATTCATAACAAGTGGTTCATAGCTTTGGTTCATGATTGAGGGCAATGGCTGGTGGAGAAGCATCGATACTCGGAATCAACAAGTTTGATGGTATGGATTTTGTATTTTGGTGGATGCATATCGAAGATTATCTATACAGTAAAAATTTGCACTCACCATTTCTGGATATGAAACTAGAAGGTATGAAAGGTGATGAGTCTCCTTGATAGATAGATATTAGGAGTAGTCCGGTTAATATTGTCAAAGAACATCACTCACAATGTGGTATTGGAGAAAACCACACTAGGGAAGATGAAGATTCTATAGAATATTTATGAGAAGCCTTCCACAAATAATAAGGTACATCTCATGAAAAAACTCTTCAATTTAAAAATGACATAAAATACATCAGTGGCAACACATTTGAATGAGTTTAACACGATTGTTAATAAATTGACATCTATTCAGATTAATTTTGATCATGAGGTTTGTGCTTTAATTCTTTTGGCGTCTCTTCCAAATTGTTGGGAGCCTATGAGGGATGTGGTCAACAACTCTGTAGGCAACTGGAAGTTGATTTTTATTGATGTTTAGGATACCATTCTTGGGGAGGAAGTTTTTAGAAAGGACTCTAGAGAATTGTCAATATCTAATTCTGCCCTAAATGTCGATACTAGGGGTAGGAACTTTGAGAGGAATTACAACAAAGGCAACGGTATAGGGAAGTCAAAGAATGGAAGAAGCAAGTCCTACTTGGGAAGGATTGTGGAATGCTGGAATTGTGGCAAGTCTGGTCACGTAAAGAAAACTATAGAGCACTGAAGTAGGATGAAAAGAAAAATGATGTTGCAAATGCGACGACTGAAGAAGTACAAGATGCTTTACTCTTATCGGTTGATAACCCTATTGACTCTTGGGTGTTAGATTCAGGAGCTTCTTTTCACACCACTGCGCACCGTGAAATCATGTAGAATTATGTTGCTGGAGATCACTGGAAGGTGTATCTTGCTGATGGACAAGAGTAAAATTCCCAAACTCCCCTTAATGAAACAAAAATTAATATATCATGGATCCCCACTCCCCCTGGAGGAGGGCATCCCGTCCCCCTTCCAACCCCCACAGTGACCTTACCACGAAGGTAGATCTGCGTACCAACTCTGTGTAGGGCGTTGATTAGGATTTACAACTTAACACTCAAAATCGCCAGGACTACATTGCTTAAAATTGTTTGAAGTACTCAATTTCTAATGTAAGACAATTAATTATCCATTTTCATCATCAACCACATTGCTCAATCTTTAGGAGGGGCACCCCATAAAAGAAAATGCTCTAGTAGAACGCTCAACAATAAAGTCAAATGATTTCATCCTGGAACGTTTTTCAAGTTTAGGAATCTTCATCACTTCATTATACAATTCTTGTGCTTGAGATGTTTGAATGTTTTAACTAACCTTTGTGCACTAATTTTGTTTATAATTTGTTAAATGTGTAGGCCCATCCAAATGCAAAACAATATCTATATAAGCCTATTCTCAATTATGATGACTTAAATTTTCTCTTTGGGAATGATAGTGCAACTGGGTCTAGTGGTACTACAGCCAAAAAGAGACAAATGAATTTGGGTAAGGGGCCTACCATATCAAACTTGGGAGATAGCTTTACTTCCCTTGACGATGGTACTAATGAAGTGGAAGATACCACAAACTCTCTAATTCAAGTGGCAATAATTTCTAGAACATCTTTGTTTGGAACTAGTAAGGTAAAACTTAAAAAATGATGGGCTTTTGATTTCCTAGATGAAGATTTGAAATCCATCAAGGAAAGTCTTGATGGACTTGCAACTGCCATTTCATTAGGCCATGCCCATTGATCCCCTAACTGTAATCATCAGGTCATGCATTTATGTGGAAGTTCTTAGAACCGCCAAAAGAAGTGTAATACAAATAGAACCACAAGGGATGTTGCTTATGCTGATGCTTTCACCTGGCCGTAGATTAATACCATGGACAGAGTTACCGATGGAACAATTTCCTTCAACTGTATATGAAACTGCAAAAGCCACACCACTCGGCCCTCTCTTTTCCTGCTCTCATGTAGCAAATGCATTGTGGCTTTCTGCAAAGCATAAGATAGGGCAAAATCAGTATAATAACATAACACTCTCAAGCTATTATGAATATATGAATCAACTGCCAACTAAAAATAAAGCCGCAACTATCAATTTAAACATCCCAAAGTGATAAGTTCGCAAGACCCATCTCCGTTTGGTAAATTCTCTAAGAGTCAGCATATAAATCCTTTATATATGTAGATAATTCTCTCTAAAAGGTCATACACTCCCAACACAGCATTCTAAGAGCTTTATATCAACTACACAAGTCCTCTGTTAATCAGTTTTCATTCTATTTTTCTCATAATTCATCCAACCAGTATTGCAAATAGCTTTCTCAATGCTACACTTTACCTCTATCAAATATGTTCACACCATCTTGAATGATAAAATTGTACTATCTTAAATATTGAAACCATTTCATGGGTTCTAATATGTGTGCATTTAATTTGTCTCTATTCCAGACTTTCCACCTTTTTTTAAGAAGAATGTTTTTTGGCTTTTATTGCTTTAAGAGGTAATAAAATGCATACTAGAGGGAGATATTAGGTTCTTCCCGAGCCATGGATCGAGTCACCCTTCTTTCCTCTCTTCCCTCCATATTGAATCTTGACGCTAGAAGAGGATTCTTGTTTCTTGAATGTGGAATGATGGAAATCGGAATGGAATGATTGAGCTTTGAAGGAAGCTCGACCTAGACCTCAGAGGGAGAATCTGACCTAGACCTCTGAGGGAGAATCTGACCTGTTTATTTCTAATTTTATCAATACTTACTTTCCTTCACCTTGACGTCCCCATAAATAGGGTTGAGGACGGAAATACAAATTAGACCCATGGGTCAATTGGTTCATGCCATATTACATCTAAACCAAACCAAACCAAACTAAACCAAACCAAACCAAACCAAATAGAATTAAATTAAAAGTAAATTGACATAATTTAATTCCTATGCCTATAGATAACTCATGATGCTATGGAGTCCATAACATCACCCCCCTCCTGGAGAAAGAGTTTGTTCTCAAGCTCGAAGTAGGGGTAGAGGGTTCGAAACGTGGCTAATGGCTCCCATGTCGTGTCACTGGGATCAGTATCAGCCCATTGCACTAGGATCTCCCAATCACCCTGAATGCGGCGAGCCAGTAACACCTTTGCTGGAGTAGAAAGGACATGTCCCTCATGTAGTGGGGGCAGAGGTGTGTGCAGCAAGGGAGAGTCACCTTGGAAGGCCTTTAGTTGGGAGACGTGAAACACTTTGTGAATCCTGGACTCTGGCAGAAGCTACAAGCGGTAGGCAACTGTACCAATGCCGTCCATTTCCTGAAAGGGACCATAATACTTCGGAGAGAGCTTGTGGCATTTGGAGGCTGTCAGTGACAGCTGCCTGTAGTGTTGGAGACGCAGCCATACATAATCATCTGGAGAAAAGAAGACTTCCCAGTGCTTCTTGTCATAATAAAACTTCATAGTATTCTGGGCCTCCTGGAGATGAGTGCGCACCTCAGTGAGCAAGGTGTCTCTTTTTGCTAACGCTTGCTTCAAAGTGGCGACCTTGGAGGCACCTGTTCATATGATAAAAGGTTGGGCGGGTCTCTACCATATACTACCTTGAATGGGGTAGTTTCGAGTGCGTTGTGGTAGGAGGTGTTGTAACAGAATTCAGCCTAGGCGAGCCACTTAACCCACCATTTAGGTGAGTCCCGCACACAACAACGAAGATACATCTCAATTGTCTCATTAACGACCTCTGTCTGACCATCAGTTTGTGGATGGTAGGCAGAAGAGAATGCTAACGTTGTGCCCTGTAGCTTGAATAGTTCTTTCAAGAATGTACTGGTAAAGATGGCATCTCTGTCACTGGTAATAGAAGTAGGCATCCCATGTAACCAGACAATATTATCCATAAAGAGCTAAGCTACGTGAGCTGTAGTGTAAGGATACACCAGAGGTATGAAATGGCCATATTTTGAGAAACGATCAACCACTACAAAGATAACGGATTTGTCGGATGATGAGGGAAGGCCATCTATGAAGTCCATGGAAATATCCGACCAAACTTGTGATGACAGTTGAAGTGGTTGGAGCAACCCTGCTGGACTTAATGATTCAACTTTATTCTGTTGACAAATCTGACAAGCTGCACATAATCGGCTATACTGCGCTTCATACCCTTCCAATAAAATTCCCAACTTATCCTGAAATATGTTTTTTGTCGGCCCTCATGTGTACTGTCATGGAAGGAGGCAAAAAAGTTGTGAATAAGTGGGAACGTATGGTGTAGAAAGATCCAGTTTTTGAAGAGGACCAAACTATCCTGAACAGTCCAATGTTTTTCCTATCTCTCCTGCTGGATCTCATGATATAAAGCAATAATTTTCGGGTACTATTGTGTCTCCTCCCAAATAGAATCCAACAATAGAGCTCTGGGTTGACTGATGGCATGTAATTTTGGCTCTGGAATGTCTCGGCGAGATAAAGAATCAGCTCCTACATTCAAACTCCTAGGTTTATACTCCACAGTAAAGTCAAACCCCATAAGTTTACTTAACCAGTGCTGTTGCGGTGAGGTAGTGAGGCGCTGCTCAAGCAAATACTTGAGGCTGCAATGATCGATGCGAATCAGAAATGGGCGCCCCCATAGATAAGGCTGCCAATGTTGTATTGCTTTAGCTAAACCGATCAGTTCCCTCTCATAAGTTGCTAACTTGTGGTGGTGTTGGCCAAGTTTGCAGCTAAAATAAGCGATCGGGTGTCCTTGTTGGTGTAACACTGCACCAATACCGCCCCCCAAAGCATCACATTCCACCACAAATGACTCATCAAAGTCCGGTAGCTGCAAAACCGGTGCAGATGATAAGGCCTCTTTCAACTACTGAAAGGAATGAGCCACTGTCTCGGACCAGGTAAAGGCATTTTTCTTGAGTAGGTTGTTGAGCAGTGTTGCAATCTGGCCATAGCTGTGAATAAATTTCCTGTAATACCCAGCTAGGCCCAAAAATCCCCTTAAGGCTATAATGGAGGTGGGAGGAGGCCAATCTGCGACGGCCTGAATCTTACTTTGGTCTACCTTCACCCCAACTGCTGAAATAACATGGCCCAAGTATGCCACTTCTTAGGTACCCATAAAACATTTAGACTGATTTAAAACCAAATGATGTGAGCGGAGAAGAGTAAATACCTGGTGAAGGTGCTGAAGATGTTCTTCCCAACTGTTGCTATATACCAAAATATCATAAAAAAATACCTAAACGTATTTCCTCAAGAGAGAGGAAATACCTCATTCATGAGGGCCTGGAATGTGGAAGGCACATTTGAGAGACCAAATGGCATAACAAGGAACTCGAAATGCCCGTGGTGCGTGTAGAATGCAGTTTTCTCCACATTTGATGGATGAATGCAGATTTGATGAAAGCCAGACTTCAAATCTAGCTTGGTAAATATAGTAGCACCATGTAACTCATCTAGAAACTCATCCACCACTGGTATGGGAAATTTGTCTTTAATGGTGTGCGCATCCACACAAAACCTCCATGACTTATCATGCTTGCGGACCAGTAATACCGAGGAGGAAAAAGGAGACCTGCTTGGATGAATAATACCCTAGGCGAGCATATTTTGGCACTGCCTTTCAATCTCATCCTTCTGTAAGTGGGGGTAACGATAAGGACGCACAACTACAGGTTCAGTGCCGTTTTCAAACGGATGTGGTGATCACAGTGCCTAATAGGCGGTAGAGCAGTAGGTTCCTAAAAGATATCCTCAAAGTCTGTAAGTAATTGAGATAACTTACAGTTGTCGGTGCTATGGACCTGAACAGCCTGAAGGGCGCAGGGCACTGGTGCCTGGGTGCCATGCAATGTAATCTAACGGTGGTCTTCTGTAAAGGTCATGGTCAGAGCCTGGAAATCCCATAAAATAGGCCCCAACAGTTGTAGCCATTTAATTTCCAGTACCAAATCAAATTCGGATAGTGGAATCACCAGGAAATCTGCAATAAATGTGTGTCCCACAATATCAATGTGTGTGGCTTGAGAGATGCCCACACTGGTAATTTTAGCCCCATTGGCTACTGAGACAGAAAGGCCTATCTGTTGCTAGATGACTAACCCAAGTTGTTGGGCCACTGGCTGACTGATGAAATTATGTGTGCTGCCAGAGTCAACTAAAGCAAGTAATTGTAGATGATGTAACTAGGCTTTAACTTGCATGGTATTAGAACTGCGCAGACCAGTCATGGCATGAAGTGAAATCTCTGGACCCTCTTGGTCTGTCTCAACAATCTCCTCCTCTAGTAGTATGTCCTCACAATCCTCCCACAGACATATACTGAATAATCTTTTGCATAGGTAACCCTAGACATATTGTTCATTACAGTTAAAACAAAGGCCCTTATCCTTTCTCTGATCCATTTCTTGTCTGTTCAGTTTTTTAAAGTAAGGAGCTAGTGGAATAGAGTTAGAACTTCCTGGGCACGGTGCTGCACTGGCTCCAGAATATGGTGCTGGCACAGTGTCATTGTGCCTTCCTGGCCAAGCTGGTTTTCTGACCAGTGAATCCTTCAAAACTCGCTGCTTATGCTCAATTCACCTGGCTAAATTCATAGCGTGGTCCAAATCTGTAGGACCATGTAATTCAACTTCTAGTCGAAGAGCATCTGTCAAACCAGCAATAAAGATGTGAACATACTGGTTGTGACTGACAAACTCATTAGCGCGGGCCAAACGTTCCAGGAAGGTCTTTTGATACACCTCTAGTGATCCATTATGCTTACAATTGATTAATTTTCCCAATGGATTGCTACTAGCTGGAGGACCAAACCTCATCATGCATGATTGTCTAAAGGTTGCCCAATCTCGAACCAATTGGTCATTTCGGAATTGGTGGTACCATAGGAGCGCTTCATCGAGCATGTGGTATGCGGCCAAATAAACCTTCTCATCCCAAGTATTCTTTGATGATAAAAGAATTGAACACACTTGGTTAACCAAATCAAGGGGTCCTTAGACCCATCATATATAGGAAAATCGAGTTTGAAATACCTGGGAACCGTATTTGGTCCCTGTGCGGCAGGCTCCAGATGGGGATTGTTATGGCGCATTGGTGGTGGTGGAGAAGGTGATGGGTGGTAGTGATGGTGGTCGGCCGGTGAAGAGTAGGTTGTCGGCGGCAATGCTCGTAGACCACTGTCATATTGTCGCCGGAGGAGGGCTTGGATGGCGGCGTCCATGGATTTGATCGCCTCACGTAGGTCAGATGTGGTCTGATGCACTTCTTCCAGGGATTGAGCCTGAACGTCTATCCTCTGGCAATTATCTTCAACTAATTTCTTCAAATCCTCAGGGGAAGAGGAATCCCCAAGGGTGGACCTATCTGATACCAAGATGTTAGGTTCTTCCCGAGCCATGGATCAAGTCACCCTTATTTCCTCTCTTTCCTCCATATTGAATTATGACGCTAGAAAAGGATTCTTGTTTCTTGAACGTGGAATGATGGAAATGGGTCAATTGGTTCATGCCATATTACATGTAAACCAAACCAAACCAAACTAAACCAGACCAAACCAAATGGAATTACATTAAAAGTAAATTGACATAATTTAATTCATATGCCTGTGGATAACTCGTGATACTATGGAGTCCATAACAGGAGAGGAAATCCACAAACCTTAAAAAGAATAAGAAGAGTTTCCTACAAAGAGAGAAGAACTTTCTATATCCTCACTAGCTGAAGTATCTGAAATACTATTATCAGTGCATGCCTCCATCATGCATTTATGTGGGAGCAAATATCAATAATTTTCATCAAATGTGTGAGAGATCCTCCAAGGAGAGGAAGAGTTTCTCTTCATCCAGCCAATGACATTAAATGAATCCTGTTCTACTATCAATGGTGGTAGAAGTGTTGCGAGAAGATCTCAATGCCTGGAAAAAGGCTAGGCTTTCTTCTTTGAATAAGTCACATGCACCAAAGGGGCCTGAGAAAAACCAGGAGCATCCGGCAGAGTGATCTTTGATCTATCTACCAATACCAATTGAGCATGGATTGGCCAAAGAACCCTCGTCAACATTAAGTTTAAGTCATCAAGCCTCTGGAGGGGTCTAAGGAGTGATTCTCTAAGGAGTGGAAACTATTAAGGTAGAGAATAACTTCTAGTGTTTGCAGATGAAGGAGGTGGAAAATGGGTACAACCCCCCATAGATGTTGGCCGAAGCAAATGTACTATGAAACAAGCTTCAATCACATTATCTATGTTGCTAGACCTCCCTTCAATTGGCCTCTTATTTATCTCCTACTATAAATGCCAAATACAAGTCTGGGGGGTAGTTTTGTCATTTCCCTTATTTGTCACATTACGTTTTTCTCTTATATTATGGCTATTAGATAGAGAAAGTCTTATTTTATCTCTAGTTAAATTTTCATTCAACTTAGACATGTATTTTTGGAGATATGTAATTTTGAGTGTTGAGAGGCATTTTTGTCTTTTTGAAAATTTTCACTTAAACTATGATTATAAAGAAGCCGGAAGGGCCTTTTGGCTTGGATTCCAAGGCAATAATTCTGCCCTTCTTCCAAAACTCTTTTCCCTCTTCTATTTTCTCCCCAGATCACATATTTTTCATGGTATTAGAGCAATAACGCAAGTCTTGGTCAAGTTTCTTGCGATTTTGTGGATCTTCTTTCGATTTTCAGCAATCTCCTTGAAGGTTTCTCATAAATTTCTTGACTGGTAGGGTAAAAAATCCGTTTTCCCTTTCTTTACCTATCTTATCCTATTGGCTAATGATTATGCTTCAACATGATTGATAGTTGGGATTTAGAAGTGTTTGATGATCCCAATTTAAGGAAATTTCTCAAATCTGCCTACTTCATTGACCAAATGTTTGCAACATCATCCATGTTGCCTGTGTCATCCTGGTTTCTTGAATTAGGTCATTCTTTCATCGATTTATGGACTCAATTTCTGGAATTGATCACGATTTGTTCTTAACTGAGTGACTTGGGTGCTGAATTGCCCTTATTGAATTCAGTGTGGGGCCCACTTGACTGCGCAAATATAAAAATTTGGGGAAAGTGTTTCCCTTTTGGTAATTGACGCTCTAGTGTAGGGGTAGCATCGAGTCGAGCCGATCTCAAACCTTCCTATGTTTGAACTGGGCTTGATTTAAATATTTCAAATTCGAGCTCGAGTCGAGCCCAACTTCGAGCCTAAAATTGTAATCGAGCTCAAGCCGAGTTTGAACTCTAGTGATTCCAAGGAGGAGTAGCAGAGCTCGAGTACCAACTGATAACAACTTTGGAGTCCCCTTCAGTGATCACCTTTGCATTGTTTAGATTTCATTGGTTTCTCTTTTTCTTTTTATGCAAACAATGCTAATTTCATAGAAGAAAGTATAATTGCTGAGTTATCAGTGGAAGACAAAATCAACAAGAGCACTTAGTTTTATATAAACATGCCTGCAAATATTATCATCATAGGAAGTATTTGATCTTCTTTAAATTTAGTTTCCATTAAAAATGACACTCAAACATAATGGGCGTATCAACTGCTAAACCTACCGCAATGTTAAATAATTACCCTAAACACGAGAAAATGTTAACCACCGGTATCATACAAGCTATGAAACTTTATAGTTAATAACAAAGATTCACTAGGGCTGGTTTTAGAAAATACAGCACCCCCTTATGATGTGTTTAAACCCATTCCCACTATTTTATTGAGGCATAATGAAAGAATAAATAAGGAGTCATATTCTATAGAAACATACAAAAAGATGTTCCATAACCAAAACAAATATATATGTGAAATTCACCCAGACCTCATGTAAAATGAAATGCTCATTTTTCACCAAGTTGCCTCACATGAAGGGGAAGTAGTAAAAGTCAAGCCAATATCACCATTCAGAGAGAGAGAGTGAGGGAGAGAAGTCAAACCAACATTAGATGGAAGAATTCTCAAAATACATTTTGAATTTAGATAGAAGAGAATGTAAACTAACTATTATACCCATCCAATTAGGTTTCCTTCCACCTTCTGCACGTCATATGAAAGATGGGACTTCTAGGTTATAAAGTAAAACCTAGAACTAGTTCCTTTCACTAGACAGTCTTTTCGCCATTAAATTTCATCACCAACACCCTGCACAATATCCTACTCGGACCAGCAAGGATTTTTTTCCTTCAGAATCACTGCACCAGTGGTTTAAGTAACAAACTTCTCCATCCAATCTAAATGCCACAAGTTATTCTTGGAGTTTACCCTCTTGGATATAATTTTCATAAGTGGTCACCTTGATTAAGAAGTACACCCAGATAAAAGCCACCTTAGAGGAAAAGAAAATATGGGACTGACATATGGATTCACATTCAATATGGAAAAGAAAGCAATGATATATATATATATATATATATATAGAGAGAGAGAGAGAGAGAGAGAGAGAGAGAGAGAGAGAGAGAGAGAGAGAGAGAGAGAGAGAGAGAGAGAGAGAGAGAGAGAGAGAGAGAGAGAGAGAGAGAGAGAGAGAGAGAGAGAGAGAGAGAGAGAGAGAGAGATAGATAGATAAATAGATAAATAGATAAATAGATAAATAGATAGATAAATATATATATAGATAGATAGATAGATAGATAGATAGAGAAAGAGAGAGAGAGAGAGAGAGAGAGAGAGATAGATAAATAGATAGATAGATAGATAAATAGATAAATAGATAGATAGATAGATAAATAGATAGATAAATATATATATATATAGATAGATAGATAGATAGATAGAGCGAGAGAGAGAGAGAGAGAGAGAGAGAGAGAGAGAGAGAGAGAGAGAGAGAGAGAGAGAGAGAGAGAGAGAGAGAGAGAGAGAGACAGAGAGCTAGCTATATAAGATGCAATCAATGGCAAAGCAACTCTACGTAAAATAATTGGCTTAGACAGTGTTCACTTCCATGAATTTGGAATAACAAACAATAGAATACATATTGCCCCAAGCACCTCATGCTAAAGATGACAATAATTTAATTAGGATTCTTCCATCAATTTCCCAACCAAATCAGTAACTCTTTCCTCTCACACAAGTCAAATAATCTAACCTTTCAATTCCAAATTTTATCTTACTTGTCCAGAGGAATAAGCCAGATCTTATAATAACCCCAGAGAGACTTCACCATGTTCAGGCCACAACAGCACACTCTAAGCATATCATAACGTTTTTGATGCGTTAGCACCTTAAAATTATTCACCCTTGGACTAGCACCTTAAACTATTGAGCCTTGGGCATCCAGAATTTAGTATATTTCTCCCCACAAGATCAATCAACAAAACTCAACAGTCCCTATTCTGACAATATTTTCCTTAGTGTTGAGCAAGAAACAAGTCGAATGTATGTTGTAGGGTCACAATCATTTTTTTATGATAATTCTACCATATACTATAGTTGGGATAGTAGTTGGGCAGACAGGTTTTGAAAAACCAACAATGACATCAACAACAACATGAAATGAATAGAATATTTAAACCACCCCAATCAGACACCATCAACAGCCTTATGACAAATGCAAACATCACAATAGCCATAGTTAATTTTACAACAATTAGAAAATTTGGCCAGTGGGTAGTTGCTCATGGTATTCCCACCGAGCTTTGTTGCTGGTGTAGCACACACCACGGCCAGCCTTGCTAGCATATTTGGCAAAATCTTTCGGACAAAAGAACAACAAGAGCATCTCCACTTGTAAAGATTCTTCCTTAGGCCAAAAGTTCCAGTAAGTGGCCATCACTGTATAAAAATTATTTCCAGAAACGTTTTGGCTGGGTTATCTTGTAATTCAGCGACATGGAAGTTTTCTCATCCATGTTACCAGACTTGTGAGCTCTCTAACCCAGTTTGACTCGGTATGAATTGGCCTGGGTTCGGTCTGAGCCGACTCAGGAGCAGCCCTCTCTCAACCTGCCCACTCCTTTTGAGTCAAATAAGCTTCCAACCTGAGCCACTCCCCAATCTGAGTCTGCTCAGTCACACATTCCAAGACATAATTCAAATTTTGAATCCGAAATCCCAGATCTCTCGACTAACCTGGCCCATCACCCAGTCTATCCTACCTTGTCTCTCACCTGCCCCTACCATCGATCAAATTGCCCACCCCCTCGATTCTCCCCTCGTCCACTTGAACACCCCACTTATGCCCTCAATTCCAGCCCCACCCGTACAGCTCCTTACTGCATTGATCAGCACTCCCAACCCCCTCATCAGCCCCCATCGCTCCCCTTGAAAATCAAGCCTGCTACATCCCCTGCCACTCTCCAATCCCATTGCCATCTGAACTGCAGTCGAGGGTTTGGATTCCTGCCTCGTCTGCCCCATCCATCACCTCCCGTCAAATCCATTTGATTGTCCCCCTTGCTGCGGTTGTCAATCATCCATGACTGGCCTACCTGTCCACTTCGACTGCCCCACCTCTCCCTTGCCTCCTAGAGATTTGTTAGTCTTGGGGACTGTGCTCCCCATACCTTATAGCCTCTTCTCTACGATCTCATTCAAGCTTCTAAATATCCACCTTGACATTCTAAAAACCATAAACCCTAAAGCCTCTCTACATCCCCTATGTCCACGTGACACTTTGATCTGCCTATGCCACAACTCACCAGAAAATCGCCTCCAAAATGATACCTGAAACCCCTAGCCTTCCAACTACCTCCTCAATCAATGGTGCTAAGTTGTAAAACCTAATTAAGGTTTTACGTTGATTCATTATGTAGATCAATTTTTTATTGCGGTTGCCCTAATTTTTATTAAGTATGGTTTGAGAATTTCACTCTTATACTGAAGTTGTCTTAATTTTCTCTTAATAATTGGGGAGTGCCACTATTTGGGTTTTATCATCACGAAGAAGGATCTTGAGTTGTGGCCCAAGAGAGGTTAGAGAAAAATATTTGTAAGTTGTGTGTGATTTATCTTGTAAACTATTTCATCTTTATAGTGGATTACTGCAACAACGAAAGATAGGACGTAGTCTCACTTTGAGGCGAACCTGTATAAATTTTGTTATCTTTGTATTTTCATGCCTGTTTTTCCTTTCTTTCGTAATTATTATTATTGCTCTCATTAATTTGGAATTAGGGTGTCTAAATCCTAACAAATGGAACTACCACTCTCTTTACCATCTGTCAGCCCCAAAGGAAAAACAAATCAAAATGCAATACCTCGTCGTCTAACATGCAAGGATTTACTGAAGCTTTGACTCTAAGTTGGGAATATCATACTGAGGGGTGATATCAAGGAGATGAATCAATCTCCCCAAAACCCGGACCTCATAAAGTGGTTACCCATCCCACAACCTGGAAAATACCAAGACACCCACAAAATCCACCCTTTAGGTTGACACTTCCAATGTCGAATCCTCAAATCAACACTACTACCCCTCTCCAATTCACTTACTCCCTAACGCCGAAGGGTAAGGACATCACCTCCGCAAAGTCATGAAAGTCCACGAACAGTCCATCTGCCCCCGATCCCTCCACTGTCCCTTGGCGCCCGAAGTTGTCACATATGGAACATACTATTAATTTCATCAAGGCCATCGAGCTTGAGAGCCGGCACTACCCACCACATGAGTGGGAAAATATGAAAGAGATTGCTTGGGATTGTTGCAACTACTACGACAAGTGCCTCTTCTATGAGGATGAGAAATTCACCCTCATTCCCCTACCATGATCATCTTATCATGGAATATCAAAGGAATTGGTTCGCTCAGAGTGTGCAATAGTTCAGACAATTTTTTTAATGTAAGCCTAATATTGTAATTTTGCATGAAACAAAATTGCAATCCCATGAATCTTCAATCATTCGCAATATTCGGTACTCTTCTGACAAAAAATGGGCCACTATAGATGTCGTACTCTGGTGGCATACTTGTAATATGTGTTGGATTTAGGATCTCTTTTTCATAATTCCGAGAAAAAGAAAGAAGAAGGACAAAGGAGAAAAGGGAAGAAGAGCTCTCGGGTAGAGAGAAGAAAAAATAAAAGAGCAAAGAGAGGTTGCGCCAAGCAAAGGAAGAGAGAAAGTAACTTGAGAATGAGATGTGTAACTTGATTAATTCCACATTACAACACCTCTATTTATAGTAGAGGAGGAGGTAGAGTCCTTATACAATTAGTCTTTCAATCGTAATTACATTCTAACTCTAACTCTCTAAGATAAGTCTATTCAATCCAAACTACTAGAAACCCAATATGAGTTGAACTAGAACTCTTGCTTTATTCACGTGAATATAAGGGAGAAGGCCAGCTCGTCGCCTTATCCTTGTGGGTCCCTCATGATCTTCCAGCTCATCTTGATAAGGTTGACAGCTCGTGAGATATTTGTGGGTCCTACTTGATCTTCAAGTCTTCTAACTCAATTCAGCTTGTGCTTCTTAATTCCTTGACTCATGCTTGCTTGGGTCCTACTTGATCTTCTTGGTGTCCTATATTCTCATGGTGGGTCCCACATTGTAACACTCCTCAAGCTTGGGGTAAGAAGACATCATAAATGCCCAACTTGCTGCATATGGTAGACATAATCTCGTGAGTGACCAGCTTGGTGAGAATGTTTGCAACTTGATTTTGTGATGATATATGCTTTAGAAATAAGAAACTAGCTTGGAACTTTTCTCGTATAAAATGGCAATCCTCCTCAATATACTTTGTCCTTTCATAGAAGACTGGATTCAATGTAATATGTATTACTGCTTGATTGTCACAGTATAGATCTATTGGAGCTTCTTTGTAGAATCCAATTTCAATGAAAAGAGACCATATCCATATGAGTTCACTAATAGTGTGTGCCATGATTCTGTATTCTGCTTCTGCATTCGACCGTACTTCTACATTTTTCTTTTTGGTTTTCCATGTAACCAGATTCCCTCTAACCATCGTACAAAATCCTTAAGTAGATTTTCTATCATCTGGGGATCCAGCCCAGTCTGCATTTGAGAATCCTTCGATGTTGAAGTGACCATGGTTTTTATAGAGAAGCCCCCTTCCAGGAGCTCCTTTCAGATACCGTACTATTCTTTCAAGTGCTTGCCAATGACTAAGTTGTGGCTTGAGTATGTATTGACTTACCACATTTATTGCGTATGAAATATCCGGCCTTGTTACACACAGGTAAATAAGTCGTACCACTAGTCTTTGATATTTTCCAATATCTACATCTTCTCTTGTGCCTCCACATAATTTTGTATTTTCATCCATTGGAGTGTCTGCTGGTTTGCATCCCAACATTCTTGTTTCTTCTAGTAGATCAAGGGCATACTTCCTTTGGGATTGGACGATCCCATGTCTGGATTGTAATACTTCAATACCCAAAAAATATTTGAGTAATCCAAGATCCTTCATCTTGAATTCAGCACATATTTTCTCCTTTTTTTTTGAATGTCCTCGGAATCACTCTCAGTTAAAATAATATCATCAACATATTCAGCTAGAATCACCTTACATCTGGCTGTATTTTCAATAAATACTGAGTGATCTATAAAGCATCTGTGAAAATCCGCCCGTCTGATGGCTTGACTAAATTTCTCAAACCATGCCCGAGGGGATTACTTTAGACCATATAGAGATTTTTTAAGGCGACATACGGACTGCCCCTCAACCACATACCCAGGTAGTTGTTGCATGTAAATTTCTTCTTTAATATCACCATTAAGAAATGCATTTTTTATATCCAGTTGATATATTGGCCATGATGAATTGGCTGCCAGAGATAATAATATACATACCGAGTTCATTTTTGCCACTGGAGAGAAGATTTCTTCATAATCAATTCCATAGCACTGAGTATAACCTTTGGCAACCAATCGAGCCTTCAGTCTTGCAATGGACCCATCCGGATTATGTTTGATAGTATAATCCCACTTGCAACCAACGGGTTTTTTATCTGTGGGAAGAGGAACCAGTGATTATGTATGATTGTCATTAAGTGCCTTCATTTCTTCATCCATTGTTGCCTTCCACCCTAGATGTTGTAGAGCCTCCTGATATGACTGTGGAATAGATATGGAGGAAATAGAAGAAAGAAACTGACAACATAAAGGTGAGAGGTGATGATGAGACACAAAATTGGAAATAGGATGAGAAGTAGAAGGTTGAGTGTATGATCGAGGTTCTTTCCGTATAGCAATAGGACGAGTATCATATTGAGGACCAAAAATGACTGGTGATGAAGGACTTACCTCTGGTGGATCTGTCAACTCAGTAGGTGTGGTGTCGGCCACATGCTCTGGGGGTTGAATAATCTCTATATCACGAGGCACAACTGGTCAAGGGGAACTTGGTATTGAGGATAGACCAGGAGGAGCGCTATCAGAATAATATGAGGTGTCTTCAAAAAATGTTACATCCCTAGACACAAATGAACATTGAAGAGTAGGACTATAAAAATCATAACCTTTTTGTGTTGAGAGTATCCCAAAAAAATACACTTGATAGATATAGGATCAAGTTTGCTTTGTCTAGGTAATGAGTTATGAACAAAACATTGACATCCTAAGACTTTCAACGGTAATGAAAATGGATCAGCATTCAGTAATAATCTAGAGTAGGGAGATTTATTACCAAGAACAGTAGATGGTAGACAATTTATAAGAAAGTAAGCCGTAAGGACGGTATGAGGCCAATAGAAGTATGGAACTTTCATGGCATATAATAAACCTCGAGCAACCTCAAGAATATGATGATTTTTTCGTTTGGCTACACCGTTTTGTTGAGGAGTGTAGGCGCATGATGTTTGATGGATAATGACATTTTCTTGACAAAAAGAGTCAAGGTCTTTAGAAATATATTCTTTGGCATTACTAGACTAAAGAATTTTTATTTTTTGACCAAATTGTGTGAGTACCATAGCATGAAATGACTTAAAAATAAATGGTATCTCAGAACACTCCTTAAAGACAAACAACCAAGTTGTGCAAGTGAAATCATCAATAAAAGTAATAAAATATTTTTCTTGAGAAATATTAGATACACTCAAGTGCCCCCAAACATTAGCAAGAATTAACGAAAAATAGAGTGTCACTTTTGACTTCTGGACGAGGCGAGTATGTACTCCTTTGATGTTTACTCAATTGACAGACCTCATAACGAAATTCTGACCTAACTTTAAGAGATGGAAACATATAATGAAGAGACTTTGCAGAAGGATGTCCCAACCGATTGTGCCATAACCTCATTTTCAGTAGTAGAAACCATATTGATTTTTGGCACATCCAAGTAGTAAAGGCCCCCTTGTTCATGACCTCCACTAATCACCTGCTTCGTTATAAGATCCTGAAAGACACATGAAGTGGGTGAGAAGGTAACCGAGCAATTAAAATATTTTGTAAGCTGACTAACAGATAATAGGTTCAAAGGAAATGTAGTAACAAAAAGAATATCAGGAGCGGAAGTGATGGGGTGACAGAAGTGGAACCTATCCCTTGGACTTTGGTTTGAGAACCGTCAGTTATGGTAACAAACTTGTGTGAAAGACTAGGAGATAGAGAATGTAATAAATTTTTGTTACTTGTAAGTTGCTTGGAGGCTCTTGAATCAATTATCCTAGATGAAGATGAGGCAGATAGCATACTTGAAGCGGTAGTGGTAGTAGTAGTTGCAGAGGAACTAGGAGAAGAACTAGCATTGTCTTCAGTTTTTGAAGTAGCTCAGACTCTTCGTTAGTAATATTTTTCTGTGCAGCTGATGTTGTGGGATGTTCTTCTTTTGTATCACTCATAAAAGCTTGATTAGTCCTTGTCAATTCTGACTTTTCATTGGCTTTATAACATATTTATTTATAGTGGCCATATTTTCCACAGTAAGTGCATGCCCAGTAATGACACTGATCTATAGTGTGGCCAAAATATTTACAATGAGTATATTTGGTATCATCTGTTCTACCAGTACCAGTCTTTCCACCTCTTCCTCTGCCGCCTCTATAACCTCTACCTTGGCCTCAACCGCGGTCAGATGATGATCCTCTATGATTAGAATACATAACGGATGATACGTTAATAGTGGAGGAAGAAGTGTCTGGAATACGAAGTAGTGTTGCGCACACATCATCAAACTTTGGGACAACAGAAGCACTCAAAAATTGACTCTTGGCAATCTCAAGATGATGTTTAAGAATTGAAAGACAAATAGCAGTAATTAAAGTTTCCTTCAATTTGTCTTGGATAGAAATATCAGTGGTTGAAGGCTGAGCTAACTTCCACTCTTGAAGAAAGCCTCTAAAGTGGGCCAAGTACTCATGAATATTTTCTCCTTGTTTAGTATTCAACATTCTTTGGAGAATATCATAGGGTTTGTTTATTTTATTGATGTGATTGATTCTTTCACACAAGAAGTTTTTGAACTTGATGGAAAAGAGGAATAGGAAGTTGGCATTAGAAAGCATCTTGAGAAAAAGAATGAGGAGTTGGCCTTGAGTTCTGATTTGCAGGAAACTATTGCTGCATTGAATTATATTCCACACTTACAGCAGTTAGGTAACATTCTTTATATTGCGTTACCAGTTTCTAATGAGAGGCCTTTACCCTCTATTTTGTAGGGTCCCAGTCCAGATTTGAAGCCTCTCCATTGTCACCTCAAGTACGTATTCCTTGGAGATGGAGGAATGTTACCAATGATCATCTTTAGTAAACTTAGTGCACTTCAAGAAGAAAAGCATGTGCAGGATGAACTTCATTTGCAGGAAACTGAAGACAATGCTTGCTCTCCGCGAGTGTGACATTACCTTGGTATGTGAATATTTTAAATTATTTGGTTACTAATATGTTACCTCCTGGTTTGTCTAGGGCTCAAAGAGATAAGGTCAAGAGTGATGCCAAATACTATGTGTGGGATGACCCATAGTTACGGATGCATTGAGTCGAGCCAATGACAATAAACAAAGGCGCTGCTTGGGAGGCAACCCAAGAGGAGTTCATTCCTTTTTCTCTTTATTTTTGCATTTATATTTTGGTTATTTGTGCCTTCTCTTTACATTTTTCCTTACATTGGGGACAATGTAAGCTCTAAGTGTAGGGGAGGGGATATGGGTTGTGTTTCAATTCTGTTTTTTTTTTTTTTAAATCTTTGTTTTTTTGTGGTTTTTAATGATTTTTTGGTTGTGTATGTCATGAGCAAGATTAAATTAGACTCTTGAAAGATTCATAACATGATTGAATAAGTAATCTTCCCACTGAGAATGAATTAATCTAGTTATTTTATTTGAGGATGGTAGTAACTAAATTTGGTAGACAAAAGCCGGTGAGATTTTGAGCCTTTAGACTGATACATCCATATTAGTCTCACTATTTTCTTTCATGAGAGATAATCTTCCATGAATTTGTTTCTCTAGAACTTGCCTTGATTCTCTTTGAGGTCACATTGACACATGCATGCATGAACATAATTAAGGTCCTCTTTGTTATAAGCTACATAAGCCAAATAGCCTACCTTGTAATTATTTTTTCCCCTTTTGTTGAACCCCTTTGAGCTTTATTTTTTTTTGTGAACCCACGTTACAAGCTTTAAACCTGAAAAAAGAAAAGAAAAAAAACCTTTACCCAAGCCGTAGAGCTAGTGGAGCATTGTTAATCATTATGGTTCGTATGGGTGTGCAAGAAATAAGTGTGGGGGTTTTTGGATTTGTGGTATGGCTATGACCGGTGAAATGGAACATGTTTTCATCCTAAATTCATGAGTTCCATTGTTAGTAAAAAACAAAAAAAGCTGAAGAGAAAAGGAAAAGAAGAAAAGAAGTGATGAAGGGAATGACTTTTAAAGTTACAAATTGTCCGTGTTCATAATTCTTCCTTAAATTCCAAGAAAGGGGTCTATTTATACGAGATAGATACAAATTGAAGAAGATGCTGAGTGGAGTGATTGGTTTTACATGTCTAATATATCCGAGCTTGAGTTTATTCATTTTTGCTCCACTAGTTTCGATGGATTTTGAGCTACATTTCCAAATATTTCCCACCTTGATCCTAAACCCCGTTACAACCCTTGAAAATTCCATATGATTTGTGTTATGCATGTGATACGAGTGGTGGAGAATGAGAAGATATGCAAGCCTATGGTAGATCATTTTCATTGGAATGAAGTTGAGAGAAACACATACCCTTCAAACACATGAGAGTCGAGTGTTTATTTTTGTGAGGGTCTACTTATTTAGTTTACTCCAACTTTGAATGAAAATGCTTACTAAGTAATTGTAAGTTGTTTAAGTATTTTTGTCCATGATATGTTATGAGTTTTGAAGAGCTTGGTTGTTTTTTTTTGTTGATGGCGTTACAACCTTGGTATTTTTGGGAAAGTGAATTTGAATTTTTCCTGAGGACGAGCAAAATTTAGGTGTGGGGGAATTTGATGAGAATGCAAAATGTCATATTTTTATCCCTTAATTCTTAGGCTTTTATAATTATTTGGTGCCTAAATATACTCATTATTGTTATATTTTGATTTAGGATGCAACGTGCAAAACGAAGTTAATTGGGCGATTCTGGACAGTTTCAACATTGCTGAGTAATCAGGAAATAACTCTCTCATCTGAGCTCTGATGGAGATGATTAAAGATGCTATGGAATGCCAAAAAATCTTTCTACAACTTTTATGTTTCACATTTTGAGCAATATGGGGCTGCATCGGGGTGAAACTGGTCTAGAAATTGCGACATGTGCACTATGACTTAGACCGGATGCACAAAAAGAAAAACCCTAAAATGGGAGAAAGAAGGGAAATAAAAGAAGAAAAGGAGTTCGGCGCCCGAGACCTCATTTTTTTCTTCTCCAGCTTTTCCTCTTTCTGTTCTCTAGTTTTGTCCTTCAGATTTCTTCATGGCCCTGCGTGGCTTAACTTTCAGACTTGGTGAAAGGAAACTGAAGCCTCGGTATCAATACAACTGTGAGATCTGATTTATTTTCATCATTCAATTTATGTTTTGAGTATTTGATGTTCTTCTGAAATTTTCGTTCATGATTGTCTCTTTTAATCCTTAGGAGGCCTATTAGTTTATTACAAGTTGCAATCTACTGCTAGGTTAGATGTCAAATTCGTAATTGTTTGATCTCTCTAACCTGTGAAGCAATCGAGATTTGATGATTTTCTGCGTCGAGAATTATTAGATCTTGAGAAGAACGCTGGACTAAATTAAATGCAGCTGCTTATGCTTGTGTTGTTTAGCTTCATCGATCTCTCTAATTCTTAAGGTTGTTGCTAGAGTAAACCTTCAGCGCTTGTCTTGGGTTGTTTAGTAGTTAGGGTTAATTGGATCACTTGTTTTCTAATTAACTACAAAAGGAGAGATAGGAAGATAGTTTCAACGGTGAATATTCAAGTGAAAATTGATATATGCTTGTGAAATTCCGATGGTGGATGTTGATTTAGACCAAGGTTTGTTCTTTTGATTGATTTCGATAGTTTTAATTTGAATTGTTTCTAAGTTGTTTTTTTTTAAAAGTGTCTTCGTTATACTCAAATCCCCCCATCCTTGTTCACAGAGCATAAAAGTAGACTAATCACTCTTTGTGGGATCGATCCTTACTCGCACTACTACATATATTTTTAGGAGTATAGGTTTTATTTTTGGTTGCCTGCGACAACACCAATGATCAAGCAAAATTTTGGGAGGAACTCTTCACTTTTGTCCAAATGTGGTAATGTGGGATGCTCTGGTGTGTTGTCGCAGGTAACCAAAAGTATAACCTATACTCCTAAAAATAAATTTAGTAGTGCGAGTAAGGATCGATCCCACGAAGAGTGATTAGTCTACTTTTATGCTCGTTGAGCAAGGATGGGGGGTTTGAGTATAATGAAAATAGTTTTATGAAAAACAACTTGGAAACAATTCAAATTAAAAGAATCGAAATCAATCAAAAGAACAAACCTTGGTCTAAGTCAACATCCACCATCAGAATTTCACAACTAATCATCGATGCAAGCATATATCAATTCATGCTTGAGTATTGATCATTGAAACTATCTTCCTATCTCTCCTTTCATAGTTAATTAGAAAACAAGCGATCCAATTAACCCTAACTACTAAACAACCCAACACAAATGCTAAAGGTTTAATCTAGCAGCAACCTTAAGAATTAGAGAGATCGATGAAGCTAAACAACATAAACACAAGCAACTGTATTTAATTTAGTCCTGCATTTTTCTCAAGATATAATAATTCCTGAAGTAGCATATCATCAAATCTCGATTGCTTCGCAAGTTAGAGGGATCAAACAATTAAAAATTTGATATTTAACCTAGTAGTAGATTTCAATGAGTAATAAACTAGTAGGCCTCCTAGTGATTAAATGACATAATCATGAAATAAAATTACAGAAGAACATCAGATACTCAAAACATAAATTGAACGATGAAAAAAAATCAGATCTCATAGTTGTATTGATTCTGATGGCTTTAATTTCCTTTGATCAAGTCTGGAAGTTTAGCCACACAGGGCCATGAAGAAAGCTCAGGAAAAAACTAGCGAAAAGAGGATGAAAAGATGGAGAAGAGGCTAAGAGGGGGCATCCTCCCGAAATTTCCTTGTGCCTCCTTTTTATTCCTCTTCTTTCTCTCGGTTTAGGGTTTCTTTCTGTGCATCCGGTCTTGGTCACATTGCACGTGTTATGACTTCAAACCCCGTTTCTACCTAGATACAACTAGTATCTCTCAAAATTTAAATGTTGTAGAAAGTTTTCTTGTCATTCCATAGCATCTTGAATCATCTCCATGAGAGATCGGATGAGAGATTTATTCCAAAATTACGAAGCAATGTTGAAACTGTCCAGAATCTCCCAATTAACTTCGTTTTGCACTTAACGCCTCCATTTGCATCCCAAATTATGAAGCAATATTGAAACTGTCTAGAATCTCCCAATTAACTTTGTTTTGTACTTAACGCCTCTATTTGCATCCTAAATCAAAATATAAGAATAATGAGTATATTTAGGCACCAAATAATTATAAAATACTAAGCATTAAGGGATAAAAATATGACATTTTGCATTCTCATCAAATTCCCTCAGACTTAGCTGTTGCTCGTCCACGGGAAAAATTCAAATTCACTTTCCCAAAAACACCATGGTTGTAACGCCATCAACTAAGAACAACCAAGCTCTTCAAAACTCATAACATATCATTAACAAACATTCTTAAATAGCTTACAATTACTTAGTAAGCATTTTCGTTCAATGATGGAGTAAACTAAATAAGTGGACCCTCACAAAAATAAATACTCGACTCTCCTGTGTTTGAAGGGTATGTGTTTCCCTCAAATTCATTCCAATAAAAATGATCTACCATAGGTTTGCATATCTTCTCATTCTCCATCACTCAGATCACATGCATAACACAAATCATAAGGACTTTTCAAGGGTTGTAAGGGGGTATAGGATCAAGGTGGGAAATATTTGGGAATGTGGCTCAAAAGCCATCGAAACTAGTGGAGCAAAAATGAATCAACTCAAGCTCGAATATATTAGACATGTAAAATCAATCACTCGACTCAGCAACTTCTTCAATTTGTATCTATCTCGTAAAAATAGACCCCTTTATTGGAATTTTAGGAGGAATTATGAACACGAATAGTTTGTAACTTTAAAAGCCATTCCCTCCATCACTTCCTTTCTTCATTTATTTTTCTCTTCACCTTTGTTTTTATTTTTTAAAATGTTTTTACACTAACAATGGAACTCATGAATTGAGGATGAAAACATGTTCCATTTCACCCGTCATACCCATACCACAAATCCAAACACCCCCACCGTTATTTATTGCACACCCATAAGAACCATAATGATGAACAATGCTCCACTAGCTCTACGGCTTGGGTAAAGGTTTTTTTTTCAGGTTCAAAGCTTGTAACGTGGGTTCACAAAAAAAAAAACAATAAAGCTCAAAGGGTGTTACGGTCCTAGGTCATGGATCGAGTAACACGGCGTGGAACTTGAGACTCCAACACTCAGAATTTAAACTCACTTCATGTCAAGGGTCTGAATAGGAGTCTTTCTCTTTGACCAGTGCTCGACCAGGAAGAAAGCTCATCTTTTGATGGTCTTACTGAGTTGCTGTGATAGGTAGGATACCCCACAGCAACATTGGGCTTGCTAGAGCAAGCTGCCCTCTTTTCTTGCTCACGAAAAAGAGGGTTTGGCCCTCTTTGTTGCTGCTCAAGCTAAGAGTGCAATCCTACTTTCTGAATTAACTTGAAGCACGAGTTTGGGATAGATATTTCCTCTTTCTTGCTGCTAAGAATAGCTTCCACATTGCACCAGAATTGCTCAAGATATGAGGATGAAGATCCTCACTTTTATGCTCGGTAAGGGAGGATTTGAGACCTCTCTTGCTGCTGCTACCGAGAAGGAAGACAAACCTCCTCTTTGGACTCGGAAAAGGGGCAGGAAGCTCCTTTTCTTAGTAGGGATGATGGTGGATGAATTTGGGTGAAGATGGATGGCAATGGAGGGTGAAGGATAGGTTGGATTTTTGGAGTAAACCCTAAACTCGAGATCAAGAGGTGATCTCAACCTATTTACACTAGGTTATTCTAAAATCTCAAAGCTTACCTATTTGTTTTATTCCTTTCCCTTAAATAGATTACGTCATGGAGTTTTAGGGTTAGGGTTTCAATAATTCCCCATAATGCCCCTACATATAAAAGTAATTAGAAATAACTCCTACTTAAAACAATATAAGAAATAAATCCTACCCAAAGTAATATAAGAAAAAAATCCTATTGAGTGAGTTGTTGTTGCCTCCTTCATTGTGTGACTCGGTGTGCTATTGAGTCCATGACAAAGGGGTTCATCAAAAGGAAAAAAAACATTTAATTACAAGGTAGGCTATTTGGCTTATTTAGCTTATAACAAAGAGGGCCTTAATCATGTTCATGCATGCATGTGTCAATGTGACTGTTATGGTCCCTAGCCATGGATCTAGTAAATCGGCGTGGGAGTTGTGAATCCAAAGTGAGAAAAAAAGAGTTCAGCACTGGTAGGTGCAACTGCTCTCGGTAAGAGGTATAGGGACCTCTTATGGAACTCGAAAAAAGGAGATTTCAAGGGCTCCTTGCTGGTGTCAGATGAGAGGTTGAGAACTCTTTTGTTCTTCACAGAAAGAGAGGATTTTTATCCTCTTGTTGTTCACGTAAAATCAGAATTGGAGCCTTCTCTCTCTCAGTAAAGCTGTAGAGAACAACTGAGATAAAAAAAGGGGTAGAAGAGAAATCAGATTCAAGAGGGAACCTAGACCTAGAGCTCGTCAAGGAGAACACCAAACCTAGAGCTCGTAAAGGAGAACTCTTAAACCCTATTTAACCTAAACATCAATACTTGCCTTCTTTTCATTCCTTTACCCTCTAAATAGGGTCTGACACAAATAGAGTTTAGGGTTTTATAATTACAATTCTGCCCTTGTGGCATGTAGCCTTAAATACTTAATGAAAAATATACTTAAAAGCAACATGAAACATGAAAGTAAAAGTAATTTACTCAGTGAGTTAGTGGTGCCTCCTTTGGGTGACTCAGTTAACTATTGAGTCGTCAAAATTTGCCCTCCCCCCTCCTCTTGGAGAAAGAGCTTGTCCTCAAGCTCGTAAGTTGGGTAGACTTGCTTGAAGTTGTCCAACTATTCCCATGTAGCAGCTATGGGTTCGGTGTCCTTCCATTGTACTAGAATCTCCCACTAGTCATGAATAAGGCAGACACACAATACCGTTGATTTAGTAAGAATAACCCGTCCATTGTCCACCGGAGGAAGGGACGGGGTGGAAGGAGGGGGTGAGCCCTAAAAGGGTTTAAGTAGGGAGACATGAAACACACCATGAAGTTTGGCTATGGTGGGAAGTTACAGTTGATAGGAGACCGGCCCCATGCGCCCAATAATAGAGAAAGGACCAAAGTACTTTGGGGAAAGTTTATTACGCGGTTGGCCAGCAATGGAGTGTTGTCCGTGAGATTGGAGGCGTAGCCAAACGTAGTCCCCTTGTATGATATATCCATGTGCCCCTTGTCATAGTAGTCCTTCATACGAACTTGTGCTTTGAGGAGGCGAGCCAAAATATTTTGTAGCACTTGGTCCCATTCAACGAGTGCTTGATCAATAGAGTCCACTCGGGTGGAGCCCAGAGTATAAGAGAAAAGCCGAGGAGGATCATTTCCATATAGAACGCTGAAGGGAGTAGACTGCAAGGTAGTGTGGAAGGAAATGCTTATAACAATATTCAGCCCACAGTAGCCATTGAACTAAGTTTTTAGGATGATCGCCCACAAGGCATCGGAGAAAAATTTTCATGGTGCGGTTAACCTCCTCTATTTGGCCGTCTGTTTGAGGATGATAGGATGATGAGAATTTCAGCTTGGTGCCGCTTAGACGAAATGTTCCGGCCAAAAAGTGCCGGTAAAGACCACATCACGATCATTGACAATCGATTATGGAATGCCATGTAAACGAACAATATGATCGAGGAATATCTGTGCCACTCTGGATGCAGTATGCGGGTGTGCCATGGGAATAAAGTGAGTATACTTGGAGAACCTGTCAACCACCACAAATAATACCGATTTTTCTGAAGACTGTGGAAGACCTTCGATGAAATCCATAGATATGTCGACCCACACTTGTGTAGAAAGTGCAAGAGGTTGTAGAAGACCCGCTGGACTTAAGTGTTCGGTCTTGTTACATTGACAAACTTGATAGGAAGTGATATATGCTGCAGTGTAGGTCTTCAAGGCCTGCCAATAGAAATCCCCTCGAATGCAATGTAAGTTTTTTTGTATGCCTTCATGAGTGTTGTCATGGTATGCAGAGAGGATGGCTGAAACCAACTCTGAAGTGTGTGGTACATATAGGCGCAATTTGTAGTAAATAAGAGAATCTTGAATGGACCATCTAGAGTCTAGTGCCCCCTCTATAATTTTTGTGTGAAGATTTTAGAGGACAGGATTTCTGGTATTTTCTTCCTTAACCAAGTCTAAGAGAAGAAAATGAGGCTGGCTGATGGCATAGAGAAGCAGCGAATTCTCCAAACATCGTGACAAGGCATCAGCCGCCTTGTTTAACCACCCAGCGTGTTATTCCACTGTAAAGTTGAACCCCATCAATTTACTAATTCAGTGTTGTTTAGGAGAAGTCGTGAGGTGCTACTCCAGCAAATATTTAAGACTGTAATGATCAGTGTGAATGAGAAATGCATGACCCCATAAGTAAGGTCGCCAATGTTGGACAACTTTGGCCAACCCGATTAACTCGCGTTCATATGGTACCAATTTGTGTGTCGTTCTACCTATTGTCTGTTGAAATATGCAATAGAGTGAAAGTTCTGCTATAGAATGGCCCCAATGCCCCTAACGGATGTGTCACACTCGACCTCAAATAAATCTTCAAAATTTGGAACTTGCAAAACTAGTGTGGATGCGAGAGCTAATTTGAGATCCATGAAGGACTGTGTGGCCTGGTAATTCCAAATAAAGGATGTTTTCTTGGGGAGGCTTGTCAATGGTGCTGCTAACAGCCCATAATTCTTGATAAAATTTCTATAATATCCTACTAATCCCAAAAACCCTCTCAAAGAAAAGATATTCATAGGTTGCGGCCAATCGGCAATGGCTTAAATTTTCTCGGAATAAACCATGACCTCATCATAAGAAATAATATAGTCGAGATAGGCCACATGTGACATCACAAAAGAACATTTAGATTTATTAAAATATAGCTGATGTGCACGTAACAATTGAAATACCACTCTTAAATGCTCTAAATGTTAAGTTTTGGACTGGCTGTAAATGAGTATGTCATCAAACAAATTGGGTGAATACCTCATTCAGTAACGCCTGGAATGTGGATGGGGCATTGGATAACACAAATGGCATCACCACTGATTCAAAATGGCCGTGATAAGTGCAAAAGTCAATTTTCTCAATGTCAGTGGAATGCATATGAAGTTGATGATATCCGGAGCGCAAGTCCAATTTGGTGAATGCACATGACCCATGTAATTCATTCAAAAGTACAAATTTGCGTAGATAGTTGCGGAATACCTCATTCATTAACGCCTGGAATGTGGATGGGGCATTGGATAACACAAATGGCATCACCACTGATTCAAAATGGCCGTGATAAGTGCAAAAGTCAATTTTCTCAATGTCAGTGGAATGCATATGAAGTTGATGATATCCGGAGCGCAAGTCCAATTTGGTGAATGCACATGACCCATGTAATTCATTCAAAAGCTTCTCCACCACAGGAATAGGGAATTTATCTTTCACACTTTGGGCATTCAAATCTCGATAATCAACACAAAATCGCCATGTACCATCATGTTTCTTAATGAGGAGGACTGATGAAGAAAATGGTGAATGACTACTGCGAATAAGGCCCTGCTGCAGCATTGCTTGGCATTGTCTTTCTATTTCATCTTTCTGGAGGTGTGGATACCGATATGGTTGAACCACCACCACATTTGAGCCCAGTTTTAAACAGATCCAATGATCCCAGTGCCTCAACGGAGGCAGCCCAGAGGGCTCTTTGAACATGTCCGAGAATTCATCTAGGAGATGCTCTATAGTGTTGTCTAGATTGTCCTGTGTGTGAAGGGTATGAATGTAATGTGGTTGTCAACTTGATTGCCACGTAACAGTACTTGGCATCCACCCGTTTCAAAACTCATAGTTAAAGTAGTAAAGTCCCATAAAATAGGGCCTAAGGTTTGCAACCATTTGATACCCAATACCATATCGAACCCAACTAAAGGTATGACAAAAAATTCTGAATGAAAGAAAGTCATACCGATTGAGAAGTTTACTGCTTTTCTGATTCCATAGCTAGAAACTTTCTCTCCATTGGCAACCAAAACCGTGGTTGTTGGGTGTGGAAGGATCTGAGTTGATGGTGTTGAGTAGCTGTTAAACTGAGAAAATTATGTGTACTTCCCAAATCCACAAGGGTGACAAGGTCATGGTCCATCACCAGAGTCCTGAATTGCATAGTTTTGGTGAATTTTTGGCCAATAATGTCATGCAAAGAGATTTATGGTGCATCTTTCTCAGTAGGATCATCACTTTGTTCTAGTTTTGCTATTTCATCGACTTCAAACCAGAACAACCATTAACAATGATGGCCTGCCCTGTACGGTCCTTCACAATTGTAACATAAGTTGTTTGCCTTACAGTCAACCATCTCCAAACTAGTTAATTTTTTAATATATTGGGCGGGTGGGTTGTTGGGCAGTGTATCTGCTGCAAGAGTAGTAATGGGATGATTTATAGCTTGTTGCTCTGCTGGGAAAGTTATCTGAGGTGTAGTGTTGCTCCTCCCTTGCCAAGTATTGGAAGTGCTCAGATCCCCTTGCCAAGTTGTCCTCCTTTTTTGAACTTTTTGTCGAGTTTCTAGTGCATGAGCTAAATTCATTGCTCGAGCTAAGTCAGCAGGTGCGTGGAGCTCCACCTCTAACCTAAAGACTCATTAAGGCCTACTAAAAATAGATTGATCTACTGGTCTATGCGAACCATTTGGCTAGCTCGTGCCAATTTTTCTTGGAACTGTTTTTGATATAGTTCCACTGCCCAGTTTGTTGTAACAGCACCAAACCCCCCAAGGGGTTGTTGTGGACTGGTGGACTGAACCGTATAGTGCATCATTCTTTAAACTCTTCCCAATCCTGCACCAATCTATCCAACTCTAGTTGATGAAACCAAAATTGTGCTTCATCGAGCATGTAGAAGGTAGCCAATCCCATCTTATCAATTTCTGATATTCTTTGATGGATAAAATCTTTTTTGCACCTATGTCACCAAATCAAGGGGTCATCTATCCCATTAAAAGTAGAAAAATCCAATTTTATATACCATGGTACGGTGCTTCATCCCTGGTTGAAATTTCTAGTCTGGACAGGAAAGGTTGTGGACCCTGCAAACTAGTCTCCCCATCTGTTGTGCGAGTTGTCCTCTCCTCTTTGTTTTGGGGTCGAGTTCCTTCTAGACGTAATATTTCCCATCATCCCAGAAAGTCTATCGATCTGAAGAATCATATTTGGAAGTTGTTCCAACTTCTCCATAATTAGAGCAAACTTTCTTTCATTTTCTGCATGCGCCTGCTGCCCTCTGATAAATAATTTCTTTAACTCACCATTGTTGGGCTCCCCCGTGTTACCCTGCTCTAATACCACATTGTTATGGGCCCTAGCCATGGATCTAGTAACTCGGCATGCGAGTGGTGAATCCAAATTGAGAAAAACCGAGTTCAGCATTGGTAGGTGATGCTACTCCCGGGAAGAGGTATAGGGACCTCTTATGGAACTCGAAAAAGGAGATTTCAAGGCCCCCTTGCTGGTCTCGGATGAGAGGTTGTTATGAACCCAATAGCAGGCCGCATCAGGCAGAGACACCATGGCTGAGTAAATTACTTTGTCTGAGTCACTTACTTAGTCATTTAGTTTACTTTTCAAGTTAAATGCCATGGAGGGGTAAAATTGTAATTTTCTCTTAACTTTGTGGACATGAACCCTATTTAGAGGGGGAATGGAATGAAAAGAGGCAAGTCTGAATTTAGGTTAAAATAGAGGGTTTGAGTTCTCCTAAACGAGCTCGAGGGTTTTAAAACTTCCCTTCGGCATGATTTTCTTTTCTTCTCCTCTTCTTCCGTACGAATCATCGTGTTAGATCCGGGGCTGTAACAATGTGGTATCAGAGCTAAAACAATAAGCAATTCATGGATCATAGATGAAATATGTTCAGTACTACGTGAAGAAATCTCAGCAATGCTACATCAGTCTGCCATTAACATGGAAGATAAGTTGCTAGAATTCGAGAAGCGTCAATTTTTTTTTTTAGAACAGAAGGTTGCCATTCTAGAAGATGAAGAGTTGGGTTGCGTCGAGCAGAGATTTCCAGTGGCACAATACAGAGCCGAGAATTCCAAACATCGGGAGCCTGGAAATCCAAAGGCGAAAGACTTTGGGGCATAAAACCCTTCGAAATAGTCCAATGAGTGCCATGCCCTTGCTGCTGCTCCACATGGAGAAGCCACATAGGACGGTTGCTCGCCGATGGGAACAGGTGAGCCTCTCACTCTCACACCCACCGTCACTCTCACTCTCAACCTCCAGAGGGCTAACCAACTTGGGCACAACCTATCTGATTCCGGCAGACTACAGCATGAATCCACAATGGGAGAAATGGAAGGGTCGACAACTGTGGGAGAAATGGTGACAAGAGGAGAGGACATCCGAACCTATGAGAGTCGACAAGAAGACATTTGGGGATAAGTTTCTAAAACATCCTCGAATCTTATGTCAAAATGCAGCTTCCATGGAGTTGCTGGGGCTCAAATGGGTTGAGCAGCTGCAACGTTGCTCAAAATTATCAGGGCAGACAGGTATGTTCAATCCTCTAACTAATCCAGAGCATGGTGGATGAGAGGGCTATAAATCAGCAAATCAGAATGAAAGAACAATTTCTAGTGAAGTCTTTATCAGATTCCACACTTTATAGGGCTTATTATCGTGTTGCGCATTTGTTGAAAAAGGGAGATATGGATGGAACTGATACTTCTTTGATGAAGCCTGAACAGACGACCGATGAGGTATGGGACAATCAACTTGAAGTCTATTCGGTACCATCTGCTGTCAAAATAATTAATCTTGGGCACAGAAAAGAAGAAGAGGCCAATGAAAATTTAAGGACTGCAATGGATGCAATGCCATCTGCCTGTCTCAAAGAGGCTGGAACTACTGCCAGGAGTCCAAAGGCAGCAGCAAATACACGGATCCAACTGACTCTTGGTAGTTATCTTAAGTCAAAGATAAAGTGCAAAAGGTGCAAAGGCAAGTTTGAGCCATATGAAAGGATGATGGATCTTAACGTGAAGATAGATGGAAATAGTACAAATCTTGAAGGAGTACTACAGCAATTTACCTCTACAGAAAATTTGGAAGGAGAAAACAAGCATCCCAAAGGTAGATGCAAATCCTATGAAAGGGCCGATCAGCAGCTAACCTTCTTGGAAGGCCCTAGTGTTATGCCAATTGTTGTACAACGCTTGCAGTTGGGAAAAGCTGGCAAGCTCAACAACATGGAAATTTCTGGGAACTACGTCTACTATGGGAAGAATATTCAAGGGCAGTGGTACAAGTTGGATGCCAGCGTGTATTTAACCTGGATGGATGAACGAGCCTCTCAGACATCAGTGGACTCGGATGTTTATTAGGGTTCACCGAGCTCGGTCTAGAAGTGTAGCAAGAAGCAGGGAGTTTCTTTGAAGATAATGCACCTTCGGGTGGTATTGGTGGCTTTCCTTCATCATTTGAAGCTACTGTATTCCCTCAACAGTCCAGGAAATTCATGGATTTGTCTCAACAACAAGCATCTTTTCAGTTTCATGAGGAGAACCACAATAAGGTTTCAAGGCCAGAACAACATGCTCAGAATGCAGTTCATCAGGCATACTTACAGTATGCTTTTCAGGCTGCTCAACAGAAGGCTTAGGAACATGCATTGCAACAAGAACCTCTAGGAAGAATGTTGGGCCCATTTGTAAAGAATCAGGAAATGTGTATGAACAATCTTAAGATGCATGAGCTCTTGTCTCTCCAGGCCGCCAATCAGGGGCAACTATCCAATTATCAGAAGCCTACTAATCATTTTGGTCTTGGTGAGAAGCAGATGGATCGAGGCCAGACAAGTGAACTTAGACCTCCTCAAGCAAATATGATGAGACCCCCCTTGCAAATACCACAAGGCCCTCTAGGCATACAAAACCTTGGAAATAGCCAATTTTTTTGTGGCTCAATTGCAAGCGTTGCAGGCATGGGCATTGGAGACTAATATTTATATCTCTTCTTCCGCCAATGCCATTCTAATTGCCCAACTCCTAACAATCAAAGAGTGTTGCTATGCAGAAGCCAAATGACATAGCAGGCCCACATCAGCCACGAGCTCCTATAGCAAAATAGCAGAATGGTGCATCATTCTCTCCATCTGGTAATGACAATACTTCCAAAGGGAGTTCTTTGAGTGATGCCATTTCAACTGTGGGATCCACACCTGCTCTAACTGCCAATAATGTTTTGATTCTGAGTCATCTAATGGGGTTTAGAAAGGGAACTCCAACCATGCATCCTCCACAATCTCCTGCATGCTCAATCCAGATATGGATCATTTACCAGGATAGGGTAACCCATTTACAGGTCTAGAGACATTGCAGGTGCAGTACATGTGTTATGGTCCTGGATCTAGCACATGGATTTGTAGGGAGGAAGAAGAGAAGGACGAAAATCAAGCCAAAGTGAAGCTTGAAACCCTAGGTTCTTTGAGGAGAATGCACACCCTTGAGCACGTTGAGGAGAACTCATAACCCTATTTAACCTAAATCAATACTTGCCTTTCTCATTACTCTTACCCCTTAAATAGGGTTCACCCTTACAAGGTTTAAGATAAAATATTACAAAAATACCCCTATAAATAAATATTCCAAAAATGCCCCTGTAGCCTATTAATTCTTTAACTGAAATAAAATAAAGTAAATTAAAGAAAAATAATTAAATTAATAATGTTATTGCGTGCATAACATTACACCCCTGGGAGAGAGCTTGTCCTCAAGCTCGAAGGTAGGGTCTGCTTGCCCGTGCCGACATCTCCACCTGTTCTCAAGTATCAACCGCAGTATCTGTGTCAGCCCTCTGGACTACAAAACTGGAGCATCCAACTAGAGAAGCATCACTTGTTGTAGCATACCCAAATACGGATAAGCAACCGAACAACAAGTTGAACTATTACCTCCGCCAAACTGGTAACTTCTTCTTTGACATTAACAGCCTTTGTGGGATCTGCCCCAACGATTGCCTCATTGGAAAAATGTAGCATGTCCCCGGTAACCTTAGTCTTTGGACCCAGTCCATGTTCAGAAAATTGCCCATCATCCTCGACTAAAGTACCATGGCCGTAAGCACTGAGCATACGTAGGTAAGTGGCCTCCTCTAGTTCAACGTCATGAGGTTCCATTGTACCAAATAGTTCTATGGATACTGTACATAACCCATGTGATATAGAACCCTTCATCTATGGATCCCTTATGAACCATTACAATGGATTCATTCACATGCATGAGGCTTAACTTAATAAAATCGTGCCCAAATCTCCCATACCTGATGAACTGCGCACAAACAGCAACATACTTTTGTTGTTGAAGTCTTTGTTGCAGCCGCAGACCAATATGGTGTAGGCTTGTGTTGGTAGCAGTTTGTGGGATGACCATGGAAGACTCCCTAATATCACAATCTGCCCACTGTGTGCTGTTTTTAGCAACCTTGTATTGAAGCTCACCGGAAATATTGTCCCCACCCCTTGACTGCTTTTTGTTTGAACCTAGAATAGTATCCAAAACTGAAGCAACTATATGCTGTCCAGGCGCCAAGAATTTAATTTTTTCCCCTTCAACTGTCATAAAAATCATTCTCCACAATAGATTCTCCACTTTTTCCAAAAAAACCAAATTTCTAAACATAAAAATCATCGAATTCAGCAGTGGTTGTTGTCTGTCTAGCAGCAAACTTTTCTACACTGCCACAGCAGCACTGTGTTCTGCACTGGGATAGCAGCATTGTGTCCTTGGCTATCGAGCAGCAATGTATGCTGGACCGCCACAGCAGCATTGTTTGCTTGGCTGGCTGGTAGCACTGGTTGCTGCAGTTCTACAACAGCAGCACAAAACAATTTGTGGTAGAAACCACGTGTTGCAAAACCAGCTGCTTCCTCCTTTCTCCTCTCCCGAATCCTTCCATCTAAGTCAGAAGCTCCAACATCTACATCTTGTAGGAATCCTTCTTTACATACAGCATCTATCAAAATTGCATATGTAGACACAGAGGGAAGAACATTAATTTTCTCTCATGAATCAAAAAGCCTAAATGCTTGTACCAGACATCCCGCATGCAACAAACCATTAAGCACTGCATTACAAGTAACTAGATAAGGATGAACACCCTTGGCTCGTATCCTCTCACAGAGAACAAAGTCTCTTTAAGATATCCTTCTTGATAGAACCCATCAACCATAACAGTAATAAAAAGATTCCTCCCATCATATTTTGCAACAATTCCAGAAAACCCAAACTGTGAAGCAGTAAATTGCAATATTCGCCTTGTCTTCCAGGCCTTTCATCATACCACTGCCCGTCCTCTTGCAGTTTTCTTATCACCTCTGAATTAGCTCGACCCTGACTATCTTCAATCACTTTACAATGATCTATGATTGTTAGATCAAGTTTTTGTAAATCGAAAAAAATTTTCTTGTTTGGATCGGGAAACTATCCCACGCACATTCACTTGAGAATTTTATGAGCATTTGTTGTTCTAATTAAAATTCTTGGATTGTTGGGTCATTTGCATCTTCAACATGTTTCGTGCATGAATATCCATAGTTAAAACATGTTAGGATCAAATAGAAATCTCTTTCTTATAAATTCCAATATATTCGGGGTTGTACTAGAGGAATTTCCCAAACATGGATAACCAAACTTTGGTGTTCGTTTGTGGTGTGAGGATAAATTTTCTTTACTAAAATTTATTATAGTGTTATGGTTTTTGCATACATCAACTCTAAAATTTTCATTTTGTAGCAATCTATTTGCATTATCGTTTTTTTCTTAAGTAGAGAAAAAAGCGAGAGTGAAAACTCTAGTTTGGATTTTAAAACAATGACATCTAAAATGCAAATACACAAATGAAAAGAGAGATAATTCCTAAAAGTCTCTGTAATTTTTATAGATTGTACAACTCTTTTAGTTTTTATATATTAGGTTTTAAAACATCAGAAAAGGGGGGAAGCGGGGAATTTAACTGAGCGTTGACTCCTAAGCCATAAGAGATTTCCCACAAAAATATAGCTCATTGCTCATGATGAATCACTTTACAATGATCTTGGATTGGAAGATCAACTTTATGTAAAAGGACAAAAAATGGCGTATTTGTATCGGGTAAATATCCCACCGCAAGTTCACTTGTGAATTTAACTAGCATTTGTTGTTCTCCTTAAAATTATGGATCCTTGGGTTATTTACATCTTCAACATGTTTCGTGCATGCACATCTATATTAAAAACATGTTTGTATCAATTAGAAAACTCTTTCTTATAAAATTCCAAGCTATTAGGGGTTGTACTAGTGGAATTTCCAAAACATGGATAACAAATCTTTGGTATTCGTTTGTGTATTTTGGATAAATTTTCTTTAATTAAATTTATTATGGTTTAAAAGTTTTTACATACATAAACTCTAAAATTTTCATTTTGTTACAATCTATTTGCCTTATCGTTTTTTGTTTACTAGAGGAAAAAAGGAGAGTGAAAACTCTAGTTTGGAAATACCCAAATCCAGAGAGGGATAATTCCAAAAAGTCTATGTAATTTTTGGGGATTGTAAAACTCATGTAGGTTTTATATATATTAGGTTTAGCAAACAATCGAAAAAAGGGGGAAGTGGGGGATTTAAATGAGTGTTGATTCCTAATCCATAAATCATTTCATAAAAAATTTAGATCGTTATTCATGATCAATCACTTTAGAATGATCTATGATTGTTATATCAACGTTTTGCAAATGGGCAAAAAATGGCTTGTTTGTATTGAGTAAATATCCCACCACACTTTCACTTAGGAATTTAATGAGCATTTGTTTTTCTCCTTAAAAGTATCGGATCCTTGGGTCATTTGCATCTTTAACATGTTTCATGCATGCACATCTATGTTCAAAACATGTTAGTATCAATTAGAAATCTATTTCTTATAAAATTCCAAGCTATTATGGGTTATACTAGTGGAATATCCCAAACATGGATAACTAAATTTTAGTATTCGTTTGTGGTGTATGGATAAATTTTATTTACTAATATTTATTATTTTTTTAAATTTTTTGCATGCATAATCATTTTTTGTTTATGAGAGAAAAAAAGGTAGAGTGAAAACTCTATTTTGGATTTTAAAACAAAACTTGATATCTAAAATGGAAATGCACAAATGCAGAGAGAGATAATTCCAAAAAGCCTCTTTAATTTTTAGGGATTGTGGTGTGTGGATAAATTTACTTCATTTATTATTGTTTTAAATTTTTTGCATACATAAACTCTAAATTTTTTATTTTTTTGTGATGTATTTGCCTTATCTATTTTTTATTACGAGAGAAAAAAGGGTGAGTGAAAACTCAAGTTTGGATTTAAAAACAAAGCTTGACATGTAAAGTGTAAATGCAAAAATTGCAGAGAGAGATAATTCCAAAAAGTCTTTGTAATTTCTAGGGATTGTAAAACTCTTTTATTTTTTATCTATTAGGTTTTAAAAACATCAAAAAAAGGAGGGAACGGGGGATTTACTTGAGTGTTAACACCTAATCCATAAGTCATTACATACAAAGATATAGCTTGTTGCTTTTGATCAAGCACTTGACATTGATCTATAATTGTTAGATCAACTTTTTTTCAATGGGCAAACAATGGCATGTTTGGATTGGGTAAATATCCCACCGCACGTTTACTTGAGAATTTAATGAGCATTTGTTGTTCTCCTTAAAAGTCATGGATCCTTGGGTCATTTGCATTTTCAACACATTTCGTGCATGCATATCCTTATTTAAGACATGTTAGGATCAATTAGAAATCTCTTTCTTATAAAATTCCAAGATATTAGGAGTTCTACTAGTGGACAACAAAACTTTGGTGTTCGTTTGTAGTGTGTGGATAAATTTTCTTTACTTAAATTTATTATTGTTTAAATTTTTTGCGTACATAAACTTTAAAATTTTCATTTTTTTACAATCTATTTGTCTTAATTTTGTTTTACGAGAAAAAAAGGGAGAGTGAAAACTCAAGTTTGGATTTTAAAACAAAACTGGACATCTACAACAAAAATGCACAAATGCAGAAAAAGATAATTCTAAAAATCCTCTGTACTTTTTAGGGATTGTAAAACTCTTTTAGTTTTTATGTATTGGGCTTTGCAATCATCAGAAAAAAGGGGGCAGTGGGGGATTTGACTGAATATTGACTCTTAATCCACAAGTCATTTCTTAAAAAAGTATACCTCGTTACTCATTATCAATTAGTTTACAATGATGTATGAATGTTAGATCAACTTTTTGTAAATGGGCAAAAAATGGTTTCTTTGGATCAGGTAAATATCCCACTGCATGTTCACTTGAGAATTTGAAGAGCATTTGTTGTTCTCCTTAAAAATCTTGTATCTTTGGGTCGTTTGCATCTTCAACATGTTTCTTTCATGCACATCTATATTAAAAACATATTAGGATAAATTAGAAATCACTTTCTTATAAAATTCCAAGCTATTAGAGGTTGTACTAGTGGAATTTCCCAAACATGGATAACTAAACTTATGTGTTCGTTTGTGGTGTGTGGATAAATTTTATTTACTTATATTTATTAATTTTTAAAATTTTCATTCATAAACTCTAAAATTTTCATTTTGTTGCGATCTAATTGTCTTATTCTTTTTTTGTAGACGTGAGAAAAAAGGGAGAGTGAAAACTCAAGTTTGGATTTTAAAACAATACTTGACATCTAAAATGGAAATGCACACATGCTGAGAGAAATAATTCCAAAATGTTTATGTTATTTTTAGGGATTGTAAAACTCTTTTTTTTTTTTGTATATTAGGTTTTGCCAACATCGAAAAAATGAGGGAGCGGGGATTTAACTGAGTGTTGACACCTAATCCATAAGTCGTTTCTTAAAAAAATATAGCTAGTTCCTTTCGATAAATCACTTTACAATGATCTATGATTGTTAGATCAACTTTCTTTAAATGGGCAAAAAATGGCTTATTTGGATCGTGTAAATATTGTACCGCACGTTCACTTGAAAATTTAATGAGCATTTTTTTTCTCCTTAAAAGTCATGGATCCTTGGGTCATTTGCATTTTCAACACATTTCATACATGCATATCCTTATTTAAACCATGTTAGGATCAATTAGAAATATCTTTCTTATAAAATTCAAAGCTATTAGGTGTTGTACTAGTGGAATTTCCCAAACATGGATCACAAAACTTTTGTATTCGTTTGTGGTGTGTGGATAAATTTTCTTTACAAATATTTATTATTTTTTTAATTTATTTTCACGCATAAACTCTAAAATTTTCGTTTTTGTAGCAATCTATTTGTCTTATCTTTTTTTGTTTACAAGAGAAAAAAAGGGAGAGTGAAAACTCAAGTTTTGATTTTAAAACAAAATTTGACATCTAAAAAGGAAATGAACAAAAGCAGAGAGAGATAATTCCAAAAAGTATCTGTAATTTTTAAAGGTTGTAAAACTATTTTGTTTTTTGTACATTAGGTTTTACAAACATAGGAAAAAGGAGGGAGCGGGGGATTTACATGAGTGTTGACCCCTAATCCATCAGTCATTTCTTACAAAAAATATAGCTCATCGCTTTTGATCAATAACTTTACAATGATCTATAATTATTAGATCAACTTTTTTTAAATGATAAAAAAATGGCTTGTTTGGACCAGGTAAATATCCCACTGCACGTTCACTTGAGAATTTAATGAGCAATTGTTGTTATCCTTTAAAGTCATGGATCTTTAGGTCATTTTCATTTTCAACATATTTCCTGCATACATATCCATATTTAAAACATAGTAGGATCTATAACAAATTTGTTTCTTATGAAATTCCAAGCTATTAGGGGTTGTACTAGTGGAATTTCCCTAACTTGGACAACAAAACTTTGGTGTTCGTTTGTGGTGTGTGAATAAATTTTCTTTACTTACATTTATTATTGTTTAAATTATTTGCATACATAAACTTTAAAATCTTCATTTTGTTACAATCTATTTGCCTTAATATATTTTTTTACGAGAAAAAAAAAGAGAGTGAAAACTAAGGTTTGGATTTTAAAACAAAAATGGACATCTAAAATGGAAAATCAAAAATGCAGAGAGAAAAAAATTCCAAAAATCCTCTGTATTTTTTATGGATTGTAAAACATTTTTAGTTTTTATGTATTAGGTTTTGCAATCATCAAAAAAAGGGGGGAGCGGGGGAAATAACTGATTGTTGACTCCTACTCCATAAGTCATTTCTTGCAAAAATATACCTCATTTCTCATGATCAATCACTTTACAATGATCTACGATTGTTAGATCAACTTTTAGTAAATGGGAAAAAATGGCTTGTTTATATCGGTTAAATATCCCACTACATGTTCACTTGAGAATTTGATGAGAATTTGTTGTTCTCCTTAAAACTCTAGTATCCTTGGGTCATTTGCATCTTCAACATGTTTCGTGCAAGCATATCCATATTTAAAACATTTTATGAACAATTAGAAATCTATTTCTTATAAAATTCCAAGTTATTAGAGGTTGTACTAGTGGGATTTCCCAAATATGGATAACAAAACTTTGGTGTTCATTTTTGGTGTGTGGATAAATTTTCATTACTTATATTTATAATTATTTTAAATTTTTTGCATACATAAAATCCAAAATATTAATTTTGTTATGATCTATTTGCCTTAATTTTTTTTTTTGTTTACGATTGAAAAAAGGGAGTGAAAACTCAAGTTTGGATTTTAAAACAAAACTTGACATCTAAAGTGGAAATGGACAAATGCAGAGAGAGATAAATAAAAAAAGTCTCTATAACTTATAGGGATTATAAAACTCTTTTGGTTTTTATATAATAGCTCTTGCAGACATTGGAAAAAGGGGGGAGCGGGGGACTTAACTGAGTGTTGACTCCTAATTGACAAGTAATTTCTTACAAAAATATAGCTCATTACTCAAGATCAATCACTTTACAATGATCTATGATTCTTAGATCAAATTTTTTTAAATGGGTAAAAAATGGCTTGTTTGGATTGGGTAAATATCCCACCGCTCGTTCACTTGAGAATTTTATGATCATTTGTTGTTCTCCTTAAAAGTCTTGGGTCCTTGGGTCATTTGCATCTTCAACATATTTCGTGCATGCACATCCATATTAAAAACATGTTAGGATCAATTAGAAATTTCTTTCTTATAAAATTCCAAGCTATTAGGGGTTGTACTAGTGGAATGTTCAAAACATGGATAACAAAACTTTGATGTTCGTTTGTGGTGTGTGGATAAATTTTCTTTAAATAAATTTTTTATGGTTTCAAATTTTTTGCATACATAAACTCTAAAATTTTCATTTTGCTGCGATCTAATTGCCTTATGCTTTTTTGTTAACGAGATAGAAAGGGAGAGTGAAAACTCTTATTTGGATTTTAAAACAAAACTTGAAATAAAAAATGGAAATGCACAAATGCATAGAGAGATAATTCCAAACAGTCTCTGTAATTTTTAGGGATTGTAAAACTATTTTAGTTTTAATATATGAGGTTTTGCAAACATCATAAAAAGGGGGGAGTAGGGATTTAACTGTGTGTTGACTCCTAATCCATAAGTCATATCTTAAAAAAATATAGCTCGTTATTCATGATCAATCACTTTACAATGATCTATGATTGTTCGATCAACTTTTTGAAATGGGCATAAAATTGCTTATTTGCATCGGGTAAATCCTACCACACCTTCACTTTAAAATTTAATGAGCATTTTCAGTTCTCCTTAAAAATCTAGGATCTTTGGGTTATTTGGATCTTCAACATGCTTCGAGCATGCATATCCATATTTAAAAAATGTTAGGATCAATTAGAAATCTACTTCTAATAAAATTCCAAGCAATTAGGGGTTGTACAAGTGGAATTTCCCAAACATGGATATCAAAACATTGGTGTTCGTTTGTGGTGTGTGGATAAATTTTCCATTCTTAATTTAATTATTGTTTTAATTTTATTGCATATTTAAGCTCTAAAATTTTTATTTTGTTGCGATCTATTTATTTTTTTGTTTTTGTTTTGTTTACAAGAGAAAAAAGGTAAAGTGAACTCTAGTTTGGATTTAAAAACAAAACTTGACATCTAAAATGGAAATGAACAAATGCAGAGAGAGATAATTCCAAAAATTCTATATAATTTTTAGGGAGTCTAAAACTCTTTTAGTTTTTATATATTAGGTTTTGCAAACATCGAAAAAAGGGGGGAGTGGGGGATTTAACTAGGTGTTGACACCAAATCCATAAGTAATTTCATAAAAAAAAAAAAATAGCGCGTTACTCTTGATCAATCACATTACAATGATCAATGACTGTTATATCAAATTTTTGTAAATGGGCAAAAAATGGATTGTTTGGGTCGGGTATATATCCTACCGCATGTCCTCTTGATAATTTTATGAGCATTTTTTGTTCTCCTTAAAAGTCTTGGATCCTTGGGTCATTTGCATCTTCAACATATTTCGTGCATGCATATCCATATTTAATACATGTTAGGATCAATTAGAAATCTCTTTGGTATAAAATTCCAAGCTATTAGGGGTTGTACTAGTGAAATTTCCAAAATATGGACAACAAAACTTTGGTGTTCGTTTTTAGTGTGAGAATAAATTTTCGTTATCTATATTTATTATTTTTAAAAAAATTTGTATACATAAACTCTAAAATTTTCATTTTGTTACGATCTATTTGCCTTTTTTTTTTACAAAAAAAAAGGGAGAGTGAAAATAATAGTTTGGATTTTAAAACAAAACTTGACATATAAAATGGAAATGCACAAATGCAGAGTGAGATAATTCCAAAAAATCTTTGTAATTTTTTGGGAATGTAAAAAACTTTTAGTTTTTATATATTAGGTTTTGCAAGCATCGAAAAAAGGGGGGAGTGGACGATTTAACTGAATGTTGGCTCCTAATCTCCAAGTCATTTCTTACAAAAATATAGCTTGTTACTCATGTTCATTCACTTTTCAATGATTTATGATTGTTTGATCAACTTTTTGTAAATCATCAAAAAATGGCTTGTTTGGATCAGGTAAATATCCCACTGCACGTTCACTTGAGAATTTCATGAGCATCTGTTGTTCTCCTTAAAAGTCTTGGATCTTTGGGTGATTTGCATCTTCAACATGTTTCGTGTATGCATATCCATATTTAAAACATGGTAGGATCAATAAGAATTCTTTTTCTTATAAAATTCCAAGCTATTAGGGGTTGTACAAGTGGAATTTCCCAAACAAGGATAACAGAACTTTGGTGTTCGTTTGTGGTGTGTGGATAAATTTTCTTTAATTTAATTTTTTTGAAATTTTTTTGCATACAAATCTCTAAAATTTTCATTTTGTTGCAATCTTTTTGCCTTATCTTTTTTTTTTTTATACGAGAGTAAAAAGGGAGTGTGAAAACTCAAGTTTGCATTTTAAAACAAAACTTGATGTTTAATTTATGGAAAAGTGAAATACTTCATTGACATCAATAACTTGTTGTAATCAGAGTACATGAACCTCTATTTATAATAGAGGAAGGTAGTAGATTCCAATTACAATAAAACTACCCTTGTCCCAATTACTCCCAAACTCTAACACTTAAAAGATAATTCCAAATATAATAAAATAACTCAATATTGCTAGAAGACAAATGTAACTCAAACTAAAACTCCTCTTGGTCGTGACCCTAAGATAAATATACTTTTGTGAGTCCTTCTTGATCTTCCAACTAATGTGATAAGGATGCTAGCTCATGGTAATCATTGTGGGTCCTACTTATGGGCTTGGGCCCATCTTGTGGCCTTCCAAGGTTGTGTGGCCCATCTTATAATAATCTTACATATGTGGGCCTTAGTTGGTCGTTTGGGCTTGAGCTTATCTTCCAACACTTGACATCTAAAATGGAAATGCACAAATGCAGAGAGAGATAATTCCAAAAAGTCTCTGCAATTTTTAGGAATTGTAAAACTCTTTTAGTTTTTATATATTAGGCTTTGCAAACATTGGAAAAAGGGGGCAACGGGGGGATTTAACTGAGTGTTGAATCCTAATCCACAAGTCATTTCATATAACAATATAGCTCGTTAGTCATGATCAATCACTTTGCAATAATCTATGATTGTTAGATCAACGTTTTGTAAATGGGAAAAAAATGGCTTGTTTGGATTGGGTAAATATCCCACCACATGTTCACTTGAGAATTTAATGAGCATTTGTTGTTCTTCATAAAAGTCTTGGATTCTTGGGTCATATGCTTCTTCAACATGTTTTGTCCAAGCACATCCACATTTAAAACATGTTGGGATCAATTAGAAATTTCTTTCTTATAAAATTCCAAGCTATTAGGGGTTGTACTAGTGGAATTTCCCAAACTTGGATAAGAAAACTTTGGTATTTAATACTGGTGTTTCGATAAATTTTTTTTACTTATATATTATTTTTAAAATATTTTTGCATACATAAACTCTAAATTTTTCATTTTGTGTGATGTATTTGCCTTATCTATTTTTGTTTACGAGAGAAAAAGGGAGAGTAAAAACTCAAGATTTTATTTAAAAACAAAGCTTGACATTTAAAATGGAAATACAAAAATGCAGATAGAGACAATTCCAAAAAGTCACTGTATTTTTTTGGGATTGTAAAACTCTTTTATTTTTTAAATATTAAGTTTTGGAAACATAGGAAAAAGGGGGGGAGCGGGGGATTTAACTAAGTGTTGACTCCTACCACAAGTCAATATTTACAAAAATATTGCTTGTTACACATGATCAATCACTTTACAATGATCTATGATTGTTGGATCAACTTTTTGTAAATGGGAAAAATATAGCTAGTTTGGATTGGGAAAATATCCCACTGCATGTTCACATGAGAATTTTATGAGCATTTGTTGTTCTCCTAAAAATTCTTGAATCCTTGGGTCATTTGCATCTTCAACATGTTTCATGCATGCCTATCCATTTTTAAAACATGTTAGGATCAATAAAAAATCTCTTACTTACAAAATTCCAAGCTATTAGGGGTTGTACTAGTGGAATTTCCCAAACAAAGATAGCAAAACATTGGTGTTCGTTTGTGGTCTGTGGATAAAATTTCGTTAGTTAAATTTTTATTTTTTAAATTTTTTTGCATACTTAACCTCTAAAATTTTCATTTTGTTGCGATCTATTTACGTTATGTATTTTTTTGTTTACAAGAGGATAAAGGGAGACTGAAAAGTCTTGTTTGAATTTTAAAACAAAAATTTGCATCTAAAATGGAAATTTTAAAATACAAAGAGAGAGGATTCCAAAAAGTCTGTGTAATTTTAAGGGTTTGTAAAACCTAATTAGTTTTTATGTATTAGGTTTTGCAAACAACGAAAAAAGAGGGGAGCGGGGGTTTTAACTTAGTGTTGACACCTAATCCATTAGTCATTTCATACAAAAATCTAGTTAATTACTCTTAATAAATTACTTTACAATGATCTATGATTGTTAGATCAACTTTTCGTAAATGGGCCAAAAATGGCTTCTTTGGATTGGGTAAATATCCCACCGCACGTTCACTTGAGAATTTAATGAGCATTTGTTGTTCTCCTTAAATGTTTTGGATCCTTGAGTCATTTTCATTTTCAACAAGTTTCATGCATGCATATCCATATATAAAACATGTTAGGATCAATTAGAAATCTATTTCTTATAAAATTCCAAGCTATTAGGGGTTGTACTAGTGGGATTTACCAAACATGGACAACAAAAATTTTGTGGTCGTTTGTGATGTGTGGATCAATTTTCTTTACTTACATTTGTTATTGTTTAAATTTTTTGCATACATGAACTCTAAAATTTTCATTTTGTTATGACTTATTTGCCTCATTTCTTTTTGTTTACTAGAGAAAAAGGGAGGGTGAAAACTAAAGTTTGGATTTTAAAAGAAAACTTGACATCTAAACTGGAAATGTACAAATGCAGAGAGAGATAATTCCAAAAAGTCTCTCTAATTTTTAGGGATTGTAAAACTCTTTTAGTTTTTATATATTAGGTTTATCAAACATCAGAAAAAGGGGGCAGTGGGTGATTTAACTGAGTGTTGACTTCTAATCCACAAGTCATTTCTTACAAAAAAAAATAGCTCGTTAGTCATGATCAATCACTTTACAAAGATCTATGATTATTAGATCAAATTTTTGTAAATGAACAAATAATCGCTTGTTTGGATCAGGTGAATAACCCACCGCACGTTCATCTGAGAATTTGTTGAGCATTTATTGTTCTCCTGAAAAGTCTTGGATCCTTTGGTCATTTGGATCTTCAACATGTTTCGTGCATGTACATCCATATTTAAAACATGTTAGGATCACTTTGAAATCTCTTTTTTATAAAATTACAAGCTATTAGGGGTTGTACAAGTGGAATTTCCCAAACATGGATAAGAAAACTTTGGTGTTCTATTGTGGTGTGTGGATAAATTTTCTTTACTTACATTTATTATTGTTTTAATTTTTTTGCATACACAAACTTTAAAATTTTCATTTTGTTGGGATCTATTTGCCTTATCTATTTTTGTTTACGAGAGAAAAAAGGGAGAGTGAAAACTCTAGTTTGGATTTAAAAACAAAGCTTGACATCTAAAATGGAAATGAAAAAAAAACAGAGAGAGATAATTCCAAAAAGTCTCTGCAAGTTTTAGCGAATGTTAAACTCTTTTAGTTTATATATATAAGGTTTAGCAAACATTGGAAAAAAGGGGAAGCGAGGATTTAACTGAGGGTTGACTCCTAATCCACAAGTGATTCTTTACAAAAATATACCTCGTTACTCATAATCAATCACTTTACAATGATCTGTGATTGTTAGATCAAGTTTTTCTAAATAGGCAAAAAGTTTCTTCTTTGGATCGGGTAAATATCCCACGCACATTCACTTGGGAATTTTATGAGCATTTGTTGTTCTAATTAAAATTCTTGGATCCTTGGGTCATTTGCAATTTCAACATGTTTCGTGCATGAATATCCATATTTAAAACATGTTAGGATCAAATAGAAATCTCTTTCTTATAAAAATTCCAAGCTATTAGGGGTTGTACGAGAGGAATTTCCCAAACATGGATAACCAAACTTTGGTGTTCATTTGTGGTGTGAGGATAAATTTTCTTTACAGAAATTTATTATAGTTTTATTTTTTTTGCATACATCAACTCTAAAATTTTCATTTTTTTGCTTCCCCCTTATCGTTTTTTTCTTAACTAGAGAAAAAAGGGAGAGTGAAAACTCTAGTTTGGATTTTAAAACAATGACATCTAAAATGGACATACACAAATGCAGAGAGAGATAATTCCAAAAAGTCTCTGTAATTTTTATAGATTGTACAACTCTTTTAGTTTTTATATATAAAACATCGAAAAAGGGGGGAGCGGGGAATTTAACTGAGTGTTGACTCCTAAGCCATAAGTGATTTCTCACAAAAATATAGCTCATGGCTCATGATTAATCACTTTACAATGATCCTGGATTGGAAGATCAACTTTTTGTAATAGGGCAAAAAATGGTGTGTTTGTATCAGGTAAATATCCCACCGCACGTTCACTTGTGAATTTAACTACATTTTTTGTTTTCCTTAAAATTATGGATCCTTAGGTCATTTACATCTTCAACATGTTTCGTGCATGTACATTCATATTAAAAATATGTTAGTATCAATTAGCAATCTCTTTCTTATAAAATTCCAAGCTATTAGGGGTTGTACTAGTGGAATTTCCAAAACATGGATAACAAATCTTTGGTATTCGTTTGTGTATTGTGGATAAATTTTCTTTAATTAAATTTATTAGGGTTTAAAATTTTTTACATACATAAACTCTAAAATTTCATTTTGTTTCGATCTATTTGCCTTATCTTTATTTGTTTACTAGAGGAAAAAGGTAGAATGAAAACTCTAGTTAGGAAATACCCAAATGCAGAGAGAGATAATTCCAAAAGTCTTTGTAATTTTTAGGGAATGTAAAACTCTTTTCATTTTTATATATATTAGGTTTAGCAAACAATCAGAAACAGGGGGGAGAGGGGATTTTACCTAGTGTTCACTCCTAATGCATAAGTCATTTCTTAAAAAAATATAGATCGTTACTCATGATCAATCACTTTAGAATGATCTATGGTTTTTATATTAATATTTTGAAAATGGGCAAAAAATGGCTTGTTTGTATCAGATAAATATCCCACCACACGTTCACTTGGGAATTTAATGAGCATTTGTTGTTCTTCTTAAAAGTATTGGATCCTTGGGTCATTTGCACCTTCAACATGTTTCGTGCATGCACATCTATGTTAAAAATATGTTAGGATCAATTAGAAATCTATTTCTAATAAAATTCCAAGCTATTATGGGTTATACTACTAGAATATCCCAAACATGGATAACTACATTTTAGTGTTCGTTTGTGGTGTATGGATAAATTTTTTTAATTTTTTGCATGCATAATCTCTAAAATTTTCATTTTGTTGCGATCTATTTGTCTTATCATTTTTTTATGAGAGAAAAAAAGGTAAAGTGAAAACATTAGTTTGGATTTTAAAACAAAATTTACATCTAAAATGGAAATGCACAAATGCAAAGAGAGATAATTCCAAAAAGACTCTTTAATTTTTAGGGATTGTTAAACTCTTTTAATTTTTATATATTAGGTTTATCAAACATCGAAAAATGGGGGGTGCGTGGAATTTAACTATGAGTTGACTCCTAATCCACAAGTCATTTCTTAAAAAAATATAGCTCATTACTAATGACAAATCACTTTCCAATGATCTATGATTGTTAGATCAACTTTTTGTAAATGGGCAAAAAATGGCTTGTTTGGATCGGTTAAATATCCCACTGTACGTTCACTAGAGAATTTAATGAGCCTTTGTTGTTCTCTTTAAAAGTCTTGGATCCTTGGGTCATTTGTATCTTCAACATGTTTCGAGCATGCATATCCATATTTAAAACATGTTATGATCAATTAGAAATCTCTTTCTTGTAAAATTCCAAGCTATTAGGGGTTGTAGTAGTGGAATTTCCCAAACATGGATTACAAAACATTAGTGTTCGTTTGTGGTGTGTGCATAAATTTTCTATACATACATTTATTATTGTTTTAAATTTATTTCATACATAAAATCTAAAATTTTCATTTTGTTGCAATCTATTTGCCATATCTTTTTCTGTTTACGATAGAAAAAAGGGGGACTGAAAACTCAAGTTTGGATTTTAGAATAAAACTTGACATCTAAAATGGAAATGCACAAATTTAGAGAGAGATAATTCCAAAAAGTCTCTATAATTTTTAGGGATCGTAAAACTCTTTTAGTTTATTTATATTAGGTTTTGCAAACATTGGAAAAAGAGTGGAGCGGGGCATTTAATTGAGTTTTGACTCCTAATCCACAAGTCATTTCTTAAAAAAATATAGCTCGTTACTCATGATCAATCACTTTACAATGATCTATGAGTTTTAGACCAACTTTTTGTAAATGAGCAAAAAATGGCTTGTAAGGATCGGGTAAATATCCCACCGCACATTCACTTGAGAATTTAATGAGCATTTGTTGTTCTCCTTAAAAGTCTTGGATCATTTGGTCATTTTCATCTTCAACATGTTTCGTGCATGCATATCCGTATTTACAACATGTTAGTATCAATTAGAAATCTCTTTCTTATAAAATTCCAAGCTATTAGGGTTGTACTAGTGGAATTTCCCAAACATGGATAACAAAACTTTAGTGTTCATTTGTGGTTTGTGGATAAATTTTCTTTACTTACATTTATTATTTTTTGCATACATGAAATCTAAAGTTTTCATTTTGTTGCGATCTATTTGCCTTATCTTTTTCTGTTTACGAGAGAAAAAAAGTAGAGTGAAAAGTAAAATTTAGATTTTAGAATAAAACTTGACATCTAAATGGAAAGGCAAAAATGCAGAAGAGATAATTCCGAAAAGGCTCTGTAATTTTTAGGGACTGTAAAAATCTTTTAGTTTATTTATATTAGGTTTTGCAAACATAAAAAAAAGGGGGGAGCGGGTGATTTAACTTAGTATTGACTCCTTACTCACAAGTCATTTATTAAAAAATAATGGCTCGTTACTCATGAATAATCACTTTACAATGATCTATGATTGTTAGAAAAACTTTTTGTAAATCGGCAAAAAATGGCTTGTTTGGATCTGTAAATATCTCACCGCACGTTCACTTGAAAATTTACAGAGCATTTGTTGTTCTCATTAAAAGTCTTGGATCCTTTTGTCATTTGCATCTTCAACGTTTTTCGTGCATCCATATCCTTATTTAAAATACGTTAGTATCAATTAAAAATCTCTTTCTAATAAAACTCCAAGCTATTAGGGGTCGTACTAGTGGAATTTCCAAAACAAGGATAACAAAACTTCGGTGTTCATTTGTGGTGTGTGGATAAATTTTTTTTCATGCATTAATTGTTGTTTTAAAGTTTTTTCATACATAAACTCTAAAATTTCATTTTGTTGCGATCTATTTGCCTTATCTTTTTCAGTTTGTAAGAGAAAAATGGTAGAGTGAAAACTCAAGTTTGGATTTTAGAATAAAACTTGACATCTAAAATGGAAATGCACGAATGTGGAGGGAGATAATTCCAAAAAGTCTCTGTAATTTTTAGTGAGTGTAAAAATCTTTTAGTTTTTATATATTAGGTTTTGCAAACATCGAAGAAAGGGGGGAGAGCGAGATTTAACTGAGTGTTAACTCCTAATCCACAAGTCATTTCTTAAAAAATACAGCTCGTTACTCATGATCAATCACTTTAAAATTATCTATGATTTTTAGATCCATGTTTTGTAAATCAGCAAAAAAATGGCTTGTTTGGATCGAGTAAATATCCCATCGCAAGTTCACCTGAGAATTTAATGAGCATTTTTTGTTCTCCTTAAAAGTCTTGGATCCTTTGGTCATTTGCATCTTCAACATGTTTAGTGCATGCATATCTGTATTTAATATATGTTAGTATCAATTAGAAATCTCTTTCTTATAAATTTCCAAGCTATTAGGGGTTGTATAAATGGAATTTCGCGAACATGGATGACAAAACTTGGTTGTTTGTTGGTGGTGTGTGGATACATTTTCTTTACTTACATTTATTAGTATTTTACTTTCTTTACATACATAAACTCTAAAATTTTCCTTTTGTTGCAATCTATTTGCCTTATCATTTTTTTTGTTTACGAGAGAGAAAAAGGGAGAGTGAAAAGTCAATTTTGGATTTTAAAACAAAACTTGAAATCTAAATTGGAAATGCACAAATGTTGAGAGAGATAATTCCATAGTATATGTAATTTTTAGGGTGTTGGAAGATAAGCTCAAACCCACACGACCAAAGAAGGCCCACATATTTAAGATTATTATAAGATGGGCCACACAACCAAGGAAGGCCCACAAGATGGGCCCAAACCCATAAGAAGTAGGATCCCCAATGATTACCATGAGTTGACATCCTTATTACATTATTTGGAAGATCAAGAAGGACTAACAAAAGTATCTTATCTTATGGTCACGTCAAAGAAGAGTTTTAGTTTGAGTTATGTTTTATCTATATTGAGTTATTTAATTATGTTAGGACTTATCTTTAAGTGTTAGAGTTTGGGTGAAGTTGGGACAAGGGTAGTTTTACTGGATTTGGACTCTACTATATTCTTCTATTATAAATAGAGGTTCATGTACTCTGATTACAACAAGTTATTGATGTCAATGAAGTATTTTCCTTTTTCATAAATTCAACATGGTATAAAAGCAGGTTTTGTGAGTTGACTTGGTCAACTCATGGAGGTAATGTGATCCTTTTCTCTAAACCCTAAACCCTAAGTCTAGGTTTGTAGTTATTTTTTCAGTCCCTATACCCGTAGTTTTATTTGCATTTTTTTGCCTCTATAACGATTTTTTCATATTGTAAATTATATATTTACGGTAATATATTTCAGTTTACTTTCCAAAGAAAAAGAATTTGTTCCAATCGAAATTATCTACAGAGAGATGTCAATATTTGAATGAGTGAAGGTCAGATTGCAAAAAGGTTCGAGAAGCAGCATCAATCTTCAGATTCCGACATATTTTTTGCTATCAAGAACTAGACTTTATATGGATAAATATATATCGAAAGAAATATATGTAAGTGTAGTCTTTTACCTATTCAACCAATTTTTTATCTGAGTTATTTACAAAGAGAAATATATATTTGAAACACGAAAGGTCAGATTGAAAAAGAGGTTCGAGCTGCAGCAGAAAGCCTCAACGTCCGAGGTATTTTATGCTATCAATAAAGAGACTTTATAAGGAGAATTATATGTCAAAAGAAAGATACGTAAGTCTATTTTCTTACCTATTCAACCAATTCTCTGTATGTTTTTTTATAAGGAGATATTGTTCTTGGAAGAGTTGATGGTCATTTTGAAAAAAAAGGAGAAACAGTACTTAGTTCCTCCAGATGACGGAGAAGGAAATTTATCAGATTAGTTATCTTGTGATAATTATATTTTATGAAGAGAAGTTATACTTGGATGAAAGGTATTTAATTCTACTTTCATAATGAGAAAATTTTATGTTAATCTGATCTCTATTTAAAGAAATATTCGCATTGGAATAATCAAAGGTCATTCTGGTATTCTGTTACATTGAAAATCCGAATTTAAGCCGATTGTTTTGTGTCACTTTTTGAGTTGATATATCAGGAAAATATCTCACTTCTCCCTGGTTTGAGGGCTAATTTGTACATCTCTGTTATTTGGGCCTATTACTACATATATGATATTTAGTTCAAGCTGGGATCACTACCATTACCTCCCGACTTGAGGGGGAGAAGTAGAATGTTATGGACTCCATAGCATCATGAGTTATCGAAAGGCATAGAAAATAAATTATGTCAATTTACTTTTAATGTAATTCCATTTGGTTTGGTTTGGTTTAGATGTAGTATGGCATGAACCAATTGGGTCTAATTTGTATTTCCGTCCTCAACCCTATTTATGGGGACGTCAAGGTGAAAGAAAGTAAGTATTGAGAAAATTAGAATTAAATAGGTCAGATTCTCCCTTCGATGTCTAGGTTGGATTCTCCCTCTGAGGTCCAGGTCGAGCTTCCTTCAAAGCTCAATCATTACATTCCGAATTCCACCATTCCACATACAAGAAACAAGAAACCTCTTCCAGCGTCAAGATTCAATATGGAGGGAAGAGAGGAAAGAAGGGTGACTCGATCCAGGGCTTGGGAAGAACCTAACATCTTCGTATCAGACAGGTCCACCCTTGGGGATTCCTCTTCCCCTAAGAATTTGCTGCAATTAGTTGAAGACAATCGTCAAAGGACAGATGTTCAGGCTCAATCCCTGGAAGAAGCGTGTCAGACCACATCTGACCTACGTGAGGCAATCAAATCCATGGACGTAGCCATCCAAGCCCGCCTCTGGCGACGAGATGACAGTGGTCTACGAGTGCCACTGCTGGCAACCTACTCTCCACCGGCTGACCACCATCATTACCAGCCACCACTACCGCCACCACCACCAATGCGCCATAACAATCCCCATCTGGGGCCTGCCGCACAGGGACCAAATACAGTTCCCAGGTATTTCAAACTCAATTTTCCTACATATGATGGGTCTAAGGACCCATTGATTTGGTTAACCAAGTGTGACCAATTATTTTATCATAAAAAAATACCTGCAGATGAGAAGGTTTATTTGGCCACATACCACATGCTCTATGAAGCGCTCCTATGGTACCACCAATTCCGAAAGGACCAATTGGTTCAGGATTGGGCAAACTTTAGACAATCATGCATGATGAGATTTGGTCCTCCAGCTAGTAGCAATCAATTAAGAGAATTAATCAATTATAAGCAGAATGGATCACTAGAGGTGTATCAAAAAACCTTTCAGGAACGTTTGCCCAGCGCTAATGAGTTTGTCAGTCACTCCCAGTATGTTCACATCTTTACTGCTGGTTTGACAGAAGCTCTACGGCTGGAAGTTGAATTACATGGTCCTATAGATTTGGACCACGCTATGAATTTAGCCAGGTCAATTGAGCATAAGCAATGAGTTCTAAAGGATTCACTGGTCAGAAAACCAGCTTGGCCAGGAAGGCACAATGCCACTATGCCAACACCATGTTCTGGTCGTCCAAGTTCTAGAGCCAGTGCAGCACCACTCCCAGATAGTTCTAACTCTATGCCACCAACTCCTTACATCAAAAAACTGAACAAAAAATAAATGGATCAGAGAAAGGCCAAGGGCCTTTGTTTTAACTGTGATGAACAGTATGTCCAGGGTCACATATGCAAAAGATTATTCAGTATATGTCTCTGGGAGGATTGTGAGGACATACTATTAGAGGAAGAGATTGTGGAGACAGACCAAGAGGGTCCAGAGATTTCACTTCATGCCATGACTGGCCTGTGCAGTTCTAACACCATGCAAGTTAAAGCCCAGTTACATCATCTACAATTACTTGCTTTAGTTGACTCTGGCAGCACGCATAATTTCATCAGTCAGCCAGCGGCCAAACAACTTGGGTTAGTCATCCAGCAGCAGACAGGCCTTTCTGTCTCAGTAACCAATGGGGCTAAAATTACCAGTGTGGGCATCTCTCCAGCCACACACTTTGATATTGAGGGACACACCTTTATTGCAGATTTCCCGGTGATCCCACTGTCAGGATTTGATTTGGTACTTGGAATTAAATGGCTCCAACTATGGGGGCCTATTTTATGGGATTTTCAGGCTCTAACCATGACCTTCACAGAGGACCACCGTCAGATCACATTGCATGACACCCAGGCACCAGTGCCCTGTGCACTTCAGACTGTTCAGGTCCATAGCACCGACAACTATAAGTTATCTCAATTACTTACAGACTTTGAGGATATATTTCATGAACCTACTGCTCTTCCGCCTATTAGGCACTGTGATCACTACATCCGTTCGAAAATGGGCATTGAACCTGTCATGGTAGGTCCTTATCGTTATCCCCACTTACAGAAGGATGAGATTGAAAGGCAGTGCCAAAATATGCTCGCCCAGGGAATTATTCAGCCGAGTCGGTCTCCTTTCTCCTCCTTGGTATTACTAGTCCGCAATCATGATAAGTCGTGAAGGTTTTGTGTGGATTACAGGCAACTCAATGCGCACACCATTAAAGACAAATTTCCCATACCAATGGTGGACGAGTTGCTAGATGAGTTACACAGTGCTACTATATTTACCAAGCTAGATTTGAAGTCTGGCTATCATCAAATCCACGTTCATCCATCAGATGTGGAGAAAACTGTGTTCCACATGCACCACGATCATTTCGAGTTCCTCGTGATGCCATTTGGTCTCTCAAATGCGCTATCCACATTCCAGGCCCTCATGAATGAGGTATTTTCCTCTCTTGAGGAAAAATGTTTTCGTATTTTTTATGATATTTTTGGTGTATAAGAAAAATTGGGAAGAGCATCTTCAGCACCTTCACCAGGTATTTACTCTTCTACGCTTACATCATTTGGTTTTAAATCAGGCCAAATATTCTGTTATTTCAGCAGTTGGGGTGAGGGTAGACCAGAGTAAGATTCAGGCCATCACAGATTGGCCTCCTCCCACCTCCATTACAACATTAAGGGGATTTTTTGGCCTAGCTAGGTATTACAAGAAATTTATCCGCGGCTATGACCAGATTGCAGCACCGCTAAACAACCTACACAAGGAAAATGCCTTAACTTGGTCCGAGACAGCGGCTCATTCCTTTTAGCAGTTGAAAGAGGCATTATCATCCACACCGGTTTTGCAGCTACCAGACTTTGATGAGTCATTTGTGGTGGAATGTGATGCTTTGGGGGGCGGTATTGGTGCAGTGTTACACCAACAAGGACACCCGATCGCTTATTTTAGCCGCCAACTTGGCCAACACCACCACAAGTTAGCAGCTTATGAGAGGGAACTGATCGGTTTATCTAAAGCAATACAGCATTGGCGGCCTTATCTTTAGGGGTGCCCATTTTTAATTTGCACCGATCATTGCAGCGTCAAGTATCTGCTTGAGCAGCGCCTCACTACCTCACCGCAGCAGCATTGGTTAAGTAAACTTATGGGGTTTGACTTTACCTTAGAGTATAAACTTGGGAGTTTGAATGTGGGGGCTGATGCTTTATTTTGCTGGGAAATTCCAGAGCCACAATTACATTGCATCAGTCAGCCCAGAGCTCTCTTGTTGGATTCTATTTGGGAGGAATCACAACAGTATCCGGAAGTTATTGCCTTATATCATGAGATTCAGTAGGGGAGATCCGAAAAACATTGGATAGTTCAGGATAGGTCTGGTCCTCTTCAAAAACTGGATTTTTCTACACCACACGTCACCACTTATTCACAACATTTTAGCCTCGTTCCATGACAGTACACTTGAGGGCCGACAAAAAACATATTTTCGGATCATTTAGGAATTTTTATTGGAGGGGTATGAACTGAAGTATAGCTAATTATGTGGTGGTTTGTCAGATTTGTCAACGGAATAAAGTTGAATCATTAAGTCCAGTAGGTTTGCTCCAACCACTTCAGCTACCATCACAAGTTTGGTCAGATATTTTCATGGACTTCATAGATGGCCTTCCCTCGTTATCTGACAAATCCATTATATTTGTAGTGGTTGGTCGTTTCTCAAAGTATGGCCATTTCCTCCCTCTAGCGCATCCTTACACTGTAGCTCATGTAGCTCAAATCTTTATGGATAATATTGTCCGGTTACATGGGATGCCTACCTCCATTACCAGTGACAGAGATGCCATCTTTACCAATACATTATGGAAATAACTTTTCAAGATGCAGGGCACAACGTTTGCATTCTCTTCCGCCTACCATCCTCAGACTAATGGTCAGACCGAGGTCATCAACTAGACAATTGAGATGTATCTTCATTGTTTCATGGGAGACTCACCTAAACGGTGGTTAAATGGCTCGCCTGGGCTGTATTCTGTTACAACACCTCCTACCACAGTGCCCTCGAAACTACCCCATTAAAGGTAGTATATGGCAGAGACCCGCCTCGATTCTTATCGTATGAACCAGGTGCCTCCAAGGTCGCCACTTTGGACCAAGCGTTAGGAGAAAGAGACACCATGCTCACTAAGGTGTGCAGTCATCTCTAGGAGGCCCAAAATACTATGAAATTTTATTATGACAAGAAGCACCGGGAAGTCTTCTTTTCTCCAGGAGATTATGTATGGTTGCATCTGCAACATTACAGGCAGCTGTCACTGACAGCTTCCAAACGCCACAAGCTCTCTCCGAAGTATTATGGTCCCTTTTAGGTGATGGACCGCATTGGCACAGTTGACTACCACTTGTAACTTCTGCCAGAGGCCAGGATTCACAATGTGTTTCATGTCTTCCAAATGAAGGCCTTCCAAGGCGACTCTCCCTTGCTGCACACCCCTATGCGCCTACTACATGAGGGACATGTCCTTTCTACTCCAGCCCAGGTGTTACAGGCTCGTCGCATTTAGGGTGATTGGGAGATACTGGTGCATTGGGCTGATGCTGATCCCAGTGATACGACATGGGAGCCATTAGCCGCTTTTCGAGCCCTCTACCCCTATTTTGAGCTTGAGGACAAGCTCTCTCTCCAGGAGGGGGGTGATGTTATGGACTCCATAGCATCACGAGTTATCCACAAGCATAGGAATTAAATTATGTCAATTTACTTTTAATATAATTCCATTTGGTTTGGTTTGGTTTAGATGTAATATGGCATGAACCAATTGACCCATGGGTCTAATTTGTATTTACGTCCTCAACCCTATTTATGGGGACGTCAAGGTGAAGGAAAGTAAGTATTGAGAAAATTAGAATTAAACAGGTCAGATTCTCCCTCAGAGGTCTAGGTCGGATTCTCCCTCTGAGGTCTAGGTCGAGCTTCCTTCAAAGCTCAATCATTCCATTCTGAATTCCACCATTCCATGTTCAAGAAACATGAACCCTCTTCCAGCGTCAAGATTCATTATGGAGGGAAGAGAGGAAAGAAGGGTGACTCGATCCATGGCTCGGAAAGAACCTAACATAGAAGAAGTACAAGAAAGAGGTATTTTATTTCATATGTTGTGAATATGTTTATGTGACCAAAATATTAAAGAAAGGGGGAGCACAAAAGACAAAAGCTTGTGCATCTAAGAAGAAATTTTTATATCCGATTATTTCATGGGTTCTTTTACAAAGTTTATTATTTGGTTCGTGTTATATGTGTTGGAAAATGGTCGTGTTATATACAACCGCTGCTATTATGTCTCTTTGGGGACATTATTATTGAAGAAGAGGTGGCTTCATATCATCATTTATTTTACCCCGTCATAAAATATCATGGTTGGGAAACCATGATGGAGGATACCCTATCAAAAAATATCACAGTTGGGAAACCACGATGGGCCCTATAAAAAAAAATCACAGTTGGGAAACCATGACAGAGGATACCCTGTCAAAAAATATCACGGTTGGGAAACCATGATGGAGGAATTTATTATTACATCTATGTTATCCCCCCCTGTAATGGCTTTTATGACTCCTACCACTTTAGAGTCATTGTCTTGTAGAGGGACACGGTGGTGGACACTTCAGAGCAATGTCGATAGACACACTACCGATAGAAGACGGAGTGTGCCCTACATCCAGCATTAGGATTGGAGTATGAAGCAATGGCTTACCAGCTAGGAGTGATTTTACTTTCACTTTTATTATGCCAGCAGGGCCTCATGGAAGGACGCAACAGCGTGAGGGGGAATGTTGGAAGATGAAGGCATGTTGGATGATGTGCCATTTTATACAAAAATATTCTATACATCATTTGCAGCAAGCTGGGAGTTCATGTTGTTCTCTCACCCCCAGCTTGAGGGGGAGTGTTGGAAGATAAACTCAAGCTCATACGACATAGGAAGGCCCACATATCTAAGATTATTATAAGATGGGCCACATGACCAAGGAAAGCCCATAAGATGGGCCCAAGCCCATAAGAAGTAGGACCCACAATGATTACCTTGAGCTGGCATCCTTATCACATCAATTGAAAGATCAAGAAGTCTCACAAAAGTACCTTATCTTATGGTCACGTCAAAGAAGAGTTTTAGTTTGAGTTATGTTTGTCATTTATCTATATTGAGTTATTTAATTATGTTAGGACTTATCTTTGAGTGTTAGAGTTTGGGTGTAATTGGGACAAGGGAAGTTTTATTGTAATTGGACTCTACTACCTTCCTCTATTATAAATAGAGGTTCATGTACTCTGATTACAAGTTATTGATGTCAATGAAGTATTTTCCTTTTCCATAAATTCAACATAGGGATTGTAAAACTCTATTAGTTTTTACAATTTTCAGAAAAACGGGGCATCGGGGATTTAACTGAGTGTTAACTCCTAATCCACAAGTTATTTCTTACAAAATTATAGCTCGTTACTCATGATCAATCACTTTATCGTGATGTATGATTGTTAGACCAACTTTTAGTAAATAGGCAAAAAATGGCTAGTTTGGATCTAGTAAATATCTGACCGCACTTTCACTTGATACTTTAATGACAATTTGTTGTTCTCCTTAAAAGTCTTGGATCCTTTGATCATTTGCATCTTCAACATGTTTCGTGCATGCATATCCAAATTTAAAAAATGTTAGGATCAATTAGAAATCTCGTTCTTATAAAATTTTAAGCTATTTAGGGGTTGTACTAGAGGAATTTCCCAAACATGGATAACAAAACTTAGGTGTTCGTTTGTGGTGTGTGGATAGATTTTTTTTACTTGCGTTTATTTTTGTTTTAATTTTTTTAATACATAAACACTAAAATTTTCATTTTTTGCGATCTATTTGCATTTTCATTTTTTGTTTACGAGAGTAAAAAGGGAGTGGTAAAACTCAAGTTTGGATTTTAAAACAAAACTTGACATCTAAAATGGAAAGGCACAAATGTAGAGAGAGATATTTCCAAATATTCTCTGTAATTTATTTAGATTGTAAAACTCTTTTACTTTTTATATATTAGGTTTTCCAAAAATCGGAAAAAGGGGCGACCGGGGATTTAACTAAGAGTTGACTCCTAATCCAGAAGTCAGTTCTTACAAAAATATAGCTCGTTACTCATCATCAATCACTTTACAATGATCTATGATTGTTAGATATAATTTTTGTAAATGGGCAAAAAATGACATGTTTGGATCAGGAAAATATCCTACTGCACATTCACATGAGAATTTAATGAGCATTTGTTGTTCTCCCTAAAAGTCTTGGACCCTATGGTCATTTGCATCTTTGACATGTTTCGTGCATGCATATCCATATTTAAAACATGTTAGGATCAATTACAAATCTCTTTCTTATAACATTCAAAGCTATTAGGGGTTGTACTAGTGGAATTTCCCAAACATGGATAACATAAATTTTGTGTTCGTTTGTGGGGTGTGGATAAATTTTCTTAACTTACTTTTATTATTGTTTTAAATATTTTTACAACAAAAACTCTAAAATTTTCATTTTGTTGTATTCTATTTGCCTTATCTTTTTTTTTACGAGAGAAAAAAGGGAGTGGGAAAACTCAAGTTTGGATTTTAAAAAAAAACTTGACATCTAAAATGGAAATGCCCAAATACAGAGAGAGATAATTCCATATAGTCTCTGTAATGTTTTTTGATTGTAAAACTCTTTTAGTTTATACATATTAGGTTTTACAAACATCGAAAAAAGGGTGGATGGGGGGATTTAACTAAGTCTTGACTCCTAATCCACAAGTCATTTCTTACAAAAAAATAACTCGTTACTAATCAATCACTTTACAATGATCCATGATTGTTAGATCAACTTTTTGTAAATCGGCAAAAAATGGCTTGTTTGGATCTGGTAAATATCCCACTACACGTTCACTTTAGAATTTAATGAGCATTTGTTTTTCTCCTCAATAGTCTTGGATCCTTTGGTCATTTGCATCTTCAACATGTTTCGTGCATGCATATCCATATTTAAAACATATTAGTATCAATTATAAATCTCTTTGTTATAAAATTCCAAGCTATTAGGGCAGGTACTAGTGGAATATTCCAAACAAGGATAACGAAACATTGGTGTTCGTTTGTGGTGTGTGGAAAATTTTTCTTTAGTTACATTTTTTATTGTTTTAAATTTTTTGTATACATAAACTCTTTAATTTTCATTTTGTTGTGATCTATTTTCCTTACCCTTTTTTCTTTACAAGAGAAAAAAGGGATAGTGAAAACACAAATTTGGATTTTAAATCAAAACTTGACATCTAAAATGGAATTGGTCAGATTTAGAGAGAGATAATTCCAAAAAGTCTCCTTAAATATTAGGGATTGTTAAACTCTTTTATTTTTATATATTAGGTTTTGCAAACATAAGAAAAATGGGGGAGCGGGGGATTTAACTGAGTGATGACTCCTAATCCACAAGTCATTTCTTAGAAAAAATATAGCTCGTTACACATGATTAATCACTTTACAATGATCTATGATTGTGAGATCAACTTTTCTTTAAATGGGAAAAAATGGCTTGTTTGGATCGGGTAAATATCCCACCGCACGTTCACTTGAGAATTTAATCGGCATTTGTTGTTCTCCTTAAAAGTCTTGGATCCTTGGGTGATTTGCATTTTCAACATGTTTCGTGCATGTTATCCATATTTAAAATATGTTAGGACCAATTAGAAATGGTTCTTATAAAATTCCAAGCTATTAGGGGTTGTACTAGTGGAATTGCGTAAACATGGATAACAAAACTTTGGTGTTCGTTTGTGGTGTGTGGATAAATTTTCTTTACTTAAATTTATTATTGTTTTAAATTTTTTGAATACATAAACTCAAAATTTTTCATTTTGTTGCGATCTATTTGCCTACTCTTTATTTGTTTACGAGAGAAAAAAGGGAGAGTAAAAAACTCAAGTTTGGATTTAAAAAAAAAAAATTGACATAAAAAAATGGAAATGCACATATGCAGAGAGACATAATTCCAAAAAGTCTTTGTAATTTTTAGGTATTGTAAAACACTTTTAATTTATATATATATTAGGTTTTACAAACATCGAAAAAATGGGGGAGTGGGCGATTTATCTAAGTGTTGACCCCTAATCCGCAAGACATTTCTTACAAAAATATAGCTCGTTACTCATGATCAATCACTTTAAAATGATCTATGATTTTTTTATCAAATTTTAGTAAATGCGCAAACAATGGCTTGTTGGGATCAGGTAAATATCCCATCTCACATTCACTTGAGAATTTAATGAGCTTTTTTTTCTTCTGAAAAGGTTTGGACCCTTAGGTGACTTGCATCTTCAACATGTCTTGTGCATGCATATTAACATTTAAAAAATGTTAAGATCCATTAGAAATTTCTTTCCTTCTTGTAAAATCCTGGCTATTAGGGGTTGTACTATTGAAATTTCCCAAACATGGATAACAAAACTTTGGTGTTCGTTTGTGGTGTATGGATAAAAAAATTTTTACTTACATTTATTATTGTTTTAAATTTTTTGCATACATAAACTCAATTTTTCATTTTGTTGCAATTTATTTGCCTTATCTTGTTTTGTTTACTAGAGAAAAAAGGGAGACAGAAAAACTCAAGTTTGGATTTTAAAAAAAAACTTGACATCAAAAATGGAAATCCACAAATGCAGAGAGAGATAATTCCAAAAAGTCTCTGTAATTTTTAGGAATTTTAAATCTCTTTTTTCTTTTATAGATTAGGTTTTAAAAACATCAGAAAACGGGGGGACCAGGGGATTTAACATCCTAATCCACAAGTCAGTTTATACAAAAACATGGCTCATTACTCATGATAAATAACTTTAAAATGATCTATGATTGTTAGATCAACTTTTTTTAAATGAGCAAAAATGGCTAGTGTTGGAAGATAAGCTCAACCCCAAATGACCAAGGAAGGCCCACATATGTAAGATTATTATAAGATGGGCCACATGACCAAAGAAGGCCCATAATATGGGCCCAAGCCCATAAGAAGTAGGACCCACAATGATTACTAAGAGTTGGCATCCTTATCACATCAGTTGGAAGATCAACAAGGGCTCACAAAAGTATCTTTATCTTAGGATCACGACCAAGAAAAATTTTAGTTTAAGTAATATTTGTCTTTTATCAATATTGAGTTACCTAATTATGTTAGGACTTACCTTAAGTGTTAGAGTTTGGGTGTAATTGGGACACGGGTAGTTTTATTGTAATTGGACTCTACTATCTTCTTCTATTATAAATAGAGGTTCATGTACACTGATTACAACAAGTTATTGATGTCAATGAAGTATTTCACTTTTTCATAAATTCAACATGGTATCAGAGCAGGATCTGTGAGTTGACTTGGTCAACTCAAGGAGGTAAGGTGATCCTTTTTCTCTAAACCCTACACCCAAGGTCTAGGTTCATAGTTATTTTTTTTCAGTCCCTACAACCATAGATATCGTTGCTATTTTAAACTCTATATATAGCTTTTAATATTGCAAATTATATACTGAAGGAGATATATTTGAGTCTACTTTCCAAATAAGAATGATTTGTTCCAATCGGAGTGATATACAGAGAGTTATTGATATTTGAATGAGCGAAGGTCAGATTGCTGAAAGGTTCGAGCAATAACATCAATCTTCAGATTCCGAGGTACTTTTTGCTATGAAGAAGTAGACTTATATGAAGAAATATATATATCAAAAGAAATATCTGTAAGTTTATTCTTTTACCTATTCAACCAATTTTTTATCTGAGTTATGTACAAAGAGAAATTGATATTTGAAGCAGCAAAGGTCAGTTTGAAAAAGAGCTTCGAGCGGCAGCAGAAAGCCTGAACTTTCGAGGTATTTTAAGTTATCAATAAAAGAGACTTTAATTATATATCAAGATAAAGGTATGTAAGTCTATTTTCTTACCTATTCAACAAATTCTTGGTATGAGTTTTTTATAAGGAGATATTGATCATGGAAGTGTCAATGGTCGTTTTGGAAAAACAAAAGAAACATAACTTAGTTCGGCCAGATGACAGAGACCGAAACCTTTCAAATTATTTATCTTCTGATAATTATATTTTATGAAGATATTTTATACTTGGATAAAATTTATTTATGTCTACTTTCATAAGAAGAAAATTTCATGTTAATCTGATCTATATTTAAATATCTATTTGCAATGGAAGAATCAAAGGTAATGCTGGTATTCTGCTATATAGAAAAATCCGAATTTATGCCAATGGTTTTGTGTTACTTTTTGAGTTGGTATATCAGAAAAATATCTCACTTATTTCTAGTTTGAGACCTTATTTATACATCTCTGTTGTTCGGGCCTATTGCTACATCTATGATATTTGGTTCAAGTTGGGATCACTGCCTTTACTTCCCAACTTGAGGGGGAGAAGTACAAGAAGTACAAGAGAGAGGTATTTATTCCTTATCTTGTGGATAAGTTTAAGTGACCAAAATATTCAAGAAAGGTGGAGCACAAAAGATGAAGCTTGTGCATCTAAGAAAAAATATTTATATCGGATTATGATTATTTCATGGGTCCTTCTACAAGGTTTATTATTTTGGTTCATGATATATGTGTTGGAAGATGGTCATGGTATATTCAGCTGCAGCTATTATGTCTCTTTGGGGATATTATTATTGAATAAGAGGTGGCCTCATGTCATCATTTATTTTACCCCATCAAAAAGATAAAATTTTTTTGTGGTTGGGAGTCCACGACGGAGGAACTTCATCCCCGTCAAAAAGATGAAAACTATTTGTGGTTGGGAGTCCACGACGGAGGAACTTCATCCCCGTCAAAAAGATGAAAATTATTTGTGGTTGGAAGTCCATGACGGAGGACCTTCATCCCCATCAAAAAGATGAAAATTATTTGTGGTTGGGAGTCCACGATGGAGGAACTTCATCCCCGTCAAAAAGATGAAAATTATTTGTAGTTGGAAGTCCATGACGAAGGAACTTATGATTACATCTATGGTATCCCCCACCCGTAATGGCTTTTATGTCTCCTACCACTTGAGATTCGTTGTCCTGTGGAGGGATACAGTGGTAGACACTTCAGAGCAATACCAATAGACACACTACCGATAGTAGTGGAGTGTGCCCTACATCTAGCCTTAAGACTGGAGTATGAAGAATGGCTTACCAGATAGGAGTGATTTTTACTCTCAGTTATAATGTTGCAAGGCTTCATGGAAGGACGCAACAGTGTGAGGGGGAATGTTGGAAGATGAAGGCATATTGGAAGTTGTGCTATTTTATACAAAAAACTATTTTATACATCATTTGCAGCAGGTTGGGAGTTCATGTTGTTTTCTCACCCCCGAGCTTGAGGGGGAGTGTTGGAAGATAAGCTCAAGCCCAAATGACCAAGGAAGGCCCACATATGTAAGATTATTAAAAGATGGGCCACATGACCAAGGAAGGCCCATAAGATGGGCCCAAGCCCATAATGATTACCAAGAGCTGGCATCCTTATCACATCACTTGGAAGATCAAGAAGGACTCACAAAAGTATCTTTATCTTAGGGTCACAACCAAGAAGAGTTTTAGTTTAAGTTATATTTGTTTTTTATCAATATTGAGTTACCGAATTATGTTAGGACTTAGTTTGGGTGTAATTGGGACAAGGGTAGTTTTATTGTAATTGGACTCTACTACCTTCCTCTATTATAAATAGAGGTTCATGTATTCTAATTATAACAAGTTATTGATGTCAACGAAGTATTTCACTTTTCCATAAATTCAACAACTTGTTTGAATTGGGTAAATATCCCACCGCACGTTCACCTTAGAATTTAATGAACAATTGTTGTTCTCCTTAAAAGTCTTGGATCATTGGGTCATTTGCATTTTCAACATATTTCGAGCATGCATATCCATATTTAAAACATGTTTGGATGAATTTGATATCTCTTTCTTATAAAATTTCAAGCTATTAAGGGTTGTACTAGTGGAATTTCCCAAACATGGATAACAAAACTTTGGTGTTCATTTGTGGTGTATTGATAAATTTTCTTTACTTACATTTATTTTTTTTTTAAATTTTTTGCATCCATAAACTCTAATATGTTCGTTTTGTTGCGATCTATTTGCCTTATTATTTTTGTTTGTGAGATAAAAAATGGAGAGTGAAAAACTCATGTGTGGATTTTAAAACAAAACTTGACATCTAAAATGCAAATGAACAAATGCAGGGAGAGATAATTCCAAAATGTCACTGTAATTTTTAGGGAATGTAAAACTCTTTTAGTTTTTATATATTAGGTTATTCAAACATCGAAAAAAGGGGGGACAGGAGGATTTAACTGAGTCTTGACTCCTAATCATCCACAAGTCATTTCTTAATAAGAATATAGCTCGTTACTCATGATCAATCACATTACAATGAGTTATGATTGTTAGATAAACTTTTTATAAATGGGCAAAATATTGGTGTCTTTGGATTGGGAAAATATCCCACCGCACGTTCACTTGAGAATTTAATGAGCATTTGTTGTTCTCCTTAAATGTCATGGATCCTTGGGTCATTTGAATTTTCAACATGTTTCGAGCATGCATATCTATATTTAAAACATGTTTGGATAAATTATAAATCTCTTACTTATAAAATTCCAAGCTATTAGGGGTTGTACTAGTGGAAATTCGCAAACATGGATAACAAAACTTTGGAGTTCATTTGTGCTGTGAGGATAAATTTTCTTTTCTTACTTTTATTTTGGTTTTAAATTTTTTGCATACATAAACTCTAAAATTTTCATTTTTCTGTGATCTATTTGCCTTATTGTTTTTGTTTACGAGAGAAAAAATGAGACAGTGCAAAAATCATGTGTGGATTTTAAAACGAAACTTAACATCTAAAATGGAAATGAAAAAATGCAGAGAGAGAAAACTCCAAAAAGTCTCTGTAATTTTTAGGGAATGTAAAACTCTTTTATTTTTTATATATTATGTTTTGCACATATCGGAAAAAAGGGGAGAGTGGGGGATTTAACTTAGTCTTGACTCCTAATCCACAAGTCATTTATTAAAAAAATATAGCTCATTACTCTTGATCAATCACTTTACAATGATCTATGATTGTTAGAGAAACTTTTTGTAAATGGCAAAAAATCGTTTGTTTGGATCGGGTTAATACCCACCGCACGTTCACCATAGAATTTAATGAGCATTTGTTTTTCTCCTTAAAGGTCTTAGACCCTTGGGTCATTTGCATCTTCAACATGTTTCTTGCATGCATATCCACATTTAAAACATGTTAGGATGAATTAGAAATCTCTTTCTTATAATATCCAAGCAATTCGGGGTTGTACTAGTGGAATTTGCCAAACATGGACAACAAAACTTTGGTGTTCGTTTGTGGTGTGTGGATAGATTTTTCTAACTTACTGTTACAATGTGGGACCTAGCTTGGCCCCACAAGTTGGGGGGACCCACCATGAGCTCAAGAGGTGTGAAGAAGAGTCCTCATACAAAGTGGTTCTAGCTAAGTGATAAGGAACATATGTTGGAATTAAATAGAAGATTTGAAGATCAAGTGGGACTCACAAAGATACCAGGAGCTTGTATCTCTATCTACATGAGATGGAAGATCATGTGAGACCCACAAGATAATACCAGGAGCTGGCTCTCTAGCTTGATTCACATCCTTAAAGAAGGTGTTTGTAGTTGAGTTAAATTAGTCTCTTATATAGATAATGTAATCTTATCATGATAGGTTTATCTTGGAGAGTTCTTGTTGGAATGTAATTAGGAGTCCTAAAATTACTTGTACATGAACTCTATCACCTCCTCAACTATAAATAGAGGTGATTGTAATTAGGAATTCATCAAACAAGTTTGTTATTTTTTTTCTTCTCTCTCGTGTGAAGTGTTCTCTCTCTACTCTCTTTTAATTTCCTTCTCCTCTCTCTCTACCCGAGAGATCTTCTCTTTTTACTTTTTTTCTTCCTCTCTCCCCTTACTCATTATATTATTCACGGGATTCTCAATTCAACAATTGCATTTATTATTGTTTAAAATTTTTTTCATACATAAACTCTAAATTTTTCATTTTGTTGCGATCTGTTTGCCTTATCTTTTTTTGTTTATAAGATAAAAAAGGGAGAGTGAAAAACTCAAGTTTGGATTTTAAAACTAAACTTGACTTCTAAAATGGAAATGCACAATTGAAGAGAGAGATAATTCAAAAAAGACTCAGTAACTTTCTGGCACTGTAAAACTCTTTTAGTATTTATATATTATGTTTTGCAAACATCAGAAAAAAAGGGGGAGCAAGGGATTTAACAGAGTGTTGACTCCTAATCCACAAGTCATCTCTCACAAAAATATAGCTCATTACTGATGATCTATCACTTTATAATGATTTGTCATTGTTAGATCAACTTTCTGTAAATGGGCAAGAAATAGTTTGTTCGGATCGGGTAAATATCCCACCGCCCATTCACTTGAGAATTTAATGAGCATTTGTTGTTCTCCTTAAAAGTCTTAGATACTTGGGTCATTTGCATCTTAAACATTTTTCCTAGATGCATATACATATTTAAAACATGTTAGGATCAATTAGAAATCGCTTTCTTCTAAAATTCAAAACTATTAGGGGTTGTACTTGTGGAATTTCCCAAACATGGATAACAAAACTTTGGTGTTCGTTTGTGGTGTGTGGATAAATTTGCTTTACTTAAATTTATTATTTTTAAAAATTTTTTACATATATAAACTCCAAATTTTTCATTTTGTTGGGATCTATTTGCCTTATATTTTTTGTTTACAAGAGAAAAAAGGGAGAGTCAAAAACTCAAATTTGGATTTTAAAACAAAACATGACTTAAAAAATGAAAATGCACAAATGCAGAGAGAGATAATTCCAAAAACACTTTTTAATTTTTAGTGATTTTAAAAGTCTTTCAGTTTTTATACATTAGGTTTTACTAACAACGAAAAAAGGGGGGAGCAGGGGATTTAACTGAGTGTTGACTCCTAATCCACAAGATATTTCTAAAAAATTATAGCTCGTTACTCATGATCAATCACTTTACAATGATCTATGATTCTTAGATCAACTTTTAGTAAATGGGCAAAAAATGGCTTGTTGGGATCGAGTAAAAATCCCATCGCATGTTCACTTGAGAATTTAATGAGTTTTTTTTTTCTCCGAAAAAGGTTTGGACCCTTGGGGCATTTGCATCTTCAACATGTTTCGTGCATCCATATCAACATGTAAAACATGTTAGGATCAATTAGAAATTTCCTTCTTATAAAATCCTGGCTATTACGGGTTGTACAAGTGGAATTTTCCAAACATGGATAACAAAACTTTGGTGTTCGTTTGTGGTGTATGGATAAATTTTCTTTACTTATATTTATTATTATTTTAATTTTTTTGCATAAATAAACTCAATTTTTTTTTGTTTTACTGTGGTTTATTTGCCTTATCTTTTTTTGTTCACGAGAGAAAAAAGGGAGTGTGAAAGACTCAAGTTTGGATTTTAAAACAAAACTTGACATAAAAAATGGAAATGCTCTAATGCAGAGAGAGATAATTCCAAAACGTTTTTTTATTTTTTATGGATTTTAAAACTTTTTTAGTTTTTATAGGTTAAGTTTTACAAACATTGAAAAACTGGGGGAGCAGGGATTTATCTCAGTTTTGGGTCCTAATCCACAGTTCATTTCTTAAAAAAACATGGGTCATTACTCATGATAAATCAAATTACAAGGATCTATGATTGTTAGATCAAATTTTTGTAAATGTGAAAAAAAGGGCTTGTTTGGATCGGGTAAATATCCCACCACACGTTCACTTGAGAATTTAATGAGCATTTTTTGTTCTCCTTAAAAGTCTTGGATGCTTGGGTCATTTGCATTTTCAACATGTTTTGAGCATGCATATCGATATTTAAAACATGTTTCGATGAATTAGAAATCTCTTTCTTATAAAATTCCAAGCTATTAGGGGTTGTAATAGTGGAATTTTCCAAACATGGATAACAAAACTTTGGTGTTCATTTGTCGTGTGTGGATAAATTTTCTTGACTTACATTTATTTTGGTTTTAAATTTTTTGCATACATAAACTCTAAATTTTTTATTTTGCTGCAATCTATTTGCCTTATTGTTTTTGTTTACAAGAGAAAAAAGGGAGAGTGCAAAACTTGTGTGGATTTTAAAACAAAACTTTACATATAAAATGGAAATAAAAATATGCAGAGAGAAATAATTCCAAAAAGTCTCTTTAATTTTTAGGGAATTTAAAACACTTTAAGTTTTTATATATTAGGTTTTGCAAAGATCAGAAAAAGGGGAGAGCGGGAGATTTAACTGAGTCTTGACTCCTAATCCACAAGTCATTTCTTACAAAAATATAGCTCAGTACTCATGATCAATCACTTTACAATGATCTATGATTGTTAGAGAATTTTTTTGTAAATGGAAAAAAAATGGTTTGTTTGGATCAGGTTAATATCCTACCGCACGTTCATTGTAGAATTTAATGAGCATTTGTTTTTCTCTTTAAAAGTCTTGGACCCTTGGGTCATTTGCATCTTCAACATATTTCGTACATGCATATCCACATTTAAAACATGTTAGGATGAATTAGAAATCTCTTTCTTATAACATCCAAGCAATTAGGGGTTGTACTAGTGGAATTTCCCAAACATGGACAACAAAACTTTGGTGTCCATTTGTGGTGTGTGGATAAATTATCCTAACTTACTGTTACAATGTGGGACCCATTTTGGCCCCACAAGCGGGTGGGACCCATCATGAGCTTGAGAGGTGTGAAGAAGAGTCCTACAAAGTGGTTCTAGCTAAGTGATAAGGAACATATGTTGGAATTAAATAGAAGATTTGAAGATCAAGTGGGACTCACAAAGATACCGGGAGCTGGTATCTCTATCTACCTGAGATGGAAGATCATGTGGGACCCACAAGAAAATACCTAGAGCTGGCTCTCTAGCTTGATTCACGTCTTTAAAGAAGGTGTTTTTAGTTGAGTTAAATTAGTCTCTTATATAGATAATGTAATCTTATCGTGATAGGCTTATCTTGGAGAGTTCTAGTTGGAATGTATTTAGGAGTTCTAAAATTACTTAGACATGGACTCTATCACCTCCTCATCTATAAATAGAGGTGATTGTAACTAGGAATTCATCAAACAAGTTTCTTATTTTTTTATTCTCTCTCGTGTGAAGTGTTATCTTTCTACTATCTTTTAATTTCCTTCTCCTCTCTCTCTACCCGAGAGCTCTTCTCTTGTTACTTTTTTTTCTTTCTCTCTCCCCTTGCTCGACGTATTATGTTAGGATCTTCCCGAGCCATGGATCTTGTCACCCTTCTTCCTTCTCTTCCTTTCAGATTGGATGTTGATGTTGGGAGACAAGCTCTATTTCTTGAACGTGGAATGGTGAAGACGAAATGGAGATGATTGAGCAATGAAGGAAGCTTGACCTGGAGCTCTGAGTGAGAATCCGACCTAAACATTTGAGGGAGAATCTGACCTCTCTAGACTAGATTTCTCAATACTTAATTTTCATTCCTCTTGTCGTCCCAATAAATAGGTTTGGGGACGAAAATACAAGTTAGACCCATGGGTCCATTGGTTCACGCCAATTTACATCCAAACCAAACCAAACCAAATTGAAATACATGAAAAGGAAAATAATATAATTTAATTCCTACACCTGTTGATAACTCGGGATGCTATGGAGTCCATAACATCACCCCCCTCCTGGAGAAAGAGCTTGTCCTCAAGCTCGAAAGTGGATCCTTGGGTCATTTGTATCTCAACATATTTAGTGCATGCATATCCATATCAAACACAAGTTAGGAACAATTAGAAATATCTTTTTTATAAAATTCCAAGCAATTAGGGGTTGTACTAGTGGAATTTCAAAAACATGGATAACAAAACTTTGGTGCTCATTTGTGGTGAGTGGATAAATTTTATTTACTTAGATTTATTATTGTTTAATTTTTTTGCAAACATAGACTTTAAAATTTTTATTTTGTTAGGGTCTATTTGCCTTAATTTTTTTTTTACGAGAAAAAAAAGAGAGAGTGAAAATTTCAATTTTGGATTTAAAAAAAAAACATGACATCTAAAATGGAAATGCAAAAATGAAGAGAGAGGTAATTCAGAAAAGTCTCTGTAATTTTTAGGGATTGTAAAACTCTTTTAGTTTTTATATATTAGGTTCTGCAATCCCCCAAAAAAGGGGGGAGTGGGGGATTTAACTGATTGTTAAATCCTAATCCATATGTCATTTCTTACCAAAATATAGCCTTTTACTAATGATCAACCACTTTACAATGATAAATGATTTTTTGATAAAGTTTTTATAAATGGGAAAAAAAAGGCTCGTTTGGATCGGGTAAATATCCCACCGCACGTTCACTTGAGAATTTAATGAGCATTCATTGTTCTCCTTAAAAGTCTTTGATCCTTGGGTCATTTGCCTCTTCAACATCTTTCATGATCTCACCGCACGTTCACTTGAGAATTTAATGAGCATTTATTGTTCTCCTTAAAAGTCTTTGATCCTTGGGTCATTTGCCTCTTCAACATGTTTCAAGCATGCATATGTGTATTTAAAGCATGTTAGGATCAATTAGAAATATCTTTCTTATAAAATTCCAAGCTATTAGGGGTTGTACTCGTGGAATTTCCCAAACATGGGTAGCAAAACTTTTGTGTTCGTTTGTGGTGTGTGAATAAATTTTCAATACTTACATTTATTATCTTTTAAATTTTTTTCCATACTTAAACACTTAAATTTTCAATTTATTGCGATCTATTTGTCGTATCGTTTTTTGTTTACGAGGCAAAAAAGGGAGAGTGAACACTCAAGTTTGGATTCTAAAACAAAACTTGACATTGAAAAAGGAAATGCACGAATGCATAGAGAGTAAATTCCAAAACATTTCTGTAATTTTTATATATTAGGTTTTACAATTTTCATAAAAAAGTGGGGAGCGGGGGATTTAACTGAGTGTTGACTCCTAATCCACAAGTCATTTCTTTCAAAAATATAGCTCGTTACTCATGATCAATCACTTAGCAATGATCTATGATTGTAAGATCAACTTTTTGCACATGGGCAAAAAATAGCTTGTTTGGATCGGGTACATATCCCATCACACTTTCACTTGAGAATTTAATAAGCATTAGTTGTTCTCCTTAAAAGTCTTGGATCCTTTGGTCATTTGCATCTTTAATTTTTTGTGTAAGCATATCCATACTCATAACTTGTTATTATAAATTAGAAATCTCTTCCCTTTAAAATTCCAAGCTATTAGGGGTTGTACTAGTGGAATTTCCCAAACATGGATAACAAAACTTTGGTGTTCATTTCAGATGTGTAGATAAATGTTCATTACATTCATTTATTGTTGTTTTAATTTTTTTTTGCAAACATAAACTCTAAAATGTTCATTTTTATGCTCTCTATTTGCCTTATCTTTTTTATTTATGAGAGAAAAAAGAGAGTGAAATCTCAAGTTTGGATTTGAAAACAAAACTTGACATCTAAAAATGTAATGCACAAATTCAAAGAGAGATAATTCATAAAAGTGTCTTTTATTGTTAGGGATTGTAAAACTCTATTAGTTTTTGTCTATTAGGTTTTGCAAATATCAGAAAAAGGGAGGAGAAGGGGATTTAACTGAGTGTTGACTCCTAATCCACAAGTCATTTCTTACAAAAATATAGCTCATTACTCATGATCAATCACTTTAAAAGGATCTATGATTGTTAGACCAACTTTTTGTAAATCAGCAAAAAATGGCTTGTTTGGATCGGGTAAATATCCCACCACACATTCACTTGAGAATTTAATGTGCATTTGTTGTTCTCCTAAAATGTCTAGGATCCATGGGTCCTTTACTTCTTCAACATGTTTACTGCATGCATATCCATATTTAAAACATGTTAGGATCACTTAGAAATCTTTTTTTTCTTAAATTCCAAACTATTAGGGGTTGTACTAGAGGAATTTCCCAAACATGGATAACAAAACTTATGTGTTCGTTTGTGGTGTGTGGATAAATTTTTTTATTTACATTTATTAATGTTTAAATTTTTTTCAGTCATAAACTCTAATTTTTTTATTTTTTTGTGATCTATTTGCCTTATCTTTTTCTTTTACGAGAGAAAAATGGGAGAGTGAAAAACTCTAGTTTTGATTTTAAATCAAACTTGACTTCTAAAATGGAAATGCACAAATTTAGAGAAAGAAATTTCTAAGAAGTCTCTGTAATTTTTGGGGATTGTAAAACTCTTTTAGTTTTTATATATTATGTTTTACATGCATTAGAAAAAAAGGGGGAGCGGGGGATATTAATGAGTTTTGACTCATAATCCACAAGTCATTTCTTAAAAAAATATAGCTCATTACTCTTGATCAATACTTTTACAATGATCAATGATTGTTAAAACAACTTTGTGTAAATGGGTAGAAAAATGGCTTGTTTAAATCGGGTAAATATGCCACAGCACTTTCACTTGTGAATTTAATGAGCATTTGTTGTTCTCCTTAATATTCTTGGATCCTTGGGTCATTTGCATCTTCAACATGTTTTGTGCATGCTTATTCATGTTTAAAATCTGTTAGGATAATTTATAAATCTCTTTCTTATAAAATCCAAAGTTATTAGGGGTTGTACTAGTGGAATTTTACAAACATGGATAACAAAACTTTGGAGTTCGTTTTTGGTGTGTGGATAAATTTTCTTTACTAAAATATATCATTGTTTTAATTTTTTTGCATACATAAACTCTAAAATTTTCATTTTGTTGCTATCTATTTGCCTTATTTATTTATTTTACGAGAAAAAAGGGAGATTGAAAAAACTCAAGTTTGGATTTTAAAACAAAACTTGTCATCTAAAATGGAAATACAAAAATGCAGAGGGAGATAATTCATAAAAGTCTCAATAATTTTTAGGGTATGTAAAACTCTTTCAGTTTTTATTAGGTTTTGCAAGCATCGAAAAAAGGGTGGAGCGAGGGATTTAACTGAGTGTTGACTCCTAATCCACAAGTCATTTCGTACATAAATATAGATCTTTACTCATGATCAATCACTTTTCTATGATCTTTGATTGTTACATTAACTTTTTGTAAATGGGAAAAAATGGCTTGTTTGGATCAGGTATTTATCCCACCTCAGGTTCACTTGAGAATTTAATGAGCATTTTTTTTTCTAATTAAAAGTCTTGGATCCTTGGGTCATGTGCATCTTCAACATGTTTCCTGCATGCATATCCATATCTAAAACATGTTAGGAACAATTCGAAATCTCTTTCTTATTAAATTCACAACTCTTAGGGGTTGAACTAGTGGAATTTCCAAAATATGGATAACAAAACTTTGGTGTTCGTTTGTGGTGAGTGGATAAATTTTCTTTAGTTACATTTATTATTTTTTTACATTTTTTGAAAACATAAACTCTTAAATTTTTAATTTGTTGCAATATTTTTGCTTATCTTTTTTTGTTTACGAGAGAAAAAAGGTAGAGTGAAAAACTCATATTTTGATTTTAAAACAAAAATTGACATCTAAAATGGAAAAGCAAAAATCAGAGAGAGATAATACCAAAAAGTCTCTGTAATTTTTAGGGATTATAAAACTCATATAGTTTTTATATATTACATTTTTCATACATTGTAAAAAGGGGGGAGCGTGGGATAAAGCTGAGTGTTGACTCCTAATCCACAAGTCATTTCTTAAAAAAATAAAGCTCATAACTCATGATCAATCACTTTCCAATGATCTATGATTGCTAGAACAACTTTTTTAAATGGGTAAAAAAATGGCTTGTTTTTATCGGGTAAATATCCCACCACACTTTCACTTGTGAATTTAATGAGCATTTGTTGTTCTCCTTAAAAGACTTGGATCATTGGGTCATTTGCATCTTCAACTTGTTTTGTGCATGCATATTTATATTTAAAACGTGTTAGGATATTTTAGAAATCTCTTTCTTATAAAATTCCAAGGTATCAGGGGTTGTACTAGTGGAATTTCACAAACATGGATAACAAAACTTTGGTGTTCGTTTATTGTGTGTAGATAAATTTTATTTACTAACATTTATTATTGTTTTAATTTTTTTGCAAACATAAACTCTAAAATTTTCATTTTGTTATGATATGTTTGCCTTATCATTTTTTGTTTACGAGAGAAAAAAAGGACAGTGAAAAATCAAGTTTGGATTTTAAAACAAAACTTGACACTGAAAATGGATATGCACAAATGCAGAGAGAGATAATTCCAAAACGTCTCTTTAATTTTTAGGGATTGTAAAACTCTTTTAGTTTTTATATATTAGGTTTTTCAATTTTTGGAAAAAGGGAGGAGCGGGGGATATAACGATGTGTTGACTCCTATCATTTCTTACAAAAATATAGCTCGTTACTCATGATCAATCACTTAAATTTTATCTATGATTGTAAGATCAACTTTTTGTAAATGGGAAAAAAATGGCTTGTTTGGATCGGGTAAATATCCCACCACACGTTCACTTGAGAATTTAATGAGCATTTGTTGTTATTCTTGAAAGTCTTGGATCCTTGGGTCATTTGCATCTTCAACATGTTTTGTGCATGCATTTCCATACTTAGAACATGTTAGGATCATCTAGAAATCTATCTCTTATGAAAATATATGCTATTAGGGGTTGTACTAGTGGAATTTCCCAAACAAGGATAACAAAACTTTGGTGTTCGTTTGTAGTGTATGGATAAATTATCTATACTCACATTTATTAGTGTTTTAATTTTTTGCATACATAAACTCTAAAATTTTTTTCTTGTTGCGATTTATTTGCCTTATCTTTTTTATATATTAGGTTTTTAAATTTTTGAAAAAAAGGGAGTGGGGGATATAACTGTGTGTTGACTCCTATCATTTCTTACAAAAATATAGCTCGTTACTCATGATCAATCACTTAAATTTTATCTATGATTGTAAGATCAACTTTTTTGTAAATGGGCAAAAAATGGCTTGTTTGGATCGGGTAAATATCCCACTGCACGTTCACTTGAGAATTTAATGAGCATTTGTTGTTATCCTTGAAAGTCTTTGATCCTTGGGTCATTTGCATCTTCAACATGTTTTGTGCATGCATTTCCATACTTAGAACATGTTAGGATCATCTAGAAATCTCTCTCATATGAAAATATATGCTATTAGGGGTTGTACTAGTGGAATTTCCCAAACAAGGATAACAAAACTTTGGTGTTCGTTTGTGGTGTATGGATAAATTGTCTATACTCACATTTATTAGTGTTTTAATTTTTTGCATACAAAAACTCTAAAATTTTTATCTTGTTGCGATCTATTTGCCTTATCTTTTTTTTTACCCGAGAAAAAATGGAGAGTGAAAACTCAAGTTTGGATTTGAAAACAAACCTTGACATAAAAAATTGAAATGCACAAATGCAAAGAAAGACAATTCAAAAACGTCTCTATAATTTTTAGGGATTGTAAAAATCTTTTAGTTTTTAAATATTAGGTTTTAAAATTTTCAAAAAAAGGGGGGAGTGAGTGTTGACTCCTAATCCACATGTCATTTCTTACAAAATTATAGCTCCTTACTCATGGTCAATCACTTAACAATGATTTGTGATTGTTAGATAGACTTTTTGTAAATGGGCATGACTTGTTTGGATCAGGTAAATATCCCACCGCACATTCACTTGAGAATTTAATGAGCATTTGTTGTTCTCCTTCAAAGGATTGGATGCTTGGGTCATTTGCATCTTCAACATGTTTCGGGCATGCATATCCATACTTAGTACATTTTAGGATCAACTAGAAATCTCGTTCCTTTAAAATTCCAACCTCTTAGGAGTTGTACTAGTGGAATTTCCCAAACATGGATACAAAAACTTTGGTGTTCATTTGTGATGTGTGGATAATTTTTATTTATATACATTCATAATTTTTAAATTTTTTTACATACATAAAGTCTAAATTTTTCTTTTTGGAGTGATCTACTTGCCTTATCTTTTTTTCTTTACGAGAGAAAAATGGGAGAGTGAAAACTCAAGTTTGGATTTGAAAACAAAACTTGACATCTAAAAGAGAAATGCACAAATGCAAAGAGAAATAATTCATAAAAGTGTCTTTAATTTTTAGGGATTGTAAAACTCTTTTAGTTTTTATATATTAGGTTTTTCAAATATCTGAAAAAGGGGGGAGTCGGGGATTTAATTGATTGTTGACTCCTAATCCAAAAGTTATTTCTTAAAAAAATATAGCTCGTTAATCATCATAAATCAATTTACAATGATCTGTGATTGTTAGATCAACTTTTTTGTAAATGGGCAAAAAATGGCTTGTTTGGATCAGGTAATAATCCCACTGCACGTTCACTTGAGATATTAATTTGCATTTGTTGTTCTCCTTATAAGTCTTGGATACTTAGGACATTTGCATCTTCAACATGTTTCATGCATGCATATCCATATTTAAAACAAGTTAGGATCAATTAGAAATCTCTTTCTTATAAAATTCCAAGCTATTAGGGGTTGAACTAGTGGAATTTCCCAAACATGGATAATAAAACTTTCGACTTTGTTTGAGCTGTGTAGATAAATTTTCTATAATTAATTTTATTATTATTTTTATATTTTTTGTATACATAAACTTTAAAATTTTCTATTTGCCTTATCTTTTTTTGTTTACGAGACAAAAAAGGGGGAGTGAAAAACTCAAATTTGAATTTTAAACAAAACTTGACATCCAAAATGGAAATGCACAAATGCAGAGAGAGATAATTCCATAAAGTCTTTGTAATTTTTAGGCATTGTAAAACTCTTTTAGTTTTTTATATTAGTATTTGCAAACATCGAAAAGAGGGTGAAGCTAGGGACTTTACTGAGTGTTAACACCTAATCCACAGGTCATTTCTTACCAAAATGTAGCTCGTTACTCATGATCAATAACTTTACAATGATCTATGATTGTTAGAATTTTTTTTTTTTTGTAAATGGGTAAAAAATGGATTGTTTGGATCGGGTAAATATCCTACGGCATGTTCACTTGAGAATATTTTGAGCATTTGTTGTTCTCCCTAAATCTCTTGGATCCTTGGGTTATTTGAATCTTCAACATGTTTCGTGCATGCATTTCCATATTTCAAACATGTAAGGATCAATTAGAAATCTCTTTCTTATAAACTTCCAAGCTATTAGGGGTTGTAATAGTGGAATTTCCCAAACCAGGATAACAATACTTTGGTGTTCGTTTGTGGTGTGTGGATATGTTTTATTTACTTAAATTTATTATTTTTTAAAATTTTTTGCATACATAAACTCTAAAATTTTCATTTTGTTGCGATCTATTTGCCTTATCTCTTTTTTGTTTACGAGTGAAAAAAGGGAAAGTGAAAACTCAAGTTTAGATTTTAAAAAAAATGACATCTAAAATAGAAATGCACAAATGCATAGAAATTTAATTCCAAAATGTCTCTATAATATTAAGTATTTTAAATTCTTTTAGTTTTTATATATTAGGTTTTGCAATTTTCAAAAAAAAGGGGGGGAGTAGGGGACTTAACTAAGTGCTGGCTCCTAATCCACAAGTCATTTCTTTCAAAAATATTGCTCGCCACTCATGATCAATCACTTAACAATGATCTATGATTGTTAGATGAACTTTTTGTAAATGAGCAAAAAATGGCTTGTTCGGATCGGGTAAATATCCCACCGCATGTTCACTTGAGAATTTAATGAGCATTTGTTGTTCTCTTTCAAAGTCTTGGATCCTTGGGTAATTTTCATCTTCAACATGTTTCGTGCATGCATTTCCATACTTATAATATGTAACGATCAATTAGAAATCTCTTTCTTTTAAAATTCCAAGCTATTAGGGGTTGTACTAGTGGAATTTCCGACACATGGATAAAAAAACTTTTGTGTTCGTTTCTGATGTGTGGATAAATTTTATTTACATACATTTATTATTATTTTAATTATTTTGCATACATAAACTCTAAAATTTACCTTTTGTTGTGATCTATTTGCCTTATCTTTTTTTATTTACAAGAGAAAAAGGGGAGAGTGAAAACTCAAGTTTTAATTTGAAAACAAAAGTTTACATCTAAAACGGAAAAACACAATTGCAAAAAAAAAAAAAAAAAGTGTCTTTAATTTTTATGGATAGTTAAAATCTTCTAGTTTTTAAATATTAGGTTTTGCAAATATAGGAAAAAGGGAGGAGCGGGGGATTTAACTGAGTGTTGACTCCTAATCCACATGTCATTTCCTACAAAAATATAGCTCGTTACTCATGATCAATGATTGTTAGAACAACATTTTTTAAAACGGTAAAAAAATGGCTTCTTTGGATTAGGTAAAAATCCCACCGCACGTTCACTTGTTAATTTAATGAACATTTCTTGTTCTCCTTAAAACTCTTGGACCCTTGGACCATTTGCATCTTCAACATGTTTCATGCATGCATATCCATATTTAAAACATGTTCGGATCGATTAGAAATCTTTCTTATAAAATTCCAAGCAATAAGGTGTTGTACTAGTGAAATTTCCTAAACATGGATAACAAAACCTTGGTGTTCGCTTGTGGTGTTTGGATAGATTTTCTATACATATATTTATTATTTTTAAAAATTTTATGCATACATAAACTCTTAAATTTTCAATTTGTTGCAATCTATTTGCCTTATCTTTTTTAGTTTACGAGAGAAAAAAGGGAGTGAGAAAACTCAAGTTTGGATTTTAAAAAAAAACTTGACATCTAAAATGGAAATGCACAAATGCAAATAGAGATAATTCATAAAAGTTTTTTAAAATTTTTGGGATTGTACAACTCTTTTAGTTTTTAGATATTAGGTTTTGCAAATATTGGAAAAAGGGGGGAACGGGGGATTTAATTGAGTGTTGACACCTAATACACTAGTCATTTATTACTAAAATATTCCTTGATAGTCATGAAGAATTACTTTACAATTATCTATTATTTTTAGATCAACTTTTAGTAAATGGGCAAAAAATTGTTTGTTTGGATCGGGTAAATATTGTACCTCACATTCACTGGAGAATTTAATGAGCATTTTTTGTTCTCCTTAAAAGTCTTGGATCCAAGGGTCATTTGCATCTTCAGCATGTTTCATGCATGAATATCCATATTTAAAACATGTTAGGATTAATTAGAAATCTCTTTCTTATAAAATTCCAAGCTATTAGGAGTTTTACTAGTGAATTTCCCAAACATGGATAACAAAATTTTGGTGTTCATTAGTGGTGTGAGGATAAATTTTTTGTTCTTACATTTATTATTTTTTTATATTTTTTGCATACATAAAATCTAAATTTTTTATTTTGTTGCAATCTATTTGCCTTGTCTTATTTTGTTTACGAGAGAAAAAAGGAAGATTGAAAAACTCAAGTTTGGATTTTAAAACAAAACTTAACATCTAAAATGAAAATGCACATATGTAGAGGAGATAATTTCAAAAATTCTCTATAATTTTATGGATTTTAAAACTCTTTTAGTTTTTATATATTCGGATTTGCAAACATCGGAAAAAGGGGTGAGGGGGATTTAATTGAGTGTTGTCTCCTAATCCAGAAGTTATTTATTATAAAAATATAGCTCATTAGTCATTATCAATCACTTGACAATGACCTAAGATTATTAGATAAACATTTTTTAAATGGGCAAAAAATGGATTGTTTGGATAGAGTAAATCTCCCACAGCACGTTCACTTGAGAATTTAATGAGAATTTATTTTTCTCCTTAAAAGTCTTGGATCCTTGGGTCATTTGCATCTTCAACATGTTTTGTGCATGCATATCCAAACTTAGAACATGTAAGGATCAATTAGAAATTTCTTTCCTATAAAATTTCAAGCAATTAGGGGTTGTACTAGTGGAATTTCCCAAACATGGATAACAAAACTTTGGTGTTCATTTGTGATGTGTGGATAAATTTTCTTTACTGACATTCATTATTTTTTTAATTTATTCGCATACATAAACTCTAAAATTTTCCTTTTGTTGCAATATATTTGCTTTATCTTTTTTTGTTTATAAGAGAAAAATGGGAGAGTGAAAACTCAAGTTTGGATTAGAAAAAAAAACTTAACATCTAAAATGGAAATGAAAAAAAAGCAAAGAATTGTAAAACTCTTTTAGTTTTTGCATATTAGGTTTTGCTAATATCAAAAAAAGAGGGGAGCGGGGGATTTAACTGAGTCTTGACTCCTAATCCAAAAGTCATTTCTTAAAAAAATATTACTCATTTATCATGATCAATCACTTTATAATGATCTATGATTGTTAGATCAAATTTTTGTAAATGGGCAAAAAATGGCTTGTTTGGATCGGGTAAATATCCCACTGCACGTTCACTTGAGAATTTAATGAGTTTTTGTTGTTCTCCTGAAAATTCTTGGATCCTTGGGTCATTTGCATATTAAAAATGTTTCACGCATCCATATAGATATTTAAAACTTGTTAGGATAAATTAGAAATCTCATTCTAATAAAATTCCAAGCAATTAGGGGTTGTACTAGAGGAATTTTCCAAATATGGATAACAAAAATTTGATGTTCGTTTGTGGTCTGTGGATAAATTTTCCATACTTACGTTTATTATTGTTTTAAATTGTTTGCAAACATACACTCTAAAATTTTCATTTTGTTGTGATCTATTTGTCTTATCTTTTTTTGTTTTCGAGAGAAAAAAGGGAGAGAGAAAACTCAAGTTTGGATTTTAAAACAAAACTTGACATCTAAAATGGAAATGCACAAATTAAAATAGAGATAACTCAAAAAAGTGTCTTTAATATTTAGGGATTTTAAAACTCTTTTAGTTTTTATATATTAGGTTTTGCAAATATCAGATTTAACGGATTGTTGACTCTTAATCCACAAGTCCTTTATTACAAAAATATAACTCATTACACATGATCAATCACTTTACAATTATCTTTTATTGTTAGATCAAATTTTTTTAAATGGGCAAAAGAAGGATTGTTTGGGTCGAGTAAATATCCCACTGCATGTTCACTTGAAAATTTAATGAGCATTTGTTCTTCTCCTTAAAAGTCTTGGATCCTTGGGTCATTTGTATCTTTAATATGTTTCATGCATGCATATACATATTTAAAACATGTTAGGATCAATTAAAAATCTCTTTCTTATAAAATTCCAAGCTTTTAAGGGTTGTACTAGTGGAATTTCCCAAACATGGATAACAAAACTTTTGTGTTCGTTTGTGGTATCGAGCAGACACCCTTCCACACACATCACGACCATTTTGAGTTTGTGGACATGTCGTTCCGATTATCAAATGCACCATCCACTTTTCAAGCACTGATGAATGAGGTATTTAGGAACTATCTTTCAAAATCCGTACTTGTTTTTTTTATGATATACTCATATACAACAAGTCCGGGGAAGAGCATTTAGCGCATTTACGAGCCCATCATCTCTATTTGAAGAAACCCATATGCTCTTTTGCGGCATCACATGTCGCCTATCTCAGAAATATTATATCACATGTGGGGGTCACTGTTGATCCTAAGAAGATTCAGGTAATTCATGATTGACCATAGCCTTAGTCTTGCTCAGCTTTGAGAGGAATTTTGGGCCTAGCCACATGCTACAGCAAATTCATTCAGAATTACGATCCCTTGGTAGCACCATTGACCAGTCTCCTCAAGAAGAATTCCTTTAATTAGAATGAGGAGGCCACACAGTCCTTTGAGGCCCTCAAACGAGCTCTTGTCTCCACCCCTGTCCTACAACTTCCCAATTTTGAGGACTTATTTGTGGTTGAGTGTGATGCATCCAGTGGGGGCATTGGGGTCATCTTAAAGCAGCAGTCACACCCCATTTCATATTTCTGCACGCTGTTGGCAGCACGTCATCATATGAAAGAGAATTAATTGGGTTGGCCAAGGCGGTCCAACACTGGCGTCCTTACTTATGGGGCCGTGCATTTCTCATCCATGCTGATTATTATAGCCTTAAATTCTTACTTGAACAGCGCCTCACGACTTCGCCACAACAACACTATATTAGAAAGTTGATGGGATTTGATTTTTCAGTTGAGTACAGTTCAGTAAGATTAAACAAGGCAACAGATGCCTTATCACGATCAGTCAGTCTTGTTTCCTCATTCTAGACTTAGTGAGAGAAGCCCATGAGCTACATAGAAAAATTACATAGGGGACAATGGATTTTAAGTGGTCCATCCAGGATTCCCTTATTTGCTAAGAACAGTGGATTTATCTTCCCCAAACTTCTGAGTTGATTCTAGCCATCCTCTCTGCCTACCATGATAAAACACATGAAGGCATCCAAAAATCTTTGCAGCGCATACGAGCAGATTTTTATTGGCAAGCCATGAAGACCACCATAGCGACATATGTCTCCGCATGTTAGGTATGTCAATGCAACAAAGCTGACCACTTAAGTCTAGCAAGTCTTCTACAACCTATCGCCCTCCCTACATAGGTATGTCGATGGACTTAGTCGAGGGTCTTCCACAATAAGCCAGAAAATCAATATTATTTGTGGTGGTCGATTGATTCTTCAAGTATGCACATTGTATTCCTATGGCTCTTGCATATACAGCATCATGACTGGCACATACCTTCCTTGAGCATATTGTCCGCTTACATGGCATTCCAGAATCTATTGTCAGTGATCGGGACTCGGTATTTACCACCACTTTCTAGAGGAAAATTTTCGTCTGAGGGCACGAATTTGAAATTTTCCTTCTCATATCATTCCCAGACAGATGGCCAGACCAACGTGGTTAACCGCACCATCGAATGTATCTTAGGTGCCTTGTGGGCGATTGTCTAAAACACTGGCTACAGTTGCCTGAATACTGTTACAACACTTCATTCCACTCCGCCTTGCAATCCACTCCTTTCAGGATTCTTTATGGCAGGGATCCCTCTCGGCTACTCTCTTATACTCCAAGGTCTACCCGCGTGGATGCCATTGATCAAGCACACATGGATCATGATCGGGTATTACAAAATATTGCAAAATTCCTACAGCGAGCTCAGGTTCACATGAAAGATGTCTACGACAAGGGACACCGAGACCTCTTGTACAAGGTGGGGGACAACATTTGGTTACGCCTACAATCGTACCTCCAAGTACTTTGGGCCTTTCCCCATTATTCAACGCGTGGGACCAGTGGTCTATCAAATACAACTTCCAACCACGGCCAAGCTGCATGATGTGTTTCATGTATCCCTCCTGAAAGCATATACGTGATGACCACCCACATTCACTCCATTCCTTCCTCCAATGGACAACTAACACGTCATTCTTACACCAGCCGCGGAGTTACGCGCCCATTTGGTCAATGATGAATGGGAGATTCTAGTCCAATGGACAGCTACAGAACCTGATGCAGCAACATGGGAACAGTTGGACACCTTCAAACAAGTCTACCCAACTTACAATCTTGAGGACAAACTCTTTCTCCAAGGGGAGGCAAATGTTGAGGACTCAATAGCTAATCGATTCATACAACGGAGGCGCACTGAGTTACAAAGTTAATAGCTTTCTTTCCATATTGTTTTAAATTCATTTTTTATGCGTTATTTAATTTAAATTGCCAAAGGGGCAGAATTGTAATATTTAACCCTAAAACTAGTGGGGATGTCAAGTCTACTTAGAGGGCAAGGGAATGAGAAAAAGGCAAGTCTTGAATTGGGTTAAACAGGGTTTGGAGTTCTCCATGACAAGCTCTAGGGTTCGGAGATCTCCATGATGAGCTTTTGGTCCAGGTTCCCTCTTGAATCTAAATATCTTTCTCTCCTATTGTGATTGTTGTTTTCCATTGATCAATACCAAAGAAGAGAGGGGAGTTGGTTTCCCTTTTCCGAGTTCAAACAGAGGATTCAGCCTCCCTTCCATCACCAACAGCCAGAGAGGGACTCTACCCTCCTTTTCGAGCCAGGGTAAAGGTATCTCAATCCTCTTGTCATGAGCAGCACTACTATTACTAATCTCAGCCTCAAGGCCAGCAAGAAGAAGTTCAGGAAACCCTAACCCTTGATACAAAGGTGATCCAAGTTAGAGGCTTTTCAGCCCCTAATAGAAAAGTAGCCAAGAGGGTTCCAAACCCTCTTTTCCATGACCAAAAAGGGATTCTTTTCCCCCCTGTCTGAGCAGCAGCAGTAAGGGCTCTCTACCCTTACCCAAAACAGCAGCATAGACTCACAAAGGAGGCTGCTTTCCTCCTATCCAAGATCAAGATAAAGAAATGATCTTTCTCCTTCCTTACTAAGAGCAATAGCTCTATTACAATGCTGGACTCACAAATCTCACGCCGAGTTACTCGATCCATGACTAGGGACCATAACATGGGCCTATCTTCCAACAACAATGAAGTATTCTAGAAAATGAAGACCATGATGGGGTCCTCCCCAAGTACTTCTTCACCAACCGCTACCACCACCACTTCAAGTATGTTTTTTGCTTCCTCTTAATCCTGTATAATTGACTCAGGAGCCTCCGATCATCTTATAGGTAACAGACATCTACTATACTCAGTTTCTTCATGTCTTTCACATAAATTTGTTATCATTGCACATGGTTCACAAAATAAATTTCAAGGGAAAGGATCCACTTCTGTTACACCTTCACTTCTGATCACTGATATCCTTTTTGTTCCTACTTTCCCTTAGAATCTTTTATCGGTTAGTCAGCTCACTTAACATTTTAATTGCTCTATCACTTTCTCACCCACTTCATGTGTGTTTTAGGATCTTACAACGAAGCGGGTGATTGGTGGAGGCCATGAACAAGGGGGGCTCTACTACCTGGATGTGCCAAAAATAAATACTACATCCACCTGTGATAATGAAACTAGGTTATGGCACAATCGGTTGGGACATCCGACTACCCAATCTTTTCATCATATTTTTCCTAATGCACAGTCGGACCTTCGTTGTGAAGCATGTCAAATGAGTAAACATCAAAGGTTTACATACTTAACTTGTCCAGAAATTTAAATTGTCTCTCCTTTTTTGTTAATTCATACTGATGTATGGGGACCCTTGAGTGTCCCCAACATTTCTCAAGTGAAATAGTTTATTACATTCATTGATGACTTCACTCGTATTACATTTATTTTTGTTTAAAGATCATTCTGAAATACCATTGATATTTAAATCTTTTCATGAAATGGTACTCACTCAGTTTAGGCAAAAAATTAAAGTCCTTCGGTCGGATAATGTCAAAGAATACACATCCAAAGCTCTTGACTCGTTTTGTCAAGAAATTGGAATTATTCATAAGACATCATGTTCCTACACCCCTCAAAAAAATGGTGTAGCCGAATGGAAGAACCATCATATTCTTGAGGTAGCTCATGGTTTACTATATACCATGCAAGTTCTATACTTTTATTGGCCGCATGCAGTTTTTATCGCATGTTTACTTATAAACCGATTACCCTTTTCTGTTCTTGGTAAAAAGTCTCCCTACTCTCTATTATTACCTGATGGTGATACTTTTCACTTCCCTTGAGAGTCTTCGGATGTCAATGTTTTGTCCATATTTCCTCCCCAAAACACAATAAACTTGATCCCAAATCTGTGAAGTGCATCTTTTTAGGATACTCTCGCACACAAAAGGGTTATGTTTGCAATAATCTCTCTCTTTAGCGTTTACATGTGTCTAGGGATGTCACATTTTTTGAAGACTCTTCATATTATTTTGTTAATGCTCCTCCAGGTTTATCTTTAGTACAAGGTTCTCCTCGATCGATTGTGTCCCGTGCTGCTGAAACTATTCTGCCCCCAGAAACACTGGCTAACACCATACCTACTGAGTTGTTGTATCCTACCCAGGTAAGTCCATCTTCTCTGATTATTTTTGCCCCAGAATATGATACTCGTCTTATGTAGTTAGGAAAGAGCCCAGATCATGCACCAATGCCTTCTACTTCTCATCCCATAACAAACTTTGTGTCTCATCATCGTCTATCCCATGTTTATTGTCAATTTCTATTGACTATTTCCTCAGTACCTGTACCACAGTCCTATTAGGAGGCTCTCAAACATCCAGGGTGGAAGGCGGTTATGGATGAACAAATGTAGGCCCTTTATGAAAATCAAACATGGGGCTCTAGTCCCACTTCCTTTAAATAAGAAACTTGTAGGTTGCAAATGGTTATTTATGGTGAAACACAATCTGGATGGGTCCTGGCTCAGCTAAAAGCTCGCGTTGTTGTTAAAATCTATACACAATGTTATGGCATTAATTATGAAGAAAACTTCTCTCCAATGCCTAAATTAAACTCAATAATTTTTTTATTATCTCTGGCAGCTAAATCTTACTAGTAGGTCTATCAAATAGTTGCCAAATTTTTTTTTCTAAATAGGGATATAAAGGAGGACATTTATATGCAGCAACCACCTGGGTATGTGGTTCAGGGGGAGTCTGTGTGTCATGGGTCCGTGGCTCAGCTGAAAGCTCGCCTTGTTGTTAAAAGCTATACACAATGTTATGGCATTGATTATAGAGAAACCTTCTGCTCAATTGCTAAATTAAACTCGGTAAGTTTGTTATTATCTTTGGCAGCTAAATCTTAGTAGTAGGTCTATCAAATAGTTGCAAAAAAGCTTTTCTGAATAGGGATATAAAGGAGGACATTTATATGCAGCAACCACCTGGGTATGTGGTTCAGGGGGAGTCCGTGTGTCAACTACAAAAATCTATTTATGGTCCCAAACAGTTGCCTCATGCATGGTATGAAATTTTTAGCCAAGCACTCATACGGGCTAAATTTCATAGATGCTCTGGAGATCACTTTGTCTTTATGAAAGACACACTGAAGGGCAAGGTAATTCTAGCCGTATATGTTGATGACATTATTATAATTGATAGTGATCCCAGGGGCATCCAAAAGACAAAAGAAAGGATATATGTATTGAATTCAAGACAAAGGATCTCAGACTGCTCAAATATTTTTTGGGTATTGAAGTACTACAATCCAGACATGGAATTATATTATCTCAAAGGATGTATATCCTTGACCTACTGGAGGAGACCAGAATGCTGGGATGTGGACCAGAAAAAACTCTTATGGACTCAAATCCCAAATTATGTGCATGTACAAGAGAAGAATTAGATGTCGGAAACTATCAATGATTGGAGGGAAGACTTATTTATCTCTGCATAACGAGGCCACATATTTCATATGTAGTTAGTGTGGTAAGTCAATATATGCACAAACCACAACTCAGTCATTGGCAAGCACTAGAACGGATATTGCGATATCTGAAAGGAGCACCAAGAAGAGGGCTCCTCTATAAAAATCATGGACACTTCAACATCGGAGGATTCTCAGATGCAGACTGGGCCAGATTCCCGGATGACAGAAAATCTATTTCGGGATATTGTACGATGGTTGGAGGAAACTTGGTTACATGGAGGAGCAAGAAACAGAATGTAGTTTCATGGTCTAGTGTAGAAGCAGAGTACAGAGCCATGGCACACACAATCAGTGAATTCCTATGGATCAGATCTCTCCTAACTGAACTGGGTTTTTACAAAGAAGCTCTTATGAATCTATTTTGCGATTATTAGGCTGCAATTCATATCACATCAAATCCAGTCTTCCATGAGAGAACAAAACATATAGAAATAAACTACCACTTCATACGAGAAAAATTCACTGTCGGCATCTTATCTCTCCAGCATGTATTTTCACATAACCAGGTTGCAAAAATTCTCACCAAACCTATCCTTCACAAAATTTTGTCCAACATTTGCAGCAAGTTGGGCATCTATGATGTTTTCTCACCCCCTGCTTGAGGGGGAGTGTTACAATGTGGGACCCACCATGGCTACACAAGCTAGTGGTACCCACCATGAGTTTGAGAGATGTCAACAAGAGTCCTCATACAAAGTGGCTCGAGCTAAGAGATAAGGAACATGTGCTGGAATTAAACATAAGATTTGAAGATCAAGTGGGACACACAAAGATACCATGAGCTGGTATCTCTATCAACATGAGTTGGATGATCATGTGGAACCCACAAAGATAAGATCATGAGTTGGCCTTCTATCTTGGTTCACGTGATTAAAGAAGAGTTAGAAGTTGAGTTAAAGTGGTCACTTAAAATGATAATGTAATCTTATCATGTTAGGCTTATCATTTTTTAAGTAGAAAATTCAAACTAGGAAAATTGAGGGGTTCGGTAATATTTGCTGAAACAAAAGACTTTATACCACTATATGGCCATATTTATTCTTTTTTTTAGGAATGTTTGGGAAATTATTATTGGTAAAAATACATCTCTAGGGACCATTAGTATTTCACGTTTCCTGAAAATATTTTTGAAGCTAACAATTCAAACCAGGAAAATTTTGTGGTTCGTAAATTTTTGCGGAAACCTATGAATTTATACCACTATAAGGCCATGTTTATGCATTTTTTAGGAAAGGTTTGGAAATAATTTGTAGAAAAATATGTCTCCAAGGACCATTAGTGTTTCTTGTTTCCTGAAAACAATTTTGAAGTAGAAAATTCATACTAGGAAAATTTTGAGAAACGACAATTTTTTCTGAAACAAATGACTTTTTAAAACGATAAGGCCATGTTTATGCATTTTTTAGGAATGGTTGGGAAAGTGTTTCTTGTAAAAATCTGTCTCTAGGGACCATTAGTGTTTCATGTTTCCTTAAAAAAGTTTTAAAGTTGAAAATTCACTCGAGGAAAATTTTATGGATCGACATTTTTTGCTGAAATAAATGACATTATACAACTATAAGGCTACATTTATGCCTTTTTTAGGAATGGTCAGGAAAGTATTTCTAGTAACAATACGTCTCCAGGGTCCTTTAGTGTTGCATGTTTCTTGAAAATGTTTTGAAGCTAAATATTCATTCCGTGAAAATTTAGAGGTACAATAATTTTTGTTGAAACAAATGACTTTATACAACTATATGGCCATGATTATGCATTTTTTTAGAAATTTTGGAAAAATATTTCTAGGAAAATACATCTCTAGGGACCATTAGAGTCTCACCCTGCCTGATAACAGTTTTGAAGTTGAAAATTTAAACCAGGAAAATTTTGTGGTTCGACAATTTTTTGCTAAAAAAATGACTTTGTACCACTCTAAGTTTTTGTTTTTGCATTGTTTTTGGAAATTATTACAAGTTAAAATAGTCTCGTCAGACCATTATTTTGTCAAGTTTCTTGAAAATAGTTTTGAAGCTAAAAAATCAAACCTATAAAATTTTGTGGTTCGACAAATTTTGCTGAAACAAATGACTTTATACAACTATAAGGCCATGTTTATGCATTTTTTAGGAATGGTTGGGGAAGTATTTCTAATAAAAATACTACTCCAGAGACTATTAGGCCTTCATGTATTTGAAGTTATGGAAAAGTGAATTACTTTTTTAACGTATTAATCAAAGTACAAGAAACTCACTTTATAATAGAGGAAGGTAGTAGAGTCTAATTACAATAAAACTACCTCTGTCCCTATTACACCCAAACTATAACTCTTAAAGATAAGTCCTAGCATAATTAAATAACTCAATATAAATAGAAGACAACATAAATCAAACTAGAACTGTTTTATGAGGATGTGACCATAAGATAAAGATGCCAGCTCGTGCCTATCTTTGTGTGTCCCACTTGATCTTATAACCAGCTCATGGTTATCTTTGTGAGTCCTTTTTGATCTTCCAACTAGCTTGTGGTTATCTTTATGAGTCCCACTTGATCTTCCAACTTATGTGATAAGGATGTCAACTCGTGGTAATCATGGTGGGTCTTACTTCATATGTGCTTGGGCCCATCTTACAATACTCTTAGATATGTGGGCCTTCCTTGGTCATGTGGCCCATCTTAAAATACTCTTGAATATGTGAGCCTTCCTTGTTCGTGTGGCCCATCTTACAATACTCTTAGATATATGGGCCCTTTCAACACTCCCCCTCAAGCTGGTGGTGAGAGAACATCATGAACTCCCAACTTGCTGAAAATGATGTATAGGATCTTTTTGTATAAAATGGCAGTCCATATCTTCCAACACTCCCCCTCATGCTTGTGGCTTTTCCAATCCTCCATTGTTTTTTCATGAGGCCCAGCTAGCATGAGACTAGTGAGAGTAAAAGCACTCCAAGCTGTATGACATTGCTCCATACTCATGTAGGGCACACACATATCTTCTTTAGGTAGTGGATCTATACGCAATGTTTAGAAGTGTAATAAAACTCCTCCATCACTGTTTCCCTCCATAGGACAACAACTCACAAGTGGTCGGAGTAATAAATGCAAATTCAGGGGAGTATAACATAGATGTAGTAATAAGCTCTTCCATCACGGTAATGTAACATAGATGTAGTAATAAGCTCGTTCATCACGGTGTCCCAACCCGGGCACCGACTCACACGGGTAGTAGATGTAGTAATAAGATCCTACATCACAGTGATGTAACATATATACTGAGGCCACCTCTTCATCAATAATAATGTCTCATCCAAAGGGACATAATAGTTGCAGCTAAAATAAGACACGACCATCTTCCAACACATATAACACGAACCAAAATAATAAACCTTGTAAAAGGACCCATAAAATAATACGATATAAAAATTTCTTCTTAGATGCAAAATATTCATCTTTTGTGCTCCCCCTCTCTTGAATATTTTGGTTACATAAAACTTATCGACAACATATGGAATAAATTACCTCTTTCTTGTACTTCTTGTACTTCGCCCCCTCAAACTGGGAGTTCATGTTTTTCTCTCACCCCTCGCTTGAGGGGGAGTGTTGGAAGATGGGATTTAGCCCACACGACCAAGGAAGGCCCACAAGATGGGCCCAAACACATAAGAAGTAGGAGCCACCATGATTACCACGAGTTGGTATCCTTATCACATAAGTTGGAAGAGCAAGAAGGACTCACAAAGGAATCTTTATCTTATGGTCACGTCCTAGAAGAGTTCTAGTTTTAGTTATATTCGTCTTTTATCTATATTGAGTTATTTAATTATACTAGGACTTATCTTTAAGTGTTAGAGTTTCGGTGTTATTGGGACAAAGGTAGTTTTATTGTAATTGGACTCTAATACCTTCCTCTACTATAAATAGAGGATAATGTATTGTAATTATAATAAGTTGATGAAGTCAATGAATTATTTCTCTTTTCCATAAATTCAACAAGGTATCAGAGCGGGATCTGTGAGTTGACTTGGTCAACCCATAGAGACAATGAGATCCTTTTCTCTAAACCCTAAACCCAAAGTCTAGGTTTGTAGTTTTTTTTTCAGTCCCTACACCAGTATTTTTATTTGTGTTTTTAGCCTCTATATAGGAATTTTAATATTGAAAATTATAAATTTACGGAAAGATATTTGAGTCTACTTTCCAAAGAAAAATGATTTTTTCCAATCTGAGTTATCTACAGAGAGATTTCGATATTTGAATGAAAGAATATCAGATTACAAAAAGGTTCAAGCAGCAGCAGAAATGTTCAGATGCTGAGGCATTTTATGCTATCAAGAACTAGACTTTATATGGAGAAATATATATAAAGAGAAAGATCTGTAAGTCTATTATTTTACCTATACAACCAATTTTTTATCTGAGTTATCTTCAAAGAGAAATCAATATTGGAAGCAGGAAATGTCAGATTGAAAAAGAGGTTTGAGCAGTAGCAGAAAGCTTCAACTTCTGAGGAATTTTTTGCCATCAAGAATGACACTTTATATGGAGAATTATGTATAAAAAGAAAGATATGTAAGTAAATTTTATTAACTATTCAACCAATTCTTTGTATGATTTTTTATAAGGAGATATTGATCATGGAATAGTCAATGGTCATTCTGGAAAAAAAGGAGAAACAGTGCTTAGTTCAGCATATGACAGAGACCAAAATCTATCAGATTATTTATCTTCTGATAATTATTTTTTATGAAGTGAAGTTATACTTGTATGAAATTTATTTAAGAATATTTTTAGTAGGAAAAAATTTAATGTCAATCTGATCTATATTTAAAGATATATTCACATTGGAAAAATCAAAGGTTATGCTGGCATTCTGTTGTATCGAAAATCCAAATTTATGCCCTTTGTTTTATGTCATTGTTTGAGTTGCTATATCAGTAAAATATCTCAATTCTCCATTTTTTAAGGGCTTATTACTCAATCTATGTTATTTTGGCTTATTGCTACATCTATGATATTTGGTTAAAGTTGGGATCATTGTCATTACCTCCTAGCTTGAGGGGGAGAAGAAGAAGAAGTACAAGAAAAGGGTATTTTATTCCATATGTTGTGGATAAGTTTATGTGACCAAAATATTCAAGAAAGGGGGAGCACAAATGATGAAGCTTCTACATCTAAGAAAAAATATTTATATCCGATTTTGATTATTTTATGGGTCCTTCTACAAGGTTTATTATTTTGGTTCGTGTTATATATGTTGGAAGATGGTCGTATTACATTACAGCTGCTAGCTATTATGTCTCTTTGGATAAGACATTATTATTGAAGAAGTGGTGGCCTCAATACCTTTTCTAATACTATAACTTATATGACTCTCAAAAATATGACGGTTGGAACACCATGAGAGTTGTTGCCCGGATTGGGACACCATTATTAATAAACCCACTACCCCCCAGTAATGGTTTTTATTACTCCTACCACTTGAGAGTCGTTGTCCTATGGAGGGACACGGTGGTGGACACTTCAGAGCAATGCCGATAGATACACTACCTACAGAAGACGGGGTGTGCCCTACATACAGCATTAGGACTGAAGTATGGAGCAATTTCTTATCAGCTATGAGTGAATTTTACTCTCATTTATATTATGCCGACAGGACCTCATGGAAGGACACAACAGTGTGAGGGGGAGTGTTGGAAGATGAAGGCATATTAGAAGATGTGTCATTATATACAAAAATATTTTATACATCATTTGCAGCAAGCTGGGAGTTCATGTTGTTCTCTCACCCCAGCTTGACGGGGAGTGTTGGAAGATGGGCTTTATCCCACAAGACCAAGGAAGACCCACAAGATGGGCCCAAGCACATAAGAAGTAGGACCCACCATGATTACCACAAGCTGGCATCTTTATCACATAAGTTGGAAGAGCAAGAAGGACTCACAAAGGCTTCTTTATCTTATGGTCATGTCCTAGAAGAGTTCTAATTTGAGTTATATTTGTCTATTATCTATATTGAGTTATTTAATTATGCTAGGCCTTATCTTTAAGTGTTAGAGTTTGGGTGTAATTGGGACAAATGTAGTTTTATTGTAATTGGATTCTACTACCTTTCTCTATTATAAATAGGGTTCATGTACTCTGATTATAATAAGTTAATGAAGTTAATGAAGTCAATGAAGTATTTCTCTTTTCAATAAATTTAACATGGTATCAGAGCGGGATTAGTGAGTTGACTTGGTCAACCCACAGAGATAGTGAGATCCTTTTCTCTAAACCCTAAACCCTAAGTCTAGGTTCATAGTTATTTTTTTCAGTCCCTACACTTATAGTTTTCTTTGCGTTTTTAACCTCTATATTGAGCTTTTCATATTGCAAATTTTTGCTGAAATAAATGACTCTATAAAAAATTTTATCCATAATAATGCATGTTTTTATGAACGTTTAGAAAAGTATTTCTAGTAAAAATATGCCTGAGAGGATCAGTAGTCTCATCTTTTCAGAAAACATTTTTGAACCAAAAAATTCTAACCAAGAAAAGTTTGTGGTTTGGCATTATTTAGGAAAATTTTGTGGTTCAACAATTTTTGCTGAAACTAATGACTTTGTACAACTCTAAGGTCTTGCTTTTGAATTTTTTTAGGAATGGTTGAGAAATTATTACTAGTAAAAATATGTCTCATGGGACCATTAGTGTGTCAAGTCTCTTGAAAATAGTTTTGAAGCGAAAAATTCAAACCTGGAAAATTTGGTGGTTTGACAATTTTAACTGAAACAAATGACTTTATACAACTATAAACTCATGTTTATGCATTTTATAGGAATCGTTGGGAAAGTACTTATAGTAAAAATACTACACCAGAGCCATTAGGGCTTCGTGTTTCCTAAAAATAATTTTGAAGTTGAAAATATAACCTTGGAAAATTTTGAGGTATGCCAATTTTTACTTAAACAAATGGCTTTATACTACTAAAAGGTACAGTTTATGCAATTTTTTTGGAATGATAGGGAAATTATTTCCACTAAAAATACATCTCAAGAGTCCATTAGTATCTTATGTTTCCTGAAAATAGTTTTGAATCTAAAAATTTAAACTTGGAAATTTTTGTGGTTCAATAATTTTTGGTAAAACAAATAAATTTATACAAATTTAAGGCCATAATAATGCATTTTTTAGGAACATTTTGGAAAATATTTCTGGTAAAAGAAGGTCTCCATGGACCATTAGAGTCTCGTCTTTCCTGAAAACTCTTTTGAAGTTGAAAATTCGAACCAAAAAATTGTTGTTCGGCAATTTTTGCGGAAACAAATGACTTTATACCACTATAAAGTCATGTTTAAGCATTTTTTAGGATTGGTTGGGAAATAATTTCTAGTAAAAATACGTCTCCAGAGACCATTAGTGTCTCATGTTTCATAAAAACAGTTTTGGAGCAAAATTCAAATAAAGAAAATTTTGTGCTAAATTTTTTTGTGAAAGAAATGACTTTATACAACTTTTTGGCCTTAATAATGCCTTTTTTATGAACGTTTGGAAAAGCATTTCTTGTAAAAATACATCTCCAGGGATCATTAGTCTCCTCTTTCCTAACAAAAAGTGAAGCAGAAAATTTTGTGGTTCGACAATATTTGCAGAAACAAAAGACTTTATACTACAATAAGGCCATGTTTATGAATTATTTAAGGAATGGTTGGGAAAGCATTTCTAGTAAAAATAGAACTCCAGGGACCATCAGTGTTTCATGTTTTCTAAAATTAGTTTTGAAGCTAAAAATTCAAACTAGGAATTTTTTGTGGTTTGGAATTTTTTGCCGAAACAAATGACTTTGTACCACTATCATGTTTATGCATTTTGTAGTAAAGGTTTGGAAAATATTTCTAGTAAAAATATGTCTACAGAGACCATAAGGGTTTCATGTTTCCTGAAAACAATTTTGAAGCAGAAAATTCATACAACGAAAATTTTGAGGTATGACATTTTTTGCTAAAACAAATGACTTTCTACAACTATAGGTTCATGTTTATGCATTTATTTTGAAATGGTTGGGAAAGTATTTATAGTAATAATAAATCTTCAGGGACCATTAGTGTTTTATATTTCCTAAAAATAGTTTAGCAGTTGAAAATTCATTCCAGGAAAATTTTGTGGTTTCACAATTTTTTCTAAAATAAATGACTTTATACAACTATAAGGTCATGTTTATGCATTTTTTTAGGAATGGGTTGGAAAGAATTTCTAGTAAACAAATGTCACCAGGGACTGTTAGTGTTTCATGCTTCCTAAAAACAGTTTTGAAGATAAAAATTCATACCTTGAAAATTTTGAGGTACGACAATTTTTCGCTCAAACAAATGACTTTATACAACTATAAGGCCATGTTTATGCATTATTTTGGAAAGGTTGGGAAAGTATTTCTAATAAAAATTCGTCTCCAGGGACCATTAGAGTCTTGCCTTTCCTAATAACAGTTTTGAAGTTGAAAATTTTGTGGTTCGACAATGTTTTAAAACAAATGACTTTATATCACTCTAATGGTTACGATATTTTTACTAGTAAAAATATGTCCCCAGGGACCATTAGTGTTTTGAAACTTTGTTGAAAATTGTTTTGAGGCTGAAAATTCTAACCAGGAAAATTTTAAGGTTCGACAAATTTTGGTCCAACAAATTACTTTATACCACAATAAGTCATGTTTATGCTTTTTTAGGAATGGTTGGGAATGTCGTTCTTCTAAAAATAATACTCCAGAGATAATTATGGCTTCATGTTTTCTTAAAATGGTTTTGAAGTTAAAAATTTAACCCAGGGAAATTTTGTAGTTCGGCAATTTTTAGTAAAACAAATGACTTTATACCACTATAAGGTCCAATTTATGCAATTTCGTAGGAATAGTTGGGAAAGTATTTATAGTAAAAATACTTCTCCAAAAACCATTAGTGTCTCATGTTTTTAGAAAACTCTTTTGAAGCTAAAAATTCAAAACTGGAATATTTTGTGGTTGGACAATTTTTGCTGAAACAAATGACTTTATACAATTTTATGGCCATCATAATGAATTTTTTTAGGAATGTTTGGAAAAATATTTCTTGTAAAAAAATGTCTCGAGGGACTATTAGAGTCTCGTCTATTCTGAAAACTATTTTGAAGCAAAAAAATCAAACCAGGAAAATTTTGTGGTTCGACAATTTTTGCTCCAATTAATTTATCCAACTATAAGGTCATGTTTATGCATTTTTTTAGGAATGGTTGGGAAATTATTTCTAGTAAAAATACGTCTCCAGAGAGCATTAGTGTCTCATATTTTTTTGTGTTCCCGGGCCCTCGATCGAGTTACACGACGGAGGGAGGGATCCCCTTGCTGTTGTTGAGTCGAATCTGGCCACCGAGACTTTTGGAGGTGTTGCAAATGGTTTGGCCAAGACTTTCTGAATATGAGAATGTCATCAAAAAATACAAGAACAAATTTGCGGAGATAATCTGTAAATACCTCGTTCATCAATGCCTAGAATGTGGATGGGGCGTTAGATAGGCCGAATGACATGACAAGAAACTCAAAAGTGCCTGTGATGAGTACGGAAGGCTGTTTTCTGAATATCTGGATGAAACATACGGACTTGATGATACCCCAAGCGCAAATCTAACTTTGTGAAAAATTGGGCCCCAAATAATTCATCTAACAATTCATCAACCACCGGAATAGGGAATTTGTCCTTGACCATCTTGGAATTGAGTTCTCTGTAATCCACGCAAAATCTCCATGTCTGATCATGTTTCTTGACAAGGAGGATTGGGGATGAAAAAGGAGACGTACTCCTCCTGATGATTCCCTGTTCTAACATAAGCTTACATTGTCGCTCAATTTCATCTTTCTGTGAATGAGGGTAGCGATAGGGCCTCACTACTACCACCTCAGAGCCTGCCTTCAAACAAATCCTATGGTCACATCTTCGCAGTGGAGGAAGTCCCGTAGGTTCCTGGAAAACATCAGAATAGTGCTCCAGTAAATCTTCCAAGGATGCTGTCCAGGGGGGCTGTTTCTGGAGTAGATGCAATTGCGGGTGAAAATCTGCCTTGCTCCCCTGTAACTGTAATTGTTTGTTTGCCCACTCAAACGTCATGGTTAATGCGGCGAAGTCCCACCTGATTGGTCCCAAGTTTTGCAACCACTTAATGCCAAGAACCATATCAAAGCTAACTAATGGAATAATTAAAAATTCTGCTTCAAACTGAGTACCTTCCACAGAGAATAAGACGGCCTTGCTGATTCCATAACTCGGAAGTTTCTCCCCATTGGCCATTGACACGGAGGCCACAGGGCGAGGTTGTACGTGCAATTGTAATTTCTAGGCTGCACTACTGCTTATGAAGTTATGGGTACTCCCGGAATCAACCAAACTGAGGAGAGGCTGATCATTGATGATGACACATAACTGCATAGTTTTAGTAGATTGGCCTGTTATTGCGTGCAGTGAAATTTCAGGTTCCAGTTTGTCCTCTACCTGCTCTGTGGAAATGGGCTCTTCCTCCTCATTATCATCCCCTTCCAACCAGAAAAGTTTCTAGCATTGATGCCCAAAGGTATACTTCTCATCACAGTTATAACACAACCCCCTTGCTCTGCGGTCTTCCATTTCTACTCTGGACAATTTTTTAATAAATCCCGGCGTAGGCTGAGCAGCCTTAGACACTGGAGAAGAGCCTGCAGTGGTGCTGTATCGCCATGTGCTGCTAGTGGCTGACCTGTTGTTTGACCAAGGTTTAAGATTCTGGATTTTCTGTTTTGCCTCTAGAGTGCGGGCTATGTTCATTGCTCGGGCTAAATCAGAGGGAGCAAGGAGCTCAACCTCCAACCGCAGTGATTTTGATAAACCAGCAGTAAATAACCCCACCTGTTGGTCCACCCGGACTATCTTGCTGGCTCTGGCCAATTTTTCCTGAAATGCCTTCTGATACTGCTCTACTGTGCCCGTCTGACGCAGCAGGACTAGGTCCCCTAATGGATTACTCTGAGCAGGCGGACCAAATCGAATCGTGCATGATTCATTAAATTCCTCCCAGTCGATGTTCGGATTTTCCATTTCGAGTTGATGGCCCCATAGCTGGGCTTCATCGAGCATGTGGAATGTGGCTATTCGAACCTTCTCAGTTTTCGTCATTCTTTGATGGGAGAAAAATTTCTCGCATCTGTATAACCAAATTAAGGGGTCCTCGGATCCCTTGAACATAGGAAAATCCAACTTAGTGTACCTAGGGATGGTCCCACCCCCAGACCCCGAGCTCACACCATTTTCTGTGTGATCACTTCGACCCATACAGTGGTCTCCCTGCCTTGCCGCAGGGCTCCTCCTTTCTTCACGAGGAGTAGGGTTTCTTACCCCCAATAACTCATCGAGTTTTTCAGAAATCTGTTAGATTTGAGCATTTACCTAAGACCCTCTGTTGTCCATCAAAATTGCCAGACGTCCCTCGGTTTCGTCCTGGCTCGCTTGAATCATGCCTCTGACGGTAGATACCCAATTTTCCCTATTCGACGGTTCTCCCATTTTGGCCTGCTCTGATACCAAGTTGTTGTGTTCCCGGGCCCTCGTTCGAGTTACACGACGGAAGGAGGGATCCCCTTGCTGTTGCTGAGTCGAATCTGGCCACCGAGACCTCCCAGGATGACCTATGGTGTCGATTTGAGGGAGAGGAAGGTCGGGAAGGGTTTACGGAAAGTCGAAAAGGGATTATGGAAGAAAAACGCAGCTTGAGGATGCCGGAGAGAGATTAGGGCTCGTCGCCGGGAGCCATCACCGGGGGTTCCAGGGGAACACCGACCCTAGTTCAAAAGGGAGAACTCAGATCCCGATTAATTCTCTCCCCCCTTCATTCGTCCCACGGACCTTAAGTTAAGTCCAAAAATTCCAATTATTATAATGTTGCCCTACGGCTTCCATATGCGTGACTGAAATTAATTTAAATTACAATTACGCCCAAGTCCCTTTTCTGGCCCCTAATTCCCCTGCATCTTATGTCTGAGTCAACTCACCTCGTCGCCTCTGGGTGACCCGTCCTGCTATCGAGTCCACAACATGTTTCCTGAAAACAGCTTTGAAGCAAAAAAATCAAACCAGGAAAATTTTGTGGTTCGACAATTTTAACTTAAAGAAATGACTTTATACAACTTTTGGCCACAAAATATATTTTTATGAATATTTGGAAAACTATTTCTTGTAAAAATATGTCTCCAGGGTTCATTAGTCCTGACTTTCCGGAAAACACTTTTGAAGAAGAAAATTCAAACCAGAAAAATTTAGTGGTTCAACAATATTAGCTGAAACCAAAGACTTTATACCACTATAAGGCCATGTTTATGCATTTTTTCAGAAATGGTTGGGAAAAATTGCTAGTAAAAATACATCTCTAGGAACCATTAGTGTTTCATGTTTCTTGAAAATAGTTTTGAAGCAAAAAATTCAAACCAGGAAAAATTTTGTGGTTTAGAAATTTTTGATGAAACAAATAACTTTATACCTCTAAAAGGCCATGTTTATGAATTTTTTAGGAAAGGTTAGGAAAGTTTTTTCTAGTAAAAATACCTCTCTAGGGACCATTAGTGTTACATGTTTCTTGAAAAAAATTGAAGCAAAAAATTCATCCTAGGAAAATTTTGAGGTACGACTAGTCTTATTGAAACAAATGACTTTATACAACTATATAAATATTTTTATGCATTTTTTTAGGAATGGTTGTGAAAGTATTTCTAGTAAAAATATGTCTCCAGAGACCATTAGGGTTTCATGTTTCCTAAAAATAGTTTTGAAGTTGAAAATTCGTATTAGGAAATTTTTGTGGTTCGGCAATTTTTTGCTAAAATAAATGACTTTATACAACTATATGGCCATGTTTGGGAAAATTTTTAGCAATGGTTGGCAAAGTATTTCTAGTAAAAATACGTCTCCATGGACCTTTAGTGTTTCGTGTTTCTTGAAAATAGTTTTGAAGCTAAAAAATCATACCATGAAAATTTTGAGGTACGACAATTTTTACTAAAACAAATGACTTTATACAACTATATTTCTTTTTTATGCATTTTTTTTAGGAATGGATGGGAAAGAATTTTGTGAATTTTTTGGAAAAGAGAAATACTTCATTAACTTGTTGTAATCATAAGACCACATTTATGCATTTTTTTGGAAAGGTTGGGAAATTAGTTCTAGTAAAAATACGTCTCCGAGGACCATTAGTGTTTCGTGTTTCGTGTTTCTGGAAAAACAATTTCAAACCAGAAAATTCGTACTAGGAAAATTTTGAGGTAGGACATTTTTTGCTGAAACAAATTACTTTATACAACTATATGGTCATCTTTATGCAATTTTTAAGAAATGGTTGGGAAATTATTTCTAGTAAAAATAAGTCTCTAGGGACCATTAATGGTTCATGTTTCCTAAAAATAGTTTTGATGTTGATATTTATAGCAGGAAAATTTTGTGGTTCGATAATTTTTACTGAAACAAATGACTTTTATAACTATAAGATTATTTTTAAGGAATGGCTGGGATAGTATTTCTAGTAAAAATACATCTCCAGGGACCGTTAGTGTTTCATGTTTCCTAAAAATACTTTTGAAGCTGAAAAGTCATACAACAAAAATTTTGAGGTACGAAAATTTCTTTTTGAAACAAATGACTTTATACAACTATAAGGTCATGTTTATAATTTTTTTAGGAAACGTTGGAAAATTTTTTTGAGGAAAAATACGTCTCCAAGGACCATTAGAGTCTCGTCTTTCCTGAAAACAATTTAGAAGTTGAAAATTCAAACCAAGAAATTTTTTTGGTACGACAATTATGCTGAAACAAATGACTTTATACAACTATAAGGCCATGTTTATGCCTTTTTTAGGAATGGTTGGGAATGTATTTCAAGTAAAAATACGTCTCCAAGGACCATTAGTGTGACATGTTTCCTAAAAATAGTTTTGAAGCAGAAAATTCAAACCAGGAAAATTTTGTGGTTCTTCAAGTTTTGCTTAAACAAATGACTTTATACCACTCTAAGGTCATGTTTTTTCATTATTTTAGGAATGGCTGGGAAAATATTACTTGTAAAAATATGTCTCTAGAGACCATTAGTGTTTCAAGGTTCTTGAAAAAAAATTTGAAGTTGAAAAATTCAACACTGGAAAATTTTGTGATTCGACAATTTTTGCTAAAACAAATGACTTTATATAACTATGAGGCCTTGTGTATGCATTTTTTAAGAATGGTTTGGAAATTATTTATAGTAAAACTACTACTTCAGGGTCATTTAGGGCTTCATGTTTCCTAAAAAAAAATTTGAACCAGAAAATTCATACAAGGAAAATTTTGAGGTACAATAATTTTTGCTGAAACAAATGACTTTATACAACTATATTGCCTTTTTATGCCTGTTTTAGGAATGGATGGGAAAGTATTTTGTTGAATTTATGGAAAAGAGAAATACTTCATTAACTTGTTGTAATCAGAGTACATGAACCTCTATTTATAGAGGAAGGTAGTAGAGTCAAATTACAATAAAACTATCTTTGTCCCAATTACACCCAAACTCTAACACTTAAAGATAAGTCCTAGAATAATAAAATAAAAAAATAAAAATAGATGATTAACTTGACTAAAACACCTTTAAACAGAAACTCCTCTATGAGACCTGCTTCCATAATAATTGTGGCTCTGTAAGACTTCTTCTTGTGTATGACTCATAATGCCATAATTGTATGGGCCTGGGGCTTCTCCTTGGTCTATGGGCCTTGAGCCCATCTTCCACATCTCTAGGATGTGTGAGCTTTCCTTAGTCTTATGGGTTTGGGCCCATATTCCAACACACTTGGATATGTGGGTCTTCCTTGGTTATGTGGGCTTGGGCCTATCTTCCAACATTTCCCCTCAAGCTGGGGGATAGAAAAGCATGAACTCCCAGTTTTCTAAAAATGATGTATAGAATATTTTTTATAAAATGACACATTTTCCAATATGCCTTCATCTTCCAACATTCCCCCTCACGTTGTTGAGTCCTTCCATGAGGCCCTACTAGCATAATATAAGTGAGAGTAAAAATCACTCCTAGCATAATATGAGGCCCTACTAACATAATCTAAGTGAAATTAAAAATCACTACTAGCATACTATAGCGGGTATGACATTGCTCCATACTCCAGTCCTAATGCTGGATGTAGGGCACACTCCATCTTCTGTAGGTAGTGTGTCTATCGGCATTGCTCTGAAGTGTCCACCACCTTGTCCCTCCACAAGGCAACGACTCTCAAGTGATAGGAGTAATAAAAGCCATTACAGGAGATGGGGGGGGGGGGGGGGGGGGGGGGGGGGGGGGGGGGGGGGTGAGAATATAAGTGAGAGTAAAAATCACTCCTTGCATAATATGAGGCCCTACTAACATAATCTAAGTGAAATTAAAAATCACTACTAGCATACTATAGCGGGTATGACATTGCTCCATACTCCAGTCCTAATGCTGTATGTAGGGCACACTCCATCTTCTGTAGGGCCTCATGGAAGGACTCAACAACGTGAGGGGGAGTGTTGGAAGATGAAGGCATATTGGAAAATGTGTCATTTTATAAAAAATATTCTATATATCATTTTTAGAAAACTGGGAGATGGTATCCCAACCGTGATATTTTTGAGAGTTAAATTTATCATGGTATCCTAATTTGGGCATGGTGTCCCAACCGTGATATTTTTCAGAGTCAAATAAATTATGGTATGAGAAAGGTACTGAGGCCACCTCTTTTTCAATAATAATGTCTCATCCAAAGAGACATAATAGCAATAGCTGTAATGTAACATGACCATCTTCCAACACATATAATACAAACCAAAATAATAAACCTTGTAGAAGGACCCATGAAATAATCATAATCCAATATAAATATTTTTTCTTAGATGCATAACCTTCATCTTTTGTGCTCCCCCTTTCCTGAATATTTTGGTAACATTAACTTATCCACAACATATGGAATAAAATACATCTTTTTTGTACTTGTTCTACTTCTCCCCCTCAAGTTGGGAGGTAATGGCAGTGATCCCAGCTTGAACCAAATATCATAGATGCAAAAATAATCCCAAATAACATAGATGTAGTAATAAGGTCTTAAACCAGGGAGAAGTGAGATATTTTTCTGATATAACAACTCAAACACTAACGCAAAACAATCAGCTTAAATTCGGATTTTTCAATGCAACAGGAAACTAGCATGACCTTTGATTCTTCCAATACGAATATATCTCAAAATATAGATCAGATTGACATGAAATTTTTTCATTTTGAAATAGACTTAAATAAATTTCATCCAAGTATAACTTCTCTTCATAAAATATATTTATCAGTCTCTGTCATCTAGCCGAACTAAGTATTGTTTCTCATTTTTTTTCATCATGACCATTGACTCTTCCAAGATCAATATCTGCTTATTAAAAGCTCAGATCGAGAATCGGTTGAATAGGTAAGAAAATAGACTGATAGATATTTGTTTTGATATATATTTCTCCATATAAAGTCTTGTTCTTGATAGCATAAAAGACCTCGAAAGTTGAAACTTTCTGCTCCTGCTCGAACCTCTTTTGCAATCTGAATTTTGCTGCTTCAAATATCGATTCTCTTTGTAGATAACTCAGATAGAGAATTAATTTAGTAGGTAAGAAAATGGATTTAAATATATTTATTTTGATATATAATTATCCATATAAAGTATCATTCATGAGAGCATAAAATACCTCGGAAGTTGAAGCTTTCTGATGCTAATAGAACCTATTTTTTTCAATCTGACCTTTGCTGTTTCAAATATCGATTTCTCTTTGTAGATAACTCCGATTAGAAAAGTTAATTTTTTCTTGGAAATTAGACTCAATTCGATTTCCGTCAATATATAAATTTCAATATGAAAAGCTCAGTATAGAGTTGAAAAACATAAAACAACTAAAGGGTATAGGGACTGAAAAAAAAAAGAGAAAAAATAAATACGAACCCTAACTGCTAGAGATAATAGATCAGAAAAGAATCACTTTACCTCTGTGGGTTGACCTAGTCATCTCACATAACTTGCTTTGATACCATATTGAATTTATGGAAAAGAGAAATACTTCATTAACCTGTTGTAATCAGAGTACATGGACCTCTATTTATAATAGAGGAAGGTAGTAGAGTCTGTCGAGGACTCAATAGCTAACTGAATCACCCAAAGGAGGTGCCAATGACTCACTGAGTTAATTAATTTTAATTTCATATTTTATATTACTTTTAATTAAAATTTTCATTATAGTATTTAAGCCTACATGCAGCAGGGGCAGAATTGTAATTGTGGAAGCCTAAACTCTAATGACATCAAACCCTATTTAGAGGGTAAAGGAATAGAGAAAAGCAAGCATTGAATTAGGTTAAATAGGGTTTGGAGTTATCCTTGATGAGCTGTAGGGTTTGGAGGTCTCCTTGACGAGTTCCAAGTCCAGATTCCCTCTTGAATCTGAGCTTCTCCTTCTCTCTTTGAATTATGTTTTATCTTGCTCTTACCGAAAATAAGCATTTCTTTCCCTTTTTTTGAGCTAAACCAGAGGCTTCAGCCTCTCTTCCGTCCACAGTGGCAAGAAATGGATCTTCTATCTCTTTCTGAGCAAAGATAGGGGCTTTCCAGCCCCTATACCGAGAGCAACCAGAAATAGAGGTTCTTCAGCCTTTATTTCAGCGAGCAGCACGTTAGGAACCCCCAACCCCTCTCAGCCGTGCACAGCAGCACAACACCAAGAAGGGTCCTAACCCCTCTCAGCAGTATTCGAGAGAGTAGCAAGGGTTTCTCAACCCATACAGAGAATAACAACCAAACAGCAAAAAAGAGATTCTTTTCCTCCTTACAGAGAGCATCATCTCTCTTATAGTGCTGGATTCATCCATCCAACGCCGAGTTACTCGATCCATGGCCAGGGACCATAACAATGTGGTATTAGAGTAGGGTAACACTAGGGAGACCAGCATTGGTGAGTTAAAAGAATTGATGACCAAGGTTCAGGTAGAGAATGACAGAAAGTTTGCTATAATCATGGAGAAGTTGGAACAACTTCCGAATATGAATCTCCGGATCGATAGAATTTCTGGGATGATGGGAAATATGATGGCTTGAAGGAACTCAAACTCGGAATAAAGAGGAGAAGACAACTCACACAACAAAGGGGGAGACCAGTTTGTTGGGCGCACTGCATTTCCTGCCCAGATTGAAAATTTCAACCAGGGAGGAGGCACTGTACCAAGGTATACAAAACTTGATTTTCCTACTTTTAATGGGTCAGACAACCCCATAATTTGGTTACATATATGAGAAAAAAAATTTCTCCACCAAAGTACATTAGAAATTAATAAGGTGGATCTGGTTGCCTTCTACATGCTCGATGAAACACAACTTTGATTTCATCAAGTAGAGTTGCATAGATTTGTGCTGGATTGGGAAGCGTTTAAAGAATTATGCACTATACGATTCGGTCCTCCAGCCCATAGCAACCCTTTGGGGGGTTTGGTGTTGTTACAACAAACTAGGCCAGTGAAAATATATCAAAAACAATTCCAAGAAAAATTGGCACGAGCCAGTGCGTTGGTTCGCGTAGACCAGCTGGTCAATTTATTTACAACAAGCCTTAATGAGTCATTAAGGTTTGTGGAGCTCCACGCACTTGGTGACTTAGCTCGAGCAATGAATCTAGCTCGCGCACTGGAAGCTCGACAAAACGTTAAAAAAAAGGAGGACTACATGGCAAGGGGATGGGAACACTTCCAAAACTTGGCAAGGGAGACACAACACTACCCCTCAGATAACTTTCCCAACAAGGCAATAGGCCAGAAATAATCCCATTACTACTCTTGCAATAGATACATGGCCCAGCAACCCACCCGCCCAGTATATTCACAAATTAACTACTTTGGAGATGGCTGACCGTAGGACAAAGAATTTATGTTATTACAACTGTGATGAACCATACAGGGTAGGCCATCAGTGTAAACAGTTGTTCTGGTTAGAAGTCGATGAAATCCAAAAACCAGACAAGAGTGATGATCCTACTGAGGAAGATGCACCAGAAATATCTCTACATGCCATTACTGGCTAGAAATCCTCCAAAATTATGCAAGCCAGGGCTCGGGTGATGGATCAGGATTTTGTTAGCCTTGTGAATTTGGGAAGTACACATAATTTTTTCAGTTTAATAGCTGCTCAACACCTTCAAATACAGATCCTTCCATACACAATAGCCACGGTTTCGGTTGCTAATGGAGAGAAAGTTCCTAGGTATGGCATCAACAAAGTAGTAAACTTCTCAATCGGTACGACTTTCTGTCATTCATAATTTTTTGTCATACCTTTAGTTGGGTTCGATATGGTATTGGGTATTAAATGGTTGCAAACCTTAGGCCCTATTTTATGGGACTTTACTGCTTTACTATGAGTTTTGAAATGGGTGAATGCAAAGTACTATTACAAGGCAGTCAAGTGGACAAGCCACATCACATTCACACGCTTCACACACAGGACAATCCGGACAACTCTATAGAACATCTCCTAGATGAATTCTCGGAGGCACTGTGACCATCAAATATGTTTAAAACATGGCTTAGATGTGGTGATAGTTCGACCTTATCGGCACCCACACCTCCAGAATTATGAAATTGAAAGACAGTGCCAAGCCATGCTACAACAAGGCCTTATTTACCGCAGTCATTCACCATTTTCTTCACCAGTCTTCCTCATTATGAAACATGATGGTACATGGACTCAATAACTAACCGAGTCACCCATAGGAGGCGCAAATGACTCACTAAGTTAATCACTTTTACTTTCATATTTTATATTGCTTTTAAGTATATTGTTTAATATAGTATTTAAGCCTACATGCCTCAGGGGCAGAATTGTAATTGTGAAACCCTAAACTCTAATGACATCAAACCCTATTTAGAGGGTAAAGGAATAGAGAAAAGAAAGCATTGAATAAGGTTAAATAGGGTTCGGAGTTCTCCTTAACAAACTCTAGGGCTTGGAGGTCTCCTTGACAAGCTCCAGGTCTAGGTTCCTTCTTGAATTTGTGCTTCTTCCTTCTCTCTTTGAATTTTGTTTCTCCTTGCTCTTACCAAAACTAATGGGGGGATTTCTTTCCCTTTTTCCGAGCTCAACCAGAAGCTTCAGCATCTCTTCCGTCCACAGCAGCAAGAAACGGATCTTCTATCTCTTTTAGAGCAAAGATAGGGGCTTCCCAGCCCCTATACCGAGAGCAATAAGAAATAGAGGTTCTTCAACCTCTATTCCAGCAAGCAGCAGGTTAGGGACCCCTAACCCCTCTCAACCGTGCACAGCAGCAAGAAGGGTCCTAACCCCTCTCAATAATAGCAGCAAAGGTCCATCCTCTTACTGTCCGAGAGTAGCAAGGCTTTCTCAACCCTTACCGAGAGCAGCAACCATACGGCAAAAAGAAGACTCTTTTCCTCCTTACCGAGAGCAGCAACTCTTTTACAACGCTGGATTCATCCATCCCACACTAAGTTACTCGATCCATGGCTAGAGACCATAACAGAGTCCAATTACAATAAACTACCTTTGTCCCAATTACACCCAAACTCTAATACTTAAAAGATAAGTCCTAGAATAATAAAATAACAAAATATAAATAGAAGATTAACTTGACTAAAACACCTTTAAACTGAAACTCCTCTATGAGACCTACTTCCATAATAATTATGGCTCTGTAATACTTCTTCTTGTGTAAGACTTCTTATTGTGTAAGACTCATAATGCCATCATTGTCTGGGCTTGGGGCTTCTCCTTGGTCTATGGGCCTTGAGCCCATCTTCCACATTTCTTGCATGTGAGGACCTTCCTTGGTCTTATGGGCTTGGGCCCATCTTCCAACACACTTGGATATATGGGCATTCCTTGGTCGTGTGGTTTTGGGCCTATCTTCAAACATATTTCAATTAAAAATACGTCTCCAGGGACCATTAGTGCTTCATGTTTCCTGAAAATAGTTTTGAAGTTGAAAATTCATACCAAGAAATTTTTTAGGTTCAACAATTTTTGCTTAAATAAATGACTTTATACAACTATCATGCCATGTTTAAGCATTTTTTTAGGAATGGTCGGGAAAGTATTTCTAGTAAAAATATGTTTCAATGACCTTTAGTGTTTCATGTTTCCTGAAAACACTTTTGAAGTTGAGAATTCATACCAAGAAAATTTAGGGTTAGTACAATTTTTACTGAAACAAATGACTTTATACAACTATATGGCCATGTTTATGAATTTTTAAGGAAAGGTTGGAAAAATATTTGCAGTAAAAATACGTCTCCAACGAACATTTGTGTTTCATGTTTTCTAAAAAATGTTTTGAAGTAAAAAATTCATACTACAAAAAATTTGAGGTAGGGCAATTTTGGGTAAAACAAATGACTTTATACAACTACAAGTTCATGTTTATACATTTATTTAGGAATGGTTGGGAAAATATTTATAGTAAAAATACATCTCCAGGGACCATTAGAGTTTCATATTTCCTAAAAATAGTTTTGAAGTTAAAAATTCATACCAGGAAAATTTTATGATTCGACAATTTTTGTTGAAATAAATGACTTTACACAATTATAAGGCCATGTTTATGAATTTTTTTAGGAATGGTCAGGAAAAAATTTCTAGTAAAAATATGTCTCCAGGGACTATTAGTGTTTCATGTTTCCTGAAAATAGAATGAAGCTTAAAATTAATTCCATGAAAATTTTCAGGTACAACAATTTTTGGTGAAACAAATGAATTTAGACAACTATAAGGCAATGTTTAAGATTTTTTTTAGAAAGGTTGGGAAAATATTGTTAGGAAAAATATGTCTCCCGGGATCACTAGTGTCTCGCTTTTCCTAATAACAATTTTGAAGTTGATAATTCAAACCAGGAAAATTTTATGGTTCATCAAGTTTTGTTTAAATAAATGACTTTCTACCACTCTAAGGTCATGTTTTTGCACATTTTAAGGAATAGTTGGGAAATTATTACTAGTAAAAATACATCTCAAGGGACCCTTAGTGTTTCAAGTTTCTTGAAAATAGTTTTGAAGTTGAAAAATTCAAACCAGGGAAATTTTGTGGTTCGATATTTTTTGCTGAAAAAATGACTTTATACAACTATATGGCCATGTTTATGAATTTTTTAGGAATGGTTGGGTAATTATTCTAGAAAAAATAATACTCCAGAGACAATTAGGGCTTCATGTTTCCTAAAAAATAGTTTTGTAGTTGAAAATTCAAACCAAAAAAATTTTGTGGTGCGACATTTTTTAATGAAACAATTGACTTTATACCACTATAAAGTCCAGTTTATCCATTTTGAAGGAATCATTGGGAAAGTATTTATTGTAAGATTACATCTCCAGAGAGACCAGTAGTGACTCATTTTTCTGAAAACAGTTTTGAAGCAAAAAATTCAAACTTGGAAAAAAGTTTGGTACGACAGTTTTTTGCTGAAAAAAAATTACTTTATACAACTTTATGGCCATAATAATGGATTTTTTATGAACGTTTGGAAAAATATTTCTAGTAAAAATACATCTCCAGGGATCATTACACTCGTCTTTTCTAAAAACATTTTTGAAGCAAAAAATTCAAACTAGGAAAATTATGTGGTTCATCAATATTTGCTGAAACAAATGACTTTATACCACTATAAGGCCATGTTTATGAATTTTTTTTTAGGAATGATTGGGAAAGAATTTCTATTAAAAATACATCTCTAGGGAGCATTGTGTTTCATGTTTCCTGAAAATAGTTTTGAAGCAAAAAACTCAAACCAGGAAATTTTTGCAAAAGCAAATGACTTTATACCTCTATAAGACCATGTTTATGCATTTTTAAAGAAAGGTTTTGAAAGTTTTTCTAGTAAAAAAAATGTCTCCAGGGATTATTAGTGTTTCATGTTTCTTGAAAATAGTTTTGAAGTTGAAAATTTATAGCAGGAAAATTTTGTGGATTGACAATTTTTACTCAAATCAATAACTTTATACAACTATAAAGCTATGCACGTTTTTAGGAATGGTCGAGAAAGTATTTCTTGCAAAAATAAGTTTTTAGGGACCGTTAGTGTTTCATGTTTCCTGAAAACAATTTTGAAGAAGAAAATTCATTCCATGAAAATTTTGAGGTACAACAATTTTTGCTAAAAAAAATGATTGTATACATCTCCAGGCATCATTAGAGTCTCCCCTTTCTTGATAACAGTTTTGAAGTTGACAATTCAAACCAGGAAAATTTTGTCGTTCAAAATTTTTTGCTGAAACAAATGACTTCATACCACTCTAAGGTCATGTTTTTGCACTCTTTTAGGAATGGTTTGGAAATTATTACTAGTAAAAATACGTCCAGGGACCATTAGTTTTCAAGTTTCTTAAAAATTGGTTTGAAGGTGAAAATTCAAACCAAGAAAATTGTGGTTCAACAATTTTTAGACTATATACAACTATATGGCCATGTTTATACATTTTTTTAGGAATGATTGGGAAAGTATTTATAGAAATAATATTACTTCAGGGACCATTAGGGCTTCATGTTTCCCTAAAATAGTTTTGAATCTGAAAATTCAAACAGGGAAAATTTTGTGGTTCAACAATTTTTGCTGAAACAAATGACTTTATACTGTTGGAAGATAGGGCCCAAGCCCTATCCAAGTGTGTTGGAAGATGGGCCATAGATCGTAAGACTAAGGAAGAGTCACACATCTAAGATATGTGAAAGATGGGCCCAAGGCCCGTAGATCAAGGAGAAAGCCCACAGGCCCATACAATGATTGCAGGATAGTAAATAAAGAGTCATCTCATAGATATGACATTGATGTAATTTGGTTAAATTTCCAGGGTTAAAACCCTAAACCCTAAGTTTAGGGGTATTATTGTATTACAGTAGTTTCATTAATCTATAAATTGAACTTCATAGGGGGATGATTAGGAAATCAAGTCCATAACCCATTCTTCCTCCTGTTTTCTCCCAATGTATCTCTCTCCCTTTTTCTCCATGAGCTAAATTCATGGAGTTCTGAAAATCAACATGGTATGAGAGCATTGATTTTCAGGACTTGTAGTTATGGTTTTTAGGATTCTAGAAACCCATATTTTTCTTTTCTGATGGTTTGTTTTTCATAGTTACGACTTCCTTTATCTTTTATTTTACTGCTAGTTTTACTCTGTGACCATAACACCTAGCTCGGTACCTCCATCGAGGATCTCATGCCTGACCCCGATGGTTGGTCTTGCTGCTATTTCCATCATGGGCATTTTCCTCTTGCCCTGTTTTTTATTGTAGTAAGAATTTTATTTGCTGGTTCGTGCCTCGTTCCCTTTCCCATCTCTACCTTGGCATCTCTCTTGTTGTTGCTCCGTTGCAGAAATCAGAGCTCCATGCTACTTATCGAGAGCGGTTTTTCTGGAACCTCTCTGCTCTCGCTGCTGTTCCACTCTGTTCGGAAGCGAGTTGGGAAGGAGTCATCGGTTATCTGCTTCGTTTGATACTTTCTGCTGCTGCGTGTTGGACTTTGAAAAGCAGAAGATCAGACACTTTATTCTCTATTTTTTTATTGAGAAATTAAGATACGATGGTATCTGCTGAGTGGCCTTCTTGATTAAGAAACTGAGGCTCTATCCAGTAATCTACTTGGAAAACATAGCCTGGAAGAAGTTTGCACGTTGCTGATATTTCAGGAAGGTTTCCAGTGCATTACTTCTATTCTGGGAAGTTTCCGTTTCTTCACCTTCTGTATTGAAATCCTGCAGTGTACAACATGTGATATTTCTTATTTCGGAAAGTAGTTCTTTGCTAGATCCAGCGAACTAATCCCATTATTATTTCTGGAAATGATCTTGATCGTGCTGCTTCTTATTCGGTTATGCCAGTCTCACACTGAAGGACTGTTGTTTTTCGCCGTTGCCGAAGAAGAAGAAGACTCTGTTCAGCGCCGTGAGGAAGACGAAGACATTCCGAGTCCTTCGGGGCCGTGGAGAAGACAAAGACCTGCTGCTTGGTTGCTGCGGGATGACTCTGGTGTCCCGATTTGTTCGGCGCCGTGGGGAAGAAGGAGATGTTTTCCCGATTCTTACAATTGCCGATGATATTGGAAAAGAGTCCATAATCTGAGAAAAAAAAAATTTGAACAACCGCTCTGTTCGGCGTGGCGTGAAGAAGAACACTGTTGGAAAATTTTATGTTTCCTAACTTAGGAAACTAGTTTTAATTGACAACTAGCCCAAGCCGGACCAGACCTTGCCGGGTCAAGCAAGCGAACCTAACTGCTCTTCTTGCTGCTGTCCAGCACCATTCCACCGAGTTAACTCGGGCCAACTTGGTCCGGGTCAACTAAGTGATTAAACTCTGACATGTCCCACTTATTTTCTGCCTCGAAATACATCTATGGACTTATACATTTTTCTGCCATGACTCGGATATATTGATTTACTATTGACTCGGCGCAACTCGGTAAATTTTTTGTCTAGCTGGATTATTACTTTGAAGAATTGATAGATTAGTCCTTGGTCAACATATTATTTGGTACAGATACTTGCATTGGATTATTTCATGTGTCAATTTTACAAGGATTATTTTGGTTTGTGTTATATGGGTCCAAGCCCATTTCAATTGTTGTTATTGTGTCTCTTTGGATAAAACATTATTATTGAAGAAAAGCTGGCCTCAGTATATGTTATATCACCGTGACGGATTAGCTTATTACTACATCTACTACCCTTAAGGACATCTATGTTATTTCACCGATGGAAGAGTTTATTACTAACTCTATGTTATACCTCTATGAATTGGCATTTATTACTCCTACCATTTATGAGTCGTTGTCATGTGTAGGGACATGGTGATGGAGGAATTTTTTTATTACACTTCCAAACAGCGTATAGACCCACTACCAACATTAATAGGAGTGACACTACTTATAGAAAATAAGAGTGTGTCGAACATCCATCATGAGTTATTTGACTGGATTAAAGAGCAATATTATATGACTTGAAGTGATTTTACTCTCACTTTTCTTTTGCTAGCTGGGCCTCATGAACGAGAGCACCAGCATGAGGGGGAGTGTTGGAAGATGTGCAACATTATAAAAAAAAAGATTTTATACATCATTTGCACCAAGGTAGGAGTTCATGTTGTTCTTTCACGCCTAGCTTGAGGGGGGAGTGTTGGAAGATAGGGCCCAAACCCACACGACCAAGGAAGACCCACATATCCAAGTGTGTTGGAAGATGGGCCCAAGCCCATAAGACCAAGGAAGACCCACACATCCAAGAGATATGGAAGATGAGCTTAAGGCCCATAGATCAAGGAGAAGGCCCACAAGCCCATACAATGATGGATGGATGGCAAATAAAGAGTCATCTCATAGAGATGACATTGATGTAATTAGGTTAAAGTTCCAGGGTTAAAACCCTAAACACTAAACACTAAAACCTAAGTTCAGGGGTATAATTGTAATACAGTAGTTTCATTGATCTATAAATTGAACTTCAGGGGAGGGTTAGGAAATCAAGTCCATTACCCATTCTTCCTCCTGTTTTCTCCCAATGAGTCTTTCTCCCTTTTTCTCCATGAGCTAAATTCATGGAGTCCTGAAAATCAACAGATACAACTATAAGTTCATGTTTATACATTTTTCTAGGAATGGTTGGGAAATTATTTCTAGTAAAAATATGTCACCAGAGGTCATTAGTATCTCATGTTTCCTGAAAAATAGTTTTCAAGCAAAAAATTCAAACCAAGAAAATTTTGTGCTACAAAATTTTTTTCTAATAGAAATGACTTTATACAATTTTTTGGCCTTAATAAAGCATTTTTTATGAACGTTTCGAAAAGTATTTCTAGTAAAAATACATCTCCAGGGATCATTAGTCTCGTCTTTCCTGAAAACATTTTTCAAGCAAAAAATTCTAACCACGAAATTTTTTTAGTTCGACAATATTTGTTGAAATAAAAGACTTCATACCACTATAAGGCCATTTTTAAGCATTTTTTCAAGAATGGATGGTAAAGTATTTCTAATAAAAATACATCTCAAAGGACCATTAGTGTTTCTCGTTTTCAAAAAATAGTTGAACCTAAAAATTCAAATCAGGGAAATTTTGTGGTTCAAAAACTTTTGCAGAAACAAATGACTTTATACCACGGTAAGGCCATGTTTATGCCTTTTTTAGGAAAGGTTGGGAAAGTAGTTCTAGTAAAAATATGTCTCCAAGGACCATTAGCGTTTCAAGTTTCCTGAAAAACAATTTCAAAGCAGAAATTGGTTCTAGGAAAAATTTTTGCCATCTTTTTGCATTTTTTTAAGGAATGGTTGGGAAATTATTTCTAGAAAAAATATGTTTCATGTGACCATTAATGTTTCATGTTTCCTAAAAATAGTTTTGATGTTGAGATTCATAGCAGAAAAATTTTGTGGTTCGACAATTTTTGCTAAAATAAATGACTTTATACAACTATAAGGCTTTGTTTATGCATTTTTTTAGGAATGGTTGGGAAAGTATTTCTTGTAAAAATATCTCCAGGTACCGTTAGTGTTTCATGTTTACTAAAAACAGTTTTGAAGCTGAAAATTCATACCTTGAAATTTTCGAGGTACAACAATTTTTGTTCAAACAAATGACTTTATACTACTATAAGGCCATGGTTATGCAGTTTTTAAAAGGTTGGGAAAGTAATTCTAGGAAAAAATGACTCGAGGGAACATTAGAGTCTTATCTTTCCTAGAAACAATTTGGAAGTTGAAATTTCACACCAAAAAATTTTTGTGGTTCGGCAATTTTTGCTTATACAAATGACTTTATACCACTATAAGGTCATGTATATCCATCTTTTTTGGAATGATTGGGAAAATATTTCTAGTGAAAATACGTCTCAAGGGACCATTAGTGTTTCATGTTCCTTAAAACAGTTTTGAAGGAAAAAATTCAAACCTGGAAAATTTTGTGGTTCGTCTATTTATGCTAAAATAAATGACTTTGTACCACTAGAAGGCCATGTTTATGCTTTTTTTTAGGAAATGTTGGGAAAGTATTTCTGGTAAAAATACATCTCCAGGGACCATTAGTGTTTAATGTTTCCTAAAAACAATTTTGAAGTTGAAAATTCATACCAAGAAAATTTAGTAGTACAACAATTTTTTCTGAAACAAATGACTTTATTCAACTACATGGCCACGTTAATGAATTTTTTTCATGTTTTTTGAAAATAGTTTTGAATGCTAAAAATTCATACCAGGATCATTTTGCTCAAACAAATGACTTTATAAAACTTTTTGGCCATAATAATGCATATTTTTAGGAATGTTTGGAAACGTATTTCTACTAATAATACGTCTCCAGGGATCATTAGTCTCATCTTTCATGAAAGAATTTTTGAAGTAGAATATTCAAAGCTGGAAATTTTTGTGGTTCAGGAATATTTGCTAAAACAAAAGACTTTATATAAGGCCATGTTGATGCATTTTTTTAGGAATGGTTGGGAAAACATTTCTAGTAAAAATACATCTCCAGGGATTATTGGTGTTTCATATTTCTTGAAAATAGTTTTGAAGCTAAAGGTTTTGTGGCACAGAAATTATTTTTGAAACAAAATACTTTATACCACTATAAGGCCATGTTTTGTTATTTTTTAGGAAAGTTTAGGAAAGTACTCCAAGTAAAAATATTACTCTAGGAACCAATAGTGTTTCATATTTCCTTAAAATAATTTCGAGGTAGAAAATTCATACCAGGAAAATTTTGAAGTACAAGAATTTTTGCTGAAATAAATGACTTTATACAAATTTAAAGCCATATTTATGTATTTTTTTAGGAATGGTTGGGAAAGTATTTCTTGTAAAACTACCTCTCTATGGACCATTAGTATTTCATGTTTCCTGAAAATAATTTTGAAGTTGAAAATTCATTCATGGAAATTTTAGTGGTTCAACAATTTTTGTTGAAATAAATGACTTGATACAACTATAAGGCAATGTTTATGCACTTTTTTAGGAATAGTCAAAAAATTATTTCTAGTAAAAATAAATCTGTAGGGACTGTTAGTGCTTCATGTTTCAGGTCTTTGAAAGACTGTTTGTCCGATGGATAAAATAAAAGATTCCTTTGCGTCAGCAAAATGACGACAGAAGAAGCAAAAGTCATCATTACCCTTGCTTTCTGTGCCGAAAGGTAACAATGCAAGGGCAGATATGGAAAACCAAAAAGCCAAAAGATACCCTTCATTTAAGGGTAAAAAGAGGAAAAAATAACAATCCTCGAGCTATAAATTCGAAGCCCCGATAGAATTCAAGGCATAAAAAAAATCATTTTGAGTTTCTAAAGAAGAAGGTGATCTAAAGAAGGCGATTTCCGACAAACATTCTCCGGCGAAATCTCTAAAGCATGGTATGTTCAAAATAGTCATAATGGCTGAGTAGTAAAGAGGGAGCCAATCAGTAACACGGTAAGTAACTTTGGGAGTTGTGTAATTAGTTTTTTTATTTTGTTTTGAACAATATTTTAATTTTCGCATGTTTTTAATATATAAATTTCTACAATAATTGTTTGTGTTTAATTCCGTATATAAATATATTTGATCTCCACAGTATAGTGTTTATCTTATACTTGTTTTGTAATCTTCACAGTAACTGTTTAGAATAGTGTCACTTAAATAATATCGACGTAGTGCAAAATAGGACTGAAGTTTGATACTTAGAAGTTGTGCTCTACCCTGCTGAAGCACCCAAGGAACCGCATCGATTGACATGTACGGCTTGGGGACCTCTGAAAACCGCGAGGTCGGGTGACGATTTAGTCCATGTGGTGGTAAGCCGACAGGAATAGGGTCAAAACCAGAATAACATTAAGTAGCAGCAAAAGTCATATTGCACCCTACTATTGATTGACTTCATACAACTACAAGGCCATGTTTAAGCATTTTTTTCTTGTTTTCTGAAAATAGTTTTGAAGCTGAAAATTCATACAAGGAAAATTTTGGGATACGACAATTTTTACTGAAACTAATGACTTTATAGTAATATAAGTCTTGGTTTATGTATTTTTTAGGAAAGGTTGGGAAAATATTTCTAGTAAAAATACGTCTGTAGGGACCATTAGAGTCTTGTCTCTCCTAAAATCAATTTTGAAGCTGAAATTTTATGCTATGAAAATTTTGAGGTACGACAATTTTTTGAAGAAACAAATCACTTTATACAACTACAAGGCCTAGTTTATGATTTTTTTAAAGAAAGAATGGGAAAATATTTCTAGTAAAATATACGTCTTCAGGGGCCATTAATGTTTCATGTTTTCAAAAAATAGTTTTGGAGCAAAAAATTCAAACCAGAAAAATTTTGTGGCACAAAAATATTTGCCAAAACAAAAGATGTTTTAAAACTGCAAGGCCATGTTTATGCATTTTTATGGAATGGTTGGGAAAATATTTCTAGTAAAAATACGTCACCTGGGAAAATTGGAGTATCTTCTTTTCAAAAAATAGTTCGGAAGTTGAATATTCAAACTTGGACATTTATGTGGTTCGACAATTTTATGCTAAAAGTCTCTTTTTTTTTTTAAGAATGGTTGGGAAAGTATTTCTAGTAAAAATACATCTCAAGGGACCATCAGTGTTTCATGTTTCCTGAAAATAGTTTTAAAGTTGAAAATTCAAACCAGGAAAATTTTGTGCTTTGGCAATTTTTTCTGAAACAAATGACTTTATACGACTATAAGGCTATGTTTATGTATTTTTTCGTGTTTCTTGAAAATAGTTTTGAATGCTGAAAATTCATACTAGGAAATTTTTGTGGTATGATAATAATGCATTTGGAAATGTATTTCTAGTAATAATACGTCACGAGGGATCATTAGTCACGTATTTCCCAAAAAAAAAATTTGAAGTAGAAAATTAAAACCAGGAAATTTTGTGGTTCAGCAAAATTTGCTGAAACAAAATAATTTATACCACTATAAGGCCATGTTGATGCATTCTTTCATGAATTGTTGGGAAATAATTTCTAGTAAAAATACATCTCCAGGGACCATTAGTGTTTCATGTTTCCTGAAAATAGTTTTGAAGCAAAAATTTCAAACTTGGAAAATTTTGTGGTTTGGAAAATTTTGTTTAAACAAATGACTTTATACCACTAAAAGGCCATATTTTTTTACTTTTTTGAGAAAGGTTGGAAAAAATTTTCTAGTAAAAATATATATCTAGGGACCAATAGTGTTTCATGTTGCCATTAAACAATTTTGAAGTTTAAAATTCATTCAAGGAAAATTTTGAGGAACAAGAATTTTTGCTGAAACAAATGACTTTATACAACTATAAAGCCATGTTTATGCATTTTTTAGGAATGGTTGGGAAATATTTCTAGTAAAAATACATCTCAAGGGACCATTAGGTTTTCATGTTTCCTTAAATAGTTTCGAATTAAAAAATTCAAACAAGGAAAATTTTGTGGTTCAACAATTTTTGCTGAAATAAATGACTTTATACAACTATAAGACCATGTTTATGACTTTTTATGGAATGGTTCGGATAATATTTCTAGTAAAAATACACCTCCATGGACTGTTAGTGTTTCATGTTTCCTGAAAATAGTTTTGAACCAGAAAATTCATACCAGGAAAATTTTGAATTACATCATTTTTTGTTGAAACAAATGACTTTATACAACTATATGGCCATTTTTATGACTTTTTTTAGAAAACATGGGAAAAATATTTCAAGAAAAAATACGTCTCCGTGGACCATTAGAGTCTCGTCTTTCCTGAAAATAGTTTGGAAGTTAAAAATTCAAACTAAGAAAATTTTGTAGTTCGATAATTTTTGCTACAACTAATGACTTTATACCGGTGTTTTTGCATTTATTTTAGGAATGTTTTGAAAATTAGTACTAGTAAAAATACGTCTCTAGGGCCCATTACTATTTCAAGATTCCTAAAAATAGTTTTGAAGGTGAATATTCATTCCTAGAAAATTTTGTGGTACGACTATTTTTGTTGAAACAAATGACTTTATACAACTAAAAGGTCATGTCTATGCATTTTTTTAGGAATGGTTGGGAAAGTATTTCTAGTAAAAATACTACTCTAGGGACCATTAGGGCTTCATGTTTCCTAAAAATAATTTTGAAGTTGAAAATTCAAACTCGAAAACTTTTGTGGTTCGACAATATTTCTTGAAACAAATGACTTTATACCACTATAAGGACTTAAATGTTGGGAAATTATTTCTAGTAAAAATACGTCTCCATAGACCATTATACAACTATAATTGGTTTTTAGGGTTTTCAAATAAACAATTTCGATGCTAAAAATTCATAGTAGGAAAATTTGTGGAACGACAATTTTTGCTTAAACAAATGACTTTATACAACTATAAGTATATGTAATTGCATTTTGCGAAAAGGTTGGGAAAATATTTCTAGTAAAAATTCGTCTCCAAGGACCATTTGGGTCTTGTTTTTCCTAAAAACAATTTTGAAGTTGAAAATTAGGAAATTTTTGTGGTTCTGCTATTTTTACTAAAACAAATTACTTTAAACCACTATATGGTCCTGTTTATGCATTTTTTTAGGAATGGTTGGGAATGTATTTCTAGTAAAAATATGTCTCCATAGACTATTTGTGTCCCATGTTTCCTGAGAACAGTTTTTAAGCTAAAAATTCTAACTAGAAAATTTTTGTGGTTTGACAATTTTTGCAGAAACAAATAACTTTATACCACAATAAGGCCATGTTTATGCATTCTTTTAGGAAAGTTTTGGAAAGTATTTCTAGTAAAAATACATCTCTAGGGATCATTAGTGTTTCTTATTTCTTAAAAAAAGTTTTGAAGCTGAAAAATTCATGTTTGGACAATTTTTGCTGAAATAAATGACTTTATACAACTAAAAAACCATGTTTATGCATTTTTTCATATTTCCTGAGTATAACTTTGAAGATAAAAATTCATACCAAGAAAATTTTGGGGTATGAAATTTTTTTGTTGAAACAAATGACTTTATCCAACTACAAGGCCAAGTTTATGCATTTTTAAGAAATGGTTGGGAAAGTATTTCTAGTAAAAAAACTACTTCAAGGACCATTAGGGCTTCATGTTTCCAAAAAATAGTTTTGAAGTTGAAAATTCAAACTAGGAAAATTTTGTGGTTCGGGAATTTTTTATGGAAGAAATGACTTTATACCATTATAAGGTCTTCTTTATGCATTTTTTTAGGAATGGTTTGGAATGTATTTATAGTGAAAATACATCTCCAAAGACCATTAGTGTCTCATGTTTCCTGAACAAAGTTTTGAAGGTAAAAATTCAAACCTTGAAAATTTTCTGGTTCGACAATTGTTTTTGAAACAAATGACTTGATACTGCTATAAGGCCATCTTTATGCATTTTTTTAATAAAGGTTGGGAATTATTTCTAGTAAAAATATGTCTCTAGGGACCATTAGTGTTTCATGTTTCCAAAAAATATTTTTGACGCTGAAAATTCATGCTAGGAAAATTTTGTGGTACAACATTATTTACTGAAACAAATGACTTTATACAATTATAAGGCCATGTTTATGAATTTTTAGGAATAGTTGGGAAAATATTTCTAGTAAATTTTTTTCTCCAGGGACCATTAGAGTCTCATCTTCCCGAAAAATAGTTTGGAAGTAGAAAATTCAAATCAGGAAAATTTTGTGGTTCGATAATTTTTGCTAAATCAAATGACTTTATACCACGATAAGGTCATGTTAATGCATTTTATTAGAATGGTTGGGAATTTATTTTTAGAAAGTATACGTCTTAAGAGACAATTAGTCTTTCATTTTTTTTAAATTAGTTCCGAAGTTGAAAATTCGAATAAGGAAAATTTTATGGTTCGACAATTTTTGCTGAGCTGAATGACTTTATGCAACTATAAGACCATGTTTATGACTTTTTAAGGAATGGTTGGGATATTGTTTCTAGTAAAAATACATCTCCAGAGACCATTAGTGTTTAATGTTTCCTGAAATTGGATTTGTGGCTGAAAATTCTTACCAGGAAAATTTTGAGGTACGATAATTTTTGCTGAAACAATGGACTTTATTCAACTATAAGGCTATGTTTATGCAATTTTTAGGAAATGCTGGAAAAATATTTCTAGTAAAAATACTTCTCATGGGACCATTAGAGTCTCATCTTTCCTAAAAACAGTTTTGAAGTTGAAATTCAAACCAAGAAAATTTTGTGGTTCAACACTTTTTGGTGAAATAAATGACTGTATACCACTCTAAGGTCCTTTTTTTTCATTTTTTTTAAATAGTTGGAAAATTATTACTAGTAAAAATATGTCTCTAGGGACCATTAGTGTTTCAAGTTTCATGAAAATAGTTTTGAAGATGAAAATTCATACCACGAAAATTTTGTGGTTTGACAATTTTTTGCTGAAACAAATGACTTTATACAACTATAAGGCCATTGTTATGCACTTTTTTAGGAATTTTTGGGAATATATTTCTTGTAAAAATACTACTCCAGGGACCATTAGAGTTTCATGTGTCTGGAAAATAGTTTTGAAGCTAAAAATTCAAATTTAGAAAAAAATTTGGTTCAATAATTTTCACAGAAACAAATTTCTTTTTAAAACTTTATGGGCATAATAATGAATTTTTTATGAACATTTGGAAAAATTATTTCTTGTAAAAATATGACTCCATGGACCATTTGAATCTCGTCTTTCTTGAAAACAATTTTGAAGCAAACTATTCAAACTTGAAAAATTTTGTGGTTTGGCAATTTTTGTTGTAACAAATGACTTTATACCATTATAACGTCATGTTTATACATTCTTTGAGGAATGGTTGGGAAAATATTTCCAGTAAAAGTACATCTCTAGAGACCACTAGTGTGTCTTGTTTACTGAAAACAGTTTTGAAGCAAAAATTTCAAACTACGAAATTTTTTGTGGTATAACATTTTTCTTGAAACAAATGACTTTATACAACTTTATTGCCATAATAATGCCTCTTTTAGGAACGTTTGGAAAAATAGTTCTAGTAAAAATACGTCTCCAGGGATCATTTGTCTCATCTTTTCTGAAAACATTTTTTAAATAGAAAATTCAAACCAAATTTTTGTTGTGGTTTGGCAATATTTGCTGAAACTAATGACTTTATACCACAACAAGGCCATGTTTATGCAATTTTCAGGAATGGATGGGAAAGTATTTCTATTAAAAATACATCGCCAAGGAATATTAGTGTTTCATGCTTCCTGAAAACAGTTTTGAAGCTAAAATTGAAACCTAGAAAATTTTGTGGTTCAGCAATTTTTGCTAAATCAAATGACTTTATACCACTATAAGGCCATGTTTATGCTATTTTAGGGATGTTTTGGAAAGTATTTCTAGTAAAAATATGTTTCCAGCGACCATTAGTGTTTCAAGTTTCCTAACAAACAATTTTGAAGCAGAAAATTCATACCAGGAAAATTTTGTGGTACAACAATTTTTTTTGAAACAAATGACTTCATACAACTACAAGGCCATGTTTATGCTTTTTTTTTCATGTTTTCTGAAAATAATTTTGAACCTAAAAATTCATACCAGAAAAATTTCGTTCTACGACAATTTTTTACTGAAACTAATGACTTTGCAGTACTATAAGTTCATGTTTATTTATTTTTTAGGAAAGGTTGGAAAATATTTCTAGTAAAAATACGTCTCCAGGGAGCATTAAAGTCTCGTCTTTCTTGAAATCAGTTTTGAACCTAAAAATTCATAAAATGAAAATTTTGAGGTGTGCCAATTTATTGCAGAAACAAATGATTTTATACAACTAAAAGGTCTAGCTTATGACTATTTTAGGAAAAGTTGGGAAAATATTTCTAGTAAAAATACGTCTTCAGGGACCATTAGTGTTTCTTGTTTCTGGAAAATAGTTTTGAAATTGAAAATTAAGATTATGACTATTTTAGGAAAAGTTGGGAAAATATTTCTAGTAAAAGTACGTCTCCAGGGACCATTAGTGTTTCCTGTTTCTGGAAAATAGTTTAGAAATTGAAAATTATAACCAAGAAAATTTCGTGGTGCAACAATATTTGCTTAAATAAATGAATTTTTACAACTATAAGGCCATGTTTATGCATTTGTAGGAATGGTTGGGAAAATGTTTCTAGTAAAAATATGTTTCCAAGGACCATTAGAGTCTCGTCTTTCTTGAAAACAGTTTTGAATTTGAAATTTCAAACTGGGAAAATTTTGTTGTTCGAGAATTTTTTCTTAAACAAATGACTTTATACCATTACAAGGTCATGTTTCTGCATGTTTTTAGGAATGGTTGGGAAAGTATGTCTACTAAAAATATGTCGCAAGGGACCATTAGTGTTTCATGTTTCCTGAAAGTAATTTTAACGTTGAAAAGTGAAACCAGGAAAAATTTGTGGTTCGATAATTTTTGCTAAAAAAATGACTTTATAAGACTATAAGACCATGTTTATGCATTTTTAAGGAATGGTTTAGATAGTATTTCTAGTAAAAATACGTTTCCAGGGACCCTTAGTTTTTAATGTTTCCTGAAAACAGTTTTAAAGCTAAAAATTCATACCAAGAAAATGTTGAAGTAAAATTATTTTTAGGAAACATGAAATACTAATGGTCCCTAGAGACGTATTTTTACTAGAAATATTTTTCCAATAAATCAAAAAAAATTCATAAACATGGTTTATAGTTGTATAAAGTCATTTGTTTCTACAAAAACTATTGTTCCACAAAATTTTCTAGGTATGAATTTTCAGCTTCAAAACTATTTTCAAGAAATGTGAAAAACTAATGGTCCTTGGAGACGTATTTTTATGAGAAATATTTTCCAACACTTTCCTTAAAAATGCATAAGCATGGTCTTATAGTTGTATAAAGTCATTTGTTTCAGGAAAAATTGTCATACCACAGTTTTCTTGGTATGAATTTTTAGTTTCAAAACTATTGTCAGGAATCATGAAACACTAATGGTCCCTAGAAACACATTAGTACTAGAAATAATTTCCCAACCATTCCAACAAAAGTTCATTAACATGGTCTTAAAGTTGTATAAAGTCATCTGTTCACCAAAAATTGTCGTACAACAAAAATTTCTTGGTATGAATTTTCAACATGAATTTTTTTTTCAAGAAACATGACACGCTAATGGTCTCCAGAGATGTATTTTTAGGATACATTCTTTCCAAAAATTGCCCAAAAAAATGCATAAACTTGGCCGTATAGTGGTATAAAGTCATTTGTTTCAGCAAAAATTATCGAACCACAATTTTTCTGGTTTGAATTTTTAGCTTCAAAATATTTTTAGGAAACATGAAACACTAATGGTCCAAGGAGATGTATTTTTACTAGAAATACTTTCTCAAACATTCCAAAAAAAATTAATAAACTTGGCCTTATAGTGGTATAATGTCTTTTGTTTTAGCAAATATTGTCGAACTACAAAATTTGCCTCGTTTGAATTTTAACCTTGAAAAATGTTTTTAGGAAAGATGAGATTGATGATACCTAGAGACGTATTTTTACTAGAAATTTTTTGCCAAACGTTCCTAAAAAAGGCATTATTCTGGCCATAAAGTTATATAAAGTCATTTGTTTCAGTAAAAATTGTTGAACCTCAAAATTTTCTAGATTAAAATTTTTAGCTTCAATTTGTTTTTAGAAAACATGAGAAACTAATGGTCTCTGCAGATGCATTTTTGCAAGAAATAATTTTCCTTCCTTTCCTTAAAAAATGTATAAACATGGTCTTAAAGTTGTAAAGGCATTTGTTTATGCAAAAATTGACTAACCACAAAATTTTCCTTGTTTGAAATTTCAGTTTGAAAAGTGTTTTCAAGAAACATGAAATACTAATGGTCCCTGGAAATGGATTTTTATTAGAAATACATTCCAAACCATTCCTAAAAAAATGCATAAACATAACCTTATAGTTGAATAAAGTCATTTGTTTTAGCAAAAATTATCGTACCACAAAATTTTCTTGGTTTGAATCTTCAGCTTCAAAACTATTTTTAGGAAACTTGAAACACTAATGGTCCTTGGAGATGTAATTTTACTAGAAATAATTTCCCAACCATTCCTAATTTTTTTCATAAACATGGCATTATAGTTGTATAAAGTCATTTGTTTCTGTAAGAATTGTAGTTCCATAAAATTTTCTAAGTATGAATTTTCAACATTAAAACTATTTTCAAAAAAGATGAAACACTAATGGTCCCTGGAAACATATTTTTACTAGAAATACTTTCCAACCCATTCCTAAAAAATGCATAAACATGGCCTAATAGTTATATAAAGTCATTTGTTTCAGCAAAAATTTTCATCCCACAAAATATTCCAAGTATGAATTTTCAGCTTCAAAACTATTTTTAGGAAACATGAAAAACTAATGGTCCTTAAAGACGTATTTTTACAAAAAAATAAATTTTCAACCTTTCCTAAAAAATACATAAACATGGCCTTAGAGTTGTATAAAGTGATTTGTTTCAGCAAAAATTGTCGTACCATAATTTTCATGGTATGAATTTTTAGCTTCAAAACTATTTTCAGGAAACACGAAACACTAATGGTCCCTGGAGACGTATTTTTACTAAAAATAATTTTCCAGCCATTCCTATAAAAAATGTATCAACATGGTCATATAGTTGTATAAAGTCATTTGTTTCAATAAAAATTGTCATACAACAAAATTTTCTTGGTATGAATTTTTAGCATCAAATCTGTATTCAAGAAACATGAAACACTAATGGTCCCAGGAGACGTATTTTTAGAGAAAAACTTTCCTAAAATTTCCTAAAAAATTCTTAAACATGGCCTAATAGTGGTACAAAGTCATTTTTTTCAGCAAAACTTGTCAAACCACAAAATTTTCCAAGTTTGAATTTTTAGCTTAAAAATTAGTTTTAGGAAACATGAAACACTAATGGTCCCTGGAGATGTATTTTTACTAGAAATAATTTCCCAAAAATTCCCAAAATAATGTATAAACATGACCTTATAGTGGTATAATGTCATTTGTTTCAACAAATATTGCCGAACTACAAAATTTTCCTGCTTTAAATTTTAAGGTTCAAAACTATTTTTGGGAAAGAAGAGACTGACTGTACCTGGAGACATATATTTACTAGTAATTGTTTTCCACACGTTCCTTAAAAATGCATTATTATGGTCATAAAGTTATATAAAGTCAATTGTTTCAATTAAAATTGTTGAACCACAAAATTTCTAGGTTTGAACTTTTAGCTTCAAAACTATTTTCAGCAAACATGAGAAACTAATAGTCTCTGGAGATGTATTTTTACAAGAATTAATTTTTCTGTCTTTGCTTAAAAAATGCATAAACACGGCCTTATAGTTGTAAAGTCATTTGTTTCCGCAAAAATTGACTAAACCACAAAATTTTCCATGTTTGAATTTTCTGTTTGAAAAGTGTTTTCAGGAAACGTGAAACATTAATGGTCCCTGGAGATGTGTTTTTACTAGAAATACATTCCCAAACATTCCTAAAAAAATGAATAAATGTGGCCTTATTGTTGTATAAAGTCATTTGTTCCATAAAAATTGTCGTACCACAAAAATTTCCTGGATTGAATTTTCAACTTCAAAACTAGTTTTAGGAAACATGAAACACTAATGGTCCGTGGAGATGTATTTTTACTAGAAATAATTTTCCAACCATTCCTAAAAAGATTCATAAACATGATGTTATAGTTGTATAAAGTCATTAGTTTTAGTAAAAATTGTAGTCCCACCAAATTTTCTAGGAATGAATTTTCAGCATCAAAAAAGTTTTCAAGAAACTTGAAACACTAATGGTCCCTAGAGACATATTTTTATAAGAAATACTTTCCCAACCTTTCCTTAAAAAATGCATAAACATGGCCTTAGAGTGGTATAAAGTCATTGGTTTCAGTAAAAATTGCAGAACCACAAAAATTTCCTAATTTGAATTTTAAGCTTCAAATTTGTTTTCAGGAAAGACAAGATTGATGATACCTGGAGACGTATTTTTACAAGAAATACTTGTCCAAACATTCCTTAAAAACTGTATTATTATGGCCTATAAGTTATCTAAAGTCATTTGTTTCAAAAAAAATTGTCAAATGACAGTAAATATGAGACACTAATGGTCTCTTGAGACGTATTTTTACAAGAAATAATTTTCCAACCTTTCCTTAAAAAATGCCATAACACAGCGTTATAGTTGTATAAAGTCATTTGTTTCCAAAAAATTGACCGAACCACAAAACTTTCCTGGTTTGAATTTTCAGTTTGAAAATTGTTTTCATGAAACATGAAACACTAATGGTCCCTGGAGACATATTTTTACTAGAACTACTTTCTAAAACATTCCTAAAAAAAGGCATAAACTTGGCGTTATAGTTTTATAAAGTAAGTTGCTTAAGCAAAACTTTTCGTACCACAAAATTTTCTTGGTATGAATTTTTAGCTTCAAAACTATTTTGAGAAAACATGAAATACTAATGGTCCCTAGAATCCTATTTTTATGAGAAATACTTTCCTAACCTTTCCTAAAATATGCTTAAACATGGCCTTATAGTGGTATAAAGTCATTTTTTTCAGCAAAAATATTAGTACTACAAAATTTTCCAGGTTTGAATTTTTTGCTTCAAAACATTTTTCAGGAAACAAGAAACACTAATGGTCCTTGTAGATGTATTTTTACTAGAAATTATTTCCCAAACATTCCTAAAAAATGCATAAACATGGTCTTATAGTCGTATAGTCTCATTTGTTACTGCAAATATTTCTTAACCACAAAAGTTTCCTAGTTTGTATCAATATTGTTTTCAGGAAACATGAAACATTAATGGTCCTTGGAGATGTATTTTTACTTGAAATACTTTCCTAATCATTCCAAAAAAAATGCATAAAAAAGGCCTTATAATTTTATAAAGTCATTTGTTTCCGCAAAAAATGTCGATCCACAAAATTTTCCTGGTTTGAATTTTAAACTTCAATACTGTTTTAAGGAAACATGAAATAGTAATGGTCCCTGGAGATGTATTTTTACTTGTAATACTTTCCCAAACATTCAATAAAAAATGCATGAACATGGCCTTATAGTGGTATAATATCATTTGTTTCAGCAAATATTACCAAATCACAAAATTTTCCTTGTTTGAATTTTTTGCTTCAAAACTATTTTCAGGAAAGATGAGACTGATGATACCTGGAGACATATTTATACAAGAAATACTTTTCCAAACTTTTCCTTGTTTGAATCTTAAACTTCAATATTGTTTTTAGGCAAGATGAGACTGATGATACCTGGAAACGTATTATTATGGCCATAAAGTTATATAAAGTCATTTGTTTTAGCAAAAAAATTGGAATCGCAAAATTTCTAGTTTTGAATTTTTAGCTTTAAACTTGTTTTCAACAAACATGAGACACTATTGTTCTTTGGGGACATATTTTTACTTGAAAATAATTTTCCAGACTTTACTTAAAAATGCATAAATATACCCTTATAGTTGTATAAAGTCATATGTTTCATCAGAAATTTACCGAACCACAAAATTTTCCTATTTTTAATTTTCTGTTTGAAAACTGTTTTTAGGAAATATGAAACACTAATGGTCCCTGGATACATATTTTTACTAGAAATATTTTACCAACCATTCCTAAAAAAAGGCATAAACGTAGCCTTATAGTTGTATAAAGTCATTTGTTTCAACAAAAAATGTCTTACCACAAAATTTTTCAGGTTTCAATTTTCAGCTTCAAAACTATTTTCAGGTGTTGATTTTTCAGGACTCCATGTATTTAGCTCATGGAGAAAAAGAGAAAGGGATTCATTGAGAGAAAATTGGAGGAAGAAGACGTTATGGACTTGATGTCCTAACCCTTCCCCTGAAGCTCAATTTATAGATTAATCAAACTACATTATTATAAGTATACCCTCAAACTTTAACCTAATTACATCAATGCCATCTCTATGAGATGACTCTTTATTTACCATCTTGCCATCATTGTATGGGCCTGTGGGCCTTCTTCTTCATCTATGGGCCTTGAGCCCATCTTCCACATCTCTTGGATGTGTGGTCTTCCTCTGTCTTATTGGCTTGGGCCCATTTTTCACATTTCTTGGATGTGTAGGCCTTCCTTGGTCGTGTGGGCTTGGGCCCGTCTTTGAACACTCCCCCCTCAAGCTGGGGTGAGAGAACATCATGAACTCCCAGCGTGCTGCAAATGATGTATAGGATTTTTTTGTATCAAATGGTAGTCCTCCATGTTGGTTTTTCCAACACTCCCCCTCACGCTGGTGGTTTTCTTGTCTTCCATGTTTGTTTTTCCAGTTGGCATAAGATCAGTGAGAGTAAAATGGCTCCTAGCTGGTAAGACATTGGTCCATATTACAGTCAAATAACTCATGCTGGATGTTGGGCACACTCCTATCTTCTATAGGTAGTTGGTCTATAGGCATTGCTCTGAAGTGTAATAAAACTCCTCCATCACCGTGTCCCTCCATAGGATAACGACTCTCAAGTGGTAGGAGTCATAAATGCAAATTCAGGGGGGGATGACATAGATTTAGTAATAAACTCTTCCATCACGGTGATATAACATTGATGTTGTAATGGTGTCCCAATTCGAGCACCGACTCTCACGGATACTGGATGTGGTAATAAACTCCTTCGTCTCGGTGATGTAACATATACTGAGGCCACCTCTTATTCAATAATATTGTCTCATTCAAAGTGACACAATAAAAGTAGCTAAAATGGGCTTGTGCCCATATAACACGAACTAAAATATTAAAATCATTGTAAAATGACCCATGAAATAATCCAATGCAAGTATTTATACCAAATAATATGCTGACCAAGGAATAATGTGTCAATACTTCAAAATAATAATCTAGCTAGAGAAAGTACCAAGTTGCGCTAATTCAAAAGTAGATCAATATATCCAAGACGTGAAAGAAATATGTATAAAACTTGGACACGTATAAGGAGGCAAAAAATAAGTGGGCCATGTTTGAGTTGACCTGGACTGAGTTGCCTGAAGTTAGCACGGTAGACTGGAAGCAAGCACTGTTCGGGTTCCTAGGTTGCTAGGTTAACTCGACCCTTTCCGGGTTGTAGTAGGAGCTCGAGCCAGATTTAATAAGTTTCCTAACTTAAGAAACATAAATAAGGCAACAATGCCTTCTTCTTTGCCTTCTTCTTCCCCAATGCCGAAGGACTCTCAGCGGAAACAGCCCAGAAACAGAAACTTAGCTGGGTTAACTTGGCCCTTTCATCTTGAAGTGTTTTTCCAAGAAACATGAGGCACAAATGGTCCCTAGAGATGTATTCTTACTAGAAATACTTTGCCAACGTTTCCTAGAAAAAAATGCACTTTTCTAACACAATAAAACTACCTTTGTCCCAATTACACCCAAACTCTAACACTTAAGGATAAACCTTAGCATAATTAAATGACTCAATATAAATAGAAGACAAACATAACTCAAACTAGAACCCTTCTATGATGTGACCATAAGATAAAGATGTCTGCTCGTGGTTATCTTTGTGAGTCTTTCTTGATCTTCCAACCAGCTTGTGGTTATCTTTGTGAGTCCTTCTTGATCTTCCAACTTATGTGATAAGGATGTCAGCTCATGGTATTCATGGTGGGTCCTATTTCTTATGTGCTTGGACCCCTTTTGGGCCTTCGTTTGTCATGTGGCCCATCTTATAATACTCTTAGATATGTGGGCCTTCCTTGGTCATGTGGGCTGAAGCCCATCTTCGAACACCTATCAGTGTTTGTGGTGATCTTTCTCCTACCTTAGCTGATGTTTTTATGTCCCCTGATCTCTCCACAAATCTTTTTTCACTTGGTCAGTTGGTTGATGATAATTGTAATGTTATGTTCTCTCAATTTGGTTGTGTTGTGCAGGATCAAACATCCGGGAAGATGATCGCGAAGACTCTTTCCCATTCAAGTTTTTCTCTCTACCAGTATTCCTCATGCTCCTTTACTTTCATTTGCATGTAATTTTGTTAGTTCTAGAACTAGGATGTGGCATAGACATCTCGGCCACCCAAAATTTGATGTACTTCATACCGTGTTTAATTATGGTTTATAAAAAAGAACAACATGTTCTTCTCTTGATCCTTCATTTGATTGTTCATCATGCAAACTTGGCAAAAGTATAGTTCTCCCTTTTCCTCATCATGGATCTCATGTCACACACTGTTATGATATTATTCATAGTGATGTTTAGGGAATTTCTCCTGTTGTTTCTCATGCGCATTATAAGTACTTTGTTACTTTTATCAATGAATTTAGCCATTTTACTTGGGTCTACTTCCTACAGTCTAAGTCTGAAGTTTTTTTCGTATTTAAATGCTTTATTGTGCTTCTTGAGACTCAATTCTCTGCCAGCATCAAGGTATTGCACTCTGATTCTGGCTGCAAATACATGTCTAATGATTTTCAAGATTTTCTTCAAAGAAAAGGTATCATCTCTCAGTGTCGTGTCCTTCGACACTACAACAAAATGGAGTTGCAGAGAGAAAAAAGCATCATCTTCTTGATGTGATACGAACTCTTTTACTTGATTCCTCTACTCGTCCTCATTTTTTTTTGTGTGAAGCGTTGTCCACTTTGGTTCATTTAATCAACCACTTGCCTTCTCCTACGTTGCATCATGTTTCTCCATTTTTTAAGTAATTTGGTCATTCTCCTTCATATGCAGATCTTCGACATTTGGTTTTGTTTGTTTTGTGCATCTACATACTCATGAACGACGTAAACTTACAACCCAATTCGTTAAGTGTGTTTTTTCTTGATTATGCTATATTCCAAAAATGCGATATTTTCTATGATCCCCATGATCCTAATATACGTGTTTCTCGGAATGTGGTTTTCTTTGAAAATCAATATTTATTTCCCTCTCATGTTGCACTATCATCTACATCTTTATCTATTCTGCCTAGCTTTTATGAGCCCAGTCCTACTTCATTTGTGCCCCCTCATGATCCTAACCTGATGCTTGGTCCTGATCCTCCTTTTGTGTTAAGCACCTAGCCAATACTGCCCAAAAGACTGGCCTGTCAGGAGCAGAAGACATAGGCACTTAACCTAGGACCATAACATCACACCCACCATCGCGAGGCTGACACCCACGGCGGCCTACACTGGAGACGGCCCACTTCTGAGGACCGGCCCACTCTAGTGATGGCCCAAAGCTGCAGGAACACACTCAGGTTGCCCCTTCCGCTTATAGCGATGGCCCATGGTGCGGGAACACACTTTGGTCGCCCCTTCCGCTAGGTTGCCCCCTCCACCTAGGGCTACACACCTCCACACGCGGCTTGCAACACACGGGAATCGAACCCACGAATTAGCGCTAGCTCTAATACCAAATTTTAAGCACCTAGCCAATACTACCCAAAAGACCGGCCTGTTAGGAGCAGAAGACATAGGTACTTAACCCAGGACCATAACATCCTGCTTCTTCTTCCATCAGTCTTCGCGGGTCTACTCACACTTCTCGCCCCCCTGATTGGTATGCTTTCTCCTCCATTGTCCCTTTTGTGGCTACTTTATCATCTCTTTCAATGCCCCCTTGCTACAAATAGGTAATGGCACATGAGTGTTGGCAAAAGGCAATGCAAACAGAACTTCAAACTCTTGAGGAGAATCACAAGTGGGATGTTGTTACTTGCCCCCCTACTATTAAGAGTTTTGGGAGTAAATGGGTTTTCTCTGTAAAGCTTTGATTGGATGGTTCTTTGGATCAGTAAAAAGTTCACCTTGAAGCTCTCGGAAACAAGCAAGAATATGTGATTGATTATGAGAATACATTTGCTCCAGTATGACCACAGTTTGCACTATTTTAGCTATTGCTACTGCACAGTCCTGGCATTTGCATAAGATGGATGTGAAGAATGCATTTCTGCATGGTGATTTACAAGAAGATATGTACATGAAGCTTCCCTATGGTATGACTAATTCTTCTTCTCAGAATGTTTTCAAGCTACGCCGTCCTCTATATGGGCTTAAGCAAGCTCCCTTGGTTTTGTTTGAGAAGTTTAACGGTACAGTTCTTCTCCACCACTTTACATAAAGTCAATATGATTCTTCTCTTTTTTGTAAAAAGTCAGCATTGGGCATAGTCCTTCTCTTGGTCTATGTGGATGATATTATCCTTACTGACACTAATCTAGCCTAATTACTAAGCTTCAGTGGCTTCAACATTCGACCTTTCATATGAAAGATCTAGGACAGCTCATGTACTTCTTAGGACTAGAAGTACATCCTCGGGCCAAAGGTATTTTCCTAAATCACCACAAGTATACCCATGATATTATTACCTTAGCTGGTTTGGCAAACACTTCTTCTGTTACTACTCCTATGGAGGTGAATGTGAAATGCCCTAAAGATGAAGGATACATTCTTGATGATCATATTCTCTATCGGCATTTAGTTGGGAGTCTCATCTACTTGATCACGGATCGCCCAAATATCTCCTATGCCGTTCATCAGGTCAGTCAGTTTATGTCTTCTCCTCGGCATCTTCATCTTGCTGCAGTCATTCACAACATATGAAATAAATACCTCTTTCTTGTACTTCTTGTATTTCTCCCCCTCAAGCTGGAAGGTAATGGCAATGATCCCAGCTTGAACCAAATATCATAGATGTATCAATAGGCCAAAATAACAAAGATGTATAAATAAGCCCTCAATCCAGTGAGATATTTTCCTGATATATCAACTCAAAAAGTGACACAAACCAATCAGCTTAAATTCGGATTTTCAATGTAACAGAATACCAGCATGACCTTTTTCTTCCAATGCGAATATTTCTTTAAATATAGATCAGATTAACATGAAATTTTCTCATTATGAAAGTAGACTTAAATAAATTTCATCCAAGTATAACTTCTCTTCATAAAATATAATTATCAGAAGATAAATAATCTGATAGATTTTTTTCTCTGTCATCTAGCTGAACTAAGTATTGTTTCTCCTTTTTTTCCAGAATGACCATCGACTCTTCCAAGAATAATATATCCTTATAAAAATATCATACCGAGTATTGGTTGAATATGTAAGAAAATAGACTTACGTATCTTTCTTTTGATATATAATTCTCCATATAAAGACTCTTTCTTGATAGCATAAAATACCTCGAAAGTTGAGGTTTTTGACTGTTGCTCGAACCTCTTATTCAATCTGACCTTTGCTACTTCAAATATAGATTTCTCTTGTAGATAACACAGATAAAAAATTGGTTGAATAGGTAAAAGAATAGAATTATAGATATTTATTTTGATACATATTTATCCATATAAAATCTAGTTATTTATAGCAAAAAATACCTCGAAATCTGAAGATTTTTGCTGCTACTCGAACCTTTTTGCAATCTGACCTGCGCTCATTCAAATATCGACATCTCTCTATAGATAACTCTGATTATAACAAATCATTTTTCTTTGGAAAGTAGACTCAAATATATTTTCATCAATATCTATTACAATATGAAAAACTCCCTATAGAGGAAAAAAATACAAAGAAAACTACGGGTATAGGGACTAAAAAAATAACTACGAACCTAGACTTAGGGTTTAGGGTGTAGAGAAAAGGATCACATTACCTCCATGAGTGGACTTGGTCAACTCATAGAACTTGGCCTGATACCATGTTGAATTTATGGAAAAAAGAAAAACTTCATTCACTTCAATAACTTGTTGTAATCAAAGTACATGAACCTCTATTTATAATAGAGGTTGTCCCAATTGCACCCAAACTAAAAATCTTCTTTGATGTGACCATAAGATAAGATACTTTTGTGAGTCCTTCTTGATCTCCCAATTGATGTGATAAGGATGCCAGCTCATGGTAGTCATTGTGGGTCCTACTTATTATGGGCTTGGGCCCATCTTGTGGGCCTTCCTTGGTCGTGTAGCCCATCTTATAATAATCTTAGATATTTGGGCCTTCCTTGGTTGTGTGGGCTTGAGCTTATCTTCCAACACCCATGTATTCCACAACCATAAGAGGCAATTCAAGGGTAATAGACTAGCTCAAATGTGAAGTAGCCTAAGTAAGCGGCTCATTGAATCAACCGAAGTAGCCGAAGCAACATACAAGAGGTTGGCCCAAAGGGGTGTGTGAGAGTCAAATAAAAGATGGTAGGAGAAAGGCTGCCAAATAACCAATGATGTTACAATGTGGGACCCACCATGGTGCATGAGCTGGTGGGACCCACCATGAGGATGTGGGATGCAAGAAGAGTCCTCACTGTTGAATTTAGGATCCCTTTTCCAATATTCCGAACAAGAGAAAGATGAAAGAAAAAGAAGAAAAGGGAAGAAGAGCTCTCGGGTAGAGAGAAGAAAAAAGAAAAGAGAAAAAGAGGTATGCGCCAAGCAAGGAGAGAGGGAGAGATTAACTGAAGAAGGAGATGTGTAAATTGATTACTTTCGAATTACAACACCTCTATTTATAGTAGAGGCAGAGATAGAGTCCTTATACTATTAGCCTCTCAATCTCCTAATTACATTCCAACTCTAACTCTCTAAGATAAGTCTATACAAAACAATCTACTAGAAAACTAATAAGAGTTGAATTAGAACTCTTTTTTCAAACATGTGAATATAAGGGAGGGGGCTAGTTCATGGCCTTATCCTTGTGGGTCCCTTATGATCTTCTAGCTTATCTTCATAAGGTTGCCAGGTTGTGGGATATTTGTGGGTCCCACTTGATCTTCAAGTCTTCTAACTCATTTAAGCTTATACATCTTAACTCACTTAACTCGTGCTAGCTTGGGTGAGGACTCTTCTTGGTGTCTCACGTCCTCATGGTGGGTCCCATCAGCTCGTAACACTCCCTCTCCAGCTGGGGATGAGAAGACATCATAAATACCTAGCTTGCTGGATATGGTAGACATAATATTGTGAGTGACCGTTTTGGTGATAATATATGCTTTAGAGACAAGAAACCTGCTTGGAACTTTTCTCATATAAAATGGCAGTCCACTTCAACATGATTTTTTCTTTCATGAAAAACTGAATTCGATGTAATGTGTATTGTTGCTTGATTATCACAGTATAGATCTATCAGAGCTTCTTTGTAGAATCCCAATTCAGTGAGAAGAGATATTATCCATAGGAGTTCACGAACAGTGTGTGCCATGACTATGTTTTATGCTTCTACACTAGACCGTGCTACATCATTTTGCTTCCTGCTTTTTCATGTAACCAAATTTCCTCCAACCATTGTACAAAATCGCGAAGTAGATTTTTTGTCTTCCGGAGATCCGACCCAGTCTGCATATGAGAATCCTTCGATGTTGAAGTCACCATTGACATCCGAACACTTTCAAAGGAAGTGAAAATGGATCATCATTTGGTAATAATTGTTGGAAGATGGGCTCAAGCCCACAAGTTCAAGTCAAGAAACTCACACGTCAAAGGAGTTGCATATGTGTGAAATATGATACTTCACTTAAAGATGACATAGAGGTGTAAATATGTGTTCCTTTTATGTCTTTTATTTCATCAAGTTGTAGCCCTATGGGCATTGTAAAGACTATAAATAAAGGTATTGGCTAAGAGGTAGAGCATTGAAGGACTCTCCACTCTTTCCACAAATTCGTCCAGCCCTCACTTTCACTTTGACGCAAACCTCTTCTCCCTTAATCCACTCTCTCCTTTCACGTCCTTCTTCTTCTCCTCTCGTTCTCTCTTTTTCTTCTTCTTCCTCGTTGATCTAAAGTTCCTTTCATGAGATCCTAAATTCTACATGGTATCAGAGCAAGGAGTTTAGGATCCCTCTTGATGAAGTTATTATGGAATCTATTCAAGAAGTTGTAAAAGAAGGAGTACAGTCATGAAGAGATAAGTTCATTCTCTTCTTATTTACATTTTGTTTCTTTTCCTTATTTACATACTCCTCTTTACTATTTTTCTACTTCTTGAACTTTGAATCACATCAAGTCAAGATAAATCTTTATATGTTGTGAAGATTTATTTTTATGACTAAATTGATGTTATAATCATGATCTTCTTGTAAATCAATTACAAGCGTGATCAAGATCATTTGCTAGCGTCATATTAAGATTGATGGGTGAAATTTAATTACCTTTATGTAACTTGGATCAATCTCATTTGAGGTAGAATTCCAACACATGTTTCTGTAACTTCTCCTACTTAATGTTGTTGATGGGTTTGTGTTATGTTGTTGGATGCCCATTATATGTTTGGTGAAATTCCAGCAGTCATTTACCCTTTGTAGTTTCTTTTGAACTTCAACAATTGAATTTTTTTTTATGTTGAAGTATCCCATGAGCTGAAGATAAATGTCTTCCAAGTATCTTGATTTACCTTTAAATCTTCTCTAAATATTTGTTTCTATCTCTCTGTTTGTGTTGGAGTTTGGATTAAAGCCTAATCGGTTGCATCTACCTTCTTCTCTTTGTTTTTAAGAATACAAGAGGAGTTGAGTGATGGCTAGGTTTTATTCTCACTTGCTAAAGGTACAATTTTTTTTATAATTTGGTGCTTTCTCTCGTGAAAAAAATTGGTTCTTGTTCTCCATTTTGGTGACTGATTCGGTCCACGGGTTCTTCAAATTACATTGAGTAATTGTTATTTGAAGAAGGCCCCTTCTCTTGACCTCCACATTTGACTTGCTTCATCATGGTGAGTGGGCACAACAGTAATAAGAATGATATACTCCGTATTACTATGATTCCACTAAGAGGTCTCTCCAATTACATGAGCTGGTCACAATCGGTTCGGAAGATTCGTATTCCTCATGACCTCTTAAGCCATGTTATTAAATTTCCTCCTCCGATTGATGAAGAAGATGAGACCTACCACAAGTGGGTTAAAAATGATAACATGGTGATAAGTTGGCTCATCAATAGCATGGAAGATCATGTGGCCAACAATGTGGTCCACTTGGAAACCGCCAAGGAAATATGAGACACTTGTGCTAAGCTGTACTCAAGTACTTCCTCATTACAAAAAGTATATGATGTCTTACAAAATATGCTGCATACGAAACATGAAGATAATATTCACGAATTTTTGGCCCAGTTTCGAGGCCTTCTCCAAGAATGGAAAATAGCTCAGCCATACTCCACTGATACTACAAGAATGACAAAGAGAAGCTTTGGCAGCAGCCATTTGCTTACCGAATATTAAACCCTTCCTTGAGGTTGCAAAAACTCAGATTCTAAGTTCTTCTGCTCTTCCATCCTTCAATGACATTAGTGCTACATGACTTCAGATACCTGATCCATCCCCTCCTTCTCCTATTGATGCCCCATCTATGATGTTCTCCGGCAATTGGGGTACATCTTCATCATACCGAGGACGGGGCAGAAATATGAGAGGGGATCGAACTATGAGTGGGGCTGAAAATAGAGGTGGTCGAATGGGTCCGAATAATTCCCGTACTGAGTCTTGACTTTTCACTTATTGTGGTGGTCAGAACCACTTTGTGGCAACATGCCGGAAACTTCATGGCAAGCCTGATTGGGCCACGGCTAACCCAATCTCTGTTAGCATTGAGAAACATGAAGATAATGTTGAATCATCCTCTAGAAATGTGACTCTTACTACTGAAGACTATATTGCATTTCATAAAATGAAGTCCTTCATGGAATCCTCTATTCCCTCACCATTTACTGCTGCTACTCTTATTGCCTCAGGTATGCTTTCTTCCTCTTCTTCCTTATCCTCTTGGATCATCGACTCCGGGGCCTTCAAACATCTATCAGGTAACAAACACCTGTTGCAGTCTTATCTCCTTGTTATCCTCAAAAATTTGTTACTATTCCTAATGGTACCCAAACCAAGGTCCTTGGCAAAGGTTCCTCCTCTCTTACCTCATCTATTCCCCTTAAAGATGTTTTGTTTGTCCCTCAATTTCCTTTAAATTTTCTCTCGGTTAGTCAATTAACCATACAATTAAATTGCTCTATCACCTTCTCACCGTCTTCTTGTGTATTTTCGGATCTCACTACGAAGCAAGTGATTGGTGGCAGCCATGAAAAGGGGGGTTTGTACTACTTCACTCTTCCACCATTAGCTGCATTATCATCCACTACATCTGAGGCCCAACTTTGGCACAACCGACTTGGTCATCCGTCTACCCCTTCACTTCGTTCTTTGCTTCCATCCTTAAAAGAACTTTCTAATTTCAGTTGTGAGGTTTGTCAATTAAGTAAACATATTAGGAGTACATATTCTCCTCGTCTTACAACTACAAGTATTGCTCCTTTTGAGCTAATACATTCTGATGTATGGGGACCTTTATGTGTCTCAAATATTTCCCAAGTTAAATATTTTATCATTTTTTTTGATGATTTTACCTGAGTGACTTGGTTATATTTATTTAAAGAGCATTCAGAAATTCTTCCTTTGTTTAAAAAATTTCATGTTATGGTCTTGACACAATTTGGGAAGAAAATTCAAATCTTTAGATCTGATAATGCTAAGGAATACATGTCTAATGAATTCAAATCATTTTGTGAGAGTAATGGGCTTACTCATCAAATATCATGTACCTATACTCCTCAACAAATTGCTGTTGCTGAAATGAAGAATCGTCATCTTCTTGAAGTTGCTCGGGGCCTCCTCTACACCATTAAGGTACCCTATTTCTATTGGCCTCATGCTATACTTACAACATGATTTCTTATTAATAGGTTACCTTCATCAGTTCTTCATCATAAAACTCCTTACTCTGTGTTATTTAATGGTGAAGATCATTTTTCTCTTCCTTTGAAAATGTTTGGATGTACGTGTTTTGTTCATGTTACATCCCCACATAAAAATAAACTTGATCCTCGGTCTATGAGGTGCATTTTTTATGTCTGTTACAATCCTACCCTTCGGAGGATACCCATCTCTAGGGATGTGACTTTCTTTGAGGACACCTCCTTCTACTCCTCCCATGATGCTCTTCTAGGATGGACTTGTCCTTCTACCACTCGTCCGCTTGTGCCTTTCAATCTTGAAGTTAACCCAACCCCTGATGCACCAGCCGTACCGTCACCTATGGAATTTTTGGATCCACCAGAGGTAAGTCCTTCTCCTCCTATGTATGGGCCTGAATTTGATACCCAGCCTATTGCTTTAAAAAAGGAACATCGTTCTTGTATTACTTCACATCCTATATCACATTTTATAACTCACCATTGCTTGTCTTTCGAGTGTTTTCAGTTCCTTGCGTCTCTTTCTTCTACTTCCATTCCACAGTCGTATCAGGAGGCTCTAAGGCATCCAGGATGGAAGGTGGCTATGGATGAAGAAATGCAAGCCTTAAACAAAAATCAAACCTGGTTATTAACCTGACTCCCGAAAGGTAAAAGACTGGTTGGTTGTAGATGGGTTTTTTTGGTAGAACATATTCCGGATGGATCGGTTCCTCGTCTTAAAGCTTGACTCATTGCTAAGGGCTATACGCAGTGCTATCGGATAGATTATGAGGAGACCTTCTCTCCTGTGTCAAAATTGAATTCGGTAGGCATCATCTTATCTATTGCTGCTAACTCATCATGGCCCGTCTATCAATTGGATGTTAAAAATGCTTTTTTAAATGGTGATATAAGTGAGGAAATTTATATGGTTCAACCACCGGGTTTTGTGGTTGAGGGGGAGTCAGTTGTCAGTTAAAAAAATCTTTATATGGGCTTAAGCAGTCCCCTCAGACTTGGTTTGATAAATTTAGTCAAACACTTCTACGGTTTGGTTTTCATCGGTGCTTGGTTGATCGTTCTGTATATTATAAAGATACTATCAAAGGGAAAATATTATTGGCCATAAATGTAGATGATATTATCTTAACCAGTGATGATGCTCTAAGCATACAAGAGGTGAAGAAGATGATATGTCAGGAATTCAAGACTAAAGATCTTGGTATGCTTAAATATTTTTTGGGTATAGAAGTTTTTCAATCCAAACATGGGATAATATTGTCTCAAAGTAAATATGTCTTGGATCTCCTTGAAGAAATAGGAATGAAGGGTTGTAGACCAGTCGACACACCTATGGATACAAATGTAAAATTATGTGCCACAAATGAAGAAGATATTGATATTGGCAAATATCAAAGACTCTTGGGAAAACTGATTTATCTCATGGTAACTAGGCCAAACATATCATATGCTGTAATCATATGTTGTAAGTATGGTGAGTCAATTCATGCACAAACCACAAATTAACCACTGGTAGGCTTTAGAGAGAATATTAAGATACCTAAAAGGAGCTCCAGGAAGAAGGTTGATGTATAAAAAACATGGGCACTTCAACATAGAAGACTTCTCAGATGCAGATTGGCCTGGATCACCTGATGATAGAAAATCAGGATATTGTACTCTGGTTGGAGTAAACTTGGTTACATGGAAAAGTAAGAAGCAAAATGTGGTTGCTAGATCTAGTGCCGAAACATAATACAGAGCTATGGCCCATACTATTAGTGATCTTTTATGGGTTAGGACCCTTCTTACCGAATTAGGTTTTTATAAAAAAGGGTCCATTCATATTACTTCAAATCCAGTTTTTCAAAAAACAGAACTAAACATATTGAGGTGCATTTCCATTTTATATGGGAGAAGTTTCAAGCAGGAATAATCTCTCTAAAACAAGTGTCATCTCAAGTGCAAGTAGCTGATATTCTGACTAAACCCATTACATAAAAAATCCTATCATTTATATGTGGCAAGCTGGGTATTTTTTATGTCTTTTCTCCTCTGGCTTGAGGGGGAGTGTTGGAAGATGGGCTCAAGCCCAAAAAGTCAAGTCAAGAAACTCACACGTCAAAGGAGTTGCATATGCATGAAATATGATACTTCACTTAAAGATGGCATAGAGGTGTAAATATGTGTTCTTTTTATGTCTTTAATTTCATCAAATTGTAGCTCTAAGGGCATTGTAAAGACTATAAATAAAGGCATTGGCTAAGAGGTAGAGCATTGAAGCACTCTCCTCACTTTCCACAAATTCGTCCAGCCCTCACTTTCAATTTGACGCAAACTGCTTCCCCCTTAATCCAAACTCTCTCTTTCCACGTCCTTCTTCTTCTCCTCTCCTTCTCTCTTCTTCTTCTTCTTCCTCTTTGATCTAAAGTTCCTTTCATGAGATCCTACATTCTACAATAATCTAGAGTAAGGAGATTTATTACTAACAACCGAAGATGGTAGACGATTTATAAGAAAGCAAGCCATAAGGACAGCGTGAGGCCAATAAAAGTATGGAACTTTCATGGAATATAATAAACCTCGAGCTACCTCATGAATATGATGATTTTTCCATTCAGCTACACCATTTTATTGAGGAGTGTAGACTCGTATTATGTTTGATGGATAATGCCATTATCATGACAAAAAGAGTCAAGGTCTTTGGAAACATATTTTTTGGCATTATCAGACCGGAGAATTTTAATTTTCTGACCAAATTGTGAGTACCATAGCATGAAATGACTTAAAAATAAATGGTATCACAGAACACTCCTTAAATATAAACAACCATATTGTGAATCATCAATAAAGGTAATAAAATATTTTGCTTGAGACATGTTGGAGAAACTCAAGGGCCCCCAAGCATCAGTATGAATTAAAGAAAATGGAGTAACACTTTTGACTTCTGGACGAGGAGAGTATGTACTCCTTTGATGTTTACTCAATTGACAAACCTCACAATGAAATTCTGACCTTACTTTAAGAGAAGGAAACATATAATGAAGAGACTATGCAGATGCATGTCCTAACCAATTGTGCCATAACCGTGTCTCATTTTCAGTAGTAGAAACCATATTCATTTTTGGCACGTCTAAGTAGTAAAGCCCCCCTTCTTCAAGGCCTCCACCAATCACCTGCTTCATTATAAGATCCTGAAAGACATGTGACGTGGTGAGAAGGTAGCAGAGCAATTAAAATATTTTGTCAGTTGACTACAAGATAATAGATTCAAAGGGAAAGTAAGAACAAAAAGAATATCAGTGAGTGAAAGTGATGGTGTGACAGAAGTGGAACCTTTCCCTTGAACTTTTGTTTGAGAACCGTCAGCTATGGTAACAAACTTGTGTGAAAGACTTGGAGAAAGAGAATGTAATAAATTTTTGTTACCTGTAAGATGCTCAGAGGCTCCTGAGTCAATTATCCAGGATGAACATGAGGCAGATAGCATACCTGAAGCGGTAGTGGCAGCAGTAGTTGAGGAGGAACTAGGAGAAGAACCCATCATTGTCTTCATTTTCTGAAATAACTCATACTCTTCACCAGTAAACTTTTTCTGTGCTGCTGATTTTGTGGGTTGTTCTTCTTTTGTATCTCTTACAAAGGCTTCATTAGCCCTTGTCAATTCTAACTGTCCATTGGCTTTATAGAATATTTCTTTATAATGGCCATATTGTCCATAGTAACTGCATGCAATTGGAATCCTTGTAATAGCATTGATCTATAGTGTGGACAATTTTTTTACAATGAGTACATTCTTTCCCATCTGTTATGACAACACCAGTCCTTCCCCCTCTTCCTCTGCCTCGACCTCAGCAGCGGTCAGATGATGATCCTCTATGATCTGAATACATAGCGGATGATACTTTAGTAGTGGAGTAAGAAGTGTCTAGAATACGAAGTAGTGTTGCACATACATCATCAAACTTGGGGACAATAGAAGCACTTAGAAGTTGACTCTTGGCAATCTCAAGATGGGGTTTAACATTTTCAAGGCAAATAGCAGTAAATAAGGCTTCCTTCTGGTTGTCTTGGATAGAAATATTTGTGGTTAAACATTGAGCTAACTTCCATTCTTGAAGAAGGCCTCTAAAGTGGGCCAAGTGCTCATGGATATTTCCTCCTTGTTTGATATTCAACATTCTTTGGAGAATGTCATATGGTCTATGTAGAATATCTGGGCAAGAGTACAGTTTAGTACATGTCTCCAAAATTTGTTTAGCAGTGTCAAGATAATGACATTGTTGGAGACATGTTCTTTCATGCTATTGATTAGCCAACTAATCACCAAAGTATCATTTTTCAACCATTTGTTATAAAAAATATCATCTTCATAAATAGGTGGTCCTTGGGTGGTGAGGTGACCAAGTAGGTCTTTTGTTATAAGGAACCTCCGAACCGATGTGGACCAACTCATAAAATTTGATACCCCATGTAAGGGTATGGTGGTAATTCTCAGTATATCACTTTTGATATTCATATTCTCTTCAGCCATGATAGGCCCTTCTTCAAAAAATTCTAATACTAACACCAAGTAATACTCTTCAAACAATTCGATGTAAGGAGAATTTTAGAATTTATGCTAAATCATAATTCTGATTTTTTTCCTCTAGTACCATTCATAAGAGACTCAATAACAATCTTCTATATCAGGGGACTCTTATTCCCAAGAAAAAATTTCCAACAATCTGATCATGGACTGGTCTCGATTAACAGAATTTCCGTACTGACAAAATTGTTTTGATAGCTTTTTCTAGATAGAGAGGCATGCATATCCATAATATAATAAGATGAAAGTATTCACACACTCATGTTTAAATTATCTTCTAAATTCATAAACCAATAACATGAAGAAAAAAACTTTAAGCACTTATCTCACGGCGTGTGATCTTCCTTCACAAAAGAGCCTTCTTTGAGAGGTTTTGATCATCACTTCTTTATAGCATGCCTTTGACGAGGGATCCTAAATTTAATGCTCTGATACCATGTTGAATTTAGGATCCCTTTTCCCATATTCCGAGCAAGAGAAAGAAGAAAGAAAAAGAAGAAAATGGAAGAAGAGCTCTCAAGTAGAGAGAAGAAAAAAGAACAAGAGGTATGCGCAAGCAAGGAGAGAGGGAGAGATTAACTCAAGAAGGAGATGTGTAACTTGATTAATTCCGAATTACAAAACCTCTATTTATAGTAGAGGAAGAGATAGAGTACTTATACAATTATCCTTTCAATCTCCTAATTACATTCCAACTCTAACTCTCTAAGATAAGTCTATTCAAAACAATCTACTAGAAGACTAATATGAGTTGAACTAGAACTCTTCTTCAAACACGTGAATATAAGGGAAGAGGCCAGCTCATGGCCTTATCCTTGTTGGTCTCTCATGATCTTCCAGCTTATCTTGATAAGGTTGCCTGCTCGTGCGATATTGGTGGGTCCCACTTGATCTTCAAGTTTCCTACTCATTTCAACTTGTTCTTCTTAACTCCTTGAATCATGCTAGCTTGGGTGAGGACTCTTCTTTGTGTACCACGTTCTCATGGTGGGTCCCAGAAGCTTGAGCAACATGGTGGGTCCCACATCGTAACACTCACCCAATCTAGTACAATTTAAGTTGATAAGAAGAACAAGCTTAAATGAGTTAGAAGATTTGAAGATCAAGTGGGACCCAAAAAGATAGCAGGAGTTGGTAATCTTATCAATATGAGAAGGAAGATCATGTGGGACCCAAAAGGATAAGGCCACGAGCTGGCCTCCTTCCTTATAGCCATGTTATTGAAGAAGAGTTCTAGTTAAAATTATATTAGAGCTCTAGTCGACTGTGTCATCTTTTCGTGACAGACTTGTCTTCGAGTGTTAGAGGTGGAATGTAATTAGGAGATTGGTTAATTGTTTAAGGACTCTATAACTTCCTCAACTATAAATAGAGGTGTTGTAATTCAGAATTAATCAAGTTACACATCTCCTTCTTGAGTAAATATCTCTCTCTCTTTGCTTGGCACACCTCTCTTTTCCTTTTTTCTTCTCTCGACCCTAGAGCTTTTCTTCCCCTTTTATCTTTTTCTTTCTCATTTATCTTCCTCGGAATATTGCAAAAGGGATCCTAAATTAAACAAATGGGTAATGGGTAAAGAGGAAGATAGGATACTGAGGCCACCATGTGCTTTATTTTTCTAAGAAATTCAAATTCCGCATTAAACGATACCAATACAGACAACAGTGAGCAAATAATGAACCCAAGGCAAGCAACCGAGGAGTTCTTCTTTAGAAATAATGTCTCAATCAAGGAGACACAATAGCAGTTGTGGAAATATTTCAATGCGCAAATAACATGCACCACATGTGCATTTGTTTAGTAGGGGATAACCAGTAAATAATAGCAGTCCTTAAGAGTTATAAGGACACATGAAATAGTCCTCAATGAGTAAATTAATCAAAGATAATAATTCAGCAGGAGATAGAGAAACAAGCAACAACATGAATCGGGAAGATGCCAGTAGAAAAAAATAGCGAAAGAACCAACAGAATAAGAGATTGTCTTCGGAAGATGTCGACAGCCAGTAAGAGGAACTCGGTGAAAAGAGAGTTCACGGCGGAGGGAGGATTTAAAACAGCAAGTCTGATGTGAGATAAGACCAGAAGTCAGCAGCGTCGATAACTTCAGGAATAACAGGTATAGGGATTGACAAGAGAGAAATAAAGATAGACACAAACCTAAACGGCTAGAGATAATAGGTCAGAAAAGGACCTCATTATTTTTGTTGATTGACTGAGTCAACTCATAGAAACCTGCACTTATACCATCTTGATTTTAAGGACTCCATGGATTTATTGGGAGAAAATAGGAGTAAGAAGAGGTTATGGACTTAATTCCTAACACTCCCCCTTGAGCTCTATTTATAAACGAATAACTAAATAATACAATTATGCCCTTCACCCTAGATAGTGTGAAGAAATAAGAACCATAAACTAATTACATAAATGACAACCCAATTAAATAATATCTTCCAACAATATTCAACATACTTTGGAGAATATCATATGGCCTTTGTTTGTTTTTAGAGCTAGAGTACAACTTAGCACATGTCTCCTAAATTTGCTTGGCGTTGTTGAGATGAACAACATTGTTGGAGACAAGTTCTTCCATGTTGTTGATGAGCCAACTAATGACCAAATTGTCATTTTTTAACAACTTAGCATAAGAAACATCTTCTTCATCAATGGGTGGCCCAAGTTTGGTTATGTGACCATGTAGGTCCCTTGTAACAAGAAACCTTCAAACTAATGTGGACTAGCTCAAGTAATTTGATATCCCTCACAAGGTTATGGTAGTAATCTTGAGAATATTATTCTTGTTACCCTTATATTCTACTGCCATAAGAGGCAATTCAAGGGTAATAGACTAGCTCAAATGGGAAGTAGCCTAAGTAAGTGGCTTGTTGAATAAACCGAAGCAACATACAAGAGGTTGGCCCAAAGGGGTATGCGAGAGTCAATAAGGATGGTAGGAGAAATGATGGAAAATTACCAATGGTATTACAATGTGGGACCCACCATGGTGCACGAGCTGGTGGGACCCACCATGAGGATGTTGGATGCAAGAAGAGTCCTCACTGTTGAATTAGGATCCCTTTTCCAAAATTTTGCGCAAGAGAAAGTTGAAAGGAAAAGAAGAAAAGGGAAGAAGAGCAATCAGGTAGAGAGATGAAAAAAGAAAAGAGAAAAAGAGGTATGTGCCAATCATGGAGAGAGGGAGAGATTAACTAAAGAAGGAGATGTGTAACTTGATTAATTCCGAATTATAACTCCTCTATTTATAGTGGAGGAAGAGATAGAGTCCTTATATAATTAGCCTTTCAATCTCCTAATTACATTCCAACTCTAACTCTCTAAGATAGGTCTATACAAAAAAATCTACTAGAAGACTAATATGAGTTGAACTAGAACTCTTTCTTCAAACACGTGAATATAATGAGGAGGCCAGCTCGTGGCCTTATCCTTGTGGGTCCCTCATGATCTTCTAGCTTGTTGGAAGATAAGCTTAAGCCCATGCGACCAAGGAAGACCCACATATCTAAGATTATTATAATATGAGCCACACGACCAAGGAAGGCCCACAAGATGGGCCCAAGCCCAGAAGAAGTAGGAACCACAATGATTACCACGAGCTGGCATCCTTATCACATCAGTTGGAAGAACAAGAAGGACTCACAAAAGTATCTTTATCTTAGGGTCACGACCAAGAAGAGTTTTAGTTTGAGTTATGTTTGTCTTTTATCTATATTGAATTATTTAATTATGTTAGGACTTATCTTTAAGTGTTAGAGTTTGGGTGTAATTGGGACAAGGGTAGTTTTATTGTAATTGCACTCTACTACCTTCCTCTAATATAAATAAAAGTTCATGTACTCTGATTACACCAAGTTATTGATGTCAATGAAGTATTTCACTTGTCCATAAATTCAACATCGTATCAGTGCAGGTTCTATGAGTTGACTTGGTCAACTAACGGAGGTAATGTGATCATTTTCTCTAAACCCTAAACCCTAAGTCTAGGTCTGTAGTTATTTTTTTTCAGTCCCTTCACCCATAGATTGATTTGCGTTTTTTACCTCTATACGTAGTTTTTTATATTTCAAATTATGTACTGAAAGAAAGATATTTGAGCCTACTTTCCAAATAAAACCTATTTGTTCCAATCGGAATTATCTATAGATAGATATTTTTATTTGAATAAGCGAAGGTCAGATTGCAAAAAGGTTCGAGCAGCAGCAACAATCTTCAGATCCGAGGTATTTTTTTATATCAAGAACTAGAATTTATATGGAGAGATATATGTCAAAAGAAATATCTGTAAGTATATTCTTTTACCTATTAAATCAATTTTTTATCTGAGTTATCTACAAAGAGAAATCGATATTTGAAGTAACAAAGATCAGATTTAAAAAGAGGTTCGAGCGGCAGCAGAAAGCCTCAACTTTTGAGGTATTTTATGCTATCAAGAAAGAGACTTTGTATGGATAATTATATATCAAAAGAAATATATGTAAGTATATTTTCTTACCTATTCAACAAATTCTCGGTATGAATTTTTTATAAGAAGATATTGATCTTGGAAGAGTCAATAATCATTCTGGAAAAATAGGAAAAATAGTACTTAGTTCAACCAGATGACAGAGACTGAAACCTATCAGATTATTTATCTTCTGATAATTATATTTTATCAAGTTATGTTATACTTGGATGAAAAGTATTTAATTCTACTTTTAGACGAATAAAAATTTATGTAAATTTGATCTATATTTAAAGAAATATTCGCATTGGAAGAATCAAGGGTCAAGCTAGTATTCTGTTACATTGAAAATCCAAATTTAATCCGATTGTTTTGCTTCACTATTTGATTTGATATATCAGAAAAATATCTCACTTCTCCATGGTTTGAAGGCTTATCTATGCATCTCTGTAATATGGGATTATTGCTACATCTATGATATTTGGTTCAAGCTGGGATCACTACCATTACCTCCCTGGTTGAGGGGGAGAAGTAGAAGAAGTACAAAAAAGAGGTATTTTATTTCATATGTTGTGAATAAGTTTATGTGACCAAAATATTTAAGAAAAGGGGAGCACAAAAGATGAAGATTGTGCATCTAAGAAGAAATTTTTATATCGGATTATTTCATGGGTTCTTTTACAAAGTTTATATTTGGTTCGTGTTATATATGTTGGAAGATGGTCGTGTTATATTCAGCTGCAGCTATTATGTCTCTTTGGGGACATTATTATTGAAGAAGAGGTGGCCTCATGTCATCATTTATGTTACCCCATCAAAAAGATTAAAATTATTTGTGGTTTGGAGTCCATGATGGAGAAACTTCATCCCCGTAAAAAAGATCAAAATTATTTGTGGTTGGAAGTCCATGACGGAGGAACTTCATCCCCAACAAAAAGATCAAAATTATTTTTGGTTGGTAGTCCATGACAGAGGAATTTCATCCCCGTCAAAAACATAAAAATTATTTGTGGTTGGAAGTCCATGACGGAGGAACTTATTATTACATCTATGTAATCCCCTCCCCCCTGTAATGGCTTTTATGTCTCCTACCACTTGAGAGTCATTGTCCTGTGGAGGGACATGGTGGTGGACACTTCAGAGAAATGCCGATAGACACACTACTGATAGAAGACAGAGTGTGCCGTACATCCAGCATTAGGACTGGAGTATGAAGCAATGGCTTATCAGCTAGGTGTGATTTTTACTCTCACTCATACAATGCCATAGGGCCTCAATGAAGGACACAATAGCGTGAGGGGGAGTATTGAAAGATGAAGGCATATTGGAAGATGTGCCATTTTATAAAAAAAATATTCTAAACAGCATTTGTAGCAAGTTGGGAGTTCATGTTGTTCTCTTACCGCCAGCTTGAGGGGGAGTGTTGGAAGACAAGCTCAAGCCCACGCGACCAAGGAAGACATACATATCTAAGATTATTATAAGATGGGCCACACGACCAAGGACGGCCCCCAAGATGGGCCCAAGCCCATAAGAAGTAGGATCCACAATGATTACTATGAGCTGACATCCTTATCACATCAGTTGGAAGATCAACAAGGACTCACAAAAGTATCTTTATCTTAGGGTCACGACCAAGAAGAGTTTTAGTTTGAGTTATGTTTGTCTTTTATCTATATTGAGTTATTTAATTATGTTATGACTTATCTTTAAGTGTTAGAGTAACTCCTTAACTCGTGCTAGCTTGGGTGAGGACTCTTCTTGGTGTCCCACGTCCTCATGGTGGGTCCCACCAGATCGAGCACCATGGTGGGTCCCACATTGTAACACTCCCCCTCCAGCTGGGGGTGAGAAGACATCATAAATGCCCATCTTGCTGAATATGGTAGATATAATCTTTTGAGTGACCGACTTGGTGAGAATATATGCAACTTGACTTTGTGATGATATATGCTTTAGAGATAAGAAACCTGCTAGGAACTATTCTCGTATAAAATGGCAGTCCACTTCAATATGCTTTGTTCTTTCATGGACGACTGGACTCGATGTAATGTGTATTGCTACTTGATTATCACAATATAGATCTATCAGAGCTTCTTTGTAGAATCCCAATTCCGTGAGAAGATATTTTATCCATAGGAGTTCACTAATAGTGTGTGCCATGGCTCTATATTATGCTTCGTCCTTTTCCATGTAACCAAATTCCCTCCAACCATCGTACAAAATCTCGAAGTAGATTTTTTGTCGTCCGGGGATCCGGCCCAGTCTGCATATGAGAATCCTTTGATGTTGAAGAGACCATGGTTTTTATAGAGAAGCCCTCTTCCTGGAGCTCATTTTAGATATCGTAGTATCCTTTCAAGTGCTTCCAATGACTATGTTTTGGCTTGTGCATGTATTGACTTACCACACTTACTGCATATGAAATATCTGGCCTTGTTACACAGAGGTAAATAAGTCTTCCCACTAGTCTTTGATATTTCCTAATGTCTACATCTTCTCCAGTGCTTCCACAAAATTTTGTATTTGAGTCCATAGGAGTGTCTACTGGTTTGCATCCCATCATTCTTGTCTCCTCTAGTAGATCAAGGGCATACTTCCTTTGAGATAGCACAATCCCATGTCTAGATTGTAATACTGCAATACCCAAAAAATATTTGAGTAGTCCAAGATCCTTCATCTAGAATTCAGCACATATTTTTTGGTTTGACTCTTGATGCGCTCGGAATCACTACTAGTTAAAATGATATCATCAACATATATATCTAGAATCACCTTACCTCTTGGTGTATTTTCAATAAATATTGAGTGATCTCTAGAGCATATGTAAAAGCTAGCCCGTATGAGGGCTTGACTAAATTTCTCAAACCATGCCTGAGGGGACTGTTGTAAACCATATAAAGATTTGTTTAGGTGGCATACTGACTCCCCCTCAACCACATACCCAGGTAGTTGTTCCATATAAATTTCTTCTTTAATATCACCATTAAGAAGTTCATTTTTCACATCAAGTTGGTATATCGGCCATGATGAATTGGCCGCCAGAGATAATAATATACGTACTGAGTTCATTTTTGCCACTGGAGAGAAGGTTTCTTCATAATCAATTCCATAACACTGAGTATAAGCTTTGGCAACCAGTCGAACCTTCAGTCGTGCAATTGACCCATCCAGATTATATTTGATAGTATAAACCCACTTGCAACTAACATATTTTTTATCTGTTGGAAGAGGAACCCGTGACCATGTATGATTGTCGTTAAGTACCTTCATTTCTTCATCCATGGCTTTCTTCCACCCTGAAAGGACTGTGGAACAAATATGGAGGAAATAGAAGAAAGAAACTGACAACATAAAGGTGAGAGGCGATGATGAGACACAAAATTTGAAATGGGATGAGAAGTAGAAGGTCTAGTTCATGATCTAGGTTCTTTCCTTATAGCAATAGGACGGGTATCATATTGAGGGCCAAAAATAACTTGTGATGAAGGACTTACCTCTATTGGATCTGTTAACTCGGCAGGTGTGGTGTCGGACACTTGCTCTGGGGGTTGAACAATCTCTGTATCACGAGGCACAACCAGTCTAGGGGAACCTGGTACTGAGGACAGACCAGAAGGAGCACTATCTGAATAAAATGAGGAGTCTTCAAAAAATGTTACATCCATGGACACAAATAAACATTGAAGAGTGGGACTATAACAAACATAACCCTTTTGTGTGCGAGAGTATCCAAAGAAGATATACTTGATAGATTTAGGATAAAGTTTGCAAAGTCTAGGAAATGAATTATGAAACAAACATTGACAACCGAAGACTTTCAAAGGTAGAACAAAATGTGGTAGATGATTTATAAGAAAGCAAACCATAAGCACTGCATGAGGCCAATAAAAGTATGGAACTTTCATGGCATATAATAAACCTCGAGCTACCTCAAGAATATGACGATTTTTCATTTCAGTTACACCATTTTGTTGAGGAGTGTAGACGCATTATGTTTGTTGGACAATGCCATTTTCTTGACAAAAAAAGTCAAGGTCTTTGGAAACATATTCTTTGGCATTATCAGACCGAATAATTTTTATTTTTTGACCAAATTGTGTGAGTACCATAGCATGAAACGACTTTAAAATAAATGGTATCTTAGAACACTCTTTAAATATAAACAACCAAGTTGTATGAGTGAAATCATCAATAAATGTAATAAAATATTTTTCTTGAGAAATGTTGGAGACACTCAAGGGCCCCCAAACATCAGTATGAATTAAAGAAAATGGAGTAACACTTTTGACTTCTGGACGAGGAGAGTATGTACTCCTTTGATGTTTACTCAATTGACAAACCTCACAATGAAATTCTGACCTTACTTTAAGAGAAGGAAACATATAATGAAGAGACTGTGCTAATGGATGTCCCAACCAATTGTGCCATAACCGTGTCTCATTTTTAGTAGCGGAAACCATATTCATTTTTGGCACGCCCAAGTAGTAAAGCCCCCCTTGTTCATGGCCTCCACCAATCACCTACTTCGTTATAAGAGCCTTAAAGACACATGAAGTGGGTGAGAAGGTAACAAAGCAATGAAAATATTTTGTTAGCTGACAAAAAGATAATAGATTCAAAGGGAAAGTAGGTACGAAAAGAATATCAGTGAGAAAAAGTGATGGTGTGATAGAAGTGGAACCTTTCCCTTGGACATTGGTTTGATAACCGTCAGTTTTGGTAACAAACTTGTGTGAAAGACTCAGAGATAGAGAATGTAATAAATTTTTGTTACCTATAAGATGCTCAGAGGCTCCTAAATCAAATTGTCTAGGATGAAGACTGTGGGAAGATAGGGCCCAAGTCTATAAGAAGTAGGACCCACTATGATTACCACGAGTTGACATCCTTATCACATTAGTTGGAAGATCAAGAAGGATATTTGTCATGAGCTGGAATCCTTATCACATTACTTTGATTACAATAAGTCAATGAAGTATTTATCTTTTCCATAAATTCAATATGGTATCAGAGCAGGTTCTGTGAGTTGACGTGGTCAACCCACAGAGGTAATGTGATCCTTTTCTCTAAACCCTAAACCCTAAGTCTTGGTTCGTAGTTTTGTTTTTCAGTCCCTACACCCATAGTTTTCTTTGCATTTTTTAACCTCTATAAACAACTTTTAATATTGAAAATTATATATTGACGGAAATATATTTGAGTCTAATTTCCAATGAAAAACTAATTTTTCTAATCTGAGTTATCTACAGAGAGATATCGATATTTGAATGAGCGAAGGTCAGATTTAAAAAAGGTTTGAGCAGCAGCAGAAAGCTTCAGATTCTGAGGTATTTTTTGCTATCAAGAACTAGAGTTTATATGGAGAAATATATATAAAAAGAAATATATGTAAGTCTATTATTCTACCTATTCAACCAATTTTATATCTGAGTTATATACAAAGAGAAATCAATATTTGAAATAGTAAAGGTCAGTTTGGAAAAGAGGTTCGAGCGGCAACAGAAAGCTTCAACTTCAGAGGTATTTTATGCTATCAAGAAAGAGACATTATATGGATAATTATATATCAAAATAAATATATGTAAGTATAGTTTTTTAAATATTCAACCAATTTTGTGAATGATTTTTTATTAGAACAATATCTTGGAAGAGTCAATGGTCATTCTGAAAACAAAGAAAAAACAGTACTTAGTTCGGCCAGATGACAGAGACAGAAATATATCAGATTATTAATCTTCTGATAATTATATTTTATGAATTGAAGCTATCCTTTTATGAAATATATTTAAGGCTAGTTTTAGAAGGAGAAAATTCCATGTCAATCTGATCTATATTTAAAAAAATATTCACATTGGAAGAATCAAAGGTCATGCTGGAATTCTATTGTATTGAAAAATCCAAATTTCTGCCCATGGTTTTGCGTCACTTTTTGAGTTGATATATTAGGAAATTATCTCACTTCTCCTTGGTTTGAGGGATTATTTATACATCTCAGTTATTTGGACTTATTTATACATCTATGATATTTGGTTAAAGCTAGGATTACTGCCATTACATCCCAGCTTGAGGGGGAGAAGTAGAAGAAGTACAAGAAAGATGTATTATATTCCATATGATGTGGATAAGTTTATGTGACTAAAATATTCAAGAAAGGGGGAGCACAAAAGACGAAGCTTGTGCATCTAAGCAGAAATTTTTATATTGGATTATTTCATGGGTTCCTTTACAAAGTTTATTATTTGGTTCATGTTATATGTGTTGGAAGATGGTAGTGTTATTTCCAGCTGCAACTATTATGTCGCTTTGGGGATATTATTATTGAAGAAGAGGTGTCCTTGGTATTCTTTCTCATACCATCATTTATTTGAACATCCCCCACCCCCCAAAAAAAAAAAAAAATATCACGATTGGGAAACCATGACGTGCTCTGTCAAAAAATATCACGGTTGGGAAACGATGACGGAGGATATCCTGTCATAAAATATCACGATTGGGAAACCATGAAAGTGGACTTAATACCCTATCAAAAAATATCACTGTTGGGAAACCATGATGGAGGAACTTAATACCTTGTCAAAATATATTACGGTTGGGAAACCACAACGGAGGATACCCTGTCAAAAAATATCACGATTGGGAAACCATGACGGAGGAACTTATTATTACATCTATGTTATACCCCCACTGAATTGGCCAACTGGGCCTCATCGAAGAGAGCACCAGTGTGAGGGGGAGTGTTGGAAGATGGGAGGATTGCCATTTTATACAAAAGATTCTATATGTCATTTGCAGCAAGCTGGGAGTTCATGATGTTCTCTAACCCCCAGCTTGAGGGGGAGTGTTGGAAGAAAAGGCACAAGCCCACAAGACCAAGGAAGGCTCACGTATCTAAGATTATTATAAGATGGGCCACACGACCAAGGAATTTCCACAAGATGGGCTCAAGCCTATAAGAAGTAGGACCTACTATGATTACCACGAGCTGGCATCCTTATCACATAAGTTGGAAGATCAAGAAGGACTCACACATGCATCTTTATCTTATGGTCATCTCCTAGAAGAGTTTTAGTTTGAGATATGTTTGTCTTTTATTTATATTGAGTTATTTAATCCTGATGAGGCTTATCCATATGTGTTAGAGTTTGGGTGTAATTGGGACATAAAGGTAGTTTTATTGTAATTGGACTCTACTACCTTCCTCTATAATAAATAGAAGTTCATGTACTTTGATTACAACAAGTCAATGAAGTATTTATCTTTTCCATAAATTCAACAAAGATGAGGCAGATAGCATACCTGAAGCGGTAGTGGTAGCAATAGTTGTGGAGGAACTAGGAGACGGACCTATCATTGTCTTCATTTTCTAAAATAATTCATACTCTTCATCAGTAAAAAATTTCTGTGTTGCTGATTTTGTGGGTTGTTCTTCTTTTGTATCACTTACAAAGGCTTCATTAGCCCTTGTCAATTCTAACTGTCCATTAGCTTTATAGCATATTTCTTTTATAATGGCCATATTGTCCATAGTAACTGTATGCATTGGAATCCTCGTAATAGCATTGATCTATAGTGTGACCAAATTTTTTACAATGAGTACATTCTTTCCCATCTGTTCTGCCAGCACCGGTCCTTCCACCTCTTCCTCTGCCACCTCTATAACCTCTGCCTTAGCCTTGGCCATGATCAAATGATGATCCTCTATGATCGGAATACATAGTGGATGACTCTTCAATAGTGGAGAAAGAAGTGTCTACAATACGAAGTAGTGTTCTACATACATCTTCAAACTTGGGGACAACAGAAGCACCCAGAAGTTGACTCATGGCAATCTCAAGAGGGGGTTGAACATTTACATGGCAAATAGCAGTAATCAAGGTTTCCATCTGCTTGTCTTGGATAGAAATATCTATGGTTGAAGGTTGAGCTAACTTCCATTATTGAAGAAATCTTTTAAAGTGGGTCAAACACTCATGGATATTTTCTCCTTGTTTAGTATTCAACATTCTTTGGAGAATGTCAAATGGTCTGTGTAGAGTATCTGGGCAAGAGTAGAGTTTTTCACATTGTTGGAGACATGTTCTTCAATACTATTGATTAGCCAACTAATCACCAAAGTATCATTTTTAAACCATTTGTTATAAAAAATATCATCTTTATCAATAGGTGGTCCTCAGGTGGTGAGATGACCAAGTTGGTCTTTTGTTATATGGAACCTTCGAACCAATGTGAACCAACTCATAAAATTTGATACCCCATGTAAGGGTATGGTGGTAATTCTCAGTATATCACTTTTGATATTCATATTCTCTTCAGCCATGATAGGCCCTTCTTCTAAAATTTCTAATACTAACACCAAGTAGTACCCTTCAAACAACTCGATGTATGGAGAATTTTAGCATTGATGCTAAATTATTATTATGATTTTTTCCTCTAATACCACTCATAAGAGACTCAATAAAAATCTTCTATATCAGGGGACTCTTGTTCCAACAAAAAAATTCCAACAATTTGATCATGGACTGGTCTCGGTTAACAAAATTTCCAAACCGACAAAACTGTTTTGATAGCTTCTTCCAGATAGAGAGGCATGCATATCCATAATATAATAAGATGAAAGAATTCACATACTCATATTTAAATCATCTTCTAAAATTGGAAACAAATTAACATGAAGAAATTTTTTTTAACACCTATCTCACGGCTTGTGATCTTCCTTCACAAAAGAGTCATCTTTGAGTGGTGTTGATCATTACTTCTTTAGAGCATTCCTTTGACAATGGATCTTAAATTTAATGATTTGATACCATTTTGAATTTAGGATCCCTTTTTCAATATTCTGAGCAAGATAAATAAGAAAGAAAAAGAAGAGCAGAGAAGAAGTGCTCTCGGGTAGAGAGAAGAAAAAAGAAAAGAGAAAAAGAGGTATGCGCCAAGCAAGGAGAAGGAGAGATTAACTCAAGAAGGACATGTGTAAATTAATTAATTCAGAATTCGAACACCTCTATTTATAGTATAGGAGGAGATATAGTCTTTATAAAATTAGAATTTCAATCTCCTAATTACATTCCAACTCTAACTCTCTAAGATAAGTCTATTCAAAATAATCTACTAGAAGACTAATATCAGTTAAACTAGAACTCTTTCTTCAAACACATGAGTATAAGGGAGGAGGCCAGCTCATGCCCTTATCCTTCTGGGTACTTGATGATCTTTCAGCTCATCTTGATAAGGTTGGCAGCTCATGGGATATATGTGGGTCCCACATATCTTCAAGCCTTCTAACTCATTTCAGCTTGTGCTTCTTAACTCCTTACCTCGTTCTAGCTTGGGTGAGGACTCTTCTTGGTGTCCCACATCCTCATGGTGGATCCCACCAGCTCGAGCACCATGGTGGGTCCTACATTGTAACACTCACCAAAGCTAGTATGAGTTAAGTAGATAAGAAGCACAAGCTGAAATGAGTTAGAAGACTTGAAGATCAATTGGGACCCAAAAAGATACCACGAGCTGGTAATCTTATCAATATGAGCTGGAATATCACGCGGGACCCACACGGATAAGGCCACGAGTGGGCCTCCTCCCTTATATCCAAGTTTTTGAGGAAGAGTTGTAGTTCAACTTATATTGGAGCGCTAGTAGATTGTGTTATCTTTTCATGATAGACTTATCTTAAAGAGTTAGAGTTGGAATGTAATTAGGAGATTGAAAGGTTAATTGTATAAGGACTCTATCACTTCCTCTACTATAAATAGAGATGTAGTAATTTTGAATTAATCAAGTTACACATCTCCTTCTTGAGTAAATCTCTCTCTCTCTTTTCTTGGCGCACATCTCTCTTTTCCTTTTTTCTTCTCTCTACCGAGAACTCTTCTTCCCTTTTCTTCTTTTTCTTTCTCCTTTCTCTTGCTCGGAATATTGGAAAAGGGAGCCTAAATTCAAAAAATGGGTAATGGTTAAAGAGGAAGATAGGATACTGAGGCTACCATGTGCTTTATTTTTCTAAGAAATTCAAATTCCGCATTAAACGAACCGATACCAAAAACTGTCAGCAAATAATGAACCCAAGGCAAGAAACCGAGGAGTTCTTCTTCAGAAATAATGTCTCAATCAAGGAGATACAATAGCAATTGTGGAAATGGGCCAATGCCCAAATAACATGTACTACACGTGCATTTGTATAGTAGGGGATAACCAGCAAATAATAGTAGTCCTTACGAGTAATAAGGAAACATGCAATAGTCCTCAATGAGTCCATTAATCAAAGATAATAATTCAGCCAGAGATAGAGAACCAATCAACAACAAGAATCGGGAAGATGCCAACAGCGAAATAAGAGTGGAAGAACCAGCAAAATGAGAGAGTGTCTTCGAAAGATGTTGACAGCCGTTAAGAGTAACTCAGTGAAAACAAAGTTCTCGACGGAGGGAGGATTAAAAATAGCAAGCCAGATGTGTGATAAGCCCAGAAATCAGCAGCATCGATAACTTCAGGAATGACAGGTATAGGGATTGAAAAGAGAGAAGAAAAGATAGATACAAACCTAAACTGCTAGAGATAATAGATCAGAAAAGGATTACATTATTTTTGTGGATTGATTGAGTCAACTCATAGAACCTACTCTGATACCATGTTGATTTGAAGGACTCCATGATTTATTGGGAGAAAATAGGACTAAGAAGAGGTTATCGACTTGATTCCAAACCCTTCCCCTTAAGCTCTATTTATAAATGAATAACTAAATAACTAAATATTAGAATTATGCCCTTCACCCTAGATAGAGTGAAGAAACAAGAACCATAAACTAATTACATAAATGCACCCTAATTACATAATATCTTCCAACAATATTCAACATACTTTGGAGAATATCATATGGCCTTTGTAAGTTTTCAGAGCTAGAGTACAACTTAGCACATCTCTCCCAAATTTACTTGGCGGTGACGAGATGAACAACATTGTTGGAGACAAGTTCTTCCATGTTATTGATGAGCCAACTAATGACCAAATTGTCATTTTTTTACAACTTAGCATAAGAAACATCTTTTTCATCATTTGGTGGCCCAAGTTTGGTTATGAGACCAAGTAGGTCCTTTGTAATAAGAAACCTTCAAACCGATGTGGACCAGCTCAAGTAATTTGATATCCCTCACAAGGTTATGGTAGTAATCTTGAGAATATCATTCTTGTTACCCATGTATTCTACAGCCATAAGAGGCAATTCAAGGGTAATAGACTAGCTCAAATGTGAAGTAGCCTAAGTAAGCGGCTTGTTGAATCAAGTGAAGCCAAGATTAGATCGGGTATATGGGAGGAGAACCCAAGCTTAACAATCCTTTTAGACAAGGAGGGAACTCTCTTCTGAAAATAAACTTGCTGGCAAAAAATATCTATAATTAATTCTCTAGGCTTCCTTTTAGAGGATAGAAAAAATCAATCAACAAGTATGGAATCAAGTAAGGTGAGGTGGCATGATGAGTCATCACAGGACGTGGAATCCTCATTATATGCATTGGAAGATTTGGCAATCTTCCATGATTAATGTAATTGATTAATCTTCCTTTCATTGATGTAATTTAGGTAATCATGATTGATGTAATTGGGGATCCTAATTGATTTTAGAGTTTCCCTAAATATGTAATAGAAATCGTATAAATAGGGGTCTTGGTTGAAAGCTTCAATTGAACTCGCCTCTTCTCAAATTTGTGGAAGAATCTCTTTCCTAGCCTATATAGTCTCTCTTCTCCCTTTTATATTATCTCCTCTCTACCCGAGCTCTCTCTCCCTTTGCTCTTTTCTTCTCTTCTATCTCCCCTCTCTTCTCCCTCTCTCATCTTGCTCGAGGTTTCAAGCATGGGGTCCTAAATTCAACACACAAAAACTTTCCAAGTAAGAATTTTCAGCGTAAAAATTGTTTTCAGAAATGATGAGACACTAATGGTCCCTAGAGATTTATTTTTACTAGAAATTTTTTATCAACATTTCCTAAACAAAAGCACCATCAAGGCCTTATAGTAGTAGTATAAATTAATTTTTTTGTGAAAAAAATTCCTTACCACAAAATTTTTCTGGTAAAAATTTTACCTAAAGAGTTTCTTGGAAACTTGAGGCACTAATGGTCCATATATTTTTAGAAAGAAATTTTTTTCGACAAAAAATGTTTTACAACAAAATTTCCCTCGAAAGATTTTTTTAGCTAGATAACTATTTCGAGGAAACATGAGGCACAAATGGTCTGTGGAGATGTATTTTTGCTTGAAATACTTTTCCAAAGTTTCCTGAAAAATGCACTAACAAGGCCTAATAGTCGTAAAAAGTAATTTATTTAAACAAATATTGCCTTCCACCAAAAAGTTTCAGATAAGAATTTTCAGCTAGAGAAGTGTTTCTAGGAACGATGAGGCACTAAAAAAAGGCACTAGCATGGGCTTATAATTTTAGAAAGTAATTTGTTTCAGCAAAATTTGCCATTTCATAAAATTTTCCTGCTAAGAATTTTCTTCTAAAAAAGTGTTTCAAGGAAAATGCGGCACTAATCCATGAAGATGTTTTTTTATTAGAAATACTTTTCCAAATTTATTAGTATTAAATTGTTTCCAAGAAACAGGAGGCATTAATGGTCCCTTGAGACGTTAGTTAACTTGAAATAATTTTCCAAAGTTTCCGGAAAATGCACTAACAATACCTTATAATAGTAGAAAATAATTTGTTACAACAAAATTTGTCTTACAACAAAATTTCCTGGTTTGAATTTTCTACTAGAAAAGTGTTTCGTGGAAACTTGAGGCTCTAGCAATCCCTACAGGAGTATTGATACTTTTCCATCGTTTAAAAAAAATGCACTCACAAGGCCTAATAGATGTAGATATTAATATGTTTTAGCAAAAATTAACTAACCATAAAATTTCCTTGTAAAATTTTTTATCTTGAAAAGTGTTTTAAGGTAACATGAGGCATTAGTGGTCTCTACTAATATATTTTTACTAGAAATATTTTTCTAAATTTTCCTGAAAAAATACACTAACAAGGCCTTATAGTTGTAGAAAGTAATTAGTTTCAACAAAAGTTGCCTTACCACTAAATTTTCATCTAGAAAAGTGGTTATTGGAAACATGAGGCACTAATGTCTTAGGAATTAGACACCCTAATTATAAACTAATGAGAGATAATAATAATAGCAAAGGAAATAAAAAAAAGCATGAAAAAATACACAACAATACTTATATAGGTTCGCCTCAAGGTGAGACTAAGTTCTGTCTTCCGCTGCAACAATAATCCACTAGGAAGATGAAATAGTTTACAAGAGAAATCACACACTTACAGGCATTTTCTCTAACCTCTCTCGGGCTGCAACTCAAGATGCTCCTCAGATGATGAAACACTAATAGCGGTGCCACAAAACATTAAGTGGAAACCAGGGCAACCGCGATACAAGAGTAAAATTCCCAACTGCCTTTAATGAAATAGCAGTTTTAGTCTCCACAACTTAACATAATGGTCCCAGGAGACGTATTTTTATTAGAAATATTTTTCTAATGTTTCCTGAAAAATGCAATAACATGGCCTTATAGTAGTAGATAGTAATTTGTTTCAACAAAAAATATCTTACAAAAAAAATTTCCTGGTAAGAATTTTCTGCAAGAAAAGTGTTTCTAGGAAACTTGAGGCACTAATGCTCACAGGAGATATTTTTACTAGAATTAATTTTCCAAATTTTCCTGAAAATTTCACTAAAAGTCCTTATAGTTGTTGAAAGTAATTTGTTGCAGCAAAAATTGCCTTACAAAAAAAATTTCTTCGTAAGAATTTTCTACTAAAAATGTATTTCCAGAAACATGAGGCAATAAAGGTCCCTGGAGATGTATTTTTACAAGAAATAATTTTCCAACATTTCTTGTAAAAAGGCACCAACAATGACTTATTGTTGTAGAAAGTAATTTGTTTAAACTGAAAATGGTTTGCTGTAAAAATTTTATAGTAAGAATTTTTTAGCTAGAAAAGTGTGTCCAAGAAAGGTGAGGCACTAATGGTCCCTGTAGACATATTTTTACTTACAATAATTTTCCAACATTTCTATAAAAAAATGCTTTAACTAGACCTCATCACAAAATTTTCTTGGTATGAATTTTTCAAGTAAAAAAATATTTCCAAGATGCATGAGGCACTAATGGCCCCTTCACAAATATTTTTACAAGAAATAATTTTCCAACATCTCTTGAAAAAGATGCACTAAAAAGGCCTTACAGAGTTAGAAAGCAATTTGTTACAACACAAGTTGCCTTACCAAATAATATTTCCTAGAAAGAAATTTCTACTAGAAAAGAGTTTCTAGGAAACAAGAGGCACTAATGGTCCTTGGAGACGTATTTTTTCTAGATATACTTTTCCAACTTTTCTTGAAGAAAGATACTTACATGGTCTTATAGTTGTAGAAAGTAATTTGGTTTTGAAAAAATGCCTTACAACAAAATTTTCCTAGTAAGAATTTTCAGCTAGAAAAGTGTTTCAAGGAAACATGATGAACTAATGCTCCCTGCAGATGTATTTTTACAAGAATTACTATTCCATCATTTCCTGAAAAAAGGCATTAACAAGGCCATATAGTTGTAGAAAGTAATTCGTATAAGCAGAAATTGCCTAACCACAAAATTTTCCTAGAAAACTTTTTCAGATAGGAAAGTGTTTCTAGGAAACATGAGGCATTAACGGTCCCAACAGAAGTATTTTTACTAGAAATACATTTCCAAGATGTCCTGAAAGGATGCACTAACAAGCCCTTGTAGTTGTAGAAAATAATTTGTTAGTAAAAGTTGCCCTAAAACAATTTTTTCCCACTAAGAATTCTTTCTATAAAACTTTTTTCCTGGAAACTTGAAGCACTAATGCTCCATGAAGATGCATTTTAAAAATAAATACTTATCCATTTTTTTTTAAAAAGGCACTAAAATGGCCCTATTGTTGTTGAAAGTAATTTGTTTCAACAAAATTTGCCTTACAACAAAATATTCCTCATACGAATTTTCAACTAAAAAAGTGTTTCCTGGAAACATGAGGCACTAATGGTCTCTGGAGTCTTATTTTTACTAGAAATGTTTTTCAAAACATTCCTAAACAAATTCACTAACAAGGCTTTATAATTCTAGAATGTAATTTGTTTCACCAAAGAGTGCCTTTCCACAAAGAATTTCTTGGTAATAACTTGTACCATATAATATTTTCTAGGATACATGGGGTACTAATGGTCCCAAGAGACGTATTTTAACTTGAATTAGTTTTTCAACTTTTCCTAAAAATATGCACAAACAAGACCTTATAGTAGTAGAATGTAATTTGTTTCAGTGGAAATTTCCTTACCAAAATTTTCAGCAAGAAAAGTGTTTCCTTGAAACATGAAGCAATAATGGTCCCTGGAGTCCTATTATTACTAGAAAACATTTTACAAAGTTTACTAAAATATGCACTAATAAGGCCTTATAGTTTAATAAAGTAATTTTTTAAAAAAAATGCCTTACCACAAAAACTTCCAAGAAATATGAAGCACTAATGGTCCCAGGAGATGTATTTTAGCTTGAAATACTTTCCCAATGTTTCCTAAAAAATAATGCACTAGCAAGACCTTATAGTTGTAGAAAATAATTTGTTACAATAAAATTTGCCTTACAACAAAATTTATCTTGTATGAATTTTCACCTAGAAAAGTGTTTCATGGAAACATGAGGCTCTAATAGTCCCTAGAGACGTATTTTTACTAGCAATAATTTTCCAACATTTCCAGAAAAATGCACTAACAAGGCATAACAAAAGTAATTTTTTAGCAAAATTTGCCTAACCGTTAAATTTTCCTTGTAAGAATTTTCAGCTTGAAAAGTGTTTCTAGGGAACATGAGTCATTACTGGTCTTTGCTCACATATTTTTACTAGAAATATTTTATTAAAGTTTCCTAAAAAAATGCACTAACATGGCCTTAGAGTTGTAGAATGTAATTAGTTTAAGCAAAAGTTGCTTTACCACTAAATTTTCCTTTTAAAAATTTTCATCTAGAAAAGTGGTTCCATGAATCATGAGGCACTAATGTGTTAGGAATTAGATGCCCTAATTCTAAACTAATGAGAGCAATAATAATAAATGCAGAAGAAATAGAAAACATGCATGAAAAATACATAACAAGACTTATACAAGTTCGCCTCAAGGTGAGACTAGGTCCTATCTTCCGCCACTGGAGTAATCCACTATGAATATAAAATAGTTTACAAGAGAAATTGCACACTTATTGTTTTTTTCTCTAACCTCTCTTTGACCGCAACTCAAGATGTTTCTTGGATGATGAAACCCTAATAGTGGTGCCCCAAATATAAAGCGAAAACTAAGTCAACTACGATACAAGAGTAAAATTCCCAACCGCCCTTAATGAAATAGAAGTTTTAGGCTCCACAAATTAACATAATCGTCCCAGAAGATGTATTTTAATTAGAAATATTTTTCCAATGTTTCCTGAAAAAACACACTAACATGGCCTTATAGTAGTAGATAGTAATTTGTTTCATCAAAAAATGTTTTACATCAAAATTTTCCTGGAATGAATTTTCTGCTAGAAATGTGTTTCCAAAAAGAACTTGAGCCACAAAATGCTCCCTATAGACGTATTTTTTCTAGAATTAATTTTCCAATGTTTCTTGAAAAAATCACTAACAAGGCCTTATAGTTGTAGAATGTAATTCGTAGCAGCAAAAATTGCCTTGCCAAAAAATTTCCTTGTAAGATTTTTTTGCTAAAAATGTGTTTCCAAGAAACATGAGGCACTAATGGTCCCTGGAGACGTATTTTTACTAGAAATACTTTTTCAACATTTCCTATAAAAAGGTACCAACAAGGACTTATTGTTGTAGAAAGTAATTTGTTTCAGCAAAAAATGTTTTACCACAAAAATTTCTTGGTAAGAAATCTTAGCTAGAAAAGTGTCTCCAAGAAAGGTGAGGCACTAGTGGTCCCTGTAGACATATTTGTTACCATAGGTTGGAATTTTTATAAGATAGGTTTTATGTTAATATTTGTGGTATAAAGTATGACATGTACATAGGTTAATTAGAAAGGGATTAGTTGGGCTGGGTTGCATTGTATTTAGCCCATGGGCTTTATTGTAATTGACCTAACCCTATGTTTAAATAGAAAAGAAGGAGAGGGGAGCAGGATTCCCATTTTTCCAGCGTCCTTTGTGTCATCTTGTACACGGTGAACTCAGAGCTTGAGCTCTTCTTATTGGTTGTTCCGTCAGCCTCTTGTGGTGGTGTTTCTGTCCACAGAACTCAGAGCTTGGAGCTCTTGTTCTTGGCAGTGCTGTCAGCCTCATTTGGTGGTGGTTCTGTCCATGCAAACTCAAAGCTTGGAGCTCTTGTTCTTGGCTATGCTGTCAGCCTCATTTGGTGGTGGTTCTGTCCAAACAAACTCAAAGCTTGGAGCTCTTGTTCTTTGGCAGTTCCGTCTACCATCAGTGGTGGACGTTGGTTGTTCTCATCAGGCCTTACTCGTCTAGAAATCTTTTTCATGGTATCAGAGCTTGGAGCTGCTCTCAAAATATTTTATGGGTGTGGTGGTTCTGCTTCTCTATGCTGAACGTGAGCTTGAAGCTCAAAGTTTTTGTTCGAGGAGTGAAGGGTTATGTTCAAAACTTTTTCTAGGCATGGTGGTTCAGCTTCTCTGTGCTGAACATGACCTTGAAGCTCAAAGTTTCTGTTCGAATTTTTCTGGGCATGGCGGTTCAGCTACTCTGTGCTTAACGTGAGCTTGAAGCTCAAGGTTGCTATTTGAGGAGTCAAGGCTTTGTTCGAAAGGCTTTATTCAATTTTTTTTTGTCATGGCTCATCTATGCTGGGCTGAACGTGTTCTGTTACACAGCTGTTCAGCAGCTAGGAGACCTTAGGTCTGGTCACTTGAGTGGTGGTAGATCTGGAATTTTCAGCAAGGGTTTCAGCATATTTGTTGCCTTTGGAAAACATCTTTGTGGGGCTTGTATTTCATCCACTCTTACTCTCGGCTTGCTGTCTTCATCATGTCAATGGATAAGTTAGATTTTTCTCCTATTCGGTTCATGGGTAAGAACTACAATGCCTAGGAATTTTAGTTCTGTTTATTTGTCATGGGAAAAAAATTATGGGGTCATATAGATGAGTGTGATCCAAAACCTCGCGAGGTCAAAGTTTTGTCAAAATGGGCCACCATGGAAGCTAGGGTTATGACCTGGATACTTGGGTTTGTTGAGCCTCACCTTGTTTTTAATCTGAGGCCTTATAAAACTACAGCGGATATGTGGAATTACATCCACAAGGTTTATCATCAAAACAGCACGGCTCAATGGTTTCAAGTGGAGTATGAGATGGCTAACTTCACACAAGGAAGCCTTTCCATTGAAGAATAATTTTTGGCTTCTCAAAATCTTGGGGCTGACTATACCAACATAGTTTATGAGAACATCCCAGTTTCCACTCTCTCTGTTGTTCAAGCCGTACATGAAACCAACAACAAAGACCAATTCTTGATGAAGCTCTATTCCGAGTTTGAGATTGCCCGTTCTCATCTGATGAATCATCATCCTATGCCATCTCTGGATGCCTGTTTGAGTGAACATTTTAGGGAAGAGCACCGTATTGCTACCCAGACTGGCATTGAACATCGGACCTATGTGATGCCTCTGCTACTGTGGCCTAAGCAGCACAAGGGAAAAATAAGGGTCGGGACATGAATTCTGTCCAGTGCTTTCACTGCAAAGATTATGGTCCTTTTGCTTGGTAATGCCCAAAGAAGTCTTGTAACTACTGCATGAAATTGGGTCATCTCATCATAGCTTGTCCTACTCGCCCTGAAATGTAGAAGGGTACTGATTATCATGCCTCTACTGGTACTTCTAGTTCTGCTGCATTGCCAACTGCCGTCCCGATTACTACAATTCATTTTCCTACAACACCAGCAAATCCAAACACTCGCACCCCTGAAATGGTACAACAGATGATCATCTCTGCTTTTTCTACTTTTGGTCTCTTAGGTAAGCATAAAGTCTCTGCTCAGCCATGGTATTTTGATTCCGGCGCTTCTAACCATATGACCAACAATGCCGTGTCTCTTTCTAATGTCCGAAAGTATGATGGAAATTTGAAAATCAACATTCCTGATGGCAGCTCTCTCTACCTATTAGTGTTGTTGGTGATCTTTCACCCACATTAGCTGATGTTTTTGTGCCCCTGACCTCTCTACAAATCTTCTTTGTGATGCTCAACTGGTTGATAAAAATTGTAATGTTCAATTTTCTCACTCTAGTTGTGTTGTGCAGGATCAAACGTCAGGGAAGATGACCACAAAGGGGCCTAAAGTGGGACGACTATTTCCACTTAAAGTCTTTCTCTCTACCATTATTCCGCATGCTCCTGTACTTTCCTTTGCATTTAATGTTGTTGGGTCTGGCACTAAGATGTGGCATTAACGTCTAGGCCACCCAAACTCTAATGTTCTTCGTACAATGTTTAATTCTGATTTATTAGGAAGTGCAACATGCTCTTCTCTTGGTCTTTCTTTTGATTGTTCCTCATGCATACTTGGAAAAAGTAAGGTTCTACCTTTTCCTCATCATGCCTCACATACCGCCCACTGTTTTAATATTATTCATTGTGATGTTTGGGGAATCATGCATGTTGTCTCGTATGCACATTATAAGTACTTTGTTATGTTTATTGATGACTTCTGTCGTTTTACTTGGGTCTACTTCCTACGGGCTAAGTTTGAAGTTTTCGTAGTATTTAAGCTATTTTTTGTGCTTCTTGAGACTCGATTCTCTGCTCACATTAAGGTACTACACTCTGATTCTGGAGGTGAGTACATATCTAATGAGTTCCAGGATTTTCTTCAAAGCTAAGGCCTCATCTCTTAGTGTTCTTGTCTCTCAACTCCACAACATAATGGAGTTGTTGAGCGGAAAAATCGTCATCTTCTTGATATGGTCCGAACTCTTTTACTTATACCATCTGTTCCTCCACATTTTTTTTGTGAAGTGCTTTCTACTTCAGTTCAATGAATGAACCGCCTGTCCTCTCCTACGTTGCATCATGTTTCTCCATTCTTTAAGTTATTTGGTTAACATCCATCATACATTGACCTTCGGACATTCGATTGTGTTTGTTTTGTGCATCTACCTGATCATGAATGACACAAACTTACAGCCCAATCAGTTATGTGTGCTTTTCTTGGTTATGCTATTGCTAAAAAAAGATATGTTTGCTATGTTTCACATGCTTGTCATATCTGTATTTCTAGGAATGTGATTTTCTTTGAAAATCAATATTTTTTTCCATGTCATGTTGCGTTGCCATCTGCATATTTTTCTATTCTACATAGCTTTGATGAGTCTCGTCCCACTTCATCTGTGCCCTCCTGATCCTGACTTGGTGCCTGCTCTCTTCGCCGGTCTACTCACCCTTCTTGCCTCCCTGATAGGTATGGTTTCTCCTCCCCTTTATCTCTTGTGGCTACTTTATCATCTATTTCCATTCCTTCTTTCTACAAATAGGCAATGACACATGAGTGTTGGCAAAAGGCAATGCAAACCGAACTACAAGCTCTAGAGGAGAATCACACTTAGGATATTGTTACTTGCCCCTTACTATCTGGCCTCTTGGGAGTAAATGGGTTTTCTCTGCCAAACTGTGTTCAGATGGATCTTTGGATCGGTACAGAGCCCTCCTCGTAGCCCTGGAGAACAAACAGGAATATGGGATTGATTATGAGGATACATTTGCTCCAGTTGCCAAGATGACCATGATTCAAACCATATTAGCCATTGCAGCCGCACACTCATGGCCACTGCATTTCTCCATAGTGATCTACAAGAGGATATCTATATGAAGCTTCCCTCTAGTATGACTACTTCTCCTAATGATGTCTGCAAGCTACACCGTCCTCTGTATAGGCTTACACAAGCTCCCAGGGCTTTGTTTGAGAAGTTTCATGGTACACTTATTCTCTATAGTTTTACACAAAGTCAGTATGATTCCTCTCTCTTATATCACAAGTTTGCCACGGGCATTATCATTCTCTTGGTTTATGTGGATGACATTATCATTACTGGCACTGACTCTGGCCTGAATACTAAGCTTTAGTAGGTGTTGCATGAAACTTTTATATGAAGGATCTTGGCCAGCTCATGTACATCTTAGTGCTGGAAGTACATCATCGACCCAACGGTATTTTCTTTAACCAGCAAAAGTATATTCAAGATATTATTACATTAGCTGGTTTGGAGGACACTTCTTCGGTTGCTACACCTATGGAGGTCAATGTCAAATACAGAAAAGATGAAGGGGCTCTTCTTGATGCTCCTACTCTCTATCGATGCCTAGTTTGAATTCTTATATACTTGACCATGACTCGTCCCGATATCTCCTGTGTCGTTCATCAGGTCAATCAGTTTATGTCTTCTCCTCGGCATCTTCATCTTGCGGCAGTTTGGCGCATCATCTGCTATTTGTGAGGTTCTCCTACTTGTGGGTTATTCTTTCCTATAGGCTCCGAGCTTCTACTTGTTACCTACAGTGATGCTGATTGGGCTGGGTGCCCCGAAACCAGTCTCTCTACTACAGGTTGGTGTATGTGTTTTAGAGGATGCATTGATTTTTTGGAAATGTAAGAAACAAGATTGGGTGTCCAAGTCCTCTACTGAGGCTGAGTATTGTGCCATGTCTATTGCGTATTCGGAAATTATATGGCTATGTGGTCTTCTTACTAAACTCCAATTTCTTCAGACTACCACTACACCTCTCCATGCGGATAATATGAGTACTATTCAGATTGCTACCAACCTTGTTTTCCATGAGCTCACCAAGCACATTGAGGTGGATTGTCACTCTGTCCGTGACACTTTGGAGCGCTAGGTAATATCTCTTCCGTACATCTCTTCGGATCTTCAAGTGACTGATGTCTTCACCAAAGCATTGTCTCAACCCCGGCATAATTTTCTGGTTGGCAAATTGTTGTTGGTTGACTTCCCAACATCAATTTGAGGGGGGGATGTTATCATATGTTGGAATGCATATAAGATAGGTTATATGTTAATATTTGTTGTATAAATTATAAAATGTACATAGGTTAATTAGAAAGGGATTAGTTGGGTTGGGTTGCATTGTATTTAGCCCAGGGGCTGTATTGTAATTGACCTAACCCTAAGTTTAAATAGAAAAGAAGGAGAGGCGAGTAGGACTCCTGTTTTTCTAGCCTCTTTTGTGTCATATTGCTCACTGTGAACTCAAAGTTTGAAGCTCTTCTCCTTGGCTGTTCTGTCAGCCTCTTGTGGTGGTGTTTTTGTCCACCAAACTCAAAGCTTGGAGCTCTTTTTTTTGGTTGTGCTGTTAACCTCATTTGGTGGTGGTTCTGTCCAAGCAAACTCAAAGTTTGGAGCTCTTGTTCTTGGCTGTTCCGTAAGCCATCAGTGTTGGACGTTGGCTGTTCTCATCAGGCTTTACTCGTCTAGAAATCATTGTCAATATTTTTACACGCAATAATTTTCCAACATTTCCATAAAAAATGCACTAACAAGGCCTCAATACAAAATTTTCTTGGTACAAAATTTCTGCTAGAAAAGTGTTTCCAAGATGCAGGAGGCACTAATGGTCTCTTCAAAAGTATTTTTACTTGAAATACTTTTCCAAAGTCTCCTGAAAAAGATGCGCTAACAAGGCCTTATAGAGTTAGAAAGTAATTTATTACAGCACAAGTTGCCTTAACAAAAACATTTCCTAGGAAGAATTTTTTGGTAGAAAAGTGTTTCCAGGAAACAAAAAGCTCTAATGTTCCCAGAAAAATTTCGTAGGAAGAATTTTCTAATAGAAAAGTGTTTCCAGGAAACAAAAGGCACTAATGGTCCCTGGAGATGTATTTCTTCTAGAAATACTTTTTCAACAATTCTGGAAGAAAGTTACTTACATGGCCTTATAGTTGTAGAAAGTAATTTGTTTTAGAAAAAAAAAGACTTTAGAAAAAAAATTTCCTGGTAAGAATTTTCAGCTAGAAAAGTGTTTCAAGGATATATGATGAACTAATGCTCCTCGTAGATGTAATTTTACAAGAATTACTATTCCATCTTTTCCTGAAAAAAATAGCACTAAAAAGGTCTTATAGTTGTAGAAAGTAATTTGTATAAGCAAAAATTGCCTTACCAAAAAATTTTCCTAGCTAGAATTTTCTACTAGGAATGTGTTTCCAGGAAACATGAGGCTTTAATGGTCCCAACATAAGTATTTTTACTACAAATACTTTTCCAACATTTCCTGGATGGATGCACTAACAAGGCCTTGCAGCTGTAGAAAGTAATTTGTATCAACAAAAGTTACCTTACAACAAAATTTTCCCGCTAAGAATTTTTTTCTATAAAACTATTTCTAGGAAACATGAGGCACTAATGCTCTTGGGAGAAGTATTTTAAAAGAAATACTTATACAATTTTTTTTTGAAAAGTCACTAATGTTGCTTGTCATTGTTGAAATTAATTTGTATAAGCAAAAATTACATTACCACAAAATTTTCCTTGTAAGAAGTTTCTACTAGAAAAGTGTTTCTATGAAACATGAGACACTAATGGTCCCTGGAGTCTTATTTTTAGTGGAATGGTTTTTCAAAAATTTCCTTAAAATATTCATTAACGAGGCTTTACAATTCTAGAATTTGTACCACATAATAGTTTCCTTGTTGAATTTATAGAAAAGAAAAATACTTCATTGACTTCATTAACTTATCATAATCAAATTACAAGAACCTCTATTTATAATAGAGGAAGGTAGTAGAGTCCAATTACAATAAAACTACCTTTGTTCCAATTACACCCAAAATCTAACACTAAAAGATAAGTCCTAGCATAATTAAATAACTCAATATTGATAAAAGACAAACATAACTCAAACTAGAACTCTTCTAGGACGTGACCATAAGATAAAGATGCCTTTGTGAGTCCTTCTGTTATGGTTCCGGGTCATGGATCGAGTAACACGGCGTGGGATTTGAGACTCCAGCACTAATGGTGTGTTGATGGACTTGATATGGTGGTATAAAACCCCCTTCTTTGATTGATCTTTCTCACGTGATCAAGCTCATTCTTTATGAATGCAATATAGTGTTAGGAATTACTATTAACGTGAATGGTATAGGGAAACGGTTACCTTTTCTTGGTCATGGCAATTAGGGTTTCAACCCTCTTCTTTCTACTGCAAGCTAGGATGGTGGTCCTAGATTGGGATAGCACTTGGCCTATGTTAGGGAGGCTCCTTTCCAGCTTCTTGTTGGACGCCAAGCTAGAAAGAGTTCTGCTTGATGCTGCTCGGGTGTAGGGTAGGCAATCCTCCAATTCTGGCTCATTAAGAGAGGTATGAGACCCTCTCTTCGTTGTGTTTATGGGGAGAAGGCTGAAGCCTCTCCTTGAACTCAGAAAAGGAGCAGGAAGCTCTCTCTCTCTCTCTCTCTCTCTCGGTATGGTTTAATGGAGGATGGAGAATAGTAATGATCAATGGAGGATGAAGGGATATGTGGGTTTTGAGGAAAATCCTAACCTCGAGAACATGAAGGAGATCCCTAGTCTGTTTACCCTAACATTACCTAAATTCAATGCTTGCCTTTTCTCTATTACATAACCCTTAAATAGTTGACGTCCTAGGTGTTTTAGGGCTAAAAGAATCACAATATTGCCCCTACGACCATACTTATTACAAAATTAGAAATAAATCGTACTTAAAGCATAATAAATATAACTAATGGACTCAGTGAGTTATTGCCTCCTTCGTTGTGTGACTCGGTGTGCTATTGAGTCCACAACATCTGCCTCCTCCTGGAGAAAGAGCTTCTCCTCAAGCTCAAAAGCTGGGCAGATCAGTTTGAAGATGTCCACATGTTCCCATGTAGCAGCCTCCGGTTCAATGTCCGTCCACTGAACGAGAATCTCCCAATGGTTATTGAGCAACCGTGCGCGTAACACCTTGGCAGGTGTAAGAATAACGTCTCCATTGTCAACCTAAGGGAGGAATGGAGTAGATGTAGGCGGTACCCGGAATGTGGTTTCAAGAAGGAGACATGAAACACATCATGAAACTTGGCTGTGGCTGGCAGTTGGAGTTGATAGGCGACTTGCCCCACGCGCCAAAGAATGGAAAAAGGCCCAAAAAACTTGGGTGAGAGCTTATGACGTGGTGGTCCCGCAAGTAACTGCTGGCGATATGGTTGAAGCCGTTACCACCCATAATCCCCTACCTTGAAAGAGACCTCACGGTGGCCTTTGTTGTAGACATCTTTCATGTGAACTTGAGCACGTTGTAGGCGTTTTGTAATATACTGTAATAGCAGATCGTCGTCCATGAGTGTCTGATCAATTGCATCCACATGGGTGGACCTTTGAGTAAACGAAGGAAGGCGAGGGGGGTCCCGACCATATAGAACCCTAAAAGGAGTTGATTGCAATGCGGAGTGGAACGACGTGTTGTAATAGTACTCGGCCCATGGTAGCCATTGAACCCATTGTCTCGGATGATCGCCCACCAAGCACCGTCAATACATCTCGATGGTACAGTTAACCACCTTGGTATACCCATATGTCTGCGGATGATAGGCGGAGGAGAATTTCAATTTAGTCCCACTCAAACGAAAAAGTTCCCGCCAAAAGGTTCTCGTGAAAACCACATCTCGATCACTCACAATCAATTCCAGAATGCCATGTAAGAGGACAATCTACTCCAGGAAAGTCTACGCAACCCGTGTAGCTGTATAAGGATGAGCCAGTGGAATAAAATGTCTGTACTTGGAAAACCTGTCGACCACCACGAATAGTACTGATTTGTCGGAGGACTGTGGAAGACCTTCAACAAAATCCATCAAAATATCAACCCAAACCTGCATAGGAAGGGCGAGAGGCTGGAGAAGACCGGCTGGACTCAAGTGCTCGGATTTGGTGCGTTGTCAGACCTGACAGGCTACTACATAAGTCGCAATGGAGTTCTTCATGCCCTGCCAATAAAAGTCTGCCCGAATTCTGTGCAATGTCTTCTAGATAACCTCATGGGTGTTGTAATAAATAAGTGAATCCTGGATGGACCACTTTGATTCCATTGTCCCTGCTAAAATATTCCTGTGGAACTCCTATAGAGTTGGAAGAGTGGCATGTGCATCTCTCACCAAGTCAAGGATGAGGAATCTCAGCTGACTGAGTGAACAGACCAACTGCTGATCTTCAAAAAATGCGACAAGGCATCAGTCGCCTTGTTCAATCTCCCCGCACGGTATTCCACCAAAAAGTCAAAACCCAACCACTTACTGATCTAGTGCTGCTGTGGCGACGTCGTGGGCCATTGTTCCAGTAGGAATTTTAGGCTATAGTGGTCAGTGCGGATGAGAAATGCCTGGCCCCATAAATAAGGCCGCTAGTGTTGGACTTCCTTGGCCAACCCAATCAATTCCCACTCATATGCTGCCGGTTTGTGATGACGAACTGCCAACTGTCTGCTAAAATACGCAATAGGATGTGCCAGCTACTGTAATACAGCCCCAGTGCCCCCTCCCAAAGTTTCGCACTCAACCACAAATAAGTCATCAAAATTAGGAAGCTATAATATAGGGGCGGAGGTGAGAGCAGATTTAAGGGCCTCAAACGACTGTGTGGCCTCCTTAGTCCAGAGAAAGGAATTCTTCTTGAGGAGACTGTCAATGGTACTGCCAAGGGTCCATTGTTCTGAATAAATTTACGGTAGTAGCCCACAAGACCCAAAAAACCTTGTCAAGTTGAGCAAGACTGTGACTGTGGCCACTCATGAATAACTGAATCTTCTCGAGATCAACCGTAACTCCCTCATGTGAGATAATGTGAGCCAGATAAGCCACATGTGAAGCCGCAAAAGAACATTTGGATTGTTTTAAATAGAGCTGATGTGCTTGTAACAATTCAAAAAAAATCCTTAACTACTCTAGATGTTCTTCTCCGGACTTGCCATATATGAGAATATCATTGAAAAACACAAGAAAAAAATTCCGAAGATAGGGGCTAAATTCCATGAGAGCTTGAAAAGTGGAGGGTGCATTCGATAACCTGAACGGCATGACAACGAACTCAAAGTGTCCATGATGTGTACAGAACGCTGTCTTCTCGATATCGGAGGAGTGCATCCGGACTTGATGATATCCCGACCGTAGGTCCAGTTTAGTAAATAGCCATGAACCATGCAATTCATCCAGGAGCTCATCCACTACCGAAATCGAAAACTTATCCTCCATGTGCCATCATGTTTCTTCACAAGTAAAATGGGTGAAGGGAACGGGGAGTGACTGTGACGAATAAGACCTTGTTGTAACATCTCCTTGCATTGTCTCTCGATCTCATCCTTCTGAAGGTGTGGGTATCGGTACAGATGCACTACCACCACTTCAGAACCTGGTTTTAAACAGATCATGTGGTCACAGTGCCTCAAGGGAGGCAATCCCGAAGGTGCATGGAAGAGGTTAGAGAACTCCTCAACCATCAATTATGCTGCCAGGTGGTTCCAATGCGTGGATGGTGTGGATACGGTGGCCTTGTCCACCTGACAGCCCTGCAAGAGCACTTGACTAAAAGCCAAAACAAAGCTCATAGTTAAAGCCGAAAAGTCCCACAGAATGGGCCCCAATGTTTGCAACCATTTAAAGCCTAATACCATATCAAAGCCAGCCAAGGGAATGACAAAAAATTCAGCATTAAATAAACTAGAGCCAATGTAAATAGTTACCGCCTTACTGATCCCATAGCTAGGGACTTTCTCACCACTGGCCACTGATATTGTGGCTATCGGATGAGGGAGGATTTGTAACTGAAGGTGCTACACGGCTGTTAAACTCAAAAAATTATGTGTACTGCCCGAATCAACTAGTCCCACCAATTCCTGTTCAAGGACTTGAGCTCTGACTTGCATCGTTTTGGCAGATTTCTACCCAGTAATAATGTGCAAGGAAATCTCCGGTGGTTCCTCCTCAAGAAAATCCTTCATCTACTCTATATCATCTGATTCTTCCACCTCGAGCCAAAACAACCTCTTACATTGGTGCCCCACTTGGTACTATTCATCACAATTGTAGCATAGATTCTTGGACCTCCGTTCTACCATTTTCACACTTATTAATTTTTTTATAAATTGCGGTGGGGGATTACTAGGGCGTGTATCGGCTACCAGAGCCGTATTCAGATTGTGTCGAGAGGAAGATAATGCAGGTTTTATCACTGTAGATGAATTGTGGCGGTGCCCTTGCCAAGTGGAGGAAGTGGTCCGTTCACCTAGCCAACCCGGCTTGCATTGCTACAACCGTTGGTGTTGTTCCATTGCCCGAGCTAGATCCTGAGGGAAAAGGAGTTCAACCTCTAACCTCAGAGATTCAGTGAGAGCCGCTGTGAATAATGAAACTTGCTGGTCGACCCGTACTGATCCCCCAGCATGACCCAACTTTTGTTGGAATTGTGTTTGATACTGTTCAACCGAACCAGTCTATTGTAATAGGACCAATTCACCCAGGGAGTTGCTGTGGGCGGGAGATCCAAATCTGATTGTGCATAAATTTTTAAATTCACCCCAATCCAGCCCTGGTCTCTCTTTTTCCACCTGGTGAACCCATACGTGGGCTTCATCTAACATATGGAAAGAGGCTAGTTGCACCTTATCCCATTCAGTAGTCCCCCGATTTAAAAAAAATTGCTCACATCTATGCAACCAAATTAAGGGATCTACTGAACCCTTATAAGTAGGAAATTCTAACTTTGTGTACCTTGGTATTGTGCCTCCATGTTGTGGTCCTTGGATAGCAGTGCACCCAAGCCACTGCTCCCCCTCCTGTGATACAGTTGAGTCACCTTCCTTGTATCTGGGCTCTTCTGCCTTTCTGCCCTCCTCTCGGTTAGCATGCAAACGATTTGCCTCAACTCTTCATGGACTTGATGCATCTCTATTTCCAAACCATAGACTTTTCCCAGCATTGGTTGTGCTGTCTCCATGCTATCCTCTAGCTTTTGCATCCTGGTATGCAGTTCTTCATTGCTGAATGTATCCCCCATGTTGTTACGATCCCAGGTCATGGATCGAGTAACACGACATGGAACTTGAGACTGTAGCACTCAGAATTTAAGCTCACTTCATGTCAAGGGTCTGTCTATGAGTCTTTCTCTTTGACCAGTGCTCGGCCAGGAGCAAAGCTCCTCTTTTGATGGTCCAAATGAGTTGTTGTGATAGGTAGGATACCCCACAGCAACGCTGAGCTTGCTAGAGTAAGCTGATCTCTTTTCTTGCTCACGGAAAAGAGGGTTTGGCCCTCTTTCTTGCTGCTCTAGCTAGGAGTGCAATCCCTCTTTCTGAATTAACTTGAAACACGAGTTTGGGATAGATTATTACCTCTTCTTTGCTGTTGTGATCAGCTTCCATGTTGCACCAGGATTGCTCAAGATCAGAGGATGAAGATCCTCATTTTTCTGCTCGATAAGGGAGGCATTGAGACCCCTCTTGCTGCTGCTGCCTAGAAGGAGGACAGACCTCCTTTTTGGCTTGGAAAAGGGCCAGGAAGCTCCTTTTCTTAGTATGGATGATGATGGATGAATTTGGCTGAAGATGGATGGCAATGGAAGATGAAGGATAGGTTGAATTTTTGGAGTAAACCCTAAACTCAAGATCAAGAGGTCATCTCAACCTGTTTACACTAGGTTATTCTAAAATCTCATAGCTTACCTATTTCATTCATTCCTTTCCCTTAAATACATCACGTCATGGAGTTTTAGGGTTAGGGTTACAATAATTCCCCATAATGCCCCTACATAAAAAAGTAATTAGAAATAACTCCTACTTAAAACAATATAAGAATTAAATCCTACTCAAAGTAATATAAGAAATAAATCCTATTGAGTGAGTTGTTGTTGCCTCCTTCGTTGTGTGACTCGATGTGCTATTGAGTCCACAACATCTACCTCCTCATGGAGAAAGAGCTTGTCCTCAAGCTCAAAAGTTGGGTAGACCTATTTGAAGATGTCGACACATTCCCATGTGGCAGCGTCGGGGTCAGTGTCCGTCCACTGAACGAGAATATTCCAATGGTCATTGGTCAGCCGTGCGCGTAACACCGCGGCTGGGTTAAGAATAACCTCGCCATGATCAACCGGTGGTAGGAATGGTGCGGATGTAGGTTGAGCCCTGGAATGTGGCTTCAAAAGAGAGACATGAAACACATCATGAATTTTGGCCGTGTTCGGTAATTTGAGTTGATAGGCAACTAGTCCCACGCGTCGAAGAATGGGAAACGGCTCAAAAAATCCTGGAGAGAGCTTATGACGTGGAGGTCCGGCAAGAGACTGCTGACGGTAGGGCTAGAGCTGTAGCCACACATACTCCCCAACCTCAAAGGAGACCTCACGATGGCCTTTTTCGTAGACATCCTTCATCCTAGCTTGGGCACGTTGTAGACATTCTGTGATATTCTGTAGCAGCAGATCCTGGTCCATGAGTGCATGATCAATCACATCCATGCGGGTGGACCCTGGGTTGTACGAGAGAAGGTGAGGTTGATCCCTGCTATATATAACTCGGAAAGGAGTGGATTGCAAGGCAGAGTGGAACGAAGTGTTGTAACAGTATTCGGCCCATGGAAGCCATTGAACCCATTGCCGCGGATGATCACCCACCAAGCACCGTAGATACATCTCGATGGTGCGGTTCACCACCTCTGTTTGCCCATCTATCTGTGGATGATAGGTGGAGGAGAACTTCAATTTAGTCCCACTCAAGAAAAAAAGTTCCCGCCAAAAGGTGCTCGTGAAAATTGGATCTCTGTCACTCACAATGGATTCTGGAATGCCATGTAAGCAGACTATCTGCTCCAGGAAAGTCTGAGCAACTCATGTTGCTGTATAAGGATGAGCCAGCGGTATAAAGTGTCCGTACTTGGAGAATCTATCAACCACCATGAAAAGTATGGATTTGCCGTAGGACAAGGGTAGACCTTCCACAAAATCCATCGAAATGTAGGCCCAAACCTGCATAGGAAGGGCCAGAGGCTGGAGAAGACCAGCTGGACTCAAGTGCTCGGCTTGGTTGCACTGGCAGACTTGGCAGTCTCCCACATAAGTCGCAATAGAGGGTTTCATGGCTTGCTAGTAAAAATCAGCTCGAATTCTGTGCAAGGTCTTCTGTTTCCCCTCTTGTGTACTATCATGGTAGGCCGAGAGAATAGCTAGAATGAACTCAGACTCCGGTGGAAGGAAAAGTTGCTGCTTGTAATAAATAAGTGAATCCTGGATGGACCACTTCGAATTCATTGTCCCTTCTGAAATCTTCTGATATAGTTCCTGCAGTGCACGGTCAGTGGCATGTGCGTTTCTCACCAAGTCCAGAATGAGAAATCTCGGTTGGTTGATCGAATAAATTGATTGTTGATCCTCAAAATAGTGTGACAAGGCATCTGCCACCTTATTTAATCTCCCCGCATGATATTCTATTGAGAAGTCAAACCCCAACAACTTACTGATCCAGTGCTGCTGTGGCGACGTCGTCAAACACTGTTCTAGTAGAAATTTAAGGTTGTAGTGATCCGTGCGTATGAGAAAAGCCCGGCCCCAGAGATAAGGCCTCCAATGTTGGACCGACTTGGTAACCCAAGCAATTCGCGCTCAATGGCTGCTAGCTTGTGATGACAGACTGCCAACTGTCTGCTAAAATACTTAATAGGATGGCTCAGCTGCTATAAAACAGCCCCAATGCCCACGCCCCAAGTGTCGCACTCTACCACGAACAATTCATCAAAGTTGCGAAGTTGTAATACTGGCGCGGATGCGAGGGCAGCTTTGAGTGCCACAAATGACTTGGTGGCCTCCTCATTCCAAATAAAGGATTTTTTCTTGAGTAGATTTGTCAATGGTGTTGCCACTGGCCCATAGTTCTGAATAAATTTGCGGTAGTAGCCCGTAAGACCCAAAAGACCTCATAATGCAGAACACGACTGTGGCTGCGGTGACTCGTGAATAGCTCGGATCTTCTCGGGATCCACCGTAACCCATCATGTGAGATAATATGTCCCAGATACCCCACATGTGAAGACGCAAAAGAACACTTGGAATGTTTCAAATAGAGCTGATGTGCTCGTAACAAGTCGAAAACAATCCTCAAGTGTGCCAAGTGCTCCTCAACCGACTTGCCATATATCAAAATATCATAAAAAAATACATGAACAAAATTTCGAAGATAGGGGCTAAATACCTCGTTCATCAAAGCTTGAAAAGTGGAGGGTGCATTGGATAACCCGAACGGCATGACGACAAACTCAAAGTGGCCATGGTGAGTGCGGAATGCCATCTTCTCGATATCAGAGGGGTGCATCCGGACCTGATGGTATCCTGAACGGAGGTTGAGTTTAGTGAATAACCATGACCATGTAACTCATCCACTACCTGAATCAAAAACTTATCTTTTTTTGTCTGCACGTTCAACTCCCGATAATCCATGCAGAACCTCCATGTCCCATCATGTTTCTTCACAAGTAAGATGGGTGAAGAGAACAGGGAACGATTGGGATGAATAAGCCCCTGTTTCAACATCTCCTGGCACTGATGCTTTATCTTGTCCTTTTGAAGGTGTGGGTAATGGTACGGTCGCATGACCACTACCTCAGATCGTGGTTTCAGAAAGATCTTGTGGTCACAGTGCCACAGGGGAGGCAACCCCGAAGGCTCCTGGAAGAGGTTAGAGAACTCCTCAACTAGACCCTCACTAGTACTGTCAGGCTATTCCTATGTCTACAAAGTGAGCATGCGGTGGGCCCTGTCCACCTGACAGCCCTGTAAGAGCACCCGACTGCCGGCCAAATCAAAGCTCATGGTTAAAGCCCAAAAGTCCCACAGAATGGGCCCCAACATTTGTAACCATTTAATGCCTAATACGATATCAAATCCCGCCAAGGGAATAACATAAAAATCAGCATTAAATGAAGTAGAGCCAATGGAAAAAGTTACCGCCTTACTAATCCCATAACTAGGGACCTTCTCGCCATTGGCCACTGAGACGGTGGTTGTCGGATGAGTGTGTATCTGGACCTAGAGATGCTGTGTGGCTATCAAACTCAAAACATTGTGTGTACTCCCCGAGTCGACTAGTCCCACCAGTTCTCAGTCGATGACATGAGCTCGGACTTGCATTGTATTAGGTAATTTCTGGCCAGTAATAGCTGTTATGGACTCCATAGCATCAAGAGTAGCGAATCAGAGAAGAGAAGAGATGGAGTAAACTAGTATTTCAGTACCTTAGGGGTTTAATTGTACTTTGAAGTTTAATAAGGGTCTAATTGTAATTATAGAACCTTTGATGTTTTCCCTTATCTATTTAGGGCGTCAAGTGATTGAATGGAAGCAAGTATTAATCAATTAGTCTAAATGAGATCGGGTACTCTCTCTAAAGAGGCCTAAGGTTGGAGCTCCTTCAAAGGCTCACGTCCCTTCATCATTGGGCGTTCCAAGACCCCCAAATCCTTCCCTTCTTCGTCATTCAATCTAGAAGTTAGAGGAGATCGCCGGGTGACTCGATCCATGGCTAGAGATTCTAACATTGTTGTATCAGACAGGACCACCCTTGGTGATTCCTCTTCCCTTGCAGAAATTCAAAATTTTTTGGAAGAGAACCATGTTGATCTACAATCTCAAATCAATGGCCTGGAGGGCAAATTCCAGATGTTGATGTCCCGAATGGAGGAGGACTTTACCCAGCTTTCCGTTCAGATGGCATCCTCCTCAAGCATAGCATATCATCTCAACCCTCATCCACCGCCACTACCTCCTCCCCTGCACCAAACACCTCCACCTCGTGGGGGCATCAATCCAATACCCCCTACCATGCCAAGGTACACAAAGCTTGATTTTCCAACATATGATGGGTCCTCCGACCCTTTAATGTGGTTATACAGGTGTGATCATTTTTTTTCCAATCAAGGAACTCTGCCTGAGGGCAAGGTTCAATTAGCTGCCTTCCACATGCTCGATGAAGCGCTTATGTGGTTTCATCAATTCAAAAACGAGTTTGTGGTATATGATTGGGAATTTTTCAAAGAAAATTGCATGCTACGGTTTGGTCCTCCCCTTCGCAGCAACCCAGTTGGGGATTTGGTCAATCTAAAACAGCTTGGAACTATAGAATAATATCAGAAATTGTTCCAAGAAAAACTTGCTCGTGCAAGTAATTTGGTGCGGCCTGAACTTTATGTCAATTTGTTCACGGCTGGCCTGGTAGAACCCCTTTGCCTAGAAGTGGAATTGGAAGCCCCCACCTCCCTAGCCCACGCCATGAATTTGGCAAGAGCATTGGACACCAAACAGTGCCTCTTTCGAGAGTCATTAACGAAACATCCCCCTTGGCCATCTCGCCCACAGCCCCATGGTCCTTTTTCCACTAACCCAAGGCCTCAACCCCACAACCCCTCTCCAACACCACTACCAGCCTTTACACCACCACCAGGATTTATCAAACGTCTCACAAAAGCAGAAATTGATCAAAGAAGGGCTCAGTGCCTATGTTTCAATTTTGATGAAAAATTCGTCAAGGGCCATCAATGCAAAAGACTCTTTTGGGTAGAAATAGAAGACCCCTCAGAGGATGACTTTCAGGAGGATGTGGACCAACCCGAGGAGGAGGAACCAGAAATCTCCCTCCACGCAATGACAGGCCTGCACAACACAAATACCATGCAGGTCCATGCCACCATGAACCATCATATTCTGCTAGCACTCGTGGACTCAGGCAGTACACATAATTCTATAAGCAGCTAGGCAGCACAACAGTTGGGGTTATCACTACAGAAGAAATCAAGAATATCAGTCTCAGTGGTTAACGGTGACAAGGTCACCACTTTGGGTTTCGGTTCAGCAGTGCCCTTTACTACTGAGGATCACTCCTTTGTAGCAGATTTTTTGGTTATACCTTTGGCTGGGTTTGACCTCGTATTGGGCATTAAATGGCTACAGCGATTGGGTCCGATCTGATGGGATTTTCAATCCCTTACCATGCGTTTTAAATAGGACAGCCATCCAATCACCCTCCAGGGCACTAGCAACCAGGGGCCATGCAGCATCCAAACACTTTCTGTGGGTCCATCAAAGGGGGATAACTTAGCTTCATTGTTGGCCGAATATGCTGATTTATTTCAGGAACCTGCAAACCTTCCACCTATACGAGCTTGTGATCACAGAATTCGTTTGAAGATGGGCACAGAACCAGTGGTAGTGCGTCCCTACCGCTATCCCCATGTTGTGGACTCAATAGCACACCGAGTCACACAACGAAGAAGACAACAACAACTCACTCAATAGGATTTAATTCTTATATTTCTTTGAGTAGGATTTATTTCTAATATTGTTTTAAGTAGGATTTATTTCTTATATTGTTTTAAGTAGGAGTTATTTCTAATTACTTTTTATGTAAGGGCATTATGGGGAATTATTGTAACCCTAACCCTAAAACTCCCTATTTAAGGGATAGGTATGAATGAAATAGGTAAGCTTTGAGATTTTAGAATAACCTAGTCTAAATAGGTTGGGATCACCTCTTGATCCCGAGTTTAGGGTTTACTCCAAAAATCCAACCTATCATTCACCCTCCATTGCCATCCATCTTCACCCAAATTCATCCACCATCATCCCTATTAAGAAAAGGAGCTTCCTGCCCCTTTTCCGAGCCCAAAGAGGAGGTCTATCCTCCTTCTTGGCAGCAGCAACAAGAGAGGCCCAATTCCTCCCTTACCAAGCAGCAAAGTGAGGATTTTTATCCTCAAATCTTGAGCAATTCCTGGTGCAACGTGGGAGCTGATCATAGCATCAAAGAAGAGGTATTAATCTATCCCAAACTCTTGTTTCAAGTTATTTAAGAAAGAAGGATTGCATTCTTAGCTAGAGAAGCAACAAAGAGGGCCAAACCCTCTTTGCCGTGACCAAGAAAGAGAGCACCTTGCTCTAGCAAGGTCAGCATTGTTGTGGGGTCTTCTACCTAGCACAACAACTCGGTAGGACCCTCAAAAGAGGATCTTTCCTCCTGGCCAAGCATTGGTTAAGGAGAAATACTCATACACAGACCCTTGACGGGAAGTGAGTAAATTCTGAGTGCTGGATTCACAAATCCCACGCCGTGTTACTCGATCCATGACTCGGGACCGTAACACCCCATGTGCAAAAAGATGAGATAGAAAGGTAATCTCAACAAATGCTCCAACAGGGTATTATTCAGCCTAGTCATTCTCCTTTTTCGTCCCTGGTATTGCTGGTAAAAAAATCAGATAAATCTTGGCACTTTTGTGTGGATTACCGTGAACTCAATGTTCGCACCATCAAAGATAAATTTCCAATTCCGGTGGTAGATGAATTATTGGATGAGCTACACAACTCTCAATTATATACAAAGTTGGACTTGAAATCTGGCTACCATCAGATTCGGGTTTATTCGGGGGATGTCGAAAAAACTGCCTTCCGCACCCACCATGGTCACTACAAGTTCCTGGTGATGCCATTTGGGCTATCCAATGCCCCGTCCACCTTTCAAGTGCTTATGAACCAGGTATTTTGCCCTTTCTTATGGAAGCATGTCTTAGATTTTTTGACGATATACTGGTCTATAGCAAAACTTGGGAAGCACATTTGCACCAATTGAGACAAGTTTTCACAATTCTCCAAGCACACCATTTATTTCTCAATCGAGCCAAATGTGACTTTGCCACTTCCGAAGTAGCTTATTTGGGGCATGTGATTTCTGCCTCTGGGGTGAAACCAAACTTCAGCAAGATACAGGCGGTTATGGATTGGCCCGCACCTCACTCCGTTACAGCTTTGAAAGGGTTCCTTGGTCTCACAAGGTATTATAGAAAATTTTATCAAAGAATATGGTCACCTGGCAGCACCATTGCACAATTTACTGAAGAAGCATGCCTTTCAGTGGTCTCAGTTGGCGGACTCCTCGTTTAACAACTTAAAACAGGCAGTAGCATCAGCACCAGTTCTCTAATTGCCAAACTTTGCCAAAAATTTCATCATAAAATGCGATGCATCCGGGGGAGGGATAGGTGTCATCTTCCAGCAACAGGGACACCCCATTGCCTACTTCAGCTGCATCTCACTCCTCACCATCACAAGTTAGACACTTATGAAAGGGAACTCATCGGTTTGGCCAAAGCAGTGCAGCATTGGAGACCGTATTTGTGGGGCCGACCTTTTGTTATCTGGATAGACCACTGTAGCCTCAAATACTTATTGGAGCAGCGCCTTACTACATCCCCACAACAACATTGGCTTAGAAAATTAATGGGATTCAATTTTCAGGTGGAGTACAAACCGGGTTATCTCAACCGGGCAGTAGATGCCTTGTCACGCAGAGAACTGGGGGATTCACACCTGCACGCACTGAACCACCCCAAGTCCCCTTTGCTGGACACAATCCTTCAGGATACTAGCCATCATCCGGATCTCCTTGCATTACAAGCTCAAATCGAAAACCATTCCAAGGACAATAACTGGACACTACAGGACGGTCTCATTCTATATCAAGGACGCATATATCTTCGTCCTTCGTCGGTACTCCTTCCTACCATTATTGCCTCCTTTCATGATAGTACACATGAGGGCCAGCAGAAGACATACTTCCGCCTCAGGAAGGGAGTTTTATTGGAGGGGTATGAAGTGGGTCATTACTGATTATGTTGCAATGTGCCAGGTCTGTCAGAGGAATAAGTCTGAATCCTTACAACCCACTGGCTTGCTCTAGCCACTTCAACTTCCTTCACTGGTATGGGCAGATCTCTCAATAGATTTTATAGATGGTCTTCCTCCTTCTGCAGTGAAATCTGTTATTCTTGTTGTGGTAGACCGGTTCTTGAAATATGCCCACTTTATTGCCCTCGGCCATCCGTATACAGCAACACAAGTCGCTCAGCTCTTCATGGATAATATTGTCCACCTCCATGGACTTCCGGAGACCATCACCAGAGACAGTGATGCTATCTTCACCAGTAAATTCTGGGGGGAACTATTTAAGCTCCACGGCTCCAAGTTAGCCTTTTCTTCAGCATACCACCCTCAGACAGACGGCCAGACAAAGGTGGTTAACAGCACATTGGAGATGTATTTGTAGTGCTTTGTGGGGGACACGCCCCGACAGTGGGTTTGTTGGTTAGCATGGGTGGAGTATTGTTATAATACCTCATACCACACCGCACTGGGTACTACCCCTTTTCGAGTCGTTTATGGACACGAACCTCCGCCCCTACTTTCTTATGAACCGGGGTCTTCTCGGGTAGCAGCATTGGATCAAGCATTAGCCGACAGAGATGCAATGCTTGCTCAGGTTCGCTTTTAGTTACAGCGTTCACAAGCCACAATGAAGCATACTTATGACAAAGGACATCGTCCCCTTTCCTTTGCACCCGGAGAATTTGTTTGGCTCAAACTTCAACCATACCACCAACTCTCTCTGTCAGCCATCAAACGCCATAAGCTCTCTCCAAAATTTTATGGGCCATTCCAGGTCCTGCACCGTATTGGCACTATGGCGTATCGTTTGAAACTACCACCAGATGCCAAGCTACATGATGTCTTCCACGTCTTCCTTGTCAAGCCGTTCAAGGGAGACTCACCACTGCTGCATACCCCTCTGTCTCCACTCAAAGATGGCAGGTCCATGCCTACTCCCACACAGATCCTTCAAGCAAGGTGAGTTAACAATGCTTTGGAAGTGCTTGTTCAGTGGACTGACGAAGAATTGGTGGAAGCCTCTTGGGAGACACTTGAGTCCTTCCAGACTCTATTCCCCACTTTCGAGCTTGAGGACAAGCTCTTTCTTCAGGAGGGGGGTGATGTTATGGACTCCAGAGCATCAAGAGTGGCGAACCGGAGAAGAGAAGAGATGGAGTAAACTTGTATTTCAGTACCTTAGGGGTTTAATTGTAATTTGAAGTTCAATAAGGGTCTAATTGTAATTATAGAACCTTTGATGTTTTCCCTTATCTATTTAGGGCGTCAAGTGATTGAATGGAAGCAAGCATTAATCAGTTATTCTAAATGAGATAAGGTACTCTCTCTAAAGAGGCCTAAGGTTGGAGCTCCTTCAAAGGCTCACGTCCCTTCATCATTGGGTGTTCCAAGAACCCCAAATCCTTCCCTTCTTTGTCATTCAATTTGGAAGTTAGAGGAGATTGCAGGGTGACTCGATCCATGGCTAGAGAGCTTAACAATAGCATGCAAGGATATCTCTGGTGGTTCCTCCTTAATAATATCTTCTGGCTCCTCTGGATCCTCTGAATCCTCCACCTCAAGCCAAAATAATCGTTTACATTGGTGTCCTACCCGATACTGCTCATAGCAGTTATAACATAAAATTTTGGACTACCTTTCTGCCATCTCCGCACTAGTTAATTTTTTAATAAAGCTCGGTAGGGGATTACCAGGGCGGGGATCGGCTACCCAAGTCCTAGTCAGTTTGTGTCTGGATGGGGCTGCTAGAGATGCTCCCTGAGATGAAGTATAGTGGCTCCCTTGCCGCGTGGAGGAAGTGTTCCTCTCACCCAACCAACCCGGCTTACGTTGCTGCATCTATTGTCATTGTTCCTTTGCTCGTGCCATATTCATTGCATGAGCTAAATCCGTAGGCATAAGGAGTTCTACCTCTAGCCGTAAATACTCATTGAGACCAGCTATGAATAGGGAGACCTGCTGGTCAGCCAATACCCTCTCACCAGCATGAGCCAACTTTTCCTGGAACAGTTTTTGATATTGTTCCATTGTACCAATTTGTCGCAATAGGACTAACTCTCCCAGGGGGTTGCTGTTCGCGGGAGGGCCAAATCTAATTGTGCATAGATTTTTAAATTCTCCCCAAGTCATCTGTGGTCTCTCTTTCTTTACTTGAGTAACCCATAACATGGCTTCATCTATAATATGGAACGAGGCTAGTTGCACCTTATCCCATTCAGTAGTCCCTTGGTTCAAATAAAAAATTTCACATCTATTCAACCAAATTAAGGGATCAACTGAACCAATGAAAGAGGGAAACTTTAACTTGGTGTACCTTGGAACTATGCCTCCATGCTGGGGTCCTTGGACAACAGTGCGTCCATGCCACTGGTCCCCTCTTCTGTGATATGGTTGAGCAACTTCTCTCACCTCTGAACTCTGATGTCTCTCTACTCTCAACTCCGTTAGCATGCTAATGACTCGGCTCATCTCTTCTTCCAAACCACAAACCTTCCCCAACACTGGTTGTGCTGTTTCAAGGCTATCTTCTATCTTTTTTATCCTGATTTGGATTTCTTCATTGCTGATATTATCCCCCATGTTACCCTGCTCTGATACCAAGTTGTTACGGTCCCGGGTCATGGATCGAGTAACATGGCGTGGAACTTGAGACTCCAGCATTCAGAATTTAAGCTCACTTCACGTCAAGGGTCTGCCTATGAGTTTTTCTCTTTGACCAGTGCTCGGCCCGAAGGAAAGCTCCTCTTTTGATGGTCCTGACGAGTTCCTATGATAGGTAGGATACCCCACAGCAACGCTGAGCTTGCTAGAGCAAGCTAATCTTTTTTCTTGCCCACATCAAAGAGGGTTTAGCCCTCTTTCTTGCTGCTCTAGCTAAGAGTGAAATCTCTCTTTCTGAATTAACTTGAAACATGAGTTTGGGATAGATTATTACCTCTTCTTTGCTGTAGTGAGCAGCTTCCACGTTGCACCAGGATTGCTCAAGATTTGAGGATGAAGATCCTCACTTTTCTGCTCGATAAGGGAGGAATTGAGACCCCTCTTGCTGCTGTTGTTGAGAAGGAGGACAGACCTCCTCTTTGGCTCGAAAAAGGGGTAGGAAGCTCCTTTTCTTAGTATGGATGATGATGGATGAATTTGGGTGAAGATGGATAGCAATGGAGGATGAAGGATAGGTTGGATTTTTGGAGTAAACCATAAACTCGAGATCAAGAGGTGATCTCAACCTGTTTATACTAGGTTATTCTAAAATCTCAAAGCTTACCTATTTCATTCATTCTTTTCCCTTAAATAGATCATGTCATGGAGTTTTAGGGTTACAGTTACAATAATTCCCCATAATGGCCCTACATATAAAAGGAATTAGAAATAACTTCTACTTAAAACAATATAAGAAATAAATCCTACTCAAAGTAATATAAGAAATAAATCCAATTGAGTGAGTTGTTGTTGCCTCCTTCATTGTGTGACTCGGTGTGCTATTGAGTCCACAACACATGTTACCCTGCTCTGATACCACGTTGTTACGGTCCGGGGTCATGGATCGAGTAACACGGCGTGGGATTTGAGACTCCAGCACTAATGGTGTGTTGCTGGACTCGATATGGTGGAATAAAACCCCCAACTTTGATTGATCTTTGTCATGTGATCAAGCTCTCTCTTTATAAATGCAATACAGTGCTAGGTATAGCTTAAGAACCCAATTACTATTAACGTGAATGATATAGGGAAAGGGTTACCTTTTCTTAGTGACGGCAATTACGGTTTCAACCCTCTTCTTGCTGCTGCTCGTGCTTGGATGGTGGTCCTAGCTTGGGATAGCCCTTGGCCTAAGTTGGGGAGGCTCCTTTTAAGCTTCTTGTTGGATGCCAAGCTAGAAAGAGTCTTGCTTGATGCTGCTCGGGTGTAGGGTAGGCAATCCTCCAATTCTGGCTCGTTAAGAGAGGTATGAGACCCTCTCTTTGTTGTGTTGATGGGGAAAGGCTGAAGCCTCTCCTTGAACTCAAAAAAGGAGCAGGAAGCTCTCTCTCTCTCTTGGTATGGTTTGATGGAGGATGGAGAATAGTAATGATCAATGGAGGATGAAGGGATACGTGGGTTTTGAGGAAAACCCTAACCTCAAGATCATGAAGGAGATCCCTAGCCTGTTTACCCTTACATTACCTAAATTTAATGCTTGCCTTTTCTCTATTACATTGCCCTTTAAATAGTTGACGTCCTAGGTGTTTTAGGGCTACAAGAATCACATTATTGCCCCTACAACCATACTTATTACAAAATTAGAAATAAATCCTACTTAAAGCAATATAAATAGAACTAATGGACTCAATGAGTTATTGCCTCCTTCGTTGTGTGACTCAGTGTGCTATTGAGTTCACAATACCTTCTTTATCTTCCAACTTATGTGATAAGGATGCCAACTCGTGGTAATCATGGTGGGTTCTACTGCTTATGCGCTTGGGCCCATCTTGTGGATCTTCCTTGGTCGTGTGGCCCATCTTATAATACTCTCAGATATGTGGGCCTTCCTTGGTTGTGTGGGCTTGGGCCCTATCTTCCACAACTGCCCCTCAAGCTAGGGGTGAGAGAACATCAAGAACTCCCAGCTTTTTGCAAATGATGTATTAATTTTTTTATAAAAAAATGGCAGTCCTCCAATCTTCCAACAGTCCCCCTCACGCTGGTGCTCTCTTCCTTGAGAAACAGCTAGCCAATTCAGGGGTGTAATAATAAGTTCCTCCATCATGGTGTCCCAACCGTTGACACTTGATATTTTTGACGTGGTATTAAGTTCCTCCATCATGGAATCCCAACCATTGACACTTGATATTTTTGACTGGGTATTAAGTTCCTCCGTCATGGAATCCCAACCGTTGACACTTGATATTTTTGACGGGGTATTAAGTTCCTCCGTCATGGAATCCCAACAATTGAAACTTGATATTTTTTATGGGGACAAATAAATAATGGTATGAAGCCACCTCTTTTTCAATAATAATGTCCCCAAATAGACATAATAGCCGCACCTGAATATAACACAACCATATTCCAACACATATAACATGATCCAAATAATAAACTTTGTAAAAGAACCCATGAAATAATCTGATAAAAAAATTTCTTCTTAGATGCACAAGCTTCATTTTTGTTCCCCTTCTCTTGAATAATTATGTCACATTAACTTTATCCACAACATCTGGAATAAAATACCTCTTTCTTGTACTTCTTCTACTTCTCCCCCTCAAGCATGGAGGTAATGACAGTGATCCCAGCTTGAACCAAACATCATAGATGCAGCAATAAGCCCAAATAATAGAGATGTAGTAATAAGCCCTCAAACTAGGGAAATGTGAATATTTTCCTGATATAGCAACTCAAAAAGTGACACAAAACAATCGGCTTAATTCGGATTTTTCAATGTAACAAGATACCAGAATGACCTTGATTCTTCAAGTGTGAATATATCTTTAAATATAGATAAGATTGACATGAAATTTTATCCTTCTGAAAGTAGAATTAAATAAATTTTATACAATTATAACAACTTCATAAAATATAATTATTATAAGATAAATAATCTGATACATTTCGGTCTCTATCATCTGGCAAAACTAAGTATTGTTTCTCATGTTTTCCATAATGACCATTGACTCTTCCAAGATCAATATCTCCTTATAAAATAATCCTAGAATTGGTTGAATAGGTAAGAAAATAGACTTATGTATCTTTCTTTGATATAAAATTCTCCATGTAAAGTCTCTTTCTTGATAGCAATAAATACCACGGAAGTTGAGGCTTTCTGCTGTCGCTCGAACCTCTTTTTCAATCTGACCTTAGATTTTTCCAATAGCGATTTTTCTTTGTAGATAACTCAGATAAAAATTGGTTGAATATGTAAAAGAATGGACTTACAGGTCTTTCTTTTGATATCTATTTCTCCATATAAAGTCTAGTTCTTGATAGCATTAAATACCTCAGAATCTAAAGCTTTCTGCTGCTACTCGAACCTTTTTGCAATAAGACCTTCCCTCATTCAAATAATTATCTCTCTGTAGATAACTCTGATTGGAAAAAAATAAATTTTCCTTGGAAACTAGACTCAAATATATTTCTGTTAATATATAATTTTAAATATGAAAATATCAGTATAGAGGTTAAAATGCAAAGCAATCTACGTCTGTAGGGACTGAAAAAAAAACTACGAACCTAGACTTAGGGTATAGGGTTTAGAGAAAAGGATCTCATTATCTTTGTGGGTTGACCATGTAAACTCACTGAACCCACTCTGATACCATCTTGAATTTATGAAAAATAAAAATACTTCATTAACTTCATTAACTTATCATAATCAGAGTACAAGAACCTCTATTTATAATAGAGGAAGGTAGTAAACTCCAATTACAATAAAACTTTCTTTGTTCCAATTACACCCAAACTCTAACAGTTAAAGATAAGTCCTAGCATAATTAAATAAATCAATATTGATAAAATACAAACATAACTCAAACTAGAACTCTTCTAGGATGTGACCATAAGATAAAGAAGCCTTTGAGTCCTTCTTTGTCTTCCAACTTGTGTGATAAGGATGCTAGCTCGTGGTAATCATGGTGGGTCCTACTCCTTATGGGCTTGGGCCCATCTTGTGGACCTTCCTTCGTCGTGTGACCCATCTTATAAAACTCTTAGATATGTGGGCCTTCCTTGGTCGTGTGGGCTTGGGCCCTATCTTCCAACATTCCTGAAATATGAGGTACTAATGGTCCCTGGAGACGTGTTTTTACTTGAAATATTTTTCAATGTTTCCTAAAAAACAGCACAAAACATGACCTTTTAGTAGTAGAATGTAATTTGTTTCAGCAGAAATTTCCTTACCAAAATTTTCCTGGTAAGAATTTTTTGTTAAAAAAGGGTTTCCAAGAAGCAAGGCACTAATGGTCCTTGGAGAATTATTTTCACTTCAAATAATTTTCCAATGTTTCCTGAAAAAATACACTAAAAAGGCCCTTACTTGTAGATAGTAACATGTTTCAGAGAAAATTGCCTTACCCCAAAATTTTCCTGGTAAGAATGTTTAGCAAGAAAGTGTTTCTAGGGAAAAATGAGACACTAATGGTCCCTCGAGAAGTATTTTTACTAGAAATACTTTTGCAACATTTCCAAAAAAAACAAAATGTACAAAGAAGGTCTTATAGTTGTAGAAAGTAATTTGTTACAGCAAAAAATTGCCTTACCACACAATTTTCCTTCTTAGAATTTTCAGCTAGAAAAGTTTTCTAGGAAACTGTTAGGATCCTCACAAGTCATGGATCTTGTCACCCTCCTCTCTTCTCTTCCTTCCATTGCTTGCTTGACGTTGAGGTATATTGATGGTGTGCTGAAGAAGAATTTCGGAAAGGAATTAGGGGAAAAACGGGAGAGAGCTTGAAGGAGTTCTCGACCTGTTTAGCTAAATTACTCTAGGCTAAAGTAGACTCAATTGCTGCCTTTCATTAACCTAGTCGTCCCCTTAAATAGGGTTGAGGACGCCAACTACAATTCAGACCCCTTGGGTCAATGGTTCAAACCAAATAAATTCTAAACCAACCCAAACCAAAATCAATTACATGGAAATTGAAAATCACATTAATTAAATCTACGCCTACTGATAACTTGTGATGCTATAGAGTCCATAACATCACCCCCCTCCTGGATAAAGAGCTTGTCCTCAAGCTCGTAGGAAGGATAGAGAAGTCAAAATGCTGATAACGGCTCCCATGTCGTGTCACTAGGGTCTGCATCGGTCCACTGGACGGGAATTTCCCAATCGCCTTGAATGTGGCGTGCTTTCAATACCTGAACTAGAGTATAAAGGACTCTGAAGGGCTTCAGTTGGGATATGTGAAATACATTATGTATCTTTGCCTCGGTTGGTAGCTGCAAGCGGTAGGCCACAGGGCCAATTTGGTCCAACACCTAAAAGGGACCATAATATTTTGGAGAAAGCTTATGGCGCTTGGAGGCAGTTAGGGACAGCTGGCGGTAGTGTTGAAGCTTTAACCACACATAGTCTCCTGGAGAATAAGATACCGCCCGGTGCTTCTTATCATAATAATGCTTCATAGAGTGTTGGGCCTCCTGGAGATCAGTGATCATAGCGTCTCTTTCAGCTAATGCTTGGTCCAAAGTGACGACTTTGGATGCCCTTGGTTCATATGGTAACAAATGAGGTGAATCTCAGCCATAAATTACCCTGAAAGGAGTAGTTCTCAATGCGGTATGGTAAGAGGTGTTATAGAAAAATTCTTCCCAGGAAAGCCACTTCACCCACCGTTTAGGTGAGTCCCCCACAAAACAACGAAGATACATTTCCATCGTGCGATTGACGACCTCGATTTGTCCGTCAGTCTGTGGATGATAAGCAGACGAAAATGCCAATTGGGTGCACTGTAATTTGAATAATTCCTTCCAAAAGATACTGGTAAAAATTGCATCCCTGTTACTGATAATGGATGTGGGAATTCCATGTAATCAGACAATGTGGTCCATAAATAATTGAGCGATTTGAGCAGCAGTATATGGATGCGACAAAGCAATGAAGTGACCATATTTTGAAAAAGGATCAACCACATCGAATATCACTGATTTATCGAAGGAAGTGGGAAGGCCATCAATGAAGTCCATTGAAATGTCGGACCGGATTTGAGACGGTAGTTGCAAAGGTTGTAGTAGGCCGGCAGGACTTAAAGATTTGGCCTTGTTTCGTTGACAAACCTGACAAGCAGCTACATAATCAGCAATTGTGCTCTTCATGCCCTACCAATAAAATTCCCAACTGATTCGAAAATATGTTTTCTGTCGACCCTCATGTGTGCCATCATGGATAGAAGACAGGATGGTTGCAAGAAGTGGGGACACATGATGCATAAAAATTTTTTTTTTGTAGAGTATAAGACGATCTTAAATCGTCCAATGATGAGCTGTTGTCCCCTGCTGAATATCCTAATATAATGAAATGATTTCCGGGTATTGATGTGTTTCCTCATGAATAGAATCCTGTAAAAGTGAACGTGGGTTGCTAAAAGCAAAAACGTGTGCGTCTAGAATGTCCCAACGTGACAAAGCATCTGCCCCCAAGTTCGAACTACCTGGCTTATAGTGAACAGTAAAATCAAAGTCCATGAGTTTAGTTAACCAATGTTGTTGTGGTGATGGTGAGGCACTTCTCAAGAAGATACTTGAGGCTGCAATGATCTGTACGAATAAGAAATGGTCATCCCCACAAATAAGGTCGCCAATGTTGGACAGCCTTGGCTAACCCAATCAGTTCCCTCTCATATGCAGCTAATTTGTGGTGGTGTTGTCCCAACTGACGGCTGAAATAAGCAATGGGTGTCCCAATTGTTGTAACACTGCCCCTATACCTTCCCCGGATGCATCACCTTCCACCACAAAGTCTTCATCAAAATCTGGTAATTGTAGTATAGGCGCTGAGGCTAAGGCCTCCTTTAACAGCTGAAAGGCCTAATCCGTTGAAGAAGACCAGTTAAATGCATGTTTTTTGAGAAGGTTGTTGAGTGGTACTACTATCTAGCCATAAGATTGGATAATTTTTTTGTAATATCCCGCTAGGCCCAAAAATCCCCTTAATGCTGTGAGGGAAGTGGGAGGCGGCCAATCTGTTACTACTTGTATCTTGGTCTGGTCAACTTTCACGCCCACAACTGATATGCCGTGGACAAAATATGCCACTTTGGAGGTGCCCATAGAACATTTGGATTTATTCAAAACCAAATGATGAGAGCGTAGAATGATAAATACCTGCTGGAGGTACTGGAGATGTTGGACCCAATTTTTGCTATAGACTAGGATGTCATAAAAAAATACTAAAACATAGTTGCGCAGAAGCGAGAAAAATACCTCATTCATGAGGGCCTGAAAGGCAGAGGGTGCATTGGAGAGACCGAAGGGCATGACGAGGAACTCGAAATGACCGTGGTGCATGCTAAATGCAGTCTTCTCCACTTCTGTCGTGTGAACTCTAATCTGATGATAGCCTGATTTCAAATCTAACTTGGTAAAAATCGCAGCACCATGTAACTCATCCAGCAACTCGTCCACCACTGGAATGGGGAACTTGTCTTTAATTGTCTTCAAATTGAGTTGCCTATAGTCGACACAAAACCTCCATGATTTATCCTTTTTGTGTACCAGTAAAGCAGGTGAGGAGAAGGGAGACCGACTGGGCTGGATCACTCCCTGAGTGAGCATATTCATGCACTATCTTTCTATTTCATCTTTCTATATATGTGGGTAACGATAAGGGCTCACCACTACTGGATCGGTTCCCAACTTTAAACGAATGTGATGATCACAGTGACGCAATGGTGGTAGACCCGTAGGATCATTAAATAAATCTAAAAATGCTGTAAGTAAAGGAGCTAACTGAAAATCACCAGTGTTCTGAAGCTGTAAAGTGTGAAGTGCATTAGGTACCTGTGCCAAAATACCCTAATCTGGCCTTGTGGTGCTGTAAATGTCATAGTCCGAGCCTGAAAGTCCCACAATATAGGCCCTAATAACTGAAGCCATTTGACCCTGAGCACCAAATCAAATCCGTCCAAAGGAATGACCAGTAAGTCCGACTGAAATGAATGTCCCTCAATGGTAAAAGGTGTGTTTGCATATAACCCCACACTGGCAATTTTAGCCCCATTGGCCACTGAAACCGAGAGATCCCTTTGCTGTTGAATTTTCAATCCCAATTGTTTCGTTGCGGACTCACTAATAAAATTATGTGTGCTGCCAGAATCAACTAAAGCAAGTAGCATGAGGTGGTGTAATTTGGCTTTTACCTGCATGGTATTAGAACTATGCTGGCCCTGCATGGCATGGACGAAGAGTTTTGGTTCTTGATGTTCCTCTTCAACAAATTCATTTTCAGGAAGCTCTTCTGAACCTTCTTCCCAAAGTTCAATACTGAATAAACGTTTACAGGTATGTCCTAGAAGGAATTGTTCATCACAATTAAAATATAGGCCCTTGGCCTTTCTAGCCTCCATTTCCTGTTTAGTCAAAAACTTACGTGGAAGAATGTGGGGGGGCACACTTCTAGACTAGTCTGCTCGGTTAGGGGTAGAGGAGCCAAAACATGGGCCAGGTGCTGTACCCTATATTCTGTTGTTCCAAAATGGTTTTTGGCCTAAGGATTCTTTTAGAACTCTTTGTTTGTGTTCCACAGCTCTGGCATAATTCATGGCCGAGTCCAAATCTGTCGGACCAAATAATTCCACTTCCAATCTCACCGCCTCAGTCAATCGAGCAATAAAAATCTGAACATGTAGGTGAGGAGGAAACAATTCACTGGCTCGGGCCAACCTTTCTTGGAACATTTTTTGGTACAATTCTAAGGTGCCCGTCTGTTTATAGTTAATCAATTCACCCACTGGGTTGCTACTAGTTGGAGGTCCAAACCTCATCTAGCAAACATGTTTAAATTGTAGCCAATCCTGAGTGGAATGGACATTTCGGTAGTGATGGAACCAGATGAGCGCTTCATCGAGCAGGTGGTAGGCGGCTAGTGTAACCTTGTCCATATCCATAGTTTGTTGATGATAAAAAAATTTTTCACATTTCTTGAACCACAGTAAAGGATCTTTAGAGCCATCATATGTAGGTAGTTGAGTTTAAAGTACCTGGGAACTGTAATTGGTCCTTGTGCGTGATTAGCCATGGGAACAGGTTGTTGGCACAGTGGTGGGGGTGGTGGTGGCGTGAAGTGTGGGTGATGTACTGGCTGGGGTTGAAAGGTGGTGGCTGGTGGTGGTGTTGGCGATTGAATTGCAGCAAGTTGGCGGATGACTGTCTAGAGAGAGGATTCCAGGGTGTGCAATGTATGGTGGATGTTAGTAATTTCAGTACCTTGAAGAGTGGATCGTTGTTGAAGTTTTGAAAGTACTTGACGTATATCCTCTGGAGAAGAGGAGTCGCTGAGGGTGGACCTGTCTGATACCACATTGTTAGGATCTTCACGAGCCATGGATCTTGTCACCCTCCTCTCTTCTCTTCTTTCCATTGCTTGCTTGACGTTGAGGTATATTGATGGTGTGCTGAAGAAGAATTTTGGAAAGGGAATTTCGGAAAGAAATTGGGGGAAAAACGGGAGAGAGCTTGACAGAGCTCTAGACCTGTTTAGCTAAATTACTCTAGGCTAAAGTAGACTCAATTGCTGCCTTTAATTAACCTAGTCGTCCCCTTAAATAGGTTTGAGGATGCCAACTACAATTCAGACCCCTTGGGTCAATGGTTCAAACCAAATAAATTCTAAACGAACCCAAACCAAAATCAATTACATGGAAATTGAAAATCACATTAATTAATTCTACGCCTGCTGGTAACTCGTGATGCTATCGAGTCCATAACAGAAATTTGAGGCATTATTGTCCCTGTAGACCAATGTTTACTAGAAATACTTTCCTTATATTTCCTGAAAAATTCACTAACAAGGGCTTATAGTTGTAGAAACGTGTTTCTTGGAAACATGAGGCATTGATGGTGCCTGGAAACTTATTATTACTAGAAATAGTTTTCCTAAGTTTCTTAAAAATTTCCACATACAAAGCCTTATAGTTGTAGAAAGTAATTTCACCAAAAATTGCCTTACCAAAAAATTTTCCTTGTAAAAATTTTTTGCTTAAAAAGTGTCACCAAGAAACAAGAGGCACTAAGGATCCCTGGAGAAGTATTTTTACTAGAAATAATTTTCCAACATTTTCTTAAAACATTTAGTAACAATTCCATTTAGTTGTAGAAAGTAATTTGTTTCAATTAAAATTGTCTTACCAAAAACTTTTCTTGGTGAGAATTTTCAGTTATAAAAGGGTTTCCAGAAAACACGAGACACTAATGGTACCTGGAGACATATTTTTTATAGAAGTAATTTTTCAACGTTTCCTACAAACACGTACTATCAAGGCCTTATATTTTTAGAAATTAATTTGTTTCAACAAAAAATTGCCTTACCTCAAAATTTTCGTGGAACGAATTTTCATCTAGAAAAGTATTTCCAAGAAACATGAGACAGTAATGGTCCTTGGATAATTATTTTTACTAGAAACAATTTTCCAAAGTTTACTAAAAAAATACTCCAAACAAGGCCTTATAGTTGTAGAAAGTAATTAGTTCGAGCAAATCACCGAGCACCACATAAGCACTAAATGAGAGGTAGCAGAAGCCATCTCGGACTGGAAGCAAGGCAAAGGGCCAGAAAAAATACCAATTTCCACGTTGGGAAATCCAAAGCCAAACAGTGGGGACATTGCACATCAGAAATTGGCCTCAAAACTTCCGAAATCAGACGACGGGGACCCAGATTTTGGGAAATTGGAAGAGTATTCTACCAAAATCTCATCAGTAATGGCTGACTTGGGTGTGACTTCAAATCCAAAGTTGGAGTCTATTGTAAAGGAACCAAGAGGCATGTTCGTCATCCCACCTCAAGGGTCTGTAAACCAGCCCTATTCTAAATTTCGGGCACGATGTCCTGCTCTTCACCATGAGAAAAAAGTGAGACCACAATTTGCTGCTATTCGCCACTAGCAACTAAGGAGGCTCCATCGGCGCCGTTGGAAACAAGTCCGGTGGGATTTGACTTCCGGCCACCACCTCTCACTCGCAATCCACCTCTCGGCAGAATAGAGGGAACCCAATTCAAAATTGGGTGGGGTAAGTATCGACAACCTCAATTTTGTATTCAATTTTTAGCCAAGATAGGAAAATTCGTGCAGCTATGTGATGAAGTGTCTGAAATACATGATAAAAAAAAATTGGGATTCCGGGAAGGGACAAAAAAATCCAATAGATGCTGTTTTATCTTTCTATTGGCGAGAACTGCAGCAGTGTGCATGTTCCGTATCAATTTGGCAACCTTGTGTTTAATTTTGTGGATGATTTGTATGCTGCTCGACAGCTGTTTGTCCAAATTCTTCAACTAGGGCAGGGTGATGAACTTTGTTGGGTATTCAACCTTGTGTGTGGACTGCCTTTGAAGGAAAGGGTTCTTGTGCCTCAGGGCCAATGCTTTTCAAGCCAGAATCACTTATCAATTGCCTTTGAAGAAAATATTTGATGGGTATGAAAACATTACAAACTCTGTAGTAATGAGAGAAGCGGATGGGAAATCCAAATATTTTTTATTTGTTAAATTTGATAAGGCAGAAGATGCTGCTCTAGCTGTTGTGGAGCTTAATGGGAAAAAAATTGATGACAAGGAGTTGTATTTGGGAAGGCCCAGAAGAAATCAGCAAGGGAGATGGAATTGAAGGGACGGGTTGAGCAGGATAAAAAGAAGACTGTTAACAAGTACCAAGGGGTGCACCTGTACTTGAAGAACATGGATGACAGCCTAGATGATGAGAAGCTGAAAGAATTTGCCAATTCCCAGCAGTGGATTGTTATGGTGAACACTTTCCTGACCAGGTCACTCTCTAGCCGTCTTGGGATTCCAATGAATTATGGAATAGATGCTGTTCATGGCCACAACAATGTCTATAAAGCCACTTTATTTCCTCATAATTTTGGATTGGGAGCAACCAGTGATCTTCAGCTTGTGAAGATGATTGGAGAAGTAGCTGTTTTGGAAGTCCATGGAACTGGGATTCAGTACGTTTTGACTCCATTTATTGCAGTTTGCAGAGACCCCAGATGGGGCCTTTGCTACGAGAGTTACAGCAAGGATCCAAAGATTTCGAGGAGATAACAGAGATCTTCTCTGGTTTACAGGGAGAAATCCTTCAAGGAGGACGATTGGGTGCTCCTTATGTTGCTGGACAAAAGAAGGTTGCTGCCTGTTCGAAGCACTTTCTTGGTGATAGCGGTACCTAGAAAGGGATCAATGAGTATATCACCATAATCGCTGGGGACCATAACATTTGATGACATGCCCGGTCACAATGTGGATTTTTGGCATGCCAAGATAGTCGGATGCTGCCAAAATAGGAACGCCGGGGAAGCACTGGGTGTCTTTGAGGAGATGGCAAGACAGCAGGTGAGGAGCCCTCTCACAGTGTCTCGTGTCCTTCCTATCTGTGACCCTCCCATTGAATTTTTCTTCTGCAGGTTGCTACATAATTACACGATAAAGAATGGGGTTGAATCTAATGTTTTTGTATCCAATGGATTGATTAATATGAATAAAAATTCGGTTGGGAAGGAGAGGATGCAGGAGGAATCTGCTGGTTTTGCAGCAATTGGGTTCTTCCCCAAATTGTTGTGTGCTGCTGCTATTACAGTGAAGAAATGGACTCAACCCAAAAAAATAGAAAATAAAAAACTTATAGGTCCATCTTTAGGCAAGCAGAATAGCCGTGTTTATTGGAAGCATGAAAGTTTTACCTATTGTTCCAGCGCAATCCTATGCATTGCTGGATTGTGCGGCGCTGTTTTAACACTGCAGAAAACAGTGCTACCAACAGTGCCACTGCTAATACCAGTGCTGATTATTCAGAAAGTAGTAGCAGCAGTAACTTATGGTGCACAATTATCTGTTGTTGCGAGCACAACTGATACTCCTCTGCAGGATGTAACTAATTCTGACCGGACTAGGACAGCAACACAAATACTTTCTGTTATTACTGCATGTCCCAATAGTGGAGCTCTTGAGCCCAAGATAATGCTGTTCTCTCATATTGTTGCTGCTATTGCAATGAAGATAAGGGCACCCCAGCAACAACTACAACCTGAAAAATATAAGGCAGCTCAATATTGTGTACAGAGACAGAACCATGGATTGGAAGTGGCATTGGATAAAAAATTGATAGCTTCATGCACACCTGCCTTGGCAATTGGCCTGCCACTCTACATAGATAGGCCTATTCGCAATGTGAATCGTGCTGTTGGCACAATGCTACGTAATGAAGTGACGAAGAGATACCACATGAATGGGCTACCAAAAGATACCATCCATGTCAAGCTGATAGGAAGTGCTGGACAAAGCCTTGGTGCATTCCTCTATCCAAGTACCTCTCTTGGACATCTTGAGACTGAGAGGATGAGGCAATTTAAAACTGTTGCTGCTGTTGCAGTCAGCATGGTGGTCTCCTTCCGTCACTCCCCTCTGAATTTGGAACTTAATGACCAATTTCATCCGAAATGGATTCAAACAGCAAGGGTAGCAATCTCAAATAACATGGAATGTACGTATGGTGAGGCGTTTGCCGTACTCCAGCACAGTGAGCAGCAGCTAGTGATGTCTGGATTTTTTAGAAAGAACAGTTGGTTGGATTCATGCAAAGCTGGGTTTTCTGTTGATGATGGTGAAGAAGAAAATGCATGCAGTGGGCTTCCTAGTGTTGTTCAGTTACTTGACTGCTCGTCTGAATTACAGGAAACATGTGGCCTAGCTAGTTCTACGGGGGAAGTGATCATGCTCTTGGCACTTGAACCACTGGCAGGAACTCTTACATTAGCAGGTGCTGAACTTGATCAATCTGTGATTGGCATAGTGATTTTTTTTTGTTCATGGTCTGGATTTGCAACACCAAAGGTGAGTTCCCTGCTTAGTCTTGTTAATGAGATGGAAGATATATTGCAACAGGACAGAAATGAATATGAAAGGGGCTTCAGTCTCAGTTGCACTCCTTTATTGGTCTCATTGACCTATTGTATGGTCAGTAATGGTGTTCGACTGCTTCTGCACTAACTGGCTGCAATACTGCTGTAATTGCTATTGTTGACAATGAAGGGGTTGATAAGTGTGGACAGTGCAACTTTGCCAATGGGGGGCCGCCGTGAGGGGCAGTTTCACAACCATCCAGGACTGATGGAGGACAGAGAAAAAAAAATTCTACTAAGGTGGAATGCTCCAGTTTTGGGCATCTAGCGGGCGGACACAACTTCTGCGGATACTACTAGGGAACAGGTGGAGACTTCAGCATACAGACCCTACCTTCGAGGTTGAGGACAAACTCTTTCTCCCAGGGGGCTGTAATGTTATATATGCAATAACATTATTATTTTAATTATTTTTCTTTAGTTTACTTTATTTTATTTTATTTTTAGACCACATGGGCATTTTAAAAATATTTTATTTATAGGGACTTTTTTTGTAATATTTTATCTTAAACCTTGTAAGGGTGAACCCTATTTAAGTGGTAAGAATAATGAGAAAGGGGCAGTGATTTTAGGTTAAATAGGGTTTTGAGTTCTCCTCAACGAGCTCAGGGGTGTGTGTTCTCCTTAACAAACCTAGGGTTTTCAACCTTCCCTTTGGTTTTCCACCCTACAAATCCATGTGTCGAATCTGGGACCATAACAAATTGCCTCACCACAAAATTTTCTTGGCAAGAATTTTCAGCTGCAAAAGTGCTTCCAGGAAACATGAGGTACCAATCATGATCGGAGACGTATTTTAATTAGAAATACTTATCCAATGTTTTCAATAAAAATTCACTAACAAGACCTTATAGTTATAGAAAGTAATTTGTTTCAGGAAAAAATTACCATACCACAAAATTTTCCTGGTACGAATTTTTAGCTAGAAAAGTGTTTCCAGGAAACAAAAGGCACTAATGGTCCCAAGACATGTATTTTTACCAAAAATACTTTTCCAACGTTTCCTAAAAAATGGACTTACATCAACTTATAGTTGTTAAAAGTAATTTTTTCAACAAAAATTCTCTTACCGCAAAATTTTCATGGTAAAAACTTTCAGCTAGAAAAGTGTTTCTAGGATACATGGGGCACTAATGGTCCATTTACACATATTTTTACTAAAAATACTTTTCCAATATTTCCTAAAAAAAAGTTGATAATAAGGCTTTATATTTGTAGAAAGTAAAGTGTCTCAGCAAAAATTGCCTTACCACAAAATTTTCATCGTAAGAATTTTCTGCTAGAAAATTTTTTTCCAAGAAACATGAGGCATGAAAGGTCCCTTGAGACTGAATTTTACTAAAACTATTTTTCCAACATTTCCTGAAAAGATGCCTCGATAGGGCCTTATAGTTGTACAAAGTAACTTGTTTTAGCAAAAATTTTCTCACCACCAAATTTTCCTAGTAAGAATTTTAGCTAGAATAGTGATTCGGGGATACTTGATGGTCCCTACAGAAGAATTTTTATTAAAAAAACTTCTCCAACATCTCCTAAAAACATGCACTAATAAGGCCTTTTAGTTGTAGAAAGTAATTTGTTTCTACAAAAATTGTCTTAAGATAAAATTTTCTAGGAAGGAATTTTCCATTTGAAAAGTATTTCGAGGAAACATGTGGTAGTAATTGTCCCTTGTAGACTTATTTTTACTAGAACTATTTTTTCAATGTTTCCTAAAAAATGAACTAACAAGACCTTATAATTGAAAAACTTATTTGTTTCATAAAACATTGCATTACGACAAAATCTTCCTAGTAAGAATTTCCAGCTAAAAAAGTGTTTCCAAGAAACAAGAGGCACTAATGGTCCCAAGAGAAGTATTTTTTCTAGAAATAATTTTCCAATGTTTCCTTAAAAAAGGCTAACAAGGCCTTTTAGTTGTAAAAATTATTTTTTTCATAAAAAATTACAATATCACAAAATATTTCTTCGAAACACTTTTCATGCACTAATGGTCACTTTAGATGTATTTTTACTAGAAAATATTTTCCAATGTTTCTTGAAAAAAAAAGCACTAACAAGGCCTTATAGTTGAAGAAAGTATTTTATTTTAGCAAAAAAAATGGCTCACCATGAAACCTTCCTATTGATTTTCAAGACTCCATGGATTGATCTCATGGAGAAAAAGAGAAAGGGACTCATTGAGAGAAAACTAGAGGAAGAAGAGGTTATGGACTTGATGTCCTAACCCTTCCCCTGAAGCTCAATTTATAGATTAATCAAACTAATGTTTTACAATAATACCCCTCAACTTAGGGTTTAAGGTTTTAACCCTGGAACTTTAACCTAATTACATCAATGCCTTCTCTATGAGATGACTCTTTATTTACCATCATGTCGTCATTGTATGGGCTGGTGGGTCTTCTCCTTGATCTATGGGCCTTGCGCCCATCTTCCACATCTCTTGGATGTGTGGGTCTTCCTTGGTCTGATGGGTTTGGGATCATCTTCCAACACACTTGAATAGGTGGGCCTTCCTTGGTCGTGTGGGCTTGGGGCATATCTTCCAACACTCCCCCTCAAGTTGGGGGTGAGAGAACATCATGAACTCCTAGCGTGCTGCAAATGTTGTATGGAATCTTTTTGTATAAAATGGCACATCTTCCAACACTCCCCTTGACACCGGTGAGTCCTTCCATGAGGCCCTACTGGCATAAGATAAGTGAGAGTAAATATCACTCCTAGTCACTAAGACATTGCTCCATACACTAGTCTTAATTCATGTTGGATGTAGGGCACACTCCGTCTTCTATAGGTAGCGTGTCTATCGGCATTGCATTGAAGTGTAAAACTTCTCCACCACTGTGTCCCTCCACAGGAAAATGGTTCTCAAGTGGTAAGAGTAATAAAAGCCATTACAGGGGAGGGGAGAGGGGGGGGGGGGGGGGGGGGGGGGTAGTGGGATATTCGTAATCATGGTGTCCCAATCCGGACACCAACTCTCATGGTGTCCCAATCGTGATATTTTTGAGAGTCAAATAAATGACAGTGTCCCAATCTGGGCACTTGCTCTCATGGTGTCCCAACTGTGATATTTTTTAGAGTCAAATAAATTATGGTATGAGAAAAGATATTGAGGCCACCTCTTCTTCAATAATAATGTCTCATCCAAAGAAACACAATAGCAACAACTGAAAAAATAATACGAACCAAAATAATCCTTGTAAAATTGACACATGAAATAATCTAATGCAAGTATTTGTACCATATAATATGTTGACCAATGAATAATCTATCTATACTTCAAAATAATAATCCAGACATAGAAAACATACTGAGTCGTACCAAGTCAAATAGTAGATCAATATATCCAAGTCGTGGTAGACATGTATAAGGAAAAAAAACATAAGTGGGCCCTGTCTAAGTTGACCTAGGCCGGGTTGACTCGGTCATGAATTGAATTTGTTACAATGTGGGACCCACCTTGGTACACAAGCTGGTGGGACCCAACATGAGGACGTGGGACACCAAGAAGAGTCCTCACCTAATCTAACACGAGTTAAGGAGTTAAGAAGCACAAGTTGAAATGAGTTAGAAGACTTGAAGATCAAGTGGGACCCACAAAGATACCACGATCTGGTAACTTTATCAATATGAGCTGGAATATCATGTGGGACACACAAGAATAAGGCCACGAGCTGGCCTCCTCCCTTATATTCACATGATTGAAGAAAAATTTCTAGATCAACTCATATTAGACTTCTAGTAGATTGTGTTGATAGACTTATCTTAGAGGGTTAGAGTTGGAATGTAATTAGGAGATTGAAAGGCTAATTGTATAAAGACTCTATCTCTTCCTCTACTATAAATAGAGGTGTTGTAATTCAGAATTAATCAAATTACAGATTTCCTTCTTGATTTAATCGCTCTCTCTCTCTCTCTCTCTCTCTCTCTCTCTCTCTCTCTCTCTCTCTCTCTCTCTCTCTCTCTCTCTCTCTCTCTCTCTCTCTCTCTCTCTCTCTCTTGCTTGGTGTGCACCTCTCTTTTCTCTTTTCTTTTTTCTTCTCACTACCTGAGAGCACTTCTTCCCTTTTCTTCTTTCTCTTTCTCAGAATATTGGAAAAGGGATCCTAAATTCAATATGGTGTCAAAGCATTAAATTTAGGATCCCTCGTCAAAAGGAATGCTCTAAACAAGTGATGATCAACACCACTCAAAGAAGGCTCTTTTGTGAATAAAGATCACAAACCGTGAGATAAGTGCTTAATTTTTTTTTCTTCATGTTATTGGTTTCAGAATTTAGAAGATGATTTAAATATGATTATGTGAATTCTTTCTTCTTATTATATTTTGGATATGCGTGCCTCTCCATCTAGATGAAGCTATCAAAACAGTTTTGTCGGTTTCAAAATTTTGTTAACCGAGACCAGTCCATGATCAGATTGTTGGAATATTTTTCAAGGGAAAAAGAGTCCCCTGATATAGAATATTGTTATTGAGTCTCCTATGAGTGGTATTAGAGGAAAAAATCAGAATAATAATTTTGGATCAATGCTAAAGTTCCCCATACATCGAGTTGTTTGAAGAATACTACTTGGTGTTATTGTTAGAATTTTTTGAAGAGGGGCCTATCATGGCTGAAGAGAATATGAATATCAAAAGTGATATACTGAGATTTACCACCGTACCCTTACGTGGGGTATTAAATTTTATGAGTTGATCCACATCGGTTTGGAGGTTACTTATAACAAAAGACCTACTTGGTCACCTCACCACTCGAGGAGTACCTATTGATGAAGATGATATTTTTTATAACAAATTTATGAAAAATGATACCTTGGTGATTAGTTGGCTAATCAACAACATGGAAGAACATGTCTCCAACAATGTCATTCTTCTTGACACTACTAAAAAAATTTGGGAGACATGTGCTAAATTGTACTCTTGCCCGGATACTCTACATAGATCATATGACATTCTCCAAAGGATGTTGAATACTAAACAAGGAGAAAATATCCATGAGTACTTGGCCCACTTTAGAGGATTTCTTCAAGAGTGGAAGTTAGCTCAGCCTTCAACCACAAATATTTCTATCCAAGACAAGCAAAAGGAAGCCTTAATTACTGCTATTTTCCTTGCAAATATTAAACCCCTTCTTGATATTCCCAAGAGTCAACTTCTGAGTGCTTCTGTTGTCCCCAAGTTTGATGATGTAAATGCAACACTACTTCATATTCCAGACACTTCTTCCTCACTACTGAAGTATCATTCGCTATGTAATCCGATCATAGAGGATCATCATCTGATGGCCGCCGAGGCTGGAGCGGAGGAAGAGGTGGAAGGACTAGTGTTGGCAGAGCAGATGGGAAAGAATGTACTCAATGTAAGAAATTTGGCCACACTATACAACAATGCTATTACAAGGATTACAAGGCATGCGGTTACTATGGACAATATGGTCCTTATAAAGAAATATGCTATAATGCCAATGGACAGTTAGAATTGACAAAGGCTATTCAAGTCTTTGTAAGTGATACAAAAGAAGAACAACCCACAAAATTAGCAGCACAAAAAATATTTACTGATGAAAAGTATGAGCAATTTCAGAAAATGAAGACAATGTTGGGTTCTTCTCCTAGTTCCTCCACAACTACTGCTGCTACTACTGCTTTAGGTACGCTATCCACCTCATCTTCATCCTGGATAGTTGACTCAGGATCCTCCGAGCATCTTACAGGTAACAAAAATTTATTACATTCTCTATCTCTGATCTTTCACACAAGTTTGTTACCATAGCTGATGTTCTCAAACCAAAGTCCAAGGGAAATGATCCACTTCTATCACACCATCACTTCCACTCACTGATATTCTTTTCATTCCTAGTTTTCCTTTGAATCTATTATCTATTAGTCAGCTGACAAAATATTTCGATTGCTCGGTTACCTTCTCACCCACTTCATGTGTATTTTAGGATCTTATAATGAAGAAGGTGACTGGTGGAGGCCGTGAACAAGGAGGGCTTTACAACTTGGACTACTGAAAATGGTACATGTTTATGGCACAATCAGTTATGACATCCATCTACACAGTCTCTTCATTATATGTTTCCTTCTCTTAAAGTAAGGTCAGAATTTCATTGTTGGTTTGTCAATTGAGTAAACATCAAAGGAGTACATTCTCTCCTCATCCAGAAGTCAAAAGTGTTACTCCATTTTATTTAATTCATACTGATGTGTGGGGGCCCTTGAGTGTCTCCAACATTTCTCAAGCAAAATATTTTATTACATTTATTGATGATTTCACTTGCACAACTTTGTTGTTTATATTTAAAGAGCAATCTGAGATACCATTTATTTTTAAGTCATTTCATGCTATGGTAATCATACAATTTGGTAAGAAAATAAAAATTTTCCAGTCTGATAATGCCAAAGAATAAGTTTCCAAAGACCTTGACTCTTTTTGTCAAGAAAATGGCATTATCCATCAAACATCATATGTCTACACTCCTAAACAAAATGGTGTAGCCGAACGGAAAAATCATCATATTCTTGAGGTAGCTAGAGGTTTATTATATGCCATAAAAATTTCATACTTTTATTGGCCTCATGCAGTCCTTATGGCTTGCTTTCTCTACCATCTTCCGTTCTTGGTAATAAATCTCCTTTCTCTAGATTATTACAAAATGATGATCCATTTTCACTACTTTTGAAAGTCTTCGAATGTTAATGTTTTGTTCAGAATTCATTTGCTAGACACAATAAACTTCATCCTAAATCTATCAAGTGTATCTTCTTGGGATACTCACGCACACAAAAGGGTTATGTTTGTTATAGTCCCACTGTTCAATGTTTATTTGTGTTCAGGGATGTTACATTTTTGGAAGACTCCTCATTTTATTTTGATAGTGCTCCTCCTAGTCTGTCGTCAATACCAGGTTCTCCTAGAATCGTTGTGCCTCGTGATACAGAGATTATTCAACTCCCAGAGCAAGTGACCGACACCACACCTACCGAGTGAACAGATCCAACAGAGGTAAGTTCTTCTTCACCAGTTATTTTTGGCCCTCAATATGATACTCGTCCTATTGCTATAAGGAAAGAACCTAGGTCATGCACTAGACCTTCTACTTCTCATCCCTTTTCAAATTTTGTGTCTCATCATCCCCTCTCACATTTATGTTGACAGTTTATTTATTCTATTTCCTCCTTATCTGTTCCACAATCCTATCAGGAGGTACTACAATATCCATGGCAGAAGGGAGAAATGGATGAAGAAATGAAGGCACTTAATGACAATCAGACATGGTCATTGGTTCCTCTTCTAGTAGATAAAAAACCAATTGGTTGCAAGTGGGTTTATACTATCAAACATAATCCGGATGGGTCAATTGCACAACTAAAGGCTTGATTGGTTACCAAAGGTTATACTCAGTGTTATGGGATTGATTATGAAGAAACCTTCTCTCTAGTGGAAAAAATGTACTCGATACATATATTATTATCTCTAACGGCCAATTCATCATGGCCGATATATCAACTTGATGCGAAGAATGCATTTCTGAATGGGGATATTAAAGAAGAAATTTATATGCAACAACCACATGGGTATGTGGTTGAAGGGGAGTCAGTATGTCGCCTAAAAATATCTTTGTATGGTCTAAAGCAGTCCCCTTGGGCATGGTTTGAGAAATTTAGTTAAGCCCTCATACGGGCCGACTTTTATAGAGGCTATGGAGATCACTCAGTATTTATTGAAAACACACTGAGAGGTAAGGTAATTCTGGCTGTATATGTTGATGATATCATTTGAACTAGTAGTGATTCTGAAGGCATCCAAAACACAAAGGAAAAAATATGTGCTGAATTCAAGACAAAGGATCTTGGACTACTCAAATATTTTTTGGGTATTGAAGTATTACAATCTAGACATGGGGTTGTGCTATCCCAAAGGAAGTATACCCTTGATCTACTAGAGGAGTCAAGAATGATGGGATGCAAACCAGTAGACACTCCTACGGACTCAGATACAAAATTATGTGGAGGCACTGGAGAAGATGTCGATATTGGAAAATATCAAAGACTAGTGAGAAGACTTATTTACCTATATATAACAAGGCCAAATATATCATATGCAATAAGTGTAGTAAGTCAATACATGCACAAGCCACAACTTAGTCATTGGCAAGCACTTGAAAGGATACTACAATATCTAAAAGGAGCTCCAGGAAGAGGGCTTCTCTATAAAAACCATGGTCACTTCAACATCGAAGGATTCTCAGATGCAGACTGGGCCAGATCCCAGGATGATAGAAAATCTACTTCAAGATTTTTTATGATGGTTGGAGGGAATTTGGTTACATGGTAAAACAAGAAGCAAAATGTAGTAGCACGGTCTAGTGTAGAAGCAGAATACAGAGCCATAACACACATTGTTAGTGAACTCCTATGGATAAGATCTCTTCTCACTGAATTGGATTCTACAAAGAAGCTCTGAAAAATCTATATTGTGATAATCAAGCAACAATACACATTACATAGAATCCAGTATTCCATGAAAGAACAAAGCATATTTAAGTGGACTACTATTTTATACGAGAAAAGTTCCAATCAAGTTTTTTATCTCTAAGGCATATATCATCACAAAGTCAAGTTGCAGATATTCTCACCAAGCTGGTCAGTCACAAGATTATGTCTACCATATGCAGCAAGCTGGGCATTTATGATGTTTTCTCACCCCCAGCTTGAGGGATGTTGAATTTATGGAAAAGTGAAATACTTCATTGACATCAATAACTTGTTGTATTCAGAGTACATGAACCTAATAGAGGATGGTAGTAGAGTCCAATTACAATAAAACTACGCTTGTCTCAATTACAACCAAACTCTAACACTTAAAGATAAGTCCTAACATAATTAAATCACTCAATATACATAAAAGACAAATATAACTCAAACTAAAACTCTTCATTGACGTGACCATAAGATAATATACTTTTGTGAGTCCTTCTTGATCTTCCAACTGATGTGATAAGCATGCCTGCTCATGGTAATCATTGTGGATCCTACTTCTTATGGGCTTGGGCCCATCTTGTGGGCCTTCTTTGGTGGTGTGGCCCATCTTATAATAATTTGAGATATGTGGGCCTTCCTTGGTCGTGTGGGCTTGAGATTATCTTCCAACACTCCCCCTCAAGCTGGGGGTGAGAGAATAACATGAACTCTAGCTTGCTACAAATGATGTATAGAATATTTTTGTATAAAATGGCACATCTTCCAATATGCCTTCATCTTCCAATACTCCCCCTCAGGCTATTGCGTCCTTCCATTAGGCCTTGTGGCATAAGTGAGAGTAAAAATCACTCCTAGCCGGTAAGCCATTGCTTCATACTCTAGTCCTATTGCTGGATGTAGGGCACACTCCGTCTTCTTTTGGTAGTGTGTCTATTGGCATTGCTCTGAAGTGTGCACCACTATGTCCCTCCACAGAATAACAACTCTCAAGTGGTAGGAGACATAAAAGCCATTATAGTTGGGGGGGGGGGGGGGGGGGGGGGGGGTGGGTGAGGAATAACATTTATTTAATAATAAGTTCCTCCGTCATGGACTTCCAACCACAAATAATTTTGATCTTTTTGACGGGGATGAAGTTCCTCCGTCATGGACTTCCAACAACAAATAATTTTGATCTTTTTGACGGGGATGAAGTTCCTCCGTCTTGGACTTCCAACCACAAATAATTTTGATCTTTTTGAAGGGGTAAAATAAATGATGACATGAGGCCACCTCTTCTCCTATAATAATGTCCCCAAAGAGACATAATAGCTACAACTGAATATAACATGACCATCTTCCAACACATATAACATGAACCCAAATAATAAACCTTATAGAAGGACCCATGAAATAATCCGATAGAAAAATTTCTTCTTTGATGCACAAGTTTCATATTTTGTGCTCCCCATTTCTTGAATATTTTGGTCATATAAACTTATTCACAACATAAGGAATAAAATACCTCTTTCTTGTACTTCTTCAACTTCTCCCCCTCAAGCTAGGAGGTAATGGCAGTGATATTAACTTGATCCAAATATCATAGATGCAGAAATAAGCCCAAATAATATAGATATATAAATAAGCCCTCAAACCAGGGAGAAGTGATATATTTTCCTGATATATAACCTCAAAAATATACTCAAAACAATGGGCATAAATTCGGATTTTTCAATACAACAGAATACCAACATGACCTTTGATTCTTCCAATGCGAATATATATTTAAATATAGATCAGATTGACATGAAATTTTCTTCTTATGAAACTAGACTTAAATACCTTTCATCCAAGTATAACATCTCTTCATAAAATATAATTATCAGAAGATAAGTAATCTGATAGATTTCGGTCTCTGTCATCTGGCCGAACTATGTACGGTTTCTCCTTTTCTTCTAGAATGACCATTGAATATTCCAAGATAAATATATCATTATAAAAAAATCATACTTAAAATTGGTTGAATAGGTAGAAAAATAGACTTACTTATCTTTCTTTTGATATATAATTCTCCGTATAAAGTTTCTTTCTTGATAGTATAAAATACCTCAAAATTTGAAGCTTTTATCTTTGTAGATAACTCAGATAAAAAATTGGTTGAATAGGTCAAAGAATAGACTTACAGATATTTCTTTTGATATATATTTCTCCATATAAAGTCTAGTTCTTGAGAGCAAAAAATACCTCAAAATCTAAAGATTGTTGCTGCTGTTGCTAGAACCTTTTTGCAATCTGACCTTGACTCATTCAAATATCGATATCTCTCTATAGATAACTCCGGTTGGAACAAATAGGTTTCCTATAGAAATTAGACTCAAATATATTTCAGTCAATATATATTTTCCAATATAAAAAACTACGTATAGAGGTAAAAAATGCAAAGCAAACTATGGGTGTAGGGACTGAAAAAAATAACTACAAACTTAGACTTAGGGTTTAGAGAAAAGGATCACATTACCTCCGTGAGTTGACCAAGTCAACTCATAGAACCTGCTCTGATACCATGTTGAATTTATGGAAACGTGAAATACTTCATTGTCATCAATAACTTGTTGTAATCAGAGTACATGAACCTCTATTTATAGAGGGTGATAGTAGAGTCCAATTACAATAAAAACTACGCTTGTCCCAATTACACCCAAACTCTAACACTTAAAGATAAGCCCTAACAAAATTAAATAACTCAGTATAGATAAAAGACAAATATAACTAAAACTAAAACTCTTCTTTGATGTGACCAGAAGATAAGATATTTTTGTGAGTCCTTCTTGATCTTCCAATTGATGTGATAAGGATGCCAGCTCATGGTAATCATTGTGGGTCCTACTTCTTATGGGCTTGGCCCCATCTTGTGGGTCTTCCTTGGTCGTCTGGCCCATCTTATAATAATCTTAGATATGTGGGCCTTCCTTGGACGTGTTGGCTTGAGATTATTTTCCAACAAGGGGGAGTACTACAATGTGGGACCCACCTTGGTGCACGAGCTGGTGACCCACCATGAGGACGTGGGACACCAAAAGGATTCCTTAGCCAAGCTAGCACAAGTTAAGTAGTTAAGAAGCACAAGCTGAAATGAGTTAGAAGACTTGAAGATCCTGTGGGACCCACAAAGATTCCACGAGCTGGCAACCTTATCAATATGAGCTAGAAGATCATGTGGGACCCACAAGAATAAGGCCACGAGTTGGCCTCCTCCCTTATATTCACCTGATTGAAGAAAGACTTCTAGTTCAACTCATATTAGACTTCTAGTAGATTGTGTCGATAGACTTATCTTAGAGAGTTATAGTTGGATTGTAACTAGGAGATTGATTGTATAAGGACTCTATCTCTTCCTCTACTATAATTAAAGGTATTGTAATTCGGAATTGATCAAGTTACACATCTCCTTCTTGAGTTAATCTCTCTCTCTCTCTCTTTGCTTGGTTCTCTCTACACAAGATCTCTTCTTCTCTTTTCTTCTTTTTATTTCTTCTTTCCCTTGCTCAGAATATTGGAAAAGGGAACCTAAATTCAACAGAATTAGTAAGTGCACTCGGGCTGCTAGGTTGTTGGGTTGATCCGACAAGGCTTGCTCCGGGATGGCAAAACCAACACTGGGTTAACTTGGCCATTTCTAGGTTGGGGCAGGAGCTCAACTCGGATTTAATATGTTTCCTAACTTAGGAAACATTAAATCTGGCAACAGTGCTTGTTCTTCTCCGCTTCTGAACAAAGAGGGAAACCAAATATTCAATCAAGCTAAAGATCTTGTAGTCATAGTCGGAGAAAGGAAACTCCAGGGAATAGTTTTGGATGATCCAAAAAGTATTTCCAAAGATAGCCTATAGGACTGAGCTCAATGGAGAACCAAGTTGTCTTCCAGAAACAACAACAAGATGGCAGATAGATAATTCCGCCATCTCGATATGAAAGGCCCAGCGAAATACAACAACTTTCCAAAAATAGCAACACAGAACCTTTCGGACAGAGATGACAACCATCCCGGCAAACCAGAGAATAGAAATTAAGAGATACTCCTGAAGGCTCAAAGGATTTAATAAAATGGAAACAAGGTTTTCTTCTTCCCCCACGACACCTAACAGAGGCAAATTAAACTTTCTTTCTTCCCCATAGCGGTAGCTGTAATTCACAGCAACTCAGTAACTCGGTGGAGACTAGGATCATCATCCCTTGTTGCCGAACAGAGCGAAAAATAATCTGGTTGGCAACGACAATCTTTCAACTAGCGGAAAAAAAGTACGAGTTCTAGACGATGGCTTTAGTCTGGAGATGTCGCCCATCGGAATAACAAAGAGCTGATAAACAAGGATGGAAAATTGGATCATCTGAGACAGCTTTGCTGGCTCAGCTTATAGCTGAGCAATTTGTCGGAGCAGGTATGAGCAAAGAAAAAAATAATATGGGTTTTTTTGAATCTTGCACACCATAGATCTAGGTCCTGAAAATCAATGCTCTAATACCATGTTGATTTTTAGGACTCCATGGATTTAGCTCTTGGACAAAGAGAGAAAGGGACTCATTAGGAGAAAACAAGAGGAAGAGGTTATGGACTTGATGTCCTAACCCTTCTCCTAAAGCTCAATTTATAGATTAATCAAACTATTGTATTACAATAATACCCTGAACTTAGGATTTTGCATTTTAACCCTGGAACTTTAACCTAATTAAATCAATGTCATCTCATGAGATGACTCTTTATTTACCATCTTGCCATCATTGTATGGGCTTGTAGGCCTTCTCCTTGATCTATGGGCCTATATCCCATCTTCCACATCTCTTGGATGTGTCGGTCTTTCTTGGTCTTATGAGATTGGGGCCATCTTCCAACACAATAGATTTTGTGGGCTTTCCTTTGTCATGTGGGCTTGGGCCCTATCTTACAACACTTCCTGGTATGAATTTTCAGCTAGAAAAGTATTTCTAGGAAACAAGAGGCACTAATTATCCCTAGATAAGCATTTTTATTAAAATACTTTTCCAATGTTTAATGAAAAAAGGCACTAACAAGGCCTTGTAGTTGTAGAAATTAATGTGTTTCAACAAAAATTTCTTTACCACAAAATTTTCCTTATAGGAATTTTCAGCTAGGAGAGTGTTTCCTGGAAACATGAACTGTATATAGTCCTTGGAAACATATTTATACTAGAAATAATTTTCCAAAGTTTCTTGAAAAAATACCCTAAAAAGTGCTATATTTGTAAAAAATTTATTTCTTTCAGCAAAAGTTGCCTTACCACAAAATTTTTAGTTAAGAATTTTCAACTAGAAATGCGTTTCTAGGGAGTCAACACTCAGTTGAAATCCCCCACTCCCCCCATTTTCCGATGTTTGCAAAACCTAATATATAAAAACTAAAAGATTTTTAAAATCCCTAAAAATTACAGTGACTTTTTGAAATTACTTCTCTCTGCATATGCGGATTTCCATTTTAGATGTCAAGTTTTGGTATAAAATCCAAACTTGAGGTTTTCACCCTCCCTTTTTTCTTTCGTAAACAAAAATAAATAAAGCAAATAAATTGCAACAAAACGAAAATTTTAGAGTTTATGTATGCAAAAAAATTAAAACAAAACTAAATGAAATTAAAAAAATTCATCCACACACCACAAATGAACACCAAAGTTTTGTTATCCACGTTTAGCAAATTCCACTAGTACAACCCCTAATTGCTTGGAATTTTATAAGAAATAGACTTCTAATTGATCCTAACATGTTTTAAATATGGATATGCATGCACAAAACATGTTTTAGATACAAATGACCCAATGATCCAAGACTTTTAAGGATAACAACAAATGCTCATTAAATTCTCAAGTGAACGTGCGGTGTGATATTTACCAGATCCAAACAAACTATTTTTTGCCCATTTTCAAAAAATTAATCTAACAATCATAGATCACTATAAAGTCATTGATCATGAAACATGAACTATATTTTTGTAAGAAATGACTTGTAGATTAGGAGTCCACACTCAGTTAAATCCACTGCTCTCCCCATTTTCTGCTGTTTGCAAAACCGAATATATAAAAACTAAAGCAGTTTTACAATCCTTAAAAATTACAGAGACTTTTGGAATTATCTCTTTATGCATTCGTGCATTTCCATTTTAAATATCATGTTTTGTTTTAAAGTCGAAACTTGAGTTTTTCGCTCTCCCTTTTTTCTCTCGTAAACAAAAAAGATAACGCAAATAGATTGCAACAAAATGAAAACTTTAGAGTTTATGTACGTAAAAAATTTGAAACAATAATAAAAGTGAGTAAACAAAATTTATCCACACATCACAAATAAACACCAAAGTTTTGTTATCCGTGTTTGGCAAATTCCACAAGCACAACCCCTAGTTGCTTGGAATTTTATAAGAAAGCTATTTCTAATTGATCCTAACTTGTTTTATATATGGTTATGCATGCACGAAACATGTTAAAGATGCAAATGTCCTAAGGATCCAAGACTTTTAAGGAGAACAAAAAATGCTCATTAAATTAAAAAATGAACGTGTGGATCCATTTATCCAATATAAACAAGCCATTTTTTGGCCATTTTTTGGTCTAAGAATCATAAATCACTGTACAGTGATTGATCATCAATAACGAGCTATATTTTTGCAAAAAATTACATGTGGATTAGCAGTCAACACTCAATTCAATCCCCCCCCCCCCTTCCCTTTGTCTAATGTTTGCTAAACCTAATATATAAAAATTAAAACAGTTTTACAATCCCTAAAATTTACAGAGACTTTTTGAAATTATCTATCTCTGCATTTGTGCATTTCCAGTTTAGATGTCAAGTTTTTTTTTTAAAATCCAAACTTGAGTTTTTCATTCTCCCTTTTTTCTCTCGTAAACAAAAAAAGATAAGGCAAATAGATTGCAACAAAATGAAAATTTTAGAGTGTATGGATGCAAAAAAATTGAACCAATAATAAATGTAAGTAAAGAAAATTTATCTACACGCCACAAAAGAACACCAAAGTTTATTTATCCATATTTGGAAAATTCCACTAGTACAATCCCTAATAGCTTGGAATTTTATAGGAAAAAGATTTCTACTTGATCATAACATGTTTTAAATGTGGATATACATGCACGAAGCATGTTGAAGATTTAGATGACCCAAGGATCCAAGACTTTTAAGGAGAACCACAAATTCTAATTAAATTCTCAAGCGAAAGTGCCCTGGGATATTTACTCAATCCAAACAAGCCATTTAATGCCCATTTACAAAAAAGTTGATCTAACAATCATTGATCACTGTAAAGTGATTGATCATGAGTAACAAACTATATTTTTTGAAATTACTTGTGGATTAGGATTCAACACTTAGTTGAATCCCTAGCTCCCCCCTTTTTTCGTTGTTTGCAAAACCAAATATATAAAAGAGCTTTACAATCACTAAAAATTATAGAGACTTTTTTGAATTATCTCTCTATGCAATTGTGCATTTCCATTTTAGACGTCAAGTTTTGTTTTAAAATCCAAACATGACTTTTTCACTCTCCCTTTTTTTTCTCGTAAACAGAAAATGAAAATTTTAGAGTTTTAGTATGCAAACAATTTTAAAAAATTATAAATGTAAGTAAACAAAATTTATCCACACAGCACAAACGAACACCAATGTTTTATTATCCATGTTTAGGAAATTCCACAAGTACAACGTCTAATTGATTGGAATTTTATAAGAAAGTGATTTTTAATTGAACTTAACTTGTTTTAAATATGGATATGCATGCACGAAAAAAGTTGAAGATGCAAGTGACCCATGGATCCATGAATTTTATGGAGAACAGAAAATGTTCATTAAATTAAAAAATGAACGTGTGGTATGATATTTACCCGATCCAAACAAGCCATTGTTTGCCCATTTACAAAAAATATTGTTTTAAAATCCAAACATGATTTTTTGACACTCCCTTTTTTCTCTGGTGAAAAAAAAAGGATAACACAAATAGATCGCAACAAAATGAAAATTTTAGAGTTTATGTATGCACAAAATTTTTAAAAATTATAAATGTAAGTAAAGAAAATTTATCCACACACCACAAACGAACACCAAAGTTTTGTTATCCATGTTTGGGAAATTCCACAAGTACAACCTCTAATAGCTTGGAATTTTCCTAGAAAGAGATTTTGAATTGAACCAAACATGTTTTAAATATGGATATGCATGCAGAAAAATTATTGAAGATTCAAAAGACCCAAGGATCCATGACTTTTATGGAGAACAACAAATGCTCATTAAATTCTCCAGCAAATGTGCGGGTGTCACTCGATCCAAAACAGACATTTTTTGCCCATTTACAAAAAGTTGATCTAACAATCATAGATCACTGTAAAGTGATCGATCATGAGTAACAAGTTTTTGCTATCCGTGTTTGGCAAATTCCACTAGTACAACCCCTAGTAGCATGGAATTTTATAAGAAAGAGATTTCTAATTGATCCTAACTTGTTTTAAATATGGTTATGCTTGCACGAAACATGTTAAAGATGAAAATGACCCAAGGATCCAAGACTTTTAAGGAGAAAAAAAATGCTCATTAAATTAAAAAATGAACGTGTGGTGGGATATTTACCTACTATAAAAAAATCATTTTTCCCATTTACAAAAAGTTGATCTAACAATCATAAATCACTGTAAAGTGATTGATCATCAATAATGAGCTATATTTTTGTAAGAAATTACATGTGGATTAGGAGTCAAATTTTCGTTAAATCCCTTGCTTCCTCCTTTACGATGTTTGCAAAACTTAATATGTAGAAACTAAAACAGTTTTACAATCCGTAAAAAATATGGAGACTTTTTGGAATTATCTCTCTCTGCATTTGTGCATTTCCATTTTAGATGTCAAGTTTTTGTTTTACTCTTCCTTTTTTTCTCATAAACAAAAAAAGATAAGGCAAATAGATTATAACAAAATGAAAATTTTTAAGAGTTAATGTATGCAAAAAAATCGAAACAATAATAAATGTAAGTTAAGAAAATTTATCCACACATCACAAACGAACAACAAAGATATGTTATCCATGTTTGGGAAATTTTACTAGTACAACTGCTAATCGCTTTAAATTTTATAAGAAAGAGATTTCTAATTGATCCTAACATGTTTTAAATATGGATATACATGCACTAAACATGTTGATGTTGTAAATGACCCAAGGATCCAAGAATTTTAAAGAGAAAAATAAATGATCATTAAATTCTCAAGCAAACGTGCGGAGGGATATTTACTCGATCCAAACAAGCCATTTTTTGACAATTTACGAAAAAGTTGATCTAACAATCATAGATCACTGTAAAGTGATTATCATGAGTAACGAGCTATATTTTTGTTAGAAATTTCTTGTGGATTACGACTGAACACTCAATTAAATCCCCCTCTCTCCCTTTTTCCAATGTTTGCAAAACCTAATATATAAAAACTAAAAGATTTTTACAATCCTTAAAAATTATAGAGACTTTTTTGAATTATCTCTATCTGGAATTATGGATTTTTATTTTAGAAGTTATGTTTTGTTTTAAAATCCAAACTTGAGTGTTTCAATCTCCCTTATTTCTATCGTAAACAAAAAAAGATAAGACAAATATATCACAACAAAATGAAAATTTTAGTGTTTATGTATGCAAAAAATTTAAAACTATAATAAGTGTAAGCAAACAAAATTTACCCACATACCACAAACGAACACCAAAGTTTGGTTATCCATGTTTGGTAAATTCCACTAGTACAACCCCTAATAGCTTTGAATTTTTTAAGAAAGAGATTTCTGATAGATCCTAATTTGTTTTAAATATGTCTATGCATGCACGAAACATGTTGAAGATGCAAATCATCCAAGGATCCAAGACTTTTAAGGAGAACAACAAATGCTCATTGAATTCAAAAATGAACGTGTGGTGTGATATTTACCCGATTCAGACAAGCCATTTTTTGCCCATTTACAAAAAGTTGATCTAACAATCATAGATCATTGTAAAGTGATTAATCATGAGTAATGAGCTATATATTTGTAAGAAATGACTTGTGGATCAGTAGTCAACACTCAATTAAATCCCCCGCTCCCCCCTTTTTCTGCTGTTTGCAAAACCAAATATATAAAAACTAAAATATTTTTATAATCCCTAAAAATTACAGAGATTTTTTGCAATTATCTCTCTTTGCATTTGTGCATTTCCATTTTAGATGTCAAGTATTGTTTTAAAATCGAAACTTGAGTTTTTCAATCTCCCTTTTTTCTCTATTAAACAAAAAAAGATAAGGGAAATAAATTGCAACAAAATAAAAACTTTAGAGTTTATGTATGCAAAAAATTTGAAACAATAATAAAAGAAAGCAAAGAAAATTTATCCATACACCACAAATGAACACCAAAGTTTTGTTATCTAGGTTTAGCAAAATCCACTAGTACAACCTCTAATAGCTTGGAATTTTATAAGAGATTTTTCTTATTGATCCAAAATGTTTTAAATATCGATATACATGCATGAAACATGGTGAAGATGAAAATGATTCAACGATCTAAGACTTTTAAGGAGAACAACAAATGCTTATTAAATTCTCAAGCGAACGTGCGGTGGGATATTTACTCGATCTAAACAAGTCATTTTTTTTCCTATTTACAAAAAATTTGATCTTACAATCATAGATCACTGTAAAGTGATTGATCATGAGTAATGAGCAATATTTTATTAGAAATTACTTGTGGATGAAGAGTCAACACTCAGTTAAATCTTCCACTCCACCCTTTTTTCACTGTTTGCAAAACCTAATATATAAAAACTAAAAGAGTTTTACAATCCCTAAAAATTATAGAGACTTTTTGGAATATCTATCTCTGCATATGCGGATTTCTGTTTTAGATGTCATGTTTTGTTTTAAAATCCAAACTTAGAGTTTTCCACTCTCCCTTTTTTCTCTCGTAAACAAAAAATATAAGGCAAATAAATCGCAACAAAATGAAAATTTTAGAGTTTATATATGCAAAAAAATTATAAAAATAATAAATGTAAGTAAAAAAATTTATCCACACACCACAAACGAACACTAAAGTTTTGTTATCCATGTTTGGCAAATTCTACTAGAACAACCATGGAAGCTTGGAATTTTATATGAAAGATATTTCTAATTGATCCTAACATGTTTTAAATCTGGACATCCATTCACGAAACATGTTGAAGATGCAAATGATCGTGCGATTCAAGACTTTTAAGGAAAACAACAAATGCTCATTAAATTCTGAAGTGAACGTGCGGTGGGATATTTACCCGATCCAAACAAGCCATGTTTTTGCCTATTTACAAAAAGTTGATCTAACAATCATAGATCACTGTAAATTGATTGTTCATGACTAATGAGCTATATTTTTTTAAGAAATGACTTGTGGATTAGGAGTCAACACTTAGTTAAATCCCCAGCTCCCTCATTTTTTCGATGTTTGTAAAACCTAAGATTTAAAAACTAAAAGAGTTTCAAAATCACTTTAAATTACTGAGACTTTTTGGAAATATCTCTCTCTTCATTTGTGCATTTCCATTTTTGAAGTCAAGTTTTGTTTTAAAATCAAAACATGAGTTTTTCACTCTCCCTTTTTTCTCTCGTAAACAAAAAAAATATAAGGCATTAGATCACACAAAATGAAAATTTAAGAGTTTATGTATGCAAAAAAAATTAAAAATTATGGAAAAGTGAAATACTTCATTGACTTCATTAACTTATTATTATCAGAGTATATGAACCTCTATTTATAATAAAGGAAGATAGTAGAGTCCAATTACAATAAAACTACCTTTGTCTAGATTACACCCAAACTCTAATGCTTAAAAATAAGTCCTAGCATAATTAAATAACTCAATATAGATAAAAGACAAATATAACTCAAACTAGAACTCTTCTAGGACGTGACCATAAGATAAAGATGCATTTGTGAGTCCTTCTTGATCTTCCAAATTATGTGATAAGGATGCTAGTTCATGGTAATCATGGTGTGTTCAACTTCTTACGTGTTTGGGCCCATCTTGTGGGCCTTCCTTGGTCGTGTGGCCCATCTTATAACTCCTAGACATGTGGGCCTTCCTTGGTCATGTGGGTTTGGGCCTATCTTCCAACACTCGCCCTCAAGCTAGGAGTGAGAGAACAACATGAACTACCAGCTTGCTAAAAATGATGAATATAATCTTTTTTGTAAAAAATGGCACATCTTCCAATATGCATTCATCTTCCAATACTCCCCCTCACGTTATTGCATCAGAACATGAGGCCCTGCTGGCATAATATAAGTGAGAGCAAAAATCACTCCTAGCCGGTAAGACATTGATCCATACTCCAGTCCAAATGCTGGATGTAGGCTACACTTCATTTTCTGTAGGTAGTGTATCTATCGGCATTGTTCTGAAGTGTCCACCTCCGTGTCCCACCATAGGATAACGACTCTCAAGTGGTAGGACCAATAAAAGCCATTACAGGGGTGGGTAATGTGTTTTTTTAATAATGGTGACCCAATCCGGACACCGATTCTCATGGTATCCCAACAGTGATATTTTTTAGAGTTAAATTTATCACGGTGTCCCAATCCGGGCACCGACTCTCATGGTGTCCCAACCGTGATATTTTTGAGAGTCAAATAAATTTTGGTATGAGAAAAGGTACTGAGGCTACCTCTTCTTCAATGATATTGTCTCATCCAAAGAGACATAATAGCAACAACTGTAATGTAACGTGACCATCTTCCAATACATATAACACGAATCAAACTAATAAACCTTGTAGAAGGACCCATGAAATAATCATAATCTGATACAAATATTTTTTCTTAGATGCATAATCTTTATCTTTTCTTAGATGCATAATCTTTAACTGAAAAAGTGATGCAAAACAATGGGCTTAAATTCGGATTTTCAATGTAACAGAATACCAGCATGACCTTTGATTCTTCCAATGTGAATATATCATTTAATATAGATTAGATTGACATGAAATTTTCTTCTTCAGAAATTATACTTAAATACCTTTCATCCAAGTATAACTTCACTTCATAAAATATAATTATCAGAAGATAAATAATTTGATAGATTTCGGGCTTTGTCATCTGACCGAACTAAGTATTGTTTCTCCTTTTTTTTTCCAGAATGACCATTGACTATTCCAAGATCAATATCTCCTTATAAAAAACTTAGATCGATAATTGGTTGAATAGGTAAGAAAATAAACTTACATATATTTCTTTTGTTGTATAATTCTCTATATAAAGTCTCTTTCTTGATATAAACAAATAACTCAAAAATTGAAGCTTTCTACTACTACTAGAACCTGTTTTTCAATCTGATCTTGGCTGCTTCCAATATCGATTTCTTTTTTTAGATAACTCAGATAAAAAATTGGAGTAATAGGTAAAATAATAAACTTATAGATATTTCTTTTGATATATTTCTCTATATAAATTCGAGTTCTTGATAGCATAAAGTACCTCGGAATTTGAAGCTTACTGTTGCTGCTCAAACCTTTTTGCAATCTGACCTTCGCTCATTCAAATATCGATATCTCTTTGTAGATAACTCCGATTGGAAAAAATAATTTTTCCATGGAAAGTATACTCAAATATATTTGCTAAAATATATAATTTTCAATATGAAAATCTCCGTGTAGAGGAAAAACACTAAGCAAACTACAGGTGTAGGGACTGAAAAAAAAACTACGAATCTTGACTTAGGGTTTAGGGTTTAGAGAAAAGGATCTCATTATCTCTGTGGGTTGACAAAGTCAACTCACTGAACCCGCTCTGATACCATGTTGAATTTATGAAAAAGAGAAATACTTTATTGGCTTCATTAACTTATTATAATCAGAGTACATGAACCTCTATTTATAATAGAGGAAGGTAGTAGAGAGGAAGGTAGTAGAGTCCAATTACAATAAAACTACCTTTGTCCCAATTACACCCAAACTATAACACTTAAAGATTAGTCCTTGCATAATTAAATAAATCAATATAGATAAAAGAAAAACATAACTCAAAGTATAACTCTTCAAGTACGTGACAATAAGATATAGATGCATTTGTGAGTCCTTCCTGAAGTTCCAACTTATGTGATAAGGATGCCAACTTGTCGTAATCATGGTGGGTTCAACTTCTTTTGTGTTTGGGCCCATCTTGTGGGTGTTCCTTGGTCGTGAGGTTCATCTTATAATACTCTTAGATATGTGGGCCTTCCTTGGTCATTTGGGCTTTGGCCTAACTTCCAACAAACACTTTGTTAAATCCCCCGCTTCCCACTTTTTCCTTATGTTTATAAAACTAATATATAAAAACTATAACAGTTTTACAATCCCTAAAAATTATAGAGACTTTTTGGAAATATCCCTCTCTACATTTGTGCATTTCCATTTTAGATGTCAAGTTTTCTTTTAAAATCCAAACTTGAGTTTTTCACTCTCCCTTTTTTCTCTCGTAAACAAAAAGAGATTAGGCAATTAGTTTGCAACAAAATGAAAATTTTACATTTTATGTATGCAAAAAATTTGAAACAATAATAAATGTAAGTAAAGAAAATTTATCCACAAACCACAAACAAACACCAAAGTTTTGTTAACATTGGAAATTCCACTTGTACAACCCTTAATAGCCTGGAATTTTATAAGAAAGAAATTTTTAATTGTTCCTAACATGTTTTAAAATGTGGATATGTATGCACGAAACATGTTGAAGATGCAAATGACCAAACGATCCAAGACTTTTAAGGAGAACAACAAATGCTCATTAAATTTTCCAGCAAACGTGTGGTGGGATATTTACTCGATCTAAACTAGCCATTTTTTGCCCATTTACAAAAAAGTTGATCTAACAGTCATAGATGACGGTAAAGTGATTAATTATGAGTAACGAGCCATTTTTTTTTAGAAATTACATGTGGATTAGGAGTCAACACTCAGTTAAATGCCCCGCTTCCCCCTTTTTTGATGTTTACAAAACTTAATATGTAAAAACTAAAACTGTTTTCCAATCCGTAAAAAATATGAAGACTTTTTGGAATTATCTGTCTCTGCATTTGTGCATTTCCATTTTAGATGTCAAGTTTTTGTTTTACTCTCCCATTTTTCTTGTAAAAAAAAAAAAGATAAGGCAAATAGATTATAACAAAATGAAAATTTTACAGTTTATGTATGCAAAAAAATTGAAAAATAAATGTAAGTTAAGAAAATTTATCCACACATCACAAACAAATGCCAAAGATATGTTATCCATGTTTCGGAAATTCTACTTGTACAACCGCTAATGGCTTTGAATTTTACAAGAAAGAGATTTGTAATTGATCCTAACATGTTTTAAATATGGATATACATGCATGAAACATGTTGATGATGTAAATGACCCAAGGATCCAAGACTTTTAAGAAGAAAAACAAATGCTCATTAAATTCTCAAGAGAATGTGCGGTGGGATATTTACTCGATCCAAACAAACCATTTTTTGCCAATTTAATAAAAAGTTGATCTAACAATCATAGGTCACTGTAAAGTGATTAATCATGAGTAACAAGCTATATTTTTGTTAGAAATTACTTGTGGATTAAGACTCAACACTCAATTAAATCCCCCGCACCCACTTTTTCCGATGTTTACAAAACCTAATCTATAAAAACCAAAAGAGTTTTAAAATCCTTAAAAATTATAGAGACTTTTTGGAATTATCTCTCTCTGGAATTACGGATTTCCATTTTAGATGTTAAGTCTTGTTTTAAAATCCAAACTTGAGTTTTTCACTCTCCCTTATTTTTCTCTTAAACAAAAAAAGATAAGACAAATAGATCACAACAAAATAAAAATTTTAGAGTTTATGTATGCAAAACACTCAGTCAAGAAAGAGATTTTTAATTGTTCCTAACATGTTTTAAAATGTGGATATACATGCACGAAACATGTTGAAGATGAAAATGACCAAACGATCCAAGAATTATAAGGAGAACAACAAATGCTCATTAAATTTTCCAGCGAACGTGAGGTGGGATATTTACTCGATCCAAACAAGCCATTTTTTGCCCATTTACAAAAAAGTTGATGTAACAGTCATAGATGATGGTAAAGTGACTAATCATGAATAACGAGCCATATTTTTTTTAGAAATTACATGTGGATTAGGAGTCAACACTCAGTTAAAACCCCAGGCTCCCCCTTTTTACGTTGTTTGCAAAACCTAATATATAAAAACTAAAAGAGTATTACAATCCCTAAAAATTATAGAGACTTTTTGGATTTATCTCTCTTTGCATTTGCGCATTTCAATTTTAGATGTCAATTGTTGTTTTAAAATCCAAACTTGAATTTTTCACTCTCCCTTTTTTCTCTTGTAAACAAAAAAAGATAAGGCAAATAGATAGCAACAAAATGAAAATTTTAAAGTTTATGTATGCAAAATATTTTAAAAAATTATAAATGTAAGTAAAGAAAATTTCTCCACACACCACAAACGAACACCAAAGTTTGTTATCCATGTTTGGCAAATTCAAGTAGTACAACCCCTAATAGCTTGGAATTTTATAAGAAAGAGATTTCTAATTGATCCTAACATGTTTTAAATATGAATATGCATGCATGAAACATATTGAAGATGCAAATTCCCAAAGGATCCAAGACTTTTAAAGAGAACAAAAACTGGTCATTAAATTCTCAAGCGAACATGCGGTTGGATATTTACTCGATCCAAACAAACCATTTTTTGCCCATTTACAAAAACACGATCTAACAATCATAGGTCACTGTGACGTGATTGATCATGATTCACCAGCTATATTTTTTTAAGAGATGACTTGTGGATTAGGAATCAACACTAAGTTAAATCCCTCGCTCCCCACTTTTTCCGATGTTTGTAAAACCTAATATATAAAAACTAAAATAGTTTTAAAATTCCTAAAAATTACAGAGACTTTTTGGAATTATCTATCTCTGCCTTTGACCTTTTCCATTTTAGATGTCTTGTTTTGTTTTAAAATCCAATCTTCAGTTTTTCACTTTCCCTTTTTTCTCTCGTAAAAAAAAACGATAAGGCAAATAGATCACAACAAAATGAAAATTTAAGAGTTTATGTATGCAAATAATTTAAAAATATAATAAATGTAAGTAAAGAAAATTTATCTACACACCACAAACGAACATCAAAATTTTGTTATCCATGTTAGGGAAATTCTACTAGTACAATCCTAATAGCTTAGAATTTTATAAGAAATACATTTCTCAATGATACTAACATGTTTTAAATATAGATATGCATACACGAAACATGTTGAAGATGCAAATGACCCAAAGATCAGAGATGTATAAGGTGAACAAAAAATGGTCATTAAATTTTCAAGTGAACGTGCGGTGGGATATTTACTCGATCCAAGCAAGCCATTTTTTGCCCATTTACAAAAAGTTGATCTAACAATCATAGATCACTGTAAAGTGATTGATCATGAGTCATGAGCTATATTGATGTAAGAAATGAGTTGTGGATTTGGAGTCAACACTCAGTTAAATCCCCTGCTCCCCATTTTTCCAATTTTTGCTAAACCTAATATATAAACACTAAAAGAGTTTTACAATCCCTAAAAATTACAGAGACTTTTTGGAATTATGATTCTCAGCATTTGAGTTTTTCCATTTTAGATGTCATGTTTTGTTTTAAAATCCAAACTTGAGTATTTCACTCTCCCTTTTTTCTCTCATAAACAAAAAAAGATAAGGCAAAAAGATCGCAACAAAATGAAAATTTAAGAGTTTATGTAGGCAAAAAAATTTTAAAACTAATAAATGTAAGTAAAGAAAATTTATCCACTCACCACAAATGAACACCAAAGTTTTGTTATCCATCTTATAGAAATTCCACTAGTACAATCCGTAATAGCTTGGAATTTTATAAGAAATAGATTTCTAATTGATACTAACATGTTTTAAATAAGGATATGCATGCACGGAACATGTTGAAGATGCAAATGACCCAAGGATCCAAGACTTTTAAGGAGAACAACTAATGGTCTTTAAATTCTCAAGTGAATGTGTGGTAGGATATTTACCCGATCCAAACAAGCTATTTTTTGCCAATTTACAAAGACTTGATCTTACAATCATAGATCACTGTAAAGTGATTGATCATGAGTCACGAGCTATATTTTTTAAAGAAATGACTTGTGGATTAGGAGTTAACACTCAATTAAATCCCTTGCTGCCCCTTTTTCTAATATTTGCAAAACCTAATAAGTAAAAACTAAAAGAATTTTACAATCCCTAAAAATTACAGAGACTTTTTGGAATTATCTCTCCCTGCATTTGTGCATTTCCATTTTAGATGGCAAGTTTTGTTTTAAAATCCAAACTTGAGTTTTTCATTCTCCCTTTTTTGTCTCGTAAACAAAAAAAAAAGATAAAGTAAATAGATCGCAACAAAAAGAAAATTTTAGAGTTTATGTATGCAAAAAATTTGCAACAATAATAATGTAAGTAAAGAAAATTTATCAACACACCACAAATGGAACACAAAAGTTTTGCGATCCATGTTTGGAAAATTCCGCTAGTACAACCCCTAATAGATTGAAATTTTATAAGAAAGAGATTTCTAATTGATCCTAACATGTTTTAAATATTGATATGCATGCACGAAACGTTTTTAAGATGAAAATAACCCTAGGATCCTAGACTTTTATGGAGAACAAAAAATGCTCATTAAATTCTCAAGCGAACATGCGGTGGGATATTTACTCGATCCAACTAAGCCATTTTTTGCACATTTACCAAGAAGTTGATCTAACACTCATAGATCACTGTAAAGTAATTGATCAGGAGTAACGAGCTATATTTTTTGTAAGAAATGAGTTGTGGATTAAGAGTCAACACTCAATGAAATCCCCTGCTCCCCCATTTTCTGATGTTTGCAAAACCTGTTATATAAAAACTAAAAGACATTTAAAATCCCTAAAAAGTATAGAGATTTTTTGGGATTATCTCTCGCTGCATTTGTGCTTTTCCTTTTTAGAAGTGAAGTTTTGTTTTATAATCTAAACTTGATTTTTTCACTCTCCCTTTTTTCCCTTGTAAACAAAAAAAGATAAGGCAAATAGAGAGCAACAAATTAAAAATTTGAGGTTTTATGTATGCAAACAATCTAAAAAATAATAAATGTAAGTAAAGAAAATTTATCCACACACTACAAACAAACACCAAAGTTTTGTTAACCATGTTTGGGAAATTCCACTAGTACAATCCCTAATAGCTTGGAATTTTATAAGATATAGATTTATAAGTGATACTAACATGTTTTAAATGTGAATATGCATCCATGAAACATGTTGAAGATGCAAATGACCCAAGGATCCACGACTTTTAAAGAGGAGAACAAATTCTCATTAAATTCTCAAGTGAACGTGTGGTGGGATATGTACCCGATCCAAACAAGCCATTTTTTGCCCATTTACAAAAAAAATTGATCTAACAATCATAGACTGTAAAGTGATATATCATGAGTAACGAGCTATATTTTTGTAAGAAAATACTTGTGGATTAGGAGTCAATACTCAGTTAAATCTCCTTCTCCCTCCTTTTTTTTATGTTTGCAAAACCTAATATATAAAAACATAAAGAGTTTTACAATCCCTACCAATTACAGAGACTTTTGGAATTATCTCTCTCTGCATTTGTGCATTTCCATTTAGATGTCAAGTTTTTTTTTAAATCGAAACTTGAGTTTTTCACTCACCCTTTTTTTCTCTTGTAAACAAAAAAGGATAAGGAAAATAAATCAACATAATCAAAATTTTAGAATTTATTTGAGAAAAAAAATAATAAATGTAAGTAAAAAATTTTATCCAAACACCACAAACGAAAACCAAAGTTTTGTTATCCATTTTTGGCAAATTCAACTAGCACAACACCTAATAGCTTGGAATTTTATAAGAAAGAGATTTTTGATTGATCCAAACATGTTTTAAATATGGATATGCATGCTTGAAACATGTTGAAAATGCAAATGACCCAAGGATCAAATAATTTTAAGGAGAACAACAAATGCTCATTAAATTCTCTAGTGAACGTGCGGGGGGATTTTTATCTAATCCAAACAAGTCATTTTTCGCTCATTTACAAAAAGTTGATCTAAGAATCATAGATCACTGTAAAGTGATTGATCAGGAGAAACGAGCTTTATTTTTGTTAGAAATGACTTGTCGATTAGGATTCAACACACAGTTAAATCCCTGCCCCTTTTATTTTTTATTTTTGTTGAACCTAATATATAAAAATTAAAAGAGTTTTAAAATCCCTAAAAATTACAGAGACATTTTGGAATTATATCTCTCTCTGCATTTATGCATTTCTATTTTAGATGTGGTGTTTTGTTTTAAAATCCAAAAATGAGTTTTTCACTCTTCCATTGTTTCTCTTATAAAAAAATAAGATAAGGAAAATAGATTGAAACAAAATGAAAATTTCAGAGTTTATGTATGCAAAAAAAAATAAAAACAATAATAAGTGTAAGTGAAGAAAATTTATTCACACACCACAATCGAACACCAATGTTTGGTTACCCATGTTCAGCAAATTCCACTAGTACAACCCCTAATAACTTTGATTTTGTAAGAAAGAGATTTCTAATTGATTATAACTAGTTTTAAATATTGATATGCATGCATGACATATGTTGAAGATGCAAATACCCAAGGATCTAAAACTTTTAAGGAGAACAACAAATGCTCATTAAATTCTCGAGTGAACATGCGGTGGGATATTTACCCGATCCCAACAAGCCATTTTTTGCCCATTTACAAAATAAAGTTGGTCTAACAATCATAGATCATGAGTAACGACCTATATTTTGTAAGAAAATACTTGTGGATTAGGAGTCAACACTCAGTTAAATCCCCGGCTTCACCCTTTTTTCGATGTTTGTTAAACCTAATATATAAAAACTAAAACAGTTTTACAATCCCTAAAAATTATAGAGACTTTTAGGAATTATCTCTCTACATTTTTGCATTTCTTTTTTAGATTTTTTTTTTTTTAAATCCAAACATTAGTTTTTCACTCTCCCTTTTTCTCTCGTAAACAAATAAAGATAAGGTAAATAGATCACAACAAAATTAAAATTTTAGAGTTTATGAATGAAAAAAATTTAAAACAATAAAAATTGTAAGTAAAGAAAATTTATCCACACACCACAAAGGAAAACCAAAGTTTGGTTATCCAGGTTTGGGAAATTCCACTAGCACAAACCCTAATAGCTTGGAATTTTATAAGAAAGAGATTTCTAATTGATCCTAACATGTTTTAAATATGGATATGCATGCATGAAACATGTTGAAAATGCAAATGACCCAAGGATCCAAGAATTTTAAGGAGAACAACTAATGCTCATTAAATAATCAAGAGAACGTACGGTGGGATATTTACTTGATCCAAACAAGCCATTTTTTGCCCATTTACAAAAAGTTGATCTAACAATCAAAGATCACTTTAAAGTGATTGATCATCAGTAACAAGGTATATTTTTGTAAGAAATGACTTGTGGATTTGGAGTCAACACACGACTAAATCCCCCTCTCCCCACCCCCCCCCCCCCCCCCCCCCCCCCCAATATATAAAAACTAAAAGAGTTTTACATTCCCTAAAAATACAGAGACTTTGTGGAATTATTTCTCTCTGCATTTATGCATTTCCATTTTAGATATCAAGGTTTGTTTTAAAGTCCAAACTTGAGTTTTTCACTCTCCCATTTTTCTCTCGTAAACAAAAAAAGATAAGCAAATTAGATCGCAAAAAAATGAAAAATTTTATAGTTTATGTATGCAAAAAATTTAAAACAATAATAAGTGGAAGTAAAGAAAAAATTTTCCACACACCTCCAACAAATCCCAAGTTTTTTATCCATGTTTGGGAAATTCCACTAGTACAACCCCTAATAGCTTGGAATTTTAAAAGAATGAGATTTCTAATTGATCCTAACATGTTTTAAATATGGATATGTATGCACGAAATATTTTGAAGATGCAAATGATCCAAGGATCCAAGAAGTTTATGGAGAACAACAAATGCTCATTAAATTCTCAAGTGAACGTGCGGTGGGATATTTACCCTATCCAATATATGCCATTTTTTGCCCATTTACAAAAAAGTTGATCTAAAAATATCATATCACTGTAAAGTGATTCATCATGAGTAACGAGCTATTTTTTTGAAAGAAAATACTTGTAGATTAGGAGTCAACACTAAGTTAAATCCCCTACTCCCCCCTTTTTTCGATGTTTGCAAAACTTAATATAAAAACTAAATGAGTTGTACAATCCCTAAATATTATAGTCTTTTTGGAATTATCTCTCTCTCAATTTGTGCATTTTCATTTTTTATGTCAAGTTTATTTTTAAAATCCAAACTTGAGTTTTTCTCTCTCCATTTTTCTCTTGTAAAAAAAAAGATAAGGCAAATAGATCGCAACAAAATGAAAATTTTAGAGTTTATGGATGCAAAAATTTTAAAACAATAATAAATGTATGTAAAGAAAATTTATCCACACACAATAAATGAACACCAAAGTTTGGTTATCCATGTTTGGCAAACTACACTAGTATAACCACTAATAGCTTGGAATTTTATATGAAAGAAATTGCTAATTGATCCAAATATGTTTAAAACATGGATATGCATGCACGAAACATGTTGAAGTTGAAAATGACCCTAGGATCAAAGACTTTTAAGGAGAACAACCAAAGTTCATTAAATTCTAAAGTAAACGTGCGGTGGGATATTTACCCCATCCAAACAAGCTATTTTTTGCCCATTTACAAAAAGTTTTTCTAACAATCATAGATCATTGTAAAGTTATAGATTATGAGCAACGAGCAATATTTTTTTAAGAAATGACTTGTGGATTAGGAGTCAACAATCAGTTTAATCCCTCACTCTCCCAATTTTCCTATGCTTGCAAAACCTAATATATAAAAACTAAAAGAGTTTTACAATCCATAAAATTGTAGAGACTTTTTGGAATTATTTCTCTCTGCATTTGGGCATTTCCATTTTAGATGTCATGTTTTGTTTAAAAATCCAAACTTGAGTTTTTCACTCTCCCTTTTTTCTCTTGTAAACAAAAAAAGATAAGGCAAATAGATAGCAACAAAATGAAAATTTTAGAGTTTACATATGCAAAAAAATTAAAACAATAATAAATGTAAGTAAAGAAAATTTATCCACACACTACAAATGAACACCAAAGTTTTGTTATCCATGTTTGGAAATTCCACTAGAACAATCCTTAATAGCTTGGAATTTTATAAAAAAGGAGATTTCTAATTCATCCTTACATGTTTTAAAAGGATCAAAGTCTTTTAAGGAGAACAACAAATGCTCATTAAAATTTCATGTGAACGTGCGGAGGGATATTTACCTGATCCGAACAATCCATTTTTTTCCCATTCCATAAAAGTTGATCTAACAATCATAGATCACTGTAATGTGATTGATCATGAATAACAAGCTATATTTTTGGAAGAAATGACTTGTGAATTAGGAGTCAACACTCAGTTTAATCCCCCGTTCCCCCCATTTTTTGGTATGCAAAACCTAAAATAAAAAAACAAAAAGAGTTTTACAATCTCTAAAAATTACAAATACGTTTTGGAATTATCTCTCGCTGCATTTGTTCATTTCTATTTTAGATGTCAAGTTTTGTTTTAAAATCTAGAGTTGAGTTTTTTCTCTCTCCCATTTTTCTCTCGTAAACAAAAAAAGATAAGGCAAATAGATCGCTACAAAATGAAAATTTTGGAGTTAATGTATGCAAAAAATTTAAAATGATAATAAATGTAAGTAAAGAAAATTTATCCACACACCACGAGCGAATTTTTTTATCCATCCTTGGGCAATTCCGCCAGTACAACCCCAAATAGCTTGGAATTTTGTAAGAAAGAGATTTCTAATTGATCCTAACATGTTTAAAATATGGATATGCATGCATGAAACATGTTGAAGATGCAAATGACCCAAGGATCCAAGAATTTTAAGGAGAAAAACAAATGCTCATTAAATTCTCAAGTGAACGATCGGTGGGATATTTACCCAATCCAAACAAGCCAGTTTTTGCTGATTGGCAAAACGTTGATCTTACAATCATAGAGTAACCGGCTATATTTTTGTAAGAAATGACTTGTGGATTAGGAGTCAACACTTAGTTAAATCCCCCGTTCCTCCCTTTTTCCCATGTTTTCAAAACCTAATATATAAAAATTTAATGAGTTTTATAATCACTAAAAATTATAAAGACTTTTTGGAATTATCTCTCTCTGCATTTGTGCATTTCCATTTTAAATGTCAAGTTTTTTTTTTAAATACAAACTTGAGCTTTTCACTCTCCCTTTTTTCTCTCGTATAAAAAAAAAGATAAGGGATCATAACAAAATAAATTTTTTAGTTTTATGCATAAAATAAAACAATAATAAATATAAGTAAACAAAATTTATCCACACACCACAAAAGAACACCAAAGTTTTGTTATCCATGTTAGGGAATTCCACTAGTACAACCCCTAATAGATTGGAATTTTATAAGAATGAGATTTCTAATTAATCCTAACATTTTTTAAATATCGATATGCATGCACGAATAATGTTGAAGATGCAAATAACCCAAGGATCCAAGACGTTTAAGGAGAACAACAAATGTTCATTAAATTCTCAAGTGAACGTGGGGAGTGATATTTACCCGATCCAAACAAGCCATTGTTTGCCCATTTACAAACAAATGACGTTACAATCATAGATCACTATAAAGTGATTGATCACATGTAACGAGCTGTATTTTTGTAAGAAATGACTTGTGGATTAGGAATCAACACTCAATTAATTCCCCGCTCCCCCCATTTTTTGATGTTTGCAAAACCTAATATATAAAAACTAAAAGAGTTTTACAATCCCTGAAAATTAAAGAGACTTTTTGGAATTATCTCTGTCTCCAATTGTGCTTTTCCATTTAAATGTCAAGTTTTGTTTAGAAATACAACTTTATTTTTTCACGCTCCCTTTTTTCTCTCGTAAACAAAAAAAGATAAGGCAAATAGATCGAAACAAAATAAAAAATAAGAGTTTATCTATGCAAAAAAAAAATTAAAAAAATAAATGTAAGTAAAGAAAATTTATCCACACACCACAAAAGAAGGCCAAATTTTTGTTATCCATGCTAGGGAAATTCCACTAGTACAAGCCCTAATAGCTTGGAATTTTATAAAAAAAAAATTCTTATTGATCCTAACATGTTTTAAATATGGGTATGCATGCACGAAACATGTTGAAGATGAAAATGACCCAAGGATCCAACATTTTTAAGGAGAACAACAAATGCTCATTAAATTTTCAAGTGAACATGCAGTGGAAATTTACCCGGTCTAAACAAGCCATTTTTTGCCCATTTACAAAAGTTGATCTAACAATCATAGATCACTGTAAAGGGATTGATCATGAGTAACAACCGATATTTTGTAAGAAATGACTTCTGGATTAGGAGACAACACTTAGTTAAATACATCACTCCCCCCTTATTTTGATGTTTGTAAAATCTAATATATAGAAACTAAAAGAGTTTTACATTCCCTAAAAATTAAAGTGACTTTTTGGAGTTATCTCTCTCTGCATTTGGGCATTTCCATTTTAGATGTCAAGTTTTGTTTTAAAATCCAAACTTGAGTTTTTCACTCTCCCTTTTTTCTATCGTAAACAAAAAAAAAAAAGATAAGGCAAATAGATCGCATCATCTTTAAAATTTTAGAGTTTATGTATGCAAAAAACTTTAAATAATAATAAATTTAATGAAAGAAAATTTATCCACACACCATAAAAGAACACCAAAGTTTTGTTATCCATGTTTAGGAAATTACACTAGTACAACCCTTAATAGCTTGGAATTTTATAAGAAAGAGATTTCTAATTGATCCTAACATGTTTTAAATATGGATATGCATGCACGTAATACGTTGAAGATGGACATGACCCAAGGATCCCATACTTATAAGGAGAAAAATAATTGCTCGTTAAATTCTCAAGTGAACGTGTGGTGGAATATTTACTCGATCCATGCCCATTTACAAAAAGTTGATCTAACAATCATATATCTCTATAAAGTTATTCATCATGAGTAACGAGCTATATTTTTGTAAGAAATGACATGTGGTTGAAGAGTCAACACCCAGTTAAATCCCTCACTCTCCCCTTTTTTTCGATGTTTGCAAAACCTAATATATAAAAACTAAAAGAGTTTTACAATCGCTAAAACTTATAGATACTTTTTGGAATTATTTCTCTCTGAATTTGTGCATTTCCATTTTAGATGTCAAGTTTTGTTTTAAAATCCAAACTTGAGTTTTTCACTCTCCCTTTGTTCAATCATAAACAAAAAAAGATAAGGTAAATAGATCGTAAAAAATGAAAATTTTAGAGCTTATCTATACAAAAAATTTAAAACTATAATAAATGTAAGTAAAGAACATTTATCCACACACCACATACAAACACCAAAGTTTTGTTATCCTTTTTTGAAAATTTCACGTGTACAACCCCTAATAGCTTGGAATTTTATTTGAAAGAGATTTCTAATTGATTATAACATGTTTTAAATATGGAGATGCATGCACGAAACATGTCGAAGATGTAAATGACCAAAGGATCCAAGACTTTTAATGAGAACAACAAATGCTCATTAAATTCTCAAGTCAACGTGCGCTGGGATATTTACCCGATCCAAATTGGCCATATTTTGCCCATTTACTAAAAAGGTTGATATAACGATCATAGATCATTGTAAAGTGATTGATCATGAGTAACGAGCTATATTTTTGTAAAAAAATACTTGTGGATTAGGAGTCAAGACTCAGATAAATACCCCGCTCCCCCCTTTTTCTGATGTTTGCAAAACCTAATTTATAAACACTAAAAGAGTTTTACAATCCCTAAAAATTATAGAGACTTTTTGGAATTATCTCTCTCTGCATTTTTGCATTTCCATTTTAGATGTCAAGTTTTGTTGTAAAATCCAAACTTGAGTTTTTGACTCTCCATTTTTTCTCTTGTGAAAAAAAAAAAGATAAGGCGAATAGATCACAACAAAATAAAATTTTTAGAGTTTATGTATGCAAAAAACTTAAAACAATAATCAATGTAAGTAAAGAAAGAGAAGAAAGAAATAAAAAACATAAAGGTGAGAGGCGATGATGAGACACAAAATTTGAAATGGGATGAGAAGTAGAAGGTCTAGTGCATGATCGAGGTTCTTTCCTTATAGCAATAGGATGAGTATCATATTGAGGACCAAAAATAACTAGTGATGAAGGACTTGCGTTTGGTGGATCTGTTAACTCGGCAGGTGTGGTGTCGGCCACTTGCCCTGGGGGTTGAATAATATTTGTATCATGAGGCACAACATGTCGAGGGGAACATGGTACTAAGGACAGACCAAGAGGAGTACTATCAAAATAAAATGAGGACTCTTCAAAAAATCTTACATCCCTGGACACAAATAAATGTTGAAGAGTAGGACTATAACAAACATAACCCTTTTGTGTGCGAGAGTATCCCAAAAAGATACGCTTGATAGATTTAGGATCCAGTTTGTTGTGTCTAGGTAATGAATTATGAACAAAACATTGACATCCGAAGACTTTCAAAGGTAATGAAAATGGATCATCATTCGGTAATAATCTAGAGTAAGGAGATTTATTACCAAGAACTGTAGATTGAAGATGATATATAAGAAAGCAAGCCGTAAGGACGGCATGAAGACAATAAAAGTATGAAACTTTTACGACATATAACAAACCTCGAGCTACCTCAAGAATATGATGATTTTTCCGGTCAACTACACCATTTTGTTGAGGAGTGTAGGCGCATGATGTTTGATGGATATTGCCATTTTCTTGAGAAAAAGAGTCAAGGTCTTTTGGAAACATATTCTTTGGCATTATTAGACCAAAGAATTTTTATATTCTGACCAAATTGTCTGAGTGCCATAGCATGAAATAACTTAAAAATGAATGGTATCTCAGAATGCACCTTAAAGATAAACAATCAAGTTGTGCATGTGAAATTATCAATAAATGTAATTAAATATTTTTCTTGAGAAATATTAGAAACACTCAAGGGCCCCCAAACATCAGTATGAATTAACCAAAATGGAGTGACACTTTTGACTTCTGGATGAGGAGAGTATGTACTCCATGATTTTTACTCAATTGACAAACCTCACAATGAAATTCTGACCTCACTTTAGCAGATGGAAACATGTAATGAAGAGATTGTGTAGATGGATGTCCCAACCAATTGTGCCATAACCGTGTCTCATTTTCAGCAGTAGAAACCATATTTATTTTTGGCACGTCCAAGTAGTAAAACTCCCCTTGTTCATGACCTCCACCAATCACCTGCTTCGTGATAAGATCCTAAAAGACACATGAAGTGGGTGAGAAGGTAACCGAGGAATTAAAATATTTTGTCAGCTGACTAACAAATAATATATTCAAAGGGAAAGTAGGAACAAAAGAATATCAGTGATCAGAAGTGACGGGGTGACAGAAGTGGAACCTTTCCCTTGGACTTTGGTTTGAGAACCGTCAGCTATGGTAACAAACTTGTGTGAAAGACTCGGAGATAGAGAACGTAATAAATTTTTGTTACCTGTAAGATGCTCAGAGGCTCCTGAGTCAATTATTCAAGATGAAGATGAGGCAGATAGCATACCTGAAGTGGTAGTGGCAACAGTAGTTGTGGAGGAACTAAGAGAAGAACCTAGCACTGTCTTCATTTTCTAAAATAGCTTATACTCTTCATCAGTAATATTTTTCTGTGCTGCTGATTTTGTGGGATGTTCTTCTTTTGTATCACTTAGAAAGGCTTGAATAGCCCTTGTCAATTCTGACTGTCCATTGGCTTTATAGCATATTTCTTTATAATGGCCATATTGTCCATAGTAAGGGCATGCCCTATAACGGCATTGATCTATAGTGTGCCAAATATTTTTACAATGAGTACATTCTTTCCCATTTGTTCTGCTAGCACCAGTCCTTCCACCTCTTCCTCTGCCTCCTCTAAAACCTCTACCGCGGCCTCAGCCGCGTCAGATGATGATCCTCTATGATTGGAATACCTAGTGGATGATACGTCAGTAGTGGAAGAAGAAGTGTCTGGATTACAAAGTAGTGTTGCGCACACATCATCAAACTTTGGGAAAGAAAAAACACTCAAAAATTCACTCTTGGCAATCTCAAGATGAGGTTTAACATTTTCAAGACAAATAGCAGTAATTAAGGCTTCCTTCTATTTGTCTTGGATAGAAATATCAGTGGTTGAAGGTTGAGCTAACTTCCACTCTTGAAGAAACCCTCTAAAGCGGGCCAAGTACTCATAGATATTTTCTCCTTGTTTAGTATTCAACATTCTTTGGAGAATATCATAGGGTCTATGTAGAGTATCCGGGCATGAGTACAGTTTAGCACATGTCTCCCAAATTTCTTTAGCAGTGTCAAGATGAATAATATTATTGGAGACATTTTCTTCCATGCTATTGTTTAGCCAACTAATTACCAAAGTATCATTTTTCAGCCATTTCATATAAAAATATCATCTTCATCAATAGGTGGTCCTCGGGTGGTGAGGTGACCAAGTAGGTCTTTTATTATAAGGAACCTCCGAACCGATGTGGACCAACTCATAAAATTTGATACCCCACGTAAGGGTATGGTGGTGATTCTCAGTATATCACCTTTGATATTCATATTTTCTTCAGCCATGATAGGCCCTTCTTCAAAAAACATTCTAATAATAACACCAAGTAGTACTTCTTCAATCAACTCCATGTATGTGGAATTTTAGCATTGATGCTAAATTATTACTCTGATTTTTTCCCTCTAATACCAATCATAAGAGACTAAATAACAATCTTCTATATTAGGGAACTCTTATCCCACGAAAAAAATTCAATAATCTGATCATGGACTGGTCTCGATAAACAGAATTTCCAAACTGACAAAACAATTTTGATAGCTCATTCTAGATAAAGAGGCATGAATATCCATAATATAATAAGATGAAAGCTTTAACATATTCATCCTTGAATCATCTTCTAAATTCTGAAACCAGTAACATGAAAAGAAAATAATAATTTTGAACACTTATCTCTCGGGTTGTCTTCTTCCTTCATAAAAGAGCGTTCTTTGAGTGGTGTGGATCATCACTTCTCTAGAGCATTCCTTTGATGAGCGATCATAAATATAATGCTCTGATACCATATTGAATTTAGGATCCCTTTTCCATAATTCCGACCAAGAGAAAGAAGAAAGAAAAAAAAGAAAAGGGAAGAAGAGCTCTCGGGTAGAGATAAGAAAAAATAAAAGAGCAAAGAGAGGTTGCGCCAAGCAAAGAGAGAGATGGAGAAAGTAACTCGAGAATGAGACGTGTAAATTGTTTAATTCTGAATTAAAAATCCTGTATTTATAGTAGAGGAGGAGGTAGAGTCCTTATACAATTAGCTTTTCAATCCTAATTACATTCCAACTCTAACTCTCTAAGATAAGTCTATCCAAACCAATCAACTAGAAGACTAATATGAGTTGAACTAGACTCTTTCTTCATTCACTTGAATATAAGGGAGCAGGCCAGCTCAAGGCCTTATCCTTGTGGGTCCCTCATGATCTTCCAGCTCATCTTGATAAGGTTGACAACTCGTGAGATATTTGTGGGTCCCACTTGATCTTCAAGTCTTCTAACTCAATTCAACTTGTGCTTCTTAATTCTTTAACTCGTGCTTGCTTGGGTGAGGACTCTTCTTGGTTTCCCACGTCCTCATTGTGGGTCACACCAACTCGAGCACCATGGTGGGTCCCATATTGTAACAAATTTTATAAGAAAGAGATTTCTAAATAATTCTAACATGTTTTAAATATGGATATGCAAACATAAAACATGTTGAAGATGCAAATGACTGAAGGATCCAAGACTTTTAAGGAGAACAACAAATGCTCATTAAATTCTCAAGTGAACGTGCGATGGGATATTTTCCCGAACCAAACAAGCCATTTTGTGCCCATTTACAAAAATATTTGATCTTGCAGTCATAGACCATTGTAAAGTTGATTGATCATGAGTAACGAGCTATATTTATTTAAGAAATGACTTGTAGATTAGGAGTCAATCCCCCACTCCCCCATTTTTTTGATGTTTGCAAAAGCTAATATATAAAAACTAAAAGAGTTTTACAATCCTAAAAAATTACAGAGACTTTTTGAAATTATCTCTCTCCATTTGTACATTTCCATTTTTTATGTCAAGTTTTGTTTTAAAATACAAATTTGAATTTTTCACTCACCCTTTTTTCTCTTGTAAACAAAAAAAGAAAAGGCAAATAGATCGAAACAAAATGAAAATTTTACAGTTTATGTATGCAAAAAATTTAAAACAATAATAAATTTAAGTAAAGAAAATTTATCGACACACCACAAACGAACACCAAAATTTTGTTATCCATTTTTGGGAAATTCCACTAGTACAACCCCTGATAGCTTCGAATTTTATAAGAAAGATATTTCTAATTGATCCTAACATGTTTCAAATAAAAATATGCATGCACGAATCATGTTGAAGAAGCAAATGACCAAAGGATCCAAGACTTTTAAGGAGAACAATAAATGCTCATTAAATTCTCAAGTGAACTACGGTGGGATATTTACCCGATCCAAACAAGCCATATTTTGCCCATTTACAAAAAAAAAAGTTGATCTAACAATAATAAATCATTGTAAAGTGATTGATCATGAGTAACGAGCAACATTTTTGTAAGAAATGACATGTGGATTAGGAGTCAACTCTCAGTTAAATCTCGTGCTCCCCCTTTTTTTGATATTTGCAAAACCTACTATATAAAAATTAAAAGAGTTTTAAAATCCAAAAAAATTATAGAGACTTTTTGGAATTATCTCTCACTGTAAATGTGCATTGCCATTTTAAATGTCAAGTTTTTTTTTAAATCCAAACTTGAGGTTTTCACTCTCCCTTTTTTCTCTCATCAACAAAAGAAGATAAGGCAAATTGATCGCACCAAAATTAAAATTGTAGAGTTTTTGTAAGAAAAAAATTTTAAAAAAAATAAATGAAAGAAAAGAAAAATTATCCACACACCACAAATGAACACCAAAGTTTTGTTATCCATGTTTGGGAAGTTCCACTAGTACAACCACTAATAGCTTGGAATTTTATAAGAAAGAGATTTCTAATTGATCCTAACATGTTTTAAATATAGATAAGCATGCATGAAACATATTGAAGATGCAAATAACCCAAGGATCAAAGAATTTTCAGGAGAACAGAAAATGCTCATTAAATTCTCAAGTGAACTTGCGGTGGGATATCTACCCGATCCAAACAAGCCATTTTTTGCCCACTTACAAAAACTTGATCTAACAATCATTATTCATTGTAAATTTATTTATTTTGAGTAATGAGCTATATTTTTGTAAGAAATGACTTGTAGAATCGGAGTCAACACTCAGTTAAATCCCCTGCTCCTCCCTTTTCCGATGTTTGCAAAACCTAATATATAAAAACTAAAGGAATTTTACAATCCCTTAAAATTACTGAGATGTTTTGGAATTATCTCTCTCTGCATTTGTCCATTTCCATTTTAGATGTCAAGTTTTGTATTAAATCCAAACTCTAGTTTTCACTCTCCCTTTCTTTCTCACATAAACAAAAAAAGATAGGGCAAATAGATCGCAACAAAATGAAAATTTTAGAGTTAATGTTTGCAAAAAAAATTAAAACAATAATAAATGTAAATAAAAAAATGTATCCACATACCTCACATGAACACCAAAGTTTTGTTATCCATGTTTGGGAAATTCGACAAGTACAACTTCTAATATTTTGCAATTTTAATAAGAAAGAGATTTCTAATTAATCCTAACATGTTTTAAATATGGATATGCATGCAAGAATCATTTTGAAGAGGCAAATGATCCAAGGATCCAAGACTTTTAAGGAGAACAAAAAATGCTCATTAAATTCTCAAGTGAACAGTGGTGGGATATTTAGCAGATCCAAACAATCCATTTTTTGCTCTTTTACAAAAAAAGTTAATCTAACAATCATAAATCATTGTAAAGTGATTGATCATGAGTAACGTGCAACATTTTAGTAAGAAATGACATGTGGATTAGGAGTTAACACTTAGTCAAATCCCTCATTCCCCAATTTTTCTAATGTTTACAAAACCTAATATATAAAAACTAAAAGAGTTTTACAATCCCTAAACATTACATAAACTTTTTGGAATTTTCTCTCTCTGCATTTGTGCATTTCTATTTTAGATGTCAAGTTTTTTTTTTAAAATCCACACTTGAGTTTTTCACTCTCTTTTTTCTCTCATAAACAAAAAAAGATAAGGCAAATATATTAAGACAAAATGAAAATTTTTGAGTTTATGTATGAAAAAAATTTAATACAATAATAATTTTAAGTAAAGAAAAATTTATCCACTCATCACAAACAAACACCAATTTCTTGTTAGACATGTTCATAAAATTCCACTAGTACAACCCCTAATAGCTTGGAATTTTAAAAGAAAGAGATTTCAAATTGATCCTAACATGTTTTAAATATGGATATGCATGTGCGAAACATGTTGAAGATGCAAATGACTCAAGGATCCTAGACTTTTAAGGAAACCAACAAATGCTCATTAAATTTTGAAATTAAGGTGCGGTGGGATATTTACCCGATCCAAATAAGCCATTTTTTGCCCATTTACAAAAAAAAATTGATCTAACAATCATAGATCTCTGTAAAGTGATTGATCATGAGTAATGAGCTATATTTTTTAAAGAAATAACTTGTGGATTACGAGTCTACACTTGGTTAAAACCCCTGCTGCCCCTTTTTCCGATGTTTGCAAAACCTAATTTATAAATAATAAAAGAGTTTTACAATCCGTAAAAATTACATTTACTTTTTGGAATTATCTCTATATGCATTTGTGCATTTCGATTTTAGATGTCAAGTTTTCTTTCAAAATCCAAACTTAAGGTTTTTCACTCCCCCTTTTTTCTCTCAGAAACCAAAAAAGATAAGGCAAATAGATCACACCAAAATGAAAATATCAAAATTTATGTATGCAAAAATTTTTTAAACAATAATAAATGTAAGTAGAAAAAATTTATCCACACACCACAAACGAACACCAAAGTTTTGTTATCCATTTATGGGAAATTCCACTAGTACAACCCCTAAAAGATTGGAATTTTGTAAGAAAGAGATTTCTTATTGATCCAAATATGTTTTAAACATGGATATGCATGTAGGAAACATGTTGAAGATGCAAATGACCCAAGGATCCAAGACTTTTAAGGAGAACAACAAATGCTCATTAAATTCTCAAGTGAATGTGCGATGGGATACTTACCCAATCCAAACAAGCCATTTTTTGCCCATTTACAAAAAAGGTAGATCTAATAATCATAGACCATGGTAAAGTGATTGATCATGAGTAACGAGGTACATTTTTGTAATAAATGACTTGTGGATTAGGAGCCAACACTTAGTTAAATCCCCCGCTCCCCCTTTTTCCGATGTTTCCAGAACCTAATATATAAAAATTAAAGTATTTTACAATACCTAAACTTTATAGAGACTTTTTTGAATTATCTCTCTTTGTATTTGTGGATTTCCATTATAGATGTCAAGTTTTGTTTTAAAATCAAAACTTGAGTTTTTCACTCTCCCTTTTTTTCTCTCGTAAATAAAAAATATTAAGGTAAATATCTCACAAAAAAATTAAAATTTTAGTGGTTATGTCTGAAAAAAAATATAAAACAATAATAGCTTGGAATTTTATAAGAAAGAAATTTCTAATTTATCCTAACATGTTTTAAATATGGATATCCATGCATGAAACATGTTGAAGATGCAAATGACCCAAGGATCCAAGACTTATAAGGAGAACAACAAATGCTCATTAAATTCTCAAGTGAACTTGTGGTGGGATATTTACCCGATCCAAACAATCCGTTTTTTTCCCATTTAAAAAAATTTGATCAAACAATCATGGATCATTGTAAATTTATTTATCATGTGTAACGAACTATATTTTTGTGAGAAATGACTTGTGGATTTGGAGTCAACACTCAGTTAAATCCCCCACTCCCCCCTTTTTCTGATGTTTGCAAAACCTAATATATAAAAACTAAAAGAGTTTTACAATCCCTAAAAATTACAAAGACGTTTTGTAATTACCTCTCTACGCATTTGTGCATTTCCATTTTAGATGTCAAGTTTTGTTTTAAAATCCAAACTTGAGTTTTCACTCTCCATTTTTTCTCTCGTAAACATAAAAAGATAAGGCAAATAGATCGCGACAAATTGAAAAATTTAGAGTTTATGTATGAAAAAAATTAAAAAAAAAATGTAAGTAAAGAAAATTTATCCGCACACCACAAACGAACACCAAAGTTTTATTATCCATGTTTTGGAAATTCCACAAGTACAACCCTAATAGCTTGAAGTTTTAATAAGAAAGAGATTTCTAATTGATCCTAAAATGTTTTAAATATGGCTATGCATGCACGAAAAATATTGAAGATGCAAATTACCCAAGGATCCAAGACTTTTAAGGAGAACACCAAATGCCCATTAAATTCTCAACTAGACGTGCGGTGGGATATTTACCCGATCCAAACAATCCATTTTTTACCCATTTTCAAAAAGTTGATCTAACAATCATAGATCTTTGTAAAGTGATTGAACATGAGTAACGAGCTATATTTTTGTAAGAAATGAGTTGAGGATTAGGAGTCACCACTCGGTTAAATCCCCTCTCCCCCCTTTTTTTCGATGTTTGCAAAACCTAATTTATAAATAATAAAAGAGTTTTACAATCCCTAAAAATTAAAGATACTTTTTTGGAATTATCTCTCTCTGCATTTGTGCAATTCGATTCTAGATGTCAAGTTTGGTTTCAAAATCCAAACGTGCATTTTTTCACTCTCCCTTTTTTCTCTCATAAAAGATAAGGCAAATAGATCACACCAAAATGAAAATTTCAGAGTTTAAGTATGGAAAAAAATTAATAAATTAATAAATATAAGTAGAGAAAATTTATCCATAGAACACTAAAGAAGACCAAAGTTTGGTTATCCATGTGTGGGAAATTTCATTAGTACAACCCTAATAGCTTGAAATTTTAAAAGAAAGAGATTTCTAATTGATCCAAACATGTTTTAAATATGGATATGTATGCACAAAACATGTTGAAGATGCAAATGACCCAAGGATCCAAGACTTTTAAGGAGAGCAACAAAAGCTCATTAAATTCTCAAGTGAATGTGCGATGGGATATTTACTCGATCCAAACAAGCCATTTTTTGCCCATTTTCAAAAAACCATTTATCTAGCAATCATAGATCATTGTAAAGTGATTGATCATAAGTAACGAGCAACATTTATTTAAGAAACGAATTGTGGATTAGGAGTCAACAATCAATTAAATCCCCCACTCCCCCTTTTTTCGATGTTTGGAAAATCTAATATATAAAAAGAAAAGTTTTACATTCCCTAAAAATTACAGAGACTTTTTGAAATTATCTCTCTATGCATATGTGCATTTCCATTTTATATGTCAATTTTTTTTTAAAACCTATACTTGAGTTTTTCACTCTCTCTTTTTTCATTTGTAAACAACAAAACGATACGACAAATATATCACAAGAAAATAAAAAATTTTGAGTTTATGTATGTAAATAATTTAAAACCATAATAAGTGTAAGTAAAGAAAATTTATCCACACACCACAAACGAACTCCAAAGGTTTGTTATCCATGTTTAGGAAATTCCATTAGTACAACCCCTAATAGCTTGCACTTTTAATAAGAAAGAGATTTCTAATATATCCTAACATGTTTTAAATATGGAAATGCATGCACGGAAAATGTTTCAGATACAAATGACCCAAAAATCCAGAACTTTTAAGGAGAACAACAAATTCTCATTAAATTTTCAAGTGAACGAGCGGTGGGATATTTACCCGCTCGAAGAGCGCAATTTTTTGCCCAGTTACAAAAAGTTGATCTAACAATCATAGATCTCTGTAAAGTGATTAATTATGAGTAATGAGCTTTATTTTGTAAGAAATGACTTGTGGATTAGGAGTCAACACTCGGTTAAATTTCCCACTCCCCCATTTTTTCGATGTTTGCAAAACCTAATTTATAAAAAATAAAAGAGTTTTACAATCCCTAAAAATTATAGAAACTTTTTGGAATGATCTCTCTCTGCATTTGTGCATTTCGATTTTAGATGTCAAGTTTTGTTTTAAAAACCAAACTTGAGGTTTTTCGCTCTCTCTTTTTTCTCTTGTAAAAAAGAAAGATAAGGCAAATTGATCGCACCAAAAAGAAAATTTCAGAGTTTAAGTATGAAAAAAATAAAAAAAATAAAAAATATAAGTAGAGAAAATTTATCCACACACAAAAAACGAACACCAAAGTTTTGTTATCCATGTTTGGGAAATTCCACTAGTACAACGCCTAATAGCTAGGAATTTTATAAGAAATAGATTTCTAATTGATCCAAACATGTTTTAAATATGGATATGCATGCACAAAACATGTTGAAAATGCAAATGACCCGAGGATCCAAGACTTTTAAGGAAAAAAAAAATGCTCATTAAATTCTCAAGTGAACGTGTGTAGGGATATTTACCCGATCCACACAATAAATTTTTCTCTCATTTACAAAAGGTTGATCTAACAATCATTGATCTCTATAAAGTGATTGATCATGAGTAATGAGCTAAATTTTAGTAAGAAATGACTTGTGGATTAGGAGTCAACACTCGGTTAAATCCCCTGCTCTCTCCTTTTTCTGATGTTTACAAAACCTAATTTATAAAAAAAATAAACAGTTTTACAATCCCTTAAAATTACAGAAACTTTTTTGAATGATCTCTCTCTGCATTTGTGCATTTCGATTTTAGATGTCAAGTGTTGTTTTAAAATCCAAACTTTAGGTTTCTCGTTCTCTCTTTTTTCTCTCGTAAACAAAAAAAGATAAGACAAATTAATCGCACCAAAATGAAAATTTCATAGTTTATGTATTCAAAAAAATTTTAAAAAATCTAAAATTTAACTAGAGAAAATTTATCAACACCCCACAAATGAACACCAAAGTTTTGTTACCCATGTTTGGGTAATCCACTAGTACAACACCTAATATCTAGGAATTTTATAAGAAAGAGATTTCTGATTGATCCAAACATGTTTTAAATATGGATATGCCTGCACGAAACATGTTGAAGATGCAAATGACCCAAGGATCCAAGACTTTTACGGAGAACAATAGATGCCCATTAAATTCTCAAGTGAACGTGCGGTGGGATATTTACCCGATCCGAACAAGCCATTGTTTGCCCATTTACAAAAAAATGTTGATCTAACAATCATAGATCATTGTAAAGTGATTGATCATTGGTAACGAGCTACATTTTTGTAAGAAATGACTTTTGGATTAGGAGTCAACACTCAGTTAAAACCCTCGCTCCCCCTTTTCTGATGTTTACAAAACCTATAAAAACTAAAAGAGTTTTACAATCCCTAAATATTACAAGGACTTTTTTGAATTATCTCTCTCTGCATATGTGGATTTCCATTATAGATGTCAAGTTTATTTTTAAAATCCAAACTTGAGTTTTTCTGTGTCCCTTTTTTCTCTCATAAACCATAAAAGACAAGGCAAATATATGCTACAAAATGAAAATTTTAGAGTTATATGTCTGAAAAAAAATTCAAATAATAATAATATAAGTAAATAAAATTTATGCACTCACCACAAATGAACACAAAAGTTTTAATATCCAAGTTTGGGAAAGTCCACTAGTACAGCACCTAATAGCTTGGAATGTTATAAGGAAGAAATTTCTAATTGATCCTAACATGTTTTAAATATGGATATCCATGCAAGAAACATTTTGAAGGTGCAAATGACCCAAGGATCCTAGACTTTTAAGGAGAACAACAAATGCTCATTAAATTCTCAAGTGAACTTGGGGTGGGATATTTACCCGATCCAAACAAGCCATTTTTTGCCCATTTACAAAAATTTGATTTAAAAATCGTAGATCAATGTAAATTTATTGATCATGAGTAACGAGCTAGATTTTTGTAAGAAATGACTTGTGAAATAGGAGTCAACACTCAGTTAAATCCTTCGTTCCCCCCTTTTTCTGATGTTTGCAAAACCTAATATATAAAAACTAAAAGAGTTTTACAATTGCTTAAAATTACAGAGATGTTTTGTAATTATCTCTATATGCTTTTTTGCATTTCCATTTTTTATGTCAAGTTTTGTTTTAAAATCCAAACTTGGGTTTTCACTCTCCCTTTTTTCTCTCGTAAACAAAAAAAGATAAGGCAAATAGATCGCAAAAAAATTAAAATGTTAGAGTTTATGAATGCAAAAAATTTAAAACAATAATAAAGGTAAGTAAAGAAAATTTATCCACACACCACAAATGACCACCAAAGTTATGTTATCCATGTTTGTAAAATTCCACAAGTACATCCCCTTATAGCTAGAAATATTAATAAGAAAGAAATTTCTAATTGATACTAACATATTTTAAATATGGACATGCATGCACGAAAATTTTTGTAGATGCAAATTACCCATGCATCCAAGACTTTTAAGAAGAACAACAAATATTCAGTAAATTCTCTACTGAACGTGCGATGGGATATTTACCCGATCCACACACTCCATTTTTTTGCCATTTACAAAAAGTGGATCTAACAATCACAGATCTCTATAAAGTGATTGATCCTGAGTAACGAACTATATTTTTGTGAGAAATGACTTGTGGATTAGGAGTCAACACTCGGTTAAATCCCCCGCTCCCCCCTCTTTTCGATGTCTACAAAACCTATTTTATAAAAAATAAAAGAGTTTTACAATAACTAAAAATTACAGATACTTTTTGGAATTATCTCTCTCTGCATTTGTGCATTTTGATTTTAGATGTTGAGTTTTTTTTTAAAATCCAAACTTTCATTTTTCACTCCCTTTTTTTCTCTCATAAAAAAAAAAAGATAAGCCAAATAGATCACACCAAAATGAAAATTTCAAAGATTATGTATGCCAAAAAATAAAAAAATAAAAAAATATAACTGGAGAAAATTTATCCACACACCACAAATGAACACCAAAGTTTGGTAATCCATGTTTGGGAAATTCCACTACTACAACCCCTAATAGCTTGGAATTTTACAAGAAAAATATTTCTAATTGATCCAAACATGTTTTAAATATTGATATGCATGTATGAAACATGTTGAAGATGATAATGACACAAAGATCCAAAACTTTAATGAGAAATAAAAATTCTCATTAAATTCTCAAGCAAACATGTAGTGGGATATTTACCCGATCCAAACAAGCCATTTTTTGCCCATTTTCAAAAAAAAAAAAACATGTCCTAACAATCATAGATCATTGTAAAGTAATTGATCATGAGTAACGAGCTACATTTTTTTAAGAAATGACTTGTGGGTTAGGAGTCAACACTCAATTAAATCTCCCGCTCCTCCTTTTTACGATGTTTGCAAAATCAAATATATAAAAAATAGAGTTTTACAATCTCTAAAAATTACAGAGACTTTTTGGAATTATCTCTCTCTGCATATGTGCATTTCCTTTTTAGATGTCAAGTTTTGTTTTAAAATCCACACTTGAGTTTTTCACTCTCCCTTTTTCTCACGAAAACAAAAAAAGATAAGGCATATATATCGCAACAAAATGAAAGTTTCAGAGTTCATGTATGAAAAAAAATTTAAAAAATAATAAATGTAAGTAAAGAAAATTTATCGACTCACCACAAAAAAACACCAAAATTTTGTTATCCATGTTTGGAAAATTCCACTAGTACAACCCCTACTCGATGGGAATTTTATAAGAAAGAGATTTCTAATTGATCCTAACATGTTTTAAATATGGATATGCATGCACGAAACATGTTGAAGATGCAATTGACCCAAGGATCCCCGACTTCAAAAGAGAGCAACATATGCTCATTAAATTTTCAAGTGAACGTGTGCTGGGATATTTACCCGATCCATACAGCAATTTTTTGCCCATTTACAAAAGTTGATTTAACAATCTTAGATTTATGTAAAGTGATTGATCATGAGTAACAAACTATATTTTTTTAAGAAATGACTTGTGGACTAGGAGTCAACACTCTGTTAAATCCTCCGCTCCCCCTTTTTTCTAATGTTTGCAAAACCTAAATTATAAAAAATAAAAGAGTTTCACAATCCCTAAAAATTACTGATACTTTTTGAAATTATCTCTCTCTGCATTTGTGCATTTCGATTTTAGATGACAAGTTTTGTTTTAAAATCCAAACTTGAACTTTTTCACTCTCCCTTTTTTCTCTCAGAAACAAAAAAAAATGATTAGGAAAATAGATCACACCAAAATGAAAATTTAAGAGTTTATGTATGCAAAAAAATTTAAAACAACAATAAATGTGTGGAATTTATGGAAAAGAGAAATACTTCATTGACATCAATAACTTGTCATAATCAGAGTACATGAACCTCTATTTATAATAGATGAAGGTAGTAGAGTCCAATTACAATAAAACTACCCTTATCCCAATTACACCCAAACTCTAACACTTAAAGAAAAGTCCTGGGATAATTAAATAATTCAATATAGATAAAAGGCAAACCTAACTCAAACTAAAACTCTTCTAGGACATGACCATTAGATAAAGATACTTTCTTGAGTCCTTCTTGATCTTCCAACTGATGTGATAAGGATGCCAACTCATGGTAATCATTGTGGGTGATACTTCTTATGGGCTTGGGCCCATCTTGTAGGCCTTCCTTGGTCATGTGGCCCATCTTATAATAATCTTAGATCTATGGGCATTCCTTGGTCGTGTGTGCTTGAGCTTATCTTCCAACACTCCCCCTCAAGTTGGGGGTGAGAGAACAACATGAACTTCTAGCTTGCTGCAAATGATGGATAGAATATTTTTGTATAAAATGGCACATCTTCCAATACTCCCCCTCATGTTGTTGCGTCCTTCCATGAGGCCCTGTGGCATAATGTAACTGAGAGTAAAAATCACTCCTTGCCAATAAGCCATTGCTTCATACTCCAGTCCTCATGCTGGATGTAGGGCACACTCCGTCTTCTATTGGTAGTGTGTCTATCGGCATTACTTTGAAGTGTCCACCACTGTGTCCGTCCACACGACAATGACCCTCAAGTGGTAGGAGTCATAAAAGCCATTATAGGGGGCAGGGGGGGGGGGGGGGGGGGGTGGGTGTCGTGGGGATAACATATATGTAATAATAAGTTCCTCCGTAATGGTTTCCCAACCGTGATGTTTTTTGACAAGGCCTAGATAAGGTATCCTTTGTCATGGTTTTCCAACCGTGATATTTTTTGACAGGGCCTAGATAAGGTATCCTTTGTCATGGTTTCCCAACCGTGATATTTTTTGACGGGTTAAAATAAATGATGATATGAGGGCACCTCTTCTTCAGTAATAATGTCCCCAAAGACACATAATAGCAGTGATATTTTTTTTTTTTTTTTTGACAGGGTCTAGATAGGGTATCCTTCGTCATGGTTTCCCAACCATGATATTTTTTTATGGGGTAAAATAAATGATGATATGAGGGCACCTCTTCTTCAAAAATAATGTCCCCAAAGAGACATAATATCAGCCATTCTATATAGCACGACCATCTTCCAAAACATATAACACGAACCAAATAAGTTCAACGAGACCAAAAATCTCGTGTGGAACAAAATTGTAAAAGAACCCATGAAATAATCCGGTATAAAAATTTCTTCATTGATGCACAAGCTTCATCTTTTGTGCTCCCCTTTCTTGAATATTTTGGTCACTTAAACTTATTCACAACATATGAAATAAAATACCTCTTTCATGTACTTCTTGTACTTCTCCCCTCAAGTTGGGGGGTAATGGCAGTGATCCCAGCTTGAACCATATATCATAGATATAGCAATAAGCCCAAATAACAGAGATGTATAAATAAGCCCTCAAGGAGATTTCTAATTCATCCTAACATGTTTAAAATATGGATATGCATGCATGAAACATGTTGAAGATGCAAATGACCCATGGATCCAAGACTTTCAAGGAGAATAACAAACGCTCATTAAATTCTTAAATGAACTTCCAGTGGGATATTTACCCAATCCAAACAAGCCATTTTTTGCCCATATACAAAAATATGATCTAACAATCATATATCATTGTAAATTTATTGATCATGTGTAACGAGCTAAATTTTTTAAAGAAACGACTTGTGGATTAGGAGTCAACACTTAGTTAAATACCATGCTCTCCCTTTTTCCGATGTTTGAAAAACCTAATATATAAAAAATAAAATAGTTTTAATATCCATAAAAATTACAGTGACCTTTTTGAATTATCTCTCTCTGCATGTGTGCATTTCCATTTTAGATGTCAATTTTGTTTTAAAATCCAAACTTGAGTTTTTCACTCTCCCATTTTTCTCTCGTAAAAAAAAAAAAAAAGATAAGGCAAATAGATCGCAACAAAATGAAAATTTTAGAATTTATGTATGCAAAAAATTTAAAACAATAATAAATGTAAGTAAATAAAATTTATCCACATACCACACACGAACACCAAAGTTTTGTTTTCCATTTTTGGGAAATTCTACAAGTACAACCCCTAATAGCTTGCAATTTTAATAAGAAAGAGATTTCTAATTGATCCTAACATGTTTTAAATATGGATATGCATGTACAAAAAATGTTGAAGATTCAAATGACACAAGGATCCAAGACTTATAAGGAGAACAACAAATGCTCATTAAATTCTCGACTGAACATGCGGTGGGATATTTACCCGATCCAAACAAAGCATTTTTTGCCCATTTACAAAAAGTTGATCTAACAATCATAGATCTCTGTAAAGTGTTTGATCATGAGTAACAAGCAGTATTTTTGTAAGAAAAACTTGTGGATTAGGAGTCAACACTCGGTTAAATCCCCCGCTCCCCCCCCCCCCCCCCCCCCCCCCCCCCCCTTTTTGATGTTTTCAAAACTTAATTTATAAAAAATAAAAGATTTTTACAATCCCTAAAAATTACAGAAACTTTTTGGAATTATCTTTCTCTATATTTGTCCATTTTGATTTTAGATACCGAGTTTTGTTTTAAAATCCAAACTTTCATTTTTTCACTCTCCCCTTTTTCTCTTATCAGCAAAAACAGATAAGGCAAATAGATCGCACCAAAATGAAAATTTCAGAGTTCATGTATGCAAAAAAATTAAAACAATAATAATAGTAAATAGAGAAAATTAGAGTAAATAGAGAAAATAGACAAAGTTTGGTTATATATGTTTCCGAAATTTCACTAGTGCAACGCCTAATAGCTTGGAATTTTATAAGAAAGAGATTTATAATTGTTCCAAACATGTTTTAAATATGGATATGCATGCAGGAAACATTTTGAAGATGCAAATGACCCTAGGATCCAGGACTTTTAAGGAGAACAACAAATGCTCATCAAATTCTCAAGTGAATGTGCGGTGGAATATTAACCCGATCCAAACAAGCCATTTTTTTGCCCATGTACGACAAAAGTTGATCTAACTATCATAGATCATTGTAAAGTGTATGATCATGAGTAACGAGCTATATTTTTGAAAGAAATGACTTGCGGATTAGGAGTCAACACTCAGTAAAATCCCCCTCCCCCTTTTTTCGATGTATGCAAAACCTAATATATAAAAACTAAAAGAGTTTAACAATCCCTAAAAATTACAGAGACTTTTTTGAATTATCTCTTTCTGCATTTGTGCATTTCCATTTTAGAAGTCAAGTTTTGTTTTAAAATCCACACTTGAGTTTTTCACTATCCCTTTTTTCTCTCGTAAACAAAAAAAAGGCAAAAATATCGCAAAAAATGAAAATGTTAAAGTTTATGTATGAAAAAAATTAAAAAAATAATAAATGTAAGTAAAGAAAATTTATCTACATACCACAAACGAAAACCAAATATTTGTTTTCCATGTTTGGAAAACTCCACTAGTACAACCCCTAATAGCTTGGAATTTTTTAAGAAAGACTTCAAATTGATCCTAACATGTTTTAAATATGGATATGCATGCACAAAAAATGTTGAAGATGCAAATAACCAAAGGATCCAAGACATTGAAGGAGAGCAACAAATGCTAATTAAATTCTCAAGTGAACGTGCGGTGGGATATTTATCCGATCCAAACAAGCCATTTTTGCCCATTTTCAAAAAGTTGTTCTAACAATCATAGATCATTGTAAAGTGATTGATCATGAGTAACTAGCTACATTTATGTAACAATTGGCTTGTGGATTAGAAGTGACCATTCAATTAAATCCCTTGTTCCCCCCTTTTTTGTTGTTTGCAAAACATAATATATAAAAACTAAAAGAGTTTTACATTCCCTAAAAGTTAAAGAGTCGTTTTGGAATTATCTCTCTCTGCATTTGTGCTTTTCCATTTAAGATGTCAAATTTTGTTTTAAAATCCAAACTTGAGTTTTAAAATCCAAACTTGAGTTTTTCATTCTACCTTTTTTCTCTCGTAAACAAAAAAAAAAGATAATGATCACAAAAAAATGAAAATTTTAGAGTTAATGTATGGAAAATTTTTGAAACAATAACAAATGTGAGTAAAGAAAATTTATTTACACGCCACGAACGAACACCTAAGTTTTGTTATCCATGTTTTTGAAAATTCCACAAGTACAACCCATAATTGCTTGAAATTTTATTAGAGATTTCTAATTAATCTTAACATGTTTTAAATATGGATATGCATGCACGAAACATGTTAAAGATGCAAATGACCCAAGGATCCAAGATCATTGTAAAGTGATTGATCATGAGTAGCTAGCTACATTTATGTAACAATTGACTTGTGGATTAGAAGTGACCATTCAGTTAAATCCCTTGTTGCCCCCTTTTTTTAATGTTTTCAAAACATAATATATAAAAACTAAAAGAGTTTTACATTCCCTAAGAGTTAAAGAGTCGTTTTGGAATTATCTCTCTCTGCATTTGTGCTTTTCCATTTAAGATGTCAAATTTTGTTTTAAAATCCAAACTTGAGTTTTTCACTCTACCTTTTTCCTCTCGTAAACAAAAAAAGATAATGATCACAAAAAAATGAAAATTTTAGAGTTAATGTATGGAAAATTTTTGAAACAATAACAAATGTGAGTAAAGAAAATTTATCTACACGCCACGAACGAACACCTAAGTTTTGTTATCCATGTTTTTGAAAATTCCACAAGTACAACCCATAATTGCTTGAAATTTTATTAGAGATTTCTAATTAATCTTAACATGTTTTAAATATGGATATGCATGCACGAAACATGTTAAAGATGCAAATGACATTGAAGATGCAAATGACCCAAGGATCCAAGACTTTTAAGGAGAACAAAAAATGCTCATTAAATCTCAAGTGAACGTGTAGTGGGATATTTACCCGATACAAACAAGCCATTTTTTGCCCATTTATGAAAAAGTTGATTTAACTATCATAGATCATTGTAAGTGATTGATCAAATGTAACGAGCTACATTTTTGTAAGGAGTCAACACTTTATTAATACAAACCCCCACTCCCCCTTTTTCTCTATTTGAAAAACCTAATATATAAAGATTAAAAGAGTTTTACAATCCCTAAAAATTACAGAGACTTTTTTAAATTATCTCTTTCTGCATTTTTGCATTTCAATTTTAGATGTCAAGTTTTATTTTATAATTCAAACTTGAGTTTTTCACTCTCGCTTTTTTCTCTCGTAAACAAAAAAAGATAAGGAAAATAGATCACAAAAAAATGAAAATTTAAGAGTTTATTTATGCAAAAAATTTAAAATAATAGTAAAGGTAAGTAAAGAAATTTATCCACATACCACACACGGACACCAAAGTTTTGTTATCCATGTTTTGGAAATTACACAAGTACAACCCCGAATAGCTTATAATTTTTATAAGAAAGAGATTTCTAATTGATCCTAACATGTTTTAATTATGGATATGCATGTACAAAAAATTTTGAAGATACAAATGACCCAAAGATCCAAGACTTTTAAGGAGAACAAAAAATGCTCATTAAATTCTCAACTGAACGTGCGGTGGGATATTAACCCAATCCAAACAAGCCATTTTTTGCCCATTTACAAAAAAATTGATCTATAAATCATAGATCACTGTAAAGGGATTGATCATGAGGAACGAGCTATAATTTTGTAAGAAATGACTTGTGGATTAGGAGTTAACACTTGGTAAAATCCGCTGCTCCCCCCAATTTTTGATGTTTGAAAAACCTTATATATAAAAATAAAAGAGTTTTAAAATCCAGAAAAATCACATATACTTTTTTGAATTATCTCTCTCTGCATTTGTGAATTTCGATTTTAGATGTCGAGTTTTTTTTTAATTCCAAACTTGCATTTTTTCACTCTTCCTTTTTTCTCTAATAAAAAAAGAAGCTAAGGCATAAAGATCGTAACAAAATGAAAATTTCAGAGTTTATGTATGAAAAAAATTCAAACAATAATAAATGTTAGAAGAGAAAATTTATCCACACAACACAAACGAACACCAAAATTTGGTTATCCATGTTTGGGAGATTCCACTAGTACAACCCCTAATAGCATGGAATTTTATAAGAAAGAGATTTATAATTGATCCAAACAAGTTTTAAATATGGATATAGTTGTAGGAAACATGTCGAAGATGCAAATGACCCAAGGATCCAATAATTTTAAGGAGAACAACAAATGCTCATTAAATTCTCAAGTGAACATGCGGTGGGATATTTACCTGATCCATACAAGCCATTTTTTGCCCATTTACAAAAAAAGTTGATCTAACAATCATAGATCATGTAAAGTGATTGATCATGAGTAACAAGTTACATTTTTTTAAGAAATGACATGTGGATTAGGAGTCAACACTAAATTAAATCCCCCGCTCCCTCGTTTTCCAATGTTTTCAAAATATAATTTATAAAAAAAAAATTGTTTTACAATCCCTAAAAATATAGAGACTTTTTGGAATTATAACTCTCTGCAGTTGTGCATTTCCATTTTAGGTGTCTAGTTTTGTTTTAAAATCCACACTTGAGTTTTTCACTCACCCTTTTTTCTCTTATAAAAATAAAAAGACAAGGCAAATATATCACTACAAAATGAAAATTTTAGAGTTTATGTATGAAAAAAAATTAATAAAATAATAAATGTAAGTAAAGAAAATTTATCCACTCACTTCAAATGAACACCAAATTTTTGTTATCCATGTTTGGAAAATTCCACTCGTACAACCCCTAATAAGTTTTAATATTTTTAAGAAAGAGATTTCTAATTGATCCTAGCATGTTTTAAATATGGATATGCATGCACGAAACATGTTGAAGATGCAAATGACTTAAGGATCCAAGACTTTTAAGGAGAAAAACATATGCTAATTAAATTCACAAGTGAACGTGCGGTTGGATATTTACCCGATCCACACAAGCCATTTTTTGCCCATTATCAAAAAGTTGATCTAACAATCATAGATCATTGCAAAGTGATTGATCAAGTGTAACGAGCTACATTTATGTAAGAAATGACTTGTGGATTAGGAGTCAACATTCAGTTAAATGCCCCGTTCCCCTTTTTTTGATGTTTGCAAAACATAGCACATAAAAACTAGAAGAGTTTTACATTCCCTAAAAATTAAAGAATCTTTTTTGGAATTATCTCTCTCTGCATTTGAGTATTTCCAATTTAAATGTCAAAATTTGTTTTAAAATCCAAACTTAGTTTTTCACTCTCCTTTTTTTTCTCTCGTAAAAAAAAAAAAGATAAAGATCACAAAAAAATGAAAATTTTAGAGTTTATCTGTGCAAATATTTTGAAACAATAACAAATGTAAGTAAAGAAAATTTATCCACACACCACAAACAAACTCCAATGTTTTGTTATCTAAGTTTGGGAAATTCCACAAGTACAACCCTTAATTGCTTGGAATTTTATAAGAGATTTCTAATTAATGTTAAAAAATTTTAAATATGGATATGCATGCATGAAACATGTTGAAGATGCAATTGACCCAAGGATCCCAGACTTTTAAGGAGAACAATAAATGCTCATTATATTTTCAAGTGAACGTGCGGTGGGATATTTGCTCGATCAAAACAAGACATTTTTTGCCCATTTACAAAAAAGTTGATTGAACAATAATAGATCTCTGTAAAGAGATTGATCATCAGTAACGAGCAATATTTTTGTAAGAAATCACTTGTGGATTCGGACTCAACACTTGGTTAAATCCCCCGCTCCCCCCTTTTTCCGATGTTTTTAAAACCTAATATAAAAAAAAAGAATTTTAAAATCCCTTAAAATTACAGATACTTATTGGAATTATCTCTCTCTGAATTTGTGCATTTCAATTTTAAATGTCAAGTTTTATTTTAAAATTCAAACTGGAGTTTTTTCACTCTCTCTTTTTCATCTCGTAAACAAAATTGTTTTTTGGCAAATAGATCATACCAAAACGAAAATTCCAGTCTATGTATGCAAAATAATTTAAAACAATAATCAATGTAACTAGAGAAAATTTATCCACACACCACAAATGAACATCAAAGTTTTGTTATCTATGTTTGGGAAATTCCACTAGTACAACCCCAAATATCATGGAATTTTTTTCGAAAGAAATTTGTAATTGATCCAAACATGTTTTAAATATGAATATGCATGCCTGAAACATGTTGAAGATGCAATTGACCCAAGGATCAAAGACTTGTAAAGAGAACAACTAATGCTTAGTAAATTCTCAAGTGAACATGCGGTGGGATATTTACCCGATCCAAACAAGCCATTTTTAATCCACTTACAAATAAAGTTGATCTAACAATCATAGATCATTTTAAAGTGATTGATCATGTGTAAGGAGCTATATTTTTGTAAGAAATGACTTGTGGATTAGCAGTCAACACTTAGTGAAATCCCCCTCTCTCCCTTTTTCTGATGTTTGAAAAATCTAATTTAAATAAACCAAAAAAGTTTTACAATCCCTAAAAATTACATAGACTTTTTAGAATTATCTCTCTCTAAATTTGTGCATTTCCATTTTAGATGTCTGGTTTTATTTTAAAATCCATACTTGAGTTTTTCACTCTCCCTTTTTTCTCTCGTAAACTAAAGAAGGTAAGGGAAATATATTTCAACAAAAAGAAAATTTTTGAGTTTATGTATGAAAAAACTTATAATAAATGTAAGAAGAGAAAATTTATGCACACACCACAAATAAACACCAAAGTTTGGTTATCCATGTTTGGAAAATTCCACTAGTACAATCCCAAATAGCTTGGAATTTTATAAGAAATAGATTTCTAATTGATCCAAACATGTTTTAAATATGGATATGCATGCACGGAACATGTTGAAGATGCAAATGACCCAAGGATTAGAGACTTTTAAGGAGAACAACAAAAGCTCATTAAATTCTCAAGTGAACGTATGGTGGGATATTTACCTGAAACAAACAATCCATTTTTTGCCTATTTAAAAAAAGTTGATCTAACAATCATAGATCATTGTAAAGTGATTTATCATGAGGAACGAACTACAATTTTTTAAGAAATGACTTGTGGATGAAGAGTCAACACTCAATTAAATCCCCCCTCTCCCTTTTTCAAATGTTTGCAAAATCTAACATATAAAAACAAAATTTTTTTACAATCCCTAAAAATTAGACAGACTTTTTGGAAGTATCTCTCTCTGCATTTGTGCAATTCCATTTTAGATGTCAAGTTTTTTTTTAAAATCCACATTTGAATTTTTCACTCTCTCTTTTTTATCTCGTAAAAAAAAATAAGGCAAATATATCGCAACAAAATGAAAATTTTAGAGTTTATGTATGAAAAACATTTAAAACAATAATAAATGTAAGTAAAGAAAGTTTATTCACTCACTACAAATGAACACCAAATTTTTGTTATCCATGTTTGGAAAATTCAACTTGTACAACCCCTTATAACTTTGAAATTGTTAAGAAAGAGATTTCTAATTGATTCTAACATGTTTTAAATATGGATATGCATGCACGAGACATGTTGAAGATGCAAATGACTCAAGTATCCAAGACTTTTTAGGAGAGAAAAAAATGCTAATTATATTCTCAGGTGAACGTGCGGTGGGATATTTACCCGAACCAAACAAGCCATTTTTTGCCCATTTTCAAAATTTTTATCTAATAATCATTGATCATTGTAAAGTGGTTGATCATGAGTAACGAGCTACATTTATGTAAGAAATGACTTGTGTATTAGGAGTCAACATTAAGTTAAATCCCCGACTCCCCCTTTTTTCGACGTTTGGAAAATATAATATATAAAAACTAGAAGAGTTTTTCGTTCCCTAAAAATTAAAGAGTCTTTTTGGAATTATCTCTCTCAGCATTTGAGCATTTCCATTTTAGATGTCAAATTTTTTTATAAAATCCAAACTTGAGTTTTTCTCTCTCCTTTTTTTCTCTAGTAAAAATAAAAAATAAAGATAGCAAAAAAATGAAAATTTTAGAGTTTATGTATGCAAAAATTTTGAAACAATAAAAAATGTAAATAAAGAAAATTTATTAACACACCACAAACGAACACCAAAGTTTTATTATCCATGTTTGGGAAATTCCACAAGTACAACCCTTAATTGCTTGGAATTTTATAAGAAATTTCTAATTAATCTTAAAAAATTTTAAATATGGATATGCTTGCACAAAACATGTTGAAAATGCAATGGACCCAAGGATCCTAGACTTTTAAAGAGAACAACAAATGCTCATTACATTCTTAAGTGAATGTGCGGTGGGATATTTACTCAATCAAAACAAGCCATTTTTTGCCCATTCACAAAAAGTTGATCTAACAATCATAGATCTCTGTAAAGTGGTTGATCATGAGTAATGAGCTATATTTTTGTAAGAAATGACTTGTTGATTAAGAGTCAACGCTCGGTTAAATTCCCCGCTCCGCCCTTTTTTCGATGTTTGCAAAACCTAATTTATAAAAAATAAAAGAGTTTTAAAATCCCTAAAAATGACAGATACTTTTTGGAATTTTCTCTCTCTGCATTAGAGAATTTTGATTTTAGATGTCAAGTTTTGTTTTAAAATCCAAACTGGAGTTTTTTCACTCTCTTTTTTCTCTTGTAAACAAAAAAAGATTAGGCAAATAGATCACATAAAAATGAAAATTTCAGAGTTTTTGTATGCAAAAAAATTTCAAACAATAATTAATGTAACTAGAAAATTTGTCCTTACATCACAAACGAACACTAAAGTTATCTTATCTATGTTTGGAAAATCCCTAATAGCTTGGAATTTTATAAGAAAGAGATTTCTAATTGATCCAAACATGTTTTAAATATGAATATGCATGCCAAAAACATGTTGAAGATGCAAATGACCCAAGGATCGAAGACTTTTAAGGAGAACAACAAATGCTCATTAAATTCTCAAGTGAACGTGCAGTGGGAGATTTACCCAATCCAAACAAGCCATTTTTTGCCCATTTACGAAAAAAGGCTATCTAACAATAATAGATCATTGTGAAGTGATTGACCATGAATAACGAGCTACATTTTTGTAAGAAATGACTTGCGGATTAGGAGTCAACACCTAGTTAAATCTCCTGCTCCAACTTTTTCCAATGTAGGCAAAACCTAATATATAAAAACTAAAAGAGTATTACAATCCCTAAAAATTACAAAGACTTTTTTGAATTATCTCTTTCTGCATTTGTGCATTTCCATTTTAGATGTCAAGTTTTATTTTAAAATCCAAACTTGAGTTTTTCACTCTCCTTGTTTTCTCTCGTAAACAAAAAAGATTAGGGAAATATATTGCAAAAAAATGAAAATTTTAGAGTTTATGTATGAAAAAAATAAAAAAACAATTATCAACTTAAGTAAAGAAAATTTATCCACTCACCACAAACTAATACCAAAGTTTTGTTATTCATGTTAGGAAAATTCCAATAGTACAACCCCTAATAGCTTGAAATTTTATTAGAACTAGATTTCTAATTCATCCTAACATGTTTTAAATATGGATATACATGCATGAAACATGTTGAAGATGTGAATGACCCTAGGATCCAAAACTTTCAAGGAGAATAAAAAATGCTCATTAAATTCTTAAGTGAACTTGCGGTGGGATATTTACCTTAACCAAACAAGCCATTTTTTGCCCATTTATAAAAATTTGATCTAACAATCATAGATCATTGTAAATTTATTGATCATGTGTAACGATCTATATAATAAGAAAGAGATTTCTAATTGATCCAAACATGTTTTAAATGTAGATATGCATGCATGGAACATGTTGAAGATGCAAATGACCCAAGGATCAGAGACTTTTAAGGAGAACAACAAATGCTCATTAAATTCTCAAGTGAACGTGAGGTGGGATATTTGCCCGATCCAAACAAGCCATTTTTTTGCCAATTTACAAAAAAAATTGATGTAACAATAAGGGGGGGTTAGTGCACATGACTCAGGACATGATCTTCATGCGCATTACACAGTTCATGTCCCGATGTCGTTAGGGTGTACCAAAATTCATGTCATGTACATGAAGATACATGACTCAAGAGTTCATATCTCAAGAGTAACGCTTTCCGCCTGATTTTGAGAATCATCTACATGACTCTTGCGCGGGCTCTCTCTCGGCAAGCGGGGGTGTCTCTCGGGGCTCTCTCTATCGCACACCCTCTCTGCCATTTCATTCACACAGGCCTTTCTCGTTCTACAGCCCTCTCTCGGTGTTGCCGCAGCCCTCTCTCGTTCCGCAACCCTCTCTCATTCCCGCAGCCCTCTGTCGGTGTTGCCCGCCGCCGTCGTCGGCCGTCGCCGCAGCCCTCTCTCGTTCCACAACCCTCTCTCGGTGTTGCCGCAGCCCTCTCTCGTTCCGCAGCCCTCTCTCGTTCCCGCAGCCCTCTCTCGGTGTTGCCCACCGCCGTGGCCGGCCGTCGCCGTTGCCTACTAGCCCGTCCCCGTCGCCATCGTCGTTGCCCTCTGGCTCGCAGTTGAGGAAGACGACGATGGTTTAATATTTCCTAAGTTAGGAAAAATTAAACTATCTTCATAAAAATTATTAATTTATAATTTTTATTTATAAAATAATTATTTTTACTTATAAAATAATTATTTTTATTTATAAAATAATAATAATTAATTATTTAATATATTTATTTTTATTTATTTAATATATTTATTTCAAAATTACTATATTAATATAGTGATTTAATAGTCATAGTTAAAATATTGTTAAAATAAATATTTGATAAATTATTTTTGGCATAATTATCCGATTTCTATAGTTAATTAAACCAATAGTTTTAAATTTTGTGATAATATATTATTAATTAATAATACATAAAATATATTATGTACAAATATATAGTGTGTTAAAGTTATGATTAGATCAATTTTTTCTCTTAAATTATTCATTTTTAGGTTAAAGTATATCATATGTTATTAATAAATTAATAACTCAACGTATTACTTTCGTTTTTGTTATTTAAAATGTTATTTATTTATTATTTGTAATTAATCATGTAGGTATTTCATTGGCTCATGTAATTACCATATTAATGTACAATAAAATATCTAATTTAATTAATAAATATATTAGTATATTTAATTATACATTAAATAACTTATTCATGTTGTAATAATGGTTGTTTTACCTAATTTGGGGTTTAAGGATTACGTTGTAATTAAGTGCACTATAAAGGTTTAGAGATTCTCTTGTTTTTTATGTTTTTCTCATGTTGGGGCACTAACACTGGAAACTGTTTTCCAGTGCACATGAAGTCGTCAACACTAACACCAAGTGCGAAGATGATCTTCATGTACATGACTGACATGATCTTCATGTTGGATATGAACTTGATCTTCAAGAATCCATTTGGGGCACTAACCCCCCCTAATAGATCATTGTAAAGTGATTGATCATGAGTAACGATCTACATTTTTGTAAGAAATGACTTGTGGATTAGGAGACAACACTGAATTAATTCCCTGACCCCCCCTTTTACGATGTTTGCAAAATCTAATATATAAAAATGAAAAGAGTTTTAGAATCCCTAAAAATTTTAGTGTATTTTTGGAATTATCTCTCTCTGCATTTGTGCATTTCCATTTAGATGTCAAGTTTTGTTTTAAAATACACACTTGAGTTTTTCACTCTCCATTTTTTCTCTCGTAAACAAAAAAAGATAAGGCAAATATATCTCAACAAAATAAAATTTCAGAGTTTGTGTACGAAAAAACTTTTAAACAATAATAAATGTATGTAGAGAAAATTTATCCACTCACCACAAACGAACACCAAAGTTTTATTATCCATGTTTGGATATTTCCACTTATACAAACCCCAATCGCTTGGAATTTTAAAAGAAGAGATTTCTAATTGATCCTAACATGTTTTAAATATAGATATGCACGCACGAAACATGTTGAAGATGCAATTGCCTCAAGGATCCCAGATTTTAAAGAGAACAACAAATGCTAATTAAATGCTCAAGTAAATGTGCGGTGGGCTATTTACCCAATCCAAACAAACCATTTTTTGCCCATTTACAAAAAGTTGATCTAACAATCATAGATCAATGCAAAGTGATTGATCATCAGTAGCGAGCTCTATTTTTGTAAGAAATGACTTGTGGATTAGGAGTCAACACTCGGTTAAATCCCCTGCTCCCCCCTTTTTTCGATGTTTGCAAAACCTAATTTATTAAAAATAAAAGAGTTTTAAAATCCCTAAAAATTACAGATACTTTTAGGAATTATCTCTTTTCACATTTTTGCATTTCGATTTTAGATTTTTAGTTTTGTTTTAAAATCCAAACTTGCGTTTTTTCACTCTCCCTTTTTTCTCTAATAGTAAAAAAAGATAAGGCAAATAGATCGCACTAAAATGAAACTTTTAGAGTTTATGTATGCAAAAAAATTAAAACAATAATAAATGTAAGTAGAGAAAATTTATCTACATACCACAAACGAACACCAAAGTTTGATTATCCATGTTTGTGAAATTCCACTAGTACAACACCCAATAGCTTGCAATTTTATAAGAAAGAGATTTCTAATTGATCCAAACATGTTTTAAACATGGATATGCATGCAGGAAACATATTGAAGACGCAAATGACCCAAGGATCCAAGCCTTTTAAGGAGAACAAAAAATGCTCATTAAATTCTCAAGTGAACGTATGTTGGGATATTTACCCGACCCAAACAAGCCATTTTTTCCCATTTACAAAAAAAGTTGATCTAACAATCATAGATCATTGTAAATTGATTGATCATGAGTAACGAGATACATTCTTTCTAAGAAATGACTTGTGGATTAGGAATCAACACTAAAAATAAATCCCACGCTCCCCCTTTTTCCGATGTTTGCAAAATCTAATATATATATATAAAAAGAGTTTTACAATCACTGAAGATTATGGAGACTTTTTCGAATTATCACTCTCTCATTTGTGCATTTCCATTTTAGATGTCAAGTTTTGTTTTAAAATCCACACTTGAGTTTTTCACTCTCCTTGTTTTTCTCGCGTAAACAAAAAAAATAGATAAAGCAAATATATCACAACAAAATTAAAATTTTAGAGTTTAAGAAGGAAAAAAATTTAAAAAATTAAAAATGTTAGTAAAAAAAATTTATCCACTCACCAAAAACGAACACAATATTTTGGTTATCCATGTTTGGAAAATTCCAATAGTAAAACCCTAATAACTTGGAGTTTTTTTAAGAAAGAGAATTCTAATTGATCCTAACATGTTTTAAATATGGATATGCATGCACGAAACATGTTGAAGATGCAAATGACCCAAGGATCCATGACTTTTAAGGAGATCAACAAATGCTAATTAAATTCTCAAGTGAACAAGCGGTCAGATATTTACCCGATCCAAACAAGCCATTTTTGCCCATTTTCAAAAAGTTGATCTAACAATCATAGATCATTGTAGTGATTGATCATGAGTAACCAACTACATTTATGTAAGAAATGACTTATGGATTATGAGTCAACAATCAGTTAAATCCCCCACTCCCCCCTTTTTTTGATGTTTGCAAAACATAATATATTAAAACTAGAAGATTTTAACATTCCCTAAAAATTAAAGAGTCTTTTTGGAATTATCTCTCTCTGCATTTGTCCATTTCCATTTTGGATGTAAATTTTTTTTTAAAATCCAAGCTTGACTTTTTCACTCTTCCTTTTTTCTCTCGTATACAAAACAAGATAAAGATGGCAAAAATGAAAATTTTAGAGTATATGTATGCAAACATTTTGAAACAATAATAAATGTAAGTAAAGACAATTTATCCAAACACCACAAACGAAAACCAAAATTTTGTTATCCATGTTTGGGAAATTCCACAAGTACAACCCCTAATTGCTTGGAATTTTATAAGAGATTTCTAATTAATCTTAACACGTTTAAAATATGGATATGCAAACACGAAACATGTTGAAGATGCAATTGATCCAAGGACCCTAGACTTTTAAGGAGAACAACAAATGCTCATTAAATTCTCAAATGAAAGTGCTATGGGATATTTACACGATCCAAACAAGCCATTTTTTGCCCATTTACAAAAAGTTGATCCAAAAATTATATATCTCTGTAAAGTGATTGATCATGAGTAACGAGCTATATATTTGTAAGAAATGACTTGTGGATTAGGAGTCAACACTCGGTTAAATCCCCCTCTCCCCCATTTTTTCGATGCTTCCGAAACCTAATTTATAAAAAATAAAAAAGTTTTACAATCCCTAAAAATTACGGATACTTTTTTGAATTATCTCTCTTTGCATTTGTGCATTTCGATTTTAGATTTCAAGTTTTTTTTTAAAATCCAAACTTGTCTTTTTTCTCTTGTAAACAAAAAAAGAATAGGCAAAAAGATCATACCAAAATGAAAATTTCAGAGTTTATGTATGCAAAAAAATACAAAACAATAATAAATGTAAGAAGAGAAAATATATGCTCACTCCACAAACTAACACCAAAGTTTTGTTATCTATGTTTGGGAAATTCCATTAGTACAACCCATAATATCTTGGAAGTTTATTAGAAAGAGATTTCTAATTGATCCAAACATGTTTTAAATATGAATATGCACGCCCGAAACAAGTTAAAGATGCAAATGATCCAAGGATCCAATACTTTTAAAGAGAACAACAAATGCTCATTAAATTCTCAACTGAATGTGTGGTGGCATATTAACGCGATCCAAACAAGCCATTTTAACCCATTTACGAAAATAGTTGATCTAACAATCATAGATCATTGTAAAGTGATTGATCATGAGTAAGGAGCTACAATTTTGTAAGAAATGACTTGTGGATTAGGAGTCAACACTCAGTTAAATTCCCCGCTTTCCCTTTTTTCGTTGTTTGCAAAACCTAATATATAAAAACCAAAAGAGTTTTACAATTGGAATTATCTCTCCCTACATTCGTGCATTTCCATTTTAGATATCAAGTTTTATTTTAAAATCCATACTTGAGTTTTTCAGTCTCCCTTTTTCTCTTGTAAACCAAAAAAGATAAGAAAATATATCCCAACAAAAAGAAAATTTTAGAGTTTATGTATGAAAAAAATTTAAGACATTTATCAATTTAAGAAAAGAAAATTAATCCACACACCACAAACGAACACCAAAGTTTTGTTATCCTTGTTTGGGAAATTCCACTAGTACAACCCCTAATAGCTTGGAATTTTATAAGAAAAAGATTTCTAATTGATCCAAAAATTTTTTAATTATGGATATGCATGCACAAAACATGTTGAAGATGCAAATGACCCAAGGATCAGAGACTTCTAAGGAGAACAACAAATGCTCATTAAATTCTCAAGTGAACAAGCGGTGGGATATTTACCCGATCCAAACAATCCATTTTTTGCCCATTTACAAAAAAAGTTGATCTAATAATCATAGATCATTGTAAAGTGATTGATCATGAATAACGTGCTACATTTTTTTAAGAAATGACTTGTGGATTAGGAGTCAACACTCAATTAAATCCCCTGCTCCATTTTTCGATGTCTGAAAAATCTAGTATATAAAAACAAAAAGAGTTTTACAATCCCTAAACATTATGGAGTCTTTTTGGAATTATCTCTCTCTGCATTTGTGCATTTCAATTTGAGATGTTGAGTTTTGTTTAAAATCCAAACTTGCTTTTTTTTCACACTCCCTTTTTTCTCTCGTAAACAAAAAAAATATAAGGAAAATCGATCACACCAAAATAAAAATTTCAGAGTTTATGTATGCAAAAAAATTTAAAAAATAATAAATCTAAATAAAGAAAATTTATCCACACACCACAAACGAACACCAAAGTTTGGTTATCCATGTTTGGGAAATTCCACTAGTACAACTCCCAATAGCTTGAAATTTTATAAGAAAGAGATTTATAATTGATCCAAACATGTTTTAAATATGGATATGCATGCACGAAATAGTTGAAGATGCAAAAGACCCAAGGATCAGAGACTTTTAAGGAGAAAAACAAATGCTCATCAAATTCTGAAGTGAACGTGCAGTGGGATATTTACCCTATCAAAACAAGCCATTTTTTTGCCCATTTTAGAAAAAAATTGATCTAACAATCATTGATCATTGTAATGTGATTGATCATGAGTAACTAGCTACATTTTTGTAAGAAATGACTTTTGGATTAGGAGTCAACACTGAATTAAATCCCCCCACTCCCCCTTTTTCCAAATTTTGCAAAATCTAATATATAAAAACAAAAAGAGTTTCACAATCCCTAAAAATTACATAGACTTTTTGGAATTATATCTCTCTGCATTTGTTTATTTAGATTTTAGATGTCGAGTTTTGTTTTAAAATCCAAACTTGCGTTTTTCATTCTCCATTTTTTCTCTCATAAACAAAAAAAGATAAGGCAAATAGATCGCAACAAAATGAAAAGTTCAAAGTTTATGTATGAATTTTTTTAAATAAAATAATCAATGGAAGTAGGGAAAATTTATCCACACACCACAAACGAACACCAAAGTTTGGTTATCCATGTTTGGGAAATTCCACTAGTACCACCTCCAATAGCTTTGAATTTTATAAGAAAGAGATTTCTAATCGACCCATACATGTTTTAAATATGGATATACATGCACGAAACATGTTGAAGATGCAAATGACCTGAGTGTCCAGACTTTTAAGGAGGACAACAAATGCTCATTAAATTCTCAAGTGAACGGGCATTGGGATATTTACCCGATCCAAACAAGCCATTTTTTGCCCATTTGCAAAAAAATTAATCTAATAATCATAGATAAGTGTAAAGTGTTAGATCATGAGTAACAAGCAACACTGAATTAAATCCCTCGCTCACCCTTTTTCCAATGTTTGCAAAATCTAATATATAAAAAAAAAGAGTTTTACAATCCCTATAAATTATAGAGACTTTTTGGAATTATCTCTCTCTATATTTGTGCATTTCCGTTTTAGATGTCAAGTTTTGTTTTAAAATCCACACTTGAGTTTTTCACTCTCCCTTTTTACTCTAGTTAACAAAAAAAGATAATGAAAAAATATCGCAACAAATTTAAAATTTTAGACTTTATGAACGAATAAAATTTAAAACAATAATAAAAGTAAGTAAAGAAAATTTATCCACTCACCACAAACGAACACCAAAGTTTTGTTATCCATGTTTGGAAAATTCCATTAGTACAACCCCCAATACCTTGGAATTTTATAAGAAAGAGATTTCTAATTGATCCTAACATGTTTTAAATATGGATATGCATGCATGAAACATGTTGAAGATGATATTGACCCATGGATCCCAGACTTTTAAGGATAACAACAAATGATGATTAAATTCTCAAGTGAACGTGCGGTGGGATATTTACCCAATCCAAACAAGCCATTTTTTGCCATTTAAAAATATTTGATCTAAAATTCATAGTTCTCTGTAACGTGATTGATCATGAATAACGAGCTAAATTTTTGTAAGAAATGACTTGTTGATTAGGAGTCAACACTCGGTTAAATCCCCTTCTCCCCCCTTTTTCGATGTTTGGAAAACCTAATTTATAAAAATTAAAAGAGTTTTACAATCCTTAAAAATTACAGATACTTTTTGGAATTATCTCTCTCTCTCTACATTATGTGCATTTCAATTTTAGATGTCAAGTTTTATTTTAAAATCCAAACTTGAGTTTTTTCACCTCCTTTTTTCTCTCATAAACAAAAAAAGATTAGGCAAATAGATCACACCAAAATAAAAAATTTAGAATTTTTGTGTGTAAAATAATTTAAAACAATAATAAATGTCAGTAGAAAAAATTTGTATACACACCACAAATGAACACCAATGTTTGTTATCTATGTTTGAAAAATTCCTCTAGTACAACCCCTAATAGTTTGGAATTTTATTAGAAAGAGATTTCTAACTGATCCAAACATGTTTTAAATATAAATATGCATGCCTGAAACATGTTGAAGATGCAAATGACCCAAGGATCCAAGACTTTTAAGGAGTACAAAAAATGCTCATTAAATTCTCTAGTGAATGTGTCATGGGTTATTTACCTGATCCAAACAAGCCATTTTTAGTCAATTTACGAAAAACGTTGATCTAACAACCATAGATTATTTGTAAAGTGATTGATCATGAGTAACAAACTACATTTTTGTAAGAAATGACTTGTCGATTAGGAGTCAACACTCAGTTAAATCCCCCACTCCCCCTTTTTTGATGTTTGGAAAACCTAATATATAAAAACTAAAAGAGCTTTAAAATCCCTAAAAATTATAGAGACTTTTTTGAATTATCTTTCTCTGTATTTGTGCATTTCCATTTGAGATGTCAAGTTTTATTTTCTAATCCAAACTTAGTTTTTCACTCTCCCTCTTTTCTCTCGTAAACTAAAAAAGATAAGGCCAATAGATCGCAACAAAATGAAAATTTCAGAGTTTATATATGCAAAAAAATTTAAACAATAGTAAATTTTTCTAAATAAAATTTATCGACATACCACACACGAACATCAAACTTTTGTTATCCATGTTTTGAAAATTCCACAAGTACAACCCCTAATAGCTTGCAATTTTAATAAGAAAAATATTTCTATTTGATCCTAACATGTTTTAAATATGGATATGCATGTACAAAAAATTTTGAAGATGCAAATGACCGCAGGATCCAGGACTTTTAAGGAGAACAATAGATGCTCATTAAATTCTCAACTGAACGTGCAGTGGGATATTTATCCGATCCAAACAACCCATTTTTTGCCCATTTACTAAAAGTTGATCTAATAATCATAGATCTTTGTAAAGTGATTGATCATGAGTAACAAGCTATATTTTTGTAAGAAATGACTTGTGGATTAGGAGTCAACACTCGGTTAAATCCCCGGCTCCCCCTTTTTACGATGTTTGCAAAACCTAATTTATAAAAAATTAAAGAGTTTTAAAATCCTTAAAAATTATAGATACTTCTTGGAATTACCTCTCTCTGCATTTATGCATTTCCATTTTAGATGTAAAGTATTGTTTTAAAACCCAAACATGAGTTTTTTCACTCTCCCTTTTCTTCTCATAAACAAAAAAAGATTAGGCAAATAGATAACAGCAAAATTAAATTTTCAGAGTTTATGTATGCAAAAAAATTTAAAACAATAATAAATGAGAGTAGAGAAATTTTATCCACACACTACAAATGAACATCAAAGTTTGTTATCTATGTTTGAAAAATTCCACGAGTACAACCCCTAATAGCTTGGAATTTTATTAGAAAGAGATTTTTAATTGATCCAAACATGTTTTAAATATGAATATGCATGCCCGAAACATGTTGAAGATGCAAATGACCCAATTATCCAAGAATTTTAAAGAGAACAAAAAATTCTCATTAAATTCTCAAGTGAACATGCGGTGAGATATTTACCTGATCCAAACAAACCATTTTTTTCCCATTTACGAAAAAGTTGATCTAACTATCATAGATCATTGTAAAGTGATTGATCATGAGTAACGAGCTACATTTTTTTAAGAAATGACTTGTTGATAAGGAGTCACCACTCAATTAAATCCCCCGTTCCCCCTTTTTCCGATGTTTGCAAAACCTAATATATAAAATATAAAAGAGTTTTAAAATCCCAAAAAATTACAGAGGCTTTTTTAATTATCTCTCTCTGCATTTGTGCATTTCCATTTTAGATGTCTTGTTTTATTTTATAATCCGAACTTGAGTTTTTCACTCTCCCTTTTTTCTATCATAAAAAAAAAAAAGATAAGGCAAATAGATCACAACAAAATGAAAATCTTAGAGTTTATGTATGCAAAAAATTTAAAACAATAATAAATGTGAGTGAATAAAATTTATCCATGTACCAGACACCAACACAACTATTTTGTTATCCATGTTTTTTAAATTCCACAAGTACAACCCCTAATAGTTTGCGATTTTAATAAGAAAGAGATTTCTATTTGATCCTAACATGTTTTAAATATGGATATGCATGTACGAAAAATGTTGAAGATGCAAATGACCCAAGGATCCAAGAATTTTAAGGTCAACAACAAATGTTCAATAAATTCTGAACTGAACGTGTGGTGGGATATTTACCTAATCCAAACAAGCCATTTTTTTTCCAATTAAAAAATGTTGATCTAATAATCATAGATCTCTATAAAGTGATTGATCATGAGTAATGAGCTATATTTTTGTAAGAAATGACTTGTGGATTAGGAGTCAACACTCGATTAAATCCCCCGCTCCTCCCTTTTTTTGATGTTTGCACAACCTAATTTATAAAAAATAAAAGAGTTTTACGATCCCTAAAAATTATAGATACTTTTTGGAATTATATCTCTTTAGATTTGTGCATTTCAATTTTAGATGTTGAGTTTTGTAATAAAATCCAAACTTGAGTTTTTTCAGTCTCCCTTTTTTCTCTCATAAATAAAAAATAGATAAGGCAAATAGATCACCCCACAATGAAAAAATCAGAGTTTATGTATGCAAAAAAATTAAAAAATAATAAATGTAAGTAGAAAATATTTATCCACACACCACCAACGAACATAGAAGTTTGGTTATACATGTTTGGGAAATTCCACTAGTACATCCCCTAATAGCATGGAATTTTCTAAGAAAGAGATTTCTGATTGATCCAAACAAGTTTTAAATATGAATATGCATGCACGAAACATGTTGAAGATGCATGTGACCCAAGGATCCAAGACTTTTATGGAGAACAACAAATGCTCATGAAATTCTCAAGTGAATGTGTGGTGGAATATTTACCCGATCCAAACAAGCCATTTTTTCCCATTTACAAAAAAAGTTGATATAACAATCATAAATCATTTTAAAGTGATTGATCATGAGTAACGAGCTACATTTTTTTAAGAAATGATTTGTGGACTAGGAGTCAACACTCAATTAAATCCCCCACTCCCCATTTTTCCGATGTTTGCAAAATCTATTATATAAAAACAAAAAGAGTTTTACAATCCCTAAAAATTACAGAGACTTTTTGGAATTATCTCTCTCTGCATTTGTGCATTTCCATTTTAGATGTCAGTTTTGTTTTAAAATCCACACTGGAGTTTTTCACTCACCGTTTTTTTTCTCGTAAACAAAAAAAGAAAGGCAAATATATTGCAACCAAATGAAAATTTTAGAGTTTATGTATGAAAAAATTGAAAACAATAATGAATGTATGTAAAGAAAATTTATCCACTCACCATAAACGAACACCAAAGTTTTGTTATCCATGTTTGGAAAATTCCACTAGTACAAGCCCTAATAACTTTGAATTTTTTAAGAAAGAGATTTCTAATTGATTTTAACTTGTTTTAAATATGGATATGCATGCACGAAACATGTTGAAGATGCAAATGACCCAAAGATCAAAGACTTTTAAGGAGAACAACAATTTCTAATTAAATTCTAGAGTGAACGTGCAGTGGGATATTTACCCGATCAAAAGAAACCATTTTTTGTCCATTTTAAAAAAGTTGATCTAATAATCATAGATCATTGTAATGTGATTGATCATGAGTAACAAGCTATGTAAGAAATGAGTTGTGGATTAAGAGTCAACATTCAGTAAAATCCGCCACTCCCCCCTATTTTCGATGTTTTGCAAAACATAATATATAAAAACTAAAAGAGTTTTACATTCCCAAAAAATTAAAGAATTTTTTTGGAATTTTCTCTCTCTGCATTTGTGCATTTCCAATTTAGATGTCAAATTTGGTTTTAAAATCCAAACTTGTGTTTTTCACTCTCTCTTTTTTCTCTCGTTAGCAAAAAAAGATAACGATCCCAAAAAAATAAAAAATTTAGAGTTTATGTACTCAAATTTTTTGAAACAATAACAAATGTAAGTAAAGAAAATTTATCCACACACCACAAACGAACACCAAAGTTTTGTTATCTTTGTTTGGGAAATTCCACTAGTACAATCCCTAATTGCTTGGAATTTTATAAGAGGTTTCTAAATAATCTGAACACGTTTTCGATATGGATATGCATGCATGAAAGATGTTGAAGATGCAGTTGACCCAAGGATACTAGACTTTTAAGGAGAACAACAAATGCTCATTAAATTCTCAAGTGAACGTGCGGTGGGATATTTACCCGATCCAAACAAGCAATTTTTTGCCCATTTAAAAAAAGTTGATCTAACAATCATAGATCTCTGTAAAGTTATTAATCATGAGTAACAAGCTATATTTTTTTAAGAAATGACTTGTGGATTAGGATTCAACATTCGGTTAAATCCCACCCTCCCCCCTTTTTCTGATGTTTGCAAAACCTAATTTATAAAAAAAAATGAGTTTTACAATCCCTAAATATTACAAATACTTTTTGGAATTATCTTTCTCTGCATTTGTGAATTTCCATTTTAGATATCAAGTTTTGTTTTAAAATCCAAACTTGAGTTATTTCACTCTCCCTTTTTTCTCTCCATAACAAAAAAATATTAGGCAAATAGATCACACCAAAATGAAAATTTCAGAATTTATGAATACAAAAAAATTTAAAATATTTATAAATGTAAGTAGAGAAAATTTATCCACACACCACAAACGAACACCAAAGTTTTGTCATCTATGTTATGGAAATTCTACAACCTAATAGCTAGGAAGTTTATAAGAAAGAGATTTCTAATTGATCCAAACATGTTTTAAGTATGAATATGCATGCCCGATACATGTTGAAAATGCAAATGACCCTTGGATCCAAGACTTTTATGGAGAACAACAAATTCTTATTAAATTCTCAAGTGAACGTGTTGTTGGATATTTAACCGATCCAAACAAGCCATTTTTTGCCCATTTATAATAAAGTTGATCTAACAATCATAGATCATTGTAAAGTGATTGATCATGAGTAACGAGCTACATTTTTGTAAGAAATGACTTTTGGATCAGGAGTCAACACTTAGTCAATTCCCCCACTCCCCCTTTTTCCGATGTTTGCAAAATCTAATATGTAAAAACTAAAAGAGTTTTACAATTCCTAAAAATTACATAGACTTTTTAGAATTATCTCTCTCTGTATTTGTGCATTTCCATTTTAGATGTCAGGTTTTATTTGAAAATCCAAACTTGAGTTTTTCACTCTCCCTTTTTTCTCTCGTAAACAAAAAAACATTAGGGAAATATATCACAACAAAAAGAAAATTTTAGATTTTATGCATGAAAAAAATTTAAAACAATTATAAATGTAATTAAAGAAAATTTATCCACTCACCACAAACTAACGCCAAAGCTTTGTTATCCATGTTTGGGAAATTCCACTTGTACAACCACCAATAGCTTGGAATTTTATTACAAAGAGATTTCTAATTGATCCTAACATGTTTTAAATATGGATATGCATACATTGAACACGTTGAAGATGCAAATGACCCAAGGATCCAAGACTTTCAAGGAGAATCACAAATGCTCATTAAATTCTTAAGTGAACTAGCGATGGGATATTTACCCGATCCATACAAGCTATTTTTTCCCATTTACAAAAAAAAAATTCTAACAATTATAGATCATTGTAAATTTATTGATCATGTGTAACGAGCTATATTTTTGTAAGAAATGACTTGTAGATCAGAAGTCAACACTGAGTAATATCCCCCACTCCCCCTTTTTTTGATGTTTGTACAACCTTATATATAAAAACTAAAAGAGTTTTACAATCCCTAAAAATTCCATAGATGTTTTTTAGTTATCTCTCTTTGCATTTGTGCATTTCCATTTTAGATGTCAAGTTTTGTTTTAAAATCCAAACTTGAGTTTTCACTCTCCCTTTTTTCTCTCGTAAACTAAAAACTATATAGGAAATAGATCTCAACAAAATGAAAATTTTAGAGTTTATGTATGCAAAAAAATTAAAACAATGATAAATGTTAGTAAAAAAAATTTATCCACACATGACAAACAAACATCAAATTTTTGTTATGCATGTTTGAGAAATTCCATTAGTACAACCCCTAATAGCTTGCATTTTTAACAAGAAACAGATTTCTTGTTGATCCAAATATGTTTTAAACATGGATATGCATGTAGGAAACATGTTGAAGATGCAAATGACCCAAGGATCCAAAACTTTTAAGGAGAACAAGAAATACTCATTAAATTCTCAAGTGAACATGCGGTGGGATATTTATCCGATCCAAACAAGTCACTTTTGCCCATTTAAGAAAAAGTTTGATCCAACAATCATAAATCATTGTAAAGTGATTGATCATGAGTAACGAGCTACATATGTTTTAGAAATGACTTATGGATTAGGAGTCAACACTCAATTAAATCCCCTGCTCCCCCATTTTTTTATAATTGCAAAATCTAATATATAAAAACAAAACTAGTTTTACAATCCCTAAAAATTAAATCCCCCGCTCCCCCATTTTAGCTGTCAAGTTTTGTTTTAAAATCCAAACTTGAGTTTTCACTCTCCTTTTTTTTCTCGTGAACAAAAAAAGATATAGGAAATAGATCACAACAAAATGAAAATTTTAATGTTTATGTATCCAAAAAATTTAAAACAATAACAAAAGTTCGTAAAGAAAATTTATCCACACACCACAAACAAACACCAAAGTTTTGTTATCCATGTTTGGGAAATTCCACTAGTACTAACCCTAATAGCTTGCTCTTTTAATAAGAAAAAGACTTCTAATTGATCCTAACATGTTTTAAATATTGATATGCATGCATGAAAAACTGTTGAAGATGCAAATGACCAAAGGATCCAAGACTTTAAAGGTGAACAACAAATGCTTATTAAATTCTCAAGTGAACGTGCGGTGGGATATTTACCCGATCCAAACAAGCCATTTTTTGCCCATTTACAAAAAGTTGATTGAACAATCATAGATCTTTTTAAAGAGATTAATCATGAGTAACGAGCTATATTTTTTGTAAGAAATGACTTGTGGATTAGGAGTCAACACTTTCGTTAAATCCCCGGCTCCCCCCTTTTTCCAATGTTTTCAAAAACTACAGTTACTTTTTTGAATTATCTCCCTTTGCATTTGAGCATTTCGATTTTAGATGTCAAGTTTTGTTTTAAAATCCAAACTTGAGGTGTTTCACTCCCCCTTTTTTCTCTCGTAAACTAAAAACGACAAGGCAAATAGATCACACCAAAATAAAATTTTTGGAGTTTATGTACGTAAAAATATTCAAACCACTAATAAATGTAAGTAGAGAAAATTTATCCACACACCACAAATGAACTCCAATGTTTTGTTATCCTTGTTTTGGAAATTCCACTAGTACAAACCCTAATAGCTTGGAATTTTATAAGAAATATATTTCTAATTGATCCTAACATGTTTTAAATATGGATATGCATGCACGAAACATGTTGAAGATGTAAATGACCCAATGATCCAATACTTTTAAGGAGAATAAGAAATGCTCATTAAATTCTCAAGTGAACGTGCGGTGATATTTATCCAATCCAAAGAAGCCATTTTTCCCCATTTACATAAAGAGTTGATCTAACAATCATAGATCATTGTAAAGTAATTGATCATGAGTAATGAGCTACGTTTTTGTAAGAAATGACTTGTGAATTAGGAGTCAACAATCAGTTAAATCCCTTGCTCCTTCTTTTTCTGATGTTTGCAAAACCAAATATATAAAAACTAAAAGAGTTTTACAATCCCTAAAAATTACAAAGACTTTTTGGAATTATCTCTCTCTAAATTTTTGCATTTCCATTATAGATGTCAAGTTTTTTTTTTAAAATCCAAACTTGAATTTTTCACTCTCCCTTTTTTCACTCGTAAACCAAAAACGATAGGGCAAATATATCGCAACAAAATGAAAATTTTAGAATTTATGTATGAAAAAAATTTAAAACAATAAAAAATGTAAGTAAAGAAAATTTATCCACTCACCACAAATGAACACAAAAGATTTGTTATCCATGTTTGGGAAATTCCACTAGTACAACCCCTAATAGCTTGGAATTTTATAAGAAAGAAATTTCTAATTGATCCTAACATGTTTCTAATATTCATATGCATGCATGAAAAATGTTGAAGATTCAAATGACCCAAGTATCCAAGACTTTTACGTAGAACAACAAATACTTATTAAATTCTCAAGTGAACTTTCGATGGGATATTTACTCGATCCAAACAAGCCATTTTTTGCCATTTATAAAAATTTGATTTAACAATCATAGTTCATTGTCAATTTATTGATCATGAGTAACAGAGTATATTTTTTTAAGAAATGACTTGTGGATTTGGAGTCAACACTCAGTTAAATCCCCCGCTCCCCCTTTTTTCTGATGTTTACAAAACCTAATATATAAAAACTAAAGGAGTTTTACAATCCCTAAAAATTATAGAGTTGTTTTGGAATTATCTCTCTCTGCATTTGTGCATTTCCATTTTAGATGTTAAGTTTTGTTTTAAATCCAAAATTGAGTTTTCACACTCCCTTTTTTCTCTTGTATAATAAAAATGATATGGCAAATAGATCGCAAAAAAATGAAAATTTTAGAGATTATGTATGCAAAAAATTTAAAACAATAATAAATGTATGTAAAGAAAATATATCCACACACCACAAACGAACACCATAGTTTTGTTACCCATGTTTGGGAAATTCCATAAGTACAACCCCTGATAGCTAGCAATTTTAATAAGAATTAGATTTCTAATTGATCCCAACATGTTTTAAATATGGATAAACATGCATGAAAGATGTTGAAGATGAAAATGACCCAAGGATCCAAGACTTTTAAGGAGAAAAACAAATGCTCATTAAATTCTCAACCGAATGTGCAAAAGGATACTTACCCGATCCAACCAATCCATTTTTGCCCATTAAAAAAAATATGATTTAAAAATCATAGCTCTCTATAAGTGATTGATCATGAGTAACAAGCTATATTTTTGTAAGAAATGACGTGTGGATTAGGAGTCAACACTCAGTTAAATCCCTCGCTCCCCTTTTTTCGATGTTTGCAAAGCAGAATATATAAAAAAAAGAGTTTTACATTCCCTAAATATTAAATTGTCTTTCTGGAATTATCTCTCTCTACATTTGTGCATTTCTATAAGATTTCAAATTTTGTTTTTAAATCCAAACTTGAGTTTTTCACTCTCCATTTTTTCTCTCGTAAACAAAAAATAAAAAATAAAGATCGCAAAAAAATGAAAATTTTAGAGTTTATGCATGCAAAATTTTTGAAACAATGAAAAATGTAAGTAAAGAAAATTTATCCACCAACCAAAAACGAACACCAAAGTTTTGTTATGAATGTTTGGGAAATTTCACTAGTACAACCCCTAATAGCTTGGAATTTTATAAGAGATTTCTAATTAATCTTAACATGTTTTAAATATGGATATGGATGCACGAAACGTATTGAAGATGCAATTGACCCAAGGATCCCAAACTTTTAAGGAGAACAACAAATGCCCATTAAATTCTCAAGTGAACGTACAGTGGGATATTTACTCGATCCAAACAAGCCATTTTTTCCCATTTACAAAATGTTGATCTAACAATCATAGATCATTGTAAAGTGATTGATCATGAGTAATGAGATATAATTTTGTAAAAAATGTCTTGTGGATTAGGAGTCAATACGCGGTTAAAACCCCCGCTCCCCCCTTTTTCCGATGTTTCAAAAACCTAATTTATAAAAAATAAAAGTGTTTTATAATCCCTAAAAATTATAGATACTTTTTGGAATTACCTCCCTCTGCATTTGTACATTTCAATTTTAGATGTCAAGTTTTGTTTTAAAATTCAAACTTGAACTTTTTCACTCTCCTTTTTTTCTCTCGTAAACAAAAAAAGATTAGGCAAATAGATCACTCCAAAATGAAAATTTCAGAGTTTATGTATGCTAAAAAAGTTTAAATAATAGTAAATTTAAGTAGAGAAAATTTATCCACACACCACAAATGAACATCAAAGTTTTGTTATCATTTTTTTTAAAATTCCACTAATACAACCACTAATAGCTTGGAATTTTATATGAAAGATATTTCTATTTGATCCAAACTTGTTCTAAATATGAATATGCATGCCCGAAACATGTTGAAGATGCAAATGACCCAAGGATCAAAGACTTTTAAGGAGAACAACAAATGCTCATTAAATTCTCAAGTGTTTGTGCGGTGGGAAATTTACCCGATCCAAACAAGCCATTTTTTACCCATTTAAGAAAAAAATTGATCTAACAATCATAGATCAGTATAAAGTGAGTGATCATGAGTAACAAACAACATTTTTGTAAGAAACAACTTGTGGATTAGGAGTCTTCACTCAGTTGAATCCCCTACTCCCCCTTATTCCGATGTTTTATAAACCTAGTATATAAAAACTAAAAGAGTTTCACAATCACTAAAAATTATAGAGTCTTTTTTGGAATTATCTATCTGCATTTGTGCATTTCCATTTTAGATGTCAAGTTTTATTTTAAAATCCAAACTTGAGTTTTTAACTCTCCCTTTTTTCTCATCTTAAACAAAAAAATATAAAGGAAATATATCGCAACAAAAATAAAATTTTAGAGTTTATGTATGAAAACCATTTAAAAAAATTATAAATGTATGTAAAGAAACTTTATCCACTCACCAGAAATTAACAACAAAGTTTTGTTATCCATGTTTGCGAAATTCCACTAGTACAACCCCTAATAGCTTGAAATATTATAAGAAAGTGATTTCTAATTGATCCTAACTTGTTTTAAATATGGATATGCATGCATGAAACATGTTGAAGAAGAAAATGATCCAAGGAACCAAGAATTTCAAGTAGAATAACAAATTCTCATTAAATTCTTAAGTGAACTCGTGGTGGGATATTTATCCATGTACAAAAATTTGATCTAACAATTATAGATCATTATAAATTTATTGATCATGTGCAACGAGCTATATTTTTGTAAGAAATGACTTGTAGATTATGAGTCAACACTGAGTTAAATCCCCCGCTCTCCCTTTTTATGATGTTTGCAAAACCTTATATATAAAATCCATACTTGAGTTTTCACTCTCCCTTTTTTCTCGCCTAAAAAAACAAAATGAGAACTTGCAAAAAAATGAAAATTTTACAGTTTATGTATGCAAAAAATTTAAAACAATAATAAATGTAAGTAAAGAAAATTTATCCACACACCACAAACGAACACCAAAGTATTGTGATCCATGTTTGGAAAATTCCGCTTGTACAACCCCTAAGCACTTTTAATAAGAAAGTGATTTCTAATTGATCCTAACATGTTTTAAATATGGAAATGCATGCATGAATAATGTAGAAGATGCAAATGACCCAGGGATCCAAAACTTTTAAGGAAAACAACAAATGTTCATTAAATTCTCAAGTGAACGCCCGGTGGCATATTTACCCGATCCAAACAAGCCTTTTTTTGCCCATTTACAAAAAGTTGATCTGACAATCATAGATTTCTGTAAAATGATTAATCAAGAGTAACGAAGTATATTTTTTTAAGAACTTACTTGTGGTTTAGGAGTCAACACTCGGTTAAATCCCCTGCTCCCCCGTTTTTTCAATGTTTGCAAAACTTAATTTATAAAAAATAAAAGATTTTTACAATCCCTAAAAATTATAGATACTTTTTGGAATTATCTTTTTCTGCATTTGTGCATTTCGATTTTAGATGTCAAGTTTTGTTTTAAAATCCAAACTTGAGGTTTTTCACTCCCCTTTTTTCTCTCGTAAGCAAAAAAGATAAGGCAAATAGATCACACCAAAATGAAAATTTTAGAGTTTATGTATGCAAAAATATTAAAAACAATAGTAAATGTATGTAGAGAAAATTTGTCCACACACCACAAACGAACACCAAAGTTTTGTTATCCATGTTTGGGAAATTCCACTTGTACAACCCTATTAGTTTGGAATTTTATAAGAAAGAGATTTCTAATTGATCCAAACATTTTTAACATATGGATATGCATGCACCAAACATGTTGAAGATGCAAATGACCTAAGGATCCAAGACTTTTAAGGAGAACAACAAATGATCATTAAATTTTCAAGTGAACGTGTAGTGATATTTACCCAATCCAAACAAACCATTTTTTGCCGATTTACAAAAAGTTGATTTAACCATCATAGATCTCTGTCAAGTGATTAATCATGAGTAAAGAGCTATATTTTGTAGCAAATTACTTGTGGGTTAGGAGTCAACACTTGGTTAAATTCCCGACTTCCCCCTTTTTTCGATGTTTGCAAAACCAAATTTATAAAAACTAAAAGAGTTTTACAATCCCAAAAAATTACAGATACTTTTTTGAATTATTTCTCTCTGCATTTGTGCATTGTGATTTAAGATGTGAAGTTTTGTGTTAAAATCCAAACTTGTGGTTTTTCACTCCCCCTTTGTTCTCTCGTAAGCAAAAAAAGATAAGGCAAATAGATCACACCAAAATTAAAATTTTTGAGTTTATGTTTGCAAAAATATTTAAAAATATAATAAATGAAAATAGTGAAAATTTATCCACACACCACAAACGAACACAAAATTTTTGTTATCCTTGTTTGGGAAATTCCTCTAGCACAACCCCTAATAGCTTGGAATTTTATAAGAAAGAGATTTCTAATTGATCCAAACATATTTTAAACATGGATATGCATGCACGAAACATGTTGAAGATGCAAATGACCGAAGGATCCAAGACTTTTAAGGAGAATAACAAATGCACATTATATCTTCAAGTGAACGTGCGGTGATATTTACCCGATCCAAACAAGCCATTTTTTCCCATTTACAAAAAAAATTGATCTAACAATCATAGATCATTGTAAAGTGATTGATCATCAGTAATGAGCTACATTTTTGTAAGAAATGACTTGTGGATTAGGAGTCAATACTCAGTTAAATCCTCTGCTCCCCATTTTCCGATGTTTGAAAAACCTAATATATAAAAACTAAAAGTGTTTTACAATCCCTAAAAATTACAGAGACTTTTTGGAATTATCTCTCTCTCCATTTGTGCATTTTCATTATATATGTCAAGTTTTGTTTTTATATCCAAACTTAAGTTTTTCACTCTCCCTTTTTTCTCTCATAAAACAAAAAAAGATAAGGCAAATGTATCACAACAAAATGAAAATTTTAGAGCTTATGTATGAAATTTTTTGAAACAATAATAAATGTAAGTAAAGAAAACTTATCAACACACCACAAATGAACACCAAAGTTTTGTTACGCATGTTTGGGAAATTCCACAAGTACAACCCCTAATAGCTTGCAATTTTTATAAGAAAGATATTTCTAATTGATCCTAACATGTTTTAAATATGGATATGTATGCACGAAAGATGCAAATGACCCAAGGATCGAAGACTTTTAAGGAGAACAACAAATGTTCATTAAATTCTCTACTGAACGTCCGGTGGGATATTTACCCAATCGAAACAATCCATTTTTTGCCCATTAACCAAAAGTTGATCTAACAATCATAGATCTCAGTAAAGTGATTGATCAAGAGTAACGAGCTATATTTTTATAAAAAATAAATGATTTTTATAATTCCTAAATATTACAGATTCTTTTTTGAATTATCTCTCTCTGCATTTGTACTTTTCGATTTTAGATGCAAGTTTTGTTTTAGAATCCAAACTTAGGGTTTTTCACTCCCCCTTTTTTCTCTCTTAAACTTAAAAAGATAAGGCAAATAGATCGCACAAATGAAAATTTTAGAGTTTATGTATGCAAAAAAATTTAAAATGAACACCAAAGTTTTATTACCCAAGTTTGGAAAATTCCACTAGTACAACCCCTAACAGCTTGGAATTTTATAAGAAAGATATTTCTAATTGATCAAAACGTGTTTTGAATACGGATAAGCATGCACGAAACCTGGTGAAGTTGCAAATGACCAAAGGATCCACGTCCTTGAAGGAGAACAACAAATGCTCATTAAATTCTCATGTGACATGCGGTGGGATTTTTACCTGATCCAAACACGCCATGTTTTGCCCATTTAAAGAAATTTGATGGAACAATCATAGATCATTGTAAAGTGATTGATCATGAGTAAAAAGCTAATGTTTTGTAAGAAATGATTTGTGGATTATGAGTCAACATTCAGTTAAATCCCCCGCTCCCCTCTTTTTTTTATGTTTACAAAACCTAATATATAAAAACTAAAAAAATTTTACAATCCCTAAAAATTAAAGAGTGTTTTTGGAATTATCTCTCTCTGCATTCGTGCATTTCCATTTTTTATGTCAAGTTTTGTTTTAAAATCCAAACTTGAATTTTTCACTCTCCCTTTTTTCTCTAGTAAACCAAAAAAGAAAAATCAAATAGATCGTAACAAAATGAAAATTTTAGAGTTTATGCATGCAAATTTTTTGAAAAAATAACAAATGTAAGTGAAGAAAATTTATCCACACACCACAAACGAACACCAAAGTTTTGTTATCCATGTTTTGGAAATTCCACTAGTACAACCCCTAATAGCTTGGAATTTTATGAGAAAGAGATTTTAAATTGATCTTAACATGTTTGAAATATGGATATGCATGTAAAAAACATAGTGAACATGAAAATGACCGGCAAGATCCAAGACTTTAAAGGAGAACCACAAATGTTCATTAAATTCTCTAGTAAACGTCTAGTGGGGTATTTACCCGATCCAAACAAGCCATTTTTTGTCCTTTTACAAAATGTTGATCTAACAATCATAGATCTCTGTAAAGTGATTGATCATGAGTAACGAGCTATAATTTTGTAAGAAATGACTTGTGGATTAGAAGTCAATACGCAGTTAAATCCCCCGCTCCCTCCTTTTTTCGATGTTAGAAAAACCTAATTTATAGAAAATAATGAGATTTACAATCCCAAAAAATTATCGATACTTTTTGGAATGATCTCTCTTTGCATTTGTGCATTTCAATTTTAGATGTCAAGTTTTGTTTTAAAATTCAAACATGAGTTTTTTCACTCTGCCATTTTTCTCTAGTAAACAAAAAGAGATTAGGCAAATAGATCACTCCAAAATGAAAATTTCAGAGTTTATGTATGCAAACAACTTTAAAAGAATAATAAATGTAAGTAGAGAAAATTTATCCACACACTACAAATGAACACCAAAGTTTTGTTATCTATTTTTTAAAAATTCCACTAGTACAACCACTAATAGCTTGGAATTTTATATGAAAGATATTCCTATTTGATTCAAACTTGTTCTAAATATGAATATGCATGCCAGAAACATGTTGAAGATGCAAATGATCCAAGGATCAAAGAATTTTAAGGAGAACAACAAATGCTCATTAAATTCTCAAGTGAACATGCAGTGGGATATTTACTAGATCCAAACAAGCCATTTTTTGCCCATTTATGAAAAAAATTGATCTAACAATCATAGATCAGTGTAAAGTGATTGATTATGAGTAACAAGCTACATTTCTGTAAGAAACGACTTATGGATTTTGAGTCTTCACTCAGTTGAATCCCCTACTCCCCCTTTTTCCGATGTTTTCAAAATGTAATATATAAAAACTAAAAGAGTTTTACTATCACTAAAAATTATAGAGACTTTTTGGAATTATCTCTTTGCATTTGTGCATTTCCATTTTAGATGTCAAGTTTTATTTTAAAATCCAAACTTGAGTTTTTCACTCTCCCTTTTTTCTCATCTTAAACAAAAAAAAGATGAAGGAAATATATCGCAACAAAAATAAAATTTTAGAGTTTATGTATGATAACAATTTAAAGCAATTATAAATGTATGTAAAGAAAATTTATCCACTCACCATAAACTAACACCAAAGTTTTGTTATCCATGTTTTCAAAATTCCACTAGTACAACCCCTAATAGCTTGGAATTTGATAAGAAAGAGATTTCTAATTGATCCTAACTTGTTTTAAATATGGATATGCATGCATGAAACATGTTGAAGATGCAAATGATCCAAGGAACCAAGACTTTCAAGTAGAATAACAAGTGCTCATTAAATTCTTAAGTGAACTTGCGGTGGGATATTTACCCGATCCAAACAAGCCATTTTTTATCCATTTACAAAAAAATTGATCTAACAATTATAGATCATTATAAATTTATTGATCATGTGTAATGAGCTATATTTTTGTAAGAAAAGACTTGTAGATTAGGTGTCAACACTGAGTTAAATCCCCTGTTCTCCCTTTTTATAATGTTTGCAAAACCTTATATATAAAATCCAAACTTGAGTTTTCACTCTCCCTTTTTTCTCTCGTAAACAAAAAAAGATATGAGAAATAACTCACACAAAATGAAAATTTTACATTTTATGTATGCAAAAAATTTAAAACAATAATAATTGTAAGTAAAGAAAATTTTATCCACACACCACAAACGAACACCAAAGTTTTGTAATCCATGTTTGGGAAATTCCGCTAGTACAACCCTTAAGCACTTTTACTAAGAAAGTGATTTCTAATTAATCCTAACATGTTTTAAATATGAAAATTCATGCATGAATAATGTAGAAGATGCAAATGACCTAGGGATCCGAGATTTTTAAGGAGAACAACAAATGCTCATTAAATTCTCTAGTGAACACCTGGTGGCATATTTACCCGATCCAAACAAGCCTTTTTTTGCCCATTTACAAAAAGTTGATCTATCAATCATAGATTTCTGTAAAGTGATTAATCATGAGTAACGAGCTATAATTTTTTAAGAAATGACTTGTATTTTAGGAGTCAACACTCGGTAAAATCCCCCGCTCCCCCCTTTTTTCGATGTTTGCAAAACCTAATTTATAAAAAATTAAAGAGTTTCACAATCCCTAAAAATTATAGATACTTTTTGGAATTTTCTTTCTCTGCATTTGTGCATTTTGATTTTAGATGTCAAGTTTTGTTTTAAAATCCAAACTTGAGGTTTTTCACTCCCCTTTTTTCTCTCGTAAGCTAAAAAAGATAAGGCAAATAGATCACACTAAAATGAAAATTTCAGAGTTTATGTATGAAAAAATATTTAAAACAATAATAAATGTATGTAGAGAAAATTTATCCACACACCATAAACGAACACTAAATTTTTGTTATCCATGTTTGGGAAATTCAACTTGTACAACCCCTATTAATTTGGAATTTTATAAGAAAGAGATTTCTAATTAATCCAAACATGTTTAACATATGGATATGCATGCACCAAACTTGTTGAAGATGCAAATGACCCCCAAGGATCCAAGACTTTTAAGGTGAACAACAAATGATCATTAAATTCTCAAGTGAAAGTGTAGTGATAATTTACTCAATCCAAACAAACCTTTTTTGCCCATTTACAAAAAAGTTGATTTAACCATCATAGATCTCTGTCAAGTGATTAATCATGAGTAATGAGCTATATTTTTGTAGCAAATGACTTGTGGATTAGGACTCAACACTCGGTTAAATCCCCAACTTCCCCCTTTTTTCAATGTTTGCAAAACCTAATTTATAAAAACTAAAAGAGTTTTACAATCCCAAAAAATTACAGATATTTTTTTGAAATATCTCTCTCTGCATTTTTGCATTTCGATTTAAGATGTCAAGTTTTATTTTAAAATCCACACTTGTGTTTTTCGGTCCCCCTTTGTTCTCTAGTAAGCCAAAAAAGATAAGGCAAATAGATCACACCAAAATTAAAATTTTTGAGTTTATGTTTGCAAAAATATTTAAAACAATAATAAATGTAATTAGTGAAAATTTATCCACACACCACAAACAAACACAAAAGTTTTGTTATCCTTGTTTGGGAAATTCCACTAATACAACCCCTAATAGCTTGGAATTTTATAAGAAATAGATTTCTAATTGATCCAAACATATTTTAAATATGGATATGCATGCACGAAACATGTTGAAGATGCAAATGTCCGAAGGATCCAAGAATTTTAAGGAGAATAACAAATGCACATTATATTTTCAAGTGAACGTGCGGTGATATTTACCCGATCCAAACAAGACTTTTTTCCCATTTACGAAAAAAGTTGATCTAACAATCATAGATCATTGTAAAGTGATTGATCATCAGTAACGAGATACATTTTTTATAAGAAATGACTTGTGGATTAGGAGTCAACACTCAGTTAAATCCCCCGCTCCCCCTTTTTCGTATGTTTACAAAACCTAATATATAAAAACTAAAAGAGTTTTACAATCCCTAAAAATGACAGAGACTTTTTGGAATTATCTCTCTCTGCTTTTGTGCATCTTCATTATAGATGTCAAGTTTTGTTTTTATATCCAAACTTAAGTATTTCACTCTCCCTTTTTTCTCTCATAAAACAAAAAGGACAAGGCAAATATATCACAACAAAATGAAAATTTTAGAGTTTATGTATGAAAAAAATTTAAAAAAATAATAAATGTAAGTAAAGAAAACTTATCAACACACCACAAACAAACACCAAAGTTTCGTTACCCATGTTTTGGAAATTCCACAAGTACAACCCCTAATAGCTTGCAATTTTTATAAGAAAGAGATTACTAATTGATCCTAACATGTTTTAAATATGGATATGCATGCACAAAAAATGTTGAAGATGCAAATGACCCAAGGATCGAAGACTTTTAAGGAGAACAACAAATGCTCATTAAATTCTCAACTGAAGGTGCGGTGGGATATTTACCCGATCCAAACAATCCATTTTTTGCCCATTAACAAAAATTTGATCTAACAATCATAGATCTCAGTAAAGTGATTGATCATGAGTAACGAGCTATATTTTTGTAAGAAATAACTTGTGGATTAGGAGTCAACACTCGGTCAAATCCCCCGCTCCCCCTTTTTCCGATGTTTGCAAAACCTTATTTATAAAAAATAAATGATTTTTACAATTCCTAAGTATTAAAGATACTTTTTTGAATTATCTCTCTCTGCATTTGTACTTTTCGATTTTAGATGCAAGTTTTATTTTAAAATCCAAACTTGGGGTTTTTCACTCCCCCTTTTTTCTCTCGTAAACTTAAAAAGATAAGGCAAATAGATCGCACAAAATGAAAATTTCAGAGTTTATGTATGCAAAAAAATTTAAAATGAACACCAAAGTTTTGTTACCCAAGCTTGGAAAATTCCACTAGTATAGCCCCTAACAACTTAGAATTTTATAAGAAAGTGATTTCTAATTGATCAAAACGTGTTTTAAATACTGATAAGCATGCACGAAACGTGTTGAAGTTGCAAATGATCAAAGGATCCACCTCCTTTAAGGAGAACAACAAATGCTCATTAAATTCTCATGTGAACGTGTGGTGGGATATTTAACTGATCCAAACTCCCCATTTTTTGCCCATTTACAAAAAGTTGATCTAACAATCAGAGATCATTGTAAAGTCATTGATCATGAGTAACAAGGTAATATTTTGTAAGAAATTATTTGTGGATTATGAGTCAACATTCAGTTAAATCCCCCGCTGCCCTCTTTTTTTAATGTTTTCAAAACCTAATATATAAAAACTAAAAGAGTTTTACATTCTCTAAAAATTAAAGAGACTTCTTCGAATTATCTCTTTCTGCATTTGTACATTTCCATTTTTTATGTCAAGTTTTGTTTTAAAATCCAAACTTGAATTTTTCACTCTCCCTTTTTTCTCTAGTAAACCAAAAAAGAAAAATCGAATAGATCGTAACAAAATGAAAAATTTAGAGTTTATGTATGCAAAGTTTTTGAAAAAATAACAAATATAAGTGAAGAAAATTTATCCACACACCACAAACGAACACCAAAGTTTTGTTATCCATTTGGGAAATTCCCCTAGTACAACCCCTAATAGCTTGGAATTTTATGAGAAAGAGATTTTAAATTGATCTTAACATGTTTGAAATATGGATATGCATGCACGAAACATAGAGAACATGGAAATGACCGGCAAGATCCAAGACTTTAAAGGAGAACCACAAATGCTCATTAAACTCTCAAGTGAACGTCTAGTGGGATATATACCCGATCCAAACAAGCCATTTTTTGTCCATTTACAAAAAGTTGATCTAACAATCATAGATCTTTGTAAAGTGATTGATCTTGAGTAACGAGCTATATTTTTGTAAGAAATGACTCTTGGATTAGAAGTCAACACTCGGTTAAATCCCCCGCTCTCCCCTTTTTTCGATGTTTGCAAAGCCTAATTTATAAAAAAGTGAAAGAGTTTTACTATCTCCAAAAAATTACAATTACTTTTTTGAATTATCTCTCTATGTATTGATGCATTTCGATTTTTATTGTCTAGATTTGTTTTAAAATCCAAACTTGAGTTTTTCACTCTCCCTTTTTTCTCTCTTAAACAAAAAAAGATAAGGCAAATAGTTCACACCAAAATGAAAATTTCAGAGTTTATGTATGCAAAAAAATTTTAAACAATAATAAATTTAAGTAGATAAAATTTATCCACACACCACAGACGAACACCAAAATTTTGTTACCCATGTTTGGGAAATTCCACTAGTACAACCCCTAATAGCTTTGAATAGCGCAGGTGTCGTAAGCATCGGACATGGTCACCGAAAGGGATTATGGGATCTTGACCCGGCACCAGTCGTTGAGTGTTAAGCCACCGTGGACATCAGCACATGAAAGTGGGGTGTATTGTTATGGTCCTAGGGTTAAGTACCTATGTCTTTGTTCCTAAAAGGCCGGTATTTTGGGTAGTGTTGGCTAGATGCTTAACAATTTTCTTCTATGAAAGTGTGCCAAATTTGTGATTGAAATCATAGCCAAATATTTCCTTTTTTTCCTTAATTTTTTTAGGTAATATACTCCAGAGGATAACATCACCAACGGAAGATATCAAGGAGAAAAAAATCGTGCAAAAATATTTCAGCACCTTTAAAAAAAAAACTTCTCTCAATAACCAGAAAATCAACCTCTATCCAGCTCTTTAGAGAATAAAACATGCAAACAAAAATATAAAGTCATCTTGAACGAATGTAGTCATACTTTGATTATTTTAGTCCTCACACATCAATACTGAGATTTATAGTGGTTCAAAACAAAAACTCAAGTTCCTATGTACAATCCCAAGGTGTGTACACCTTAGAGTTGAATCAACTATGTAGAAGGGCCAAACAAAATTTAGATCAAACAACTACAAGGGGCCATTGTTTTACTACATGCATGAGTTATGCCATACCAGCCAATTTCCAATGTGAACTTTCACAAGCACTTACAAAACCCTAGGTTAACCAACCTAGATCCCTATGTTGAGGACTCAATAGCTAACCGAGTCACCCAAAGGAGGCACCACTGACTCACTGAGTTAATTGCTTTTACTTTCATATTTTATATTGCTTTTAAGTATATTTTTCATTATGTATTTAGGGCTACATGTCGTAGGGGCAAAATTGTAATTATGAAACCCTAAACTCTATTTACGTCAAACCCTATTTAGAGGGTAAAGGAATGAAGAGAAGGCATGTATTGATTTTTAGGTTAAACAGGGTTTAAGAGTTCTCCTTGACAAGCTCTAGGTCTAGGTTCCCTCTTGAATCTGATTTCTCTTCTACCCCTTTTTTATCTCTATTTTTCTCTACAACATTACAAAAAGAGAGAAGGCTCCAATTCTGATTTTCCGTGAACAACAAGAGGTCAAAAATCCTCTCTTTTTGTGAAGAACAAGAGGGTTCTCAACCTCTCATCCAAGACCAGCAAGGGGGCTCTGAAATATTCCTTTTTTGAGTTCCATAAGAGGTCCCTATACCTCTTACCGAGAGCAGCAACACCTACCATTGCTGAACTCATTTTTCTCACTCTAGATTCACCACTCCCACGCTGAGTTACTAGATTCATGGCTGACCATAACAACGTGGTATCAGAGCAGGGTAACACGGGGGAGCCCAACAATGTTGAGTTAAAAGAATTGTTGATCAGAGGGCAGCAGGCGCAGGCAGAAATATAGGTAGAAAATGAAATAAAGTTTGCTCTAATCATGGAGAAGTTGGAACAACTTTCAAATATGAATATCCAGATCGATAGACTTTATGGGATGATGGGAAAAATTACGGCTGTAAGGAACTAAACCCTAGAACTGTAGAATTTAGGATCTCATGAAAGGAACTTTAGATCAACAAGAAAGAAGAAGAAGAAGAAGAGAGAAGGAGAAGAGAAGAAGAAGAACGTGGAAGGAGAGAGTTTGGATTAAGGGAGAAGAGGGTTGCGTCAAAAAGAAATATGAGGGCTGGACTAATTTGTGGAAAGAGAGGAGAGTGCTTCAATGCCCTACCTCTTAGCCAATGCCTTTATTTATAGTTTTACATTGCCCTTAGGGCTACAACTTGATAAAACAAAAGACATAAAAGGAACACATATATACACTTCTATGCTATCTTTATGGAAAGTACCATATTTTACACATATGCCACTCCTTTAACGTGTGGGCTTCTTGTCCTGAGCTCATGGGCTTGAGCCCATCTTCCAACACTCCCCTTCAAGCTGGAGGAGAAAAGACATCATCAATACCCAACTTGCCACATAGAAACGATAGGATTTTAGATGTAACAGGTTTAGTGTGAATATCAGCTACTTTCTCTTGAGATGACACATGTTAGAGAGAGATTATTCCTGCTTGAAACTCTCCCGTATAAAATAACAATCCACCTCAATATGTTTAGTAGTTTCATGAAAAATTGGATTTGAAGTGATATGAATGGCTGCTTGATTATCACAATGCATATTCATGGACCCCTTTTTATAAAAACCTAGTTTGGTAAGAAGGGTCCTGACCATAAAAGTTCACTAACGGTATGGGCCATAGCTCTGTATTCTGCTTCCGCGATAGATCTTGCAACCACATTTTGCTTCTTACTTTTCCATGTAACCAAGTTGCCCCCAACCAGAGTACAATATCCTGATGTATATTTTCTATCATCAGAAGATCCAGCCCAATCTGCATCTAAGAAACTTTCTATGTTGAAGTGACCATGTTTTTTATACAGTAATCCTCTTCCTAGAGCTCCTTTTAGATAATGTAATATTCTCTTTAAAGCCTGCCAATGGGTAATTTGTGGTTTGTGTATGAATTGACTCACCACACTTACAGCATATGATATGTCTGGCCTAGTTACCATGAGATAAATCAGTTTTCCCACGAGTCTTTGATATTTGCCAATACCAATATCTTCTTCATTTGTGGCACATAATTTTATATTTGTATCCATAGGTGTGTCAAATGGTCTACAACCCTTCATTCCTATATCTTCAAGGAGATCCAAGACATATTTCCTTTGAGACAATAATATCCCATGTTTGGATTGAAGAACTTCTATACCCAAAAAATATTTAAGCATACTAAGGTCATTAGTCTTGAATTCCTGCCATATCATCTGCTTCACCTCTTGTATGCTCAAAGCATCATCACCAGTTAAGATAATATCATCCACATATATGGCCAATAATATTTTCCCTTTAACCGTATCTTTATAATATACAGAATGATCAACTGAGCACTGATGAAAACCAAACTGTAAGAGTGTTTGACTAAATTTATCAAACCATGCCCGAGGGGACTGCTTAAGCCCATATAAAGACTTTTTTTACCAGCATACTGACTCCCCCTCAACCACATAACCAGGTGGTTGAACCATATAAATTTCCTCCCTGATATCACCATTTTAAGAAGCATTTTTAACATCCAACTGATAGACGGGCCATGAGGAGTTAACAGCAATAGACAAGATGATGCGTACCGAATTCAATTTTGTAATAGGAGAAAAGGTCTCCTCATAATCTATCCTATAGCACCATGTATAGCCCTTAGCAACCAGTCGACCGTTAAGACAAGCAACCGATCCATCCGGATTATGTCTCACCGAAAAAACCCATCGACTGGTTGCTTTAAGTACCAGGTTTGGTTTCCGTATAAGACGTGCATTTCTTCATCCATAGCCGCCTTCCATCCTGGATGTCGTAGGGCCTCTTGATACGACTGCGGAATGGAACTAGAAGAAAGGGACGCAAGAAGCTAAAAACTCTCGGAAGACAAGTGATGGTGAGACATAAAATTTGAGATAGGATGCGAAGTAGTACAAGAGCGACTTTCTTTTCTTAAAGCAATAGGCTGAGTATCAAATTCAGGCCCATACATATGAGGAGAATGACTTACCACGGGTGGATCCAGCAACTCCACAGGTGAAGGTACGGCCAGTGCATCAGAAGATGCATCCACTTCAAGATTGAACGACACAAGCGGATAAGGAGTAGTAAAAGGACAAGTCCATCATGGAGGAGTGTCATGGGAGGAGTAGAAGGGGGTGTCCTCAAAGAAAGTCACATCCCTAGAGATAAACATCCTCCGAAGGGTAGGATTGTAACAGACATAACCTTTCTGGGTGCGAGAGTACCCCAAAAAAATGCACATCATAGACCAAGGATCAAGTTTATTTTTATGTGGGGATGTAACATGAACAAAGCACGTACATCCAAACACTTTCAAAGGAAGAGAAAAAGGATATTCACCAATAAATAATACATAGTAAGGAGTTTTATGATGAAGGACTAATGAAGGTAACCTATTAATGAGAAAACATGTTGTAAGTATAGCATGAGGCCAATAGTAATAGGGTACCTTCATGAAGTAGAGGAGGCCCCAAGAAACTTCAAGAAGATGGCGATTCTTCCTTTCAACAGCACCATTATGTTGAGGAGTATAGGCACATGATGTTTGATGAATAAGCACATTACTCTCACAAAATGATTTGAAGTCATGAGACATGTATTCCTTAGCATTATCAGATCTAAGGGTTTGAATTTTTTTCCCAAATTGTGTCAAGACCATAGCATGAAAATTTTTAAACAAAGGAAGAATTTCGGAACCCTCTTTAAATAGATATAACCAAGTCATTTGAGTAAAATTATCAACAAAAATGACAAAATATTTAACTTGGGTAATATTTGAGACACATAAAGGGCCCCATACATCAGAATGTATTAGGTCAAATGGAGCAGTACTTGTAGTTGTAAGATGAGGAGAATATGTACTCCTGACATGTTTACTTAATTGGCAAACCTCACAACTGAAATTAGAAAGTCCTTTTAAAGATGGAACCAAAGAACGAAGTGACGGGGTAGACGGATGACCAAGTTGGTTGTGCCAAAGCTGGGCCTCAGATGTAGTGGATGATAATGCAACTAATGGTGGAAGAGTGAAGTAGTACAAACCCCCTTTTTCGTGGCCACCACCAATCACCCGCTTCGTAGTGAGATCCTGAAAGACACAAGAAGACGGTGAGAAGGTGATAGAGCAATTTAATTTTTTGGTCAATTGACTAACCGAGAGCAAATTTAAAGGAAATTGAGGAATAAACAAAACATCTTGAAGGAGAATAGATGAAGTAAGAGAGGAGGAACCACCTTGGTTTGGGTACCATCAACAATAGTAACGAATTTATGAGGATAACAAGGAGATAAGGACTGCAACAAGTGTTTGTTACCTAATAGATGTTCGGAGGCATCAGAGTCGATGATCCAAGAGGAAGAGGAAGAAGAGGAAGAAAGCATACCTGAGGCAATAGTAGTTGCAGCAGTAGATGATGAGGGAATAGATGATTCCATGAAGGACTTCATTTTCTGAAATGCAACATAGTCCTCAGCCGTAAGAGTCACATTTTCGGATGATGATTCAACCTTATTTTAATTTTTGTCAACGTTAACCGAGACTGGGTTAACTGTGGCACAATCAGGCTTGCCATGAAGTTTCCAGCATGATGCCACAAGGTGGTTCTGATGACCACAATAAGTGCAAAGTTGAGGCTCAGTACGGAAAGAATTCTGACCCGTTCTACCACCTCTATTTCAGCCCCTCTCATAGTTCGACCCCCTCTCATATTTCTGCCCTGACCTCGGGATGAGGAAGATGTTCCCCCGTTTGCCAGAGAACATCACCGATGGAGCATCAATAGGAGAAGGAGCGGATGGATTCGGTATCCGAAGTAAAGTAGCACGCATATCATCGAAGGATGGAATAGTAGAAGAACTTAGAAGTTGAGTTTTGGCCACCTCAAGGTATGGTTTAATATTTGATAAGCAAATGGCTGCTGCCAAAGCTTCTCTTTGTTGTTCTTGAATGGTAATATCAGTGGAATATGGCTGAACGAGTTCCATTCTTGAAGAAGACCTTGAAACCATGCCAAAAATTCATGAATATTATCTCCATGTTTTGTATGCAGCATGTTTTGTAAGACATTATATATTTTTTTTAATGAAGCAGTGCTTGAGTAAAGCTTGGCACAAGTGTCCCATATGTTCTTCGCGGTTTCCAAGTAGACCACATTGTTGGCCACCTGCTCTTCCATTTTATTAATGAGCCAACTTATCACCATGTTATCATCCTTAACCCACTTGTGGTAGGACGCATCTTCTGCATCAATCGGAGGAGGAAAGTTAACAACGTGGCTCAAGAGGTCACGAGTAATAAGAACCCTCTGAATCGATTGTGACCAGCTCATGTAATTGGAGAGACCTCTAAGTGGAATAGTAGTTGAAGAGACCTCTAAGTGGAATAGTAGTAATACGGAGTATATCACTCTTATTACTATTGTATCCAATCTCCATGATGAGGCAAGTAAAATATGGAGGTCAAGGGAAAAGGCCTTCTTCAAAGAACAATTACTCAATGTAATTTGAAGAATCCATAGACCAAATCAATCACCAACAAAAGAGAAAAAGAACCACTTTCTTTCACGAGGGCAAGCACAAAATTATCAAAAAAATTGTGCCTTTAGAAAGTGATAATAACATCCAGCCATCACTCAACTTCTCTTGTATTCATAATAACAAAGAGAAGAAAGTAGATGCAACCGATTAGGCCTTAATCCAAACTCCAACACAAATGAGCAATAGATAAAAATTTAGAGAAGATTTAACGGCAAACCAAGACCTTGGAAGAGATTTATCTTCAGCTCATGGGAGACTTCAACATAAAAAAAAAATCAATTGTTGAAGTTAAAAAAAAGGGAACTACAAAGGATAAATGACCGCTGGAATTTCATCAAACATATAATGGACATCCAACAACATAACGCAAACCCATGAGCAACCTTAAGTAGGAGAAGATACAGCAACATGTGCTGAAATTCTACCTCAAATGAGATGGATCCAAATTACATAAAGGTAATTGAATTTCACCCATCAATCTTAATAAGATGCAAACATCAAATGATCTTGATCATTCTTGTAATTGATTTACAAGGAGTCAAGATTATAACATCAATTTAGTCATAGAAATAAATCTTTACAACATATAAAGATTTATCTTGACTTGAAGTGACTCAAAATTCAAGAAGTAAAGAATTACAGTAAAAAGGAGTATATAAATAAGAAAAGGAAACAAAAAAAAAGTAAATAAGAAGAGCATAAACTTATCTCTTAAAGACTGAACTCCTTTTACAACTTCTTGAACAGATTTCATAATAACTCCATGAAGAGAGATCCTAAACTCTTTGCTCTGATACCATGTAGAATTTAGGATCTCATGAAAGGAACTTCAGATCAACACGAAAGAAGAAGAAGAAGAAGAGAGAAGGAGAAGAGAAGAAGAAGAACGTGAAAGGATAGAGTTTGGATTAAAGGAGAAGAGGGTTGCGTCAAAAAGAAAAATGAGGGCTGGACGAATTTTTGGAAAGAGAGGAGAGTGCTTCAATGCCCTACCTCTTAGCCAATGCCTTTATTTATAGTTTTACAATGCCCTTAGAGCTACAACTTGATAAAACAAAAGACATAAAAGGAGCACATATTTACACTTATATGCCATCTTTATGGAAAGTACCATATCTTACACATATGCCACTCCTTTGACGTGTGGGCTTCTTGTATTAAGCTCATGGGCTTGAGCCCATCTTCCAACAAGAACTAAGATGAGAGGACAACTCGCACAGCAGAGGGGGAGACCAGTTTGCAGGGTGCACTACCTTTCCTACCTTGACTAGAAATTTCAACCAGGAAGGTGGCACCGTATCCAGTTATACAAAATTGGATTTTCCTACTTTTAATGGGTCAGACAACCTCTTGATTTGGCTACATGGGTGCAGAAATTTTTTTAGTTCCAAGAGGTCAATTCATTTACAGCAGGCCTTAATGAGTCTTTAAGGTTAGAGGTGGAGCTCCTCAGAACTACTAACTTAGCTTGAACAATGAATTTAGCTCGCGCATTGGAAACTCAACAAAAAGTTCAAAATAGGAGGACAACTTGGCAAGGGGATTGGAACACTTCCAATACTTGGCTAGGGAGGTGCAACAATACCCTTATATAACTTTCCCAATAGGGCAAAAGGCCAGAAATAATCCCATTACTACTCTTACAGTAGATACACGGCCCAGTAACCCACCCGCCCAGTATATTCAAAAATTAACTAGTTTGGAGATAGTTGACCACAAGATAAAGAACTTATGTTAAGACTGTGATGAATCGTATAGGGCAGGCCATCAGTGTAAATGGTTGTTTTGGTTAGAAGTCGATGAAGTAGCATAACCAGAACAAAGTGATGATCATACTAAGGAAGATGCACCAGAAATCTCTCTACATGCCATTACTGGCTAGAAATCCCCCAAAACTATGCAAGTTACGACTCAGGTGATGGACAAGAACCTTGTCAGCCTTGTGGATTCGGGAAGTATACATAATTTTCTTAGTTTAACGGGCTGCTCTACACCTTCAACTACAGATCCTTCCACACCCAATAGCCATGGTTTTGGTTGCCAATGGAGAGAAAATTCCTAGTTATGGAATCATCAAAAGTAGTAAACTTCTCAATTGGTTCGACTTTCTTTCATTTATAATTTTTTGTCATACCTTTAGCTGGGTGATAGATGCCATATTCTGACATGAGAACTAGGTTAATTATAATAGAATAACCTTTATAATTGTGTTATAGGTGGTTATTTATCGGTTTTCAAATGAAATGAGCATTTATTGAATTTGGCATTAATCACTGTCGATATTGCATATTTTTCTCTCCTGAATTATATCTAATTGTTTTTAAGGTTTATTTCTTCCTGAAATGCTTTTAATAGATTTAATTATGGAATTTTAGGAGAATTTTGGTAGAGAAGGAGATATTTACCAAAATGCCCTTAGTGAAATGGAGGTGATTTTTAGGTCAAATCGTTTTAAAATAAATGAGATGGTATTAAAGGAAGGGGGGGGGGGGGGGGGGGGGGGGGGGGGGGGGTGCGTCGAGAGGGGACCCGAGAGGGGGGACCCGGAGGAGGAGCGTGAAAGGAAAAGAGAAACACAGTATCGAAAAACAGAGGAGCACCATTGACCAAAACAGTGGAGGATCCGAGAGGAGTTCCCCACCGCCGTTCACCGGGCCACCGTCGTCCACCGCCGTCCACCGCCGTCCACCGCCGTCCAGCAACCGAGAACAACCCCGAGGAGAGCTCGAGAGAGTCTCCGTCGAGGTGATTTCGACAGTGCTATTTTTTTCTCGCCAGGCCGGGAGGGGATCCGAGAGGGCTTCTCCGGTGCCACTTCTTCTTTCCGACCATCCTCCGGCGTCGGTTACGTATTTTTGACCAGTCCCGGAGCTATTCCGACTCCAACCGAGACTCGAGAGAGCCGGTTGGAGAACGTCAACTTTGTTTCTTTCTTCGCCGGACGTTACCTCCGTCCGTCGGCTTCTAACCGTCGTCGCCGGCGTCGTCTCTACCTCCGGCCACTCACTATTGCTACCCGACACCACCAATTTCCTGAAATTGCAGCACCCGTGAGAACGAGTTGCTGCCCGATCGAGAGGAGGAAGAAGGGGAGTAATTCGTCATTATTGAATTTAATTTTTCATATAGTTTGAACTTAGGTTTTGAATGTTAATTGAATCTGATTTGATAATTAAGGTTTATTTAAGATTTGTTTTCTTGATATTTGATTAAATTAGCTAATTAGGGTAAGATTATAATTGAGGTTGGATTTTGGTATTTTAATCCGATTTCTGTCTTTAACTCTAGGCGCCCGAGAGGGGCTAGACGCAAGGATTGAGAATCCGGATTCGTGGTTACGTGGCACTCGAGAGAGGCACGAATCACGATAAAATCCAAAGTTGATAATTTTAGCATCATCACAATAGGAAATTGATTCTCTGCATTCTATTGTAATCCGATCTTTGTCATTAACTCTAGGCGCCCGAGAGGGGCTAGACGCAAGGATTGAGATTCCGGATTTGTGGTTACGTGGCGCTCGAGAGAGGCACGAATCACGGTAAAATCCAGAGTTGACGTTTCCTGTTGTGCAAGTAGTTAATTAAATTATTGCTTGATAATTTAGGATATAATTAGTGTTTAGTGCAGATTAATTCATCATATGTGGTTAGGCTAGTTGACTGAAGAATACACAAAATTCAATCCTCCCTGTGGATATGACCCTCGCTTACTGCTAGATTACATGAACGATTCGTACGCTTGCGAGGTATTAAAGCCAATGTAACTAAAATTCTACATCAAGTTTTTGGCACCGTTGCCGGGGAGGCACGTATTAAGTGTATTTCTTTGTTCTCCATGGTCTTAGGTTAGATTTATTTTTATATTATTTTATTATTATTATTATTATTTTTTATTTTTTTTTTATTTTTTTGCTTTCATAATTTAAGCTTGGTGATTTTTTTTTTTATGGAATTATTTTTATTTCTTCTAGTTAGTTCATATTTTTAGTAGTGAGTTTGTTAGCTTAATTTGATAGTTCGTTTTGTTTCTTTTTGTGTTTTTATGCACGGGCGCCGCTCCCTAGGTGGACCATTAGCTCCCTTTGTTGAAAAGGTAGAAGAGATTTGTAGGAAAACACCCGAAGTCAAAGTAGGAGCTACCATGGCCAATCAGGGTGAACCATTACAGTTACCTGCAGTAGGGAAGCTAAGATCCAGGTGGTCCGGTCCATTTGAGGTCACACAGGTGTTTCCTCATGGCGCTATTGAGATCCGCAATCACGGAGACGGGTCGGTCTTCAAAGTTAACGGTCAGAGGCTCAAACCGTATCTTGAGAATGTCCCCACACCGAAGGAGGTGATGGTGATTTTCTTGGAGGAACCTGTCATTTCATCTTGAATGCGTCAAAGTCTTGCTTACGACTATAAACTTAGCACATTGTGGGCAATCCCCACGTTTCTATCCCTTTCTACATTACAGTTTTATTTTTATTTTATTTTATTTATTTATTTATTTATTATTTTTATTTTATTTTTTTTATTTTTTTTATTTTTTGTTTGGTTTATTCATTCTTATTTGCCGGCTGAGAGCATAAATGGTTCCGGTAGTCGATGACCAGACTTTTGGTCCCTAGTTTGAGAGGTCTGTACTCAAACAACCGTTCTGGGATTGACCAGTTCGATCTTGAAGTATTGAATGAAAACCTTATGGTGAGTAACTTAAGGACTTGTGTTTAGCGCGTGATTCCTGCTGCCTTCAGTGGCCAGTCACACGGAGATTTCTTCAAAGTGTGATGTGGGATAGCGGTTTCATCTACGGATGATTACCTACGGGTACGACTGATACGAGTAAACCTTCTTCGAGGGAGACTATGTATCATTCCTGGGGGCCTTTATTGACTTTTCGGTATTATTGTTGATGACCAAACACATATGGTCCCACCTATGGATTTAGGAGACCTGAGGGAGCTTAACCCTTTCTTTTTGTAGTCGTTCTAGTGTTTTAACTTTTCCCCATTGAGGACATGTCAGGTTTAGGTTTGGGGGGAGAAACAACTCTTTTATATCTTAACAATGATTTTCTTTTGATTTTTTTTGTTCGTGGTCTTCAAATTACTCCTCATAGTATGTGGTTAACATTAGTAGAGTTAAAATAAGTTGATCAAATGTGTTTCCAAATTTTTCGTAAAACTGTGTGGAATATGCCTATTAGAAATCTGATATCATTTGTTGTGATTCATGAGAATTCAATGGGATAACTTACTATTGCATTAGACTTAGAACTTAGTTGCAAAAGAGAACATGTAAATCTAGTGTTGATCTATGTTAGTCTGAATAGTCTTGTATGCCTGTTTGAACTCATTCTTTTTTATACCTCAGTGAAATTCCTTGTTGTAATGTATGAATGCAAATGGAAATGCTCTTGCTTGCAAAAGACAGATAACTTCAGAAACAGCCTGGGCAAACCCAGGGACATGCACCGGAACAGTTGGTTACTTAAAAATAAGTGCATGTGCAATGAAGACGAATACAAAATGGTGGTAATACCAAAAGTATTCAGTGAAGAAAAAAAATTACGCTGGTAATAGCAAAAGTGCGCTGGTAATAGCGTAAAATGGTTCTAAATCTGGAAGCAATGAGTTTCCTTAACTTTGATGATGAATTGTAATTTGAAAGAAGTTGCAAGTCAAGATTGAAATTGGTATATTTCTTTTGTGAGATTGTAAGACAACAGGCTTACTTTACTATTTTCTCTTAATTGTGATGTGACCAGGATTTTATTGTTATTTGCTGCCTCTTTGTTCTGTTGAAGTAATAGCTTATGGGTCACATTGGTTCAGGTGGAGTAACATTGAGTGTATTTGGATTGATAATAGGCTATATTTTACACAGGTTCTAATATTTCGCAAGATCTCATATGATTTTCAGATATTTTACGATACTAAGTGTTAGTCATATGCTAATGAGGAGTAAATTTTCTTCAGTTTTTCTTTTTATATTATTAATTTAGATGAATTTTGTGGGTAAATTCCATGCAAACCCTCACGAGACATAACTCGTCCACTACTGCAGAGTAGGGGTTTAACGGCTTGTTGCATGCGCTAAATGCAATCGTGCTCCCTACGAAAGTGGCATTTTGTTTTCCTAGGCTTAATTTTGGTTCGATAGTTGTTTTGCTAGGGACTAGCAAAGATTTAGGTTTGGGGGTGTGATAGATGCCATATTCTGACATGAGAACTAGGTCAATAGGATTTATTTCTTATATTACTTTGAGTAGGATTTATTTCTTATATTGTTTTAAGTAGGAGTTATTTCTAATTACTTTATATGTAAGGGCATTATGGGGAATTATTGTAACCCTAACCATAAAACTCCATGACATGACCTATTTAAGGGAAAGGAATGAATGAAATAGGTAAGCTTTGAGATTTTAGAATAACCTAGTCTAAACAGGTTGAGATCACCTTTTGATCTCGAGTTTAGGGTTTACTCCAAAAATCCAACCTATCCTTCACCCTCCATTGCCATCCATCTTCACCCAAATTCATCCCACATTATCCATACTATGAAGAGGAGCTTCCTACCCCTTTTCCAAGCCCAAAGAGAGGGTCTTCGCTCATCATCAGCGTCAACAACAAGTAGGGTTCAATTCCCTCTTGACGAGCAGCAAAAAAGGAAGATTTCTGGTTCTTTCACATGAAAGATTAGAACAACTCTACTTGCTGGGAATTCATCACAAAAATAGAGCAAGGACAGCCATCAACGTGAGCCAAGGCTGCACCCTAAGCTAGGCCTTGAAGTCCTAGAACGAGCTGCATAAAATCAGGGTTGAAACCCTGATATATGTGAGCAAGAACAGGTATTCCTCCATTATCTCTCCACCTGAATTAATTCCATTTCAGCTATAACTTTAGCACTAGAATGAGTTCATAAAAAGGGAGACTGATCACTGGTGGAAGATTACCCAAAGAAGGGATCTTTAACCCTCCTTATCGAGTCCAGCAACTCAGTACCAGTGCTGGATTCACAAATCTCAATCCATGACCTGGGACCATAACAACTTGGTATCAAGGCAAGGTAACATGGGGGATAATATTAGTAATGAAGAAATCCAAATCATGATATAAAAGATAGAAGATAGCCTTGAAATAGCACAACCAGTGTTGGGGAAGTTTTGTGGTTTGGAAGAAGAGATGAGCCGAGTCATCAACATGCTACAGGAATTGAGGACAGAGAGACATCAGAGTCCAGAGGTGAGAGAGGTTGCTCAACCAAATCACAGAAGAGGAGACCAGTGTCCGTGGCTCATTGTTGTCCAAGGATCTTAGCATGGCGGCACAGTTCCATGGTACACCAAGTTAGAGTTTCCCTCTTTCAATGGTTCTGTTGATCCCTTAATTTGGTTGCATAGATGTGAAAAAAAAATTTTGAACCAAGGGACTACTAAATGGGATAAGGTGCAACTAGCCTCTTTCCATATGACAGATGAAGCCATGTTATGGGTTACTCAAGTAGAGAAAGAGAGATCGGGAATGACTTGGGGAGAATTTAAAAAACTATGCACAATTAGATTTGGGCCTCCCGCCAACAGCAACCCCCTGGGAGAGTTAGTCCTAGTGAGACAAACTGGTTCGATGGAACAATATCAAAAACTTTTCTTCGAAAAGTTGCCTCGTGCTAGTGAGAGAGTATTGGTTGACCAATAGGTCTCCTTATTCACAGCAGGTCTCAATGAGTATTTATGGCTAGAGGTAGAACTCCTTATGCCCACAGATTTAGCTCATGCCATGAATATGGCCCGAGCAATGGAACAACGACAACAGTTGCAACAACTTAAGCCGGGTTGGTCAGGTGAGAGGAATACTTCCTCCACGTGGCAAGGGTGCCGCTATAATTCATCTCAGGGAGCATCTCCAGCAGCACCATCCAGACACACTCCGACTACAACTCGGGTAGCCGCCCCACCCTGGTAATTCCCTACCGAGCTTTATAAAAATATTGACGAGTGCAGAGATGGCAGAAAGGTGGTCCAAAAATTTATGTTATAACTGCGATGAGTAGTATCGGGTAGGACACCAATGTAAACGATTATTTTGGCTCGAGGTGGAGGATTCAGAGGAGCTAGAGGATATTATCGTGGGGGAACAACCAGAGATATCCTTGCATGCTATTACTGGGCAGAAATCGCCTACTACAATGCAAGTCCGAGTTCAAGTCATCGACCGAGAACTGGTGGGACTAGTCGACTGGGGGAGTACACACAATTTTCTGAGTTTGACAGCCATACAACATCTACAGCCCCAGATACACACTCATCCGACAGCCACCGTCTCAATGGCCAATGATGAGAAGGTCCCTAGCTATGAGATTAGTAAGGCGGTAACTTTTTCCATTGGCTCTACTTCGTTTAATGCTGAATTTTTTGTTATTCTCCTGGCGGGATTTGATATGGTATTAGGCATTAAAGGGTTACAAACTGTTGGAAGATAGGCTCAAGCCCACGAGCTCAAGACAAGAATCCCACACGTCAAAGGAGTGGCATATGTTTAAAATATGGTACTTTTCATAAAAATGGCATAGAAGTGTAAATATGTGTTCCTTTATGTCTTTTGTTTTATCAAGTTGTAGCCCTAAGGGTATTGTAAAACTATAAATAAAGGCATTGGCTAAGAGGTAGGGCATTGAAGCACTCTCCTTTCTTTCCACAAATTCGTCCAGCCCTCATTTTTCTTTTTGATGCAACCCTCTTCTCCCTTAATCCAAACTCTCTTCTTCCACGTTCTTCTTCTTCTCTTCTCCTTCTCTCTTCTTCTTCTTCTTCTTCTTTCTTGTTGAACTAAAGTTCCTTTCATGAGATCCTAAATTCTACATGGTATCAGAGCAAGGAGTTTAGGATCTCTTCATGTTAGTTATTATGAAATCAGTTCAAAAAGTTGTAAAAGGAGTTCAGTCATAAAGAGATAAGTTCATCATCTTCTTATTTACGTTTTTTTTTATTTCCTTTTCTTATTTACATACTCCTTTTTACTTTTTTTCTTTACTTCTAGAATTTTGAGTTACATCAAGTCAAAATAAATCTTTATATGTTGTAAATATTTATTTCTATGACTAAATTGATGTTATAATCTTGACTCCTTGTAAATCAATTACAAGAGTGATCAAGATCATTTGCTGTTTGCATCTTATTAAGATTGATGGGTGAAATTCAATTACCTTTATGTAATTTGGATCCATCTGATTTGAGGTAGAATTCCAGCACATGTTGCTGTATCTTCTCCTAATTAAGGTTGCTCATGGGTTTGTGTTATGTTGTTGGATGCCCATTATATGTTTGATGAAATGCCAGCAGTCATTTACCCTTTGTAGTTTCGATTTTTTTTAACTTCAACAATTGAATTTTTTCTTACGTTGAAGTCTCTCATGTGCTGAAGATAAATCTCTTCCAAGTGTCTTGGTTTGTTGTTAAATCTTCTCTAATTTTTTGTCTATTGCTCGTTTGTGTTTGAGTTTGGATTAAGGCCTAATCGGTTGCATCTACTTTCTGCTCTTTGTTCTTATGAATACAAGAGAAGATGAGTGATAGCTGGATGTTATTATCACTTTCTAAAGGCACAAATTTGTTGATAATTTGGTGCCTGCCCTTGTGAAAGAAATTGGTTCTTGTTCTCTTTTGTTGGTGATTGATTTGGTCTACGAGTTCTTCAAATTTCATAGAGTAATTGTTCTTTGAAGAAGGCCTTTTCCCTTGACCTCCATATTTTACTTGCCTCATCATGGAGATTGGATACAATAGTAATAAGAGTGATATACTCCGTATTACTACAATTCCACTTAGAGGTCTCTCCAATTACATGAGCTGGTCACAATCGGTTCTTATTACTTGTGACCTCTTGAGCCACGTTGTTAACTTTCCTCCTCCGATTGATGAAGAAGATGCATCCTACCACAAGTGGGTTAAGGATGATAACATGGTGATAAGTTGCCTCATTAATAGCATGGAAGAGCAGGTGGCCAACAATGTCGTCCACTTGGAAACCACCAAAAACATATGGGACACTTGTGCCAAGCTTTACTCAAGCACTGCTTCATTACAAAAAATATATGATGTCTTACAAAACATGTTGCATACGAAACATGGAGATAATATTCATGAATTTTTGACATGGTTTTGCAGTCTTCTTCAAGAATGGAAACTAGCTCAGCCATATTCCACTAATATTGTCGTTCAAGAACGACAAAGAGAAGCTTTGGCAGCAGCCATTTGCTTATCGAATATTAAACCATACCTTGAGGTGGCAAAAACTCAACTTCTAAGTTCTTTTGCTCTTCCATCCTTCGATGATATTAGTGCTACATTACTTAGGATACCGGATTCATCCCCTCCTTGTCCTATTGATGCTCCATCGGAGATGTTCTCTGGCAATCGGGGAACATCTTCCTCATCCCGAGGATGGGGTAGAAATATGAGAGGGGGTCGAACTATGAGAGGGGCTGAAAATAGAGGTGGTAGAACGGGTCAGAATTCTTTCTTTACTGAGCCTCAACTTTGCACTTATTGTGGCCGTCAGAACCACCTTGTGGCATCATGCTGGAAACTTCATGGCAAGCCTGATTGGGCCACAGCTAACCCAGCCTCAGTTAACGTTGAGAAAAATGAAGATAAGGCTGAATCATCATCCGAAAATGTGACTCTTACGGCTGAGGATTATGCTGCATTTCATAAAATGAAGTCCTTCATGGAATCATCTATTCCCTCATCATCTACTGCTGCCACTACTATTTCCTTAGGTATACTTTCTTCCTCTTCTTCCTCTTCCTCTTGGATCATCGACTCCGGGGCCTCCGAACATCTATCAGGTAACAAAAACTTGTTGCAGTCCTTATCTCCTTGTTATCCTCATAAATTCGGTACCCAAACCAAGGTCCTTGGCAAAGGTTCCTCCTCTCTTACTTCATCTATTCCCCTTCAAGATGTTTTGTTTGTTCCTCAATTTCCTTTAGATTTGCTCTCGGTTAGTCAATTGACCAAAAAATTAAATTGCTCTATCACCTTCTCACCGTCTTCTTGTGTCTTTCAGGATCTCACTACGAAGCGGGTGATTGGTGGCGGCCATGAAAAATGGGGTTTGTACTACTTCACTCTTCCACCATTAGTTGCATTATCATCCACTACATCTGAGGCCCAACTTTGGCACAACCAACTTGGTCATCCGTCTACCCAGTCACTTCGTTCTTTGGTTCCATCTTTAAAAGGACTTTCTAATTTCAGTTGTGAGGTTTTTCAATTAAGTAAACATGTCAGGAGTACATATTCTCCTCGTCTTAGAACTACAAGTACTGCTCCATTTGACCTAATACATTCTGATGTATGGGGCCCTTTATGTGTCTCAAATATTTCCCAAGTTAAATATTTTGTCATTTTTTTTGATGATTTTACTCGAGTGACTTGGTTATATCTATTTAAAGAGTGTTCCGAAATTCTTCCTTTGTTTAAAAATTTTCATGCTATGGTCTTGACATAATTTGGGAAGAAAATTCAAACCATTAGATCTGATAATGCTAAGGAATACATGTCTCATGACTTCAAATTATTTTGTGAGAGTAATGTGCTTATTCATCAAACATCATGTGCCTATACTCCTCAACAAAATGGTGTTGCTGAAAGGAAGAATCGTCATCTTCTTGAAGTTGCTCGGGGCCTCCTCTACTCCATGAAGGTACCCTATTTCTATTGGCCTCATGCTATACTTACAACATGCTTTCTCATTAATAGGTTACCTTCATCAGTCCTTCATCATAAAACTCCTTACTCTGTGTTATTTAATGGTGAAGATCCTTTTTATCTTCCTTAGAAAGTGTTTGGATGTACGTGTTTTGTTCATGTTACATTTCCACACAAAAATAAACTTGATCCTCGGTCTATGAAGTGCATTTTTTTGGGATACTCTCGCACCTAGAAAGGTTATGTCTGTTATAATCCTACCCTTCGGAGGATATTTATCTCTAGGGATGTGACTTTCTTTGTGGACACTCCCTTCTACTCCTCCCATGATGCTCCTCCAGGATGGACTTGTCCTTCTACTTCTCCTTGTCCGCTTGTGCCGTTCAATCTTGAAGTGGATCCATCCCCTGATACACTGGCCTTACCTTCCCTTGTGGAGTTGTCGGATCCACCCGAGGTAAGTCCTTCTCCTCCTATGTATGGGCCTGAATTTGATACTCGGCCTATTGCTTTAAGAAAAGAACGTCGCTCATGTACTACTTCGCATCCTATCTCAAATTTTATGTTTCACCATTGCTTGTCTTTTGAGTGTTTTCAGTTTCTTGCGTCCCTTTCTTCTACTTCCATTCCGCAGCCGTATCAGGAGGCCTTGAGACATCCAGGATGGAAGGCGGCTATGGATGAAGAAATGCACGCCTTGTATGAAAACCAAACACTATACTTAACATCACTCCCAAAAGGTAAAAGACTGGTTGGTTGTCGATGGGTTTTTTCGGTGAAACATAATCCGGATGGATTAGTTGCTCCTCTTAAAGCTCGACTGGTTGCTAAGGGCTATACGCAGTGCTATGGGATAGATTATGAGGAGACCTTCTCTCCTATTGCAAAATTGAATTCGGTACGCATCATCTTATCTATTGCTGCTAACTCCTCATGGCCCATCTATCAGTTGGATGTTAAAAATGGTTTTTTAAATGGTGATATCAGTGAGAAAATTTATATGATTCAACCATCTGGTTATGTGGTTGAGGGGGAGTCATTATGCCGGTTAAAAAAGTCTTTATATGGGCTTAAGCGGTCCCCTCGGGCTTGGTTTTAAAAATTAATCAAACACTCCTATGGTTTTGTTTTCATTCCGTATATTATAAAGATACGGTCAAAGGGAAAATATTATTGGCCGTATACGTGGATGATATTATCTTAACCGGTGATGATGCTTTGAGCATACAAGAGGTGAAGCAGATGATATGTCAAGAATTCAAGACTAAAGACCTTGGTATGCTTAAATATTTTTTGGGTATAGAAGTTCTTCAATCTAAACATGGGATAATATTGTCTCAAGGGAAATATGCCTTGGATCTCCTTGAAGAAACAAGAATGAAGGGTTGTAAATCAGTTGACACACCTATGGATACAAATATAAAATTATGTGCCACAAATGAAGAAGATATTGATTAATATTGGCAAATATCAAAGACTCATGGGAAAACTGATTTATCTCACGGTAACTAGGCCAGACATATCATATGTTGTAAGTATGGTGAATCCAGTCATGCACAAACCACTAATTACCCACTGGCAGGCTTTAGAGAGAATATTACGTTATCTAAAAGGAGCTCCAGGAAGAGGATTGTTGTATAAAAAACGTGGGCACTTCAACATAGAAGGCTTCTTAGATGCAGATTGGGTTGGATCTCCTGATGATAGAAAATCTACATCAGGATATTGTACTTGGGTTGGGAAAAACTTGGTTACATGGAAAAGTAAAAAGCAAAATGCGGTTGCAAGATCTAGTGCCGAAGTAGAATACAGAGCTATGGCCCATACCGTTAGTGAACTTTTATGGATCAGGACTCTTCTTACCGAACTAGGTTTTTATAAAAAGGGGTCCATGAATATGCATTGTGATAATCAAGCAGCCATTCATATCACTTCAAATCCAGTTTTTCATGAAAGAACTTAACATATTGAGGTGGATTGTCATTTTATACGGGAGAAGTTTCAAGCAGGAATAATCTCTCTCAAACATGTGTCATCTCAAGAGCAAGTAGCTGATATTCTCACTAAACCCGTTACATGTAAAATCCTATCGTTTATATGTGGCAAGTTGGGTATTTATGATGTCTTTTCTCCTCCAGCTTGAGGGGGAGTCTTGGAAGATGGGCTCAAGCCCACGAGCTCAAGACAAGAAGCCCACACGTCAAAGGAGTGGCATATGTGTAAAATATGGTACTTTCCATAAAGATGGCATAAAAGTGTAAATATGTGTTCCTTTTATGTCTTTTGTTTTATCAAGTTGTAGCCCTAAGGGTATTGTAAAACTATAAATAAAGGTATTGGCTAAGAGGTAGGGCATTGAAGCACTCTCCTCTCTTTCCACAAATTCGTCCAGCCCTCATTTTTCTTTTTGATGCAACCCTCTTCTCCCTTAATCCAAACTCTCTTCTTCCACGTTCTTCTTCTTCTCTTCTCCTTCTCTCTTCTTCTTCTTCTTTTTCTTCTTTCTTGTTGATCTAAAGTTCCTTTCATGAGATCCTAAATTCTACACAAACGTTGGGGCCCATCATGTGGGACTTTTCGGCTTTAACCATGAGCTTTCATTTTGCCAAAAATCGGGTGCTCTTACAAGGCTGTCAGATGGGTAGGGCCCACCGCATGCACACTGTACAAACACATGATCAGCTTGATAGTACTAGTGATGGTTTGGTTGAGGAGTTCTCTGACCTCTTCCAAGATCCTTCGCGGCTGCCTCCCCTGAGGCACTGTGACACCAGGATCTGTCTAAAACCAGGATCTGAGGTAGTGGTCGTGCAACCATATCGTTACCCACACCTTCAGAAGGACGAGATAGAGCGTCAGTGCCATGAGATGTTGAAACAGGGTCTTATTCGTCCCAGCCGCTCCCCGTTCCCTTCACCCGTCTTACTTGTGAAGAAACATGAAGGGACATGGAGGTTCTATGTGGATTATCGGGAGTTGAACGTCCATACAGTAAAAGACAAATTTTCGATTCCAGAAGTGGATGAGCTTCTGGATGAGTTACATGGGTCATGGTTATTCACTAAACTCAACCTCCATTTGGGATACCATCAGGTCCGGATGCACCCCTCTGATATCGAGAAGACGGTGTTCCGCACACACCATGGCCACTTTGAGTTCGTCGTCATCCCGTTCGAGTTATCCAATGCACCCTCCACTTTTCAAGCTTTGATGAACGAGGTATTTAGCCCCTATCTTCAAAATTTTGTTCTTGTATTTTTCAATGATATTTTGATATATAGCAAGTTGGTTGAGGAGCACTTGGCACACTTGAGGATTGTTTTCGACTTGTTACGAGCACATCAGCTCTATTTGAAACATTCCAAGTGTTCTTTTGCGGCTTCACATGTGGGGTATCTGGGACACATTATCTCACATGAGGGGGGTACAGTGGATCCCAAGACCATCCGAGCTATTCACGAGTGGCCGCAGCCACAGTCATGTTCTGCATTACGGGGGTTTTCGGGTTTTGCCGGCTAGTACCGTAAATTTATTTAGAACTATGGGCCAGTGGCAACACCATTGACTAGTGTACTCAAGAAAAATTCCTTTAAGATAAGGTCAAAATTCAATTGTGAGGTGTGCCAGTTAAGCAAACATCAAAGGAGTACATACTCTCCTCGTCCAGAAGACAAAAGTAACATTCCTTTTTCATTGATTCAAATTGATGTTTGGGGGCCTGCCTTTGAGTGTCTCTAATATTTCTCAAGCTAAATATTTTATCACTTTTATTGATGATTTCATTCGCACAACTTGGTTGTTTATTTTTAAAGAGCGTTCTGAGATACCATCTATTTTTAAAATCTTTTTATGCGATGGTACTCACACAATTTGGTCAGAAGATAAAAATCCTCCTGTCTGATAATGCCAAAGAGTATATTTCAAAAGACCTTGAATCTTTTTGTCAAGAGAATGGCATTATCCATTAGACATCATGTGCCTACACTCCTCCACCAAACGGTGTAGCCAAACAGAAAAATTGTCATATTCTTGAGGTATCTCGAGGTCTATTATATGCCATGAAAGTTCCATATTTTTATAGGCCCCATGCTGTCCTTACACTGTGTTTTCTTATAAATCGTCTACCGTCTACTGCTCTTGGGAATAAATCTCCCTACTCTAAACTATTACCACATGATGATCCGTTTTCATTACCATTGAAAGTCTTTGGTTGTCAATGTTTTGTTCATAATACTTTACCTAGACACAACAAACTTGACCCTAATCCTATAAAATATATCTTTTTTGGATACTCTCTCACACAAAAGGGTTATGTTTGTTATAGTCCCTCTTTGCAACGTTTATTTGTGTCCAGGGATGTAACATTCTTCGAAGAATCCTCATATTATTCTGATAGAGCTCCACCTGGTATGTCATCAGTACCAAGTTCTCCTCGATTGGTTGTGCCTCGTGATACAGAGATTGTTCAGACCCCAGAGACAATGACCGATACCACACCTGCTTAGTTGTTGGATCCACCAGAGGTAAGTCCTTCATCACTAGTCATTTTTGGTCCTAAATTTGATACTCGTCCTATTGCTATAAGAAAAGAACCTTGTTCATGCACTCAACGTTCTACTTCTCATCCTATCTCAAATTTTGTGTCTCATCATCGCATCTCTCCTTTATGTTGTCAGTTTCTTTCTTCTATTTCCTCCATATCTATTCCATAGTCATATCAGGCGGCTCTCCAACATCCAGGGTGGAAGGCGGCAATGGATGAAGAAATGAAGGCACTCAATGATAAACATACATGGTCACTGGTTCCTCGCCCTACAGATAAAAAACCCGTTGGTTGCAAGTGGGTTTATACAGTAAGACATAATCCAGATGGGACTATTGCATGTCTGAAGGCTCGACAGTTTGCTAAAGATTACACTTAATGCTATGGAATTGATTATGATGAGACATTCTCTCCAGTGGCAAAAATGACCTCGGTACGTATATTATTATCCTTGGAAGCTAATTCATCATGGCCAATATATCAACTGGATGTAAAAAATGCTTTTTCTCAATGGTAATATCAAAGAAGATATTTATATGCAACAACCACCTAGATATGTGGTTGAGGGGGATTCTGTATGTCATCATAAAAAATCTCTATATGGACTGAAGCAATCGCCACAGGCATAGTTTGAGAAATTTAGTCAAGCCATCATACGGGCAGGTTTTTACAGATGCTCTACAGACCACTCAGTATTTACTGAGAACACAGCAAGAGGTAAGGTGACTCTAGCTATTTATGTTGATGATATTATTTTAACTGGGAGTGATTCTGAGGGCATTCAGAAAATAAAAGAGAGAATATGTGCTGAATTCAAGACAAAGGATCTTGGATTACTTAAATACTTTTTGGGTATTGAGGTCTTAAAATCCAGACATGGGATTATTCTATCCCAAAGAATATATGCCCTTGATCTACTAGAAGAAACAGGTATGATGGGATGCAAACCGGTAGACACTCCTATGGATGCAAATAAAAAATTATGTGGAGGCACTAGAGAAGATGTCGATATTGGAAAATATCAAAGGTTAGTGGGACAACTTATTTACCAATGTGTAATGAGGCCAGACATTTCATATGCAGTAAGTGTGGTTAGTCAATATATGCACAAGCCACAACTTAGTTATTGACAAGCACTTGAGAGGATACTACGTTATCTGAAAGGTGCTCATGGAAGGGGGCTACTCTATAAAAAACATGGTCACTTCAACATTGAGGGATTCGCTGATGTAGACTGGGCTGGATCTCCAGATGATAGAAAATCTACTTCTGGTTTTTGCACGATGGTTGGAGGAAATCTGGTTACATGGAAAAGCAAAAAACAAAATGAAGTAGCACGGTCAAGTGAAAAAGCTGACTACAGAGCCATGGCACACACTGTAAGTGAACTCTTATGGATAAGGTCTCTTCTCACTGAATTGGGATTTTATAAAGAAGCTCCAATGGATCTATACTGTGATAATCAAGCAGCAATACATATTGCATCTAATCCAGTCTTCCATGAGAGGACAAAGCATATTGAGGTAGATTGCCATTTTATACGAAAAAAATTCCAAGTTGGTCTCTTATCCGTGAAGCACATCTCATCACAAAATCAAGTTACAGACATCCTCACCAAACCAGTCACTCACAAGATTCTGTCTACCATATGCAGCAAGTTGGGCGTTTATGATGTCTTCTCACCCCTAGCTTGAGGGGGACTATTACAATGTGGGACCCACCATGGTGCTCGAGTTGATGGGACTAACCATAAGGACGTAGGTCATCAGGAAGAGTCCTAGAGGGTGTGGGACACCAAGAAGAGTCCTCTCCCAAAGCAAGTCACACATTCAATCCCGAGTTGGTTCTCTCTCTCCCTCTCCTTACTTGGCGCAGCCCACTCTTCTCCTTTTATTTTTTCTCTTCTCTACAAAGAGCTTTCCTCCCCTTTTCTCGATTTTCTTTCTTCTTTCTCTTGTTCATGATCTTGGAAAAGGGATCCTAAATTCAACAATAGCCATTCACCATTTTCTTCACCAGTCATCCTCGTTAATAAACATGATGTTACTTGGTGATTTTTTGTCGATTATCGGGATTTGAATGCCCAAACTGTAAAAGACAACTTCCCTATTCTTGTGGTGGAGGAGATTTTGGATACATGGGTCATGGGTATTCACCAAATTTGACTTACACTCTGGATATCATCAACTTCAAATGCATCCAGCCAACATCGAGAAAACTGCCTTTTGCACTCATCACGGCCATTTTGAATTTGTGGTGATGTCGTTTGGGTTATCCAATGCCCCATCCACATTCCAGACATTAATGAATGGGGCATTTTGCAACTATCTACGCAAATTTGTATTTTTTTATATGACATACTCATTTACAGCCAGTCTGGAACTCTACATTTAGAGCATTTAAGAGTGGTATTTCAATTGTTATGTGCACATTAGCTATAGTTAAAAGAAATCTAAATGCTCTTTTGCAAAATCACATGTGGCCTATCTTGGTCATATTATTTCCCATGATAGGGTCATGGTTGATGCCGAGAAAATTCAAGCCATTTCCAATTGGCCGCAACCTATGAATACCTCTGCTTTGGGAGGGTTTTTGGGATTTGCAGGATATTACAGAAAATTTATCAAGAATTATGGGCTGTTAGCAACACCATTGACAAGCCTCCTCAAGAAAAATTCCTTTATTTGGAATGACCTAGCCAAACAGTCCTTCATAGATCTAAAATTAGCTCTTGCATCAACACCAGTTCTGTAACTTCCAAATTTTGAAGATTTATTTGAGGTCGAGTGTGACGCATCCGGAAGGGGCATTGAGGCCTTTCTACTGTAGAACTTTCACTTTATTACATATTTCAGTAGACAATTGGCAAAATGGCATCATAAATTGGCAGCATATGAACGCGAGTTAATCAGGTTAGCCAAAGCTATCCAACATTGGCGACCTTACTTATGGGGCTGTGCATTTCTCATTCTCACTGATCATTACAATCTTAAATATTTGCTGGAGCAACGCCTCAAGACTTCTCCTCAACAACACTGGATTAGTAAATTGATGGGGTTCAACTTTATAGTGGAATACCACACTGGGCGGTTAAATAAGGCGGTCGATGCCTTGTCATGACGTTTGGAGAATCCGCCGCTTCTCTATGCCAGCCAGCCTCGTTTTCTTTTCTTAGACTTGGTTAAGGAGGAAAATACCAGCAATCTAGTCATCCAAAATCTGCACACAAAAATTATAGAGGGGGGCACTGGACTCTAGATGGTCCATTCAGGATTCTCTAATTTACTACAAATTGCGCTTATATGTACCACAAACTTCAGAGTTGTTTTCAGCCATCCTCTCTGCATACCATGACAAAACTCATGAAGGCATACATAAAACCTTGCATCACATTCGAGCAGATATCTATTGACAGGCATATGTCACATCTTGTCCAGTTTGTCAACATAACAAGTCTGACCACTTAAGTCTAGCGGGTCTTCTGTAGCCTCTTGCACTTCCTACACAAGTGTGGGCCGATATATCTATGGATTTCGTCAAAGGTCTTCCACAATCTTCAGGCAATTCGGTATGCTCACTTTATTCCCATGGCACACCCATATATTGCATTCAGTGTGGCATAGATATTTCTAGAGCATATTATTCGTCTACATGGCATTCCAGAATCAATTGTCAGTGACCGTGATGCAGTCTTTACCATCACTTTTTGGCGGAAAATTTTTTTCTTGCAGCAAACTGAAATTTTCATCATCTTATCATCCTCAAATAGATGGCCAACAAAGGTGGTTAACTGGGCTGTGGAAATGTATCTGTGATGCCTTGTGGGTGATCGTCCTAAAAACTAGTTTAATTGGTTACTGTGGGTTGAATATTGTTACAACACTTCCTTCCACACAACCTAGCAGTCTACTCCCTTCAGCATTCTATATGGAAGAGATCCTTCTCGGCTTCTCTCTTTTACTCCGGGCTCCACCGGAGTGGACTCTATTGATCATGCCCTAATTGAACGGGACCAGGTGCTACAAAATATTTCAGCTCGCCTCCTCAAAGCACAAGTTATCTCATACAAGGAAGGGGACTACATTTTGTAATGCCTCCAACCGCACTGACAACATTCAATTGCTGGCAAACAGCGTAATAAACCTTCCCCAAAGTACTTTGGCCCTTTCTCTATTATTCGGCACGTGGGGTCGGTTGCCTATCAACTGCAACTTCCAACCATGACCAATCTTCACGATGTGTTTCATGTCTCCCTACTTAAACCCTTTCAGGGCTCACCCCCTCATTCCACCACGTCCCTTCCTCAAGTGGACATTGGACGGGTTATTCTTACTCCAGCCACGGTATTGCGTGCCTACCTTATTCATGACCAGTGGGAGATTCTAGTACAATGGAAGGACACCGAACCAGCAGCTGCTACATGGGAACCGTGGGACAACTTCTTGCAAGTCTACCCAACTTACCAGCTTGAGGACTCAATAGCTAACCGAGTCACCCAAATGAGGTGCCATTGACTCACTGAGTTAAATACTTTTACTTTCATATTTTATATTGCTTTAAAGTATATTTTTCATTATTAAGGTTACATCTGCAGAGGTAGAAATGTAATTATGAAACCCTAAACTCTATTTGCGTCAAACCCTATTTAGAGGGTAAAAGAATAAAGAGAAGGCAAGTATTGATTTTTAGGTTAAACAGGGTTTGAGAGTTCTCCTTGATAAGCTCTAGGGTTTTGAGTTCTCCTTGATGAGCTCTAGCTCCAGGTTCCCTCTTGAACCTGATTTCTCTTCTACCCTTTTTGATCTATTGTTGTCTACAACATTCAGAGAGAGAGAGAGAGAGAGAGAGAGAGAGAGAAAAGGCCCTATTTTGATTTTCCCTGTACCACAAGAGGATAAAAATCCTCTCGGGGGGGGGGGGGGGGGGAGGGGGGGGGGGGGGGGGGGGGGGGGGGGGTGGTGGTGGGGGTGGGGGGGGGGGAGGGTATTGCTTGAAGTCTCCTTTTTCCGAGTTCCATGAGAGGTCCCTATACCTCTTACCGAGAGCAGCAGCACCTACCAGTGTTGAACTCATTTTTCTCACTCTAGATTCACCACTCCCACGCCGAGTTACTAGATCCATGGCTAGGGAAGATAACAGGCCGCCTTCCACATGCTCGATGAAAGCACAACTTTGGTTTCATCAAGTCGAACAGGATAGGTTGGTGCTAGATTGGGAGGAGTTTAAAGAATTATGCACTATACAGTTCGGTCCTCTAGAACACAATAACCCGTTGGGAGATTTGGTGTTGTTAAGGTAGATTGGCTCAGTGGAGCTAAATCAAAAATAGTTTCAAGAAAAATTTGCCCGACCCAGCCAGATAGTTCACGTAGACCAGTAAATCAATTTATTTATAGCCAGCCTTAATGAGCCCTTAAGGTTAGAAGTGAAGCTCCATGCACCTGGTGATTTGGCTCGAGCAATGAATCTATCTTGAGCACTTGAAACCAAACAAACAGTTCAAAATCGGAGGACAGTTTGGCAAGGGGAATGGAACAATTCCACTCGTTGGCAAGGGAGGCAAAACACTTCACCTCATGTGACCTTTCCTGTAGTGCAATTGCCAAAAAGTAATCCAATTACTACTTTGGCAGCAAATACACACCTTAGCAACTCACCAGCCTAGTATATCAGAAAATTAACAAGTTTGGAGATGGTTGGCCGTAGGGCAAAGAACATGTGCTACAATTGTGATGAACCGTACATGGCAGGCCACCAATGTAAATGGTTGTTTTGGCTAGAATTTAATGAAGAATCAGAACCATAAATGAGTGATGGTCGTACAGAGGAGGACGCACTGAAAATCTCTCTGAATGCCATTACAAGGCAGAAATCTGCCAAAACTATGCAAGTTAGGGCACGGGTGATGGACCAGGAACTTGTGCGACTCGTGGATTCAGGAAGTACACACAATTTTCTTAGCTTAACAACTGCTCAACACCTTCAACTGCAGATCCTTCCCCACCCAATAGTTACGATTTTGATTTCCAATGGAGAGAAAGTCCCTAGCAATGGGATCAACAAAGTGGTAAAGTTTTCAATTGGTACGACTCCCTTTCATTCAAATTTTTTTGGCATACCTTTAGCCGGGTTCGATATGGTACTGGGTATTAAATGGTTGCAAACCTTGGGCCCCATTTTGTGGGACTTCTCTACTTTAACTATGAGATTTGCAATGGGCGGACGCCAAGTGCTGTTACAGGGTAGTGAAGTTGACAAGCCACATCACATTCATACCCTCCACACACAAGACCAATCGGACATCACTTTAGACAAAATCCAAGACGTTTTCTCAGACCTGTTCTGAGAGCCTTCAAGGCTGCCTCTCTTGAGGCACTGTGATCATCGGATTTGTTTAAAATGTGGCTCAGATGTGGTGGTGGTTAGACCATACTAGTATCCACACTCCAGAAAGATGAAATAGAAAGGCAATGCCACACAATGCTGCAATAGGGCCTTATTCACAATAGTCATTCCCCATTCTCTTCACCAGTCCTCCTTGTTAAGAAACATGATGGTACATGGAGATTTTGTTTCAATTATATGGAATTGAATGCCCAAACCATAAAGGATAAGTTCCCTATACCTGTGGTGGACGAGCTCCTAGATGAATTACATGGTTCATGGGTATTCACCAAATTGGACTTGCATTCAGGGTATCATCAGCTTCGTATGAATCCTTCTGACATTCAGAAAACTGTCTTCGGCACATATCACAACCATTTTGAATTTGTTGTGATGTCGTTTGGGTTATCAAACGCCCCATCCACTTTTCAGGCATCAATGAACTAGGTATTCTTAAACTATCTCCAAAAGTTTGTGCTTGTATTTTTTTTATGATATACTCATTAACAAAAAGTCTAAGGATCAACATTTAGAGGATTTACGTTTGGTGTTTCAATCGTTAAGAGCCCGCCAACTTTATTTAAAAAAACTAAATGCTCTTTTTCCAAGTCCCATTTGGCCTACCTCGGCCATATTATTTCACATGAAGGGGTCACTGTTGATTCTGAGAATATTCAAGCAATTACCGATTGGCCACAACTTCTGAATAACACCGCTTTGATAGGATTTTTAGGGTTAGCTGGATACTACAGAAAGTTCATAAAAAATTATGGGTTGTTGACCGCACCATTGACCAGCCTCCTCAAGAAAAAATCCTTTATTTGGAATGAAAAGGCCACATAGTTCTTCCAAGATCTCAAACTAGCTCTCGCCTCCGCACCAGTTCTGCAACTACCAAATTTTGAGGAATTTGTGATCGAGTGTGCCACATCTGGAAGGGGCATTGGAGCCGTTCTACAGTAGTAATCCCACCCCATTGTATATTTCAGCTGACAATTGGCAGCAAGGCATCACAAATTGGCAGCATATGAACGGGAATTAATCGGATTGGTCAAGGTTGTCCAACACTACCGACCTTACTTGCGGCCTTGCATTTCTCAAAATTTGGGGCCGCACTGATCATTATAGTCTTAAATTTTTGCTTGAGCAGCGCCTCACTACTTCTCCTCAACAACACTGGATTTGTAAATTGATGGGGTTTGACATTTCAGTGGAGTACTGCTTTGGGAGGTTAAACAAGGCTATGGATGCCTTGTCACAATATTTGGAGAATCAACAGCTCGTCTATGCCATCACCCAGCCTCGTTTTCTCCTCTTAGACTTGGTTAAGGAGGGAAATACCAATAATCCGGTCCTACAAGAGCTACACAAAAAAATTACATAGGGGGCAATGGACTCTAAGTGGTCATTCTAGGATTCTCTTATTTGCTACAACAAGCGCCTCTATATACCACACACTTCCTTCCACACAACCTTCCAGTCTACTCCATTCCGAGTTCTATATGGCAGAGATCCTCCTCGGCTTCTATCTTATACTCTGGGCTCCACACGAGTGGAAGCGATTGATCAGCCACTCATTGACCGAGACCAGGTGCTACAGAATATTACTGATTGCCTCCCGAGGGCACAACAGGTCTACCTAGCATATGAGCTTGAGGGCAAGCTCTTTCTCCAAGGGGTGTGCGATGTTATGATCATGGGTTAAGTGTTTGGCTTTTCGCTAGCTACCAGGCCGGTCTTTTGGGTAGTATTGGCTAGGTGCTTAACAATCTTCTAGACTTCAAAATGATACTTCTGAAGTACTACTAAAACTTTCACTTAGAAGGGAAAGAGGAATGGGGGTTTGTGTTAGTGTTATTTTTCTATTGGAATTATGTTGTTGGTTTATAAGATTCTAGAGTAAATATTTTTAGAATATAGAATCCTAGAGTTGGTTTAACTGCTGGAGTTATGGAGTTAAAATAATTAATTGAATGTATAAAATAATTATCATGAATATTATGTAAATAAAATAAGTAACAAAATAATAGTTGCATTAAATTTTTTGTATTATATTTTGAATAAAAATCACCATTTTAAAAATTATCAGAAAATTATTATTTTCAAATTTTTATTTATAAATAATTATTAATTTTTAAGTAAAATAAAATAATTTTGATTCGATTAAACTAACTAAATAAAAATTTTAATTTCAATTATCTGTTTGATATAATTTAGTTATCCTACCTCTTGGAAGAGGGTGTTTTCACCTTGGTGGTGGGCACAGGTCGGGTGTCCGGAAACCCGAACATAAAAAAAACTATAAAAACAATGAATGTCAAACCCAAATCTGACCCGATCACTTTCCCCACAACCCCATCCTCACCTCATCCCCATAAACCCAACTTAAACCCAACCCATCTCTGCCCCATCCCTATAAATCCAACCCATTCCGACAAGTTTTATATCCATGTCTTGTCCTTGCAAATCGGGTTTGGGAAAACTCGTATCTAACCCAAAACCCAATGGATTTTTTCTATCCCAATTTTTACCCTTGGGATGAAACCAAAAACATGAACACAAGGTTTTCAGGTCACATTGTCATCCTCTTCCTTGCCCAACACAATGTGTTGCTCCATGTTTTGTCAAGAGGGTCATCTGCCTCCTTTGAGAAGGAAATATATGGAAAGGGCAAGGTGTCCTTCCCCTCATCCATTTTCCTTTCAATCAATGATAAAAAATGGTGGGGGGGGGGGGGGGGGGGGGGAGGGGGAAGGTGTGATGAACCTTGTGTTAAGTACTTGGCTTTCTGCTACTAACAGGCCTGTATCTTGGATAGTATTGGCTAGGTGCTTAACATTTGGTATCAGAGCTATACCGTCATCGCAAGTTTGAATCCTGGCATGACCAAACCTAGAGGAGGGGGTGACCTAGCGGTGTCTCTAGAGTGGGCCGTCGTGGACGTCGGCTCATAACGATGGGAGTATTGTTATGATCCTGGGGTTAAGTACTTGTCGTTCTACTATCTACCAGGCAATCTCTAGGGTAGTATTTAGGTGATTAACATTTGGTATCATAGTTATACCGTCGTCGTTAGTTCGAATCCCGATGTGAGCAAATCTAGCGGAGGGGGCGACATAGCGGTGTCGCTAGAGTAGGTCGTCGCTAGAGTGGGCCATCGTGGACGTCGGCTCATAATGGTGCGAGTATTGTTATGATCCTGGGGTTAAGTACTTGGTTTTCCGCTACCTACCAGGCCGATCACTTGGGTAGTTTTTGGCAGGTGCTTAACAAGAGGGTCAAGTCCCCTTACCCCTTTTCGTTTTTGCCCTAAGGTGGAGGGTTGCCTCCCTACTCCAAATGAGGAAAGAGGAGGTTGATACCCTCCTTGTGCTGCCAATAGAGTGAAGGCAATGGGGATCCTCCTCTAGATTGAGGACAAGGAGGGAGAATTGCCTTCCTTTTTTAAAATGTTTAATTTTTTATTTTTTTATTTTCTATTAAAAATTCATTTAAGTTCTTGAAGAATGAAATTGAATTCGAAAATTACTAAAAATGAGGCTCCAAGAAAATATTTTCATAACTCCAAACACAATATAGAATAAATCACAATTAATCTGCCACTAAAGCCCAAATCTAAAGCAATTTCAGACACGATAATCCCCCTTTAGATAGAAAGAAACCTAAAAGATGATTTCTAGGTATTTTTAGTTGAGGATAATTCTTGATTGATGTCGAAGCAAAAACCATGGTAATACAATGAAGGGAGACCTCAAAGTGAAATAAAATTATTCCTTTTATATAATCCATGGACTTTGATAGTTTTACCTCTAGGCTCTAAATCAATCTTACAAAAAGAAACATGATCAAGATGAATTCCTAGAAACTACAAACTTATGTGTCAAAATAATGGAACGAATTACTTTTATACTTGCTCTCCACTTATTAGGATAACTATAAGTTGAATGCTAACAGCATATGAACTTGAAATCAATCATATAGATGTTAAAATACCTTCTGGAAAGACTACTAAGAGTAATTTATATAGAACAAAAAGGTTGTCTTGCTCATGGACAGGATCAAAAGGCGTGGAAATTGATTAACAAATAATATGGACTAAAAAAAGTTCATAAAAAATTGAACAAAAATTAATAATATAATGATTAAAAGAGACCCACGTATGTAGGGGTGGAATGGGTAGTAAATATGGAGAACTTCTACATAAAATTGTATTTATGCAAGCTGGTGTATGTCCTCTTATGTCCTTCTCCTTTTGAATCATGTAGCCCTAATAGCATTGTAATCATTGTCAACACTTTCCCACAACTATAAATACAGTCTCAAGGCAAGTGGTAGAGCATAGAAGCCTCTTCTTCTTGGCTCAAATTTTTCCTTACACCTCTCTCTCTTTTCCCCTTTTTTCTCTCCCTTGGTTTCTTCTCTCCTCTCTTCCAAGAACAAGAGTTCCTCTCTTTTCTCCTTCCCCTGAGGTCTCTTGTGTTTATGTGTTGGCCCTAGAAGTCAACATGGTATCAGAGAAGGTAAATATCTAAAGTGGACAAGGATAAGAAGATAGAGAAGAAACGGAGGAGGAAGAAGAAGAATAAGAAAAAAAGGAGTTTCTGATGTTTGTCTTTAATCTTCTTTCTCAATTCCTACTTTTCTATGTTTTTTTCACTCTCATACCATGTGTTTTATATAAAAATTATGTACCATTGGAAATATATTTTATTCTAGTTTCTAACTCAAAAAGAATTGTGGAAATCTATTTTTTCCTAGAAAGAGAATTCGACATTTGAAGTAGCAAAGATCAAGCCAATGAAAAGTTTCAAGTAGCACTAGAAAGCGTCAACTTTCTGAACGGTTTGTACCAAAATAGCTGAAATTTTATATTGAGAAATATATCTCAAAATAAATATATGTGACTCTACTTTCTATCCCAATAAATCATTTCTAAATCTAATCTTTCTAAAAAGAGATATTATCATTGGAAGAGCCGAAGGTAATGCTAGTAGCTAGGGGTGGCATCGATCCGAGTGATCGGTGCAAAATTGCAAGTGCACAATATCTTAGTTTTATAGTAAAGTGATAAGAAAGTATCGTCCTCAAGGATTGGTAACTTACTTTTGACAAATATTGTTCATCATTTTACATAAGAGTATGCAAATTAATAAAGCAAGAAAGTATTAAGACCAATGATTTTAATACTACATAGGTTTATACAAGTCTTTCGATCTCTATATTTACCTATGCCGAAATATCCAAGATCTATCTTATAATTCCCGCTTTCGATAGAAAATCACAAGATCAAAATCATCTAATTAATGGACAGTCAATTAGGAGAAATAATACCAGATAAATTAAACAAACATAGAAGAGAATTACAATTAGCATAGAAAAGCAAGCATAATTCAAAACTAGATTATAGCATTTTCATAGAATAAAAAAAATTTAGTTCATGCTAAAAATTAAATTCAACATCAACAACTTCACCATATTTGTTTTATGAGGGGAATAGAATAAAATGAATCTGAATAGTAGAAAATGAATCCGATTATAATTTTCCTCTTCATCTGCTTCGCTGCCGCAGCATCTTCAAAACTACTCAAAATAATTTTTCTCTTCAGTAGGTTAACGACGGATTGAAGATTAGAGATGGTAGACAATTCGATGGACAAGGTGATCGAGCTTGGTCACACAACCAGACTGCTCCACCAACCAGTAATGCAAACTTCTTCTCACTGTAAGTTCTTGTCTCTCTGCCCAGAATAATTTTCTCCTTCCGCAATGTTTTCCCTCTCTACTCAAAATAATTTTTCTCTCCTTCTTCTGTCCACCTTTCCTCTCTGTTGTAGTGGTTTCTTGTTCTCTCTGAATAATCTTCTTCCTCCCTTTTCTTCCATAGCGTCGCTCAGAAATAATCTATCAAAATAGAGGTTTCAAATAATAATTTTCTGATGTATTCTTCTCCTATACGGAGGTTTTTTATTATACAATTACAACCTAATTTAGGTCCAAATTAGATCCTAGAATTAGGAACAAATCAAGGAAACAAATTGTTTCCTACAATTACGGTAACAAATTACAACCTATAATTTACAGCTCATTTCAACACTCCCCCTCAAATTGGTGCATAGATGTCGATTGTTGAATTTATGAAAAAGAGAAATACTTCTGTTATGGTCCCGGATCTGACACAAAGATTCGTTCTTGACGTTCCGATTCGCCCATGGGGAATTGTAGAACAACATGGCAGAATTGTAGGGAGACATGGAGAGGAAGATGAAAATCAATCGAAAACCCTAGAGCTCGTTGAGGAGAGCTCCAAGCCTGTTTAACCTAAATTTAACCTAAAATAAATGTTTGTCTTTCTCATTACTCTTACCCCTTAAATAGGGTTCACCCTTTAGGGTTTAAGATAAAATATTACCAAAACACCCTTATAATTAAAATATTCCAAAAATACTCCTGTGGCCTAAAGTGAAATAAAATAATGTAAATTAAATAAAAAATAAATATTAATGTTATTTCGTGCATAAAATTACTCCCCTTCAGAAGAACGAGCTTGTCCTCAAGCTCATAAGTAGGGTCTGTATGCCAACGTCTCCTCCTGGGCCCAAGTAGCATCCGCGATTGCTATGTTCGCCCTCTGGACGCCCAAAACTGGAGCACTCCCTCTAGCAATTTTTTTTTATGCTTGACTGTAAGGATGAGTGTTGAATGTCGCTACATCTCCCCAAGCAGCATCTCTGCCCTCCCTCAGTCCTGGACTGGTGTGAAACAGCCCCTCACGGTGGCCCCCCGTTGGCTAGGTTGCACTGTCTACACTTTGCCATCCTGGCAGCAACAACATCAAGACCAGCCCCCTGGGATGGAGAATAATCAGCAGCATGAACCCCCTCCATTTGCTGCACCTTGAAACACTCAGAGGCTGGAAACCATCACTAATAACAGGTTCAGTAGAAGCAGTAGATTCAGCATCACCTGAATGATACATCCCGTGTCCAACACTCTGGGTTAGTGCCTTGATTGCATGCCAATAACCCTATGCATCCACAAGAAGCACCTCGGTTGGGCTGGCTAGCAGCAGTGTATGCTGGACAGTTACAGCAGCCTTGTTGGCTTGGCTGGCTGTTAGCAGAGTAAGCTGGACTGCCCCAGAACTCCACTAGGTTAAGAGAGCCTTTGCTGGGTGTAAAGAACTCCATGGAGTGGAACTTCCTCTCTGCCCATAAACACTGCCATACCGCTTGCCTAAATATGGACCAATTAGGTGTGTTGTTTCCCATTGGTGTTCACCGAACTGGACAGCATTAATCACATCAGCTATAGATGCACCCTGTGAGTCATTTCCATTTTGGTCTACATATTCCAGGTTTTGCTCATCTGCATCACTTCAACCTGGTGTTATTTTTTTATGCTGACCCCATTGCTACAGTGCCACCACAGTAGCAATTTGCAGGCCACTGTCCAAGTCAGTTGTGCATGAAGCTTTGTCCCATTCATGGTTCTGTCTCTATACGCAATATGGTACTGCATTATATTTTTCAGGTTGTCATTGCTGCTGGGGTGCCCTTATCTGCACTGCAATAGCAGCAGCAACATGAGATAGCCTCTTCGGCTCCAACTCAAAGTTAGAGGTTAAGTCTACATAACTAGACTCCATTGTCACCAGATCAACGGTCTTGAGAACTGATGTGCCTGTTACAATATCACTAATGTCGACTACATCAACAATAGGAAGCTGGGTCGCATCTTCCAGAACTTCCATCCCAAAGATAGACATGTCAAATCCATAGACATTTTCCCATAATGGAACGCTAGGTCCACCTCTCCCAACTCCAGCAGAAAACATAGTTGCCATATCAGTGAGAATGGTCCCTGCTTTTGCAGCAAATAAAATCAGTATTCCAGTACCACAACCAACATCCAGAACTGTTGCATGGCTCATGAGAGAAGGATTATTCAGAATAGCTGCCCTATAAGATTCTGTCCTCACCATCTCGCTGATCATCTCTCTGTGACTTCCAAAAGAACTGTACGTCCCAAAATAATTCTCGTTTACATTCTTGATTTATCTGGCAGCAACATTTGCAAAAGAACCCTTCAAACTATTATCCTTCCTTTCCCATGCAAGAAATCTTCCAAGCTCACCCCCTGGCATGCCATTTCCAGAAATAACATTTTGGGCCTTGTAAGCAGCAATTGGAAATTCATGAACATCTTCATGTACCTTCTTAAAGGGTCCATGAACATAATCAAGTTCATATAAAAGAGCATCAAGAACATTCTCATCCACCAAGCAAATTTCAGCAAAATCTTTGACGTAGTCCACTTCCCTCAAGAACTCCTCTCTGTCAACTGTTGGGGTACATTCATCTCGGTCATCTTCATCCCCGCCAAAGCTATGCAAAAATGCATCCTCCGACATGAATGGTTTCATCTAATGTCTTCCCTTCAGGGACAGAGGCACAAGCAATGCCAACAGTGACAGTATGGAAGGACACTTCTACTGAATTGCCTCCAAATTCTCCAAATTCAAATACTGGGGCTATGAAGAAAATTACCTCATTCTTTCTTGGTGAGCCTCTCAAGGAATGGAGATTTTTCCAAATGTTCCATATACTCCAGTTCATTTTTTCTTTGTCGTCCAACGTTAAGCTGGGCAATGTGGAAGTGCTGTTGGAAGCATCTTCTGCATCATTAAACATATAACTGAATAACTCCATGCAGCTCCTCAAGCCAGGTAGTAAGTTCCTAGCTATAAGGCAACTATTTCTTCCAAAATTCTCAATTCCTTTCATGTATAACTCCTTCTCAATAGGAGAACAAATTTTTTCAGCAACATCTACTTCTAATTCTCCCTTGCCTGAATAGAAACTTTGCATTGTAATAGGAACTTCAATCCCAATGTTTGGGTGGACTCCTGATGTACTTTCAGCCATTTTGCCCTCCACAAGATCAGAAGTTGCATCTGGGCTGTCCACTGTTTTCTGTTTGTTAGTTATTGAAGTAATAGATGCTTCATTAGTGGCCAACACACTATAGTTTATGGCGTTAGGCTTCCCCATATTTTTAGGACTTGTTATCTCTTCAATATTTGTAGTTACATCCTTTTCTGTGGAAGCCATATTGCCTATTACATCAACCCGAAGTGTTTGGACAAGGGCCTCAGCTACATAACGGCAAGTCTTCTCCAAAACAACTTTTAAAAATTTGAAGACTCACGGTCGCACAGATACTGTGCTCATCCACAGAAAAACAAAGCCCCTCAAAAAAAAAATTCAGCATTCCCCATAAAATTATTTCTATGAATCCCGGCAGCCCCAGAAAAATTACATGTCGGAATTTATATACCCAAAATTTCGAATTAGAAGTTCGTGGCCGAACAACATACATGGGATCCCAAAAATTAAATAGAAAACCCCTTCGTTTCGCAACACCAAAATTTTCATGGAACAATTTCAATGCCATTGGGGAGGAATTATGTAAAACATAGATGGATTTGAGTTAAGGGAAGACAAAATTTGGGAAAATTCATCGCAGGAGTTTACCCCAGATTTTGTGGAAGTTCGTTTTCCGTTGTGCTGCCGAGACCGAGTTTGAGTGGAAATTTCACCGACGGACCCGATGGAGTCTCCTGCTTCTCCGGTGGCGAATCACAGCCCGTTGGGGCTTCGCCATTTGGTAGTTTTCCCTATCGACAGTGAAGAATCGACCTTCTGCCGGTCATGATAATGGATTTTTGGAGGTCAAACCCAAATAAACTTTTATCGATGAGATTGTGTCCGCATACCCCTCCGATTTCGGATTTCCAAGGACCTTCTTAGAGATTTTTGAGGTCCCCTTATTCATATTTGGGTTCGTATCAGTATCGTCCACGACTAACGACTTGGTTCTTGGTTCACCCTGCGCTGAAATTTTGAAGGTTTCCTAAACATGGCCTTTCTGTCCGTCCGGGTTTATGGTTTCCCCCAAATCTTTCGCATGGCCTTCGGCTAGTAAACGGGACAAAAGTTTTGATTTTTTCGGACCATGGCCTGTTCCTCCGTCCGAGACAACTTCTGCTGCTTTCCCTTCTCGTACTTCTTGCTCGGGGATTTCAAGTCGTATGACTTTTTTGGCGGCAACGTGAGCAGAAAATACTTCTCTTGTTGTATGCAATTCTTCATCAATTGCTCTATACCGTGCACGTCTTTCTTCCCGTTGATCACGCAGAGCAATCCCATTTTCTAGGGACATAGACGGGCTCATTGTGTTCCCGCTCTGATACTAGTTGTTATGGTCCCGGATCTGACACAAAAATTCATTGTTGACGTTCCGGTTCGGCCATGGGGAATTGTAGAACAACATGGCAGAATTGTAGGGAGACATGGAGAGGAAGATGAAAATCAATCGAAAACCCTAGAGCTCGTTGAGGAGAGCTCCAAGCCTATTTAACCTAAATTTAACCTAAAATCAATGCTTGTCTTTCTCATTACTCTTACCCTTTAAATAGGGTTCACCCTGTTAGGGTTTAAGATAAAATATTACAAAAATACCCCTATAATTAAAATATTCCAAAAATACCCTTGTGGCCTAAACTAAAATAAAATAATGTAAATTAAATAAAAAATTTAATATTAATGTTATTGTGTGCATAAAAACCTCATCGACTTCATTAACTTATTATAATCAGAGTACATGAACCTCTATTTATAATAGAGAAAGGTAGTAGAGTCCAATTACAATAAAACTACTTTTGTCCCAATTACACCCAAACTCTAATACTTAAAGATATGTCCTAGCAAAATTAAATAACTCAATATAGATAAAAAGACAAACATAACTCAAACTAGAACTCTTCTAGGATGCGACCATAAGATAAAGATGACATTTTGAGTCCTTCTTGATCTTCCAACTTATGTAATAAGGATGCCAGCTTGTCAGGGTGGGTCCACATCTTGTTAACCTTTCTTGTTCGCGTGGCCCATCTTATAATACTCTTAGTTATGTGGGTCTTCCTTGGTCGTGTGGGCTTGGTCCTATCTTCCAACACTCCCCCTCATGCTTGGGGTGAGAGAACAACATGAATTTCCGGCTTGTTGCAACTGATGAGTAGAATCTTTTTGTATAAAATAGCACATCTTCCAACACTCCCCCTCACACTATTACATCCTTCCATGAGGTCCTGCTGGCATAATATAAGTGAGAGTAAAAATCACTCCTAGCCGGTAAGACATTACTCCATACTCCAGTCCTAATGTTGGATGTAGGACACTCTCCGTCTTCAATAGGTAGTGTGTCTATCGTCATTGCTCTGAAGTGTCCACCATCGTGTCCCTACATAGGACGACGACTCTCAAGTGGTAGGAGTAATACAATCCATTACAAGGAGGTAGTGGGTTTATTTATAATGGTGTCCCAATCTAGATACCGACTCTCATGGTATCCCAACTATGATATTTTTTAGAGTTAAATTTATCATGGTGTCCCAATCCGGGCACTGACTCTCATGGTGTCCCAACTGTGATATTTTTGAGAGTCAAATAAATTATAATATGAGAAAAAGTACTGAGGCCACCTCTTCTTCAACAATAATATCTCATTCAAAGAGACATAATACCAACAGCTGTAATGTAACACAACCATCTTCCAACACATATAACACAAATCAAAATAATAAACCTTGTAGAAGGACCCATGAAATAATCATAATTCGATATAAATATTTTTTTTAGATGCATAAGATTTATCTTTTGTGCTCCCTTTTCATGAATATTTTTGTCACATAAACGTATCCACACATGTGAAATAAAATTCCTCTTTCTTGTACTTCTTCTACTTCTCCCCCTCAAATAAAATGGCAGTGATCCTACCTTGAACCAAATATCATAGATGCAGTAGTAAGCTAAAATAACATAGTTTTAGTAATAAACCCTTGAACCACGGAGAAGTGAGATATTTTCCTGATATAACAACTCAAACAGTGACGCAAAACAAAGGGCATAAATTCGGATTTTTCAATACAACAGAATACTAGTATGACCTTTAATTCTTCCAATGCAAATATATATTTAAATATAAATTAGATTGACATCAAAATTTCTCCTTATGAAACTAGACTTAAATACATTTCATCCAAGTATAACTTCTCTTCATAAAATGTAATTATCATAAGATAAATAATCTGATAGTTTTCTGTCTCTGTCATCTGGCCGAACAAAGCATTGTTTCTCTTTTTTTTCCAACATGACCATTGACTCTTCGAAGATCAATATCTCCTTATAAAAACTCAGATAGAAAATTGGTTGAATAGGTAAGAAAATAGACTTACAGATATTTCTTTTGATATATAATTCTACATATAAATTTTCATTCTTGATAGCATAAAATACATTGGAAGTTAAAGTTTTTTGCTGCTGCTTGAACCTCTTTTGCAATATGACCTTTTCTTTTTCAAATATCGATTTCTCTTTGTAGATAACTCAGATAAAAAATTGGTTAAATAGGTAAAAGAATATACTTACATATGTTTCTTTTGATATATATTTCTCCATATAAAGTCTAGTTCTTGAAAGCATAAAATACCTCAAAATTTGAAGCTTTCTGCTGTTGTTTGAACCTCTATTGCAACTTCACTCATTCAAATATCAATATCTCTCTATAGATAACTCCGATTGGAAAAAATAATTTTTCTTTCGAAATTATACTCAAATATGTTTTTGACAATATATAAATTGTAATAAGAAAATCTCAGTATAGAAGTTAAAAACTTAAAGAAAACTATGGGTGTAGGGACTAGAAAAATAACTACGAACCTAGACGTAGGGTTTAAGGTTTAGAGAAAAGGATCTCATTATCTCTGTGGGTTGACCATGTCAACTCATAGAACCTGCTCTGATACCATGTTGAATTTATGAAAAAGAGAAATACTTTATTGACTTCATTAACTTATTATAATTAGAGTACATGAACCTATATTTATAATAGAGGGAGGTAGTAGAGTCCAATTACAATAAAACTACCTTTGTCCCAATTACACCTAAACTCTAACACTTAAAGATAAGTCCTAGCATAATTAAATAACTCAATATAGATAAAAGACAAACATAACTCAAACTATAACTCTTCTAGGACGTGGCCATAAGATAAAGAGGCTTTTGTGAGTCCTTCTTGATCTTCCAACTTATGTAATAAGGATGCTAGCTTGTCATGGTGGGTTCTGCTTCTTATGTGCTTGGGCCCTTCTTGTGATCCTTCCTTGGTCGCGCATCTTATAATACTCTTAGATATGTGGGCCTTCCTTAGACGTGTGGGCTTGGGCCTACCTTCCAACATCGATCATGCCCAACTTGTCAATTATACCATGAAATACCTTCCCAGATACTCCCTTCGTGAGCATATTAGCCAACTGACTCTTGGATGGAATAAAAAGAAAATTGTATAATCTTTGCATCGAGGTTTTCCTTGATGAAATGACGATCAACTTCAAAATATTTAGCATATTCAATCCCTACATCCCTCTGTTTATTTCTTATCCAGAACAATTCCCATACACCATGAGCCATGCCTTGAAATTCAGCTTCACCACTTGATCTTGATACTACCTTCTGTTTTTTTCTTTTCCACATGACAAGATTACCTTATACAAAAGTAAAGTAACCAGACGTGGATCTTCTGGTTGTCTGATCACCTGCCCAATCAGAATCTGTGTATCCTTCAATGTTAGAGATACCTTTTTTTGCGAATAACAAACCTTTTCCTAGAGCACTCTTTAAGTATCTCAAGATCCGATAGACCGATTCCATATGTTCTTCACTTGGTGCATCCATAAACTGACTCACAACACTCCCGTATATGCTACATCTGGTCTTGTGTGTGATAGGTTGATTAATCTTCCAACTACTTACTAATAATGTCCTTTGTCTGTTGAGGTTTGATCTGGGAGAATTACGAGCTTATGATTCATTTCCATGGGCGTCTCTACTGGTTGACAATCAAGCATTCTGGTTTGGGCTAGAAGATCCAACACATATTTTCGTTGTGAAAGGAAGACTCCATGTTTCAATTTAGTATCCTCAATTCCAAAAAAAATTTTAAGTTGTCCGAGATCCTTCATGTAGAATTTAGTGGCTAAATACTCCCGTAAAGTTTGCATTTCACATGGGTCATCTCCTATCAAGACCATATCATCAACATACATAATTAAAGTCGTTACTTTTCCTTCTTTGTGTTTTATAAACAAAGTATGATCTGAGTTACTTTGCTTATATCCAAACTCGTTCATTCAGCCTAGAATCTCCCAAACCATGCTCTAAGTGACTGTTTCAGCCCATACAATGAGTTCTTCAATTTACAGACTTCACCTTGATATAAAGAACCATTTTTAACTCCATGTGGTAGCTCCATGTAGACTTCTTCTTCTAAGTTTCCATTGAGAAAGGCATTTTTAACATCAAATTGTTGTAGAGGCTAGTCTCAATTTGCTGCTATAGATATAAGAATGTGAATTGTATTGATCTTCGCTACTGGTGCAAAAGTATCCTGATAGTCTATCCCATACCTTTGCGTATATCCCTTTGAAACTAGCCAAACTTTATATCTTTCAATACTTCCATTCGGTTTGGGTTTCATCGTGAACACACATCAACATTCAATTGTCTTCACTCTGTTAGGCTGTGGAACAAGTTCCCAAGTGACATTCTTTTGTAGAGCCTCCATCTCTTCGTTCATCGCCTTTTTCCATTTTGGATCAGTTAATGCATCTTGCACATTACTAGGAATAGAAGCCATGGATAGTTCCTCAACAGTAAATGCATACGATTTAGTCAACCTATGGGAGGACACATAGTTGTGGATTGAGTATTTTGTCTTGGCTTCAAGATCAGGTTCATACTGTTTCTTTGAAACTCCCCTGTTCAATCTTTGTGGATATCTAGGAGTTCTATTTTTTGTACTAACACATGTTTCATTAGATTCATCAAACACATGATTCATATTTACTTGAGGAGAAACATTTTGGGTTGATTCTTCAGTTGATGGTGCAGACAGAGGCAACTCTGAGGATTCTTTAGGAAAAATTAATGATTCACTCATGTCTTCATCATTGGGAGCACAATCTGGTTGCACATCATGATGACCTGTTTGCCTAAAAAATTCATTAACTCAGCCCCTCCGTTATTCTCTTGTTGAACATTATCTTGACTTTAGCTCTCCCCCTGAAAAGAATTCCGAGAGACTCCCCCCCGAGTAATAAGGCTTTAATTCATGGAAAGAGGCATCTAGGGTTACATGGACCTTTCTGGTGTGTGGATCATAGTACTGATATCCTTTTTTTGAAAATCAGAATAGCCAACAAAAAACACATCGTTTGGCACACGGATCAAGTTTATTTTGTAAGACTTTTGAGATATGAACATATACGGTACACCCAAAAACCCAAGGTTCAAGATTCGGAAGATGGGGAATGGAAAGTAGGGAGTGCAGTTTTTGTTGAGGATTTTGAAAGTCTACAACACGAGAAGGTGTTCAATTGATAAGGTAGGCAGCAGATTTGACAGCTTCGCCCCAATAAAACCGATGCATGTTCATGCCAAAGAGGGAGGCATGCACTACTTCCAAAAGTTGTCTATTCTCCCTCTCTGCCAATCCATTATGTTGGAGAGTATAGGTGCATGAGGTATGATGACGAATGCCATGATTGTTCAGAAAATTACCGAGAGAAGTATCGACATACTCAGTAGCATTGTTAGATTGCAAAATACGAATCTGCTTCTGGTACTGAGTGTGTACCATTTGGTAAAATTTCTGATAAACTAAACACACATCACTCTTTTTTATAAGTAGGGATACCCAAGTCATTCTAATGCATTCATCAATAAATGTTACAAATATTGAACTTGAAAAATAGAGGGAACCTTTGAAAGACCCCAAATATCAGAATGAATAACCTCAAAAGGTTTGAACTCTTATTCAAACTCAGTAAATAAGAGATACAGTGGCTCTTAGCCAGTTCACAAATGTCACAATGAAAATCCAAATTATTCAAACATGCAAAAAATTTGGTTGCAATGTCTTAAGATAACCAAAGGAAAGATGGCCAAGTCTTCGATGCCATAACCATATAGTTGTTTGAGCACTGTCTTCACTGCTAGCTTGATTTTCCAAACTAATTGTCGATCCAAATAGTAGAGTTTGCCCCGTCTAACACCATAACCAAGAATCTTCCGGTTTAGAATGTCCTTACAGACACAAAATGAGGGCCAAAAAGTTACAGTACAAGCAAAAGTTGAAGTAATATGGCTAACAGACAACATATTGTATGCAAGAGATGGAACAACAAGGACAATACCTAATGTAAGATTATTCGACAAGATAACTGATCTTTCCCTAGTAATAGTTGATGTACTACCATTGGTGGTGGAAATAACGGATTGACGAAAAGGTAGGACAGATTTTAACTAACTGGAATCCCTCGTTATGTGATCAGATGTGTTATTTTCAGGACTCCATGAATTTAGGTCATGAAGAAAAAGGGAAAAAAACCCATTGGGAGAAAACAGGAGAAAGAAGGGTTATGGAATTGATTATTCCTAACCCTCCCCTTGAAGCACTATTTATCGATTTATGAAACTACTGTATTAAAATAATTCCCCTGAACTTAGGGTTTAGAGTTTAGGGTTTTAACCCTGAAACTTTAAATTAATTACATCAATGCCATCTCTATGAGATGACCCTTTATTTACCATCCTGCCATGTGGGCCTATGGGCCTTCTCATTGATTTGTGGGCCTTGAGACTATCTTTTATATCTCTTAGATGCATGGGTCTTTCTTGGTCTTATGGGTTTGGGCCCATATTCTAATACACTTGGATATGTGGGCCTTCCTTGGTCGTGTGGGTTTGGGCCCTGTTTTCCAACACTCCCCCCACAAGCTGGGGGTGAGAGAACAACATGAATTCCTAACTTTCTGCAAATGATGTTTAAAATAATTTTTTGTATAATATGCCTTCATCTTCCAACACTCCCCCTCATGCTGGTGCTCTCATTCATGAGGCCCAGCTGGTATGATATCAGTGAGAGTAAATCACTCCTAGCCGCTAAGACATTGCTCTGAAGTATCCACCTCCACCACCGTGTCGCTCCACATGACAACGACTCTCAAGTGGTAGAGTAATGTATGATATTAATAGGGAGAATTAACATAAATATAATAATAAGTTCCTCCGTCATGGACTTCCAACCAAAAATATTTTTGATATTTTTGACGAGGATGAAGTTCCTCCGTCATGGACTCCCAACCACAAATAATTTTGATATTTTTTACAGGGATCAAGTTCCTCTGTCATGGACTCCCAACCACAAAAAAATTGATATTTTTGATGGGGATGAATAAATAATGGTATGAGGCTACTTCTTCTTCAATAATAATGTCTCATCAAAAGAGACACAATAGCAGCAACTGAAATGGGCTTGGCTCGGGCCCATTTAACATGACCCAAAATAATCCTTGTAAAATAACCCAAAGAATAATTTGTCAACTCTTCAAAAATAATAATCCAGCCAGAAAAAAAAATTTACCGAGTCACGCCGAAAAAACCTTGGGAATGTATACTAAGGTAGAAAATAAGTGGTCCACGTCAGGTTGACCCAGACCTGAGTTGACCCGGTCTGGGTTGACTCGAACAGAGTTGGTTCAAGTTGATTTGGTCTGGCTGGTGTAAAACAGTACCTTGGGTTGGTTGGGAACTCGGTCACTGGCTTGACTCGGGCGTGTCTGGGTCTCGACAGAACAAAAAGCGGGCCCAGATTTAATCAAACTCTTCCAAACTTAGGAAGATATAAATTTGGCAACAGTGCTTCTTCCACTTCTCGGCACCAAATAGAATAGCTGAAAAAGAAAATCTGGATTATGGAAACGTAAAACAGAAAGAAGTATAATCGAACAAAGCTTTCTTTTCGGGAGGAAACTTTCCGAGAGCAGCAACGTTCGGGCCGAGGATCCCGGAGAAGCAGTTAGGAAGGGAAACTTTCCCCTATTAATGGAGCAGCAGAAACGTCTTCTTCCCTGACGTCGAACGATCTCGCAGGCTCATCAACAAGCACTTTATCGTTTGAGTTCCCGACGGCCTGCCTCTAGATTTCCCTTGCAAATCTCATTGAGTTCACTCTCGATGGAGCCTATGGACAAGATTTCTATGACACAAGCCTTTTCAATGGTTACAATGTGCCCTTCTCGGTGAACCCATAGGCCAGTAGCGGAAGCTGCGGTATGAGTGTCTGCGGTGCAAATATCAATGCAATGTGCCTGCCAGAATTGAAGGTGACAGATGAGGGTGGTGCCATCATTGCTTGCAAGAGCGCTTGTGAGATGTTTAACACCAACGAGTACTGCTGTAGAGGAGCTTTTGGTGGTTGGGGATGGCATATCGGTCTTGGCGGTGCCGTAATGCCTCTCTGCGTTGGTATAATCGCCTACAGCCCGCTCAAATACGTTGGCTCGAACTAAGAGACCTAGAAGGTGTCTTCCCATTACTTTCCTCTTGGGCTGCCCTTCCGAGTAGAGGCTCCTCCATCGCCAAGTTGCAGTGAGTTGAGCTAAGTCAAGAAACCCATGCTCGTAACTTGGTATTATCAAGTACTTTTCACTAAGCTCATGACAGGAATAAAAATATCACCATAATTCCACCTTTTGATTTTTCTGATCAAGAAGAGATGAGTAACAAAATTCAAAACTAAATTCAACAACTATAAAAAAAAATCAATATGAAAAAAGGAAAAATAATGGATTTCTTGGAATTCTAAAAACCATACTACGAGTCTTGAAAATCAAAGCTCTGATACCATGTTGATTTTCATGACTCCGTGAATTTAGTTCAGGGAGAAAAATGGAAAAAACTCATTGGTAGAAAACAGGAGGAACAAGGGTTTTAGAATTGATTATTCCTAACCCTCCCCCTGAAGCTCTATTTATAGATTTATGAAACTACTGTATTACAATAATACCCCTGATCTTAGGGTTTAGAGTTTCGGGTTTTAACCTTGGAACTTTAACTTAATTACATCAATGCCATCTCTATGAGATGACCCTTTATTTACCATCCTACCATTAATGTATGTGGGCCTATGGGCCCTCTCCTTGATTTTGTGGGCCTTGAACCCGTCTTCTATATCTCTTAGATGCATGGGTCTTCCTTGGTCTTATGGGTTTGGGCCCATCTTCTAACATACTTGGATATGTCGGCCTTCCTTGGTCGTGTGGGCTTGGGCCCATCTTCTAACACACTTGGATATGTCGGTCTTCCTTGGTCATGTGGGCTTGGACCCTATCTTCTAATAGGATGCACCTGTATCAATAATCCAAGTTTTATTCTTAGAATATGCAGAGAATACTGATGCTTTACCGATAACACCTGGATGGGCAACATTTGTCGTAGGCAGCACCTGATATTCTGTCTTGGATGTCATCATATCTTTCCCAATAATATTTTTATGAGGTTTTTTAGAGAAGTGCCTTTACTCCGGATAACCAATAATCTCGGAACAACATTGTTGTGAATGGGTTTTTTACCCGCAGTGAGTGCATACTCAGTTGTTAGCTTTTCCAGAGATTAGACGATAGCTCCCCATTGTCTGTCTCATGGTTGACCCAATTTTTTTTTCTGGTCCAGTCTAGAAAATCGATTTGATCCGCTGGGTTGACTTGATTTTGAGTTCGATCTGGTCTGGTCAATCGGGTTCGGTTTGGTTTTGGCTCAGGGCCGATTCGGTCCAGTCTGGTCCAGATCCGCTAGGTTGAACCAACGGTCCGGTTCGGTCGGAAGAAAATAAAAGAACAGTAGTTCCTAAGTTAACAAAAAAAATTAAACTAAGGATCACCTTCGTCTTCTCCATCATAAACGTTGGTGGTTCGATGATGGCTCAGTGTTTGGAAGGAAGTAGGATGGTTCGACGATGGTTCGTCAGCTTTTCGGATTCCCGTCGGAGTTCGAGTGGCGGTGGCTTGGTGTTACGGCGATGAACAAAAGGAACACAAACAACAACTTTCTTTCATAGAGACTATAGAGCCTGCTCTGGTTTTTTGGCTACAGGAGAACGATTCTCCTACTCTCTTCTCCTTTAGTGTCGGAGATGGTGTGTCGGCGTACTTTGGCGACGACGGTGGTCAGTGGCTTAGGCGGCGACATTTTTTGGCTACGGGACATAGCCGTCGATACCATCTGGCAACAAAAAAAAAAAAAAAAAACAGAGTTCTGCTTTGGTTTTTTTCCAACAATACCTTCGGCGATGAGGACGACTATGGGACGAGAACTTCGGTGATGAGGACGACTAAGGAG